>NC_057854.1:83852551-86252551 GCF_015237465.2 Chelonia mydas
AAGGCTTTGTTCCTTATAATAAAATGACATTTACATCCTGAAGGGTACCCAAATACTTTACAATTAATAAAAAAAAGTCTTTACATAGGGTTCACTTCATCCACCACTTTGAGTGAATTGTGGTGATTGTTTAACAGCAGTTTAGGAGAGCACACGAAGAACATGTTCTCCAATCAGTCAAATGTACCCACACTAGAGTTTGTCCAGGACAACAGGTCAACATTCATACTCTTTGAGAAAGTGCCATGGGATCTTTGATATCCACAAGTGGTCATGTTGTCAGTGGTACATTAGATCCAAAAAACCAGCAGGTGAAATCCCGGCTCCCCAGAAGTCAATGGCAAACAGAGGTCTCCTATCCCAGCCCAACCCTGTTTAGCTTATGAGCCATCTACTCCCTCTCACCCAGGTGATATGATACCTGAATCTTCTGCCCCAAGTCTCTCTTCTACCCTTGCCTTTTAATTTTAGTCTCAGTCCTCCTCCTCCTGTCTCACACTATCAAGTCAAAAAACCCTTAATACTTTTTCCAGCTTTTTTTCCCCTCCAGTTCGTGTCACACTTCAAAGATTATGGAGTTAACTAAACCAAATATCCATGAAGTTCGTTAAGCCCTTTGATCATATCCCCTATAACACTTGCCTTTGTGAAAAGATCAAGTTGGACAGTGCAGCTGTATTTCCCATTCAGACATATGGCACTAAGACAAGAACTTGTTACTGAAGTCATGTGAATGTGCTAGCAAACTTCTATAAAAGACACATCCTGAGTACAAAGTGGCCTGATGAAATATCCAGCACAGTGTTGGAGTGTGCTAAATTTGCTGCTACACATATAATACTGATGAAGATGTAATTTATTGACAGTCTAGCGAACTGGATGGATCTGAAGTTCATTGATGAATGAGCTGCATTTCAAATAGATGAAAGGCCTTGAGATGGAAGGATGAAAAATACTAATTATTAATACAGTCGAGGCTATGGAAAATAGAAACAACATCAGCATAGAAAAGATGTGAAAAATATGCTCAAACAGAACTTGCAGCTGAGTAATATTGACAGAGAGTATTAGGAATCTATAGCTGCCAATCAAATGATGATGCAGTGATAGAGCAAAAAATAGAGTGTACGTGTTTTGAAATAACCATTTGTATGTGTGTAAAACAAAGTGCCAACTGCATCTACAGTTGCATCTAGTGCAGGGGTTCTCAAACTTCATTGCACCATGACCCCCTTCTGACAACAAAAATTACTACAGGACCCCAGGAGGGGGGACCGAAGCCTAAGCCCACTCAAACTCCACCGCCCCGGGCGGGGGTGTGGTCCAAAGCCAAAGCCCGAGCCCCACCTCCCCTGGTGGGGGGAGGAGGCAAAGCTGAAGCCAAAAGAATTCAGCCCCAGGCAGAGGGTCTGTAACCTGAGTCCCACTGGCTTGGGTTTCAGTCCTATGCGGTGGTGCTTGGGCTTAGCCTTGCTGGGGCCCAGGGCTAAAGCCAAAGCCAGCCCTGGCAACCCCATTAAAACGGGGTTGGGACCCACTTTGGGGTGCCGACCCACAGTTTGAGAACCACTGATCTAGTGCATCAACCTGAACTGCACTATGCCCCATCTGTGGCAGGATACATGAATTTTGAGAATATGTGTACTTGTTCTGTAGCAGGAAGGCTGGCAGGATAAGGCTGAAGCTCAACAATGAAACTGACAAAGCTTTAGGACACATATTATTAAAATATAGCTCTCTGTTCAATGTTGAAGAAATTGACTCTTTCTGTCACAAGGCCTAGGTCACGCACACACAGCTCTGCGCCAGGAGTGGATACATGCCACAGAACTCACAGGGGGATGAGGGACTAAGGCAGCTCAAAGCCACCTTTGTGCCCTCCAGATTGAGGGTGCAATCATAAGCTAGAGTGGACCCTGAAGGACTGCCAGAATTAAGGCAGCCTGTCACTGACTACCCAGAATGCCCCTCTTACTCCCAGCCCTGCTCCTAGAATTCTCTTTACACTGTGGTTTCTGAAGACTTCCCCAGGAGAGACCATGTGACTGTCTTCCTCACTTCTAGCACTGAGGGAATTCTCCTGCAGCGGGATCTGGGGGGTTTTAGAGCCCTTTTATGACACTCAGTCCTTTGATCAGAGATCAGGGATCAGAATGGGGCTGAAACTTTCACCCACAATCTACACAATCTTATCTGTTTGGGTACAAAATAGGAACCATGACCACCTTTGACTCTTCCATAATTTACCCGTCATTATTTCCTCTGAAATCTGTATAACACAGAACATGCATATTACAATAATCGGCAGCTGCCTTATTTGAGTCTTTAAAAAAAGCCACTTGAATGATTTTTATTTTAATCATGGTTTTGCTCTACAGTTATTAAGAAGTATTATGCCATTCTAGTTGGTTAAATTTTCCAAATGAATGTGTGTGTTTTTTATCCACTAAAGTGAAATGCCTAGGGGAATTTTGTTTCTAATCCCTTGAAACGAAATACTGGGAATCCCTCACATCCCAACAATAAGATGACTCTCAAAGAACAAGTATGCTTTTACCACTGATTTTATTCCAATAATTTAAGGTCATTAAAAAGCTTCCTTAATTATTTGTACTTACAAGGAGCATTTCTAATATAATTTTAGAGTACAATGGAAGTAAATACATCTATTTTACCAGACAGCTTGAAGAAAATCAATTTATTCAATCATTGGGTCAAGCCAAATAAATTTCTGCCTTCTTCAAAGAAAATTGCTAGTGAATGTCTAGGCTGAAGTGATTTTAACTTTCTTGACACTGAAGATTTAGTTACGTGAGACAATAATGAACAGCTGAAAGATATAATTTTAGATGTAAAGAGAGTGCAGCATCTACACATTTCAAAAATGAATAACTCTTACAATATATTGCCCCATAAAAATCATATACTTAAGGCATTAAATACCAGAAAGACTTGCAATGGATTCAAATGCTGCTTTCACGTAGATTTGTTACAATTGACACAGTCAGCTATTTAAAAAGAAAAAAAAACACACTGAATTCATTCTCTCCATCAATATTCCCTGTATTGTAGCTCTTAGAACATTTCAGAAAGCAACCAGAAGCTTCAGCCTGTGCAGAATGCATCAACTCTTATCTTAAGTGAAGAAGACTGCTACTGAATAAGCATATAATAGTGATTTGCACTCTGCACTGGAAACCTGTTCAGTTCCAACAGCAATTCAAAGTGTTGGCTATTCTCTGTAAACTCTCAAATGACCTAAGTATCTGAGAAATCTCTTGTTGTGTCCTGCTGTGGGAGTAGTGATCCACTGGTTTCCTCAGATTGTCAACTGAATCCTTGGGATTAAACCAGAGTGCTCTCAATGGAGCTCAATGCCTCTGAAATGTCGGGTTTGTCTACATAACGACATTCCAGAAAGTAATTCTAAATAAAATAAAAGTGTGAATTTGAAGTTGATTAGTTAAAATTCATTAAATCTCTACATGGCCACTGTTGTTCAGAATTAAAGTGGTCTTTGGTTTATCTTAGTTCACTGTGTAAGTGAATTAAGCTAAACCAAATAAAAAGCCATTTTAATTCTGAATGAGGGTGTTCAGACAAGGTTTTAATGCAATTTAACTAATTCACTTCAAATTCACAACTTTAATTAATTTGGATTAATTTTCCTGGATGTTTCCACGTAGATATGTCTCTAATCACTTCAACAATCTTCCATAACACAAGTTTCAAAGCAAAATGTGTAGTAAGTCTTATTTATTTGGTCATACTTTTTGTTGAGCCATAGTTTAGTTAATGGCAGAGAATGGGATTATGAAGAAGGGAATCTTGCTATTGGGCATTTTAAGTTGAAAATGTTATTTTGTGTCTTTTTGGACGTGGTTGTTATTGATGTAAATTGCCCAGCAGCCTGGGTGATGGACACTAGCAGAAACGCTAACTAAATTAACGTACATGGGCCTACTACAATATGGTTTTAGAGAAGGAGCTAAGTGTAAATTTCCAGAAATGAGGACCAGATATTCTTAACCTCCTGAAATGTTTCTGCTCCTAAAACCAAAGTAATTTTTCTTCATTAAAGCCAGTTCCAGCTCTAGGATTCTGGTGATTTCCAAGCTTAACATAATAGTCTCTTGGAAATCATAGCTGCTTCTCTTGAAAGATTCATTTTTATAATAGATTGAGATACGAATGAGTACATAAAATACCCAAAATAAAGATGTTAGGAATCAAAGGAAAATCAAAAAAATGTTCTGTGGTTTGGTTTGGTTAAATATCCAAATGTGTGGATGTGTATTTGAAACTTATTCAAAGCTCTTAACTCTACAAAATCAGTACTAGGCTATTACCTTCCTGCTCTGTGATGGGAAGTCTTGGCATATGAAGTCCCAAATTACATTGACCTTTTTTGCTGCCAAAGTGCATTGCATTTTCATGTCTAATTCTCTGTCCACTCCAGCCCTTAGGTCTCTTTCATCCTTCACTACCTTTCCAGGTTTCTGTCTCCTACTCAATATTTGTGGGGGTTTTGTGTCCCTCCTCCTTAACTGCCACAGTATAATAGTTTTCATTTTTCCAGTTGAGTTTCTTATGATTACTCAGAAACACAGGAATTGTACTATGTCAGCCCCAGTGGTCCAAGAAGTCTGCTATACTTGCTCTGACATGTGTAAGAGAAACTTTAATGGACAATTATTAAACCCCTATCAATAGAGTTTTTTTTTTCCTAGCCAGACTCCCTAGCTTGCTTATGCCCCATCTTCTCATTATTCATATGCATGTCTAATTCTTTTTTTAAATTCTATTAAGCACTCAGCCTCAATAATAGCCAATGACAGTGAGTTCCATAATTTTATTATGAAGGTTTCTAAACTTTCTTGATGCTGATCTTTCTTGATGCTTTCTTTTACACCTCTTTCCTGATGATCAGAACCTGGGTCTCTTCCTTTATGTCTTCATAATATAAGAGAACCACATAGTGAACATTTAGTATAGCTACTATTTATAATCCTATATTAGAGAAAAAAAGATATGTTACAGATTACACCAAAATTCTAAATCTGACATTACTATAAATTAGGAACTCGAGGAAATCCGTATTATTTAATTTCAAAATATAAAAGTCTTGTGTTATCTAGTGTGGTAACAGCCTCATATTATCTGGAAAATGTGTGGTAGCATCCTACTGTCAGTCCTTAGTCAAAAGTCCCATTGAAGTCAATGGAAGTTTTCCATAAACATAGATGGCAGGATACAGACTCTATACTGTTCATTTGCAAATAAGATCTGAAAGGTCTTTTCTGTCTCTGACTTCCTCTGCCCCATTATCCACACAAAATTAGTGCAGCTTGAAGACCGTGTTCATGGTAGAGAGAGGAAACAGTGCCTCGCCCAGATAAATTTTGGGAGTTCTGCTTTTGCACTCACATGTCCTTTTTGTTTTCAATGTTCATTTCACAAGAAAATTAGATTTACCCTCTGTACTCGCCTGGCACTTTTTCTGTTTCCTTTTATTTATTTATTTATTTAAACATGGTAGGCTTGCCAATTATGCTGGACTGGTGGGAGCTTTGAAAATGTTATTGGCAGCACTTCCTGTCTCTTATTCAGTTTTCTTTCCCATTGTTGGATGTTTTTGATCTGTATTTAGGATTTATCAGTTTAATTAATCTAATCTTTGCAGTAGCATCCATGCTAACTGAAATGATTTCTAACAATATTTTGTTGATCCCTGTAATTGCTGAATGAGAATAAAGATATGATGTAGCATATGGCAGCATTTCTTATCTGTGAGTCTTACATTTAGCGTTTTAGAATTTTATTTTCCTTTTAATTGGAGCTATATTTCTGCTTAGTGATAAGGTCACTTCTGCACATTTCCTCTTTGACAAGGCTATGTTTTAAATGCTTCATAAAATCATACTTTGTTACTGTAGATTATTCCACGAGAAAATGTACTATCGAAAAATTATAGTGGATTGCTACAGTAAAACTTACTATAGTGGTGATGCAGATGTTGATTGCTCATAGTATTAAAACTTGCAAAGTAGTTTAGAGAACAAAACGCCATTACTCCAGTATTTGCAGAAACAAAAATGTAATTGAACATCTACCTCTGTCTATATTACCCAGTGCTGCTCCCATTGATTTCGGTGGTGGAGAATTAGGCCCTAAATGACTACACCAGGCATGCTGCAATGTTAAAACACTTTCATTTATAAACTACCCATCCACCTCAGTCAGGGGTTGCTTAGAATTGGCTTAGTTATGACAGGACCCTCTTCCAAGGCATGAGCTGAAACACTTTGAATTTCACTGTGTAGTATTTACACTGGGATTTTGTATAACAGACTGCAACTTGCATAGTTTGGTAATTGGTTTAGATTGTGTTTAGTAAGAAGCGAAGTCTTGAAAGTAACTAGAATACTTCTCTGATGGATTGTATCTACTGAGGGACTATCCTACATGTTCAACTACTTAGGCACAATCTACACTCATTGCTATATTTGCTTTCTGCAATCAACTTTCTGTATAACTTTTCATGAGTATACCCGAATATTTGGATGTGAATAGCTAAACTGTATCATTAAATTTATTAATCTAAATTTAGGTTATTGCTGATTATGTACTATATGTATTGTATGACTTTTAAACCAAACTTTGTACTTTTGGATAATTTAAGCACTCTACCCAGATGTACAGACACTCTTTCCTTAGTCGGTATACTGTGTCATTTTAACATTAGCTTTAATTAAATTTTTGAAACATCAGACAGTATTTAAATATAATACAATTTACAATTACATTTCACTTGTGTCTTGGGCAGGGGTTCTCAATCTACGGATCACAACCCCCATGGCGGTCACAAACAGGAGTCAGGGATCTTACTTACCCTGTGTTTTTCCCTGTTGCTAAGTGGCAAAGGGGTTCTGGCTATGTGAAAGAGGGGCACCAGGGGATTCCACTATGGAAAAAGTTGAGTGTCACTGGCCCAGGGTGACTGGTAAATGAATATTTCAGCTACAAATGAACTTTCACAACTTTGTTTTAAGCATTTGTATTTATAGTATTTTAAAATATAAAAACATGTATACCTTTACTTTGTTTCATAAACAATAACAGATGTTATCATACAAATCTGATTTCACTTACAGAATTCCCTTAGCAAATTCAATTTTAAGCCATCTTTATTAAGATGGCCTTCAGTCCCTGCATGCCCTATCTTAAGTATAAGGAATATTGCACATATGTAAATAACTAGCAAGTCTTAAGAGTGTCCACTTTCACTATGGGCAGGCCCCAGAGATGTTCTGAGTAGAGCTGAAAGGGAAATAGATTTCCCATCCTGTGAAAAATGTTGAGATTTTCCTGTCTTAAATTGTGACAAAAAGTCAAACTCTTTTTATTTCTGTGAACCAAAAATCTGAAAACTGTTTTGATTTGGGTCACAAGCAAACATTTTGTTTTGCTAACTCCATTTTTAAAAATTTTGACTATGTATTTTTAAATTGATTTTTAGTTTTATTAGCTTAAATTTCAAAGCAAAAAGTCATTTTGAACTGGAAGTAAGAATTTTTCAACTAAAAATGTTGAAACAAATCATTTTGACAATTGTGAAACTTTTTTCAATTTGAGAAATTTGTTGAAACTGATCCTTTTTCCACAAAAAAATTCAGTTTCAATAAATCAGCATTTTTCAACAACAAAATATTTTTGTCAAAATGTCCCAACCAGCTGCACTTCTGACTTCTTCTTATCTACTGACTGGGGAATTTTACACCAAAGAAACACTTGACAAATACTGGCATGAAACAACTGTGCAACGGAGGTTTGGGTTTTTTTCTTTGTTTTTTCAACAAAGCTTCTGGAATCCCTGAAAGTCCTGGATTCAGCAAAACTATCAAGCAAAATCAGAGGTGGACAGGTGCTTCACCACCATGACCTATTCTGTGGACCAACTGGAAGTGGTCCATGGACATAACTATGTGTAGCTATAAAAAACGATAGTGTGGGATTTTTTAAAAGCACTTAAGTGGGTTAGGTGCTGAACTCCCATTGAAGGTCAATGAAAACTGGGTACTTGACTCCCTCAGGCACTTTTGAAATCTTACCCAGAGTAAATATTGCAACATAAGCTATTATAATGGGAGGAAGATGGCAACCTTCTGCATTGCCAGTACCATCAATCTGGTGACTGAACGCCAATCAATGGCCTTGCAGTCTAAAAAGCAACTCAAGAAATGATCTCAAGTGAAATGACTTTCCAGGAAAGAAATCAAAACATAGGCTCATACATTCTTGTATGTCAGCTCAAAGCACAGGTTGCCCTCCTGCAAAATATGATGATTTGACCAAACTGTTACGCAAACAGAAAATTGATGTCCTTGTGCTAAAAGAGTATCTCTTATAGAATAACTAAAAAGCATCGAAATGTCACATTATCACTCAGCGGCAGGCCAACAGTACCCAAAACATGGACTGGCAACATTCATGAGACAAGAGCTCTGGAACATCTGGTCTGTGGACTGGAACACTTCAACACGATATGCTATCACATCAGCTATTATAAAAGGAGGATAATAATCATACTTAGCCAGTTATATTGCTACTTCCACAGAATAATCTCAGAGCACTTTACAGACACTAATGAAATAATTGGTATGCAGTAGAGTACATATTTCATTCAACTATGGTCAACACTGGAGTACAATCAGCAGATACAGCCTGATCCTGCGTCGTGGTGTTCATTCTCAACTCCCATTGCCTTCCAGTCACTAGGAATGTTGTCTGAGTCAAAGACTTGAGGATTTAGCCATATATTTTTAATGTAATCATTGGTATTTTACTGTGCATTAGAAACACTTTATCATAAAAGGAACCCCCCACCACCCCCCCTCCCAAAGGTTTGCTGTAGCATATTCTTTTCATACTATAGTTTTCAGGTAAAAATGTTATAGTTACTATGCTTCCTGTAGTACAGTAATACCGTAGTTATAGATCAGTGGGACTGACTTCCCACTGCCTTGCTCCTTGGGGAGTCATTTACATTTGTCCAAAGTGATGTAAAATTCTGTGAGATTAAAATTATGGCATTTTACAACCATGAACACGCAAGGCATGGGAGAATCAGGCCCACTAATTTTAATATAATTATTTACTGGATTGGGACAGTTTCTCTACAGATCTTCTTTTGAACTGTATGAGGAACCCCACAATACTGCATCCTGACATCATGTGGTAGAAACAGCCTCAAGAGCAGCTTCCTTTATCATGTTCAGAGAGCTCTGCAGTGCTTTTCTGTCATTTTGAAAAGAAGCTTTTGTACATATTGTGTCCTTTGAATGTAATTTGATGGACACTACTAGGATGGAGAAATTATTACCCTGCAGAAACTCCAGGAAGAGTGGGTGTAGGTTTTTTGTTTTGTTTTCCATAGAAAACTTAGAATTATCTAGATCTCAGTTAACCCTGTTGAACTGACCTTCCCTTTGTGCAGCTTGTTGTTTAAATTATATATAATTATATAGCCTTTTTTCACTCACTGAGTAAAGGTCACTTGTCGCGTTTCTCTTTTCCAGAAATACTTTAAGTCGTTTCGTAGCCTGTGTTACCCACAATGGTAACTAGAAAGATGGATGAACACTCCTCTACCATCATTCAAATTCTGCACCTTGTTTGATCTGACTTAGTTTGGGATGGGAATTCTCTGGTTGTGTAAATGAGTGAAAATGAAATAAACTCAATGGAGTTTATTTAAAAACCAACAGAAAATTTGTTTTTGTTGATTTTCAAAATTAAACACTGGGATTTAGATGCACTAATCCCTTTGACATTAATAGGATTCCTACAACCAAACCCCATCCATCATTTTGTTAGTGTAACTATCTTTAGGACCTATTCTGCCATAATTACAAGTAGAAATCTCTTTGAATTCAAAAGGATTTTAACTTGAACTGAAATTAATGCAATGTATGGTAGGGTGTGCCCAACTGTCAGAAAATTTACATGTCAAAATCTCGTTAAAGATTTTGTGTTTAAAAAAAAAAAGGCCTTTCTAAAAAATAATGAACTGATTTTATTGAAAGAATTGTCAAAATTGTTAATTAAATTTTCCAGTTGCCAAAAACCTTTTGGTAAACAAAATGTCAATAAGTATTTTGATAACTTCTATAATATTTTTGATAAAAATATATATTTTTAGTAGAATATAGTGAAAAATTGAAAAACTTCAAATTTTTAATATTTTCCACATTTTTTTCAAATGTTTTAAACCTAGTTCTAATATTTACAAACCACAAATCAGTAACATTTCGAAAGAACATGGCCAACAAGTTCAAACATTGCTCCAAGCTTAGGTACCTAAATATTTTAGGCCTGTTTTTCAATTGTGGATTTTCAATACTTCTGAAAATCAGGCCACTTATTTAGACATCTACTTTGGATTTATGTGCCTAACTTTAGGCATACATTTTAAAATTCTGACTTAAGGACAGAGACATTTTCATAATCACCAGCTAAAATACATTATTTGTTGGAAGCCTACACCTTATATTATGAGTCTATTAGATCCTACAAACTAAGCATGTTGCACTGAAGAGGGAGACATCCAAGGAACACCTACATGGTGCTGGTGATTGAATAGGGGGCATGCTCACTTCTGAATCAGTATTGAACAAATACCCCAGAGCAATGCTGGGAAACCTGTGTTGGTAAGGTACCATCTGTTGGCTGAGTTCTAAATCAAGGCCTCTATTATCTGTGGTCATTAAAGATCACATTTTCTGTAAGAGTAGGTGTGTCAGCTCGTCTGTCTTGGCTATATTTCAACCTGAGTAATTATATTCAATAAAGCGAGAAAACAGAGGGGGACAATGAAAATGTTTAAAACAGTTTTCCCCACCCACCTCTTTTTAATGTCAAAATATCATTTTTTTATCAACACTTTCCAGCTGGCTCTGCTCATTAGGCTGAAATTGTCACAGTGCCTCATCAATGGTGAGAGATGGTCAGTTTAACTCATAAAAGTAAATCGCATTTTCGGGTGGCAACATACCCCCTCACTATCCCATATCCTAACAATTCTTAGGTCCCTCAGCAAGTAGAGGGCTTTCTTTGTCAGGAATATTTTGTCTTCTACTTTTTTTAGAAAGCTAAAGGGAAAAAAGAGCAACCATAGTCCAAGTGCATAATGTATGTGCTTGTGGCAAATCTGCATTGACTTGCAACTGGTGGGTAACAAGTTGAAGACCAAAGGAGCCCAAACGAGAGTACAAAGTGACTCTTTCAAATGGGGGTAAGATAAGAGAAGGCACAGTTCCACTGTATTGGCTCATACCAGCTGTATGAAAATGAAAGTGGTTACAAGTATTCCACCAGGATATTTCTTCTTAGAGCTGCAATATCTCCTCTGCTCAATTATCCACCACAGATGCAGCACTCAGAATATATACTTCCTCATCATAAAAATGCCATTGCCCTTCCCCTGTGTAGTCATTTACACCAGCACAAAGTGTGGGTAAATCTTACCACTCTGATGCAGCAAAATTTTACACCAAATTTGCAAGTTTAAGGCAATGGAGAATCTGACCCTTGTTGATAGCCTTACAATCATTAATTAATTACTTTCTCACATTGGCTTCAATGGGAGCAGAAGCAGGCCCTTACACTGTAAGAAGGAAAATTATGATTTGTTCACTCTGCAAGACTACCATAATTGCATACTAACAAGCAGCACTCTTGTCTTTGGCTCTGTGGCCAATCAACATGTCAGCTAAAGTAGATTTGATTTTGAAAAGTCTTACAGATCCCAATAATGATCAGCAATCATTAAAATTAACCACATGCTGATTTAATCAACATATAGCTTTGTTAATTACTAGCTCTTTCTTCATGTCCATCTGTTTTTAGGGTTTTAGTGAACCTGCAGCAGATGTTCATGTAAATATAATAAGCTGGTTGCCATGTAAATATAACATTTTCAAGAGTGTTTGTGTAACAGCCTTTCAATTTATGTGTGCCGTTCTCAGCACCATGTCGTTAGTGGCTTAAATGCAAAATGGATAACTTTGTTAAAAGTCCCATTAGCCACAGTTTCTGCTTTAAGCTTTTTCACCCCAATTTTTTGTATTTTTTCTCAGTTGGACCAGACCCTTGAGGTATGCCGTTGCATTTATAAGTGTGTCCTGGGAACAGCAACACAAAAATGAAATAGAACTATTCCATTCACACTCAGTTCAAGAGTATAACAAATAATTACCAAGATCACAGTAAATATGATTCATTCATCTTGAATTGTACAAGTGAAAAATGGTTTGTGTAGATAAATGTTCCAGCTTTGGAACAATCATTGCTATTTAAATCTTTCAGCTTATCAAGGAAACTAATTCACTGAGTCGTAGTAAGGGTAGCAACACTTAACAGTTTAACTTTTATTGTAGTGTTGCTCAAGTAAATGTTGGAGTTGATCAAAGGGAAATATGACTGAATTGGGCAGGAGTAAGATTACATAAAACAAATTAGCAGGCTTCTTAAACCCTGAAATTGCATCTTTTTAAAGAGAACACTGTAGTAGAGACTTAAAAGAGAGATTTTATTTTTCCCCCAGGATGTACAATGTGTGAGCTTGGGTGGTTAACTATGTCATACCAATCAAATAGAATCGTAGCTACAATGTTTAAAAAAAAGTACAAAAACAGCCTTATAAATGTCAGATCAAAGTACAATTCACAAATGAACATTATTTCATATTAAACACTTATAAAAATAAAATTTAGGACACCAATTATTAGAGTACTAAGACCTATGAGGCAGGCACAGTCTTTTCTGTTTCATATTTGTATAGTGCCTGGCACAATGAGGCCCGCCTCCATGACTGAGGTTCCTGGGTGCTTCTATGATACAAATAATAATAAAAGGAAATAGATTTTTCACTCAGCAGTCAGGGGTAAATGTATAATTTTGTATGTAATTTCACTGGTTTTGAAGGGTACTGGATTGGGAAATTTGGAAAACAAAGTCCTGTAATTATAGAACAGAAGAATCAGAAGCAGTGACAACACAAGTTTCCCCATACTAGTTCATCCCTGGCCCTGAAGGCATCATATCTAGCAGTTCTGTAAGCCTCAATCACTGACCTCTCTCCTGAAATTGCCACCTAAAGTGCCAATTTTGGTAGTATATGTTAGGAACTGGATGGATGCCAAGAAACTCATTTGACATTGGCCATAAAGCAGTCAGCGAATGACAATAACTTTCACGGAGTACCAGTTTGGACTGTATTTGCACATGTAACCTGGATGTGAAAGACTATGTATATGTCCCATTACCAATCCACTACCAATCCTTCGGGCCAACCAGTCACCAGTGCACCTGTTTTCAATTCTGATTCAGTAAAGCACTTAAGTACATCCTTTTTCAGGATAGCATAAGCAATGCTTAAGTACTGTCCTGAACAAAGATATCTTCTTGAATTGAAGCCTTAATGGGGAAAGACTGACTATAATAAGAACCAATATTAACTCATAGCTTCATTTCAACCTTAATCACAGCAGTTATCACTACAATAAAATGGGAATAAGAACAACTGGAGTTGTGCCTGCTACAGCTAAAATTAAGTTCCAAATTTCATTCTCACTTACCTTTTTTAGTTGCCTATAACTTTCTGAAACAAATTCATTTAGGGCTAAAATATGCCAGACTTGGTCTCATCCCAAGGGTATTTTTTTATTCAAAGTTTGAACAATATTGGTAGTGATTTTTTTAATTGTATGAGTGAGAAACATATTTTGCTATTAAGTCTCACCTTGGAAATTGTACTCAAACAATTTTTTAAAATGCCAGAAGCTGGGAAGTTCAAAATTAACTTATTTGATATATTTTATTGTGCACTGAACAGCAAGCTAAGTTTGTGAGAAAATGGTTTAGTGCTTTTAAAGTTATATATGATCAAAGTTCATTTTTGTGCATATGATTAGAATTTTCCTATTGTGACTTTATAAAAGCATGTTAAAGATCCAGTTAATGATATCCATTTAAGGATGTCCTGCTCTGCTGGCAAAGTTTTTCAGCTTGCGAGCTCCACAAGCCAGATATCTTTGGTTCAAGGAATCTACAAGACTATAAAATCCACAGGTCAAATGTCTTCACATCAAAGAACAAAGCTCAGTCAGGATGGCTCCATTCAAGTCAACTTTGTTAGAGCTATTAGGAACATTAAACACAGGTTCAGCATTAAAGCACCTAATCCAGATAAGGTACTTCAGCACAGACACAAGCAGAATAGCTCTGAGTCAAGCAAGTTACAAATTTTCCTCCAAAGGCAGTAGAGTTTGTAATTTTTTAAAGACAGATAGCTGTAGATCACCCTCCTCCCTCCCCACCTTCCTCCCTTTCTTCTTAAAACAAATACAGACCAGGGAAATTAAATACAAGAATGTGTATTAATGCAATGTAAAGACTAAGAAACTGAGTATCCTGAAGCCTTAGATTGTAAACTTTATGGGGCAGGGACCTTCTTTTTTTAATGCATTTGTGCAGCATCTAGCACAATGGGGCCTTGGCCCGCGACTGGGACTCCTAGGTACCACCATAATACAACTAAATAATAATGAGAAATCAGGATATTCTTTCCTCTGAAGTTACTAGAGTTACTCTGGATTTACACTGGTGTAACTGTGTGCAGAATCTGGCCCACTATCCTTACACTGGAAAGTGGCAGAAATAATTTCCTTTGGTCTGAAACTTTACTCCATTACAGAGGAGACTGGCTAGCAGCTCCAAATGCTTTTAGAATCTAAAGAAACTAGACATTACATTCCAGGCAGAACATTTTCTACCTAGATCATACCTCATATCGATGATATCTGAGTCATCAAAATAAGTCAGACAGCCGTAAGGGCAAAGAGGTCATATTTTGCCACCAACTTATGGGCAAGCGGACAAATAGCCTTTCAGTTACAGCACACCTGAATAGCTTTGAGGAGGTTATTATTACTAGCACTACTTCTGAGGATGGTATTAGCACTGCAACCATTACCACTGGAAGGAGACAGCAGGCACAGTAACGACACTTCCCACCCCTCCAATTCCAATCTTTCAGGACTAGTCTTTCTTTCTCTTCTTCTGCATTTTCCTTTCTCACTTTGTTGTGTTTCTATCACTTTAAATTAAGAGCAGTGGGTGGTGGGAAATCATTGTTCTCTGTGTGTGAGAACCAATTTGCAAACTGGGCAGTTAGTTTTCCTCTATTTGAACTTGTTTTGATTAAGTCACGTTTATTTAATGCAAAGACAGCAGAACTCAGTTTTTCTTTATGAAGGAGACAATACAGTTTGATCCTTTTACTATGAAGCTACAATCGGTTTAAGCTATTTTTGTATCTGCAACATAGACAGGTCAACCAGATGCAGGGGAGGATCAAGGTTTTAATGGGAGAGTGGAGAGATCTTACTTTGAACAGAACCTTGAAACCTTTCAAGTTTATCCAGCATTCATTAATTTTAATATGTTCCCATGACCAACTTAACATCTGTTTTCTTTGCATGTATCTTTTAAGCCCATTTGTCCTTGTAATAATAAGACTCATATTATTCATGATTTCTAATAAATTTGTTAAGTAAAATATAAAATAATCCAGAGTTCTTTCCAGTTTTAAAATAAAACAGACACCAGGATGCTTTTTCATTGTTTTGGCCTTTGCAATCACATAGGCTAGGCATAAATTAAGAATGACAGTGCACCCCATATTCATAATAGTAGTATTGTTATGATATGATTATGGCATAATTATGATGCATTTTGTACAAGATAAGTCATGTGAAGTGTCATTGAAAAAGTTTTTTGATTTTCTGGATATGATGATCCTATTTGTATGCATGTATCATTTTTGTTCCGGAAGGAATCCATATATTCCTTTCGGAATATATGGATATTGACTAGATATTTCAAATGGGCTTACTCTGGAAAACACCCACAGCCAGCCTTTTAGGTGCAACAATGAATAAGCCAGACAGCGCTGATGCCCCATCAGGAAAGACAATGGACCCTGGAAGAACTTAACCTTCCTGTGAACGTTCCAGACAGCCTGTAAGTAATGGCTGTTATGACTCAGCAAGGTATGTAAGGGCATGTGACCGGGCCACATGACTCTGGACTCTTGGGATGGCAGTGTTTTTCCACAAACTGAGGTTTGGGACAAAAGGGTTCCCACCATATGCTAAAGCTATATAAGGCAAGGAGTGACATCATCTGTTGTTTTTCACTCTCTACATAAGAAGACTCCTGGAAACACCTGAGGAACAAAGAATGAACTTGGGGAACTGCTGGACTCAGGATAAAAGGATTTCTAGCCTGTGTATGAAAATCTGGGGATTCCAAGCTGCAAAGCAAGTATACCTTGTGCCTTAAGAATCTGTAGCCTGCTTGTATCATCAGCCAGGATGATAATTTGTTAATTCATATCCTATCTTTCTAGTATCTTAGGCTTAGTTTGCAATTTTGTTTATTTACTAGGTAATCTGCTTTGATCTGTTTGCTATCTCTTATAATCACTTAAATCTATCTTTGTAGTTAATAAACTTGTTTTTGCTTTATCTAAATCAGTGAGTTTGAGTGAAATGCATGGGAAATCGTAGCTCAAGGGGCAAAGGCTGTTGCATATTCCTCTCCACATTGTCAGGGGGATGGGGAGGGGGGGAATCTATGAGCTTACACTGTACAAATGCCTGTGCAGTGCAAGACAGTATAATTTTGGGTTTATGCTCAAGGGGGGGTGCATGCCCGGGGAGCTGAGCGTTACCTTGACTTTAGCCTTTCTACTGTTGCTTCATGCAGTGGCTGGTCCGAGAGCTTTCATGTAACTGCAGCTGGGTGTGTGCCTACGTGTGTGTATACTGGTGGAAGTTTAAGACCAGGAGCAGGTCTGCAGCTTGTCATAGCAGCACAGTGAGAGAGGGAGCCCCGGCTGGTGGGTCAGAGGGCTCTGTGGTACCCCAGTTCCAGGTAGCACCCCAAGGGAACCCATCACAAAGAGTGCCAGTGTCACTGGAAGAATTTTACTAGTGAGTGAATTCCCTTTAGGTCCAAGTGTTTAAGGCAGACTGTGTGAACAGATCGATTCCAGCCAAGAACATCTTATATATACTGGAGATTTTACCCTAGCTTTTCCAATAGTCTAGGAATGTGGGCACATATGTCCAGAATATGCAGATCTCATTCCTTGGCTGGCTTCAGTAACTATGCTAGCAATCAGCCAAGGGAGTTGTTTAAAGTGAGAGTGACCATTATTTATTTTTTCAAATGCCTTAGGCCCCAATAACCTTGGCTTCAGCGGGGCTGCTCATATGCTTGAAATTCAGCATGCATGTAAATGTTTGCAGGATGAAGGCCTTAGCAACCATTAAAGCTATACTGCTGATGGGTGTATTAGGAAAGAAAAAACTCAAACACATTCTCATTCTGCCTGGCTGACCTGTTCACAGGCAGTGTTCTGGGAAAGGGAGCAGCTAATAGTGATGCACTGGGAGGAGATGGACAGTAGTAGACTTTGGATGAGCAGGATGCAGTAAGTGAGATGGTCTGACACAGAAAAAGTAGCTCCCCTTCCCTTGCTACAAAAGTAATGTCAGTCCAGACTGTTCCCTCCTGCCCTTCTCCAATAGGGAGGAGGTAGCATTACTCCTAATTGCACCCTGCAAGGGTGTATCCTGGTGAGGGATGACGTTGCTATGGTAAATGCTGATTACACAGATGTAGTCACTGGCACTTTGTACCACACTCCCCTCCATGCACATCAGGTATTGTCCTTTGTAAAGACATAACACCTCCTCATAGTGCGATTCAGGTAATGAGTCCCATCTCAGGCACAGATCAGCCTCACAAGAGATGCCATTGAGTCTTAACCATTAGACATAGTACTCTAATTTATTAAGATTGTCAGCTCTTTGGCAGGGACCAACTTTTTCATCTGTCTGTACATTTGGGGTCCTGGTACATGATGGATTTCTAGGTGCACAAAATGCAAAGGAATATTATTAATAATAATCAATAATCTCTCAGGTTAATATGTTGAACAGGGATACAATTCTGGCCCCATTGAATCACAAAACTCCCACTGACTTTAACAGGGGCAGAATTTCACCCCAGGAGTTTACATATTTACAGCTTTAGATTCATCAGCTAATTCTGGAATTGTAGCTTCAAGAGAAGGGAAAAGGCCTCAGGGTTTCTCTATTTCACTTTGCAAAAATCAGATAAAATGTGGAAAAGCCTGGTTCACAAATTTTACTTGTCAATGGCAAAGATAGAAAACTATACACGCTTTCTTAAGGTGTTTAACCTCCAAATCAAAGCTAAAATCCCCTTCATGTGATTGACTCTAACTGGTGTTACATCTAGAAAAGCTAAAACTTTAATAAGAGCTCCATAAAATAAAATATTTGTCCATTGCTGCTTCAACCTTAACATCCACTCAGGGGCAGACAAAAAGAGGAAAGTTATAATAAAAGATCTATCATCTCCTGGAAGAGAGATGGCCCACAAACTTCCCCCTATATCTATAGGTGTCAACTCCTGTGTTGCCAAAGGAGATCACTAAAAAGGATCAAACACCTGAACTACTGGTGGGGCAGATTCTTAATTCATTTTCAAAGCCTCCTTTAAGAGGGATTTTAAAGATAATCAGAGAAGAATTGTTCTAATATCAGATGGTGGCATAATGGGAAAACTGACAAAATGCTGAATTGCATATTCATAATTTTCCATCTGCCTTCTTCAAAAAATATTTCCTCTAATAAATACTAGATTTTTCAGCTGGTGGAAAAGTTACTTTGTTCTCCAATTCATTATCTTCTTCTGTCAATAGAGTGATTTCTTCCTCTAACAGCTGAATTTTATTCCCAACCCTCACATGCAAGCAAACATTTTAGGGGCCTGAAAACTGCTCCAAATGTGCAGGACCAATTAAATACTTGCAGCATACATTTAGGGGATAGACCCTCAGTCTCCAGAAATCTACACTAACAGAACAGATGAGGATTTCTTTTGCACAGGAACATCCCCAGTTGATGTAGATCCAGAATAGCTGGCTCAGCACTAAGCTTCTATCCTGTAGGCGTAGGGAGTGGGAGAGGTGTGGTCAGCAAATCCTCGCCAGCCCAATAATCCTCAAGGGGCTAATGCACTGACACAGGTTACAGCAGCACTGAAGCCTGCATCTGGGTGGTAGAGGTGGATATGAGTTTGATGTTGGTAGGAAGAAGAGAAAGGAGAGCTAAAGGTAGGAAAAGAGAGAACAAAAGAGAAGGAAGAACAGACAGGAAAGGAAAGGAAAAGAACAGATAGACAATGGTGGAGAAAAGAAGGAGACATGAAGGAATGGGAAGAACAGACCAGAGAAGGAATACAAAGTGAGAGAAAGAAAATCTATTAAAATAAAGAAAAATATGTAAGAAAGTAGGCAAAGAGGAACCATAGCCCAAAGAGAAGGGGAAGAAGAAGGAGAAAAAATAGAGGAAAAAAATAAGAGGAAGACAGAACATAGGGGAAAGCTGGGCTACAGTGTAAATAAATTCTTGCTGTGTGGTGGATGAGAAACTATGTATCTGCATATGTTTGGCTTTAAGAGTGGTTTTCTTTGTATTGTACTGATGTCTGACTCAACAGGTACTAGCTGGTAACAGCCTTGAGCTGGGAAGCATCTCATGAGTGAGTGGTAGGCTACAGCTTTGTTTCCTGTTGTAAATATCAGTAGAAGCAATGACTGTTGCATAAATTACAGCACCATTTCACAGTCCCTGGAAGTGTTGCCTTTACGTGTCTCGTGATATTAAAGATATATTGGACCTAAGCATTTATTATACATTGCTATTTTATCTTCCACCAGACCAGTTCTCAGATGCTCCCTGACCTATCCACTTCTCCTTTGGCCTTTGGCCTTTGGCCCAGCTCCTTTGCTGCAGCTGGAGCAGCCAGCGCAGCTCAGGAGGGAATGAAGTATACTTATGTCCCAATAAAGCAGCGATAGCATACTTTGAAGCCATGACAAATTCTTTGTTTATTTTACTTACGTTATTATTTTGGGGTTTTCTACTACCCATCTTTATTGTATGTATTGCAGAGATGATCCCAAACCAAAGCCTCATATCCAAGTACCTCTGAACTTTATGGGAAATGACAAGGAGGTTTGCAATCCAATCCCAGATCTAAATGTTGCAAATATCCTATATGCACAACTGGCTGACCCCAAATCCCAGCTAAAAATAGCATGGTAAGTGTGCCCATGTTCCGGATACAGTGGTTTAGAGGGTATGATCATGTTTCCCTCGAGTGGCTGGCTCCATGTTTGGAACAAGGGGCTACTTTTTCTCTCATTAAGAGGTAATTCTTTTGCTCAAGTGCTAGAAGCTTGGGGGTTTGGTGCAGGAGGTCCTTAGTTTGATCTCTACTAATGACCATCTCCCTGTGCATATGTGGTCAAGATTCATTAGACACTGACAGCCTGGATGGGACTTGAACTCTTTTGGCTCTGAGATGCTTGGGATAAACTTGCCTAATAGAGAGAGTATATAAGAGTCCCCCGCAGCTAAGCATGCGTGTAATTGTACGCATGTGAATAATTCCATTGAAGCCGATGAACTACTTACATGCTTAGAAGCTTTGCTGGACTGGAGTCTAAAGTGGGGTTTAGTGCATGTGATCATGTCCCCCATCTGTCAGCTTTTCCCCCTGACTATAAGAGCCTACTACATACTCAAAGCTTAGTTAAACAGTGAATAAGTAGCAGGCTGTAAAAATCATTTAGTAAAGCCTCTGAGGCAGACAAGATCACATGCGCTAAACCAGTGTATTACATCAATATGCCCACATATTGTGTTTCAATCCAGATAAAAACATTGAAACCTGGCTCATCTCTCTTATGCTCAGACTGTGAGAAGGTATTTTTGTATGAGCATTACCCAACAACTGATCTTGTACATCTGTTGAAGATGACTTGAAAAAGAACACTTTTTTTTCTGGAAGGACAGGAGAGAAAGCTTCCTGCAGAAAGCTGAAGCTGGGGATGTCATTTTGTTTTGAAAAGAGCTCCACTTTTTGGTTTATCCTCTTATTTCTTGGCTCTGAAGAATTTGGTCTTCTTCAGATATGCATTGGCAATCACTTGAGGGGCCAGGAGAGGGAGACAAAAAATGAAGGTAAATCATTAAATGGCTCTGTTCAAACTTCTTTTGATCTTTTTAGTTCCTACTCTGATTGGTCAGGTAGGCTAGTGCTGGCAAGCACCGCCTTAGCAGGTCAGACCATTTGCAGTTTGTGAAGGAAGGGAACACAAGAAGCCAAGAAACTTTATCATTAGGTGAAAAATCTGAAGAGCAGAGCTTGCAGTCCTTGACTTGGATTTTTCAGGATGTACATTTATTTTTTTTGAGTCGAGCAGGACGAGCATTGAGGTCAGCTCCCACCACAGAGTCTCTCTTTTTTTCTAGAAAAATTAAAGAATCATTGAAAATCATTGAAAATCATAGAAAATAATCATTGTAGGTGAGCAGAAGTTCATCTAAACTAGGCTCACTTGATTATCTCTATATAACTGTATTTTTACAATTTATAAGCAATTTGTGGATGCATTTTATTAACGTTTCAATTGCTTTTTTATTTCTGAAAATGATACATACCTAAAATTGGAAAGCCTCTGTTCTCCTCCACCACTGAGTCTTACTGTGATAAAATTATTAGATTCAAAAGGACAATGGAAATTAAGAGCAAGAATGAAACCTTATAATTGAAAATGAAATAAAACTGAAACTTGCAGATAGAATACTAGTTTTAATTTCAGTCTGAGTGTCTAAGGAATAATTGTGCCATTTAAGAATTCATTGGTTTTTTTCATAAATGTTTTTGAGGCAATATACAATTCATTTTCACTATTAGGCGTACTAGATTATGATATATTAACGGGGCGAAATTGTGAAGTCCTCTCTCATTTTTTACTGCCCTTTACAGAGGAAATCTCCCACTGGCATTTTCGGATATAGCCCATTGTTATTACTAGATATAGTCTTATTTACAATACTTTCAATTATATCTGAAAGATTATATAGACCACAAAACCCCACATACATTTCTGAAGTGCCTAAGTATGTTCATTCCACTTTGGCTTTGTATTCATATTAGCAGATAAGCAAGTAGTAAAAAAATGGTCTTCTTTATCAACTACCAAGGAAAACAAGGAGCAATATTTTTTTTTCTGTTCATTGTTTCTGGATCAGTGCTTGAAAAGCTTTACTGATGTACCTAGCCCTGAGAGTCATGAAATCCAAGACCTATTGCAATCTTTCTTTTCCCTACACACATTTAACTGCTGACATTTTGTTGTCAACCTCTTGTCATGTGATAGAGCAAGAGAGAAAGAGAGGTTAATGCTTTATATTTACTATTACTACCAGAGGCACTGACTTTGTGATTTACTGGGGGGTGCTCAACCCCCGCTCCGCCCCAGGCCCTGCCCCCACTCCACCCCTTCCACCAAGCCCCCACCCTGCCCCACCCGACCCTAATCAGCCCCCTCCCCTGAACATGCCCCAATTCCACTCCTCTTCTCCCCCCACTACCTCCTGCACTCCATTGAACAGCTGATTGCAGAGGGCGGGAGGCACTGGGAGGGAGGGAGAGGAGCTGCTTGGCGGGGCCTGCCGGTGGGTTAGAGACACGGTGGGGCGGGGAAGGAGCTGACTGGTGGGGCTGCCGGTGGGCGCTCCAACCCCGGAGCACTCACAGAGTCGTCACCTATGATTACTACGACCACTAATACTGGTTGAAAGGTGGGTCAGTCAGATTAGATGAAGCACTTGTTTTCACCATTACTTAGTGATTGAGATACTAGATATTAAAATCATGTCTGAATTGGAATGAGGTATTAAGGTAAGCAGACAGTCTGAAAGATGCATGTAATTTTAAGGTCCTTGTGACCTGCCAGGGCTAGAAACAAATGGTTTATACAATTTGAAACCTTGGCATCCCAGCCATATAGGACAAACAAATGAATGAGTAATTTTTCATGGTCAGGTCCAAAATTAGGAATCATGGTTGCCTAAAATAAGTCACATTAATCCATATTTATGCCCTTTAAACATGTAATCTGATTGTGACATACACTTGTTTTGTGATATGTATGGGACATAACCAGATTCTGCTCAGATTGACACTGACTTCATGGAGTCAATCTGGATTTACACTGACATAACTAGAGCAGAATCTGGACCTTTGTTTTCATTTGTAATTATATTTATGCAATGTTTTCCAAGCTTCAAGGAATTATTTATGTGGATGAAATAACATGAAAGAGGGCTTTCCACGATATTTCAAATCCCATCTTAACTGTTATTTTCAGACTGGCTTAATTGTTATTTTGGCTTGATAAATGACTCCATGATGCAATACAAAACATAAACACAACAATAATGAGATATGTGGCTTTATTCCAGTTCCTGCAGCCTCAGTGCCTATACAATGTTCATTACATGGTACAGTCCTGATACTTAAAATTTCATGGATCACATGTATTTCCTGTCCTTTATGTTGAATTTGATTGAATAACTCTGAGTTCTCTCCATTCCTAGAGAAAAGATGGGAATGAATGGTTCCAGGATGCTAGGGGTATGTCTACTTCAATAACAGACATGCAGCATAGCCACAGCTGGCCGGGGTCAGCTGATTTGGGATGCAGGGCTATAAAATTACAGTGTAGATGTTCCAGACTCCGGCTGGTGCTGAGCTCTGAGACCCTCCCACCTTGCAGGGTCTCAGAGCCCAGGTTCCAGCCCAAGCCCAAACATGTACCGTGCAATTTTATAGCCCAACAGCCAAAGCCCCACAAACCTAACGCAGCTGACCTGAGCTCTGAGACTTGGTGAAATGGGTTTTTTAATCACAGTATTATCCATACAATGGTAGAATAATACGTTGTGGGGCTGTGTGGATAAAGGTATTGAGAATTATCTAACACCTTTCATATCATCTCGAGAGCACCAGTCAGAATTCAGCTCAGCCCACAAGAGGCCAAGAATTATAACTATCTGATGGCTGTTCCATAGCGTAAATGAAATGATTTGGATGGTCTCAGCTCAATTCCTAGCAATCTAGTCACATCACGAATCGCCCTTACAAATAAAATTAATTGGCATTTAATTAGCAGCGGCCAAGCACTGAAGTGGCATGTTAACTGACCTACTGGTTCAGCCTTAGAGATAGTCCCTCCAGATCAAGTTTGCAGCATGTTGCAGGGAAGTTTGTTCTGTGGACAGAGGTCTTCAGTTGATAGAATAATTCTATGCCTGCCAATCTGACAATTTTTACAATGCTAAATCCACTTAATTTTCAAACATTAACACAAAAGAAGAAGACGATGCAGCAGAAACATAAACCACCTGTAATTTGTTCCTCTGAAAATTACTGCCTGGAGGCTGTGGTAATTTACTGGTCTTTTTTGAAAAAGATTTAATATATTTTAATAGAATATTTATATTTCATATACTAGATTCAAGAATTTCCTTGTTTCAGCTGACCCTCTTCAATGCTATTTCTTTAAGTATCACATTTCTCCTGTGTGCATAATTCAGAGATCGCCTTTAATGTGTGGAAAATAAGAGATCTAATTAAATGGAAAAAGTGAAAACAAAGCCTTTTCAGTTTGCACTTTTGTTCTGAGTACCATACAAATCAGGTGGAGAAAACCCCTTGTTACAAATATGAACTTTTTTTTTTAATGAATAGCCCTGAATGAATCCTGTAAACACTTATGCAGGTACTTAACATTATGTAAGTGAATAATCCCACTGCAGTCAATAAGTGTTTGCAGGTATCAGACCTTAGGGTCTGTTCCAAAGCCCACTTAAGTTAATGGCAATCTTTCTATTGACTTCAAAGTGCTTTAGATCAGGTCCACAGTTTACTTGCCTGATATATTACTCATCAATATATTATGATCATGCTAAGCCTAAGAAAAATATATCCTTTGATAGACTGACCCCGGTATTGAAGTGAATTACAAATATGTAATAATATTAATTTATACATCACAAATATACATGTATTAAATCAAACAGAAGCATATTCAGATAGAGCTAAGAATTTCCTCAGCCTTACTTTCCTTTAGGGCTGTCAATTAATTGCAGTTAACTCACGTGATTAATTCAAAAAAATTAATCACGATTAACCACACCTTTAATCGTAGTGTTAAACAATAATAAAATACCAACTAAAACTTATTATATTTTTTTGGATGTTTTTCTACATTTTAAAATATATTGATGTCAATTACAACACAGAATGCAAAGTGTACAGTGCTCACTTTATATTATTATTTTTATTACAAATATTTGCACTGCCATATAGTTCATGTTATACCAGTCTTGGATGACTCAGCATGTTATTCGTTTTAAGAACACATTTACTGCAGCTTTGACAAAATGTAAAGAAGGTACCGATGTGAAAATTCTAAAGATAGATACAGCACTCAGCCCAAAGTTTAAGAATCTGAAGTGCCTTCCAAAATCTGAGAGGGATGAGGTGTGGAGCATGCTTTCAGAAGTCTTAAAAGAGCAACACTCTGATGCAGAAACTACAGAACCCAAACCACTAAAAAAGAAAATCAACCGTCTGCTGGTGGCATCTGACTGAGATGCTGAAAATGAACATGTGTCGGTCCACTCTGCTTTGGATTGTTATTGAGCAGAACCCGTCATCAGCATGAACGCATGTCCTCTGGAATGGTGGTTGAAGCATGAAAGGACTTATGAATCTTCAGCACATCTGGCACATAAATATCTTGCAACACTGGCTACAACAGTGCTATGCAAATGCCTTTTCTGACTTTCAGGTGGCATTGTAAACAAGAAGTGGGCAGCATTATCTCCCGTAAGTTCAACTTGCATGATAAAGAGATTGCACTACAGTACTTGTAATGGGAGAATTGAAAAATACTATTTCTTTTATCATTTTTACAGTGCAAACATTTGTAATCAAAAATAAATATATAGTGAGCACTTTACACTTTGTATTCTGTGTTGTAATTGAAATCAATGTATTTGAAAATGTAGAAAACATCCAAAAATATTTAAATAAATGGTATTCTAATATTAACAGTGCAATTAATGGTGCAATTAATCACAATTACTTTTTTAATCGCTTGACAGCCCTACTTTCCTTTGATTAGAAGTTCTTCTAAGACCCACTGATAAATGAGATATGAAATCATTGTAAATAATGCTTAAATGTGCTAAACCAAATTCAGAACTTAATATCTTCCAATGATTTTAAATATATTTTCATGGAGGAAGGGAAGTTATAATCTACATGTTAACATTTCTCTCTAGTTTTAATATTGTCTTTCTTTCACTATTGTCCCCTAATGTATCCTGGTATAATATTTGTTTTTAGTAGATGCAGGCTGCAATAATTCCAGGCATCAGAGTGACCATTTACTTGCCAATACTGTTTCCAAATCACAGGCACCATGTAACCCTTAGACTAAGGTCTAACAAGCCCCTGATTGAGATATTATCTTGGTTTCTTCTGGCTATGAATGGTGGGCCTCTGATCTCTGTCAGCATGTGAAATTTGTATAGCACCTTCTAAGATAGTGATTGGGAAATATGCCATCCTTCTTTTACATCCTTGTTCATAGATGATGCTGGCCAAGAGTTTTTCAGTGGGTCTACCTATTAGTATTAACACAGTAACTTAGAGCTGTGTGCCAGACAGTGTTCTACTGATGGATGATAAGGTTTCTGGGAGAGGTAATACGTGTGTAACTTGTTTTCTTTTTTAAATCACAACATCTATTCTGTGATCAATAGTAAGACAGTAGAGTATGTTATAAAACAATGTGTGTGGGGGGGGACATCTTTAACAGAGCTCTGGTCTGTAAGCACAAATGCAGCCCACACACCTTTTATGGAGACATATGCTCATTAAGCCTGGGGGTCACTGGGAGTTGTAATCTTCAAATAGGGAACATGATGGAAAGGTCCCAGCTGTCTATGTAACTGCCTGCTGGAAACTATATAAAGGAAAGTTCTGGGTTTGGTTTTGTGCAGGTGAGGGTGGAGACAAGAGGGAAGTCCCTTCTTGAGGGCCTGGTAGGGTGCTTAAAAAATATGCAGGAATGCCTACCTGCTGAAAGCACAAGTCGTCTCCCCACCCAGCTTTCAGAAATCTGGAAAAAGCTTGCAAGTGTTTTGTGTAACTTGTTCTGGAGTCTCCTTTAAGTCAATAAAGCCGGCCCCGAGGAAAGGCCTTGGTTGGAATTGTAGTTTGGGCTTTATTTCACTTTAACCAGCTAGTTTATCTGCCCATTGGCTTATATTATCTCATAGCCCAAACAGAATATTCTGACTGTGATCTGTTCATCAAGCTGCTACATAAACAGTCGAAACTTGATGTTCTCACAACATGTGTAGTTAACAAAATGTTTTTGATAGCATTCTCTTTGGCACCAAGTGAGCTAGCACATGCTGAAACTCCAGGTTTCTTTCAGCAGTTGTTAGTTAGAATCCATGTTAGCATCTGACTTTTCCATTTAACCTACAAAACTTTTTCAAAACCTTAGGGAGAGCTCTCTCCAATGGGGGGCACTCCTAAGTACCAACCGTAGTCAGTTGATATTACTTGTGTACTTGAGGAGTATTAAAATGTACCAAAACTGAGTGGAAAGAACGAGGAGTACTTGTGGCACCTTAGAGACTAACAAATTCCGTATGGCTAATAGCTGTTGTTAATAGAACATTGAATTGTCCTCTCAGGCAAGTCAAAGTGCTGTCTCACTTTCACTTTTGAAATGAATACTGAAGACTCACTTGTTTTTAATCACCTGGTTAGCACCGCAGTCCGTAATACTACTGTACATCTTTTATAAAGCTCCTTGAGGTGCCCTGGCATCAGCATGACAAGGCACTAAAACAGTGGTGACAAATGAAAAGTTCAGTGTTTTCCATGAGGTGCTCTTGGTTCTATGAGATTGCTTGCTGCAGGAAACTATGTGTTTTAATCAGAGCTGAGCGAATAGTGGGAAATAATTGTCCCTAAGCATTCTTTCAAATTCAGAAATTTAATTTTGATTTGACTACATGCACAAACCTTTCATGTTTGCTTTCTGCACATATCTGAGGGCTCAGGCACAAATATACACAAGGAGAATTTTTGGGCTGGATGCCTGAATAATTGGTGAATGCAAATATCAAACTGCCTATTTGATGGTAAAATTCACAAATAGTTTTCTTTTTTATTGTGTTGGTTAGTTACATAAGTCATCCAATCAGGAATAACATAATGGCTCCTGACTTCATTACTAACTAACACTGTTTATATTGTGAATGTGCTGCAGAGCAAGACTAAATTGGAGATTGTCATCTGCAGTGTGCAGAAAACTATATGCTTTATGAATATATAAATCTATAGATTTTAAGGCCAGAAGGGACCTGTATGATCATCTAGTCTGAATTCCTGCACAATATGGGCCATTGGATTTCTTTGTTCCAGAGGTTCAGCTACTTAGTATTCTTGATTTTTTACCATAGATATAGGGGCTCTATTGATAGTTACCACCACAAAAGCATGGAGTCAGTTGAGAACAAAAAATGTTCACAGCAGTTCTGAGTTCTGATACAAATGGCCAGCCTGCTTCAGGTTAGGAGGAACTGAAGCATGGGCTAGCGAGAGGCCCTTTGCCAGATCCAGGGTATTCTCGTTTGGTAAGTTGGAAACAAGTTCCAGCTGCCTGGGCTACAGAATATTCAAGATTCTGTGAGCTTTCTCCTGAAACACGTAGGTTCCAGATCTTAGGTCTCAGCAAAATGGTCTAGCAGTTCCTGAAAGGTCTTCATGTCATCAGGTTTCTGGCTGAAGCACATCAAATTTTTTCTCTACTATTGTTGACAACTGTGGGAAATCCAAGTTGGTAGCAGAGGAGGATAGTTAGATCTCATCTTACTGAATGGAGATCTGCATGAAGAAGACATGTTCTCCTTTTTGGAGACTGATTGCAAGACTGAGTCCCAAGACTGTAGGGGCCACATAAGGTAACAAAGTCAGAGACCTATAGATCTAGGTACATAAAGTAGTCCAGAATATCACTATGATACAGAAGGACTCCAGGGATAGGACATGGCTTGGTTGGGACATGGATTAGGAAAACAACCCCTCCTGAAATCTGAACTGCCAGCATTAGGGGAATAAAAAGACCTAGTTGTGTTCATCCCTAATGGCAGTGAGACCAGCTTCAGTGTACCTGGGTGACAAAGCCTAGCTTCTCCTATGAAGGCACATGTGCTGAAGTTTAGAGCAGGTTAAATGGGGAAAGGATCCTTTTAGTAGAGGCCAAAGTATCAATGGAGTTGGGAACAAAACCAGTTCCTTACCCCTCCCATTGACAGAGGGAGCACTAGCAGAGGATGATGTCTGATTTCCATGACCAGACCTGCTGGAGGAAGACCAAGTCTTTGTGCAGTCCCTCATTACCTATCTCTACAACAAGCAGGAGCAAGGGTACCTTCAACACCATTGTCTTCCAATTATTGCCAAAAACAAAGATGTTCAATGCCAAGAATATGACACAAAGTCAGCATCTTGAGCCCACTTAGATGGACTTGACACAGAGAAATTTCATCAGTGATGTAATTGTCAGTTGTACCATCTCTGGATGTGTTCCCTGCGAAAAGACATAGCTATGCCAATCAGTGTTCTAGTTGTTTTCATGAATGGTGTCACATATATGGCAGTTCCTACTACAGTGAAAAGATATCAGTATCCCAAAACACACAAACACTGATTGCTGTAACAACATAGGGGCACAATGTACAGACTGTGCAACCCTAGCTATGAATATCCAGTTCAGGAAAATGTTGTATCTCAATAAATTATAGCTGATGTGCCTATTGCAGTATATAGCATAGTTGCACAAGCATCAAACTGTGAAATGACATAAAGGGGGCCAGATTCTGTTCTCAACTGTGCTGGAAAAATATGGATTGATTTAAATGAAATCAATTTGGATTTATACCAGTGTAAATGAAATCAGAGTCATGCCCAACAGCTTCATGACATATTTGCCTCTTTTTTGTGTGTAGTAACTGGCACTATACACCAAAGAACTGAAGTAGTATGACATTTAGCATTGGAAAACAATTACAAACATTGTTCAAATTGATTCTTCTTTACTGGTAATAACCGAGGTGGCTGATTGTTCATCCATACCCAGTAATGGCAGATAAATGTCACCCTTTTTGGGATTGAATTATTAAATATAGCAGTTTTGGTGTGTATTGCCAGCTTCAAAAGTAATAGTACCATAAATGTTGTCCAGTTACAATACTGATTTTAATAATAAATAATGCTTTTTTATCTAAAGGGCAGGTATTAAACTAAATTTCTCTATATTGATAAATTCATAGATTTTTTAAAGGGTAGATGGGCCTATTATGAGCCCCTAATCTGACCTCCAGCATAGCCATAGCAATGTACCCAGTAATTCCTGCATCAAACCCATAAATTCTGCTTGAGCTACTGGATGGTTTTTAGAAAGAGACATCCAGTCTTGATTTAAAGACATTAACTGATACGACAATCTACCACATGGCAAATGGTTCCAGTGGTTTCACTGTTAAAAATTTGCATTTTATCTCTAGTTTGAATTTGTCTAGGTTCAGCTTTCAGTCACTGGTGGTGTTATGCCTTTGTCGGATAGATTAAAGAACCCTCTGCTGGAAAATTTCTTACCTGACGATTTCCTTTCTGCTAGCAGCATCCCCCACAGTTCTGATACGAATGTGCTATTTCCCTCCTGCCTGTAGTTTCCAGAGGTGGTTCAAAGCTGCAGCACAGCCGGTGCTAGCCATGCCCCCTTCTCCTGCCTGTTGCCAGATGATTCATTCAAAAACTGTGAAAAAACTCTTAGAAAATGATTAGGAACAATATCTTCAGTGCCAACTAATTAATTATGTACAGTAGGCCACTGCCTACATGGTAATGATCCAACTAAAATGCCAACCCATGGCCATGAAGCCATCCAGGGTGGGTAGAATTGTGGGAGATGCTACTAGCAGAAAATAAATTATCGGGTAAGAAATTTTCCTTTCTGTAGCCAAGCATCTCCCATAATTCTAATACATATGGGATGTAGCGAGCCGTGAAAAGGTGTACGGAGGGATAGAAAAGTGAGTATAAGAAATAGGAAACTTCCTCCCTTTTTGAACTGCTCAGATTATGTCTGGACCACTGCCTAGAGCACCTTCCTGCCAAAGGAGGCCTCTGTGGAGACAGAAAGTCCATTTTAGGGTGTCTGATACAGGTGTTAGCCAATAGCCATATCGCTGCTCTGCAGATCTCTGTGGTGGAAATGCACAATCTTTTGGCCCATGAGATTGCCGTAGATCTTGCAGAATGTGTCTTGATTCCTTCAGGAACAGGTGTGCCGGATGGCTTGTAGGCCTCAACAATGCAGAGACCGATCCATCTAGTAAGGGATAGCTTGGAATACTCTAAGCCATTGGCACCTGAGGATGAAAGGAAATGAAGAGGGATCCCAATCTCCTTGTGGATTCTATATTCTTAATATAAGTCTTTAGTGCTCTTCTGACAGCAAAGGTGTGCCGCTGCTTCTTGGTCAGGTAGGTCTGGGCAGAATGAACAAGTCAGAGACTCACAGTCTGACCTTCTGTATAATAAAGGTCATAGAACTTCCTCCAAATAATTCCTTTTTGAACTATAGCATTTCTCATGGCTCTTCTCCAAGTCCCAAGACAGTAGGGGCCACATAAAGTAACAAAGATCTAGGTTATAAAGTAGTCCAGAATATCACTATGATACAGAAGGTCTCCAGGGATAGGACATGGCTTGGTTGGGACATGAATCAGGAAAACGACCCCTCCTTCTTGCATTGTGGAATACAGTGCCGAATGTAGAGGTAAAATAACCTCTCTATTCCTACTTTTGATTCCCCAGTTTATGAATCCAAGGATTCATTAGCCCTTGTTTTCCCATGTTTGCTGCTTTTTCAGATGTGGATGTATCTCAGGAGTATAGGCCAGTGACAAAGCTTTTACATAAATACTATGGGCAACATCATAGATCAACATTAGGAGAGTTGTTACTGTAAAGAATAAATGTATCCAAAACATTTGACATGTGAAAAATTCCCCCAGGCCAGAAGTGTGTGTTTTAGCCTCCCTGTGGCAGAGAAAATATCCACAAAATTAGTGGCACATCATTGACACAAGTTATCTATACAGTTTCCTTTTCCCGCTTTGGGTCTTTATTGAAACTGGGCAAGCTAATATGGGTCTTCAAGTAAATAACAGAGGGAAAAGGCAGGAGTGACTCTGGGGATTGTTTTTATACACAATTCGGGGCTGGACAGTTTTGTGCAACCAACCACACACACACACCTAAACTCTGCTTTTTCAGAAGATCTGCCAAAGAGGTAAGATGTGGATAAGGGAAGACTAGAAATACCATCTTTTTTTTTCTAGCAGGGAGATGGGGGTAATAATCAAACAGCACATCACTGTCAGAAGAAGCAGGGTCAAACTCAGAACACAGGTCTATTGACTTCTAGGCCTATGCCTAGGCCACAGGGCTCTTCCCTTGGTTAACTCTGATGAGGGTTTATACACACAGGCTTCCAGGTAGTAAGGAAAGGGTTAATGCCAACATCAGGAAATGGGCAGCATCCCAGCTGGACCTGATTACAGCTCCCATAAAGGCTGCCTTCTCAGAAAGCAGAGGGCTGGTTGAAAGATGGGGGGGGGGGGGGGGGGAGAGTCTGATCAGAGTAGTTAGCAGGCTCTTTGTAGCATCTTCTACCTTTCCAGGGAGATGTTCTCAGACAGTAAATAGACCCAGTTTGGGCTTGACTGAAGCAAGCTGACCCTACAGCTCCACTGCTATTAATATCTGGATGGCTCTAAGCTGTTTCTTTTTCCTGACTTTACTCTGGAGGGGGCCTGATTTAACAATGGCCACTCATAGTCAGAACTCCCACAGCAAATCATGCGGCGCCAGGTTTATAAAGCTGGCTTCTGTCTTTTCTTGTAGGGAGTTGTAATCACAGATTGCATATGGATGCAGATCATGTCACAGATATACTTAATTATTATTTCAGTAGTGCCTGGTGTACCCCATTTTGCTAGGCATTGTGTAAACTCATACTAAAGGATAGTCCCTGCCCGGAAGTTCTTACAATCTAAATAAACAACAAGGAAAAAGGGTGAGAGAAAGGAAGTTATCCTCGTTTTAGAGATAAGGAACTCAGGCACAGAGGTACTAAGGGGCTTGCCTGAAGAGACACAGCAAGTCAAGAACTGAGTCTAGACTCTAGAAGAACTCCCTGCACAAAGCTTGGCTGCAAAGCCATCCTGCTTGACTGCAGGCACAGATTGATACCTGCCCAATAAATGACCTCTCCACATTGCAATACTCAAAAAACGCCAGACTTTCTAAGGACAATCTCTTATGTTATGGGGAAAAAATATCCATTTTGTAACCCTCATTCATGATGCTCTCTCTGCTAAGATATCTGCTTGTCTTTCCCAGCTGCATTTTGAAATGCCTACATTTCAAAATTCATGTACCAAATTCCCTTTTGTTAGTTTATAAAGCAAACAAGAACTAAAAATGTTCTTTCTTTCTGCCTGACTAATTACATACTAAATTGCTTTACAAATGCATCAGTGAAAGCCCATTTACTTTTTACTGAGTGAAAGATTTTTATCTCTGGATGCTGCCCAGAAAGGAATTTTCATAAAAAGACACTATTAAGAGATGCTTACAGACTGCCAGGCTCTCTGAGAGGTTAAAGAAAAAACTGATCTGAAAAATGGTGTGACTTGGTACACATTTCAGCTAAAGTATCCGTTGCTATAGCAAATGAAGGAGCATAACTAACCTCTAACACAGCCTGCTTTTGAAAATCTGTTGCAGCTTGTTAAGACTCTTTTGTTCTGATGCATTCATTTCTCCTACAGATTGCGAAATGCTTGCAAAAGATTAGAATTTACTTTAGAAATGGGCAGTCTTGAACATTCTGTGAAATTAAAAATAAATTTAATAATATTAAAATAGCCAATCACCTGTATGGTATTTGCTAATACACTAGAATCAGCTGTGTATTTGTTAAGGAGACTGATTAAATTATTTTGAGGCTAAAGATGGATCACATGTAGTGGAAACAAGTGGGAAGCTACTGCAGATAAGGCAGCTAAAAGATAATGAAACAGAAAAAGCATATGAAATTAAAATTAAGGGATTTGACACCACTGAATTTTAGCAAGTAAAATCCAATTCATTTTCTACCTAGCCTATCCAACCGAGTATATGGTGCCAGCCAGTTTATCAGAGATCATGTAAGATGCAACTATTTAAATATATGGAAAATACAGGAATTAATTAATTAAAAAGCAGAGGTCACTATAATGCTCTGAATTAAGTACAGGCTTCAAGCTCAAGTGAATGTGATTACAGCTGTATATACCTCCAGTAGAGATGGCGAATTTTCCTGTATACCTGTAATAGAATGTTCTTGGCAGATAATAAAATTACATATATTGCCACTATGTCATAGAATCATAGAATCATAGAATATCAGGGTTAGAAGGGACCTCAGGAGGTCAAAACCGGTGTAATGGACCATATCACCGGTGTAATGGTCATACTCTATAAGTATATGGTTTTACTGCACTGGCTTAGGGGAAAAAAATGAGTAAAATATACGAATAGGGTTGTGAGAAAATCATTGTTAATTCTCTTCATTAGCCCTCAAGGTAAAGAAGCAGAGAGAGAGAGAGAGAGAGAGTGTTAATTGGGCTAATCATACAACCCACAATTAATTTAAGCCTAGTTATTCAAAAAGGCAACAAACCATTTTTCTAGTTTTGCATCCACAGCCAATCGTAGGTTCTAAGTAGACTTCTATGCAGGTTCATCTAAGTCACTATGTTCTGTCACTTAATGAACAGATGCTGTGTATTCTTAGAGCTTAGAACAGCATTGCAAGCACAAAAACAGAGGCTGTAATCATGGTCATTAATGTTTCTTAGAAGACAGAGTGGACAGTCTCCATGAAAGAAGAGACTTGTGCAGCCCACAAATTATTACCATATTAGAGAAGGCTGCTCCTGGAAAAGAGGGCTTGATTAATTCCTGGAATAATTCCTTTGTAATGCCAGCATTTAATTTTATCCATAGTGTCATTCAGATGCACATTCAGATTTTTGGCAGCATCTTTAATTATGAAATGTAAACAATTAAATACTAAATCTGTGACTGTTTTATGCTTAACCAACTGCCTGACTACACTGTATACCGGACATACTACCCTTTCAAGAAAGCTCTCTCAGGCAGGAAAACACTAATTCCGATTTTTGTTTTGATTTTTCCATTTGCTTGCCATTTTAATTTCTGTCGAGTCATGCACTATGTCTTTTGTGAAACCCTTTTAGATTCTAGTCTCTGACGCAAGACACTATTCCAGACAACAAATTTCTAATCAACACGGTTCCTAATATCATTATTACTTTATTAATTGTATTATCCCACAGCTTCTAGTAGGTCTAATCATGGACCAGGATCCCATTGTACTAGGCACTGTACAAATTCAGAACAAAACGATGGTCTCTGCCCCAGAGAGTTTATAGACTAAGAATGCTTGGGATTCCTTGTGATATAATAATCATATAACAACTTCTTTAATCTGTCTGTCTAGCTCCCATCATCAATATCTGAACACTAATGGTCAGCAGGAAAACTGCCTTTGCAAAAGATGTCACTGACTTTTAACACATTAAGGACCAAAACATCAGAGGATTTCCATGAATTCAGCCACAACATTTTATGGAGTATCCATGTTGTAGCACAAAACTTGCATTGCTTACACAACAGCCTTGTGTTTCTGTTGCACATCAACTCAACCTGCTCTGCAATACTGTAGGTACAAAATCATGGGCACAGTTAAATGCACACATTCAAACACCTACTCACCTGATTTCCAGGTGCAATCTGACAAATGGAAGGAAAAACTGCAACTGAAATAATGGGGGCTGCTTTCAAAAATTCAGGCCATTTAAATTTGGAGATAATGTTTTTTCATATTAACTCTCAGATTGTTTGTTTACAATGCTGTTTTATCATTTAGAATGTAAAGTTTTTGCATTATTCTAAAAATGAATTCAACTAAGTGACAATAAATCATAATTACACCTGTTAAAAGGGTCTGCAGTGTCACAAAGTTAAAAAAATCACACTTTTTTCAGTTTAAAATATTGTGTTTATTCAGAATCTCTGAAGACAAATAAGCTTATCAATGCTATAGGAATTTTCCATGGCTTCCATAGCTTCGAAAAGACAATGTCTTGGCGGCTCTGAATTTACGCATTAGCTGTCAAAATACTCTATGACTTCAGTAACCAGCTATGAAGTTCCTCCACTGAAACAATTGAACTAAGGTTGAAGCAGTATTAAATTATGACACTTTAAAGGGTAAAATAAATTTTTTAAAAGTCACTCTTTTACTATAGTCTAAGCAGTACATGCACCTCTCTTAAAGTCTAAGTGTGACAGTAACCCATATTAAAAAGAGATCTCTTACAAGTTGGTCAATAAAGAAATAAATTACAAATCAATGCCAATGGGAAAATAATTCATTTGTTTGAAAATAAGCATAGTGTATCATCCTACATCTGTAAACATAGGCTAATTATAACCTGATATACTGGAATCTTAGACACTGCACTTTGGATATAAAAGTTTTCAAACAGTTTATAATCCTCATTAGGCTAGTATTTTGTAACTCACACAAAAATTATACCGTTTTCAAAACACCGTGTGATTTGATATGATAAATCAACAAGAATATCTGCAGTGCCATGGAGACAGCATGGAAGTTTAAACAGGGCTGAGCAAAAAGAAAGGGATCTAAACAAATGGAAAAAGAATATTAATTTATAAACACACCAGGCTCTGAAAAATTTTGGTCACAAATGTGACTTCATACATTTTGGAGAATCTGAATCCTTCCTGTGTATTCAGAGGTCACACAGAGCATGAACAGATGCAAGGAAAGTTGAACTAATGGTTGAGTTCCCCAGCGTTATTCCTCTGTTAAATGTATACCAGGGTGTTCCTGGCCTGGAATGCAGGATCTTGTTCTTCAAGGGGCCGGGTGATTAGCTGGTGAGAGATCATTATAGAATCCCAAGAGCACTGACTGTAGCTGTGTTTAATGACTATTTGTAGATGAAATGGGATGGGAATTCATTTTTTTTTTAATCATCTGGGCATGCAAAAATCCTGTTGCCCAATTTCTCCCCTCAGTTACTAGAATGACACAATAGAAAGTAATTCTCAGGTGAGGCTAGAATGGACTTGGATTTATCCTGAAGTAGTTTAGCAGTACCGGCCACAGTTTAGATGCAGGCAACAATTCTTTAAGCATTAAATGTGTTCTTTTCTGGTGCATATATTAGCATCTGGAGATTATATTGAGGCTGTGCTGTCTAGATGGCATGGGAAAAACTAGTACCAGGCAGAAGGAAGACTTCATACCTTAGCCCTGTTACAATGACAACTGATCAGTATGGTGACTGGGCTCAGATACTCTCAGGGATGGGGGAGAAGGATGTTCAGAAAACCCAGCTTCTCTGAGAAAGGGTGGAACTGATCATAGATTAAATTAAGCTGCGCTCCTAAGGCTGACACTACATGTCTAAATCTCCCCACTCCACCAGGGCAAGAATGGACTATCCAGGCTCGATTCCATTATCACCCTAACAATGTGCTTACTACTGTGCTAACACTATCAGTGTGTTCAAAGAGATCGATCTCTTTGGATGATTCAACCCAAAGTGAACTTTTTGTTGCCAAGGGTACTCTAGGCAAATAGTGAATAAAATCTTATTCCTTCCTTTTTGTTAGCCAGGGACTTATTAATAGGTCACATCTGTCATGGTTTTCTTTTCTTATCTTTCGTTTTTTAATATAATATTTCTTTTTCGGTTTTTTAATGTATGTGACTGTCTCTTTTTAATGCTCCTCAATCTTTCAAAGAAATATAAAAATTACATGGAAAAATCATATATCAAACCCCAATAGAATTAATTGGAAAGAACTGATTCACATGGCTTTCTTTTCTTTTCTTTTTTGCGACAGTGATAGATGCATGTAACAAAGAAAACTGAGGAATGTGTTGTACTACACCTCTGAGTGTGCATATATTGTGAGTGAGAGTGAACCATTACACAACCCCGCCCCCACACACCCAGTGAAAAAACAAAGCCCTGGACTTCAATGGAGACTGCAATCAGTTGCCTCCTGAAATTACAAACCCAAACAGTACAGCTGGAGAACAAGCATTTGAAGTCTGAAAATATTGTGCCTGCAGGACTAATTATGCTTTTGCAAACTTTATAAAAACATAGCTGCTTATTTAAAGTTATGCAGCACAAGGGCTCCATCATAATGAATGGCAGCTATTATGATGCATGCATACAAACATCTATTTTCTGGAGAAACTGGCAATTAAGGGTTTGTAATGAATTTTAGTCATTTTAATATCTCTGCCAGGGCACTGCAGAATTAGAGACACTGCACATGTAAAGAATACTGAAAACCTGTTGCCCATTTCCATTCAGCAGTAGAGGGGCACCTCTTATTCTTTACTCTACAGTATGAGCATTTTAACACTACTGACTTTCCCTTGCAATTTTGAAACAAGTGATGACTGATGCAATTATGTCAAATTGATCAAAAACCTGAATTGTAGGTACCTGAAAGGCCCCAATTCCTATAGTTTCTGGGTATAGGATACAGATCAGGAAATCCCAAACTTGAATGATTTATGAAAATGGGAGTTTAAAATAAATCATATTGCTACAATATATTTGGCACAGTGCCCTATACTATACCGCTATTGTATATTTGCATAATGTTTCACACTGGGAGTTCCTTTCTCGGTGGGCTGATTCTGTGAAGTGCCGAGCACCTCTAATGTGGCTCAGGGCATCCTCAAACTCATTCACTTTAAAGAGCATTGAAGGCACTCAGCACTACTCAGGAAATGCTCACCCCCTTATAGGATTGTGCTGTATTTTAAAAGGATTGTGCTGTATTTTAAAAAGTATCAGTTTACTCAAGATTTGCATTTCATCATGAGTATTTGTCCTGTTATCACATCACAGTATCCGAGTTACCATAGTTATTTCTTATTCAAAATACTGTGGAACATTTTCAGATCCCACCACGTGGTTTTTTAAGTGGGCTTTTTAATGGGGACCTTGTACTAGTGAAAAAAGTACATAAGCTTAGCCTTCCAGGGTGTAGTGGTGGAGAAAGAATGAAGATAAATGCCTACCCTTAGAAATACATACTACAATATAATATTATAATTCTTCAAAACACTATAGTAAAACAATAACTACAGTATTTTGAGATTTTACAGTAGAATATTGTAGTGTCTCTATAAGGGTAGCCATACTCGTAACTAGCCTTCTGACCTACTTCAAAGGTTAGGCTATAAAGTCTGTCTGTCTTTTTATCTGTCTGTCTAATACAATATTTTTAGACCAAGAGCTCCTGATCTTAGCAGCCATAGATTTCCTTACTTAAAAAAGACAGAAGTTTTCCAGCTGATGTGCTTTGTAATGCTATTGAATCTGCTAATGGCAAATAGTTATATTCTTCATAGACTGTATCTGGCAGAAACATCCCAGTTGACCAGCAAGAGGTCATTCTGTTCTCTTGGTCTAAAATGGTTATCTCCCTATGGACTGAACATGGTGATAAATCTTTCATCTACAGAAGTCATCAGAGCGTTTTTGATATTCAGAGTCATGAACAATTTATGAATCGATGAGAAACAAACAATTATAGAAGCGCTGGTGAAAGCTAAGGACTATGCACAACACAATGCTGTGCTTTTTTGAAATCGGCACTTATGCTGTGTCTGAATTGGAACAGCAAGAAGGTCTCATGGGAAAGGATTAGACCACAGACATGTCTTCAGGCTAAGGTATTTTTCTTTTTCTTTTCCTCTTTGATTATTTGTGAACACAAAATATTACAATTTCCTTAATGGAAACAAATCTTCTAGCTTATCTCTGATGGAAAACTCTTCAAACAGACATTTTCAAACTCTGGATTACGTTGGTTAATACTGAATGGGCCTAATTTTACATTTACTTAAACACTTTGCATCCCACAGAATTTAGCCCAAATGTGTCAGTCTACATATATCAGAGTGCCTAGTTGCTATGGTGATGGATGTTCTTGAAATGGGTGTGACAATAACAATTATTTATATACTGATGAGTGAACTGGGCTTTTGAAAGGAAAGGAGGTCTTCTTGTTCAGGCACTGGCCTAGGACTCAAGAAATCTGGGTTCAGTTTTTTGCTCTGCCACAGACTTTGGGCAAGTCACTTAGTCTCTTTGGTCCTCATTTTTTCCCATGTGTAAAACAATGATAACAACACTTTCTTTCGCCCACTCCTTTTCCGTTTTGTCTATTTAGATTGTAATCTTTTAAGAACAGGGAGTTTGTCCGACCAGGTGTTTGTATAGCACCTAGCACAAGGGAACCATGATCTTGCTTGATTACGGGATGATGCCCTGGCTTGCCTAGGACCCTGACTTCTTTGGGCCTCTAAGGCAGGGGTGGGCAAACTTTTTGGCCCGAGGGCCACATCGGTGTTGCAAAACTCTATGGAGAGCAGGATAGGGAAGGCTGTGCCTCCCCAAATGGCCTGGCCCCCGCCCGCTATCTGCCCTCTCCCACTTCCCACCCCCGACTGCCCCCCTCAGAACCCCCAACCCCTCCAACCCACTCTGCTCCTTGTCCCCTGACCGCCCCTCCCAGGACCCTCACCCCTAACCGCCGCCCCAGGACCCCACCCCCTATCCAACCCCACCCTTCTCCCTGTCCCCTGACTGCCCCAACCCCTATCCACACCCCGCCCCAGGCAGGCCCCCCGGGACTCCCACGCCTATCCCTCATCCCCTGACCCCTCCCCGAACCTCCTCTCCATCCAACCACCTCCTATTCCCTGTCCCCTTATCATGCTGCTCAGAGCAGCAGGAGCTCACAGCCACGCCACCTGGCCAGAGCCAGCCACGCCACCCGTGCTGCCCGGCAGGAGCGGCGGGCCAGAGAGCTGGTGGCACAGTGCGCTGAGGCTGCGGGGGAGCAGGCACAGCGGGGGAGGGGCCGGGGGCTAGCCGCCCTGGCCAGGAGCTCAGGGGCAGGGCAGGACTGTCCCACAGGCCATAGTTTGCCCACCTCTGCTCTAAGGGCTATCATAATACAAATAATTATGAATAAATCAGTCTTTGGGCAGTTGGTGCTATCTTCTGAGCAACACATCTTCAGATCTTTTATCTGTTGCAAAATGTGACCAAGATTTGTAATCTGAGAAATCCGCCTTAAGGATCTCATCTCAGATATGACTTTGAAATAGATCCATTTTCTGACTGCTCTTTTTTCCCTGAGGATATTATTATTTTATTATTATTTTATTATTATTATTATTATTATTATTTTATTTTATTTGTAGCTCCAGTCAGGGACTAGGACCCCATTGTGCCAGGCACTGTATGCACATTATTTCTTGAAAACGATGGCAGTCAAATGATTTTTAAAAAATCACAATTAATCGCGAGATGATAAAAATTAGTCGCAATTAATCTCAGTTTTAATCACACTGTTAAAGAATATTAGAGTATACCAATTTAAATTTATTATAAATATTTTGGATGTTTTTTACATTTTCAAATATTGATTTCAATTACAACATAGAACACAAAGTGTACAGTGCTCACTTTATATTATTGATTACAAATATTTGCACTGTAAAAAAGATAAACAAAAGAAATAATATTTTTAAATTCACCTCATACAAGTACTGTAGTGCAATCTTTTTATTGTGAAAGTGCAACCTACAAATTATTATTTTTTATATAACTGCACTCAAAAACAAAACAATGTAAAACTTTAGAGCCTACACGTTGAAGCATGAAGGGGCATATGAATGTTTAGCGCATCTGGCTTGTAAATACTTTGCAACACTGGCTATCATGCGAACGCCTGCTCTCACTTTCAGGCAACATTGTAACTAAGAAGCAGGAAGCATTATCGCCTATAAATGTAAACAAACTTGTTTGTCTTAATGATTGGCTGAACAAGAAGAAGGACTGAATGGACTTGTATGAGGTGAATTGAAAAAGTACTATTTCTTTAGTTTTTCTTATTTTACAGTGCAAATATTTGTAATGAAAAATAATAATACAGAGTGAGGACTGTACACTTTGTATACTGTATTGTAATTGAAATCAATATATTTGAAAATGTAAAAAAAATCCAAAATATTTATAATATATTTAAATTGGTATTCTGTTATTGTTTAATAATGCAATTAAAACTGCAGTTAATCACAATCATTTTTAATCTAGTTAGTTTGTTTTGCATTACTCACATGCATTAACTGATTAATTGACAGCGCTATTGAAAAGAGATGGTGTGGCTTTGGTACTAAGCTCTCTGGGATACCACAGTTTACCTAAGATCCTATAAAACTGTAAATGCTGAAATTCAGTTTCTCATTTCCTGTGGGTTTCGAAGTCCTTCCTAGTTTACCTATAGTTACAAGAAAGGTCCAGGTTACACTGGGCTCAGTTAAAAGAATTAGGGCCAGGTTCCTAGCTAGTGCAAACCAATGTACCTCTATGAAGTGACACTGATTTACACCAGTTGAGGACCTGGTCCTTCGTTTTTGGTTGAACATTCTTGTAACATCAGCTGTTTGATTTCACATCAGCTTGAAAGCAAAAAGGAAATATCAGGTCATCTGCAGTTACCAGGATTCAGATTAAACAGACATCTCCCATCAGACTTTCTTTATACCAAGACAGCATTTGCAAATCCTGGCCATATGAATGAGAAACAGAAAAAGGCTTTTATTTATGCATTCAGAAGTACCATATTATGATTTGACTTCTACTCAGATTGAGGTCACAAGCTGGGCCCAAACTGAAGCAACAAACAATGCTGGCAAACATTTAAAGAAAAAGGCTTAATAGTGATCAAAGCAGAAAAAGAAAATCTTTAAGAAAGAGATTTTATAATTGATTTTAGATGAGCTTATATCTTTCCCTATCTTGTAATTTTCTCAATATAGTTTTTAACCTTTCATGGTTACAATCTTTGTCTATTTCTTTTATTTATTAAAGTTTGTAAATGGAATATTACACCTATGTATGGTTTTATGACACTAAATCAGTATTATTAAAACTGAAAACATACTAGAAAGTCGGTTTTATGATAAAAAATACTCTGAGCATCCATACGAGATTGGCTACATTTTTCCAGACAAGTATAGATATGTGAGAACAACACACAGTTCATTGAAAATATTTTACCCAACATACAGTTAAAGGGCAAATTAAAAAAAAATCACAAAAGAAATCCTGATACCCTGTGACTTCACTGAATAATGAGCTCTAACTAGGCATGGAAATTCACTCTTGTATTATGCAGCTAATCTGGGAAAGAATAAAGGATGCACTGTTGTTAAAAGACACCCATTTTCTCTGGAAAAGCTATAAATGTTTCTTAAAGTCATTTTTTTCAACGTCTGTAATTCCTGTCCTTTATTACCATATTGGACTTTACCTGAAATCTGGTTAATAGATTGTATCTTGGATGTGATAGATACTACTTAATATAAAAGTAACATTTTGAACCTATATATTTTATGCATGTGATGTTCAGCAAACCATGATGTAAAGTTTAAAGACAATGTCTTATAAAGTGGATGTTGTGGTTCATGTATGTGTGTGTGTGATAATAGGTTTCAAATAACCTACAGAATACTGAATGAGACAAATTCTCTCTATCAAATTGTTAGACATAGACATGTTATTATAATACAAGGAAAGTTTTCATTTTTGAAACATGTAATTCATCCTTCTATTTATTACTATGCAAATGGAATCTGATCCTTTAAATCTTCCACACAGAATTTCAATTGAAATCAACATCCCATCGCTAAGTCAGCATTTTGGGGGAGGGTGAATGTGTGAGAAAGAGAGACATGATATAAACTTGTGTGAGTTGCTCCATTGCTCTGTGACTCACTTTTCCTATCTATAAAATGGGGGGGATAATACTGATCCTTTAAAACGTGCTTTGGGGTCTATGGATGCTGAGTACCAAAAACTGTGTTCACTGAAGTCAATGGCAATGTTCCAATTGATGTCCATAATTCAGAATAATATCCTAGAAGATTTGCTATTATCAATATTAACTCAATTTAATAAGACTCCCACTGTTTATATAGGGGTAGTTCTGAACCCAAAGCCAGTTCCAAACATCTACAAACTTTCTTGAAGTTCAGCTCTGGATTCAGATCCAGACTTCAACTCTACTGGTGGCCCCTGCCTAATGGGCCAAATCAAATCCTTGAGACCTGAAAAATTTAGGAAGTTCAAGATCCATCTCTGTAATCAAATTATGCAGCTCTGGCCCATGTCTACTTTAATATACTTCTAAAGCACATACTGCTTTCATAAGCCTCCCCACCCTTATGTCTATCTTATCACTTTACACAGTCTTATTTGCGATCTTCTCTCAACTTTTGCTTTTTAAGAGGAAGATAAGCAAACCGTGGGAAACACCACATACCCAAGTTAGCAACAGAAATGCAAGAATATGCCTCATTGATACAGATTACAATCATAATTACACCCACCACCATTACATTTTGCCCATGCCCTTTTGCATGTATATACTTTTCTATGGAGTTACTTTGTAGTGCTCCTTGATAGTGCTTGCTATAGCCTATCTGTTGATACACGTGATTCATCAAATCAGCACCATTAAGGCAACTTGGATAAATAGTTAGGAAACACTAACATTTCATTGCCATTAGTCAATGTATGTTATTAATGCACCACTAATGTTAAAATGGTCTATAGATGTCATTTGATATTACCTGTACACACTTGACATGATAGCCTGCAAATTTTGTATTCAGCCAGTTGACCAAATGATGGTCTTGAAAACATGATGCCTAAAAAGACAAGTTAAGAAATAGTCTTTCTGGTTTCTCTTGAAAACTTGCCTGGCTTTCTTAACTGTTTTATAAGGAACAGACACCAATGAGATTATTGTTTTCTTTAAACAAGCTGATTTATAATCTCAAAAAGGCTATAAAGTGCAGGATTGAGATGTTTTTTCTTTTGATGGAATGGATTTGATGGATCCTTTTTCAAAGCCCTCATTCATTGTAAGATGATATGTTTTTAAGTCTGATTTTTTTCACGTGAGTTTGCCATTTCCACAGAAGTGGAACATTCTTGTTGGGAAAGGAGCGAGGTTTCAAAGTGTAAAAATATTTCCATGGGAGAGCAGGAAGCCAAGCGCTTCGAAGCAGACCCAGCAAGAATTTGTGCAATGGGTTTTGACTGCACTCTCTACCAGAAGAAGTAGCAATAGTAGGGGAGATTTTGTGACACTGTCACTGTCCAAGTGCCTGGGGTGGTTTTCTGAATGACTTGGAACAAGACAGCTTGTGCTGCATGAAACAAAACAGTTATTAACAAAATACATGTATTACAAACACCATGCCACAGACAGTTAGTGCTTCTGCTGGGGCCTCTTTGATGGGCAACAAAAAGGAAACCAGGTCTGAAGAAGATATGAGGAAAGTTTAAAGAAACTGTATTTATCACTTGAAAATAAGAAATTAAAATTAGGTAAAGGATTAGAAAAGCTGATAGTGATGCATATTACACACTTGTAAGGGGTTTGGCAAGTATGAGGCAAATTCTGTTCTGAGACATTTTCTTATAACTCCCACTGAAGATAATGGCACTCGTGTGCAAATATATTATCTTTCCAACACCTAGGAAGACCAGGAAAATCTCCTATTGTGGTAGGCATGGAACATACACACAGTAAACAGAAATCCTTTTACCCAAGAGTTTACAGTCTAGAATTTGACCTTATTGGGTAAAGGGGAAATCTAAAAGTTAGGAAACAGGGAATTTAATGTGATGTATTTTATTCAAAGTTTATTAAACAAATGGAATTAGTTACTGGTGAAGGCAATTGCAGTATTAGTTCAAGAAACATGCTTCATTCTGAGGAAAGAGGGGAATGATTCATAGGTTCCAAGGCCAGGATCATCAGATCGGACCCTCCTATATAACTCAGGCGATAGAAAGTCCCCAAAATGTCTTTTAGGAAAAAAAATCCAATTTTCATGTTAAAATGGTCAATGATGGAGGATCTATGACAACCTTTGGTAAATTGTTCCAATGGTTAATTACTCTCTCTGTTAAAAAATTTACACCTTATTTTCAGTCTGAATTTGTCTAGCTTCCACTTCCTGCCGTTGGATCATATTATGCCTTTCTCTGCTAGATTGAAGAGCCCATTATTAAATATATGTTCCCCATGTAGGTACTTATAGACTCTAGTCAAGACATTCTTAACCTTCTCTTTGTTAAGCTAAATAGATTTTGTTCCTTGAGTCTATCAGTATAAAATCGGTTTTGTAATCCTTTAATCATTTTCATAGCTCTTTTATAAACCTTTCCCAATTTTTCAACATCCTTCTTGAATTGTGGACACCAAAACTGGATGCAGTATTCTAGCAGAGGTCACACCAGTGTTAAATACAGAGGTCAAATAATCTCTGTACTCCTACTCAAGATCCCCCGTTTTATACATCCAGTGATCACACTAGCCCTTTTGGTCACAGCATTGCACTGGAAGGTCACATTCAGCTGATTATCCATCATGATCCCCAAATCTTTTTAGAGTCAGGATAGACTCGGATGAGCAAAATAAAAGCAGGAGGAAAGGACTGACAGACAAAATAATACTACAAGGGCAGAAATACTGGGATGAATAGCTCTGAAAATGTCTCCTGTTGAAAAGCAGGCACTATCAGCCACTTCGTGAAGCACATAGTTTACAAATTATCTGAAGATCCAAAGCATCCCTAGGGAAGACAATGTATTGTGATTAGATATTTACATGTGCTGCAAAGTTCAGATCCAGATACAAATCTTCCTAACAATGGAGTGGTGGGTTGGGTCTGAAGGACTAAATTCAAGCCTATCTCTAATTGCAATGTGGATTTCATTGATTCCCTGTGGAATTCTTCAAGGTTTGATTCTCCCTCCTTGGTGGTCCTGCTGTGAATCTACACTTTTCACCTGTCTTCACTATAGGCAGAAGCTAAAGAAACCCAACAACAACAACAAATGGAAGTAGTAAATATGGATGTTTCCTTCTCAGGAACCAATTTTCTGACAAATAAATTTTACAAGCGCATTATATTCACCTATCAAGTCTGCACCACACAAGCTGGGAGATTTAACTTGCAGAAAGCATTTTACCATTAATTTGTACTAGTTGGAACTGTGGAGACCATTGTCCAGGGTAACTTTATGCTCTTTAATGAACATAATAAATATTTACAGTGTAAAATAATTTTATTTTACACTGTCCAACTTTGCGTACTCAAATCAATCCTTTTTAATATCATCCCTGAGAAGCTAATACATTTAACCGTGCTTACTTTATTTTATAGAGGGGTTCAGGTTAAAGCACTTGAAAGTGCTAAGAGTATATTTCTTCAGGTAAAGTATGCATTCAGGCAGGAAATGTTGACCTTCTTTTCTATATAACTGGACAATCACCTTGCTAGTTTATGACTCTGTCTACTGGTAGCATCACATAATAAAAGGAATTACCTGCTCATGCATAGAAAACCTATTTGTATTGCTACTCCTTTTGACCTGTGCAGTTTGGCAAAGGACCCTACGTGTTGTTTCCATTAGGAGGAGAGATTAATGATGCAGCCAGGTATCTTTAACATCCTGTTTATTTACAAAGAATGTACAAAATCCAGTTTTCCTAACCCACATAGGAATCAAACAACAGGAGACAGGTTTTTTTGCCCACCGCTCCAAGCTCCTTTCAGCCAGCCCAAAAAGTTCTCTATCTAGGCTTTTCTCAGGGCCACACTCCTAGTGCTCACCAGGCTGTGTTTGGCTTTCTGCTTCTTCTCTATGTCTGTTCTGTTTCTATGGTGTTACTTCTCACTCTCACTCCCCGGCCCCACAGAAACAATACACAACGAACCTTTGTTTGCGGCAGTGCTATGTGCCATGTTTGGGGTGGAAGGTGGTATTGCTTCAAAAAGGAGCTTAGCTGTTTCTTACAAATGAAGGGTGGCAGGTACACACACCAGCTGCAATGACATTTGCCCCAACAACAGTGATATTAGTACACTGTCCTCCTCTCACTCTATCACGGATGTTCGTACACTTCCCTCGATGAGAAGGAACAGTGAGATGAAAGCAGACAGCTCTTTAACAGCATGACAAGCACCAATGGTTGAAAGCTGAAGGTGGACAAATTCAGAGTAGGCCCCAATTTTTCAACAGTGAGTGTAATCAGCCATTGGAGCAATTTACCTACGAATGTGGTCAATTTTCCATCACATAATGTCTTTTAAAATCAAGATTGGATTTCTTCTTCTAAAAGAAAAGCTCAGCTCAGTCAGAAATTATGCACTTGTTACAGGAATTACTGGGTGAAATTCTGTGGCCTGTGTTAGGCAGATCATCAGAATGGATCCCTTCTGGCCTAAAAGCTACGAAATCTATGAATGTCAAGCGTGTATGTTCATGCCATCCTCCAGTGGCTGCAATGCTCACAGGGTGTAAGACCTAATTGTACCATCTAAATATAAATGTTTCTCATAGATTACTAGAAAGCAACAGTGGGTTCTGTTGATGCCTTGGTTCTATTCTCAGCTCCCGCATTGGCTGTATAACAGTATTACCCTGAGCATATCGTATAGCTTCTTGGTGCATTATTTTATTCAGCTGCAAAATAAGTAAAATAATACTTTGTACGGGGCCTGATCCAAATCCCACTGAAGATAATGGAAGGACTCACATTAACTTCAACAGGCCTTTTGTCCAGCCTGTGAAGTACTCTGAATTCCTCGGAGGAGAGGTGCTATATAAGTGCAAACAATTGCTCAGCCTTATTATCATCAATAATACTAATCAGAGCACTGCCATATTTTCTCCACTGTTTAGAAAACCGGGTCTTTTTCCAGAGCTGCTTCTACATGAAAACTCACCACTATAACTTCTTGGAGTAACAGCCATATAAATTCATGTACAAACTGAGTATATTCCTGGGCGGTAACATTTTTTTACTGCCTTTCTCTCTCTTTGTACCATATATTTTGAGTAATTAATTAATTAGCAGTCATTTATACTGAAAAAATGGCCAACTATTTGTTACACAGTTTATGTAGTTCTCTTAAACTGTAGCAATCTGACAGTTAAAATTACCATTCCTGCACTATACAGTTACAGTAATTTACACTAGAAGTCAGAGATATCTCCAGGTTAAAAAGAATCCCCTGCCATGAGGATGTGATAAAGTTTAAGTCGAAAGTTGATCCCCTCTGCATGAATTCTGAGAAACATCTTGCTAGTTGTAAGACCTTGCAGGGTACAGTTTTTGGCCTTGTGCTTCTGATACTGAATCTAGGCCCAGATTCACTTTGGTTCTCTTTTTACACTCTCTTATTTAATTACTGAGCTGTACTTGAAAATGGTTTGACTCTTTTTGATGTGTGGCAGCTGCTTGTGGACTAGAAGCAGGATTGTGCTTTGAAAATCAGGTTAAAGAAAATTCTGGTGTAGAAACTGGATAAATCATCCATTTTCTGCAGACAACAAGAGAATGGCTGTGTATGCTGTGTCTTCCCTGATGGAGCGCGTTGCTACAATGTGCTGTGCTTTTGTGTCTTTGTGCTATACAATGGACTAACGTGATTCAGAAGAACGGAACATTCTGAAATGATGAAAACATTTCTTTGACTGGGTTAGTGGCCTGGTGGATGGACGGTGGAGGGAAGGCAGTAAAATGTGATACATCTTGATTTTTGTCACATTTCCACATGACATTCTCATAAGCAAACTAGGTAAATGTGGTTTGGATGAAATTACTGTAAGTTTGGTGCCCAGTTGGTTGAAAGATTCTACTCAAAGAGTGGTTATTAATGGTTCACTGTCGAAGTGGGAGGGCGTATCTAGTCAGGTCCTATAGTGATCAGTCCTGGGTCCAGTTGTATTCAATATTTTTATTAAATATTGGATAATTGAGTGGAGAGTACGCTTATAAAATTTGCAGATGATACCAAGCTGGGAGGGGTAGTAAGCACTTTGTTTTGAATTCAAATCCTGTCCTCCAATCTTAACAAACTGGAGAAATGATCTGAATTCAACAAGATTAAATTCAATAAAGACAAAGTTCTTCACTTAGGAAGGAAAAAGCAAATGCACAACTAGAAAATGGGGAATAACTGGCTGGGTGGTAGTACTGTTGAAGAGGATCTGGGGGTTATAGTGGATTACAAATTGAATATGAGTCAACAATGTGATGCAACAGCAAAAAAAAGGTAATATCATTCTGGAGTGTATTAACAGAAGTGTTGTATGTAAGACACGGGAGGTAATTGTCCCACCTGACTCCACACTGATGAGGCCTCAGCTGGAATACTGAGTCCAATCCTAGGTGCCATGCTCTCGGAAAGATGTGAACAAATGGGAAAGATCCCAGAGAAGAGCAACAAAAATGGTAAGATTTAGGAAACCTGACCTATGAGGAAAGGTTAAAAAAACTGGGCATGACCTTGAGAAAAGAAGATTGAGGGGAGACCTGGTAAGTCTTCCAATATGCTAAGGGCTGTTATAAAAAGGACAGTGATCAATTGTTCTCTATGTCCACTGAAGGTAGGACAAGAAGTCATGGGCTAACTCTGCAGCAAGGGAGATTTAGGTTAGATATTAGGAAACACTTTCTAACTATAATGGTAGTTAAGCTCTTGAATACGCTTCTAAGGGAGGTTGTAGAATCCCCATCATTGGAGGTTTTTACCCTCAGGTTGGTCAAATACTTATCAGAGATGGTCTAGGTTTACTTGGTCCTAACGCAGTGCAGAGGGCAGGACATGATGACTTCTTGAGGTCCCTTTCAGCCTTACATTTCTATGATTCTATTTAGGGCTGTCGATTAATCACAGTTAACTCATGCAATTAACTCAAAAAATGTAATCATGGTTAAAAAAAGTAATCTCCTTTAAACACACAGTTAAACAATAGAATACCAATTGAAATGTATTAAATATTATTCAAATTAATATTCAATTAACCTCATAAAAGTACTCTAGTGCAATCTCTTTATCGTGAAAGTGTAACTTACAAATGTAGATTTTTTTTGGTTACATAATTGCACTCAAAACCAAAACAATGTAAAACTTTAGACCCTACAAGTCCACTCAGTCCTACTTCTTATTCAGCCAATCACTAAGACAAACAAGTTTGTTTACATTTACAGGAAATAATGCTGCCTGCTTCTTATTTACAATGTTATCTGAAAGTGAGAACAAGCATTTGCATGGCACTTTTGTAGCCGGCATTGCAAGGTATTTAGGTGCCAGATATGCTAAACATTCATATGCCCCTTCATGCTTCAGCCACCATTCCAGAGGACAGGCTTCTATGCTAATGATGCTTGTAAAAAAAATAATGTGTTAATTAAATTTGTGACTGAACTCCTTGGGGGAGAATTGTATGTCTCTTCTTTTGTTTTACCTGCATTCTGCCATATATTTCATGTTATAGCAGTCTTGGATGATGACCCAGCACATGTTCATTTTAAGAACACTTTCACAGCAGATTTGACGAATGCAAAGAAGGTACCAATGTGAGATTTCTAAAAATAGCTACAGCACTCCACCCAAGGTTTAAGAATCTGAAGTGCCATCCAAAATTTGAGAGGGACAAAGTGTTGAGCATGCTTTCAGAAGTCTTAAAAGAACAACACTCTAATGCAGAAACTACAGAACCCAAACCACCAAAAAAGAAAATCAACCTTCTGCTGTGGCATCTGACTCAGATGATGATGAACATGCGTCGGTCCGCTCTGCTTTGGATAGTTATCGAGCAGAACCCATCATCAGCATGGACGCATATCCTCTGGATTAGGGTTGAAGCATGAAAGGACAAATGAATCTCTAGTGCATCTGGCATGTAAATATCTTGCAACACTGGCTACAACAGTGCCATGCAAATGCCGGTTCTCACTTTCAGGTGACACTGTAAACAAGAGACAGACAACATTATCTCCTGCAAATTGTAACCAAACTTGTTTCTCTGAGTGACTGGCTGAAGTAGGACTGAGTGGACTTGTAGGCTCTAAAGTTTTACATTGTTTTACTTTTGAATGCAGTTATTTTGTTGTACATAATTCTACATGTATAAGTTCAACTTTCATGATAAAGAGATTGCACTACAGTACTTGTATTAGGTGAATTGAAAAATACTGTTTCTTTTGTTTTTTACAGTGCAAATATTTGTAATCAAAATAAATATAAAGTGAGCACTGTATACTTTGTATTCTGTGTTGTAATAGAAATCAATATATTTGAAAATGTAGAAAACATCTAAAATATTTAAATAAATTGTATTCTATTATTGTTTAACAGCACGATTAATTGCTTGACAACCCTAATTCTATTAGTTAAGGCTTTAGAACTCCTACTTACTGTAGCAGCTATAAGAGATCCTTAATATTTATCCTTCTGCATATATATCATAGCTTATGTGAACAGCATACTGTAAACATTGTACCACTGATAGCTAGAGAATTGATAAATCAAGAGCATGTTGATGAAAGTAAGACTGATATGATCTCATGCTGCCTTCGAGGCAGTGAGGGATCTGTGATGGATAGCTGACCTTTCAGATGTAAGGGAAGGAGAATATATTTTTCTGTTTATACATACTAGGGTTTATGATTAAAGTTATGAAAAAAAAACTGTTTTAGATCTAATGCTTTGAGGTCTCAGTTTGAGAATATTATTGAAGCAGTTAATAAAAAAAAGTTATTACTTAATTCAAATACTATGATCACGTCCATCTACAGGCCTTCCAGAAAGTTAGTGCTTGATCCAAAGCCTACTGAGTTAACTGACAGACTTCCATTGACTTCAGTGAACTTTGGATCAGGTCTTTAGAAAGCAATTTGGGTAGTGAGGTGAGAAATTTGAAATGACCAGTGTGTGAATAGCATGGAGACCATGCTTCATTCTTCTCACTTCAGTTCACATAATAGATTCCAGCTCAGTCCAATGCTAAGTAATACATTTCCAAAAATGGCAAAGGCAGATGCAGACACTAACAGGTACGTTTGTCAATGGGTATTTTAAACTCACATCTCCAGTGTGTTATTTTTGAACATTTATCCTTAATTTGGTCATGGATTTTGCCTTTAGTTATTGTCCTAGGGTCCTATTCTGATTGGACCTACACCTGTTAGATCCAAATGTAATGTCATTTAGATGAAGGAATGGTGGAAACTAATAGGATACTCCACTGAATACCAGTGTAATGTAAATTACTATAACTCAGGACATAAATATCTAGTATTCACAGTGATGCTGTGTGTAAGGATCTTGTTTCAGATTCATGCCTTCCAGATTCAACCCACCCCTGTTTTTCCCCTTTAAAATGTATCTTTAAAATTATGGACCCACTGAGAAAAATATTAGGGTTTGATTACGTTTAGTAACAGTGGTTTCTTCTTTGGATCATTTCAAATTATTTTGATCTTCCTGGCATGTTAGATGTTTGAGAATGTGCAGGGCAGATTTACCACATCAGAAATGGCTGCAGCAAAAGTATTAGCTGAAGTGAACAGTTACTTTTCGTATATAAATATTGACCAGCTTCTTTGAATCATAGCGCCTGCTTAAAGAGGCTACCACATTGTTACTGATTGCGAGGGGAGGTTCACAGCTCACACTAAAATTTACACTGGGCTCCTAGTATACATTCTCCAATAAACAGGAATTTCTGTGCTGCTGCATAAAATCACCCAAACCTCAGTTCAGTGTGTGATATATTTTACTGCATAATACAAACCCCACCTCTTCTCTCACCCACAAGAGACAATGGATATGCACAACTGCCTATTCCTGCACCCATAGAAGTCAAAGGCAAACTTGCACTGGCCAATATCAGGGCAGTGCCCTGGGGGTGGTAAATGAAAATATGGAACAATTTAGACTTGTCTTAGTCATCTGTCATTGAATTACTGTATAATGTAGGGTCCATTTATGATTTCAGCTTTGTGGGCCATTGGAGTCAGATCCTGAGCTTGTCAGTAAAAGGGTTTAGACTGTGGAGGAAATTAACAAGGTGAGCAAAGTGGCCAGCAGATTCTACTTGTGTAGCTGGGCTGCAGACACTGTGGATATGAGAAGGGGCAGAGAATGTGTCTGTTGCTCTCCTTTCATGGATTTGTTGCTATGTGCATATATGTGCAGGGATATATGGCATCCCCCAACATGTCCATGCCCTTTCCACAGTCCACAAAGTCAGCTATGGAGATCTCTTCTGTATTGGGAGTTTCCATGCTTTTATAAACCTGGGCAGGAGACCTGCTTTTGATACATCCATGCATACATATTTTGCAAGTACCTAACTGCATACACATTAAAAAAATTGAGTGTATAATATACATTCACATATATGAGACCAGAATTTGGTTACTGATTTTAATAACTGTCAACTAAAATCTTTCACAGTGACTTTACTGTATCAGCATTTGTATGACAAGCTTACCCAGTTTTGTTCATATCTTGAAAAGCAGATGGGAAGTATCTCACTGAAGCAGCTCAAAGACAAACTGCTTGATTTCTCAGTCCTGTAAAAGCCAGGATCAATTCCATATTCCTGTCAGATAATATTGTACAACTTCATCATCATCTGCCATCATAAATTATTTCTAATGTTTCATCACAGTTTGTCTTTGTCTCAAATTTAATCTTGTAGAAAAAAAATCTTGCTCTTGTCATTGGCTTGTAAATGGACTTGTAGGCTGTACAAGTGCTGGACAGTGTCCCTGTTCATATTTGATTGTTGCTGGATGAGCAGCTTGGTGAGACCAAAAGTAGTTGTGAGAAGATAATGTGACTATGTAGTTATAGCAAGAAACATTGTCAGGATCACATAGTAATATTTTACAAAACACCCACGGATGTGTTAAAAATGTCAATAAGAGACGCTTTAAATTAAAAATAATAATAATTAAAAGAAGCTCTGCCATCTGTCATAATAACAGAGCCATCAATTATTACCATGATGTCATCTTTTAAAGGAAAACAAATGCACCAGAATTACCCGTATGCTGATGCTCTGGATATTTTTTAAAATTAACAATAATAAATAATGAGTTGGGGGTAGCATATTCATGGTCAATTGTACTAAACCTCATTTGATCATATGCATAAAAGTAAGGAAGTCATTTGACTTGATCAGTTCCATTGCAGAATAGACATGGATTATTCTTCCCACTGGATAGGGCCCTGCATTATTGGATGAGCAATTAAAATAAATGTTCAACCTATCTGAATAACTTTACACAAGCTGGAATTATGTTAGAGACGAGTTCAAGTCACAACATTCAAATCCAGATTTCAGACCTCCCATGGTGAGAAGCTGTTTGGAGCTGGTGGTGCTGTTCAAATACCCTACAGAAAGCAGCCACTCTCCAAATTTTGGAATCTGATCCCCCTACAAACGCATATACATATGCATTCAGAAGAAGGGGAGCATTCTCAAAAGCAATTGAAGTTAATGAGAGCTTAACTCTTGACTTCAATGGAAGCAGAAGTAGTCCAACATAATTGTTTTGAAAATCCCACCCTACATGTCTAATGCACCCATGAAATGGAGATCAATGGAAGATTCCTCATACCCCTATGACATTAACAGCTATATGGAAAACTCCCATTGTTTTCAGAATTTTAAAGCTACAATTTCATAGTAACTGACACAAAGCGTAAGAGTCCCTTGGGTCTGTCTTAGCAGTGTGGCTGCTCACACCCAGGCTAGGCTAATTCAGGTACTGATCACCCTATGGACTCTGCACTGAAGACACCTGTAGAACCTGTAACAAAGACACTCCCCCTTGGGCAGAACTGTCACAGTTTTAAAGCTCCATGACTGTAGTTACTAGCCATGTGTAGAAGAGGATATTTTAATACACAGAGAGCTCTTGGAACCCTCCAGCACCTCTGGCATAAAGGTACGTAGATTGTGAAATATGACAGTTTTTGTCTGGCTACTGTTTATTTAATCAGAAAGGTTATGAGCAGTGCCCATCATTTAGAAAGTAATGGCACTTAAAAATGCATGTTACTTATAAAGTCCGTGATTCTGTAGGGTGTACCACACAGGCAGACCCCTGCATCCTCACAGAGCCTCATTTAGGATTTTCAGATGAGCTCAGCTCCCATTTAGCCACCAAGATAAAGTAGCTAGGTTTTCAAAAGAATTCAGTATATTGAATTGTCCTTTTACAATCTGCCCTTTAGGTGCCTAAAGTGCAACTCTCCTGAACAAAAGTGATGCCTTTGTTAGAGGATCTCAGTATTATTCACTCATGCAGTGGGATTCCATATGGGAACAGAAGTCAGCCTGCACGCATCTCATTGCAAGATCAGAGCATAAGCTACCGCATAAATGGGACTTCTCCCACAAAACACGATGGTTAACTTCCCAGAGAATATTTGCAGCAAACTCTAGTATGTGGGCTTCATAAGCTTTACTGGAAAAATATGAATCAAAGCGACACTGAACATCTTTCAGCTTTACTTATGCACTGGTTTGCTATGTTCCTCTGTTCTACAATTAGGGTATTATGTTCCAAAATCCAGTGTGCTACTTCATTGCACTTCCACCTTGATTGGGCAACATGCACCTGCAGTAAAATGACAGACACATTTTGTAAGGAAAATAGGGAATATGAAGTGGAGCATGTGCCAATCTGTAAAATGTAATAATCTGGATAAACTACATTGCTATTATGACTTTTTTGTTAAACTGCAGTTACTGTTAAATAGTAATGGAGGTGGTTTATTTAAAGAAGCAAAGTACAAACTGTGGGCCTGATCTGGCTGATGCTTGACGTGTGGGGCTCTCTAGGACCCAGATCCTGGGTGGAGTGGCAGAAGAGTGCTCAGTCTAGCTCAGGAGAAGGGTCCTTATTTACAATTCCCTGATCCTGGAGCTCTCTTGGTGTTGGCCCAGTTCCTGGTTGGTTATGCTGCCCCAACTTTACTAAAAAATTGGAACCGAATTATTTTACACTCATTGAAATGCTCTCTGTGATTCTGTTGCTTTCTTATTGGGGTCTTTAGAGATCTTCAGGGAACCAACTGACTTTCCAGCTTGAAGGAATTTTTCTTCTTTAAAGAAAAACAAATGCATTATTTATTTCAAAATGGAGCATGATAGTCAAATAAGTTTTTTCCCATTTTGCCAGTATCAGGAAGCAGGAAGGTCTGATTTAAGTTCATCCTGACAAATTTCTCTTTCAGGTATAAAAACTATATGCGGGAATGCTGGAACTCTAAGTGGCTTTACAACCCCAGAGTACCAACTAATACATGTATATGATTTTAAAAATGTAATTATTCTGAAGTTGATAGTTCTTGCTGCTGCCTGCAGTTACTATCTATTTAATACTGTTGTTTTAACTAGATCCAGCTATTTATCCTGAACTATTAGCAGGGGGGGGGAAATTAAAATCTTTAAGTACATATCATGATATAGGGTAGAGATACATCCGTACATGACTTTGAATGATTAAGAATAACCAGCAAAGCAAAGATAATCCTTACCATAATCAAAGCCTCTTTCAGGATACTGCACAATGAAATCCCCTACATGGTGCCACCAAGCATCTATGGGCCAAATGTGAAATATGTAGATTCACTACCAATTCATCTCCTTCTCTGAATTGCTAGTGGTCTCTAGCACATATGCTAACTGTTGGTTCCATTCTGATTCTTGCTTTGTTCTTTTACACATTTGCTTATTTTTCTGTTTCCAGTCTTCATTTTACAACTTTTAACTTCCACTTGATGGGTAGTGCTCATGTTTCTGTTCTAGAGGCCAAAAATAAATTTTCCCCACAACATTTTTCACTCATACCAATTTATACACATAACCTGCATTTGCTCTTACAAATGGGCATTGACACACACAAATCAAATAATGCGTGATTAACTGTAATACCCATTTTTCTGTGGAATTATTTTTTTGGGGGGGAGGGGAGGCTGAATCCACTTTTGAAAATGTGGTGCTCTCCCATGATTAGTTATATACAAGTGTCAAAAATCCTTTCCTAAACATGTTTCAGAGTAGCAGCCGTGTTAGTCTGTATTCGCAAAAAGAAAAGGAGTACTTGTGGCACCTTAGAGACTAACCAATTTATTTGAGCATAAGCTTTCGTGAGCTACAGCTCACTTCATTGGATGCATCACGAAAGCTTATGCTCAGATAAATTGGTTAGTCTCTAAGGTGTCACAAGTACGCCTTTCCTTTCCTAAACAGTTTATCTATGGTACCTTCTAGCTTCCAAAGACTTTCCTTACACCTTTGGCTTTCCTTCACCTCACCTTCTTAGCACGGAACTTGACCTAGGTCAACATAGCACATTCACAGGTTCTGTAATTTATTATTTTGTTGCCCCATTTTGTGTTCAGGATTATTTTTGGCCTTTTGTGTATAATCTTTTTGTTCAGTGCTCTAACCATGGTTCTATTGTCTGTGGTTGACAAATCTCTAGAAGGCAGATTTCCCTGATCTCATGACGCAGTTAAAGAAGAATGCTACTTTCTGGAAACTATTATATATAAATTGAACACGACAGCTGTTTGCAGTCAAAGGGAATATTACTTTTTTTATGCTGCCACTCTATATTCCTGCTTGCTTTTTTTCTGGGTTAAATAAAGTACCAACATTCTATCAGCTCAGAGGCCAACAACAAACAGCTATCTAGTAATGCATTGTCTTCCTAATTGTATTTTTTATTTTTATTCAACCTCAGTAACTCTGTCTCACAAGTGAGAGTTTTGCCTTTTACCCTTTTTTCAATATGTTTTCAGTCTTATCCATTCTCAGGAAAAGCTCACTAACACATCAAGTCCTAACCTAACTGGCTTTGTTCAGATGCCAATCTCCATCCATCCAGTGTAACCTTTTTCACATGCAACAATTTACTGAATAAAGAGGGAAAAAAAAGATAAAATATAAATATACAAATATAAAATATACTCAACACAAAACTGTGTTGGTATAAGTGAGGACACAGCTATTACCTTCAACTACTATTAAAAGCAAACATGTTATATTATAAAGTCAGGAATTTGCCTTTTAAAGCTTATCAAACTATAGTACACATCAATTTTATAAGTTTTTAAAGAAAATCTAACTTATAATACACAGCAGTGAGTGTATTTTAAGATATAATTTGCACTCACACTTTCTCTCTTCTAAAAATAGAATAACATTGGTATTAAAGAAAAATAAGACTCAAACATAACGGTCATGCATAATCCAAGAAAATCAAAGTTAAAACACATCAAGGCAGAAGGCAGTCTCTTACAGAAGACTGTAAGAAACAGTGCAGTCTGTCCAGTTGTACAGTAAGTATAAATAGATTGTAATATCACACCACTGAGAGACTGTTCCATTTTCTTTTCAGACTCCATTGATTATCATTGGGTATTGCCACAGTGAAAATGTTCAGATCAAACAGTTATGTTTTTACATCTGTTATTTTTGAGGTTTTATGATTACAATATTAGACATCCTCCATTCAGCAATGTAGTTAATCATGAACCTCACTTTAAGCACACCAGTACTCCCATTGACTTAAACATCAAATACTGTTTTCAGTGGGATAAGGTACTATCTGACATGAGGACAGGTATCACAATCTGGCTCATAAAATGTAAAGCTAAAAAATTTACAATCTAGAGTCCTTTAGTGTACCAAAAGAACTTGTCCTCAATTAAGAACTCAGACCCCACAGGCCTCCTCCCACTGAAATAAATGGCAGAACTCCCATTGCCTTTATGATCCAGGATTCAGGCTAGATAACCATAATTCTTTTGATGTTTTAAAAAGAAGTTGGTTTGGGAGAATCTGAATGAAGACAGAAGGGGGAAAAAAGCAACTGTGAGGTTTTCTAACTGTCCATTTTTGTTGATCAGGGTTTTGAAAAATAAAATGACCATTTGGGCTGAAGACGCATAATAAAAAATGACTCATTCTGCATAACACAGAGTTCAGACAATTTTACTTTTAGTAGATTAGCACATTTTTACAATATTCACTCACTCTCACACACACACAGAGAGAAAACCCAGATGCATTTAACTTCCTATTGCAGAAGAGATTCTTTTGTAACAAAGTCTGATTAGTTGTGACACAAACTATGTTATCTATCTAATTAAGTGACCTCGTGGGTTAGTCCATTTTGCGAAGATGCTCTGACCCTTAATGACAAGTATAAATGAGGCGAGAAACTCAGTCTGAAGGGGGATAGAGACTCTCCTTTGCAACCTGTTTTATGTAGTGGAAGATGCTAATAATATTTAGCTCTTATATAGTAATTTACATTTTTCAAAGTGCTCTGCAAACATTCATTAATTATTCTTCACAACACCACTGTGAACTAAGTGTCATGAAGTATCATGATGTTTTTGCTAAGTTACAATAAAATGTCATAGACTAAGCATTGTTTTATTTCTGTTATTCTATTCTGTTCTGTATAGGTTCGTATTCTACACTTATCACAATAATACCTGAGCACCTTCCAGTAGTGAATTAAGCAATGTGACTAACATCTGTCATATTTGTTCTTCAGCCCCCTGGCCAGGGTGAAAAGTGTAAGGATTCTTCTAGGTTAGAGTTTCCCAAACTGGTCTATAGAGCACTTGCTCTATAGAAGAGTTCATGAAGAGTTGGCTGGGTATATGGTTCTGGCTGTCCTTGATCCCGGATCAGAGAAAACTGAACACATGGTAAGAAAGGGATGAACTGAAGAGTAAGAGAAGACAATAAGTTATGCTCTGAAAATAGCTAAAAAGTTCAGAAATAAATATTGGCCAAACAGCTGAGAGAGAAGATTTTAGACAATATGTTGTTTATGAATTCTTCTCTTTAGACAGTCACTATTCCTTATTTCTGTTGTGCAGTTGATCACATGGTATTGTTTCTGCTCCCTCATTGGATGTCTGAAACTTTTTAAACAGAAGAAAAATAAATAGCGAGTGGTGCTTAGTGAATAATAATGTAAAATTCCATTATGAATTTTCTAAATTCACATTCAGTTTGTGAAATCCTTGGAATTTGCAAACATTTCCAGGAATACTGAGTACTTGTGAGTAACTATTAATATGATCTATGAATCTGAGCAAAATGGACATGGTACTATTGTTAACTAAAATATTAGCTAGTTAATGTTTTTTATTATTCCGTCATCTCTAGCATTGACAAGCATTGGGCTTATTTTGATCTCAGATAGCATATGAATTATCCAAAATGTAGATCATTTTATGTATTGAGAAGAATGTATTTATGTATTTCAGCAGAAGCCTCTGCTGAAAACTGATGCTCAGCTCGGATAGTGCCATCTGCCAAAAAGTCTATTAAAACAGATACACATGTGTAACACTCCTGTTTTCAAAGATGCTCCAACTGGGAGGTTTTAGCTCTCTCCATCACTTATACATATGCTACCATTAGAAACAAGCACCTCAGGAACAGTATACCCCTTGATGTCATTCTCTTGTGTATGACTGCCAGGGTAGGGGAGCAGAATTAGATAGCTGCATGATATTGTATACACACACACACACACACACACGCACACACACATTATACAGTTGCTAATAAAGGGGAACAACTACTTTGGAATAAGAAAACAAGGAGCAAACACCATGACTGCATTGCACATGGGGTTTCTATGTTCCAGCAGCTGGTGATGCTGCCTTTTCCTGAATAAGAACCTTTGAGTCAAATTCTGCTCTCAGTTAGAGCCATGCGAGTCAAAAGGGGGTTGTACATACATATCTAAAGGCAAAATGTGGCCTAAAATGTCTATAAATGTACTGTACTCATTTATATATTGGGCCAAAACCTGAGGTCCTTCCTTTGGTCCCAGTTCAACAAATCATTTAGGCACGCGCCCAAGTCCATTCCTACTCAGTGAAGCACTTAAATGCATTTTTAACTTTAAGTGTATGCTTAAGTCCCTCTGAAATCTCATAAAACACTTGTCTATTCTGGCCTATTGAATTTGGCGAAGTAACATCATGTTTGGGCTTGCACAGCGTGAATGAGTCACACAGGAATACATTTTTAGAGATGGAGGTCCTAGGTGCATGTGTAAAATATGTTGCGACAATATCCATAGTAACCCCCTTCATTTTTTTAACAAAGAAAAAGTCATTTTGTGTCGACCTGCAAGAAAAAGGAACTTAAGAATTTTTCAGTGAAAAAATAGTCAAAAAAAAAAATCAAGTAAAAAAAGTGTTTGTTTCAACCCCAAACTAAATGTTTTGATTTGATTTTGAGGTTTTATCTTTTTATAAAATAAAAATGAAGGACATGTTTTAAAGAAAAGTTGTTTTAAATCACAAAAACAAATTTGACTTTCAGATTTTTTATTTTTTTTTGGCTGAAATAATTCAGTGAGTTCAACACAAATTTACAAAATGTTTTGGTTGACCCAGATCTGCATTTCTCATCAAGAAATTTTCATCTGCAAAATTTCACCCAGGTCTTTGAATAATTAATAATGCTATATATAGTGGATAATAGGTCTGAATTCCTTGGTACAGCATATGGAAGCTGTTTTACTATGCATCACAGCAGATGAATTTCCAGATTGAGAAATTACTTCCCTATTAACCACAAACTCCTGCACTATGATTTTCAAAAGTGTGTAATAGCTTTAAGATGCCTCGTTATCTGAGTGCTAACCTTGATACACCGTAAAAGAGACTGATTTTCAGAAAGTGCCTAACACCTAGTCTCTGGAAATCAAGCCTTTCTAAGATGTCTCAAGTTAGGTGCCCAAAACTTGAGGAACCCAAAATCATCAGTCACTGCTGAATATCTTGGCCCTGGTGTGTTTATGATGAAGGAACTTCTCCTTTTCATTTCTGTGGTCTAGTTTACATTGAAGTATGATAGAATGTTGATTTCAAGTTATTACTGTGGCCAAGAAGAGGGAAGAATTAATCAAATTCTTCTATTAGAAATCAGTGCTATCTAGGAAAAGACTGATTACGTTTGAGAAACTATATGGGCATTGACGGTAAAGCACCCTGAACACAGATCCAGAGTAATTTAGAGTGTGGAGATTGGAAAATTCATTACAATACTTCAATGTAGCCCTATTTAAATGAAAAACTATTTATGTGCATTGAAAATATAGATGAAAGAAAGCATGAATGCTGAGAGCATTTGTAGCCTAGAGATTTTTCAAGATAATACAAGATTTGAGATTTCATACACAACTAACAGCTTTTCAGCAAAGAGAAAGAAGCTTGAATTAATGAGTTATAAATGATAAGCTAAAGAGTTTACTGTGGCCTTAACATTTGATCAGAATAACATAAATGCTTATAATAAACTAAGAATAGGGTTACAAATTACCTACTGTTACACCTATTGGTGAATTTCAAGAGAAATTAGAAGTAGTTTTGAATTAAGTTCATATCAGAGGTTAATGTGTCATATTTGCATGAAATGAAAAGGCTTGGCTATATATTATCTTTATGTGGGAATGAAATTTCAGAATGAATTGACAATTTGATAGTTAACTGGTTGTTTTCATCTATAAATTCTTATTTTAGAATTACAATTGGTTGTACAGTAATAACTAACTTTTTATGGATCTAACGTTTGATTGGAAAACAGATAAGTCTGTATTAAGGATGAAAAATACCATATTGGTACCAAAATCACCTACCCAGAATATTATAGACTCAGAATAAATTGACTACCGTATTTTAAGACTTTCATTTACTTCAGTTTTGCCTATTAGTTTTTTATAAGTTTTAACATATGTCCAAATCTTCCATTTAAACTCTATAAATCCCATCATCTTGATTGTATTTTCTGTAACTTCATATTTGTCTTTAAATTCTGTTTTGATTATAAATCATATACATTTGTAAGAGTGTCGAGTCCGTACTTTAGCTAAGCAACCCCACATTTAATAATTTAATGAGAAACATGATATGGGAAGAGCCTGAGTTGGGCTGGTATGTAGCGTTAAGGAATACGGGACCTCTCCTAACTTCTCCATAGCCTCAATTTTTCTTTCTTTCTTTCTTTCTTTCTTTCTTTCTTTCTTTCTTTCTTTCTTTCTTTCTTTCTTTCTTTCTTTCTTTCTTTCTTTCTTTCTTTCGTTTGTAGAACTTGAGCAGATACAGTTGTGAAGGAAATTACTTGACCAATGCGTGTTTTCAATTGCATCTACTCCAAAGCTCTTAGAATGACTGTGATGGGGTGTGCAAATGAGGCAACTGTGCTCAAAAATGGCTACACGGCCTCTTGCATTAAGAGGATTGCAGTTGAGTTATTTATGTGTGCAGACATAGTCCTTGCATGCACAATGTGCATATCTTCAGGTGCAGTGCTTGGACCTTTTCCTTCAAATATTTGCCCCATGGTAGACCAAAATCATGTGGATTGAACAGAAAGACCCATGCATGGTTAAACATTCCCTAAGATTTTGGGAACACCTAACACTGTATTTCTGTGTTTCCTTTCTCTCTTCTTACTCCTGTTCTCCACTGCCATCCCACTAATGTACACAGAAAATCCAGATGCAAAATCAAATTTAAATAAATGTAAATGTTGTGATGGAAGCTGGCAGAAGCCAGAAGAAAACTTGAAATTAAGGCACAAGCTTTCTTCAGCTCATGCCATTTGTGCCTTTCTTTGCAAGATAAGGATGGAGTGTCAGTCTTATCTTTGAATTACATTGCTTTTATCAGAGAGCTCACAATGCCAAGTTTAAAAAAGAAAAGAAACCTACATTTTAAAAAGGAAAACACACTGTCACTCAAAATTGTTTAATACATATTTATTCATATTTAATTATCTATTCTGTAGCCACACAGATCTGCTGCAGAACAAATTTACCATTTTTTGTGGCTCTCTTTGTGATTTTATTATACACAGATCTCTATTTAGTACTTTCATTACCTTTGTTATTGTACATATTGTTGTAATTTCCTTTTAGTTTGTTGTTTCTCCTGCCTATTTGTTAAATGAAGCTCCATTAGGGCTTGTTGGTTTCAACAGGACGTTTAGTGAGTTGTGATGCAAAGGCCCAATCCAGTGCTTTCTGAAGTTCCTCATTCATTCCATTGACTTGATGGACATTCGATCAGTCACCCAGTGATTATATTTTCAGCTGATATCCCAGTTTCAGTAAGGAATTCCAATAAATTGCAGCAAGGGCGGTTTAGGTTGGACATTAGGAAAAACTTCCTAACTGTCAGGGTGGTTAAGCACTGGAATAAATTGCCTAGGGAGGTTGTGGAATCTCCATCATTGCAGATTTTTAAGAGCAGGTTAGGCAAACACCTGTCAGGGATGATCTAGATATTACTTAGTCCTGCCATGAGTGCAGGGGACTGGACTAGATGACCACTCGTGGTCCCTTCCAGTCCCCTGCACTCATGGCAGGACTAAGTCCTATGAAGTCCTAAGTCCCTTCCAGTCCTATGATTCAATGAATACATTAAAATCAGGGTTCATGCTGTGATAACTTTTTTTCTGTTAATTTTTAGACCAAGATTATGTAGTTTCTTTATATAAATTTTCCTTATATAACATAGCCCTCTTCTTACCATACAGTGTGTTTATCTGTCTATGAAACATGACAAATGTAGGACATGCCTCCCCCTCCCCCCATCAGTATAATTTGATATAATTTTACCTCAGGATTTAGTTTTTTATTTTTGGATATAAAGCTTAGTCCAATTAAATTTGTGAAAAAATGTCTTCCCCTGGTAGCTTTGGTTGCTAAAAGAATATATCCTTTCAAAGTGAAAATCCACAATTCTGCTGGCATATCAAACTACTTTTGTTCTTATAGTAGGCTAGCCAGTTCAGAGGGTGTCTGCTCTTATTAGGCAAATAGAAAATCTCTAGTGTGTGAAAGTGTTTTTCCATATTTCTGCAATATTTCTGACTAATGCTCCCGTGTCCTATTGCTGTGTGAGTTTGTATCTTGCTAATCTGTCCTTGAAGATCCACAAGTTAATAGCCAACCCAAGCTAATACTGCATAATGGAGCTTTCTTGAGATGTTTAAGCATTCAGACAGGTCAATCACAGGTCTAACCCTTTCCTTTTCTCTGCTTTTTTCTTTTCTCTCCGAGGGTTTTTTAAGTTTTTAAGTTTTTACTTACATAATATTCATATTCTTATGAAGGGTAAGATTAGTTCTTGTTTGTGCCTTCAACACAGAAATATTAGGCTGAAAATCATTTACTGATGTTTTATTCTTTCATTCCATGAGCTACTTATTTCATTCCCTGGTGGCCACATGTTTCTGCTCCATAGATGGTGTGGGGGTGAGCACATAGAGAGCCAAGGTTAGACCTTGTTTTTTAAGGCAAGAGCCCCCATCTGGTGAAGTATAATAAGGGACTAAGAGCTTTTTGCAATATAAGATCTCCTTCACATCTGCAGTGTGGGAATTGGGGCAGAGTGTATGCAGAAGGAGTAGGGAAACAATAGAAGAGGAAGTTACAGAGAGAAACACTAAAAAGCAGCACTGTTAGGTGAGGAAGCTGAAGAGGATCTTGATAGAACTTGGGGAACATGGGAATCCTCCATAAAGTGACTTTCAGTATGGCTCATGCAATAACTCAAGAGACACACAGAAAGCCAGCTATATTGGAGAAACCATGTTTTCTCTGAATTACCCAATTGTCTGTTCAAGTCATAACCATGATGAAATATATACCCAGGTGAAAATGAGGAGGTACTCCTGGACAAGGGGATATGTCCTTGGGAGCTGCTTGGTGGTTTGTGCATCTTATTCAGGGAGCTTCATTGCCACTGGTGAAATAGGTGCATCATTTGCGGAGATGTGACTGTTGACTAATCTCTGCATAGACGCATAGACTTTAAGGCCAGAAGGGACCATCGTGATCATGTAGCCTGCATATTGCAGGCCACAGAACTTCAGCCACCCACTTGTATAGAGACCCATAACTCTGGCTGAGTTTCTGAACTCCTCAAATAATGATTTAAAGACTTCCAGTTACAAAGAATCTACTATTTACACTAGTTTAAACTTCCTGTAGAGGAAGGTGAACCCTTCTCCCCCATGTCTTTGCCAATTTTAATGCAGAAAAATTCCTTTCCCGCCACAAACATAGACTTGGAGCATGTTGACAAAATCCACCAGCCAGACATCTGAGAGAGAATTTTCTGTAGTAATTCAGAGCTTTCCCCATCACAATGGGCTCATAGTCATCGTTCACCTGCACATCCACCAATGTGATATATGCCATCATGTGCCAGCAATGCCCCTCTGCCATGTACATTGGTCAAACTGGACAGTCTCTGTGTGCGTAAAAGAATAAATGGACACAAATCAGATGTCAAGAATTATAACATTCATAAGCCAGTCGGAGAACACTTCAATCTCTCTGGTCACGCAATCAGAGACATGAAGGTCGCTATCTTACAACAAAAAAACTTCAAATCCAGAGTGCAGCGAGAAACTGCTGAATTGGAATTCATTTGCAAATTGGATACTATTAATTTAGGCTTAAATAGAGACTGGGAGTGGCTAAGTCATTATGCAAGGTAGCCTATTTCCCCTTGTTTTTTCCTACCCCCCGCCCCCCAGCCTTCTGGTTAAACTTGGATTTATGCTGGAAGTGGCCCACCTTGATTTTCATGCACGTTGTAAGGAGAGTGGTCACTTTGGATAGGCTATTACCAGCAGGAGAGTGAGTTTGTGTGTGTGTGTTTTGGGGGGGGGGTGAGAAAACCTGGATTTGTGCTGGAAATGGCCCACCTTGATTTTCATGCACGTTGTAAGGAGAGTGGTCACTTTGGAGAGGCTATTACCAGCAGGAGAGTGAGTTTGTGTGTGTATGGGGGTGGGGGGGGTGAGAAAACCTGTATTTGTGCTGGAAATGGCCCACCTTGATTTTCATGCACGTTGTAAGGAGAGTGGTCACTTTGGATAGGCTATTACCAGCAGGAGAGTGGGGTGGGAGGAGGTATTGTTTCATGGTGTCTGTGTATATAATAATGTCTTCTGCAATTTCCACAGTATGCATCCGATGAAGTGAGCTGTAGCTCACGAAAGCTCATGCTCAAATAAATTGGTTAGTCTCTAAGGTGCCACCAGTACTCCTTTTCTTTTTGCGAATACAGACTAACACGGCTATTACTCTGAAACCAGTCATCTGGTGATCAACCAATACACCCAGGTCTTTCTTCTCCTCATCTGCTTCCAACTGAAATGTTCCAAGCTTATAGCACATTTTCTTGTTAGTTCCTAAATGCATGACCTTGCACTTTACACTATTACATTTCATTCCATTTCTATTACTCCAGTTTTCAAAGGCCTCCCTATCTTCTTGTATGATATTCCAGTCCTCCTCTGTATTGCCAGTACCTCCCAGCTTTGTCATATGCAAATTTTATTAGCACACTCCCACTTTTGTGATTTTCATGGAGGCCTGCTTGACTATTTGTGCAACACAGGCCTCCATGGGAAAACATTGACTGCTTCTCCATGATGTGGCTTTTGCCACACTTATCCAGGCCTTCATCACATCCAGATTAGACCACTATAATGTACCCCTGATTAGGCTTCCTTTGAAATGATCATATAATAAAACATGGTCATTCGCTTGCTCCTCTGAGATGGAAAAAGGAATGCAGACTGATGCAGCTGGGACTGCAGCTGCTCTAATGTTTACTGCTCGGTAGTCTTTCCCAAAGAGTGAAGATGAATGACTGGCTGCTGGTTATCATGGTGTTTACAGTAAGAAAATTTGACTGCTGCACGTTGAAGGGCAGGTATACCATTGCTCTCTAATTAAAAGCATTAACTACTTCCATCAGTAATGGAGTCAGCAGCTTTCCTCTGTCCTTAACCAGGCACAAAGGATGTAGGTCCAAGCTATGGTAAGTCATATTGAGTGCTAGAGCTTCTAGGTATCAGAAAGAGAGTCTGAAATCACTCTGACATTGTTACTACAAGGGGGGATCAATCCTCTTTCAACTTACTCTGTCTTCAAAGAACAAAGAAAAATGAAATTAGGGGGTAACAGTAATCTTATTTCACTTACTGATCTCATATAATAGCTTGTTTGTGGCAAATCTCATATCTGCCTCCGGAGTTCAGCCACTAAATTGCAGAATCAGGATCAATTCCTGAAATAGGAGACAACATGTTCTTGGTTGTTTCATTTGAATTTCTTTTTTAATGTGTCCATAATATCTGCAGTGCCCACTGCTGATGTAATATAGAGCTAATTCTCAGCTCATTTAGTTACTGTCTTCATAGGAAAACAATGCCTAGTGGGAGTGATGATTAAAAAGTAACAACAGAGATGTACGAGGCTGGATGAATGAAATAAATTACATAAAAGTTACTAATGGGATGATCTCTAGCCACGTTAACTTATGCAGTACTTTTTATGTACACAATGTATGTCTTTACTTTTTGAATGATAGCCATGCTCTAAGAGAACGGAGAGGAGGAAAGCGAGAAAGAATGCAAAATACACACTCTCTCCTAATGTCATCAGCGCATCAAGGATGGAGGAGACAGAGTAATAAAAATAAATCACATAAAGGATGCCTCTCAAGCTGTTAGCTGTTATTTATAAGGAATTAGAATGAGCTAGTTATTCCATATGTGCCAGAAAAACAGGTTTATCAGTATCATGCAAAATTACTTTATGACTTACTGATTCCTGATTTGATATCTGGTTTACTTATTTGAAAACATATTTTGCATCAGCTGCTAGCCACTGAATTTTTAGTGTACATTACGGAGAAAAATCTTATGTTTCAGTTTGCATCCCCCTTGATTCATCCACATGTAATATGAAATGCTGGACTTTATGTGACTTAGAAGCGATCTGATCAGAGGATCCCTTTAGTGCATACATGCAACTACCCCATTAATGCCAGTTGGAATTACATATATACATTCAGAAAAAATATACCAGTCTCTATTAAAAACAGAAATGACTCCTTAGAAAGCACTTAATGTATAAATGGGTCCTAACAAACTGCACATGGTACAACTGAAATAGAAAAATTAAACTTTATGAATATTCTCTGGAACATTTTGGAATCCATGGAAACAAATGTGTTTCTCCTATTTTTGATAGCTACACAGTCCCACTGTGGGCCAGATCCTGGAACCCAACTCTATCCCTTTGTGCTGCTGCAGCTACCACCCACTTTCCTCTGCCTCCAGTCCCAGCATAGGGATCTCCCTGAATGGGCCAGGGTCAGAGTCAGAGGGAACAGACCTGCACATCAGAATTTCACAGATGATGGAGCAGTGAAGCAAATACTCACCAGCAACCACACACCACACAACAAAAACACTAACCCAGGAACCTATCCTTGCAACAAAGCCCGATACCAGCTCTGTCCACATATTTATTCAAGTGACACCATCATAGGGCCTAATCACATTAGCCACACCATCAGGGGCTCATTCACCTGCACATCTACCAATGTGATCTATGCCATCATGTGCCAGCAATGCCCCTCTGCCATGTACATTGGTCAAACTGGACAGTCTCTATGCAAAAGAAGAAAAGGACACAGATCTGACATCAGGAATCATAACATTCAAAAACCGGTAGGAGAACACTTCAACCTCTGTGGCCACTCAATAAAAGATTTAAGGGTGGCAATTTTGCAACAGAATAGCTTCAAAAATAAACTCCAGCGAGAAACTGCTGAGCTTGAATTAATATGCAGACTAGATACCATTAACTTGGGTTTGAATAGAGACTGGGAGTGGCTGGGTCATTACACATATTGGATCTATTTCCTTAAGTTAAGTATCCCCATACCTTTTTGTCAACTTTCTAAATGGGCCATCTTGATTATCACTACAAAAGTTTTTTTCTCCTGCTGATAATAGCTCATCTTAACTAATTAGCCTCTCACAGTTTGTATGGTAATTTCCAACTTATCTGTATGTGTATGTATATGTATATATATATGTTCCATTCTATGCATCCAATGAAGTGGGCTGTAGCCCACGAAAGCTTATGCTCTAATAAATTTGTTAGTCTCTAAGGTGCCACAAGTACTCCTGTTCTTTTTTCGGCTACAGACTAACACGGCTGCTACTCTGAAACCTGTGCTAATCAACGTAAATTTAGCTACTCAAAGCTGTTCTAAATTATGGCTGGGGTTGGGTCCAGGCCATGGTCAGGCTGAGAAACAGGTAAAGAAAGGTGTTTTAGAATGACCATTCCCTTGTAATCTCAGGGTCACGGCAGGAACTGGGGATCTGGTCCATTATCCCCTAATTAATGACCTGATTTATAATAAAATCAGATATGATGATTTTCTTAGCCTTCCTCCCCCAAATGAAGAATTCTACCAGATCACTGCTTAACAAATAGATTGTCAAAACAAATTCTTATTGATTTTAAGAAATTAGATAGAAAGACAATGTTCAAAGTTAGTGGGAGCTGCCTGTGTTCAGCACCTCTGAAAATTAGACCTCTAAATATGGATTTAGAAGCCTGATCTCAGGCACCCAGGTTTGAAACTTTTATCTTTTGCCATATGAGACCTGATCCTTCTCACAGTGTGGCAGGTTATGATATCCTTACTACCATAGGGGTAACCTTTTACTCCACAAAGAGCCAAACTTATTTCAATGGGAATATGTGTAGAGTAAGGTGTTGTTCATTGTGAGTTAAGGTTGCCAGAAGTTTGTTGACTGAAGTCAAAGGCAAAGCCTTGTCTGACTTCGACAGGATTATGAAGCCCATCGTACACACACTGACACAGCCCAAAAGATAAGATAAAAACAGATTAAGAATAGATAGACTTTGTAGTAGCCAAATGTTGTACCCAATTGTACAGTATGACTAGATTTAGACAATGAAAGTCTGTTAAACTATTGGTTGGACACAAAGATAAATATAAGGGGCAAACTCCTGGCCATACTGAGGTCAGTGGTAAAATTTACATTGACTTCAATGGAGTCAGAATGACAGGTGAGAGGGTTTTTTTCCAAATTATTGTCTAAATAATTCTGTCCGCTTATTTACAGCACTCAGCAGTTCACAGAATTAGGCAATACCAGTTAAAAATAAAAAAGAGCTACATTTGTAAATTCCCTTTTCAACATCCAATTAATAGAATACAGTAGGAAAGGGTGGGACAAATCCCTTCTAAAAAGAACAGGAGGACTTGTGGCACCTTAGAGACTAACAAATTTATTTGAGCATAAGCTTTCGTGAACTACAGCTCACTTCATTGGATGCATACAACCTTCTAAAAAGAGACACTGGGTTGGAGGCTATAGGTGGCAGGAGTAGCAGAAGCCTAGTGCAAACAAACATTGTAGTTAAAATAAAAATAATGCTCTTGTTTTATCCTCCCCAGTTTGAGGATTTAATTTATTTTTATTTATAGGGCATGTTTCATAATAGCTAGACAAATGTAATGATTACATTAAAAATACAGTCATCAAAAGGAGACTCTTAAACCTCCACATACAAGAATACCTACCCCTCTTATAAAAATCTCTTCCCCAGGTCTTGCAGCATTCTCCGAAGTCCAATGAACTCTGACTCTCTCACTGCAAGGGAGGTGCACAGAACGGATTGAAAAATGTCAGTGATCTTTTGCAGGAAATTTTGAATGATTTTAGCATAAGTTTGTTTTTGTCAAAACTTCCTGAACCTTTCTTTGTTTGTGAAAACATGAAACTTAAAACTGTTTTCAAAAGTGTTTAGTTTTGAAAACCATTTTTGGAAAAAAATGGTAGTGTCCAATTTTTTAATGAGAAACTGGAAAAATCCACTGAAAAGGAAAAATTTTGACAAAAGGAGCCATTTTTCATCAAAAAAGTAAAATTTCAACCATGCTTTCCCTCTAAATTACTCCCATTTAAACAGAGGCTACAAACCCAAGTATCTCTGTAGACTGAAATAGTCTCGATAAAGCATAGAGTGGTGATCTCTTCTAGTCACTGACAGTGAAAACCTAGTGTTTGCCGATATATGGGGGAAAACTGGTATGTCAGATAATACCATGTATTAATTGTTTGCTTATGCTGATTTAAACAGCAACTGCTTGTAGGTCCCAAACTATATGGGGGTGAATATATCACTAAACTAAAATAACTCATGCTTGTATCTCACTCCCCCAATCCCATTGTAGTCCCTCACCCTGATTTCCTTTAAACATGATTATAAAATAACATGGGTTTAAAATGAGAAGAGAAAACAAAAATGACCAAATCTGGCTGTTTTAATGACTCTAACCCTGGAGTTCAAATAATAATTAAAAAAATTAAACAAATGATTTTCATGTTACAGAAGCTGCTGTGAATCTGTAGAGAAAAGAAAAAAAGTGGTTTCCCTAGGAACGAGGAATCATGTGGAAGCCCTCAGAGCAGTTCTCCTCCCATCCCTTCACAACTCAGTGTTTCTTTCAGTTTAGCAGCTTGCATGGAGAATCAGACATCTCATGTTGTCTAGTTCAAAGTTGTCAGGTGAACTGAAACAGGGAGAAAATGGTGTATGTGCCATCAGAGAGCAGCTCATGCACAAAATGTCTACAGCATCCTTGTTTGCCACAGTCCAAATTAATTTTAAAATCTTCAACATAGCGATCACTAAAATTGCCTTATTTTCTATTATTATTGCTGTAAACAAAAATGCGGGTGTCATAAGAGGTCTAACATTCTCTGGCCAAAATAAAGGCTATGAGCAACTACATTGCTGCCTATTGCTGATTGGGGCTGTCTGTTCATTTTTTTTCTGTGCTGGTGTGAGTCAAAGAGAGCTGGTCAAATGATCTCATAGGGGTTTAAATGGCCAGTGGCAATCAATCACCAGGCAGCATAAATAGTGGATGAGTAGCAAATGATTTAAGGGAGTTGGCTAAATCAAAGTACTAATTATCCTTATACTAGATTGTCTAACTGGTGCTTTCCCTTGAGCCCTCATGAAGAAGAATTGGTCTGACCAGTGTCCTCCCTGGAGCCTCATAAAGAGGAACTGTTTATCTCATATCATGAGGCTATCTAGTCAGGAAGATCCTAAATAAACACAATCCTTAAGCATGGAGTCAGACACTATTTATCACTGGAATTCATGTAATCTTGACATATGTGCAGTTCTCACAATGGGCAAGATTTTCAAAAGGCCAAACTTCCCCCTTTGCAGATACAATTTGTACATGCCCAATTTGCACTCCCATTTTACACCCGCAAAAATTAATTGTAGGAACATTTTTGTACCCACAATCCAACTGCAGGGCAAATCAGACAACTTATGCTTCTCGCTGCATGATTTGCACCCACTATTAGATAACTGGAGGTGCAGATATGCCAGTTTGCACCCATAATTCATTTTTGTAAGGCACAAACTGCAAAATGGAAGGTTGGGACATTGGAAAATCTGCCCTTACCTTTTTTTCTCAGCATCTGAGATTAGGGCATTCATATTTCCAAAGCAGAAAACCTTCAGTGTTAGGACACTTGCTCCCTGAGGTGTTTCACTTCCAGACTAGCCGGTTCCTAAAGGTTTGGGGAAAACAGGAAAAAGTGGTGTGGTGTAGGAAGGAAGGAACCTTTTTTCTCCCCTTCCACTTGTATGTCAGGAGGAGGGCTTCTGGGTGATCTCTTCCATTCTTTTTGTCCTTGGGTAAAAAGCAGGTTTGCCTTTCTTTCAAACCCAGAGCTGCACAGCAACATGGAGTCAGAAGGAAAAGCACAAATTGCTTGATTAGCTCCGCTTGGCTTCTGGCGGAGCTGTCTCTCCAACGCTAAGTAGAACTGTTCTAAATGAGCACAGGACACTCTGTGTTCTCAGCAGTAGCACCTATGGTATGCTGCAGAAATACAATTAGTGCAAGCAAGCTCTTATGGGCATGAGGACCAAATCAAGCAATGCAATTGGAACCTTCCAGAAGTGTTCTACAGTCAACTCCAGTAATGGAGAAGGGGAGGGATTTTCAAAAGCACTCAATGTTGACCTACTGCTCTGAAGTCATCACCTCTCTATCACCACTTATTTGGGCCATCAGCACAATGCCACTGTTTGTCTCAGAGTTAAAGAGTAACATAAATACAGAGTCAAAGGCCCTTACAGTTCAGATATTCTCTAACAAAAATCTGCATGTGTGAGAATTCACCTTAGACTTTCAAATAATACCCATAACTCTGAGCCCCACGACGCACCTTATCATCATTATTTAGATTACAGCAATGCCTAGGTGCCCCAACCAAAATCAGGGACCAGTCATATAAACAGTCTCTGCTCCCAAATAACTTCTTATATACACAACAAAGAGAATGGATAGGAGGGGAAACAGAGGCACAAAGAAGTGGGGTGAATTGCTCAAGTTCATGTAACCGGTTAGTGGCAGAGTGAGGAATAGAATCTTTAGGTCTCCGAGAACCAGGGCAGTGTCCTACCTAGAGCTGTGCAAAGGATGAAAGTTCTATTCATGAAGCACTGCAAGATTTCAAACACTGACTTTGTTGTGAATTGGAACAAAGCCTGAAAATTTCCAAATTCTCCTCGAAGGAAAATTCTGGGGGAAAAAATCGTTTCCAGTTGAGCAAACCATTTCATTTTGATTTTGACCCTTTTGTAATATATTAGTAATTTCAAAACAAAAAAATCTGAGTACATTTCATTCTGAAGATGTTGAAATGTTATGACTAGAGCTTGGTGAAATTGTGCGGATGAATAGTTTATTCACTGAAGTGTGCAGTTTTGGTCAACCTAAACCTATTAACAAATTTGCCTAATAATTTTGGCCAAAACCAGTGCTTGGTTTAGATTCACAGGGTGATAATGATAAGGGGATTTAGGTGCCATTCAGAAAACAGCTGGAGGAAGAGATGGTGGGAGTGCAGGTCCCCTTATAACTTTTAGCCTAGGTCACTCATCTGGAATGTTGGAGACCCAGGGACTTCTCCATGGTGAGTGCTCTAATCACTAGGCTAGTGCCTGCTCTGGCAGTAGACCTTTCTCAGTCTCTCCTGTTGAAGCTGCTACACTGTGTGTAAATAATGAAATATTAATTAGAAGAGGGATTTGAATTTGGGTCTCCCTCCCCCAATTTTTATGGAACAGCCACTGAACCGAAAAATCAGTTATTCATCCAACTCTGTTTATGACATCATCAAAAACGTTTTTCTCCCAAAATGAAATTCCACCAAAATCAACCCATTTTTGCAAAGCATCTTGATACCAACAGAACTGCATGTTCCAACTGAACATGGTTTTGTCAAAATTTCTCGAACCAGCTCTAGTCCTATCTACTGCAGCACCCAACCTCCCAATGTAGCACATTTTTGTATATATGCATTTTAAAAACTCACTTGCTTGTTATTTATTTTCTTCTTTGTCTCACTCTCTGTAGCAACCTTAAGATGTCAGGTTTTTTCCTGGGAATAACAGAGGTGTCTTCTCAAAGGGTAACATGGTGACAATGAGCTTTAAACAGACAGATATCAAAACTGTCGGGGAAATGGTTAACAGCAGGCTGAGAGACATAGACACACACGCACACACAAAGGCTTTAGAAACAGCCTGGAGGCTATTTAAGAACTCTGCATTAGGAGCGCAGATGGTTTGTATGCTAAATTTATTAATGATTTGGGGGAGGGAGCGGATTGTGAGTGGGTGAAGTTTTCTGATGAAGCTCAGTTGTTTTGTTTAGTAAAATCCATGGAGCATAGGTGAGAGATTCCAGATGTATTTAAACATGTTGAGGGATTTGGCAAAATAAATGTAATGGTGATGATTCTCTGTTGCACACAGCTCTTCACACCACTCCAGAGCATAAATGGTCCCCAGAGATTACCCCTAAAATAGGAGGGCTCCCCTGTGACAGTCCTGCTCCCAGGGGGCATGTTGAGGTCAAGCTAATGGAAGGAAGGGGGAGAGGCTACAGTACTTTGCAATCTGCTATTCTGTGCTTCTCATGTCTCATGTGGGGCTATGGGAAGCAAAGTACAAGTCATAGTAGTCCTGAAAATAGAAGAATACAGTTACCATCAGCAAGCCTTTTCTTAAATGGTTAGTGATTATAACAGGAAAGAACTACAAGCAAACACAAGCAGAGAGTGAACAGAAAGCTTCCCAAACTTTTAAGATTACAGGTGTAGAGCCTGACCTTCCCAAAAGCATTCTCGTCCCTCCATCTTCCATACAACCTCTTCACTCTCAGAACCTTTACCCTGAGAATCTGTAAGGGGGAGGAGAAAGCTGAGCTGAAGTTTACACCTTGTTCACCTTCCTGTCACAGCTGAATTATGCAACATATATCACCTGACTGGATTCAGTGTCATAGCAGCTCATCTAATCAGATGATTAGGGCAGCTAGAAGTTGTAGTAATGATATTAAAGATAATGACAGTAATCAAATTTGATGCTTCAGGACCAAATATGATTGCCTATAGGACTGAGGAACCCTCTCCTGCTTTCTCTTATTTAAAATATACTACAGTACTACAGTAATGCTCTAAAATATTGCTTTAACACTATGAAATGGTGTATTTTGGTTATTTTAGTACCTTGCTCTGAATTATCATGCACTGGCCACTCCTAGAGGGGCAGGAAATAGGAACAAATGGACTAATGGGTGATGGTTACAATAAGAATAGCAAATGCTATGAAATATGTATCAGTTCTGAGCTTTACAACTGATTGTCTGCTTGGCTGACCTAATTTAGATGATGTATACATATGGTAAATAGAATTTTTGGATTACATTTTTCGCTTTCAAATTATCCTTTGAATTAGAGGATGGAGACCACATTTACCTCAGTCATTTAACATTCTGTTCCAGAGAGTTCTGTGCAGTGTAGCTCCATGATCTACTGGCCAGAACTTCCTCAGAGGCTGAACACAGGTTCTGAGAGTCCTACAGGTAGCCCATACACAAAGCCCATTCACTGGGGCATTGATTTGGCCTTGTAGAGATGATATGAAGTACATAATACTTGGTGCTTATAGTCTGTCAACACCGTAGTGACACAGCTTGTAGTTAATACCCCTTATCTAAATAGCAGGAATGGCAATGTACCTTCTCCATTCCTCCTATGCTTGAGCGATAGTATCTGAAACCCACCAAAATGACAATGAGAGGGATTTCTTATGTTTCCTTTCTCTTTTTGCAGACTTTGCCATAAGAATAGTTTTCATGTTTTTTTTTTAAAGCAATCTTGGAGAGAAGTGTCTAGATTTTAAGGAATCAGATATATTTCTTGATGAAGAACATTAAAACTACAATAATTTGATGTATGGAGGGTTCTATTTGATTTGATGGTTACTTCTACTCACTATTTAAATCTCAATAACCTGTGAGGACAAGGTAAATTGGAGAGCCAGTCAAAACACAGACTATTTTAAAGGTCAAATATGTGAGGTATTACATATTTCTCTCAATTTTCAGACAAATATTCTTGATCATGGGCTTTTGTTTCCCAGTTTGGTCATGCCTGTCAAAACAACTTAATGAGACAAAGTCAAAGCTCCATCACGAGCACAAAATTATATCTAAGAATATAATGGGCCAAATACTGACCTATTGTAAATCATTAGTGCAGTTTCATTTACTTCAATGGAGCCATGCCAATTTACACCAACTGAGGATCAATCACATCTGAAGACTTTATGAGGTCAAAGATGAATTGGGCAGACCCTCAACTGGTGTAAATTTGTATACTTCAACTGACTTCCATGGAATTTTACCAGTTTACATCAGCTGAGGATCTTGCCCTATATATTCAAACACATGGACCCAATCATGAAGTAGACGTACTCATAAGACTTGATGTAAATGAACAATAATTTGCAGAATAGGGCTTTGTATGATACTGCTGGTCAGTAATCCTATGTCTCTACCTGCACCCGGATAGATTTTTGCAACAACAAACATGACAATGTCCTTTATATCAATCATATTTTCAATGCAGGAACATGTAAGCACCACAGATTGCTAATATTTAAGGTATTTGCATTTTCTGCATATAATTTTGTCCTCATTTTGTAAGAAGTTGCTTATATTCTGTGCTTTAAGACTCTGGAACTTCTGTAAACTCTTTAAGACTCTTCTGGAACTTCTGTAAACCTACATCAGCATAGATAGTAATATAATAATATTACACATAGGTAGCCTAATTTTCTGCTATGGTTTCATGCTAAGGTAATGCCCTGATTTTAAAAGAGTTCATTTTTATTCACTACTGTCATGTGATTCGTATATGTTTTGTACAAAGTATGCCTTGTGAGGTATCATTTTAGATGTTTTGATTTGCTGAACCTTAATATCATGTTGGCTTGTATGTACTATAATTGTATGTGAAGTTATGAAGTACTGTTATATGTATTACCGAAATATGTTGTGAGGTTGGGAGATGCCCACAGCTGTCCTATCAGATGCAACAAAGGAGCAGCTATCACTGGCCAGACAGGCGTTAATGGCCCATCAAGAAGAATCCATTCTCCCAGAGGCTCCTTAGAGAAGGCATGTACACAATGGGGACTGCCTGGCCAGTGGAGACTGAGCAAGGCCTTTTTTAGTAGCTGAAAGAAAGTATAAAATAGGGACATTGACATCATCACTTGGTCTCTCTCCTGCCCCATCTCAACAGCTGGAAGATCATCTGGAAAACAAAGATTTTAACTGGGGAGATTGGTCCCAGTCTGGAAGGGAGTTCAGTCTGTGTTTTAGAAATTGTGAGCTGCCCGTAACATCTATTAGGGTCAGAGAATGTTTGATTCAAATCTTCCTTAGTCTGTTAAAGTTAGAATTTAGATTCTGTTTCTATTTTTATTTCTTAGGCCTTGTCTACACTGTCACTTTTCAGCGCTGCAAATTTCTTGCTCGGAGTGTGAAAAAAACACCCCCTGAGCGCTGCAAGTTTCAGTGCTGTAAAATGGCAGTGTAGACAATGCACCAGCGCTGGAAGCCACACTCCCAGTGCTGGTAGCTACTCCCCTCATGGAGGTGGTTTTTTATAGCGCTGTGAGAGCTCTCTCTCAGTGCTGGTGCCATGACTACACAGCGCGGCAGCACTTTAACATTGCTAGTGAAGACATGCCCTTAAGTAACCAATTCTGATCTCTGTGCCTGCTTCTTATAATCACTTAGAATCTATCTTTCTGTAGTTAATAGATCTGTTTTATATTTTACCTAAAACAATGTGTTTTGGTTGAAATGCTTGGGGAATCTCAGCTTTGAAGAAGTGGCAAACTAACTAATGAGCTTGCACTGTCCAAGGGAGTCTTGAGCAGTGTAAGATGGTACATTTCTAGGATGCAAGGGTGGGGGGCTAGGGTGATTGGCCCGTGCCTCTCTCTGTATGATTCATCAGTGGCTCAGGTAGCATTCAGGCAATTTAGCTGGGTGTGGGCTCCACATGCTCTTGGCTGAGTGATCACAGCGCCTGGAGTGGTTTTGTTGCTTGTCCTTGACATAGCATTGTATGAGATGACCCAGGCTGGAGAGTTAAGGAAGCACAGTGGTCCACAGTTCCAGGCTGTACCCCGGGGATCCTGTCATAGTTACATATGTAACAAGCACATACATTACAAGGGAGGTCAAGCAACACAAGGTGACACCCAATGCAATAAGAGGCAACAAATTTAAAACTGATAAAAGGAAATGTTTCTTTTGCATTAAGCATGATTAATCCTTGGAACTCCCTGCGGAAAGTTGTCACTGGAGTCAAGCATTTGACAGGATTAAACAAAGATAAGACATTGATTATAATAAAAATATCCACATTTATTTTAAATAGAAATATGTAGAGAGGATTTAATCCCTCAAGCTTCAGGGCATAATTAACCACTTCTTGACTATCGCTTCTTCTCTGCACAGGTCAGTCCACAACTATCCATAAAGGGGTTTTGGCATCTTCCTCTGAATCATTAGTATTGACCATTGGCCAGAAAGGATAATGGACTGATCCACCATGGAAATTCTGATGTTCCTATGAAGACAGAAAATATTATGGGCTCAATTTAGTAAAAAATAAATGCGGCATGATACATAGAAATACAAAACTGTCCCATTCTGCTTCAACAAACTGACATGATGCAAATGGATACAAATCCCAAATGGATTTTTGGGATGGTTGAGGTATTGCCTGTCCTCAATTTCCACTGAATTCAATTGGAGTTGGGGACATTTGTGCCTTTGTAGGAGGTGCTTCGCACCAGTCAAGATTTGCCTTTCAAAACAATTAGCTATTCAAAGATTAGTTAACGTTTTCTTTGTAATCACTGTTGTTTTGGAGGCTAAAACATTAAGATTGTGAATATTCTTAGTTATATGAAAAGACCACATTTAGTGAAAATTCAGAAACAAATTATGATTTCCTCATGTAAAACCATCAGTAAAAACAGTTCAATCATTTTAAAAAAAGCAATACTTGTTATGCAAGAACATTAATAAACAGGAACCTGCAAGAATTCCATGAAACTCATAAATCTGCAGATGTGGCCATGGTGACATACTTTGTCATATCTTGTTATTGAAATTGGTGTGTCCTAAAGGCCAAATATTACACAGAAAAGTCCAGTACTTTGAAATACAGAAATGCATCAAATAGGAAATCTCATTTCAAAAGGCAAATTGTCTGCATACATAAAAGATGCAGAAGGCTGTACATATATCATACTATACTACTGTACCACATCACAAATTATGTTTAGTAATAAGGTTTTGATGCAACCAAAAGAAGCAGAAAAGTTCAAATATAGGCTGACACTACATTCCGAGCACATGTCAATGTGCTTATTGTTTTTACAGCACATACTGTAGAGGGGGCTACTAAGGACACAGTCATGATGTGTAAATTTCAAAGGACCAGATCCTCTGCTGGTTTAAATTGGCATAGCTCCTTTGACTTTGCAGATTTTGAGTGCTCAGCTGAAGCAGGTTCTAACTTTTTGAGGTGTTCTTCCCTTCAATCTCCTCCAATCCAACCCAATCAAATGACTTTCTTCTAGAGCTGTGAGGAGAAAAGGAATTCTGCTTCATAGAGGATATTGATATTTTGAAATTTGGTTTCATATTGATTTGGAACAAAGCCCTAGAATTTTGAAATTCTCCAAGACAGGGAATGGAGCCTGGCTCTGGGCAGTCCAACTGCTGGGCTACTCTGGAATCGTGGAAGCCCTAAGCTGCCAAGGGGCCATGAGCCTGGGAGCCAGGGCTCCCCAGCAGCCTGCCACATTGGCTTTTGAAGAGCAAAGCTAGTGAACTGGCAGGAAGCCAGGAAGGTTTCAAAACCTGCCTGGCAGGCAGGATTCCAGTTGGACTTGAGATCGAACTATCTCTGCAAAATGCTTTGATTTTGATGAATCTGCAATTTCCAGCAAATGTTTTGCCACAACTTTTCCAACCAGCTTTACTTTCTTCCTTGACCCTCTTCTTTCCTTGTCTCCCTTCTCTACCTGCACTATCTCAGGGGGAGCTCAAGGAGGGATTCTGCCTGAGAGCTCACTCGTTGTGCCAGATAAGACTATTTTACGTTGGGGTTCTCAATGATCAGACCTGATTATTAGAGGAACTGAGCACTCACAACTGTAATTGAAGTTGACAGGAGCTGTGGGCTTCCAGAATCTCTGAAAATTAGGACCTCCAGAGTCTCAAAGTTGGGCACCTAAAAACCGAGACACCCACATTACAATACCATACCATTTTTGAAAAACTGGACCTAAATGACTTGTCAAAGGTCACAGAGAAAGGCTGTGGCTGAGATGATGCTGGAACTCAGGTCGCCTGACTCCCAGTCCAGTGTTTTGCTCCATTGGCACCTGCAGGGGGTTTATGTTTTATCATTTACCTATCTGATTTTCTGTGCATTGGACCAATAGTAGAAACTTCCTCATTTTGCATTATGGTTAAGAGTCAATATCTTGGGTCAAAATCTGCTCAGTTACCCCGATGTGAATCCAGAGTAATCCATTAATGCCAGTGGAGTTGCTCTTGATTTTCATCATTTTAGCCACAGGGCAGCATTTAAATTTCAAGTGTGGCACTGGGAATTATTTGGTAGAGAAAAGTAACAGTGAAGTTTATTGGCAGACTGGTGTTTAATAGAATCATGTTCTTTTTTCCCTCTGGAATATCTGTACTATCTGGTCTGTTGGTGAAACAGAGGATTTCCATCAACAGTATTGCTACTTGTTTTGCTAAGTAACAGCATAGCACCATAATAAGTTTATGTTACAGTAACTCCATTAAAGTACATAGGATGAATGTTTAGACAAAGCATTAAAACAATACAAATAGTGTACTGCCAATATAAGGGGTACAATGAGAAAGTGATGTGCCTATTTTTATAGCTGAGGCAGAAATGCAAATGATGTGATTGCAACATTTGTAAATTCTGCAATGTTGTGTCAAATGTTTTGCAAGATACTGGAATATTTAAGGTTTAATCTATTGTTTTTCATCACATTTTATACTTCCTTTATTTCTGGTAGAACAAAGATACAATGCCCTATCTGGCTCCCAAATCTTAACTTTTTAAGCTACAAAAAAGCACACTGTTTATTTTACCTACTTTTGTAACTAGGAAATCCTCAATGCAGTGATATTTATAGAGAAACTTAAATAGCATCAAGTATAGAAACATTTTTTGTTTTCAAATTCTTTTATTTTTTTTATGAATTCAGTAACTGTATACAATAAATCTGACCTAACTGTGACAGAAAGTAAGAGAATTCTATGTTAATGCTTTATAATGGGTTTATAGTTAAATAAATTTTATGAAAGCATAGGTGTCTCATTGTTACCAAGCCCGTTTCCCCTGTAGCAATATTCTCACATGATTAAGTTAGAGATCAGATAACCTTCTTATGCAGTATATACCCAATAGCAATTTAAAAATTCAATATCAGCTGTATTATTCTAAAGACTCGTTCCATTTTCAATGCAAAATGAATACAAAATAAAGAGATAAACTAAATATAAAATGTAAAACATGGAAGAATTTATCACTTGCAAACATAAAAGCAAAAAGGGGTAAAAAAAGAGAACAAAACCAAGGCTATAAAAGAATAGAGAAAAATAGATAACTCTTCAGTGTTGCATTTTCCATATGCAGTTTAGTTGGGTTTTTATTAAGGCACATACGCTTTAGTACAGGAAGTGTGAATTGTATAATCATCTCCATAATACACTTTGCTACTGCAGATTACATATCAAATTAATTTATGCCTTTCTGCAAATGTTCAGCTCCACTTGATACAAAAGAAATGGGTGTGTTATATCAACCAGTGAAGCAACCTATGAACCAGTCCCTTACTCATTGTACAAAAGAGTTAGTAAATATGTTCCAGTGATGAATATTTAAATCTTAGGAAACAGTACAATAATGTAATAACGCAGAGTTGTGATAGATGTCCATATTGATACAACTATAAACTCTTCAGAATGTCAGCTGCTGTGAATCAACCCAGCTGATAAAGGGCTATAGTAGCTCGAGTATTTTGTGTTATTGGACAAGAGACAAAATTTATTGATTTATGGTAGAGATCACTTCAATCACAACAGAATTACATGGATACTCAGTGTTTTACCACAGAACATACAGGAGTCAGTAAGTAATTGATGTAGCTCAGAATTTCCCCATGCCATTTATTCATGCATCAGCACAAAAATGACACCATAGAGTCGTAGAACTGATGCCCAGAAGGGAACACCAGATCAGCTATTCTGATTCCTGCATGTCACAGGCCACAAACACCACCCAGCACCTTAAACTCAAAACCAGAAATTCGACCAAGGTATGACAGCCCTCAGGTGACTAAACAATTATGTGCTGCAGGTGGAACAGAGATGTACCAATGCCTGAGGTACCTGCAACAACAAGAAATTGATTGAGATATACCCAGAAGAACTTGGCATGTGACCCAAACCTCACACTGCAAATAAGGCAAAAAATCCCAAGGCCACTGCGAATCTGACCTGGGGAAAATTCTTTCCTGATCCCATGTATGGTGATCAGTTAGACCGTAAGCTGGCAAGAACTAGCCAGCCAAACACGTAGGGACTGCCATTTCACAGTTGGAGTTTAAGGTCTCTCTGCTATGTGATGAAATGGGTCCTACTTTACTACCTTCTCATAGCAGAAATAAAATGGCAGGGAAGAGACAGACATTTGAAATACCAGCTATTCCCCCAGTTTCCTATGCAAATACTTACCTTTTTCACACAGTCTTTCTTCCTTTGTCTAACACCAATGGTTGACGGCCATAGCTTTTCTCACCAAATTTGACAGAAGGCAGAAAACTCAGAACACATCTGGGACACAATTTTAGAAACCCTTAAGAAAAATGTTTTCCGAGTTGACAGGCATATTTCACTGTTTCATCTTTTTCCATCCAGTTCTGACTCGCTTTCTGTTTGGGAAGGCACAAAGACAGCATATCAATTTATGGGTAAAACCCTGGGTGTGGTTGAACACATCCAACAGCAATTGACATCAATGGGAGATGCAGCTGCTTATGGCCTTATGCAGTGACATAGGATTTTAGGGTAGAATTCCCCTCTCCCTGCACAAAGCCAGAGCACTAAGGATTTGCGGAGAAAAACAGGAGTTGGAAGATTGGAATGGACCACCCCCCCCCCAGCCTGAATGCAGTTTGCAGGGCTGCATTGCCAGAGCTTCACAGCTGCCTACGGACTGGAACAGTGACTGCTGCATCCTTTGCCGGGGGCATGGGACACTAGCTCCACATCAGCATGGATTCTGTACCCCTCTTCTCAACTTCTCCAATCGCCTGTCCTGTGCCAATGTATTTCCATCTGGTGTGGAGTCTGTCTCAGCAGCATGCAGGAGGCTCTCTTCTTTAGCTTCTGTGTTTGTTCCTTCACCCTACTTCATACAACAGAGTGGGGCTTAAGTGACATGATGGAGGACCTTTCACATGTCCTTCACGCCATGGCAAGTTTCACCTTTAGTAAATATGAGAGAGAGAGAGAGAGAGAATCAAGCATTTCTTTTCATGTACTCTATACCTTTTTTGAAGTAAAACATAAAGAAAAGTGAACTTGAATTCTGTCAACTTATAATAATTTGAGGACAAACTATAGTGTGTATCATGTTAAGCAGAAAAGAAAAGTTAAGGTCCACCATGCTTGTCATCTGTCATTGATGCTACGAGGTTGAGAGAAGTCTCTGAACTACCTCAGAGCTCTGAGGCTGCTAGACTGATAAGAACACCCAGCAGAGCTATCTGTGGCTTTGAGGGTTGGCTGGTATTAACTGCCCTATGTCTGATTGCCTACAGTATTAAACAGAATCTTGTATTCTTTAATTCATTTTAGTAAATACACAACAGTGGCCTATTCGCACCATTATCATTAAGGTAGTGCCAATAGTTCCATTAAGAACCTGTTTCCAGGAGTTTATAACAAAAGTATTTAATCTGTGTGATGATGGAGGGGGCAAAACTTTCAAATTTATTTTTACTTTAATACCTACTCAAAGTAATTCTGCACTGCTGCTTCCTGATGTGACAGGAGATTCCAGCTCAAACAAATATTTTAACTAAGACGAAGGATTTTCCCTCCATATTGACGTTGTCTTTTTAACATTCTCAGCTGTTTAGTGGATGTGCTATTTACATGAGAACTCTGTGAGACTCTGATTTCACCCTGCAATGTTAAGATTTGCTTTGCTTAAGAGCTATATTAAGACACAATACTTACATGACTAAATTCATTCCATAGATCTGTAAAGAAAATATGGATAGATACTGAGGATTTGGGGAATGAAAAGTTCCTAGGAACTAACAACATAGAACTAAATTGGATCCATTTGCTGTGAAACATTAAGAACAGGGGATACCACTCTCCTCCAGAACAATATGAGCCAGGTTTGGGCCCAGCTTGTGCAACAGCCAAGGAACAAAAGGACATTAGGCAGCTCTTAGCCCCTTGCACCAGCTACCCAGATTATAGGTAGCAATATGGGGGAGAAAGCAGTCTCCATGAGGCTGCTACTTACTCCAACCTTGCAGATGGGCAGGAGTAGACAGTGCTTGGGTTCTGCTCCCCAGTAGACTAGCTAACACAGCTACACTCGTGCTCTGGGGGAAGACCGTAAGGCAGATAGGGACTCTGCCCCTTGCTCATGGCAAAGGTGTAATTTTTGCCTTGTGGAAGGAGGCATTAGGCCAATAAAATCTTAATAATACTACTGGGACCATGGATGAACACTGTGTGCATCACTTTTTGCAATTCCTAATATCAGCCACATGCTCCCTTCAGCCTTTTGTTGGTGTGCTAGAGCGTGTGTGTAAATGCTCTCACCCATTCCTGGGCCAGACAGGTCCCCATTTGCATCATTAGGGTCCAGTCCTGCACCACTGAAGCCAAGGGGAGCTTTGCAGCTGGCTTCAATGGGTGCAGGGTCTTGGTAATGACTGCTGCATGGGAAGCGAGCAGGATCTCCTCCTTAAACTCCCTGGCACCAGCAACAAAATGATGGCTGCCTCTTGCATGGGTTTGCTGTGAGATAAAGGTGTGGTATGTTCCTTTTCCCTCTTTAGCACCCCCATTCAGGTGGCAGCCAGAATCTCTCGCTGGACAGGCATAATTTGGCCCTTCTTGTGGAAATATTCTGGTGGCGAATACCTTCCAGTCTCTTGGTCACATAATTCAAAAATATACTTAATCACAGAGGCAAATAATGAATTTAATACTTATGCATACATAAATTCTTGGCTTGTAACAGTATGTCAGTTTTTAAAAATTTACATAATGCTAAATAGTGTTGCTCACATACCCTTGGATCTTGGTGGCTTGGTTGTCATGGATACCAATACATACCTTGTTTTCTTAGAGAGATCTATCAAATATGTGCATTTGAATGCTTGCGATATTTGCAATGGTGTTATAGGCACATTCTTCCAGTAGTAAATAAAATTAAGCAACTGTGCTATTCATGCTTGAAGAATAAATACATTTTTGCTCCCATATTTTGCTAAGTCTTTTCTTTCTGAAATTTCAAATACAAAACAACCCCCAAAACAAATGCTATCTTAGTCAAGACTGAACATGACTTACAAAAACCGGTTGGGTTTTCTTACAAGATTATATTACACAGAATGTAGGAAATCATCGTACAGTAGAAAAAATAAGAGGGTGCTATGAATCCATTTATTTCAAAAACAGCTTGATTTGCTTCCAGATACTGTTTTCAGTAGATACATTTGATGGTGATGATAGTTAAGAAACCTTAACTCTAAAAAAACCCCAATATACTCCCTCTCTCATTTCCTAACAACTTCACCCTTATGTGTTAATGGATGCAATGAAAAAAAATTATGCTCTTAGCACTTGTAGAGTGTAGCTTGAAACTGGATCTGTGGGTTTTATTGCTCTGAAAGCCATCATCACAAAAGAGGAAGAGCTATAGAAGTACAGTACACATTACATAGAAACGTCAGGTCCAGGCTTGTGCACAAATACACCTTTATTATTTCACTACCTCTCTGCCTACCCATCCATCCCATGCTCATTGCCATGGTACCTGAGTGCCTAATGTCATGAAGCATATTTTAAAATAATACCTTGCCAAAGATACAACTTAAACTTCTACTTTAATGTATAGTGATGAGAGATTTTAATGCATTTTGCAAATAATATTAAAATATTGGAGCAAGATTTATCCCTCCTTTCTGAAGCCAGCAGAATTGCACAAGGGATGCATTTGGCTTTGATGAATTCATCCGGCTGAGTCAGAAATTATGTGAAAGCAAGTATGTCTTATATTAAAATTTCTAGGCAATGGGGCCTACAAAAGAATGTACAGACCCCACACTGGGCTCAGCCAGCCCCACCCCATCACACCTGTAATAGATACAAAGACTGGAAAAGGAGTTAAAAGGGAGTAGAACAGCTCACTTGGGGGCAAACCAGAGAAGAGAAAGGACCTTTACCTTGCAGGTCCTCAGGAAAAGGCTGAGGGAAGTCAGGATCTCTCCTATCAACAACTGCCTGAAGGTCCCTCGCTGAGGGAAGGCAGGCCTTGTTTCTGTTATTCCCGGAGAGGGAGTACTTCCCCCTGTCACATACTGACTCTGTTTGTTTGTGTTAATTTCCCTTTTTTTTTTTATGGATTACCCTGGAAACTGAAGAGACTTAGAACTGACTGGCCAGAGGGCCAAGGCACAAGAGGAGGCAGCTGCCACCCCAAGGGGGAGAGAGTTACCATGACACATCTGGCTGTGAAGAGGCATCAAGTGGTAGGCTGACCCCCTTCACCCTTTTCTGTTACAGACTGCAAACTTAGGGCACTAGCGGGGTGGTAGGAAGTGGTCAAGGGAGGGCAGCCTTAAGATGCCCCTGTCTGTCAGACTCTTTGGTCACCCTCACGGGGTTCTGGACCAGAGTGACAGGGCCCAGGCTCCCCTACCAACCTCCCCACACACCCCTGCATGTTGACGGTACCAACCTCTCCCCACTCCCCACATGTTGAAGGGCTAAATCCCCTGACCACTAGGCAATGCTCCCCACAAGCGACAATGATCACCCAGGTGTATTAATAAGGACTAGATCTTCATTTTATTTGGAAAACCCCATGAAAGGGGAGAGTAATAGTGCTCAACTGAATGAGGTGTTTACAGCTGAATCTCTACCTCACTGAATATCAGCCTTGCAGAAACAGCGATGGGTAGGGAACTATGAAACCAAAGGCAAAGAATCTATTTGGAAATACTGAACTCACCTTTTTTGCAGAGATCAGCTCTCTGTGAACCTCTCCTAGTGATCTGAGATATAGTTAGCCCATGAAGTCAGTGTCAGTATCTTATTACAGCAACACCCTTCATCTGAGGTGACATGTACACGAGTGTTCGCACCCAAAATAAAATTGAATAAATATAGCCAGGCTCCAAAAGTCCAAACTCCCTTGTAGTTGGCTGGTGCTAAAAGATGACAAGTGAAGAACTATTCACATTTTCTGTTGGCTGTATGATAAATTGTGAGGTTTGTCTTTGATCTGTCAGTTTGAACCTGAATAAAGATAATTTTGACAGTACTAAGCAAAAAACAGTGTATTCACAAAACAAAAACAAAAAATTGTAAGTCCAGAGCTATCCAAGCAGCAGAGGACAATGGGGAATAGAAAAGCTGGAATCCTTCACTGGTATCTTGAAGGACCCTCTTGAGTCTGTAGAGGTAAACTATCTTAAGAGTCTGCTGCTGAGTATGAAAGCATCAGATCACCAAAGCCAGAGCAGGCACTAATAGGACATAGAAAGCCTGTGGTTATTCTTAGAAAACAGCATGCGTCAACACTGTTCATTGACAAGAGGCTGATCAGGTATGGTGCAGTCAATCGTCTCAACAGCTAATCGTTCCAAGCCAATGACCTCTTATCCAGCATCTGAGAGCTAAAAAAAGTCATTGTAACAACACTGTGGATTTTATATGTTTAGGTGTGTTTGCAGACATATCTATAGACTACATCACTGTAATAGGCAAAGAAAAGTAGGACTACTCTGAGCCTCTGTTTAAAATTAATGTCTTGACTAAAGCTCCATAACATTTCAAGCATGAAGTCTGTTTCTTTAACAAGGTCCTTGATTAGCAAATTTCAAAGAAGGATCAAAACCTAAGTAAAACCCAAATATTTAAAAGAGGCTGGTGTCATTTCTCTCCTTTGTACAAAAAAGAAATGGGAAATGTAATTCTCTTTCATTTATCAGTGCATGAACAAATTAGTTTCAGAAGCAATTTTACAGTAATTATTACCATCTCCAATGGATTAGATTTTTCAGAAATATTCAGACTAATGTCAAGATCACAACTATCACATCCTGATTTTGCTATTTGATGTTATAGTAATTTAAGTGTTCCAATAATTTGTGTGCATGACTAGACTAGAACAAAAACACATTTACAATTTATAAACTTTGTGACATTGAAAATTTTATGGTAAAGTGATTTTGACCTTTGGAGGATATGAAAAATTCAGTGGTAACATGATCTTTATCATTGCAGCATGGTGAGTTGATATAGTCTGTAATTTCATCTCATATTCCCTGATAATGATGTATGTTTGATCTCTTATATCTGGTAATACTTAAGGATCTCATAATTATAAATGTATTTGGTAATCACTCTGATAGTACTGATATCAGAATTCATTTAGCGTTTATATGAATGTTACATTTCCTTTTACAGGTGGTATATTGTAATTGCACCCAGAGTTAAAGAACAATGCTGACTTATTTTGTCTAGTTACTTATAGACTTTACCATAAATAAACTTGTGTTTTGAGATGTTTTGCAATAAAAATATTTACTACTCACTTTAATTAATGGTTACTGTGTTGCACGCCAATATTATCTATATTTCCTCTGGATTTTCACTCAAAGGCCTGGGTAAAATGTGCTGATCAGAAATATATGGGTGAATGAATTCCTCTTTGGAAAACTGTGTACACATTTAAGGTGGGATTTTTCTAAAGCACTCAACAATGGCTTAACTCTGCTTCTGTTGAAGTCACTGGCAAAATTCTCACTGACCAACAGCAGCAGAGACAAATCAGACCTACAGATCCCATCCTTATATTTGAATTCTGGCACTTATCTTGCAGAACAGAGTCAGTCCCTCTGTGAATATAATCATGAAACACACATACTTCATGAAAGTCATATCTTCACATTTTAAGCATTTCATCTGCTCCTCTGCACGTTGCATAAGAAAGATGTGGTGGGCCATACTTATGGAGGTGCTTACAATTTATTTGCCTCTGACTGATGAATGTCGTTTCACATCAGCTGTCTGATACATTAGTGCTGTAACTGGACACTGATAGGTATAAGGATGTGGAACAATAACATGGACACATTCATGTTGTGGGTGAACGTTTAATTCAGTATTTGTGAGGTTGCTGACACTGATGTTTTTATTATACTAACAATACATATTTCTATTATTTTAATACCTCGTGAATGAAAGATGATTTTTCACAGCTTATGCATCTAGAGACTTTGTCTTTATTTGTATATTTTTTCCATTGTGTTTAGTCTGGATAGTACGTCTAAGATATTTCATGCTCATCTGGGGACTGACAATAAAAATTATTTGAGTGCTCTCAAATCCCAATGAAGTCAGCATGAACGGAGGGCATTCAGGTCTTACCAGGAGATGCTCATCACTTTACAAAGTCGGGTTCTGTGAATGGTGACAGAGTAGTCTTAGTATTACAGAAGATGATATAAGCTAAGAAATAAAGGATAAAGTAGCCACTAAAAGGATGGATGAATTTTCACACTTGGAAATAACAGCAGATGAGTCATTTTACAGTAATTGGCATATAAGGTAGTACAGACACATCATCTCAGGTAATACATATGTAGTACAGTATCTTTTGCTATCTGACTGGAGTTTCATCCACTTATACAAGCTCTGAATATGCCTTAGATCAGAAGTAGTTGATAAGATTTGTTTTACTTCCCAATAAGCTGTAGACTCAAGTGAGTAGTGTTTGATAGCTCCTAACTGGTAATTACATAATTATCCACAGCTTTATGTCTCAGTTGTCACATAAGCCTGCTGTACAGTGAGAAAAAATCCAATAATTTAGACTCTTCTGCTTCCTGCAGTACTTATTTTCCTTCCATTTTGTGTGCTGAATGGCTAAAATCAGCACTTATAAATTGTCTATTTCTTTGCTCCATGTGATATTGCTAGTCAGTTCTAAATGAGTCTAAGGAACATTTAAAACATGTTTAATACAGTCAACATTTCTATAGGATTTACTATGAAGTCAGCATTGTCTAAGGCAATTTATCTGATTTCCTTCTATTGAGAGGATGAAGGCCTACGAGGATGAGCCAAATAAGAAGAGTGAGAGGAAAAAAGTTTAACTGAAGTAAAAGAAAATCTCAATAGCCATAGTTCAAATGTGTGTATATATTCCCTCTTTCTCAAATGCCTCCTAAAATCTCATCTTGGTGAAAAAGCAAACTGACAATCAAGATTATTATAGGTACAATTAGAACATTTTCCCAGGAAAGACAACTGCCGTAACTTTAAACTGTCTATAAAAAACAAACTACTGATGAGCCTCTCATCTCTCTGTACAAAGATAAAGAAAATGATCTGACAGACAAAGATAAATGCATACACTATGCCTGACATAGGCCTGTTCCAAAACCCATTTAAGTCAATGGAAAAGCTGTCATTGATTTCAGTAGGATTTGGATCAGGCCCATGGTGCCTCTGAAAGACAAATATGAACCAGTTGTCATTTTAGATTTGTATTGCCAATGATTAGCTTTCTGCCAGTTGGCTGTCTGCAGTGGAACTGGAAACAAATGTTTTGCTACAAATGTTCCTGCAAAAATTTGGAAGGTAGGCTGTCCTTGTGACTAAAGCCCAGGATTTAGGATTAGGTGGTCAGGGTTCTAGCCCTGACTCTACAACAGACTTGCATGATCTTGGGTGAAGTTAAGTCACGTACACTTTCTGGGACTCATTTCCTCTGTCTGAAAAACAGGAATAGAAATAGCTACTGTGCCTATGTCAAAGGCATGATTTGAGGCTAAATTCATTAATGCTTCAAAACACTTTGCAAAATTCAGGTGGATGGCACAATAGAAATACAAAGAATTAGTACTCTGGTGTATTATATCAATGTGGGTACTGTTTGCTTTAGGATTATACTAATTAGGACTACATATTCTTTTCATACTGTCTAGAATATATATAATTTGAGAGTACAGTTGTGAAAGTTTGTTACAGTCTGAAAGACCAAGTACAATAACTATACCCATTCTCAGCTGCAAAATGCACTATTTATTATAGATGTCATGACTATTTCTGCTTATCCCAGGAATACTCTAATTGATCTGTATCTCATAACCCATTGAAGGAAAAATGGGAATGAGTTGGCAGGTGACCTTTCGGATTTAAAGGGCACACAGCATATTAGCTGTTTGTTGCTTACTCACCCTGGAATACTAAAGACGTCACACAATATGCTATCCCTTACAATTTTTCTTCTTCATTCTGATAAATATTCTACTCATATTCCAAAAATAAGCATAATTTTAAAATTGATTTAAATAAGTCAGATCCATTTGTGGGTATTTGATGTGTGTATGTAAGATATGTTTTTGTCTTAATGGTCCATATCAAATCTGTAGCTAGATTTCAGTATTAGAGTTTATGCCTTGGCAATGCATACAAATAAGAGTAATTTTTTATTCTACTACTAAGACATGGAAAACTAAGTTAGTGTTGTTTCCTGAGGCAATGACTTCAAGATAATGTTTCTTTTAACACTGGCGAAGATCTCACTGCACCCCACTTCCCTTAAACTAAATAATATTTGCTGATTTTTATAAGGAAAAGCATCTAGTCATATGAAAAAAATAGACCAAGCACCCACATTAATTTTTTAAACAATGAATTATTTAGATACTGAATCAAAATAAAACGATCTAGACTAATATTTCAGTAGACTGCATGTGTCTATATGTAGATTTCACATCCAAGCAAATGGAAATACATTAAATTCCACCTTAAGATCTTACTATGCTAGTTCCACAGCAAATTAGTACTAATGATGACACCAAATGTCATTCCTTGTTAACTTTACCTGTCCAAACCTGCTGATGACGCTCTCCATTTCCCATAGAGCAAGGCCAAAAATACCTCAAAACACTAGTTCTCTTCCGAAACCTATTTATTACATAGGTAGAGCATGTAGCAATGCCCATAATGAAGAGTGCCTAATACTTCCCATTATAACCTCCCTTTTCAATTGCTTATAATTTTGCCAAGCTTTAGCTGCTGGAGCTGAAATTTTCAATGCTTGGTATCTGCCTCAGGTTGAATACTTTCAAAAAGTTTCAGCAAAAACAGATAAATATTGATATCGATATCTATATTTATAAACACATACTGATAAATGGAATTAGATTATTGGCCACTCTCTGATCCCCGTTACATCAGTAACGCCACTAAAATAAATTGATTTACTGCAGATTTTTAGTGATGTAACAGATCTGAATCTAGCCCCAGGAGTTTAATGTTTGATACTATTGTGACCTGCAGCACAATTTCAGAATACAGATCCAGAATCTGAATACATCACTGGAAGTTTTGCCTGAATTAGGAATGCAGGATAGCTCTACAATAAGGAATCAATCACTGATTGTCAGTTAGGGCTTTTCTGTAGAAACAATTTAATCAGGGATGAGCAACTTTTGGCATTCGACCCGTCAGGGAAATCCACTGGTGGACTGGGACGGTTTGTTTACCTGCAACATCTGCAGATGCGGCTGATTGTATCTCCCACTGGCTGTGGCTCACCATTCCAGGCCAATGGGGGCTGCGGGAAGTGGCGGCCAGCACATCCCTCGGCCTGCGTCGCTTCCCGCAGCCCCCATTGGCCTGGAACAGCAAACCGTGGCCAGTGGGAGCTGTGATCGGCCGAACCTACGGATGTTGCAGGTAAACAAACTGTCCCAGCCCACCAGGGAATTTCCCTGATGGGCCACGTGCCAAAGGTTGCCGATCCCTGATTTAAATACACTTTCTAACAATTCTCTGAAAAGCTTCTCAACTCAGGATAAAAGAAAATGGTGAGTCTTGCTCAGAATTCAGCAGGAAGAAATGAAGTACCCAATCCCGCTTCCACTGAAATCAATGGGAAGGGCAGCGGTGTGAAGTTAGTGAAGATAACATCCCATTATATGTTTAGTACTTATTTGTTGTAGCAGTTGTACATCAGGACACCAGGATGGAGTCTGATGTATTTACATTTGCTGTGATTATATATAGCCTAGAAACACTAAGAAATGCCTCATCAGTGAATGTGTTACTTTAAGGCTAGCTTCAAATGAGCTCTGTGTCAGTAAATCCCTAATGGTCTTGCCAATAGATAATTGTGGTGTGCAAGCAAATCACTGCCTTTTCAAATGGAATCTTGCTCACCATTTGGTATGCGAGGAGTGCAGTTTCATTATGCCACTTAAACAGAGGAAATCTGTGTGTTTCCAAGACAGGCTGTGTGTGGCCCAGATCTCGCAAGCCCAAGCCAGAAGGTTTATTACACAAGAGGCTGGTGAGTACTGTTGCAGTCATCAAAGAAGATTTCTAGAGTGGGAAATGTGACGGGTTGGGTCACAGAAACCCCCTTGGGACTGCCAAATGATGTGCCAAGACTACTTCTGCCCCTGCTTTCCCTGCCAGCTTGGGACTCCAGCACCCTGTCTTGTGGAGCCAGACATGTCAGTCTGCTCCAACACGGACCCAGGGTCTGAGCCACATGCCCCAAAGCTGCAAACTTAACTGAAAGCAAATTAGGAAGTGTTCCTGTCTTTAACACTCAACTCCCAATGGGGTCCAAACCCTAAAGAAATCCGTTTTACCCTGTATAAAGCTTATACAGGATAAACTCATGAATTGTTCACCCTCTATAACACTGACAGAGAGATATGTGCAGCTGTTTGCCCCCCTTCCCCATACTCTGGGTTAATTAATAAGTAAAAAGTGATTTTATTAAATACAGAAAGTAGGATTTAAGTGGTTCCAAGCAGTAACAGACAAAGCAAAGTGAATTACCAAGCAAAACAAAATAAAACCCTCAAATCTATGCTAATACAGTAAGAAGCTGAATACTGATAAAATCTCACCCTCAGAGATGTTCCAATAAGCCTCTTTTACAATTAGCCTTCTTCTAGTCTGGGTCCAGCAAGCACTCACACCCCCTGTAGTTACTGTCCTTTGTTCCAGTTTCTTTCAGGTATCCTTGGGGGTGGAGAGGGTAGCTCCTTAGCCAGCTGAAGACAAAATGGAGAGGTCTCCCAGGGGTTTAAATAAACTTTCTCCTGTGGGTGGACCCCCCCCCCCTTCCCCCTGCGTAGAAACCAGCTATAAAATGGAGTTTTGGAGTCATGGACAAGTAATATGTCCATGTATGACTGAGTTTCTTACCAGCCAAGCCACAATCTTGGGAAAGCTTAGATGTGGATTGGCGTCTTCAAGATCCATTGTCCGTTATGTGCGTCTTGATTGGGCATTTGACTTGCACATTCCTTTCTCAAGAAGCTGACCAAGTGCTTACAAAGGCTACTGAAAAATCAAGCCAGTACACACCCAATATTCATAACTTTGAACACAAAAATGATACATGCATACAAATAGTATTAATAGATTCAGTAGATCATAACCTTTACATAGATATGTTACATGGCATAAGAAGCATAAAACATTTTCCAGTTATGTCATATATATATATTCATAAGCATATTTCCATAAAGCCTTATGGGGGCACCGTCACAGGGAATAGCAGTTGAAAGAAACAAAATTGGGCCCAAATAGGCCCAAAATTGAATCTCAGCTTCGGATTAGAAAAGACAAACCAATGGAAGAAGCTGCAAAGATTCACCCTGATCAGGAAATCCCCCTGCCGACACCCTCACAATACATATATATATATATATATCCACTGGAAAATTTGGACATGTAAAAACACAAATGGTTCTTTCATGTGAAGACAGCACATAAAAACCACTCTAAATAGGAAAATAATAACTCTGTAGAATGTAGTCTTTGCATAAGTGTTAAATTTGTCAGTCATGAGCTACTGCTCTCTAAGGTGACAGGAGACCACACTGAATTTCACAATCACCATTTTTAGTCATTAGGCTAAGTTAAAATGGGGACTGTCCACCACAAAGTCACAGATGCTCGTTCAGTGGCTGATTCAGCATTGCTTACGAGAGATGGCACTAGTAACCTCCTCAGCAATCAGTGGAACCACTTCATAAAATGTTCTAATACAATATTTATAAATGGTTGTCTGCAGCCTTGATTCTTCTGAAACTTTGACTCCAGTTCCCCCTGGGGTAGCATTTATCTGTTGCTAGTGATGTCTTATCAAAGGGCCAACAAAAGAGAAAGATCGGGCAAAACGAGAAGAAAAGGATTTGAGGAAAAGGCCAGTGTAAGAAGAAAACTTTCATTTGTTTAATTATGTTGGGGTTTGGGGGATAATAGTAGATGAGGTCAAAGGACTCAATGAAGCCTCCAGTGTTTTCAATCCTGGATTGATAACAGTCAGTCTTGACAGTGCAGTGTCACTAATTTCCCTGTTAATGAGATAGCAGAGGCTCCCTTCATGCATAAAGCCTCCTTTCCAGATGGCATTGGGAGCGTAAGAACAGCCTTTATTCTGAGATGGAGATAGGTAGAAGACTATTCCAATGAAATAATATATTATGGTAGAAGGATTGCTTCATGAAGCCTCTTTTCCCCTGGTTCCCATTATTCATCCCACTTGCAATGAAATCACTCACTATGTTTCTACCTTGTGGAGAATTAAATCTTTGATCAGTGGTCTGTTTATGAATGACTACCACCTGATGATGTTTCTTTTCCCATAGGAGATTTGGACTGCGGAGAGTTTGATATAGTACTATGTAGTAAATCTGTCAGACAGGCTGAAAAACACTTAAACAGGCAGCATTGTCATTCCAGGCATTCCACCCACAACTGTATTTTTCTCATCTAAAGCTGTAGGCATTTTTATGGGATACCATTGCCAAGTGGGAACATTATCCAGTTGTTCAGTTACTGTCTCTGGGTTAATTTTTAATGTGAGGAATGCTTGATACTTTTACATTCCAGGGCTCCTTGTCACTGTAAACCAGTTCCAAAAATGTTACATTTCTAGGGATATTCACAAGATGTGGTATAAAGAATGGACCGTATCTGCACACCAATTTCAATACTAAATATTTTACCATAGAATGTGAAAGTCTTGTAACTGTGTCTGTCATACACTTTCATGCAATAAATAATGAATGGGTGATTATTTGTCTTTCATTGTACTCATTCCAATTGATTGGCATATAGTCCAAAATATTTTACGTCATCAGAATGTATATGATGAGTCATGGATTAGCTACTCATGTGTAAGGGTAGATCCAAAGCCTATTAAAGTGAATGGAAAGACACCCAGTTACTTCAAATGAGGCTTTGGATCAGGCTGTAACTAATTTGCCTGGCCCACAACCAGAGTCCAGAAATGTTCACCATTATGATGGTTCAATGGTATGACCATGAGACAGATCCCAGATGTGCTTTTTCTCTTCACAATGCAATGATTTCTCTCTTTTGATGCTGACAACTGGAGTCAGGAGAGCTTCATGCTCTCCCTGCTTGGAAATCATTCATGCTCTCCCTGCTTGGAAGCTTACACAAGCTTAATTAAAGTCAAATTTCAAACAAAGGCATAAAAATAGGGCATCACAAAATAATTTATTCTGGGTGGATTTTCAAAAATGCACAGATTGGCTGAACTCTGCTTCCACAGAAGTCATTGACTTCAATGGGGTTAGGACCAAGCTGTGTGATTTTCAAAACCATTTGTGAGAAGAATGAAGTTCCTGAGGTATGGAGAATGGGTATGCATGTGGTGTATATCAGGGTGGAATTTAGCCCATTGTTAGATCCTTTGTATCTCAAAGTTTGACAGATAAAACACCATGACATGGTTTTCTTTGTTTTATTTATGACGCTTTGTATCATTTTACAGCAATAAAAATTAAGAAATAATTCATTCAGCAATGCTTAGGAAGATAAATAAGTAGGAGATGCTCACAGGGTCAAATTCAGAGAGTGTTTAGACTTGGCACCCCTTAAACTAAAAGAGAATTCCTTATATTTCATTCCTGATGTCTAATGTATTGTAACTTAAACTCAGAAGAGCCAAGAAGATGCAATTTAAAGTAAACTGACCTGGCCTTAAATTTATATCTTCTTTCTGCCCCCTCACTACTTAAATTATGCAAATTTAGACATTGATAGAGTGGGTAGACCTTAAGTAACTCTGAGTCTAAGCATAGTAGAGTTTGAGTGTAATGGAGAGTAAGTAGGAGATGGTGCGCTAACCTACACACAAATAATTTTGCTCATTGCATTCGCCACATGATGCAAAATATCTTATTCTCCAGAGTCAGAATAGCATAATTCATGGGTCTTTGGTGATTTAGGGATGGATTTTTGCTGCTCAGCTTTTTCAGCCTGTAAGAAGTCCAGTTTGATCAGGCTGACCCTTATTTTAATTTTGGCGTGAGTTAAATAAATTTCCTCCTACAGTTCCCAAAGATTTTAATTATTGAGTGACTCAAATGAGTGCAGATTCCCAGAGCTTCTGCCAGAAAACCTCTTAATTCTGTTGTGAGTCTTCGGAAAAAAATCATGCTACAGCATGTTCAGGCAATCTATAACAGAGAGCATGTGTGAATTGGCCATGCTCTTGCAACCATGGCTCTGTTATTAGTAATAATAAAACTAGAGAGGGACCTTGGGAGGTAAGGCACACACTGATTGGTTTCAGTAGCTCTGATAGCATGTTGACTGCTCTGAGATTTTTGTGAGTGCCAGAGATGCAAAATATAGTTTGATTCTGAAAGTCATTGCTAGTGGCTAATGCCGATGTTTTTTGGAAGGGTACCCAGTACGTTGTGACATTTTGTAGACAAGTATGTGTCCACATGTCACTTGCTTTGTGACTATATTTATACTCAGCCTGTTTCGAGATTTGGTTACTGAGTGTGACCCAGCATTGTATAAACATACCTTGGGGTTTGAAGAATAGCTTAAAAATGGCTTGTTAATTGTGGTGGCTTTGTCTTGCCTGTACAGAGAATCAGAGGGACTCCTTCCACCATTAGTCAGGACCTACGGCAACACTATACGGACTGACCATTAGCATGTCTACCACCAACTCACACAGACCTCCTCTGAGTAACTCTAGATGGCATGGTGCTAAAAACACCTGAAGTTGTTTTTTCCTTAGTACTCCCATCTTTGATGCGGCAGATGTGACATTGGTGCTGAATCAACTGTGGTTGATTTTCAGGAAATCCTCATTTTAGACACAACTGGTGTTCCAATGACCATAAGTCATTTGAACCCCCTAGTGCATAACAGGAAGAATGTGAGGAAATCGTTGAATAAGATTAGCAGTTGCAGTGACAATCTTTTGAGGGCCTAGAGAACTTTGTTTACTAGGTGGATAGTCATAGTTAGATATGCTTAATAACTCCATATACTTTTGTCCATTGAGTCCTTGCACCTAGCACCTTCCACAGTCTGACTGCATTATCTTTCCATAGATAGTTTTCTTTCTATGATGGTTGCATTGATTTCTCATTTTTCCAGTATAGATCTTGAACAGTTCACTATAGAAGAGACAGTGAGAAAAAGACACTGATTTGTGCTTCCTCCACCAACTGTGATTCACTGTTTTTGTTTTCTAGATTTATTCTGCTGATTTCCCTCGTCCCACGGCAGATGGTCTGATAAAATTATTGGTGCTCCTTCCATAATCCCATTTTGCAATTTTACAGGTCACTGCTGCTTCAGAGGAGAGTTTTTTGGGCAATTTTATTTTTAGTGGGTTTCTCAGTAGTTGTACTGTAGATGTACATATAAACATATAACAAGACCTTAGAAAATTATATGTAAGAACACCAGCGGTACAAATCATACAAAATACACAAAGACAAGTATTTTGAAAATAAACAGACGATAAATTATTCAATACTTTGTTAACCTAGACACAGAAAAGAGGCTCTGGGGACTAAAAACAAAGATTGAAATTGATTCACTACCACATTAAGGTTGGTTTCTGCCCACGGAAACCTAGCTCAAGTTCTGTGATGATGGAAAGTCTGCCCAGAAATGGGTCACAACAATGCAATGTGCCTGTAACCCCTGCTCTGCTAAGTTCCCTGCAGCTGTGTAGTACTGGCCAAGCCCAGAGAGCAGCTGATTCTGTGCTTCTCTTCAATAGTTGGCTCCCATGTACAGTCATCTTTCTCCTGTTGTGTTTCACTTGGGGAGAGTTATCTCACGACTCTCATGGTCCTTAACTTGCATCCATGCCTAGCTGGTGTCAATAGCTGGCTGAGAGGAAGTTTACACAGACAAGAACTAGTCTAACAGTTAATCACAATTTATTTTATAGAGAAACTTTCAATTTGTTGGCAGATTAAAGCTGGATCCCTGGAGCACCATTATCCAAGCCTCTGACTTTAGGAACGTGGAATCCTGGATGCAGCAGCAGCAGTTCATTCAGGGAATGTGTCTAGAGGCCTCACAAACTGCTCAGCCCACTGCTCCTTTTGCCTTGAGTGTAGGTACTGGGTAGTCATCTGTCAGGGTTCCTTCCCCACTCTGAACTCTGGGGTACAGACGTGGGGACCTGCATGAAAGACCCCTAAGCTTATTCTTACCAGCTTAGGTTAAAAACTTCCCCAAGGTCCAAACTTTGCCTTGTTCTTGAACTGTATGCTGCCACCACCAAGCGTTTAAATAAAGAACAGGGAAAGAGCCCACTTGGAGACATCTTCCCCCCAAAATATCCCCCCAAGCCCTACACCCCCTTTTCTGGGGAAGGCTTGATAAGAATCCTCACCAATTGGTACAGGTGAACACAGACCCAAACCCTTGGATCTTAAGAACAATGAAAAATCAATCAGGTTCTTAAAAGAAGAATTTTAATGAAAGAAAAGGTAAAAGAATCACCTCTGTAAAATCAGGATGGTAAATACCTTACAGGGTAATCAGATTCAGAACATAGAGAATCCCTCCGGCAAAACCTTAAGTTACAAAAAGACACAAAAACAGGAATATACATTCCATCCAGCACAGCTTCTTTTACCAGCCGTTAAGCAAAAGGAAATCTAACGCATTTCTAGCTAGATTACTTACTAACTTAACAGGAGTTGTAAGGTTGCATTCCTGATCTGTTCCCGGCAAAAGCATCACACAGACAGACAAACCCTTTGTTCCCCCCAGTCCTGATTTGAAAGTATCTTGTCCCCTCATTGGTCATTTTGGATCAGGTGCCATTAAGGTTATCTTAGCTTCTTAACCCTTTACAGGTGAAAGGGTTTTGCCTCTGGCCAGGAGGGATTTTATAGCACTGTATACAGAAAGGTGGTTACCCTTCCCTTTATATTTATGACATCATCTGTGAACTCAGGGCACAGACCACAGATCATGTGGAGCAAACAGATATCCTGCCCGCGGGAAAGGCCTCAGAGAGGTATTAACAATGACTCTATCTCTTCCTAATGATAATGCACGGGTGAGGAGAGGGGACCAGTGAAAGACCACTCTCATGGAGGGAGATCCCTGTCCCTTAACTGAAGAGGAGGGAGAATGGATGGAGACGCAGCTAATCTGAAGTTGCGGAGAGGAGCGTGGAGTGAGGGAAGCAATACTTTGCTGTGTCTCTGGGGAGTGAAAGCAAGGAATATGGCAGCCCAAAGGGGACATAAAGGGGTGGAGAATAGGCAGAGCCATGGAGAAGTAAGGTGTATGTCAGGAAGGGATGTAGCAATGTATATATGGAGTATCTGTCATTGTTATATAAGGATGGGTCTGACTGAAGAGACCAAACATCACCCTCCATTTTGGAAAGTGAGTTCTGCAACTGCAGGAGGCAGAATATGTTGTGGCTGGCTAAATCTACCAGCATGCTCTCTGCACTGTTATGTACTGTTTAAATAAATGTAATGCACGTGATAAATGCTAGCTCTCCATGACTTAATAAGAACACTGTGTGCTCTCCCCAGGCACACCCAAATGGCCTGGGAGGCATGCTGTAAACTGCAGGGCTGTACCTAAATAACAGTCTACCCAGCAGGATGAAGAAGCCACAGAACTGTGTTGTGTGTTGAAGGGAGCTTTGTTTCAAATACCATTCCACAAGTAGCAAGAATTAAAAATTAGTAATAGAAAAAGAAGAAAAAATACAGGCAAAGCAAATAGTTTTTGTTTAAAGGCACTCTCTCTTTCTAAATATTATATTCCTTTTTCAGATTTTGTAAAAACAAAACAAAATAAAACTAAAAAGTATGGGATCTTACAAAAACTCCAGCAAGTATATGGCAGTTTAGCTTCTCAAAACCCCTCTCATAAAGTAATGCATTTAAATAATCTACAGCATTTAAGATACTTTATTCTTTTACACTGCCAGTATTATTAACTACAATATAGTTTTAAAGTCATTTCTAAAGTGACTTTATGAGCAATATGATGATATGAGCTTGCACATCTGATAACAGAACTGGGACCCATGATACGAGAGAAAGATGTTCAAGTATTTTCATCCCATTGAGAGTAAATATGCACTGTTTCTCCTTTAGATCCCCATGAATTCACAATAGAACTGACATTCAAAATAGAGTAAACATAGACATATGAAGAAACTGGAAATAAAATAGAGCGATTAGATATTCCACCCTAGCCCTGCTTTTCTTCCTTTTAAATATTAACATGTTTTGTCTTTACAGAAAAACTCCCAGCTGTCAACACCACCTCAGTCATGGTAGTACACATACTTTATGTCAATAACACTAATGCTCCATACTCTTACTACTGACTGACATGCAATTTCATTTGCCAAGGTCTATTTGTTGATGAGTAATAAGAATACTAAGCATTTGCACAATATATCATACCAGCTCCAAGAAGCCATTACGATGTTTCGTGTCAGCATATTGTATTATGCACCTGTTCATTTTTGCATAATAAGAATACTTTGCACAGGTGCCATGTTACTATGCATATATCCTATATCATTTATCTGTGTGGAGGGGGTAAAAAATCAATTCCAGGCTGAGAATTCTGTCAAGACTCATCCTGGCAAATTATAAAAGCCAAGCTATAAACCTTTCAAACTACAGGATTATAATGGAATTGCCAGCAGATTCTTAACTATAGGATAGCGGCAGACGCTATTATAATACACGGTATATTTTTCTGCACACATGCACAGACACTTAATATAGACATAAACTAGCCCAAAAGACTTCTGACAGAAGAGTGTCTGATGGTACTGGACCCTCATAAGTTGTTAAGGAATAGAAATGCTAGGAAGATAATAACTCATGATCTGAAAAGTGTATGATAAAAATACTTCTACATAATTTAGCTTCCAGCTTTGTTAGATAGTAAATAATGCATGACTGAGAAAACAGAGAGTTGGTTGCTTCCATTGCAAATGTCAGAGTGAGTAAAAGGTGATCCATGGACTGCTCTGTAAGAAGGACTGCACTGACTGTGTGTTATCTAGATTTAATACAGCAGTTTAATTAATCAGTAAAGTTTCATTTATTTATTCACTAGCACCCAGCACATTCTGCACTGCTTTCTTTTCATTGCTGTGAATGCAATCTGTCCAACATGTTACTTTACAAATGGGCTCTAACAGAGTCTGCTGTCTGAGATGGCTCTTGCGTGGCTGGTCATTTTTTCATGGTGTTATTGTGTAGGAAATGTACATTCAGCCGGAGCAACTTTAGAGAAAGTATCGTCCTCTGTATTGCTGCTACCCACAAGATGTTCATATTTCCTCCCTGAAACTATAAAATGCAATACAATCTTGCTGTTTTTATACACCACCCTTCAGTCAGAGCACCACAAAATAAGATGAAGAGAACAAAAGGCTAAAAATGAAAGGTTTTAGCCAGGATTTAAATGGTGAGATTCACCCAAGCTAGTGCCAGAATGTGTAAGTTACATCTCCCTGCATCAGCCTGGCCCTCTCCCCTAAAGGGATTTCACTTAGTCTGCAGGAAAGAGGGAATATTGCCACCATCTGCTCTCTTTCAGTACACACTCACCTTAGCTGTGCACAACCCCCCAGCCAGCCTGCTCTACTAAAACTGAGGTAAAGTGCTCCTCAAGGGGTTAACTGGGTTACTCAGAGTATTATGGGTTGCTACTACGCTCTACCTCTCTCTTACTTCCTCTTTTGGTAATGGGAGTTTTCCTCACTCTGTTGTGATGCAATTAAATAAAGCAGCAAGTTCTGAACTTGCAGTCATGTGAGTAAACTTATTTTTGTTGTTGACAAAACTCGGGATGCCACTATATTGTGAAGGTAGCAGCCCTCCTGCAGAGCATCTTTCACGGTCAGCTCAGCCCCAGTGGATCGCACCAATGGATCGCAGGTGCTGACTTAAGATCCTCTGACATTGAACGAGGTATGTAGAGGCTGCAGCAATGAGGACTTTGTGTAGAATTGAAGGCTTGGACTGTGGTTGAGTTGAAATATCCAGCAAATGGTGAAATGAGCTACTCTTGTACTGTGGGCCATAATCTGTTCTTCATTTGCCTGGAATTAATATAACATAAGCTAACTGCAATTTACAGTGTGTTATCAAATAGCTACTCAATGTGTTGAGCAACACCTCACTTTCCAAGACATTTTAGTGGTAGTCCATTCATACAAGCTTTTCTTTAACATTTAATCCAAATAGATCTCACCAGTGTTGGATTAAGGGCAATTAGCAGACACGGTTTCAGTGGTTCCTTTACATTCTCCTTCCTATTTTATTGCAAATTTTACACTTGAACCTTTCTTCAATGGCAGCATTTGCACTTGACCTAAACAGGTCACAACAGGCTCTGATATTAAAAGTATTAATACTCAAATGGACCTTGTGGACTATACTTAGTATTTCTGACCTCATGTTGATTCTTATGACACAATGTCCCTTGTATGGAATCTAATAATATGCCAAAAATCATTTTGATAGTCCCACTCAGCTTTTGTGTGTGGAGATGTCTTGAGTTTTTCTGTTTATCATCCATCTATAGTTGCTGTCTTAAATTGTTGTAAGGTTTGTTTTTTTGTGTTTCTCATTTGAGCTTGCTTGTCACATTTTGTTTCAGAAATGGGTTATACTTGAGTTGTAGTAACTTCAAACTCCAAACTTTTGTTTAGCTCCTGGCTTTAAGTTTATAGATAACACTGAAAAGAGTCTGCTGTAAGAAGCTTTATTCTGGGTATACAGATCACATTTTAAAAAGTACTCTTGTAATTTCATGGTCATTTTCTGAATTCTAGCTGGACCTTTGCACAATGGTTTCTGTAATATAGCTTCCAAAAGTTGGTTTGTTTTTACCTCACCTGATATCTATGAAACCACTCACTACCCAACCCAAGTATGAGCATTTTACTCAAGAACAGTTCAGTTGTATGATAGTGCCTGGGAAGGATCTGCCATTTGGTGTCCATCTTGCAGAAGTGTACATTTGTATCAGCTGAGATTTTACTGTCCTTGAAATTCTCAAAATATATTAGTACAGGAGCTTGTGGGAAAACTTTCTAATTTCCAAAAGTTTTTCTCTTGCCAGTCATCCTTGTGCCAAGTTTGAAGGTTTAAAAGACAACTACTTTTGAGGTGAGATATCCAAGAATTTTAAAAAATCATCTGCAGAATCTGGCAATGGAAATGCCCCACCTCCATCCAAATGGTCTATCAAAAATCTATTAACTTTTTTTAAAAAGTTTTCAAAATTATACACACACACACAAATCTTGGCTGAGACCAAATATAAGAAATTTTCAGTCCTCAAAGCAGTTTTTATAGGCTGTTGTAAACAGGAATTGAGAATGGAAGCGCCAAATCAAAATTAACTATAGCATCACTAACGTAACAGTAAGATGACTTCCCTGCAGGATTAAGTATAAAGAGAAGCTGGGTAGAGAGAGAGTAGGCTGTTATTTAAACACAAATAGCAGCATGGGGGTATAGAAAATTACAGAAACTTAATTTGCTTTTTGTTCTGTAATATGAGTGGATGAGGGTTCACATTACAAAAAATACTGTAGCAATATGCTGCACTGTGGGAAGTCTTAGCATAGAGGCCAAGGTTTCAGTTGATACGGAGACTGAATCATTCTCAGCCTGAGAGCTGGGGCTTTCAGAACAGCAGTGTGGCAATGTGGAGAAGCTCCCTGTGTGGTACTTGCTCTGTAGATAGAGGGCTCGGTGTCCTAGTCTGTCAAAGCACTGCTAAATTCAGTTGAAATGCAAACTACAGCAACAAAAAACAACTTCCTTGTTCTTGGACTAATATTTTCAGTTGTTGTTTTCACAGATGGAATTTTGTACAGCACAGAGCACATACAAACTGTTACTTAACACAATACAAACTGTGTTATTTAATACAAAACAGATAACGTTCACAATAAGGAATTGGTAGTTGTAACTAGTAAAATTTAGTCTACTGATTAGGTAGTAACCATATTTGTAAAGCTTGCTCTTCATTACTGTACTATTGCTTAATCCGAAAAAGCGGGGAAATAGCTGGAAAAGGGGGACTGTATTTTGAATTATTGCTCCAACCACCCAGAACACCTGCGGCCTGTGAAATTTTATTTAGAAGATCGTGTAGAAAGCTGTATATTTTCTGCTACTGATTCTGGCCCTAATCCTGTAATTGATAGCTCATGGGCAGTATTGACTTCAGCGGGGCTCTGTGCAGGCTTAGCAGTTCATTGCAGCTTATGGTTTATGCTATGATGGAGTACACATGTGGATGGAAAAACGTACTGAGTTTTCAGGCATACAGTTTGTTCACTGATTTACATCAAAGTTTATATTGATATTTGTTCTTATTATAATATACTCTTCGAAGGACCCAATTGGTACTGGGGCCTTGTTGTGGCAGGCAAAGTACAAATACCTAAAAAGACAGTCTTCACCCTGAATAAATAAACAATCATGAACGATGAACATCATGTTAGTGCCATGGTTATAGTCAGATATATAGACATATATGTTTTTTCAATTTATTTGTATATTTTAATATATCTGGAGATATATAACGTCTTAAGCGCCAATGTGATGCCCTTCTGTTTGCTTAATGTCCCGAATGCTAATCAACAGTTACAAGTGTCCTTTTAGGGTAAAAAAAAAAAAAAAAAAAAAAAGAAATGAAATATGGCAACAAATTCTGAAATTCTGTCATGATTCTTTTTAAATGTCTAGCGGAATCAGCCAAACTTAGAACCATCTGCTCACAAATGAGGTATTCCATATGAATAGACTGGGCAACTGGGAGATTGATTTTATGAGTCTTCTTGGCTAGTACCTCAGAGAGCAACAGTTATCTGTGCCTTTCTTCTGGTGGTGTTGCTTCCGCAGGTTCTCTTTTCCATTTGCAGATAGGGCTTCCCCTCCCTGCCTCCACCCATCACTAAGGTATTGGTGAGGTATATGAAGGTACTAAGGTATATGAAAGTACAGTAGATCTTTAATATGTATGAAACTACTGAAGGACCAGGAATAGGAATATATATGAAACAAATTAGCAATAACACCCATGCAGTCAGGGGATGGTTTATTTTAAATGTCGTCTTGGGCTGCTCAGACATGTTACATCCTTTTGGACCCATTTCCTCTGTTTTCCTGCTTGCTCGTCTGGAGCCAACTCCCCTTAATTAATTAATTAATTAATACTTTCAGAGCTACTTCCATTCCCTACGTGGCCTCTCGCTTTGACACTCCACCTCTCCGTTAATACATCCTGAGTAACCTTCTCCAGAAAATATTTCATTACAATCTTGTCACAGAATCTGTACATAGGAATAGCTTAGGAAAAACAGCAACAGCGAATATTTACATTGTTGAGATTCACTCCCCCCCCCCAACACACACACACACACACACCACATCCTCTTAAGTGCTTCTTGGTCCAGTTCTCTTCCTTCCCTGCTGTCACTACTTCCTACAATAAACTGAAGCACCCACATGCCCAACTGTTCTTTCCACCAAGGTCTTCCACATCAGAAAGCCCTTGCTTCTCCATGCTCTACTGTTCCGATGTCTGCTCCCAGCATGATCATGTGGCATTTGGGTGTAGCTGATTATCATAGGCAAATGTGTTGTCTTATTTGCCAACTTGTCACTTGCAACCTCAGTGCTTCCTGTTCAGAATGTTTTTTTTTCCCCATCTCCACTGCAACCCCCCCTTACCTGTACTATAGTTATCTCTCAACTAACTTTATCGGTTTGGTCAGTTCAACAAACTGGTTGGATTGATTATTAATTTGCATCTATGATCTGTGCTTGGGATGGACCATACCAAGAATGCCACATTCAGGACAGACTGCAAGAAATAGGGCAGACAATCCCCCAAATTAGTGATTTAGTCCATAATTAGATTCACCAAGCCAGTAACAAAAGAGCTTCTGTAGTACCACACTGGTTAACAAGAAGCCAAACACAGTCCCCTTAAGGCATTCCAGTCCTTGGCTCTCATCCAGACAAACAGATCTGACAGAGTGAGGGGTTACTGAAAATCTCATACACCGTATGTGAAGTTCTACTTATCCCAAAGCATCAAACACTTACCCCAGGGTCAATATGTGTCTCAGCTCTTACCCAAATATCACACTGTCAGCCAATCCTTAGTAAACTAACTAAAGATTTTTTAATAAAAGAAAATAAGAGAGTTATTGAATGGTTAAAAGATTATATACATTACAAATGCTTGCGAGGCCCTTGTATCAGGTTTGTAGCAGTGATGGATGAGTTCACTGGCTTGCAGTAGTCTTTCTGGAATTGTCCCAAAAGGTTAGACTCCAAATGCAGCTCAGGTGTAAAGTCTGTTAGTCTTTCCATGCATATTCCAGGTATTCCAAATAACTAATTGAAAGATCTCAGTTCCATGGTTTAAAAGTTCCCTGTTTAAAATTCAGCAGCTTAGAGATGCAGGATGGGACCCGAGGTTTCACTTTTATAGCTGAAGCAAGCTGTTAAGTGTTTTTAGCACAGCATGTGACTAAGGATTCTTCTTTGTTGAGCACACACTGACCCACCACTTTGAAGTTAACATTCAATTTCCTATGCATACAGAAAAGGAGTACTTGTGCTACTCTGAAACCTGTCACTATGCATACAGGTAATCTACAAAAAGAAAAGGAGGACTTGTGGCACCTTAGAGACTCACAAATTTATTTGAGCCTAAGCTTTTGTGAGCTACAGCTACAGCTCACTTCATCGGATGCATTCATCGGATGCATTCAGTGGAACCACTGAATGCATCCGATGAAATGAGCTGTAGCTCACGAAAGCTTATGCTCAAATAAATTTGTGAGTCTCTAAGGTGCCACAAGTACTCCTTTTCTTTTTGCGGATACAGACTAACACGGCTGCTACACTGAAACAGGTAATCTAGTTACGCTCATTTGCATAAGGCAATTAGCCAGTCCTTCATTATAATAGAGATAGATAAGCTGAAGACAATGGAGATAATATTATTAGTTTCCTGCAGTATCTCATATCTTTGATCTTAACTTAACTGAACACAGTCTCATACATAATGTAAGACAATTAAGACATGAAAAGGATTTAGCATCTAAAAGCTAATTTGGTTACATTGGTAAACTTCTAACAGGATACAGGTACAGGATACAGACAAACACGTTTAGCATCTACCCTTGATTTCTATTACTACAAATGAATGGGTTAATGATTGCTGGTCTAGTTCATCTCTTTGAAATTCACATACAATTGAATTGTCCTCATACAATTGGAATGCCTCTTGTCAAGTTGTTTTGGGTCATGCACAGGTTGGTTGGTGTGCCAGTATCATTCATTGAAACTATGACCATTTTGATAAATATGCTTTAAGTGAGTTACTTGGATAACTGTCTGTTGTGATGCTATCCAAGCTGTAAAAGATGGTTAGTTTAGTTAAAGTTCTGAGGCCAGTTTCTTAGCTCAGTTATGCTATTGTAACTTCATTGTTAATTGTTATTTATTATTTGTACTGCTGTGTAGCTAAAAGATCACAATCAGGATTGGAGTTCCATTGTACCAGGTGGGGTGCACACCCATTCCTGCATTGTAGAACATACAATCTAGGACCCTATTTCTTCAATGTGTAGCACATGGGCAGCCTACTGGGCTCACCTGGACCCCTGTTGTGTGGGTGCAGAGTGCGCTCAGGCACATCCATTTGCCAGATATAATAACCTTAATATAAGACAACATACAGAAAGTGAGTGTTAACAAGCAAGAGGAGTGGAGAGGAAGGAGAATGAGGGTATGACGCTGGCAGACCAAGTGCCAGCTCTTGCCAAGGCTTTAGGCCTCAGCCAAACACTGCCAAATTCATTACTGGAAACCAGTCTGTTTCCCCTGTGTGTTAGTGTGGTAACGGTGGGTATTGCACTCATAACAATGTGTTTAGATCTTATGAAATGCTTCTAAGACCCTGTCTACACTGGTAAGTTTCTGCACAGTAAAGCAGCTTTCTGCGCTGTAACTCCCAAGGTATACACACTGCCAAGCCACTTAGTGTGCAGAAACGGCGCAGTTGTAGCACTTTAAAAAACCCTCCCCAATGGGAGGCGTTCAGCCTTCTGCACGTGGTGCCAGTGTAGACACTGTGGTCGATTACAGCACTGCGATTGGCCTCCGGGAGGTGTCCCACAATGCCTGTTCTTGCCTCTCTGGTTATAGGTTTGAACTCTACTGCCCTGCCCGCAGGTGACCAACCATCATCCGCACCCCGTAAATTCCTTTCCTGCATGCATTAATCTCACTTATAATATCTTTATCATATACTGTAAGGTAATATTTAAGTTTTTGCTTTGTAACTGTAAAAAAAATGTTTGCTCTGAAACTGTGACCCCTGTCAGGAGGGATCATCTCCTGCCCATCAAGAAGGCCTGTCAAAACTAAATGGGCCATTATGGGACATCACAATACAAAGACTTCATTAATTGCTCCCTCACACCCATGAAGAGGCTATGTGCAAAAGGGCTTGTCCCATCAGCTTCAATTCTGGAAGCAAGAAAGAAAAATAGCTGACACAGGCTGGAGCTACAAAACAGAAGTAGAGATCAGAAACCCAGGGTCAATCTGGGTTAGCGCTAAAAGACATCCAAAACTGACAGATTACTACAACTGTCACCTTTTGAAACCATAGACTGTAACTCATTTGTGCATATATGTTTGACTGTATTAACCTTACAATAACCCTCTTATTTCTTTTGAGTTAATAAATCCTTAGATGGTTTATTATAGAACTGGCTACAAGCATTGTCTTTGGTGGGAGATATAAAGTACAAATTGGGCAAGTGACTGGTTTCTTGGGACTGGCAGCAAGCTGAATATTTTGTGATCTTTGGTGTATAGCAACCAGCTATCACTAAGTCCAGCTTGCGTGGGTGGCAAGCCGGAGTGGAATGCCCAAGGAGACTGCCTGTGACTCCATGGTAATACTGCTATAGTGCTTTAGGAGTTTACGCTTGTTACTGGATTGGTGAAATCTAATTATAGAACTCACAACGAATTTGGAGTCTCTGCCCTGCTTCTTGAGAGTCTGCCCTGAAAGTTGGCATTCACGGTCATGAGCCACTCCAGACAGCGTGACAGAGAGTTACAGTAATAAGCACAAAGACTTACGTAGCTTAGCTGTCTGCATCATGTGGTGGTTCTGAGTTATTTCCAATGTTTTAAAAATCTATATATCAGCAATCTCCACTGGCCCTCTCTCATCATCATCAGTTGATGATTTCTGGTGGGCATGACTTCATTTGAATTTGCCCAGGTGTAACTGAGAGATACTTTGCCACAGGTAGAGTACAATGGAATAGTCATAAATCAATTATTTGCCAATTGAGGGTTTTTTAAATCTTGCAAATCCTTTATCTGATTAGTATTATTGCACCATCTATAGACCTGGCTGTAGAGTGGGAAAATGTATTTGCAAGTTGATGAAAAATGGCAAAACTTCACAACAAATAATCATGTAATTAGCCTTTGCATCAGGTCTCTAGGGACCCAGGCTAATTGAGGGTTGAAAAGTGGGTCTTTGACAATGAAAACAGATAAACTCATATGTTTCGGAGCTGGACTTTCAGAGGCATCTTTTTTAAAAAAAATTGTCCTATGCTGTTTCAATCAGTAATTGGTCTCTTACTGTCAGAGGGCTTTTAGTGTTTCTCCTTTATTATTTACTCATGTAATGCGTGATAAAATAAATGAGACATCTGCTTATAAGTACTGCTGTATGGCTAACACTTCAGAAGGCTTCAGGCTTCATTTTCACTCATCACACACAAATTGGATAGTGAAGGGCATCCAGATTTTATTTTCCCGTTTCTTCATTTTAAAGGAAATTAAAACTGACTATTACTTTTCTGGGATGACACCAAAATGTCGATTTTGCTCCGAACATTGGGTTCCCTATTGCTGTGTTGCTGATCTGGCATTTGGAGGACACTTGCAAATGTGTATTGAGAGACACTGTCAGCTGGAGGAAGCAGCCACATACATTCAGGTGCCTGCTTTTGCTTTTCAAAACTAAAATGGCTGCAAAAAATAAAGATTCTCAGCTGGTGTAAATTAGTGTGGCTCCACTAAAGCCGATGGAACTAGGCTGATTGATGCCTCCCCCTGTATCTAGCCTAAAATGTTCCAAAAATAAGTGAGTCTGAACATATAGCAATGTTTTCCCCAGGGGTCAGATGGGAAAAAAAATGTGATGGTACTCTTCCAAGCCTGCTTGCTGTACACTGTGTCTATGTGCAAAACATAATCATGCATAATTATAGAATGATATAAAACTAACATGGCACACATCAACTGGATTAAAAATTGGTTAACTGACAGGTCTCAGTGTAATTGTAAATGGAGAATCGTCATCAAACAGGTGTGTTTCCAGTGGAGTCCTGCAGGGATCTGCTCTTGGCCCTACGTTACTTAACATTTTTATCCATGACCTGGAAGACATCATAAAATCATCCCTCATAATGTCTGCACAAAAAAGTGTGGAGTGGTAAATAGTGAAGAGGTCAAGTCAGTGATTCAGAGTGATCTGGGTAGCATGGTAAACCGGGTGCAAGCACACACTATTGATTTAATACATCTAAATGTAAATGTACATCCTGGGAAGCAGTGACTCTCAGAAAGATTTGGTGGATGTGGTGGATAATCAGCTGAACATGAGCTCCCAATGTGATGCTGTGGGCAAAAGAGCTAATCCGATCCTTGGATGAATGACCAGGGTTTGGCTTTGGAATCTGACTCTGGGCTCCTTGGACTTGGTGCCCCCTTGGTGGGGTCTTAATACCCCTCACCTCAATCCCTGGACCAATAATGGAGCAGGTCCTCAAGGAATCCGTTTTGAAGCACTTGGAGGAGAGGAAGGTGATCAGGAACAGTCAACATGGATTCACCAAGGACAAGTCATGCCTGACCAACCTGATTGATTTCTATGACGAGATATGGGGAAAGCAATGGACATGATAGATCTTGACTTTAGCAAAGCTTTTGATAGTATATTTGTATAGTATTCCCACAGTATTCTTGCCAGCAAGTTAGAAAGGTATGGATTGGATGAATGGACGATAAGGTGGATAGAAAGCTGGCTAGATCGTCAGGCTCAACAGGTAGTGATCAACACCTTGATGTCTAGTTGGCAGCTGGTATCAAGCGGAGTTCCCCAGGGGTCTGTCCTGGGGCTGGTTTTGTTCAACATCTTCATTAATTATCTGGATGATGGGATGGATTGCATCCTCACAGATTTGTGGATGACACTAAGATGGGGGGGTGAGGTAGATATGCTGGAGGGTAGGGATAGGGTCCAGCGTGATGCAGACAAATTGGAGGATTGGGATAAAAGAAATGTGATGAGGTTCAACAAAGACAAATGCAGAGTCCTGCACTGAGGAGAGAAGAATCCCATGCACTGCTTCAGGTTGGAGACCGACTGGCTAAGAAGCAGTTCTGCAGAAAAGGACCTGGGGATTACAGTGGACAAGAAGATAAGAGTCAACAGTGTACCTTTGTTGACAAGAAGGCTAACAGCATATTGGGCTGCATTAGTAGGAGCACTGCCAGCAGATCGAGGGAAGTGATTATTCCCCTCTATTCAACACTGGTGAGGCCACATCTGGAGTATTGCGTCCAGTTTTGGGCCCCCCGCTACAGAAAGGATGTGGACAAATTAGAGAGAGTCCAGTGGAGGGCAACGGAAATTATTAAGAGGCTGGGGCACATGATTTATAAGGAGAGGCTGAGGGAACTGGGCTTATTTAGTCTGCAGAAGAGAAGAGTGAGGAGGGATTTGATGGCAGCCTTCAATTATCTGAAGAAGGGTTCCAAAGAGGATGCAGCTAGGCTATTCTCAGTGGTGGCAGATGACAGAATAAGGAGCAATGGTCTCAAGTTACAGTGGGGGATGTCCAGTTTGGATATTAGAAAAACTAGTTCACTAGGAGGGTGATAAAGTATTGGAATGGGTTACCTAGGGAGGTGGTGGAATCTCCATCCTTAGAAGTTTTTAAGGCCTGGCTTGACAAAGCCCTGGCTGGGATGATTTAGTTGGGGTTGGTCCTGCTTTGAGCAGGGGGTTGGACTAGATGACCTCCTGAGGTCTCTTCCAACCCTAACCCTAATCTTCTATGATTCTACAGTCTTTGCTGTGCTTCTCTGCCTTAGCTTCCCTTCAGTGAGGCTTGTATGCCTGGTGGGGTAATTGAACATGGTTCCCCCTTTAGTGAGCTCAGATGCTCCTTTGGGCCTGCTACGCATGCTGGGCTTGAAGCCTTGTTTACTGTGGGTGGAAAAAAACAAATGGTATTCTCCCAAGCCCACTCGGTGCCAAAATGAGCTGTCACTCATAGTATATTGTGCAGATCTCCCTAGTGTAATCCTCCCTCTCCTTCATTACATGCTTTGACTAGTGAGTTAATAATTAATGTTGACATTTAAAGTATTCTCATTGGCATTGAGTTACCACCCACTTGTATTAATAGGGCAGTTCACACCTCTCAGAGCTATTGATTCAGGTTCTGCAAAGGCAGGCAGATACATCAGTTACATTCAGCTCACATTTTCAAAGCTATCTCAGCCACCCTAACAGCAAAAGACTTACATTTATTTTTAAATCCATGTTTAGATTTTGGAAGACAAGAAAGCACCATGAAAGAGGTGCTGGTATACCACACTGCTGCATATCAGCTGAATCCAAATCCTGGTTTCACCCACGAGATAAAAGCATGAGTACTGGATGGCTCAGCACGTGCTTTCTGATAATGCATAGGGGCATTTCAATTTTATGTTGCCATTTTAAATCCAGATGTGGCTGGTAGTGACTAAATGTCACCAGCTGATATTGTTTGGTGATCTGTATGAAATGTGTTTGGTGGTCTTAGTCCATCTCCTGTTGTAAAAAGTATCCACATGTCTTAAGCTATCACCCTGCGTTGCATTTTTGGCATTCTCGTTGGCATTGTCCTCCTGACAGGGAAGTCAAGACCTGACCTATCTTCTCAACTCTAGTGGCATTTCCTCTCTGTCAGAGATGAGACCATTTACTGAGGCAGGATGGGAGAACAGGCACTGAGTTTGGGCCTCTGCTATGCCTATTCTGTAGTTAAAGGGGACATCCTTTCCCAGGTCCATCACTCTGGCATCTGTCAAAAGTGCTGAATTCACACACATTTATAAAATAAAAATGACCAGGGAGTCACTCATATTTGTGTCATCTTCTCCAGCTTAAAAGTTGATAGAAAATTGTGCTAGAGGAAAAGACTAAAGTGCACATGTAACCTTCCTGATATGGTTTAAACACATAAGTAGATCCCAATATAGCATACTCAGTCAGTTCCTTGTGCGTTGAGACTTGTTTTAGGAATTGCTCTGTTTATGCGCTCTCTTCCACCTCTCTGTTCCTTTCTGCCTTGTTCATAATTTCAGGGAAGGAAATCAGACAGTAAAAATTTTGGGCCTAAAAGCCAATACCCTCAGTTTCTCTCTGCTTTAAAGAAAACCACCAACAGTTCAAAGGGATTTTTTAGTGCTTTAGTTTCTCTCTTCCTTTCTGAAATTGCTGTACATTCAGACTATAAGGCCCCTCTCATTCAGAATAAGCTCACAATGGAGAGATGTTCTTTTGAACATTGCCAGACATTTCAACAACTCCATTGGCTCTTGTTCTTTGAACAGTTTGAATTTTTGGTGCCCACAAAAGCAAAATTATTTTTGGTGGGTTTTTCAGGTTTAACTTCTATCGTAAACCCAGTGGGAATATTGGCCTTGTGAGGAAGAAAGAGCCTACCAGACAAAAACCATTACAAGTCATGAAACAAGAATCCTGAAATAGGCCTATCCTAACTAAACAAATAACCCCCCCGGATATGGTACCAAATGCCTTTCTTAAAGCAAATGCAACAGGATGTGTTCAATGTTCCTGAACATATGTCCTCTTAGAGATAATGTGCAGACTTTGTTCAGCTGCACTATTCGAGCATTAGATAAAGGAGAAACCAAAAACTCCTTCCGGAAACTTATTTGATACAATGACTCAAAGGGAGGTCAAGGTCTGTAAGACTAAAATCTCCTGAATTTGAAATTGTACAAGAAAATAATTCATGTCTGGCATGAAGTCTCTTCTTTCTGTAAACCCAGAGACTAGGATGTGATGCCATGTGAGGGGAGAATCTTCTCCTGATCTTTGGACTCCCAATTATTCAGGTAATAGCTATGAGATACATAAAAATGATGTCCATGCTACTAATGAGTACAAAAACTACATTGTTCTAATGTTAAATTTAATAAGCTGAAACAAAAGAAATCATGCAGTGTTATGACTCAGGTTCTCTTAACATTTATTCATCTACATTGCACATAAGTAATATTTTTGATTAGTAGTAGAGGTAGCCAGAGAACAACCTTTCGTGACCAATTTTGAAATTTCAAAATGTGTTTGTTTCATGTAGGTACAAAAAGAAAACCTTTCAGATATTTTTGCAATAATGAATTGTGTCAAAATATCCATTTTCAAATCTAAAAAGTCAAATTTTTATATGGGTCTCCCCCTCTCCCCTCCGTCTGGAAGGGAGACTCAGAGAGTCCACATTAGATTTCAGAAACATTCCTATAAAAGTTTCGTGGATATAAATACATCTCCAAAACATGTTTCAAATGCAACAAAATGGCATATTTTGATGAAAAAATTGTATTGAAAATGTTCTGACCAGTTCTAATTACTAGTCATTGTCAAATATATTCTTAAATATAAGCAGTACAGTTTGTGAAATGTGATGAGTTACTATTACTCTGAACACTTTGAGCCTTTTTCAAGGGCTTTATATCAGATTTCAGAGGGAGAGGAGCACAACTTTCGGGGGCGGGGCTTGGAAGCTCTTGGACTTTTGGAAGGATAAAATGTAAAAAATAGTCTATTTTGAGAGCATTTGTTATGATTACTTCCTATATCTTCATAACAATTTACATATATTTACAGCCATGTTACAAACACCACCCTCTCTTATGTGGATGGTCATTACAGTTTGAACCTGGGGTTGTCAAAACTAAAAGCATGAGCTGCTATGGCTTGAGCTAATGAGGTGATTCTTCCAGCTAGTTGTTTTAGTAGGTTCTTCTCTACTCACATGGAGCAGTCACTAGAGGGGAGAGGCATACTGAGCTAGACAGGAGGAAAGACTCTGTGCTAGGTGGGTTACAGTGTGTTAGCAGATTGAGAAGTGTTTCATTTAGCAACAACTTATTGACCTGGCAATGAGAGGCAAGGCATGTCCCAGGGTCCTACAGACACCTGTTCACTGCTTCTCCCAGGAATGCTAACTGGGGAGGTGCAGATATAGCCCCTCCCTCCCAAAGACGCTGAGCCCTGCTGACCAGTTCTTTCCCCCTCTCCAGGACAGTGTGTGAGCTGCAGGTGCCTGCATGGATCCAACGGTATGATCTGGCCCTAAATTAGCAGACTGTTATAACTACAGGTTTTGTAAACGTTGTTTGTGTGACCATATTTGTAATAATTCAGGCAGGCTTTATCAGTAATGTCCCAAAGTCTTCCATGGAGATGGACTTTCTTGGAAGTTTATACAGATGAACCAGAAAATGAAACCTGACTCCTATACCCCCTGCCATCTCCCTCCTCCTTCCCTTGCTGTGGCACTGCAGGAGCTGTGAGGTGGCTGGGCATATCCTGCTGTACTATTCTAGGGGAAGCCTGCTGCAGGCTAAATCACTGTCTTCATCTGTTTGCTTGTGATGGGAGGGGAAAGGTGTTGAGTGGTTTCCAGGTAGCAGCAGCCACAGCATTGCAGAGCCAGAGTGGCTCTGCATCTGGAAGCAGGGACTGAGCGGGGGGAGGGATAGCTCAGTGCGGGGGGAGGGATAGCTCAGTGGTTTGAGCATTGGCCTGCTAAACCCAGGGTTGTGAGTTCAATCCCTGAGGAGGCCATTTAAGGATCTGGGGCAAAAACTGGGGATTGGTCTTGCTTTGAGCAGGGGGTTGGACTAGATGACCTCCTGAGGTCCCTTCCAACCCTGATATTCTATGATTCTATGACTGCACCTTCCTTACTGAAGCGATGCCTCCTTGTCTCCACCCCACCCCACAGCTCCGCCCTTTCTGCCCCTCTCATTGACTTTATCTATGCATTGAAGCTGACGGCCACCCCCCATGGACAGGGACCTGCTGGGGCAGCCACCGCTGCTGGCTTCAGTGGAGGGGGAGCGGGTGTCTTCCTCCTTTGCTCCTGTTAGTACTTTTTGTAACATTAATTCTTACTTACGTCAAACGTTTACATCTTTTTTTGCATTTAATTTTCTTGATGTTTCTTTTTAAGAGAAAAAGAACTTACTTTGTTTACTTGTTATCATTTAAGGCTGGGCTTCTAAAGAGGCTTAAGTTGGAACCTGGCTCTCACTGAATATCAGTAAGATTTGGGTGTGTAATTTCCTAAGGCACTTTTGAAAAACTCCACCTAAATGGCTCATGTAGGCTTTGAAGTTCACCTTCCCTGGAGGTGAATGGGGAGGAGGAGTAGGCAGAGTTCGCAATTCAGAGGTCTCAGTGAGGTAAGGGGAAAAGAGTACATATCTGCTGCTATTATTTGTTACTTTGATTTCTCTCCTACCTTGTTGTTGTCATATCATTATCTGTTGCTCATGCTCAGTTTTTCCTCCCTTGTACCTTGACTCTTTCTCCTTCCTATCATTGTGTTTGTCTGTCTTTTCTTTTCCTATTTATACCTCAGTTTTTCATGTCTGTCTTTACATATTCCTTTCTTTCCTTATTCTCCACTCACCCATATACTCCCAGTGGAAATTTCCTGATTTTACTTAAATCTCCAATTAGAGACATCACCTTGAATAGGCTCCAGTGTTCCTGCAAAATACCGTATTTGTTGAAAAGAGCAAACTAAAGAAGACGGTCAACAGTAACGTTTACTTAAGTAAAAAGAAAAGAAGTACTTGTGGCACCTTAGAGACTAACCAGTTTATTTGAGCATAAGCTTTCGTGAGCTACAGCTCACTTCATCGGATGCATACTGTGGAAAATACGGAAGATGTTTTTATACACACAGACTGTGAAAAAATGGGTATTTATCACTACAAAAGGTTTTCTCTCCTCCCACCCCACTCTCCTGTTGGTAATAGCTTATCTAAAGTGATCACTCTCCTTACAATGTATATGATAATCAAGGTGGGCCATTTGCAGCACAAATCCAGGGTTTAACAAGAACGTCTGAGGAACAGTGGGGGGTGGAGGGGGAAGGAATAAACAAGGGGAAATAGGTTACTTTTTATAATGAATCAACCATTCCCAGTCTCTATTCAAGCCTAAGTTAATTGTATCCAATTTGCAAATTAATTCCAATTCAGCAGTCTCTCGTTGGAGTCTGTTTTCGAAGATTTTGTTGAAGGATAGTCACTTTGAGATCAGAAATCGAGTGACCAGAGAGATTGAAGTGTTCTCCAACTGCTTTATGAATGTTATAATTCTTGACGTCTGATTTATGTCCATTTATTCTTTTACGTAGAGACTGTCCAGTTTGCCCAATCAACATGGCAGAGGGGCATTGCTGGCACATGATGGCATATATCACATTGGTAGATGTGTAGGTGAATGAGCCTCTGATAGTGTGGCTGATGTTATTAGGCCCTGGGATGTTGTCCCCTGAATAGATATGTGGGCACAGTTGGCAACGGGCTTTGTTGCAAGGATAGGTTCCTGGGTTAGTGGTTCTGTTGTGTGGTATGTGGTTGCTGGTGAGTATTCGCTTCAGGTTGGGGGGCTGTCTGTAGGCAAGGACTGGCCTTTCTCCCAAGATTTGTGAGAGCGTTGGGTTGTCCTTCAGGATAGGTTGTAGATCCTTGATAATGCGTTGGAGGGGTTTTAGTTGAGGGCTGAAGGTGACGGCTAGTGGCGTTCTGTTATTTTCTTTGTTAGGCCTGTTCTGTAGTAGGTGACTTCTGGGAACTCTTCTGGCTCTATCAATCTGTTTCTTCACTTCAGCGGGTGAGTATTGTAGTTGTAAGAATGCTTGATAGAGATCTTGTAGGTGTTTGTCTCTGTCTGAGGGGTTGGAGCAAATGCGGTTGTACTGCAGAGCTTGGCTGTAGACAATGGATCATGTGGTGTGGTCAGGGTGAAAGCTGGAGGCATGTAGGTAGGAATAGCGGTCAGTAGGTTTCCGGTATAGGGTGGTGTTTATGTGACCATCGTTTATTAGCACTGTAGTGTCCAGGAAGTGGATCTCTTGTGTGGACTGGACCAGGCTGAGGTTGATGGTGGGATGGAAATTGTTGAAATCATGGTGGAATTCCTCAAGGGCTTCTTTTCCATTGGTCCAGATGATGAAGATGTCATCAATATAGCGCAAGTAGAGTAGGGGCGTTAGGGGATGAGAGCTGAGGAAGTGTTGTTCTAAGTCAGCCATAAAAATGTCGGCATACTGTGGGGCCATGCGGGTACCCATAGCAGTGCCGCTGATTTGAAGGTATACATTGTCCCCAAATGTAAAATAGTTATGGGTAAGGACAAAGTCCCGTTCTCTTTAAACCAGACACAACTTGTTCTTTCCAGGAATTACACATCAAAAAGGAAATCCTGTCTTCTCATTTTCACCCTGATACTTGCGACTAAATTCTTATGCAACTCTGAAGTGAATGGAGTTACAATGCAAGGAATTTGGCCACTACTCTTTAATAAATGTCTCCTGGTGCCTTACTGTGTCATGTCTGAAACCCTGCCTTCCAGTGCCCATGATCTCCTTCACTTTTCACCACTTTCATTTGAGTGTACCTCATCACTATTGCTGTGATGCCTCGGATCCTTAGATTACCTTTCCCACCTCTTGTGGCCTAGATCAATTCACCTGCTTGAATCTCTTTACCAGCATAAGGTATATTTTGTAATCAAATCCTCATAAATGGGTATATGCCATTTTACTCCTACTGGCAATGTGGCTTATCATGTTTTATAAATACAATCAGTGATCCATGGGAGGATTATATTATGATCATGGAGATGTCACTATATTCCATGCAACGATATTTGTTAGTATATGTTTGCAGCTTTTGAGTACTTGAAAGTGGGGAAAGCCAGATCTTCTACTGGTGTATATTGGCCAATGGAGTGAGGGTAGTTTACACTATCTGAGGATCTGGCCCTACATCTTAGTGCTCTCATATAAGGTTTTTTTAATCTGTTCTCTCATTCTACATTTGGCTTCTGTTTGCTCTATAGTAGTACAAGTGGCATCTTTAGAACCTACAGTATCAGAATCATTGAATTAAACCGACTTTCATATTAATGGAAAAACAATTAAAATATAAGGAAGCACAAGACTACCTCTCTCTCTTACACACACACACACACACACACACACACACACACACACACAAAACTGAGGAGTCCGGAACCAGTGTGTATCTGAAGCTCAATATGCAATCAGTTAGACTACTCCACATTTTTTTAGAGCTGAGAAATTTTAAGGCTATTGAACCCTGAATTTTCACAGCACAAAGTTAGCGAGGAGATGTTTGTGTAACTGATAAACTGGGAAAATTCACAACATTGAATGGTCCTCAAATTCACACTTCCTCATGTGTCATGGTCCGGTGTTAATACACTTTGGGCCATAACACAAAACACTGTAAGAATATTGGCTGGGCAGGAAAACCTGTGAAGTTTCTTCCCTCTTCCCCCTTCTTCCGCCCCCCCCCCCCCCCCCCCCCCCAATGCTGTGTCTACTTTTTTTCTAGGGGATTTATTCCCTTAGGGATGATAAACTATTTTATAAAAGGAGAAAGTTGACAATTTGAGTTGTAACACCTGGTGTTCTCTTGAATCAAGTGCTGTGCCCACTGTATGATAAGAACCTTTTTAAGTAGATAACTGAACCAACCCCTGTTTACATTTAATGTTATGGTTTGTTTCAAATTTCAATTACTTCCTGAGGTAAACTGAGACAGGAAGAAGAAATCTCATGAGAGAAGAGACTATTTCTTACTCAGCTGGAATATGAACATATTACAAGAGAGACTCTTTCGGTTCAGATTTCCATCCTAATTTGATTTGGATAACTTTAGATAAACTTCATATGGGAACTTGCATGTTCATTTTAACTATAGCAAATATTTGACACTTTTATAACACAGGCAGGCAAGAGTAGCAACTATTAGAATATGTTATCATGCACAATAAAATATATTAAAATTCCCCAAACTGTAAAATATATCTCCTAAACCTTTTCATGAAAAAGGAATACATATGCAAAAAAAAAAAAAAAATAGAAAATAGATGGATATCATTAGATAGCAATATACACAGCATTTCATGTAACTTGTCCTCCACTTGAAATATATATAAAAATGTTTCCAGTTCTGGGGGGAAAAACAAAATTCCTATGCTGAATGTGTAAATATGATATCCTAATAATAATTAAAATAGGAAAGATAATAAGGAGTGTAGTGGCAAATAGTCACTGCAAGAATATATGGCTGCCATCTGAAAACATATACAATATAGAAGAGAGAGAGAGAGAGATTCTATGAAAGAGAACATGAGACATAAGCGGAAATGAAAGCGAAAAGATAAGTAGAAAGATAATTTCATTCTAGTAAGCGTTTGAAGTTGTTTGAAATCATCCTACACTTCCATTCAGTGTATGAGTAAGTTTCACAAAAGAAGCAATTTTCACTCATGTCTGCAAACCAGCCCTTCAAAGTTGATGGCAGAGGATTGTCACCTTCCAGGCAGACTGAGCTGTGCAAGATACAATGGCAACAGCAGTACATTTCTTTGGAGCTTCAGAAATATTTTCAATGTAACTCAAATTATTTAGTAAAATATACTGTGGTGAGTAAGATACCACAATGCTTCCTGCATTAAAAAAATTACCTCCAGAAAAGATTAATTCATGTACCCAGGATGTAATATATGTTCAATATTACAGATGAATCCTTTGCAATCCCGATGCCCATCACTACCATTCTGCCCTCCTGAATGTGTATAGTTTTCTTAAATTTAGAACCGCTGAAACAAATATATTGATCAAATCATTTGCCAAATGCACTTGACCTCAGAGGTAATTATACTAGGTAATATGGGCTTGATTCCTCAGGGTGCTGACTGAACATTCAGTCCCTGATCCAACAAAGCACTTAAGTACATGCTTAACTTGAAGCATGTGAGTAGCCACATTGACTTCAAGGTGTGCCAGGAGTGAGTATATCACTCTGAACTAGAGCTGGGCCAAAAATTTTGGCAGAAGCTTTTTCTCAGCGAAAAAATTCAGATTTGGCAACACCAAAATGTTATGCAAATTGGTGTTGTGTTTGCCGAATTGTTCACACTGAAACAATTTAAAAAAATCAAAATATTCGATATCAATATTTTTTAAATGAAATGTTTTGATACTTTGAAACAACTTTTCATTGAGAAATGTCCTTCAATTTTATTTTTTAGAAAGACCTTAAAAATGGAAATAAAAACAAAATATTTCATTCAACACAAAACTATTTTTTTTTAACTTTTTGGTTTGCTAAAAATTTCTCAATATTCTAGTTTCAAGCTGACACGAAATTAATGTTGCTTGTTGTTTTTCAGAATTGTCAAAGAACAATAAAATAAAAGCAGTTATATGTAAAGCTTTACTCCCAGCCCATTTCCTGGTGAACTTGGGAAGAACCTATATGGTAGAACTAATTTAGCAACAGCTGCTCCTTGTGCAGAGATAATGCATCTGGCCCCCGACAGAGGCAGGGCTCCTGCTCCTCACTCCTTACTCCTAAAGTGTCTTTTAGGTGCAAACCCTATTAACTAAAGCTGGTTGAAAAAATTAAGTTAAATTTTTCCCAAAAATATTCACAAATAATTCACCATTGTTTTTATCAGCTGTAGAAATCAGGGTTGGTACCAGAGGTTTGGAGGAAAAGTAAGATATTCAAAGAGGAATGCTCCCAGCAAATATCTCCCATAACTCTGATTTGTATCCCTGCTCAATTAATGGACAAATATTGGGAGAGAAAATTCACTAATTGTTTAGGGTTAGAGTGTGCCTTTGAGATACAGCATGTGGTAAAGGGGTAGCGTAGAGGTGCAGTGCTCAAGGGGGGCTCATTAAGAGGCATTCTGCTCTCCAGAGATCCCAGCTGTCTTGTGCAAGTTACTAAATCCTGTAAAGAGTGCAGCATACTCTCCCCAGCATGGTTGTGCACGGTGGACATAACCATGACTCTGCTCATTACAGCACAATGCAGTTTATGAAGTGTTACTCCCAGGGTAGACAACAACTTGATAATAACTCCAGTTTTCCCTGAGCACAAGGATTGCAATTTTGGACTCCCTTTATGTGAGCCACACAAAGAAGGGGAGTCTCCTTACTCCCTCCCCCTTCACTGCATGACTACACAGGGGAGAGAGGCACAAACCTGACCCTTGAGGGTAACTGTCATTTTAATGATTTATAAAGGACAAATGTTGGCTGACGGTTCTAATTTTTTAATATTTATAATGAAAGGAAACCAAAGGGTTTGGGCTTTGTCTAGCATTACAGTTTCTCATCAAACATTACTCTCCAAATGTATTCAGATTTTCTTGGCTAGAAAACACACACCCACCCACCATGTATCAGGTGCAGGGGAAGCATAAGGAGCCTTTCACTTTGCATAGCCCATGCTGAGCACAGGGGCTGAGCCCTACAGGTATGTCCCCTGGGGCATATGATGCTCTTCATTTGGCATAGAAGAGCAGGCAGGAGGATGGGTCATTGCCCTCACCTCTCTGCACGGGGGAACAGGGTGCATTGTTTCTCTGGACACTGGAAAGCTCGGAGTGGAAATAAATAGTTAATCCAGATTTATACTAATGCAGTTAAATTTGTCCCATTACATATCATTTGTGATGAATATGAATCCACTCCAAGTAGAGTTTGCTTCACAATACCATTCTGAGCCATAATTTTGGGAGTTTATTTATATTGGAATTAAATAAATATTAATGAGGAAAAGCCATAAACTGTCAAGTTATCATGCAAATTATCACAAAGCTGGAACATACGATGGGATGAAAAGGTATTTTCTAACAGAACTTGCAAGTACAATACCTCATCTTCAAAAAATAAAAATAGGGATGGATTAATGGTCTAAGAACCTGAGAATTCAAAATTCCTTGAACAAAGAACAAAGTAGTTAAATCTGTCTCCAAATGTCCCTGTGTTCTACAAAGAAATAAAATTTTGCTTCTGTCATCATTTCAAGAAAGTACTTTTCCCACAATGATTTCTTTTCCAAAGCCAAAAGAGTTGAAATCTTGCAAGAAGAGGAAAAAGTTTTGCACTTTCAGAAAAAAAGCAACACAGGCTCTTATTTTTCTGACAGGCTGGACTTATTTGAAACAAGAAAACAAGAAAGAAACCAAACACGTTTCAATTAAAAAAACATTATTAGCCCACAAAGGAGGCAATGAAAAGAGGTTTTACTCTTCTAGACAGTGATGCAGTATCATCTTCAAAAGAAACATCAGTATTATACACAGTATGTCTTGTTGCTGAGAGAAGAGACCGTTGATAAGCGTAATGGCTCACCTTTTCACTGTAAAGTAACAAATAAATGATCTGGGGCAATATAAGTTGTGCAAATTGAAAAATATTAAATTTATCATACTCCCTGATTTATTTGGGATGCATTTTACTTTTGCTGCTTTTTCCTTCTGTAGAGCTGAGGTGGAATCTCAATTCCCCAACTTTGTGATACACACGGGTCACCCAAAATCTTCATTCACAGGCCACCCAATTGTACTGCTGCTGTTTCACACAATTAATTTTAATAAAGCAAAAGAATGCGAGCTTGTTTAAAATATGTTAATGGAACTATTAATATCCTTATCTAGCGGACTATTTTAGATTTTTCTATACTCTCAATTACTGTAGTATCTAAGGCACTGTCCTGAAACTGGCTCTGTGCTGGCAGACCCTTTTGACTCAAAAGAGGATTAAGTATTTGCTTTTCCCCCGTTCTAGAAAACTCTACTTAATTATTTCCACTCAGAGCATCTTTCCAGACATGGGGAGTAGTACAGTGTCACCATTCATTCCTGTCCGTGACATGTTCCTCCAGGAAGCCAGCCTGGTCATGTCCCTGTGTACAATTTCCCACCATCAAGTCAATGGTTGGTCGCGAGGTCGGGCTGACCTTGGTTGTGTCTGCCTTATTTTCTTTGACATCCTGTCAGATGTTTCTTCTGCAGTGTCCCTCCCCCCCCACACACTATCATAATCTTTATATACCAATCCTATACCCTTATTTCACATCCTTCTGGTCCTCCTAACTTCTTCTTTGTTCTAAAATCATTCCACTTGACACTTGCCACCTTTTGAAGAACTCTCTGCAGTGCTGTAAAAATTGGTGGGAAATTAAGCAATGGTTCAAGTCAAAGTTTGGTATAAGACAAGGGTGTGTGGAATCATCATTTTGATCATTTTCTTAAACTTGAAATTAAGAAAACTCTACTAGGTTGGTTTTTGTCTGAAATAGAAGTTGGGTATAGGCTGGGAGAGTTGGACTCTATGCACTTATGATGAGGTCATCCATCCATTAGTGTTACTAGAACTGTCATTGAGATTTGTCCAAGACTAAAGCCTTGTGGCGAACAGTCTAAGACGTCAGCAGATATAGCGTATGGTTATCATCACTTTCTCTGCTATTTTACCTAGAAAGGGAGTATAGGAGATGGAGCAATAGTGGAGGGATTTTCTCCAACAAGATATATGTCAGTCCAGTCACTTTGCTTTTATGTTGTATGCCTCCTCCATCCTGTCTTTATCTACTTTGGTTATATAGGGTCTTATCTTGTAAATACTTAGTATACAAAATATTGCACCGGTTTCATTAAAGGTGTGAAGTTAAACTAATTTATTAAACCAGTGCAATTTTTTGTGGGAAATCTGTTATATCAATTTGAAGCAAGTTTGTATCAGTCTATCTAGTGCAAGCTAAACTTATAGAAACCGGTTTTATACTGATATAAGCGTTTTCACACCCAAAGTTGTTATGACTTTAGCTAAATCAGCTGAATATCATATCTTTAGTTAAGCCAGTGTAACTTCTCTGTGTAGACAAGCCCTTTGTATTGGGCAGAGTCCCTACTGATGGCTCACAGAAGTAATATAACTATTGTTACAATAGGAGTGATAGGGAGATCGGGGCTGACAAGGAATCCAGGCAAACTACAATGCTACATGTGAGAAAGGAATCAAAGTCCCATTGACTACACATGGTAGTCATCACAATGCCCAATAGGAAGAGTTTGCAGGATTGTGTGCTGAGTGTGTCAGCTTTTTGGGCTGAGATCTTGTCATCAGGCATGTCTCTAAAGTGCCAAGCACACACACATGCAAGGTTTCAAAATAATAGTAATAATAATAATAGCATCTCGTTTGGAAGATAACTCTTAGGGAATGAAATGATCAGCATTTCTGAAGCTCCATTTCATTCGTGCAAAAACTGACACTACCCAATAGCCTTCCTGAGCAGGAAGATGAATTCCATAGTTTTTCAAACTTTGTTTATTGTCAATGAAAAAAATGAACTAGATTGTTTTGAAAATGTCAGGTAATTCCAAATGCAATAACCACAGGTCTGTGTAACAGTTGATACCTGCTTGACTACCGAGCTGTCATTGTTTGGATTCTCTCCATAAGAGCAACCATGTTAATTCATCATTTTGGACAGTGATACTTTCAGGAATGACATTGTTACAGTATCATAAAACACTAATTAGCTGTCACTGTCATATTATTCCTAGAAGTGTCACTTCCTAGAGGTGTCATTTTTTAGGAACAATATCAAATTTCACTGGTCATAATGCCTGTGTGTTGAGGAACTGTGGATTGTCACCTCTGTTCAGAAGCCGGCTCAAGAGGAATCAGCTCAAGTGAACATTACACCAGTCTGTCTCAGTTATTGAACCATTTGAATGTTCCACTGCATTGGAAGTAGAGTGCCAGTATGGAGTGACTACACTCCGCCGTGATTTTTTTCTTCCTCAAAGTGCTTTAGTTTATGGGACAGTACCTATTATCCTTTTATCTTGACTTTTATAGTTAGTTCAGAATATTCATTCTACTTTTCTTGTGGTGATTCCTTTCTCAAATAATCCTTCCAGTTTGCCCACATTTCTTCTCAGATCCAGGCACCCTATATTTCAACTGAAACAATATTTATAATACAGCTCTATGTAATATCTTGTACACAGAACACTATGCCAAAAATATAGCAAAATGTGAAGCAAGTCAGAGTTAAATAGAACAGGAGTACTTGTGGCACCTTAGAGACTAATAAATTTATTAGAGCATCAGCTTTAATTTCTAAATTTGTTAGTCTCTAAGGTGCCACAAGTATTACTGTTCTTTTTGCGGATACAGACTAACACGGCTGCTACTCTGAAACCTGTCAGAGTTAAATGTCAGTCATAATGTACCATCTTCAACTGTGAACTTCTCATATCTCACGAGTTAAGCAGGTTCAAAGTGGGTAGTACCTGAATGAGAGATCTCCAAGGAAAGCATAGGCTGTTGCAGGAAGTGGATTCCCTTAGAAGTGATGGCATACACTTCTTTCTGATTCAGAATGCCCACTGGTAAATGCTATGCTGTTGGATGTGCCAGCTTCTAATGAGATGTAAAAAAGGTTTCCAACCACTTGTAGCCATCAAAATTTTCATGATTTTTTTGACAAGAGCAGGACTATTACTCCAGTGTCCTTGCTAAATTCCAGTTTGGGTCATTCAGTCTTCCTGAAGTTTCCCCTACAGTTTCATTTGGATATGATCTGCCTCTTCGCTTCCTGCCCTGTTACTGTGTTCTCTTCAGAGGTGGCCATTTTTCCTATCAGGCATATCCACATTTTAATGACTGGTGATGTGATTATAGAAAGAAATAAAAACACAGTAGAGCTCTTGGTGCATGGCACCATATTAATTGAAGATATTATGACAAGAACACAGTGCAGATGAAAATGAATAACATGAATGAGTCATGATCTTTCAAGCTGTAGACCAGAAATATTTACTTATCTAGCAAAGCTGCTATTTATGTCCATTGCCTCCAATGACAAATCATCTTCATTAACTATTTTTGATTCTGACATACTGATTTTGTGTGCTTTATCTAAGTGTCCAAACTTGCTCTGTATATTGTGCAGCATTTCTTTGTTTTCTTACAGTCATTACCTGAATTATTCTTACTGATTGCCAATGCGCTGGTTCAGGAAAACTAAAGAAAAAGGAAATACAGACACTGCTGTACATTTCTGAAAGATTCTTGTCTTTAAAAAAAAAACATTCAAATCCAATACCAAACATTATGGTTTCTTTAAAGAGAGTGGTAAAAAGCACATTGTGATTACAACATAATCTCAGCTTTCTTTACCCGTGGCTCAAGCCCTAATATTTTGGCTGGGAATATCTAGCTTGGGGTTCAGCTCTCAATATGGTGGTAGGAGGATGTTTTTTAGAATACAGGTAATAATCTCTTTCCTTATTTCTCCTTTTCTTCACGCCAACTCAGGCTCCCTTTTTGTATACATATTTTCTATACAGTAAGTCTTGCAGAGGCAATGTCTTTAGTTTACTGATGGCGGAACGGAGCACTTACTCAACTACATAGTTAATTTATTTTGTTTCAAAATGCTGCCACATTTTATAAGAAAACTTAAAAGAAAATTAAACTCATTAAAAAACTCATACATTGTTTTTGCAACAAAGCAATTAAGAAAGCCTGCCTATCTGGGATGGCGGGCGACATTCTAAATAAAAAAAAAAAAGTCTAAATTACCTTCTGTTGGAAACAAAGTGAGAGCTATCTCTTGTGGCTTAATAAGAAATGGAGGTTTTAGAATTAATAGAAAGATTCAGCCACCTCCATAGTTAGGTGTTACTAAGAGGTTTGCTGAACACTAGCAGAAAAAAATATGAAACAATTCAAAAGACCACGTTACTAACTAAATTAAAATGCTTTACAAGAAACTGAAAGAAGCCAAGGATTTTATCTTCTTCCCACAATACATGCATACACAAAGGTATGACTGGGTCCCCTTGCATTGTCTTAGCATCAAAATACTGAACAAGAGCAAGGTTGCCATGGAAACAAAGGACTAACACAGAATCAATGGAATGCAAAATATGGGGCCAATCTTATAAACCCATCTCTCATCAGAGTAGTCCTTACTCACACTAATAGTTCCCTTGAATCAGTGAGAGTACTGCCATGAGTAATAAGGGGTTTCAGGACTCAGGCATCAGGAAATAATGCCTATTATTTGTTAAGTGGATAATCAATGACACTTTTATGATAATGCTGGGCACGAGACAGAGAAACGTGACTTCTCTTCCCCTGAATTTGAGTTTTAACATGATCTGACACCTGAACATCTGCCTGAAAGGAAGTCTCCTTCCTCCCCACTGCACTATGGTTAAAGCAGGGAACTCTGCCTATCTGAGGGCCTTTTTCAGGACAGACAGGAGGAACTTGCTTTCGGGGACTTTCTATACAAGGTAGGTGTATAAGATGTTAGAAAAGTGTTGGGATCGGAGACTGCTTCAGGATCACTGGGCTTGCCTCTACTCAGATGTCCCTCAGATGCTATCTTCCAGCATTAGGCTAAAGCAGAAAGACTACACTGCGCCTGGACAGAGGACACTGCAAAACTGTGAGCTCCTTTAGCTGTCCACTTCCTTCCTAGGAGTATTTTCCTCATCAGTGGTACTAGGTGCTGATATACCATGATGATGGATGTGATATGAAGAAAATATGGATGGATGATATAAAAGCCGTAGACGTTTCCACTGGCTCAGACCATCACATCTAAGGCACTTGCAGAAAACCTTGTACACCTTGTCTACCAGAAATCCTGCTATGAGATGGCTGATAAAGATGGACATATTTCATACCCATCAAAATTTCCAGTACTAGAGCTAAGTAATCAGCCAAGTGCCTCAAGTAGTTAGTGTTCCTTTCTGAAGGGGACCCTCAAAACAGAAAAAGTGGTTTCCGTTGGTAAAAGAGGGCCAGCCAGGGAATGAAGCAGCTTGACATCTGCCTCCAGATTTCAGAAATCTAATGCTAGAGCAAGCTGCAAGTAAGCTGTGGGAGATAGTTAGCACATGGTGCAGCCTTTTGTTCAGCTGTTTGTCAAGAAAAAAAAAAGAGAGAGAAGATTGACTCCAAAGTGGAGAATAGTGGTGCCATAATTCTGCAGTTTAGTGGAAGGTGGCCAGTTCTGTAGGGTCCCTCCTGAGTCTGCTTAATTGCATGAGATAAGAAGAAAAGACAGTTTACTGGGCAAACCCCATCTGGTAAGCAGCTCAAATTAAGATTGACTTCTTTTGCAAAATGTGCTCAGATATTTGTGTTCTCAACCTTTCTTCTAATGGCTATATAAGCTGGGAGAAGTAGTATCTTTTAAAGGACCAATTCCTGCTGATGAAAAAAACAAGGTTTCAAGCTACACAGAGCTCTTCTTCAGCTCACAAATGACCCCCCTCCACGGGAGACCCTCCCCTCCGAGGCCCCTGAGGATGCCCCTTCTGCCCGGATACCATCCGAACCCCCCGCGAATCCCGAGGCGACCGCTGAGGCGGGCCCTAGAGGAGAGGCACCCGGGGTGGCAGGTGTTGGCCTCTCCTCCGTGTATGCAGAGATTGAGGCCCTAGATTTGACCCCGGTCACCCAGGGAGAGGATGATCTACTCCCAGCTGGCCTCGGGATGGGCAATTTCACCCCAGCCCCTTTTTCCCCATGTTCCCTCCCACTGCTTGCCTTCCCGGGCGAGCACCATGCAGAAGGTGGTCCACCACCTGATGCCACGGCCGCCAAGACCACCGCGGAGTCAACGCCTAGCATTACTGGGAGCCCCCTCCCTTACCCCTTAACCCTCGACTCTGCTCAGGAGGCACCTTCCTTTAGCTGCTTGCCTCCTGAATCTCAGAGCCTTACCTCTGCCCCTGCCCCCTCCCCTGCCCCCACCCAGTTTACCCGCTCCTGCAATGCTCCTGCCGCCCCTGGGGTTGCAGATTCCCCCCAGGGAGCAGTCTCTGCACTTTTTAGTTGCGACCCATTAGGAGTTGCAATTTTTCCCCCGCCATCCCCTTCCACCCCAAGGCATGAAATGGATTTAAAAACCCCAGCCTGTCAGACGCCCCGTCGGTGGTCCGCACCCTGCCTACCCGCCTTAGCGGACCTCGAGGCTGTATTAAGAATCCCACCGGGGAGTACCCTGGGAACCGTAACCCCATCCCCCCATGAGCTGCGGCATGCACTACGGAAGTTCTTAGAACACACCCGTGGTGCCCGCAATAGGGTACAGCTAGCTCTTCAGCTCTGGGGGGACTTTGATCAAATTTTTCAGGCCACAAGGTCCCTTATAAAGGAGGGCAGAGGGCAAGGCAGGCGCGGCGCTGCGGCCTACGAGCAGGCCCGCGGCTTCCGAAGAGATCTACTCATCTACGGGATGGGTCACGGGTTGCTGCGCAACCCGCCGGGGGCCACGAACACGCCCACCAGTGAGAAACCCCCACCCCCCCAGCCCTCCGCATGACGCCTCTTATTATTGCAACCTTGAACACCAGGGGCTGCAGGATGGCTCTCCACAGGATCCAGGTACTCTCTTACCTTTGGGAAGGGGGGTACTCTGTAGCTTTCCTGCAGGAGACCCATACGGACCCGACCTTTGAGGACAGGTGGCGGCTGGAGTGGGGGGACGGGGTATACTTAAGCCACTTCACGACTTGGCAAGCTGGAGTGGCGACTCTGTTCTCCCCCACCCTACGGCCCGAGGTGCTAGGGGTCACTGAGGTCGTGCCGAGCCACCTGCTGCACCTTCGAGTCCGTATGGAGGGGCTCCTGGTCAACCTTGTTAATATCTATGCCCCGCAAATGAGCCCAAAGCGGCCACAATTTTACCAGCGGGTGTCCGACTTTCTCGGCACCCTAGATTCGCACGAGTGCCTGGTCCTGGGAGGGGACTTTAACACCAGCCTCGAGGAACAGGACCGCTCAGGGGCCGAGCCTAGCCCAGCCGCCGCGAACATTCTCCGAGGAATAGTCGAACATCACTCCCTAGTGGACGTCTGGCGTCACCATCACCCAGATGACACTTCCACGTTCACTTTTGTCCGGGTGGAGGCCCATCAGTCACACGACTCTCGGTTGGACCGTATTTACTTATCCCGTTTCCATCTTTCACAGGCCCACTCCTCCACCGTTCGGCCGGCCCCTTTCTCCGACCATCATTTAGTCACCATAACGGTCTCCCTCCATGCAGAGAGACCGGGGCCGGCCTATTGGCACTTTAATAATAGCCTGTTGGAGGACGAGAGCTTCGTGACGTCCTTTCGGGAGTTTTGGCTGGCCTGGCGAGAGCAGTGGCATGTCTTTCCCTCGATGCGGCGATGGTGGGATCTAGGGAAGGTACGCGCCAAGCTCTTCTGCCGTGACTACACTCGGGGCACCAGCCGACGGAGAAATGCGGCGATAGAGCAGTTGGAACGGGAGGTCTTAGAGATGGAGAGGCGCCTGGCCGCCAACCCCGAGGACCCGTCCCTCTGCGGAGCGTGCCGGGAGAAGCGGGAGGAGTTTCGGGCCCTCGAGGACCACCGGGCCCGAGGTGCCTTCGTCCGGTCCCGCATCCGCCTCCTTCGGGAGATGGACCGCGGCTCCCGCTTCTTCTATGCCCTGGAGAAAACGAGGGGGGCCAAGAAACACGTCACCTGCCTTCTAGCGGAAGACGGCACCCCCCTCACGGATCCGGAGGAGATGTATGGGAGGGCCTGCGACTTCTACACAAGCCTTTTCTCCCCGGATCCGACCGATCCTGGCGCTTGCGGGGTGCTCTGGGAGGAACTCCCCACAGTCAGCGTGGGCGACCGAGACCGGCTAGAGCTGCCTCTCACCCTGGCCGAGTTCTCGGAAGCCCTCCGCCGCATGCCCACCAATAAATCTCCGGGCATGGACGGGCTGACTGTGGAGTTTTACCGCACGTTCTGGGACATCCTCGGCCCAGACCTAGTCACTGTCTGGGCTGAGTCTTTGCGGGGCGGGGTCCTCCCTCTGTCGTGCAGGTGAGGGGTGCTCGCCTTGCTGCCGAAGAAGGGGGACCTCCGCGATTTACGAAACTGGCGTCCCGTCTCACTCCTTAGCACGGATTACAAAATCATAGCGAAAGCAATTTCGCTGCGGCTAGGGTCCGTGATGGCGGACATGATCCACCCAGACCAGACCTATACTGTCCCAGGTCGCTGCATTTTTGACAACCTATTTCTAGTCCGAGACCTTTTGGAACTCGGGCGGAGAGACAGTCTGTCGTTCGCCGTCCTGTCTCTTGATCAGGAGAAGGCATTCGATAGAGTAGACCATGGGTACCTCCTGAGCACTCTGCAGGCGTTTGGATTCGGACCTCAGTTTGTGAGTTTTCTCCGGGTACTGTATGCCTCCGCGGAGTGTTTGGTTAGGCTCAACTGGACCCTGACCGAACCGGTCAGCTTCGGGCGAGGAGTGCGACAGGGGTGCCCCCTCTCAGGCCAGCTGTATGCTCTTGCGATCGAGCCTTTCCTCTGTCTCCTCCGCAGGAGGTTGACGGGGTTGGTGCTGCGGGAGCCGGAGCTGCGGCTGGTCCTGTCGGCGTACGCCGATGACGTACTTCTCGTGGTCCAGGACCCGGGCGACCTGGCGCAAGTGGAGGCATGCCAGGCCCTCTATTCGGCAGCCTCCTCCGCCCGAGTCAACTGGGTCAAGAGCTCTGGCTTGGCGGTGGGGGACTGGCGGCAGGCAAGCTCCTCCCTCCCGCGCTTCAGACCATCCGGTGGAGCGCGGGTCCTCTGCTCTATCTCGGCGTTTACCTTTCCGCCACGCACCCTTCCCCACCGGAGAACTGGCAAAATTTAGAGGGCGGGGTGATAGAGCGGATCCGGAAATGGACGAGGCTACTCCGCTGTCTCTCCCTCCGAGGGAGAGCACTGGTGCTTAACCAACTAGTCCTGTCCACGCTCTGGTACCGGCTCAACACCCTGGCCCCGGCCCCGGGTTTCCTGACCCACCTCCGGAGATTGATTCTAGAGTTCTTTTGGTCAGGAATGCACTGGGCCCCTGTCGGAGTTCTTCATTTACCCCTGAAGGAAGGAGGGCAGGGCCTGAAGTGTCTGTACACTCAGGTCCGCGTTTTCCGCCTCCAGGCCCTGCAGAGGCTCCTTTAATGTGCAGGTAGTTCGACGTGGAGCATATTGGCGCACGCCTTCCTGCGCCGCTTCCAAGGGCTCCGATACGACCGGCAGCTCTTTTATCTTTGTCCGAGAGGTTTTCCGCGAGACCTCTCCGGGCTGCCGGTCTTCTACCAGGACCTCCTCTGGACCTGGAAACTGTTTCTAACGACCAGGTCTGTGGCGGCCACCGTGGGAGCAGATCTCCTCACGGAGCCCCTGCTACACAATCCCCAACTCCGTGTGCAGGTGGCGGAGTCCCGCTCGGTGCACCAGAGGTTGGTCCTGGCGGAAGTCACGAGGGTCGGAGACCTCCTGGACTACGACCGGAGAGACTGGCTGGATCCCCTGACGCTCGCTCGGCGCATGGGGCTCTCCAGCCCTCGTACCCCCTGGCGCGTACTTCAGGAGGTGAAGGCCGCCTTGGCCCCCGCTGCTCGGGCTTATGTCAACTGAGCCTTGCGCGAGGGTGCACCCCGCCCATCCTCTACCCCAGGCCCACCGGACCTTTCCATTGGGCCCCTACCCTGCTGATCCCAACAAACCCCTCACCCTTTCACTGCAAGCCGGCTGCATGAACTGCAGCCGGTCAGTTTTCAAATTGCACCACGGAAATATTTATACACACTCACGCTTCACACCCTTCACGCCCACACCCTGGTGTCCCGCCCCGATACAAAGTGGCGGGACCTCCTGCCACCTTTGGAGGGCGAGCAACCTCGGTGGGCCAGCCTGTATTCCACCTTGGTCCCGAAGCCCGTCGGGGACATCAGTTGGCGGCTCCTTCACGGAGCTGTGAGCACGGGCATGTTTCTGACACGGTTTACCTCCATCCCAGATACTTGCCCTTTTTGTAATGTGAGGGAAACCCTGGCGCATGTATATTTAGAGTGTGCCAGATTGCAGCCCCTTTTCTGGCTCCTCACAAATATTCTATTGTGCTTTTGGCTTCATTTCTCCCCTCACCTCTTTATCTATACACTCCCCATCCGTGGCCCCACAAAATCGCGGGATCTCCTGGTTAACCTCCTCCTAGCCTTGGCTAAAACAGCCATTTTTAAAACCAGAGAGAGGAGGTTGTCCCATGAAACGTCCTGCGATTGTAGGGCCTTTTTTCGATCCTCAGTACATTCACGTATCCGGGCGGAGTTCCTCTGGGCGGCGTCCACCGACTCCCTTGACACCTTCGAAGAGCGGTGGGCGCTGTCCGGGGTTCTCTGCTTGGTGACCCCGTCCGGTTCCCTCTGTCTGACCCTTTGATTGAGGGGAAGAGCGAGAGACACCAGCCCCAGCCGTTGCCACTGTGGATACCATCGTTACTGTCATCTAGGAGGGGTCCTATAATACGTGGGTGTCTACCCTCCCACCCCCAAACCGCCCACCCCGCAGCCGTGCCCATTTTGCCGGGCACTCTCAGGAGAGGGATAATCGGTGACACTGGGCGCGGCACTAGGTAACTCAAGGGGGTGGAAGACCACGAGTGTCGAGGAAGCCCCCCCGCTCTAGGCCACCAGGTAACTCACGAGGGTAGAAGACCACGAATCTCGAGGAAGCCCCCCCGCTCTGGGCCCAGGCTAGCGTGAACACTTCTCCCTCCTGAAAGCTGCTGTGTTATACCTTCTGTTTGCGTTGTTTTGTTGCATACTTTGATCTGTTTCTTTGGTAATTCTTGTAACTGTCACAATAAAATTCTTTTCTGTTTCAAAAAAAAAAACAAACCTTCCCTGTTACCTTACCCAGGGAAAAGGGACCTACTTAGCCTGCTCTCCTGCTGCTGCCCTCTGGCCTGGGCTTTCCTTGCTTTTCGCCCCTGCTTTCGGCTTCCCTCCTGACCGGGCCAGACGCTCTCCCCCGTTTCTTTTCTTTTTGTTGTTTTTTTTTTCTTTCTCTGCTGTTGCTAGAGTGCTGGCCAGCTGCTGGCTGGCCGTTAGCCCCCCCCCCGCCTTCCCTCGGACGCTGCTGCCGCTCCAGCTGAAACCGCCCCCCCTGAGAGAGGGGGGGCCTACCGGCCCGCTTCCCCAGAGGGGGGGAGTGGAAGGACCTAGCCCCCAGACCCAGCCGCTTGCTGTTTGTCTGCGGACCCGTCTTCGGTCGAGAGGACTCTTATCACTTGCTCCAGTATTTCTGGAATGCAAAAAAGAAAACCCGGAACAGACAGAGAAAAAGCAGTCCACCGCAGGAACACCGCCCGGGGAATCTACAAATTGCCATGGAGGGGGCCTAAGACTGAGTAACTTTTGAACTGTGCTCTCGTGTGGGGGGAGGCCTTGACTGTGTCTTAACTGTGTTTGTAGGGACACAGGGGGTGTGGCACGGAGCTGCCCCCTGATCCATCTGTGTCCTTCCAACCCCCACACTACGATCTTCACCCCCCCACACTCTACCATCTTTGCTGGCTGTCTAACATCTGCCTCTGGACTCAGTTGCTCACCCTGATTCCACCGCGTGGGCCAGAAGCACCAGCCAACCAAACAGGTCTCTCTGGACAAGCGTATGGTGGTTCATGTGCCCCCCCCCCCGAATTGTCCACCCCACAGCTTGTCCCTTTCTACCTGACCCCAACACCTGTTAATCACCTGCCACTGCCCCCGCTGGGGCATCGGCAATGGAGGGCACCAGGGTGACCCTACGTGCAGGCGTTGGCGAGGGTGGTGGGGCCCTCGGCCATTGTGGCGGCCTCCAAAATGTACGGGAAGGTCGTTTTCTTCTTAGTATCGGAGGCTGCTGCCCAGGAAGCGGTGGAGAGGGGCCTGGCGGGGGGGGGCGGGGGGTGTTTGTCCCCCTAGAGCCGCTAGAGGACCTGCGCGTCCGCCTGGTCCTGACCTCTGTCCCTCCTTTTCTCCCCAATGCTGCCCTGATACCCGCCCTTTCCCCCCGGGGGAAACCTGTTTCTGTTATCAGCCCTCTCCCGTTGGACTGCAAGGACCCCACCCTCCGTCAGATTTTTTCCTTCCGCTGACAAGTGCAACTTTTACTGCCATCGGCGGCGTGTGACGGAGTGGCACTCGAAGGGTCCTTCCTAGTCCCCCACCAGGGGGCCCGTTACCGGGTGTACTTTTCCACGGGGGAAGCCCGGTGCTACCTCTGCTGGGCGTCGGGGCATGTCCAGAGGCACTGCCCCTTAGCCCGGCAAGCAGGGGCACCTGGGATCCCCGAGACCCGGCAGGACATCGGCCCCATCATTGCCGACGCCCCTGGCTGCCCGGTACCCAAAGCTGCCCCCCCTCCTCTTCGGACCACCGCTACTCCCACTCAGGCCCAAGGGGCACCTCCCCTACAACGCCCAGATGAGCGGGAGAGCCCCGCTGCTGACAATCTAGCGAGGCCTATGGAGGAGGGTGTGGCAGAGATACCACCAGGCATGGGAGAGAGCCTGCCCCAGGGAGAATCCACCCTCCCTTATGCTGCCCCACCGTTCCCCCCGCAAGTCCCTGAGCCATCGCCTTTACCCCCCGACACGACGCCTGCTAACCAGCCCCCAGATGATGCCATGGAGGGCTGGGCCCTAGTCCAGGGGAAGCGAGGCAAGAGGAAGGCTCGAGCTCTGCCTCATCTACCCGAGGTGGAGGCCCCCCGGAAGACCAGGAAGGGGGGCACCGATGCCAAAACTTCCGCTTTGCCCACGAGTGCGTCCCATCCACTGGTGTCAGCCGGGAAAGACGTGGCAGCACCGGAGGGTAGTGTCTCCCCTCCACGGGAGACCGTCCCCTCCGAGACCCTCGAGGAAGCCCCTTCTGTCCCGAAGCCCCCTTGAACCCCGAGGCAACCGTCGTGGCGGGTGCTGGCGGGGAGAACCCCGGGGTGGCGGAAAGTGTCCTCTCCTCCATGTTCAAGGAGATCGAGGCCTTAGATCTGACCCCGGTCGCCCAGGGGGAGGATGACCTTTTGCCAGCAAATCTCGATCTGGGCGACCTTCTTTTCCCCATGCTCCCTCCCCTTAACTGCTGCTTCCGCTCCCACCTCCGAGGAGCCCCCACCGGTGGACTCCTCCACCGACCCAACCGCTGATGGCACCCCGCTGACGACCACCGAGCCTGCTCAGGTGACAGCTGGCGCCACGTGGCCGGGGCACAAGTCGCCAGGGGCACCCCCCGTTGGTGCGGAGCAATCGACTTCCTTCCCGGGCAGGGGCCCTACAGAAGATAATCCATCTCCTGATGCTGTGGCCGCTAAATCCACCACAGAGTGCGCGCCCAGTGTCACTGAGAGCTCCCTCCCCACCTCCTTAACCCTTGAGCCTGATTGGGAGGTGCCACCATCCAGCTGCTTGCCTCCCGAAACCCAGAACCTCGCCTCTGCCCCTACCCCTGTCCCTACCCCTATCCAATTTACCTCCTGCAATGTCATTGCCGCCCCCAGGGCTGTCTCCTTCCCTTTCCCAACTGATGACCTCCAGGGAGCGGCCTTTGTGTTCTCCTGCCCCGACCCATTAGGAGCTGCTATTTTCCCTCCCCTGCCCCCTATCGCCCTTGAGCTTGAGGCAGGCCTAGAAGTTCCAGCCTGTCAGGCACCCCGTCGGGGGTCCGCACCCTGCTTGTCCGTTTTAGTGGACCACAGGGCTGCACCCAGGGCCCCGCCGGGGAACAACCGGGAAACCATAACCCCACCCCCCCATAAGCTGCGAGGACAGCTGTGGAAGTTTTTAGAGGATGTCCATGGCTCCCGCAACAAGGTACAACTTGCTCTCCAGCGATGCGGGGACTTTTCTCAAATCCTCTGGGCCACAAGGGCCCTCATGGGGGAAGGTAAAGGGACGGGGAAGCAGGATGCCGCGGCCTACTGGCGGGTCCGTGTCTTCCATGAACAATTACTCACCTACGGGATGGGTCACGGACTGCTGCGCGGCCCGCTGGGAGATGCGAGCGTCCCTGCCAGTGAGGACCCCCCCCGACCCTCCCCATGACACCTCTCACCATCGCAACGTTGAACACCCGGGGTTGTAGGATGGCTCTCCGCAGGTCCCAGGTGCTCTCCTTCCTTCGGGAGGGAGGGTACTCTGTGGTTTTCCTGCAGGAGACCCATACAGACCCGACTGCCGAAGACAGTTGACGGCTGGAGTGGGGGGACAGGGTCTACTTTAGCCATGCCATGGTTTGACAGGCTGGAGTGGCGACCCTGTTCTCCCCCGACCTACAGCCCAAGGTGCTAAGGGTTGCCGAGGCCGTGCCGGGTCATCTGCTGCATCTCTGGGTCCGTATGGAGGGGCTCGTGGTTAACCTCGTTAACATCTATGCCCCGGCATAGGGCCCAGAGCGGCTGCAATTCTACCAGCGGGCGTCCGCCTTCCTCGGCACCTTAGATTCTCACGAGTGCCTGGTCCTGGGAGGGGACTTTAATACCACCCTCGAGGAACAGGACCACTCGGGGACCAAGCAGAGCCCGGCCGCCATGGACACCCTCTGGGAGATAGTCAAACACCACTCCCTAGTGGACATCTGGCGCGACCACCACCCGGATGACACTTCCACGTTCACCTTTGACCGCGTGGAAGCCCATCGGTCAAGCCACTCCCAGTTGGACTGCATTTATTTATCACACTTCCATCTCTCATGAGCCCACTCCTCCAGCATTCGGCTGGCCCCATTTTCTGACCATCATCTAGCCACCATGACAGCCTCCCTCTGTGCGGAGAGGCTGGGGCCGGCCTATTGGCATTTTAACAACAGCCTATTGGAGGATGAGGGCTTTGTGACGTCCTTCCGGGAATTCTGGCTGGCCTGGCGAGGGCAGCGGCGTGCCTTTCCCTCGGCGCGGCAATGGTGGGACCTGGGGAAGGTGCGCGCCAGGCTTTTCTGCCGCGACTACAGCCGGGGCACCAGCCGACGGAGAAATGCGGTGATAGAGCAGTTGGAACGGGAGGTCTTAGAGCTGGAAAGGCATCTAGCCACTAGCCCCAAGGACCCGCTCCTCTGCGGAGCGTGCCGGGAGAAGTGGGAGGAGCTCCGGGCCCTCGAGGACCATTGGGCCCGGGGCGCCTTTGTTCGATCCCGCATCCGCCTCCTTCGGGAGATGGATCGCGGCTCCCGCTTCTTCTATGCCCTGGAGAAAACGAGGGGGGCCAGGAAACACGTCACCTGCCTCCTGGCAGAAGACGGCACCCCCCTCACAGAACCGGTGGAGATGTGCGGGAGGGCCCAAGCCTTCTACGCAAGTCTTTTCTCCCCGGATCTGACCGACCCTGGCACTTGCAGAGTGCTCTGGGAGGAGCTCCCTACGGTCAGCGTGAGCGACCGAGACCGGCTAGAGTTGCCTCTCACTCTGGCCGAGTTCTCAGAAGCCCTCCATCGTATGCCCACTAATAAGTCTCCAGGCATGGACAGGCTGACCGTGGAGTTCTACCGTGTGTTTTGGGACGTCCTCAGCCCAGACCTAGTCACCGTCAGGGCTGAGTCTCTGCAGAGCAGGGTCCTCCCTCTTTCATGCAGGCGAGCTGTGCTCGCCTTACTGCCGAAGAAGGGGGACCTCCGCGATTTACGAAATTGGCGTCCCGTCTCGCTCCTCAGCATGGACTACAAAATCGTAGTGAAAGCAATCTCGCTGTGGCTAGGGTCTGTGCTGGCGGACGTGATCCACCCAGACAGACCTACACCGTCCCGGACCGCAGTATCTTTGATAACCTATTTCTGGTTCGGGACCTTTTGGAACTCGGGCATAGAGACGGTCTGTCATTCGCCCTCCTGTCCCTAGATCAGGAGAAGGCGTTCGATAGGGTGGACCATGGGTACCTCCTGAACACTATGAGAGCGTTTGGCTTCGGACCCCAGTTTGTGGGTTTTCTCCAGGTGCTGTACGCCTCCGCAGAGTGCCTGGTTAAGCTCAACTGGACCCTGACCGAACCGGTCAGCTTCGGGCGAGAAGTACGGCAGGGGTGCCCCCTCTCGGGTCAGCTGTATGCTCTGGTGATCGAGCCTTTCCTCTGCCTCCTCCGCAGGAGGTTGACAGGGTTGGTGCTGCGGGAGCCGGAGCTGCGGCTGGTCCTGTCGGCGTACGCTGATGACGTACTCCTCATGATCAAGGACTCAGGCGACTTGGCACAGGTGGAGGCTTGCCAGGCCATCTATTCGGCAGCCTCCTCTGCCCGGGTCAACTGGGTCAGTTGCTCGACGGTAGGATACTGGCGGCAGGCGAGCTCCCTCCCACCCACGCTTCAGACCATCCGGTGGAGCGCGGGTCCGCTGCTCTACCTCGGCGTTTACCTTTCTGCCATGCATCCCTCTCCGCCGGAGAACTGCGAAAATTTAGAGGGTGGGGTGATAGAGCGGCTCTGGAAATGGATGGAACTACTCCGATGTCTCTCCCTTCATGGGAAAGCACTGGTGCTTAATCAACCAGTCCTGTCCAAGCTCTGGTACCGGTTCAACACCCTGGTCCCGTCCCCAGGTTTCCTGACCAACCTCCGGACATCAATTCTGGGGTTCTTTTGGTCAGGAATGCACTGGGCCCCTGTAGGGGTTCTTCATCTACCCCTGAAGGAAGGAGGACAGGGCCTGAAGTGTCTGTACACTCAGGTCTGCGTCTTCCGCCTCCAGTCTCTACAGAGGCTCCTTTATAGTGCAGGCAGTTCGGCATGGAGCATACTGGCGCACGCCATCCTGCGCTGCACCCGAGGGCTCCGATATGACCGGCAGCTCTTTTATCTCTGTCTGGGAGGGCTTCCGCGAGACCTCTCAGGGCTGCTGGTCTTCTACCAGGACCTCCTCAGGACTTGGAAACGGTTTTTAACGACCAGGTCCATGGTGGCCACCGAGGGGGCAGATCTCCTCGCGGAGCCCCTGCTACACAACCCCCAGCTCCGTGTGCAGGTGCCGGAGTCCCTCTCGGTGCGCCAAAGCTTGATCCTGAAGTCACGAGAGTCGGAGACCTCCTGGACTACAACCGGGGAGACTGGCTGGATCCCCTGACACTCGCTCGGCGCATGGAGCTCTCCAGACCTCGTACCCCCCGGCGCGTACTTCAGGAGGTGAAGGCCGCTTTGCCGCCCGCTGCTAGAACTTACCTCAATCAGGTCCTGCTTGAGGGCACGCCCCGCCCACTCTCTACCCCAGGCCCGCCGGACCTTTTAATTGGACCCCTGCCCCGCAGACCCAATTGACCCTCTCACCCCTTTACTGCGAGCCGGCTGCATGAACTGCAGCTGGTATGCTTCCAAACCGTGCCAAGGAAACATCTATACATGCTCGCGCTCCACACCCTTCACGCCCTCACCCTAGTGTCCGGCCCCGACACAAAGTGGCAAGACCTTCTGCCACCTTTGGAGGGTGAGCAGCCCCGGTGGGCCAGCTGATATTCCACCTTGGTTCCGAGGCCCATCGGGGACATCAGTTGGTGGCTCCTTCATGGAGCTGTGAGCACGGGCACGTACTTGGCGCGGTTCAACCCCATCCCAGATACTTGTCCCTTTTGTGGAGTGAGGGAAACCCTGGCGCACATATATTTGGAGTGCGCCAGGCTGCAGCCCCTGTTCCGGCTCCTCACAAATCTTTTATTACGTTTTTGGTTGCATTTTTCCCCTCACCTTTTTATTTATGCACTCCCCATCCGTGGCCTCACAAAGTCGCGGAATCTCCTAGTTAACCTCCTCCTGGCCCTGGCTAAAACAGCCATCTATAAAACCAGAGAGAGGAGGTTGGCCGATGGAGTTTCCTGTGACTGTGGGGCCGTTTTCCGATCCTCAGTCCGTTCACGTATCTGGGCGGAGTTCCTCTGGGCGGTGTCCACCGACTCCCTTGATGCTTTTGAGGAGCGGTGGGCGCTGTCCGAAGCTCTCTGCTCGGTGTCCCCATCTGGCTCCCTTTGTTTTGACCCTTTGATTGGGGGAGAGAGTAAGGGACCCCAGCCCCAGCTATTGCTGCTGCAGACACCACGACCTTAGAGGGGACCTTTCATACATGGGTGCAGGTCCCCCCCTCCCCGGGTTGTCCACCCCACAGCCTGCCCCTTTTGTTAGGTGCTTTCAGAGGAGGGAATTGTTGGTGACACTCGGGCGTGGCGCCAGGTAACTCGAGGGGGTGGCAGACTTTGAGAGTCGATGAAGCCCCCTCGCTCTGGACCACCAGGTAACTCGGAAGGGTGGAAGACCACGAGAGTCGAGGAAGCCCCCCGCTCTGGGCCCAGGCAAGCTTGAACACTTCCCTCCCCTGAAGCTAATGAGAAAACAATTGTGACTGGTTGCTGTGTTACACATTGTATATGCTGTAGTTTTGTTTTGTAAGTGTGTTATACAAATAAAAAAATATCTTTTTTGCTTCAAAAAAAACATTACTCTCCTATAGCCATCTGGCCCGACCCTGTCACAATATGTATATCCAGCTGGCCAACTGCATCGCCAAATATCAATTTGAAATGGAATTATTATTATGCATGCAGTGATAGAGTTTGTTTTCCTATTAACTCTCAAACCCAGCTGACATACTGAATAGATCAAATAGATGCATACTTGCCCCACATCTGTAAAATGGGCTATTGCTAATGCACTTCCCCACGACTGTGGCCCTCATAAATCCTGTAGGCTTTGCCTATTGCTAATATGCAGGCCCATTTTTCAGATTGGGCCAGTAGACATATGTGTTTGTGCCATGTGTTGGGACTGGGAGTCAGGACACAAGTATATTCTCTTTTCACCTCCATTGTTGTAAATAAGGAATAACATCAGTGAAGTCAGGAAAATTTATCATCGTTTAAGATCAGTGAAGTGAGATTTATGAACCTATGAAACCTTGGAAAGTTTTCAGTGTACACATTTGATTAGCTTTAGCAATCATGTCCTTTGTTAATAATTATCAAAGCAACTCTGAGTACTTGAAGTTCACATAAGTAAAATTTTTGAAAGTAAATTGCATACATCTTTGAGAAACATGTATTGATTTTACCATGCCGATATGAGTAATAAGTGTCTAATATTTTTTTCATGGATTAAGAGTAAGGGAAAATGTATTTTTTTCTCTCTCTCAAAAATCTATTGTTAAAATAAAATGGTATAAAAGTTAATCAATCTTGTGATAATAGCTTTCGGGACAACTACTCTATTTGACTTCATTTTTTTATTTGTCTACAGAGCAATACAAAAAGAACTGGGTGTGATAAGAATAAAGTGTAGGAATAAAATTACATTGATCTAATGTAAAATTGCAGTGGGTTTCTTCCAGCAGCCTTCCCTTAAAAGAAATATTAAGTTAAATCACTAACTCCATAGTTTAGGAATAACAGTTAGCAAATTTTCTGAGCAAGTGAGATTCACCCCTATGCAGAGGACCAGTAGGAGGGCCACGCACCATTTAAATCCATAATCTTAAATTAAATTTCAGTGAAATATAATCCGAATAGTGGCCCTCTGCATAGGAGTACATTTCTATTAATGCCAACATAAAAGAACTAGGAGATGTTACTTTATGTAACTTTGTTCATTTTCTTTTATTTTACAAATAGGGCTAGATTGTGACTTGCACAACATGGCTGCACAAGGGATTAATACCTCCCCTTACACCTCTATGGAGGCTGCCCATACCTTAGGTAAAGGCATACTAGAAGGAGCAGCTGAGCAGGGAATGGACAGAGTCGTGACTCAATACCTTTCCTACTTACTGGCCAGCACAGCTGAGTAGGTGTGGGGTTTGTTGTAACTTCTTATTAGCAGAGGCCAGCAGGAAATTACTCCTCTCACATAACTCCGGTGCAAGGTTAGAAGCAGGGAAGTCATTTTGATTCGGGATAAATCCTAGCTTAATTAAATCTTACTCCATTGGGACCAGAATTTCATCTAGGGTCTCTGAGTCACATTGACCTCCTAGGGCTGGGTGGTGCAATTTACACTACTCCTTTTCTTTGGGTTGTACCTAAAGTAAAAAAAATCGGACCAAAATTCATGAGTAACAGACTGCTCTGATGAAAGAAATTTACCATCCAGGTTATGTCATTGATAATGCCATCTATAAATTAAGGCTAAGATTAAAGTAAAGAACTCTAGTACAGCTGAAAGGGGCTGCAAAATATGATAAGAGTGTATTTTTAAGGAGTTCTCATTTGAATGAAAATTAGTTTCAGATCCCCATCTGTGTATTCAAGGGAAAAATTACTCTAATCTCTACAGAAGAGAGATAAAAAGGAGATCTGTTGAAGATGAAATAATGAATTTACACTCCTAACATTCATTTTAAGGTGCAGAAGATACATTACTCTACATTATGGCTATATTAGACTTAAATAAATTTCATTATGAAAACAAGATTAGAGGAGAGCAATGTAATTTGAAAACAGACAGTACTTATATGAATATTTATAATAAAAAGCTTTCAGAATGGTAATATGTGGCTGTACTTTTGGATAATTAAATACAAAAGTGCCTTAAAATAATGTAAAGACACTGATTTAAACACACAAAATCAAGGTAATTCCAGGCTACCACACAACCCTTTCACTCATTCTGTTATGCATACTCTTACAGTCCTGTATCATTGACGTCCAATCTTTCAAACCATATGAACAGCTGGTTGTAATCTGTAGGCATAGCAGGGTGTCATAAGGACAAAGTGGGAGGCCTAACTGTGAGTGCCTTTATTTCCACAGGTTTCAGAGTAGCAGCCGCGTTAGTTTGTATTCACAAAAAGAAAAGGAGGACTTGTGGCACCTTAGAGATTAACCAATTTGTTAGAGCATAAGCTTTCGTGAGCTACAGCTCACTTCATCAGATGCATCCGATGAAGTGAGCTGTAGCTCATGAAAGCTTATGCTCAAATAAATTGGTTAGTCTCTAAGGTGCCACAAGTCCTCCTTTTCTTTTTGTGAATACAGACTAACACGGCTGCTACTCTGAAACCTGTAAAAATTAATGCCAAGTGGGACAGATATGGAGCCTCTCACAATCAAATACCATGAAAGAGCAGCACGTCTATACATTTTGAATTTATTTTTAAATTTCATTATTCCTGGGTTGTTATGGTATTTTTTAAATCCCTGACTTTCAGCAGGTTTTTCAACAATACCTGGCACATTGGCAACAATTTTTCATGGACGCAAAATATCCCCTTCTAAAATTCACAATACAAATCTGCCTGGCTCTACTTTCCATTTTCTGCTTTTTTTCAAAGACTGTTTAAAACTGCTACTGAAAACCAAGTCTGTGTTATCAGCACCCTATTAAAGCTTTCTTGTGAAGGCATAAATTATGCTGTATGGATGGGTGTTTTTATTCAAAATATTTTTAATAAGAAATGATCTCAATGGAGATGAATGGGATGTTTGCAACACTGATGTCAAAGGGACTTTGCATAATAGGAATGTTGCAAGAGACACATTTTAGAAGGAGACTATGGTTGGCATATTCACCTTATAGGATCATCTATACGTAAGCAGTTTGGGCTATACATTATTTAGACTGCAAAAAGTTCCATTACTGTGTATAGATGGGTCTTGGTATAGTTAAAATTCTTTGAGTACCATATATTGCATAGCATCATACTGCATGGTGTCTCTGCTAGTATGTTGTATACAATCAAAACATCTGTCACTGCACTGCACTTCATATTTTGTGTATGTATCACTGTTTCTTTGCAAAGTCCTATGAAATTGAATGGTACACTAGCACTGCAGATTTCAGCAAGTTTTTTTCATAGAAAGAACATGAAGTGACATACACTGTACAGAAAGATATAGCACACAGTAACATTGCTGGTGCATTAATGGGAAGACAGTAAGATTCTGTGAGCAGTTACACAGCCGGGAGGTGAAGGGGCGCAAATACAATTCAATGCATGGTATAAGTTGCACCCGTGGAAATAAAAAGAAAAGGAGTACTTGTGGCACCTTAGAGACTAACAAATTTATTTGAGCGTAAGCTTTCGTGAGCTACAGCTCACTTCATCGGATGCATCTGACGAAGTGAGCTGTAGCTCACGAAAGCTTATGCTCTAACAAATTTGTTAGTCTCTAAGGTGCAAGTGAGCTATAGCTCACGAAAGCTTATGCTCAAATAAATTGGTTAGTCTCTAAGGTGCCACTAGTACTCCTTTTCTTTTATTAATTTTTACATAAGTGACAAGCCAAAACAAAGCCCTTGGGAGGATGCAAGAGTAAAGAGTGCTCTTGACTCTATTTAATGGTGACGGAGATGAAGGTGCATCTTTGCCCTGGATCTTGTCCCTTCGTGCAAAGTGCTGACTTATGGAAGATAGGAGATTCTGAATCCTAAATTTAACTTGAGGTGGTTGGTTGTTGGCGGTGAGAAAACTATGCACATTTATGGCACAATATAAATAGTGTTAGTGGTAATAATAGTATAATAGCAAAAGAATATGGCACCTACTGTACCTGCCTTTGCTCTTGCTCTCTCTACCCTCTACACATTCTACTTCTGTCTCCCTTAAAGTGAAGAAAAATACCTTTCACTTTGGCTAATGATTTGACAAAATGGCAGCAGCACAGTCATTTACTTTTGCCTTTTCGTGCAGCTATCAAAGAGGAAGCACTCCTTGTTTTTTTGCTTTACCAGTAAAGCTTTCAGCACTAGTTTAATGGGGGTAGCATTTTATGAGGATACCGTCCATGTTCTCCTGAGCTATCTGATTCTTTTCTTTTCTTTTCTTTTCTTTTCTTTTCTTTTCTTTTCTTAAAGAAGTTAACTATCAAATGATTAGTCTATGTTTGGGGCCATTTCCATGTATGAGCTCGTTTTGAAAACAAGTAAGCCCAATTTCTGGTGAAGCGATTAGCAAGGGGCAGGGGGCACATTTTAAACTTCACAAGACGTGGGTGGGGAGAAAGAGGCCCCTGCTCTGTACCTTTAGTTTTGCTAATGGAATGTGCTTGTAGGCTCAGCCTCCATGGGATGGGGGGGACAGCACCAGTTTGCACCACCAGGACAGCATCTCACAGGACTTCAGCGTCACAGTTTCTTCCCATCTTCCCTCCACTCCAGGGCATAACTAATCTGGTGCTGCTGCTTACCAGTAGCAGATTAACTCCCCACTGCCTGCACACTGACTCAGCAGTGCTTAGTCAAGGCTCTGCATATATTCAGTATTTCTTCACCTGCTCCTCATCCATTTGCTCTGCCTTCCATGTCTGGCATAGCAATCCAGGCCACGCAAGGAAATGAAGGTATTTTATTCTCACTTCATCCCCTATGTGGTGTGTAAAACTAGGCCATAATCTGGCCTCCAATGAATATCAATTTGCATAATAGAGTACTGGATTATGCCTGTAGATTTCTGCACGAGCACCCCTCCGTTCATAGAACTCACTCACATTGCAAAGGGTGGCGCATGCTTACCTTCTGTAGAGTATCCACAAAGCCCAATCCCTTTTCCCTTGACTCTGTGGATTGTCCTTTGTGGTGTTCAGGAATCTGTGAGTGGGGCAGGCTAAGAGGGATGTAAATCTTTCGCTAAACCTACAGGGAATCCACACCAAAGTCTATACAGCCTAAAACTGTATTAATTCTTTTGCAGAGCTCTTCCTTCAAAAGGAAGGCTTGCAGGGGCAGACGCTGGAACTCCCGGCAATGTGGTCTCAACGGAACTCGGAACCACAGCAGGGGACTCTGGCACTGACATGGTTGCATGGGGCACTGAACAGGTGGTTCTATTCCTCCAACAGATTAATAGGGATCCACAGGGCTTGGAGGCCAGGCCCTTTGCAAGGGGACAAATTCTGCCAACAACCAAAGAGGTTGGGGAAAACTCAGATGAGAAAAACATCTCAGTGTTTCTCCTCCCCCAGACCTCCCTTCTGCAGGTTTTTCCAAAGGAGGGAGTGATTTGAGCCAGAACTCATATTTATGCTGACAGCTAATTTGCAGCCTAATGAAATTCAGAACTGAAAAGATAATAAACCCTAAAAAATGGAGCTGGTAAATGGAAATACTGTCAGACCTTTAGTTTTAATAGCAGTGCTATTGAGCACCAGAGCTAAAATAACAAAGCTAATTTTAATGAAGATTTGAACATAGATGAGCTCATTTATCTTCTACAATTATGGTGCATTTGTAGAACTAATATCTAAATAGAATTCCAACCATTTAAGGTTATATGTATATGTACTTTTCAAGTATATTTATCTCAGCATGTTGAAACTAGACCTATTCTAATTAAGTATGAAAATACCATTCTTATTTTCTCATTTTTATTTCTAGGAAATTCCAGTTAAGTACACAGCATAATTTAATAGTTTGGGTTTCCAGGACAGCACATTCTGGGAAAAAGAAATTACTGAGTAAATTTTAACCACAAATTTGTAATAGGCAAGCAACAAGAATATAGGTCCGGATTCAGCAAAATACTGCAATGAAACTATGCACCATAGTTGCCAACTTTCATGTGGTAAATAAGCACCCCGAGTTTCACAATAAGTCAAAAATCAAACTAATCCCATTTCAAAACAAGGCCAAAACAAGCCAATCCCTAAGAACCCCAACACTCTCTATGTGACTAGATTCCTCCTCTCCCTCCCCCCCCAGCATGCAGTCTGGGACTGTGGGGGGCCAGCTATGCACCCCTGACTCTCTCCCCCCGGCCCCTGCTTACTGCTTGCCCCCCCTCCACCCCCCCCCGGCCCTGCTTGCCGGGAGCTGATTTAAAAAAAAGAAGCAACAAGCTACAACAATCAACAAGCTACAAGCCAAACAAGCTACAAGCCGAAAACTAGCCAACAAGCAACTCGCACACCACTTAAGCCAAAAACAAGCCCAATTTCTATGGTTTTTTTGCGGGTTTGGCATGTCTTCTATGCACATGCTTGCAGTTAGACATGTGCTCAAGGGCCTTGCTGTGTTAGGCAATAGTAAGTAAGAAGTAATAGTACATGACAGAGAGTGTATTCATCAGACAATAGACTTACATGCTGTGACAGAATTAATGCACACCCAGGATACTCTTATGTCAATTAAAACTAACTTTTTAAACAATGTGTAAACACTGAAATATAATATATTTATTAAATATGCATCCCCAACAAAATAGTTTGATATGGGTGCTTTTATTTGCTCTAAAGATTGAACTGGATATCTCAAAATATGCTGGTGCTTTAATATGTATTGGTCTTTTTCTTCCTCTTCTGTTCTCCCATGTTCTGCCTTTCCCTCCAGATGATTAGGATCAGAATGAGTAGGACTGCCAAGATGAGTAGTAGTAGCAAGACTCCAAAGGAGAAGGTGCATACACTCAACTAATCAGAACAAGACTGGTGGTTTCTCCTGGGAAGCCCTGTTAGCCATCTAGCTCTGGAGACATGGGGGTAGGGTGGCATGGGTTGGGCAGGTGTCAGTCTGTATGGGACAGAGGATTTTAGGAGGGGAGTGCAAGCCTGCCAGCCACACACAGATGACACCAGAGTATGTGGCAGCAGGACCATTGAAAATAACACCAGGCAGAGTTCATGGGATGTTATCTGTGCAGGAAAGTCTGTAAGAGGTACGTTTGGGGAAGTCAGGTTGTAAGAGGACAATCTAATTGATTGAAGCCTTTGGAAAGTAATTTTATTTGGACAAACTGGAATAAAAAATACAAGTTAAGAATTAAGCATCTAACTAAAGAAAACCTGAATTCCACTAACATATATTGAAATCATGGGAAGCCTGAGTTGTGCAGGAATGCAGCTATGAGAAAGGTGTGAATTGATAATGAGTATGCTTCTTTGTGACCTACTTACAAACCATCAAGTGTGATGCTTAATATATTGCTTGTGACATACCAAAGTGTAAAATCTTGTATTACAATGGTAAATCTTGAGCTCTGATGGAATCATCTGAATGAGAAGAATCTGATGTAAAAATTGCATGGGAAAAAGTAAAGAAATGAAAAGAAAAGAAAAGAAAAGAAAAGAAGTGAGCTTAAGGCTCGGTTTTGGGAACTAAAAGTTCGATTTTCTGCATTTTTCTACTGATGCACAGAGGTTTAGTAAAATGTCACTTTAGGAAAAAATTGAAGTAAATCTTCTTACTAATTTTGGTTATAGCTACTGTAAAATGTTTTGTATCAACAATTCATTTTCAACCCAAAGATTGACGGCTGTGGCAATGGGCACAATTTTGAGATGTGGAGAGGATGGGATTGAGTACAGGACTGACAGGAGGCCTTAGAATGATGAACTGTTCCTTTTAGTAGCAAATGTCAAGACAGAAGAGGGGATAGGCATTGATAAAGAGGATAAATATTGTCAGTTGGGAAAAATGAGCTCATCATTAAAGAATGAAATAGCATTCTAGTGTTTAAGGAGCTAGAACCAAAGTCAAGGTATAATGATAAAAGGATTTGACTGAGGATACTAAATCAAGGATCTATGAAATGAATGATCTACCCTGAGGTATAATATATACTGCATGGTTTAGGTTGCTTACAAGACACAACAAATCATACTTAATGCAGAATTTGGAAATGAGAAAAGAAGGGGAAAAAAGAGTGAGGAATATGATGTTTCTCTTGAAGGGGAAGAGGAGAAGTTTGAAATAAATGGGGAAAAAGTTTAAGGCCAAGAAATTTTGAAGATTGAATAGGGCATTGCATTTTCTCTGGAAATTTCAAAACAGATCAGTCAAGAGCTAGAAGATACTAGAAGATGTTTAAAAAGTAATCCAACAGGTGAACCATAAATGGCAGGTAATAGTTATTGGGAAGCATTTGACAAGCAATTTAGGAATTGTCATTCACAAACCATGGACCTGCCAAAGGGGAAACAATCATTCAAATGCTTTGTTTTTCCAAGAGAGGCTTAGCCTGCTAGTGGGTCTGTGAAGGCTTGCCCAGAGGAAGGGGAACAGGTTATTGAGCCTTCCCCCCACAAAGACTACTTGAGTTATGGGAAGCTTCTTGGGGGAAGGAATATTATTTGGGAATGGTGCTGGTGGATCATATACTTTGAGGGGGAGTTCTTAATAGGTTAATATATGTGGAGGACGAGTTCTTAATTGGTTATTTGGATAAGTTTTGATTTCACATCCAGACCTGCAAAAAAGCTGCTCTAGTTAAACGATTGATATGATGGAGGGGGACAGTCTGCCTATATGAACAAAGGGTGCCCACAGATCCCATGTTAGATACAAATATGGTGAAAGGTTGGCACTAGCAGATACAACAACGATATCCTGCAGATAGCCATTGGTCATGGATGAAGCCCTAGCTTTAGGTGAATTCTCATGAAGTGGACGGGCCATGCTGACTAGGCCAAAGTCCTCCAGGATGTCCTATGAAGATGCTTCTCCTTCAGAATCACTGTTATCATCTTGGTGTTGCTGCCTGACAGGTGTCTGTGGTATGAACTAAACCTCTCTCTCTCTCTTTCTCCCTCTCAGTTGACTCAGGCAAGAAGAAGGAATCATAACATTTTAAAATCTCTGTTTCCTATAAATAGCCACAATATAACACTCTTTTTCACATATGTCTCTGAGGTGGCAGTTACAAACCTGCATGCAGAACATTAATTCTGCCAGCACTGGGCCTTAGTGCTTTATGCATGGCCTTGCTGTACTGCTGATGATACTAGGTATTTTTTAAAAAGTCCAACTGGTACATCTATGGACTGACCCACCTATTAGCAGCCGCTGAATTCATATTGGAAGGAGAAAAAAGAGTACTATCTCAATCTCAGTCCACAGGCCAAGAACCATCCAAGCTGTTGAGCCTCAAAGCAACATCAAAGAGCCTCAGCTAGGCACACACACCAGTGGCACTAACAAAGGTAATACTCTGAAATGGATGAGGGTAAATAACTGTGCCCACTGCAGCTGGGATCAAAGGCATGATTAATGGCTATGGGGGTGGTTAGTGGTAGCATGACATAAAATGCGAAAAATGGATTCCCTCCATGCACTTGGCAGATAGATTACATTTGCTGTGTATAGGATGGGGTACGCAGCAGCTCCCAAAAATCCCTTGGCCAGAGACCTTGGAACCAGGGCAATTAGTCATACAAAACAAACAGAGATAAGTGACTGCATCCTTTCACAAATGAGACTGAGTATTAATTGTTAGACAATTAGTAAAAAAAGTCTAAACTGTGCTCCTAAAACTAAAGCAAGCTGCCAAACTAAACTAACCTCAGAAGCTGGATTTGATCTCTCAGGGCTGGAGCAGATTAGATATCATATGACTTAAGTGACCAATCACTCAGCTCAGATAGCAAATTCCATATAGTCAAAGGAGTATTTGCTGCAGAAAGTTTATGAACAGCCAATTGTCCTAATTGTTTTTTGTGACATCGGCTTATCTAATTATGAATAATATAGATTATTGTAAAAAGTATCTTTGTGTGGAGAACTTGTGAAGGGAAAGTCCCAAATCCAGTGAATAAATTGATTACAATAATTATTTCAACCGGCTCTAATAAATTTACTGGGTGAGTTAACTGCAGAGGTGACCATTTTTATGATTCACTCTTTCTCTAGAATCACATATCTTTTTTTCTTTATTATACTGAACATAGAATCATAGAAATTAGAGACAAGAGACCGCTTAGATCATTTGTTCAGTCCCCCTGCCAATGTAGGATTTTTCCTTATAGGATACATTTTCACTAGCACACAAATTATCAAGTTCACACAAACTTAAATGCATACTAGAGTATTCTGTCACCATTTCTGAAAAGTTTATTCTTTTGTATTATAAAAGCAAGCTCAAAGGAGATTTGTGCTGAGAGATAAGCATGCCATCAATACCTTATCATTAAAACTTAATTATATTTTTAATTTCCTGACTTTCAGAAATACCTTATTTCAACAATTTATTCATTACATGTAAAAACATGCAACTGTTTTAAAGCAGTGCTTTCTAAACAGACACATTCTATAAACCTTAGATCTTTCAAGCCATGTGTGGTCTAGGACTCAAATCTAACATCTTACAGGATATTTTTCTAAACCTGTGCTTTTTCCACATCATATTATAAACCAGCAAGTGCCATTGTAAATGGCTTGTTTTTTATTTCACTTTAACAAATGCATGTATTTAATAATTTTGTATTTATGCAAGGATTATCTAAGAAGCTAAAGAACTAATTTTCCCATATAGGCTGGGTTTAAGTGTATAAATACTAACTGAGACAGTTAAATGAAAAGTATGGTGTCTGATGGTTAAGATCACTGAATAATTTGCAATAACTTTTTCCCTAATCAATTTAGGCTTTTTTGCAGATTATGGTTTCCAGAAATTTAAAACATGAGCAAACACTTATGCACATACCTACATTTACTCACATGAATAATTCGATTGACTTCACTTGTTGTTCTGAATTTCCTTATAATTTCCTTTTCTTGCAGTCTGTTGGAGACCTCAGTAGCTTTGCTACATCTGCTAGGCAGGGTGACCTGATAGCAAGTGTGAAAAATTGGAACAGGGATGAGGGCGGGGGCGTGATAGGCGCCTATGTAAGACAAAGCACCAAATATTGGGACTGCCGTATAAAATCAGGACATCTAGTCACCCTACTGCTAGGTAACAATAGTAGAAGAATCATTACTTCAGATCTATGCTTGTTATGGAATCCCTTTAGACAAGGGAAACTGACCGTTTGGTGTTGGGGCTGTGACAGGAACAGCAAATCCCAGAAAGTCTAAACTGAAAGAAAGGGATAAAATGCATTGTTTTCTATATTAACCAGAAAACCCAAGAATTTTAGCATGTGTACCCAGGGATATGAAATACAGAAACTTGGGAGTCAGACTACTATGCAGGGTTGAAATACTTATCTGTAACACATATGTGGTGGTGATAGGTAAGAAAAGCCACAATTGAGTTACATGTGGGTCATCCCTAATGATTACCCATAAAGCTTTTACAACACACCACACTATCATAGAATACATATTTGCCATGTATTTAATAGAAGAACTATTCTGGAAACGTTAGAGATTTTTAAAAATAATTATTTTTATTCCTTCTACCTGTAAACACCAGGTTGTCTTGATTAGCAGACTGTTCCTTTCTGTGGAAAAACCTAACGAAACAAACCAGATATGGGAGGTGTTTCCTGGAAGGTGGTGAAATGGCTTTGGTGGGATGAGATGAGAAAAGAACACCTATTTTGGAAGTTGTGCCCAGCTTGTAGCTTCATGGATTTTTGTGATCCATAGGGGATGTATTGCTCTTCTGCAGGGCATTAAGAGTTGTCTGCTGATCCTCCTTCCACAGCAGAATTCATGCTGCCATTGTCTGGGTCCAAAAGCAGCCAGAGGAGGGCCCCAGGTAGAAATAATGCAGCTCCTCTCCTGGGATCAGTTATGGAAGGGCATGGAGAACAGGGGTAGCACTCCCCACTTTCATACTAACAGTGTGTGATGTGCGGGTCTTGGAAGGAGAAAAGAATTTAAACTCATTTTGAAAATATCTACAAATGACCTGAAATAGCTTTGCCATACTTAGACAGTTTCAAAGCAACAATATTAATATCTCCCTATCTTTCAGGGCAAGAAATAAATGAGAAAGAGTATTTGTACTTTTGGAAAGGAGGGTTTCCTGCCTGACTGGTGATACAGAGAGTTTGTTTCTAATCCTGATGGATCATGAGATATCAGATCTTAAATTTGTTCCAGAATTCAGTGTTCTTAGTTTTGGGCCTCTGACCATGTTGGGGGTCAAGGGGGAAAAGGAAAAAAACAGTTCTTTAGCAGGTCAGTCTTCTCAGAGGTTTGGAATATTGTGGGCCTACTAGAGATACCATGGGGCGGAGTGCAGGTGAAATGGTTAAAGATCAGTGATAAGTGCAATTTGTCACATGGATGCCTTCAGCATGTATATTCTCTTTCTAGCCTACCCAGTGTTTAATATTAGTCTTATAAAGCATGACAGTTTGCTCACATGCTGTATGATGGACAAGCTTTTCCATAGCTGGCACTATCCCATTGCTTTAGCTGGTTATTTCCTTCAAGCACCTTAGAGTAATGCTGGATTTTACTCACACTTTTTAACCTTCACAGTTGACTTCAACTGAACAATTCAAGATTTTTCCAACTCCACAAATGCCTGTTTTGGGTTCTTTTTTGTTTGTCTGTTTTTGCACACAGATAAAGGTCAAACTCTTCCTTTTTACTTCACTCAACGATTTTATTGTCTCAAGGTTAGTACAACACTCAAGGTTTTTCCCCCTTTGAGATATATGCTTGTCACACAGCCTTTTACTATTGAAAAGTGAACACTACATAGATTTTAAAATAATGTATATTTTCCTTCAAACAGTTTTACTATAAATAAGTAGAACTGGAATTGAACCAACTCTTAAATTGTAAGCTGGCTTGTGTCTTTATGTTAACACTGTGTCCTACATGTATGACATATATAGCACGTTACCCTAACAAAATTATGTATACGACGTAATTTTAGCCCTTCACCTCTTGCTAATTAATCCTTTAAATATTTAGAGGAACTTATATAGCATCTACATGATTGAGGTCAGAAATTATGGTCATATAGACTGCAGAGAATTTCTCCTGGACTTAGCAATATCTCTGAGGACCAAAATGGCCACATCTCCAGATCATAGCAGTCTTAGAAAAGCATTATTCTCTTCTTTATCAGAACATTAAAAATACAAAGAAAATGTTGACATTTCTTTCTAAGAGACTGATGACAGCCATTTCCTTTTGCTTTCTCTCATCTAGCAACAGTCATTATTGGTAAGGTCTCAGAATACTTGCGTTGTGTCTGCTGCAGTTAAGAATTTATAAGCTGTGAGCTACAGATTGTTCTGGTCAGACTTATTTTGTAGCCTGTGAATTCAAAGAAACATTTAAGAACATTATACAATAGTCACTGCCGGCTGACATCCACCAACTTTGAGTGTTCAGTCTTTTTAGCAGGGCAAGTTGAGCAGGTCATTGCTAACATTATACCGGTTTTTATCCTGGGTAAGTCATAGTGGAAGACATCCTATTAAATTATACATTGTTTATAAATTATACCATGTTGCTGCTTCATCTATTTTTGATCTTGTTCAGTGGTATTTGTGAGTTTTATTTTGACTTGGCAAGAATAAGCTTTTTTCCCTCTGAGTTGACAATTGCATTCTTTAATGAAATGTACTGCATGTTATGTGTCAGACCACAAGATACTGCCTCTGCCTCCAATTATTCAACCATTTGTCAAATTAAGCCCTACTTTTTAAAAATGGAATTCATAAACAAATTTCATTATGATGACAGAAAACATATGGCACTGTATTCAGGGTGCAATACATGAATATTTGTACCATATTACTTGTCCTCTTTATACCATGTTAATTTTCTATGTCTCAGTTAGAGAAAGTGGCTGATTTAATTGCTTTTAAAATTCTTAAATGCATGTTATTTCTACCTATTTTCCTCAATTCTGTTTGGCTAAAACAGTTATAAAATAGTTATAATTCTGTATTGTTGCCTGGAAAATCAGACCACAGGTCAAAGCACAAGAAGTAAAATTTTTGCACTGTATTAAACAAAACTAGGGCAAATCCTGTCCTGTTTTTCATCGTTCTGGAATGCCCCAGATGCAGCAGGTATAATGCAGCTGTGATACTGGAGGATGTTAAGATATGGGGACTTCAAGCAGAAAAGCCCTGACTCCTTGTGTGCTGAGGAGCTCTGTTCTTCCTGAATTCCAATGCAAGAGGATTGAGATTAGGCCAAAGTAAGAATGGTACAGTAAGTCCTCACTTAACGTTGTAGTGATGTTCCTGAAAAATGCGACTTTAAGCGAAACGATGTTAAATGAATCCAGTTTCCCCATAAGAATTAATGTAAATAAGGGGGGTTAGGTTCCAGGGAAATTTTTTTCACCAGACAATAGACTATATACAGTAGAAGTTTTAAACAAACAATTTAATACTGTACACAGCAGTGATGATTGTGAAGCTTGGGTGAGGTGGTGAAGTCAGAGGATGGGATATTTCCCAGGGAATGCCTTACTGCTAAATGATGAATTAGCACTCAGCTGAGCCCTCAAGGGTTAACACGTTGTTAATGTAGCCTCACACTCTACAAGGCAGCACGAATGGAGGGAAGGGAGACAGCATGGCAGAGAGAGACAGAGACACAAACCATGTGTGTGACAGACAGATGCGCATTGCCCCGTTAAGTACGCTGATGCCACTCTAAGTACATTGCCTTTTTAAGTAGATCAGCAAGTTGAGACAGCAGCTGCTACCAGCAAGCTCCCTCTGTCCTGAGCCTGTCACGTGTCCCCCCTTGCTCTAGGGAGATGGGGTAAGCGGCGGGCAGGAGCAGGGGGTGGGGAACACCCTGACATTAGCCCCTGTCTTTCCCCACCCCCTGCACAGCAAGCAGGAGGCTCTCGGGAGCAGCTCCAATGCAGAGGGCAGGAGCAGCACATGTCAGTGGGGAGAGGGACAGCTGAACTGCTGGCAATTGATAGCCTGCTGGGCGGCTGCCACACAGGGAACTTAGGGGAGTGGGGAGCTGATGGGGGGGTTGCCGGTCCACCCTGGTTTCAAGCCCCCACCAGCTTGCTGCAACGGGCTGCTCTTCCTGCAAGCAGTGGACAAAGCTGCCAAACAACGTTATAAGAGAGTGCTGCACAACTTTAAACGAGCATGTTCCCTAATTGATCAGCAATGAAACAACGTTAACCGGGATGACTTTAAGTGAATGCATCCGATGAATTGAGCTGTAGCTCACGAAAGCTTATGCTCAAATAAATTTGTTAGTCTCTAAGGTGCCACAAGTACTCCTGTTCTTTTTGCGGCTACAGACTAACACGGCTGCTACTCTGAAACCTGTCTTTAAGTGAGGAGTTACTGTAGTATGGCTGGTGGATCTGTCTGTAAATAAATCCACCGACCATTCTCTACAGTATAGAAGACTGGAAATTCTGGATATGCAACTGACAAGTCCCTGCCAAGGGGCTAACAATCAAAGGGCTCAACTGTAATATCCTTACACATCTTGAGTAATAATTTACTCCTCAAGTAGCCTCACTGATTTCAATTAGACTACTTGGGGAAATAAGGTACTACTCCATGCAAATGAAGGTGTCACAACCTGATCCTAAATTAAAATCTAAGCTTGACAGCCCTGCAGTCTTCTGTTTATTCACATAATGGGCACAGCAGAAGCAAAGCAAGATTTCCTACACCCAAACTATTGTGATTTTGAAGAAGTGGACAAATCCCAGGGCAAGAAGGGGTTAATGGTTTGTTCTAGAAACAGGTGCTTAACTTAACTTGACCCAGCAACACCTGCCAAAATTATCAAGCCTGATAGAGAGGATCCACTGACTGCAGGAAATAATAAGTGAGGAACCTGAGTTCAAATTGTGGGCTGTCCAGACACAGATATCTTGGGCCTTAGGCAGGGATAAGTTAGGAAGTGTTCTCAGCAACCCTGAACTAAGCATCATAGGAACAACAAAGTCTGATAACGGCTAGACCCATATTTCTGATTTGTTTGTTGGTAGAGCTGAAGTGCAGTGGAGGGGTGAGTTTGGACCCGATCCAGGCTTAATGGAGTGTGCTTTAGGCTACACTAGAGAGTTTACAGCGGTGGAGCTGTGCCACTATAATCTCTCTAATGTAGCCGCTAAGCCAACCGGAGAGCTCTTGCCATGAGCAGCGGTAGCTATGTCAGCGGGAGGAACTGGCTTTTTCACACCCCTGAGCGACATGAGATAGCCCACGGTAAGTGATAGAGTAGACATAGTTTTAGAGTAGGAGCGATTTCTGACTTGAGAATTCCCATTATGAAAATGAGATTTTTCTTTTAAAAATTGCAGAGAATGAAAAATCAGCGTGGCGGGGAAAACAATGAAATGAAAAATGCTTTGAGATTTGCCCTAATTCCCACAAATCACACTTTCAAGTTATCATCTAGCTCTATTAAAATTGAAAGGATTTTAAATATTTAATTTACTTTTCTCCATCACTGGTCTGTCCTTCTTACTTGCTTTTCACTCTTTGCTTTCTGGTTCTCATTTCCCAGTTAAAAGCTGCACTTTGGGGCTGCAACATTGCAAGGGAAAACTTGAATCCAAACACAAAATGTTTTCATTGAATTTTAAATTCCATTAAAATGTTTATGAAAACATTTCTGTTGATTACATTGTTAAATCTTTTTTTATATATTAAAGAGAATGTGGATCTAAGCTACATGGTGATATTCCTTAAATTAACATTTGTTTCTTGATTCCATTACACTGATTATGTCAGTGTCACATATTTGGACCAGTTCCTCAGCTAGCATAAACAAGTGTAACTCCCCTGGAGCTATGCTGATTTGCACCAACTGAGGATCTACCCCACTGACTTCTTTGAAGTGATGCTGGCTTTACCCTGTACATCAGAGTGGATGTTAATAAAAAATCATCACCCCTTGGGTTTGGTATAAGAAAACTAACTAGTGGGCAATAATGTGTCAGTTTTGGGTGTTACATCCCAATTGTTGGTTACTTTTTTAACCCGGAAGGGCAATAGTTTTCTGTTCTAAAACTTTAACCAATATTTCTCAGATACAGTGTCCTTGTTATGCCTTCTTAACACTTTCTTCAGAAGCCTTGAAATCCCAAAGGAAGTGTTAGATCCACAGCTTCATTGTTATTGAGACTAGCACCATATGTCTTATTGATTTGATAGTGTAGCTGTTCCCAATACATTTCATTTATTCAGATAAAAATAGGAAAATAAACGTCAATAACTATTAGCAGAGAATGCTGACAAGAAGAAATCAGACTTAAAAGAACATGGTTCCAGAACCTTGTGGAAATATGATTTGAAGATTGAGTGAATGTACAGTGTATTTTTAGGACACATTGTGACATAGCCGCTGCAGCATACAGAGAATACCTTTGGAAATTTCTGAGTTGCTGATACACTACCAACCATAATGTACAGAGACAAATGTATTGTGAGACAGCTTTTTCAGTGAAGTGCAGCAGCATCACTGATCGATCGTCTATGTAACAAAATGACGGGCAGGCAGCACCAGTTGCAAAAGAGCTTGGTTGTTTAAGTAGAAAACTATTCACTGGCTTCTACTGTAGATAGTTACTCACTAATAATCAAGATAATCTACTGTTGTTTTATCTTCTATAGCACGTAAAGGATGATGTCTATGAAAATAGTACACATACAATATTCAGATCACTGGTAGAAAAAGAAAAGGCTTCCTCAACCTATCCAGCAAATAGCTGCAGGCAGTTGAGTATCCTGACATTCCCGCTACACCAATCACGAGACTCAGAAGGTGTCATAATGGCTGAGAATACTATTATGGAGGTATTGGGTCAGGTTGTGTTGAGATTTTCAATGAAAGCAGGATTATAAACTGACATCATTTTCCATCTCTGCTGTCACATTTGTCACACACACACACACACACACACACACACACACACACACACACGGACGGCACTCACTACATTGGATTTACACCTGTTGAAACTCTATTGGCTTCATTGGAGTTATACCTGACTTACATGGATGAGAAAAATATAGGGTCCAGAGTTAGTGTATTACTAAGTACGTAAAGTGGGATCCTTTAAGATGAAAAGTGCTGAATAGTCAACAAAAATGATAGCAATAGAGTTGCTTGAGCAGCAAATTTCAAGATTATCAAAAGTATTTGCCCCAGAAGCCTAGTTCTAGAGCCAGTCTCATCCAATCAGGGAAGAGAATGCCATGTCACCTATGTATCCAAATGTAAACAGCCCCGATTTTTGTTTTTGAATTTTGAACACTCCTGATAAACTGCTCACTAATGAGCTACAGACCAAAATTTTTGCAGAAAATATTTAGAAATGAAGGCATACATTCAGGAAAATTGTCCCTGGACAACATATGAACTGAAAAAAGGGGTGAAAGGCTTTGACTATATGATTCACTATGAATTATTCACCCATTTCACGTACTAAATTATCTTGAAGAAAAGTGAAGTGAAAATTAATAGATTTCATACATTTTAAGGCTAGACAGGACGAGTATGACCATCTAGTCTGACCTTCTGCATAACACAGCCTGTAAGATTTTACCCAATGATTCCTGCATGAAACCTCCCAACCTTTGATTGAATTACAGCACATATTTTGTAATCTTGATTTAAAGACTCCTTGTGTTGGAAAATTTAGCACATTCATTATCTGATTAAAATATGACCATGTAGATCCTTGTTGCAACCACTTATATATTTGCAACAAATCTTGTATAAAATGTGACATGTAAGATGTCTATGAAAAGGTTATGATTCACTGATTGTGATTATGCTATCTGTGTGCATGTATCACTTTTGTATTTGAAGTTATAAATATTGGCTCTATACCTGGACTTCAAATGCTTGCTCTGGGGTAATGCCCATGAAGTAGTTAGCCAGCACACCTTGGAGGGACTATTCAAATTGAGTGGCCCATCAAAAGGACATTTAACTCACAATGGACCATGGGAGATGCCCATCTACACTGAGTGGACTGTCCTGTAAATGCGCTGTCTGGAATACAGGTAATGGCTTCCTGCAATGCCGGAGAGAAATTGGGCATGAACATGTGACTTGCCCATGTGAATCCTAACAGTAGCTGGTCACCTGTGATTCTCCACTAGCTGTGCTGAGGTTTTTGTTCAAAACAATGGGTTTCCCTCCACATGGCAGAGGATATAAATGGCCCTGGAAACCCCTCCATTTAGCCTCTATCCTGCTCCAGACTCTTTCCTGCCCAAGCCTCTGGACTATACTAATGGGAGTATTCTAACCAATGGACGAGGACCTTCCAATGATTTGGAAGCAGCCAGAGACCTGACTTAAGGCAGCAGTTTATTCCACGATTACTACAAGCCTGCATCCAGAACTCTGAAATTACTGTATGTATTTGATTCCTTTAACCAAATTTAACTCTCACCTTTCTTTCTTTCTTTTTATGAATAAACCTTTAGATTTTAAATACTAAAGGATTGGTATCAGTGTGATTTTGGGGTAAGATCTAAGCTATATATTGACCTGGGTGTGTAGCTGGTCCTTTGGGATCAGAAGAACCTTTTATTTAATGAGACTGGTTGTAAAGAACCACTCTCCTTTAAATTCAGTGGTTTTGGTGGTGACATAAGAACTGGAATGCCCAAAGAAACTGTTTGTATGACTTCTTGTTAGCCAGTGTGATGAAACAGAAGTTTAGTTTTGTTGCTGGTTTGGTATATCTAATGGAAGGATAACCACCAGTTTTGGGTTGTGTTTGCCCTGTTTCTCAGCAGTTTGTCCTGAAGTTGGCATCCTCAGTTGTGACTCACTGAGACACGGTTACAGTGATCTGTTCCCTTGGTTAGTTACTATTATAAAAATCTGTATCTTATTTTCTGTTATTTCTCTGAAGAGTTCATGCAATTTTGTGCAGGTCTGTGGTGAATTTTGTGCAGGTCTGCTATTTATGTGGGATCAGCACTACATGCACAGGATAAGAAATAGGTTTTGAGAGCATAGAAAACCCAGGATTTCAAACTTCTCTGCTTGTAGGCCCCCTGGTTCCCATTAGCTGTGGCAAAAGAATGACACATACTGAGTGCCATAGTTCACAATTATCTTCCCAGGTAGATTCATTTTCGAACTCAGTCCAATTAAAGGTCTCCTCTTGGAGATCTGATTTATTCAGATGTTGTAATTATATAAATTAAGCATGAAAGTGGAGAAATGTTTGAAGATGTATGCCCTTTTACCGCAGAAACAGTAAGACAAGTGATTTGCTCCTTGTACAATCTGTTTTTATTAGAGTATTTACCATTACCATACATCCCAAGTGGCCAATTACTAGCCTTTTTATTTCCTTTATTCTGACTATCATAAAGCGCTATGCAAACAAATCCCTTTTGATACTCTCTAGAAGTTATTCTGAAATTGTAAGTTTTTCCCTTTCTCTGAGTTTGCAGGTGTCTAAATCCTTAAAGAAACAGCTTACCACTGTTTGGCGTGTCCTTCTAAACCGATGCCAGCTATCCTCACCTCTCCCATATTGTTATCACATTAGACTCATCAGATCCCACTTTGCATCTCATGCCATTGTTGCAGAACTGGCAGTAGAGCTGATGTGCTGGGGACAAGTCCTAAGAAGGACATAGTAAATGCAGGTGCCAGGCATTGCAGACATTATCACAAAGCAGTATTGCCGCGGATCTCCCATTGATGTGGCTAGAAATAAATTACTTGCCAGTGTGTGAAACCTCAGCTAAATCTGGACCATCCAGACTGGGTTAACCTCCTAGTTTGTCCTCAGACCACAGCTGTTCAATTGCCTCAAAGCAGTGGAGACAAACACAAATTTATAATTTGCCTCAGTAGCCTCAAGATGACAGCATCTTTTTACGTCAGGATCTGTAATAATTTTTTTGCACCAGTTGTTTTCCGCATTGCCACCAAAATAGTTAAATGAAGGCAGCCCAGAAGTAAGGCTCTTCATATCTCAAGTTATGTAACCCATGTATAGATCAATTATAATCAATCAGCAAATTTAAATCATGTTAAAGTCTTAAAGTACCAAGTGAAAGTTTTTGTCATTTCTTAATTAGAAATTTATTTAGATAGAAAACTGTCTAATACATTTGAAAACTTGTCTGATATATAGTGAGTTGAAAAAACTATTTTCCAGTTAGTTTCCAGTTGAGTTAACTCAACTTTATGCACTGGCTAAACTGCTGTTTGAATGTATACATATAGGAGGCTATTTTTACATGCCCTCAAGCATCTGGGTAAACAGGATAGTGCAACAATGTCAGTAGTTCCAAGTACCAAAGGTCCACAGAGTCTTCAAACAGATGTTGGAGCCCTCCCTGCAGAGAGAGCCAAGAAACAGAATGTCTGCAACAAAAAATGAAATGCAATATCAGCAAAGTCATTCAGCTTCCAGGCACACTGCATATTTACCCACAAAATAGATATTATGTGTATCAAGCAATACATTATAAAACCTTGAAGCAGCTTCCTTATTGCTTTTGATTTTGCTGATTGCATATTTATTGTCTCTCTTCAACCACTGGGTTGTCTGAATGAATGAGAACTCACTTGTTCTGTGAGAGATCCTTGATGTGTTTGAATTACAAGACAGAAGAATTCCAAGAATGTTGTAATATGTCCTTGACCATACCAGACACATTCAGTAAAGTAAGAGGGCTTGCTGTACGAATCTCATTACACTTGATGCATCTAAGAATAAATAAAAAATGAATTGCAATCATATTCAGTAACTGGAAGGGCATTTTACTGGAATATTCTAGACACATATGTTCCCTACAGAAATAGAAAAAAAGGGTAACATGGTACTCTGGGTCTTTTCATAGATGATGTAGCCATTCAGGATATCTCCATTCTGGAAACAAATAGGAATTTTTTATAACCACAAAGGATAGCTACAATTTGGGACCACAGGGCAGTATAAACTTCCAAAAGCTGCACAGAAAATGAGCCATCCATGGCCATAGTTGATACGTGCAGGAGAATATGTTCATGAAAATGTTAAGTTTTTTTGACAGAACAACACTCATCTGAGATTTGAGTTCCTGTAAAGAGCTAAGCTCCGTGAAATGGGAAAGCAACACTAGAATGGCATCTGGGTTTTAGTGACTCGTTGCATAAATATGAATATTTATGGGTGAGTGAACTGGTTTGGAAAAAATAATCTTTGCCTAGTTCTAGAACTGATCTCCTACCCAACCTCTTCAAAGGCACTGAAATGTTGGGATGTTTTTATATTTTATTTTCTATATGCTCATCTTTCTTTATATTTCCAAGTTCTGACCAAGGCTGGAACCAATGGTGTGGAAATGGTCCAAGAAAGGCAGCTATAGCATTGCATTAATGTAGTTTTTCACACCAAAAACTGTTATGGGTGTTTTGTTAGTTTGCTGTAGCTTTGCTACACAATAGGTTTTGTCCAACCATAGTTACATGATAAAAAAATCATAATATGCTTAATACAACTCCCAATTTATGATAAATAGGTCATAATAAAATATATGTGAAATGGCCTATCTTTTAAATCTGTCCATAGGACAATTTCTAATTAAAACAAAACTATACAAGAATAATTATGATAAGGCTTTCTAAAAATTAAGATGGAGTTTTATATTCTGCATGCTGTGACAGTTAAGAAATATGTCTGTAATTGTGCTCACAGACAGCAGGGGATACATGTTTACAAAAGTAAATGGCATTCTTAAAATGCACAAGGTTTAAGAAAATGGATTGTTTGTATTCAGTTGTTGGAATAATCTATTACTTAAAATGAACTGACAAAAGTGACACTAGGTTATTGTTACCTTTGTGAAAGCTATTGCAGATGAACTGGGGGTGGGAGGGGGGGAATGCCATGTATTTGGGCCTGTATATTCTATTGTAACTTTGCCTAAGAAATGCAGTGAACGGTTCACCAATGTTAATAATCCCCTAAAAGCTCTCAAATCAACTAACAAGTTTGATCTTCATTGTGCGTTCTGAATACGCAAGTTAACCTAAAGAAAGTCAACAACAATCGCATCATCAAATTGATTAGGAAATTCAAACATTTCCTTACTGCAGGAGCCAAGAGTGCCCTGAAAAGTAAACAATAAAGTAAATTAACATTCACAGAGCTGGGCAAACTATTCAAAGCAAATAATTGATTATTTCACAGATTTACTCCTTTTCTGTTTGTAAATCTTCTGCATTGGGATTTTGGATTTTATAAATCAATCTGCTATCCACACCTGTTTGAGCCCTTTCTGTGGACCAGTTTCAGCCTCTGGGTTTGCAGATTACTCGTTTTGATGAGATCTCACACACCACAAATAATGGAGAGTGAAACTAGTCACCTGAGCCACATGATATTGTTTCTGTTCTTTATGGCACCACTGTTGGAGATCTGGGAGAGATGCAGTACATTCCCATCTCTGTGGCTGGCCACTTCCATTGTTTAGTGCAAGGGCTTAGACCATGGCCCTTGGTTCCTCCCAACTCCCCTTGTGGGGGCTAGCATTATAAGGAGATCTGAGCAGTCCCTGCACTTGGGATGCGTAGAGGCTGAGACTATGACTAGCCTTTGTATATGCTGTCATAAGGGGAGGAACTCTTTGTGGCCTTCCCTTGATGGGGCCAGTCCCACACTTAACCTTAGTTCTGGATCCAAGCCCAATCGAGTTAGTGGGAGTCTTAAGTTGATGGGCTTTAGATCTGGCTCTCAGAGTCTAGGAACCTGTCTCATGTCTTCTCTGAGGGGCAGATCAGTACTCAAGAGAGTCTACAGATTTCCCTTTGAGAGAGTGAGGGAATGTATTAATCAGGGTAATATTTGTCTACAACACTGCCCCATCAAGGTATGGAATACTATTAATACTGAGCAAGGGGCTGTGGAATGCTCATTGCTGTACATGATTATGTGCTTGCCAGAGTGGCAGAGGAAGTGACATAAGTATTTGAATAGATATACGTATATCTCTGATTTTCCTTGCAGGTCATTTTGTGGGTTCATTTAGAGTGTGTAAAGGGCTTGAGGTCCTTGGATGAAGTGGTCTGTCGAAATGCACAGCACTATTGTTGATGATGATCATTGATATTTATTATTTGTATGACAATGCTTTGTACCTTCAGATCATTGTGCTCCTTTATGGTCCAATGGCATACCCATATAACGTTCTTTGGGACTTCTCCAGTGGAAAGCCCATCTCCCTCTGCATGCCTACCACGTGCAACTTTGCTAATGCCTCTCAAAAGATACAGACGTATGTTCTTCAAGCCTATCAATATTCTCCCCTGTACATAACAAGAATAACCAGTTCCGTTAATGTTAAACAAAAGTGATACCTTCTGTGGAGGTTACCTTTGAGAAAACTGGAAATAAACAGATATTTAATACTTGCTATGAAACCTATTGAGAGGCAGTCCAATGTAGCCCTGTAGCTTTAGCTGCGTTTTTACTTGTTACCAGTTTACCAACACATAAAGCTGTAACAGCTGTCCCCCCGCCCCCCCCGCCTCTCTCTCTGACAGCAAGGATAGTACTTCGGTTTGTCTTTGTCCTTTAGGGATATTTGTCACCTGCCTGGATAACCAGTTAGATCTGTATACAGAACAAGCTCTGTTTACACAGCTAATCTGGCCAGAACTAGTGTTTCCACCAGTGCACTATCTGTGTGCCTCAATGGATAATTTGAACTAAATATCTAAATTGAAAGTTGAGGAATTTTTATCATAGGAAGAGTCCTATAAAATCTTTCCATTGGTTCAGCAGCCACTGCAGACACCACATGATCTCTCCAGAACTAGTTTCGCCTGAAGCCATGTTAATTGTGATGTGTTTCTGACTGTGAATCTGAGGAAACTCTGCTGTGTTTCTGACTCGTAAGCAGACCACATCTTGTCCCTGACACAGAGAGATTGATAACAACATTACAAAATTGCTAAGAGCACTACTAGAATGTTGTTATGTTTAAGGTAATGATTTGGGGGGCGGGAGGGGAATGGCAGTGGAGAGAGCTGAGAGACTATTTATTTAATCAGCATTTGTTCACATGAAATTGTGACTCCTAAAACTATTGGATCGGATTTTCTGTTCTACTCTACTCACTTTTCTCTGCCTGCAAACCCCTAGTTGGGGATTCCCGACAGCTCCTACACTTGCCTCCTTGCAGCCCTGGGTCTTTGGCATTTTTCAGCTGGCAGAGGTTCTCTTGGGGAACATAGCCAGCTGTCACACATTAGAGCAGCCCCTAGGCTGCACTACACTGTGCCTGGGCTGGGAAGCTGTCACCAGGAAGTCATAAACAACTTTCTGATGCCTCCCCATCCTCTGCTGCACCTAGCAAGAGAGAATCTGGCCCATTTTCACAGGCTCATTATTTTTAGGATCTATATTATTCATCAAGAAGTTGGTTTAGCCCTTGAAAATTAGTTTGGACCCTTACTATAAAAAAACAGCTACATAACTACATCTCACATCATTTAATTATAAAGATCCTCTTAAATAAAATGATTTCAGTTATTCTACTTTTGAAATTACTTTTAAACCAGTAAATTGCAGCCACATAATACCTTGCACTTATGTGTAAATCACAACAAGCTCTTTACAAATGTGGGTAAACATTAGCTGCCTTTTACAGGGGCGGAAACTGAAGCACAACAATGGAATAGAGCCCTGCACGGGACAATTTTTTAATGCCACCTGCTACTACTATTATGGCAGCAGGTCCTGCGGGATCCACAGGATCCCAGTCCTGTGCAGGACTCTACACTAGTCCCGCGCAGGGCTCTACAACAACCAGCAGTAGAGAACCCAAATCTTTTGACTTCCAATCCAGTGTTCTATCCACTAGGCCACAACCACCTCCCAAATAGGTGCCTATGTAGCAAGGATGTTATTTAAGGCACTGGACTTTCCTTTCAAGCCAGATAAGTCTGTGGAGTATAACAGGCATTTTGCTATAACGGGATCTTCTTTAAAACATATTCCAAGGCAACTGCAGTATCTGAACCACAAACTAGAGTGACTGGGTAGTTTTGGAAGGAAAAGCAAACTGGCCTAAGACACTGCAAAGCACAGTACCCGTCACTTCGGAATCCTTTACTGAAAAATCCTCTGGAATTTAATACTAAAGAAGGATACTCTTTCAGTATGTTTTGATCCATCCTATAGAGTTCAATAGAGAATTATCCCTGATGTAGAATTCTGTGGGCTAATTGAAATGAAAATATAGAAGCAAGATCACTCTCTATTAAACAACAGAGATTTTTAGACTGATTTCTATAAACGACTATTAAGTTCCTATGAAATCTCATTAGTTTCATCCCTATTAAATTCTGTAGGACTGTTAACATCAGAAGCCCATGTGTTAAAGATTTGACTCTGTGCCCCAGTTCCAGAATTAAAGGTATCCATCCCATCTACCATGTCAAGTTTTACTAAAAAAGCACTATGACTACAAACATTTTATATGTGCTTCAGAAGCAAATTGTTGAACCTCCTTCTACTTGACCTCTAGCCATGAGGGGATTTGCTTGGTTTTGGTCCTTTCATGCCAGTTACACTGGCAGGCTGACTGCTTCCCACCTGAGCTCCTTTAGAGGAAGTCACACTTATTTCCTTATTAGAGCAGCTCGGCCTGCACCGTAACTCCATTCATTGCCTGCCATTTTAGTATGGGAAGCAATCAGATGATGGGCAGCATCCCAGAACAGATACCCAGAATAGTACTTGCCACATGGAGATACTTCAACTTTGGGAGAAAGGGATAAATACTCTCCCTCTGTATGTCTGATCCAGGCGGCAGATGTCTGATTTGAAACAGACAGTTGTTGATCATGGATCTTGCCCGAAAAAGAAATTCTAGTTCCTAGTTACTTACCTTGATGTTCGCACTGAATAAGTGTCTATTTGGATTTCATTTCTGCACCAGCAGTGAATATGCTTGTCCTGGCTGATCTCTGGAAAGGGGATGTTTGGCAGAATCCTCGGTTACTTTATTGTCAGAGAGGGAGTGGAAAGCCTCACTTGGCATCCTACTATGTGGATGCCTAAATTTTATCTTTTGGCATCTCAAGTCCGGAGTAGGGTGTGCAATCACTGAGCAAGAGAAGCATGCAGTGGTTTTGTGAGCCTGCAGCAGAGAACTGAATCAATTTTTGTTTTGCATGAGGAACAAAAGTGTATGCAAATAATAAGCCAGGAGAATGCCTGTGAATTGATGTTGATATTAGCAAGGGAATTCTTGATTTAGATATATTTGGCTCTATTCTGATCTTTGATACCCACACCTGCATGTGTCCCCTTGTGTCCTGGGGCTCTTTTATGTGGCTCAACAGGTGGGGAAGGTCCCCCAGCTGTGAATGAAAAGGAAACCTGTACAGCTGCCACAGGCTAGGAGCCAGAGTGCTGAATTTTTCTTAAACAGAATCCTGACCGAGGAAATCTATTTTCTCTCTCCATGTAGGACAAACCTAGTCTCAAATAATGAGAACACTTGAATACACATAAAGAGATGTGGCTCCACTAAGGGAATTCTTGACATATCTTTAAGTACAGTAGTCACACAAGGCTCTTTTCTCATTTTTTGTTTTTACATACTCACGGAGTTCAACAGGTGCCATCTACATAAACCTTTGCCATTTGTACATAAGTAATAAATAGCCAGGTGCACCGGGAGGGATTTTGATGGCTTCTTTGCTTTCTATTCAGACAGTGAAAAGAAAAGGAGTACTTGTGGCACCTTAGAGACTAACAAATTTATTTGAGCATAAGCTTTCGTGATGCATCCGATGAAGTGAGCTGTAGCTCACGAAAGCTTATGCTCAAATAAATTGGTTAGTCTCTAAGGTGCCACAAGTACTTCTTTTCTTTTTGCGAATACAGACTAACACGGCTGCTACTCTGAAACCTATTCAGACAGTGTTTCTCTTTCCTCCCCACCTCACAACCCTGTTAGGAAAACATAAAAAGAAGTCATTTCAAACAGTGCCCTTTTATCTGTCTCTGTGCTGCATTTCTACCAATTAACTGTTTTTATCTTGCACTGATACTTTTGGCTCTAGTAGTTCTTCCCTAACCCAATACTGTTTTGTTTCTGACACAATGTAGTTGGGGCCTGAAGTTCTGTGAGGCTTCCTAGGTCAGGTCCTCACAATGTTGTGCAAACATTTCCATCCAGACTAGACAAGGCTGAAACACACATAAAGCGCACCTCTGCTTTAAGCAATGTTGATATTTAACGGACCAGGTATCTGCCCTATTCTCAGTTATTACAATACATAAAAGGGGATGGCATGCAATCAGAAATTTTCCTTATGACTAATGCATTATCATCATCATCTAGAATTTATGCTTAACCATAATCCCCAGTCCTGCTGTCCCTTATTCATGTCAGTAGTCCCATTAACATTTACATGGTGTCATCTTATTTTCCAGCTCCCAGTTTGCATGTTTGTCTATCTTTCCATTTACAGGCAACTACTGAGGCAGTTCCACTGTGAGGTATCAAGGAGACTATTAGTTTGTGTAAGGAATACTCTTGTGAGTGAAGGTTAGCAGGATTAGGCTCCCTACACTTGGGTATATCCGGTTACATGATAGACACATATGTGGTTAATCTTCCAAATATAGGAAGCATCATGTGAGGCTAAGTCTGGCTTGTTTTAAGTTCCATTATAGAATCAGTGTAAAATATTTTATATTTTTATGTGCCAGAATAAGACAAAGATAAAAACTATGTGGAACAGTGGGCCAAATCTCCCCATTGTGGATTTGCATGGATGAACCTGGCCCATTCTGCATTGTGTCATTCAGCCCACATGTTTTCTGCACTGACCATAAGTGGTGCCCCACTGAAATATGCATCTTTCAAGGTACTGTGTACATACAATTAGAATTTCCATACATGATTCTGCTTGTTTAGTTTTTTTAAAGGGGCGAAGCAAATTTTATATACTAAAAACCTGGAATAAATCATTTCCAAGATGAGGTAAGTTTTATACTACTAGCATGAAAAAATAAAAAGCATCTGAAATTTATAAATATTGACTCTGGAGCAATTTTTCACTGTCACATAATAAACCTCCCCAAAAAAGTGGACTGTGATTTAGGAGGCCCATAAAATGCTGCTCTGGTAATAAAGTAGCATTTTTATTCTGATTCCTATAAGATATATTAAGAAAAATCTGAAAATCAGACTGAAGCTACCTCACTATTTTCCTACTTTTCAATATGAAGGCAAACTACAAACAGATAACAGGACGATATTAAATCAAAGCCAAAAGACCTTTTGGCTACAGAAAAAATAAAGCAGAGCTTAAACATCCCTAATTAATACTCCAGTTAAAGTTTATTCCATTTTTTTCAATAGCTTGAAAAAAAAATATCAAGGCTGAAATGTCCACTTTAACCTTTTCCCCTCATGTAACTTAATCTACATTAAAATAACAGTTGGCAGCAGAAATGCCCTGTAAAATGAAGAAAGAGTGCTCAAATCTACTGATCAATACTTTTACTGGAATAAAAATCACTAAAGCATACAATCAATTTAAAGAGTTAAATCCAGTCTCCTTTAATTTGATGGAAGAGACATATTCTTTCTCCTTCTTGCTAGCAGTAATTCTTCATATTTCAATAAAGAAAAATCAGTTGTGAGTTCCTCTGGTGAGGTTAATGCTTTCTTTAAAAAAAAAAAAAAAGGGAAAAAGAAATCCACCACCGCTTGCAAAGAGAAGAGGCGTTCTTAAAAAAAAAAATCATTACTTGATGTAACCTTTTGAAGACAAGATAGCTTAGTGCTTAATTCTGTGTGTGGCTACTTTCCTCTTTTTGAATTTTGGGACAATATATAGTCTTCATAAAATAAATGCACTACTACATAGTGGACAATGAGCTGTGGGAAATAAATTTTTAGGAGATGAAATGCCTAAGAGCTAAGTGATGCAAAACTTTCTTTCATGATTTATTCATTAGCTAAAATAAACATCTTGAGGATATTTTATAGGTTTCATTAATTATTTGTGCTTTATAGTGGATATGAACTATCACAGCGTATTCATTAAAGGATTTGGAATGAAATGCATAGACACATGGAAAATCCTGTACAACATAGTTTCACTTACTGTGTTAGTGTTTTACTCCTTTGTGTGTTCAATATTTTTACATTAGCTTCCTTAAGTCTTATCAGTGGATGATTCAGCATTTATTTCCACGATCTGCCCCCAGTCTTTTATCCCTATTTGACTCAGTTCCCTTCATCCTTAATAAAAGTATATACAATTTCATGTTTACGAATTATGACCATTAGAAGTGATTTATAATCAGATGTACATATTTATGAGTTATTTTCAGGGTACTGCAGTATAAAACTTTTTTTAGACCTACTACTGTCCATCGTGCTGCAGAGTTTGGCTGGAACCTTGCCATGCTTTGCAAGTAATCTGTGAACAAAGTAGCAAAACCATACTGCTGGTGCTGAGAACTCACTGTATGTTATCTAGCATTCATTGTGTGTTATAGATCTCCCTGTGGTGGTTGGTCCTCAGAGGATGAGTCTACTAGAGTTGCCACTGCTTTAACTCAAGTGATAACTTCTGTTCTTCATGCTGGTGGTCCTAGATTTTATCCCCAGTGATGGCCTACAGGGGAAGTCATTGCACTTACATATGGCATCATGTGGTAACTGGAGAATTAGTTAATACAAGGTCTGGGATTTGTGTTTCATTGTATAAGTAAATTTAAAGTATTGAGGGGTTGCTTTTTATCTGTGGAAAAGAGTAGATGGAGAATAAAATAATCTCTGTCAGCTTTACCAGACCTAAGTTGGCCCACAGCTGCTATCTTACAGATTCTCCCTGAGTCTCCTGGGGTTCCATGAGCTATAGAGCTGTGAAAGCTGTGCCATTTTCTGAAGAATACTTCTCCCTGGGAGTTTCAGCCAAATGCGGCTGTCCAAGATTTCCCCATTCCTAAAGAGAAGGGGGAGAGACTCTGGTAAGGAAAAGACTCCAGTGAATGATATTTGAAGATTAACCTGAATATCTTAATGATGCTTGGCTACTTCCCTGCCTGACAGGTAGTCAGCCAGCTGGGTGGGAATTTTAGAGATCATATGATCTTATCCCTGTATTAACTCTTATCCCTCTATTAACTGAAACCCAGGAGTTCAAATGCACTACTCTTAAAAAAAAAAAGAGTGAGAATGAAGCAAATTAGCATTAGTCCCTTCAGTTAAATGGGAGCATGAAAGACACAGGACAAGGAAACCTCCTTTCCAAAAGCTTGGCTTCTGAATTAAAATAAATGCCTCTGTGTGTGTGTGTCTGTACGCGTATGCGTGTATGTAGAAACCTCCTTGCATGGAGAATTATAGTTACACTCTTCAGCATCCTAAAGGGTCTGAGATGTCCTGAAGAAATTGCAGTTTAATGTAAAACCTTGAAACTCCAGGTCAGACTCAGAGTATTCCCAGGTAAGCAGATTATTTTCAGTTTCAATAAATGCATCTGAATACTAGAATTTCAGAACACTGTTTGCTCCAATGTCAAATTCCAGCAAACATGCCTTCCAAAGCTAGAGAGTTTTCTGTTATTTGCCTGGTAGGCTTACAAGTTTCAATGTGCCCATTACACCCATTATAAAGAGCAAACCAGAAAACATCCTTAAAATTTAATCCTTGATGCAGGTGGGAAAAGTATAAATTTGTGTATCTGGATAGGGCAGTCAAAGTGTTGTGAAATTCAATACATTCACATAGACTCTATTCAAAGGCCCTTCAAGCTTGTGGTGTAACATACCTGAATTAGGCAGCAAGACCTATGGGTTAATGCAGTCAAGCACAGCACAGCAGAGAATCCTTGACAGCATGCTTCTACCACAAGCCTCCCTTTCGTTTCAGAACAGCTTGGGACTTCTCTTCCCTCAAGCTGCGGACATACTTGGGCTCTAAAATGCCTTCTTCTCTGGTGGTAATATCTGAAGGTGGAGTAAATAGGGAGAATCCTCTGAGATTATAGCAGGCCTAGAAGCCAGAGCATGGAGCTGCTGTCAAGGAACTGTTACATTTAAAGTATAGGGAGAGGAGGCAGTTTTCAAGAGGAGGTCCTTAATTCTAGTGGAATTTAGGATCTTCATAGGGCAGACATATAGGTCCTTAATTCAGTTGGAGCTCCTGAGGTGCACTGGAATCCTGTGCCCGTCCAGCCTGCCCTGGCTCCACCCCAGTGGCGTTCCTATTGGGCTCAGGAGAAAGCCGCTTTCCTGCAAACCTCAGCAGCTCTGCAGCTGGAGAAGAAATCTGTCCTTCAGGCCTCCTAAACTCTGCTAGAGAAAGGAGTCTGTTCTGCAAGTCTCCAGAGGGCAAGTGCCTTTTTTCAAAAGCCTCTCCCAGCTGTCTGCCTTTTCTCCCTCTACCAAGTGTCAAGCCCCTGGTTTGACACTTTATAGCAGCTTTGCAAAAGACAGAATTAGACAGCTATTTGCACAGGCTCATAATTGCATGGCTACATGGGGATTTTCATGTATTCAGTGAATTGCATATGCATCCGCATTACAAAATGCAAGAAAGTGTGTGCAAAACCCAGTGCTTTAGATTGCCATTAAAGTAATTAGAAATGCAGAAAAAGGTGTCATAAATATTGAATCTGTTTCAAAATAGTAAAGGAGAAAAATGAAACTTTAGTATAATCTCAATGTGTTCACAGAGAAAATGTTAGAGTTATGAATATGAAAAAATGTATAAATCTATTTATATATATCCAGCATCCTTATATATGCAGTTATCTGGGCTTATTTGTGCAATAAATTGACATTGATTTACTGTATGGCAGGGTCCAGTGTATTAGATTTGATCCTGCAACTGCTCTGAGTGTTTAACTCTAATTGTTTTCAGTTTGAGTATGGAGCAGGTGCAGTGTTAGTCTGACCTCAGCTCTGGAAACCCAATTAGTCACGCTGGAAACAAGCATCTCTGTGTTTTTGTGTGTCTGTATCCAGACATGCCTGAGCTAGAAACACGACAGTATTGGGTACATGTTGTATATTAGATTCCTTTGTAAGTGTGAAAAAATACCATTAATATACAAAAACAGTCTGGATAGAAAATTGTTCTTATCTGTGCTATAATACTTTCCATCTATTCACAAAGTGTAACATTTTCAAAAACACCTAAGTCTCATTTTCACACATGAAGAATTAAGTCCTATTGGCTTCCACTGAGACATTAGCTCTGAATTTCCTCAGGTTTTTTTTAAAATGGTGCTTAGGCTCCCAAGTCACTTAGGAGCTTTTGAAAAATGTTATCTTAATTCTGATCTATCAAAACTCTGGCTTCTAAACATGTCTCCAGCCAGTCAGGGTTTATTTGTTTTTTTCTTTTCCTTTTATCTTTTGAAGGTGCAAATTGACCTGGACAGAAACAAGCTACAAAATCAGTTAGGCTGATTTGAGGTAGTTTGATTTGCCAGATATTATGCAATATATTGCTTGTTCTTGTGGGACTAAGAAAGGCAAAACTTTAAAGCAGTGGTTCTCAACCAGGGATATGTGTACTCCTGGGGGTACACAGAGGTCTCCCAGGGAGTAAGTACATCAACTCATCTAGAGGTTTGCCAAGTTTTACAACAGGCTATCTAAAAAGCCCTAGCAAAGTCAGTACAAACTAAAATTTCATTCAGACAATGACTTGTTTATACTGCTCTATATACTATACACTGAAATGTAAGTACAATATTTACATTCCAATTGGTTTATTTTATAATTATATGGTAAAAATGAGAAAGTAAGCAATTTTTCAGTAACAGTGTGCCGTGACACTTTTTTGTATTTTTATGTCTGATTTTTGTAATCTAGTAGTTTTTACATGAGGTGAAACTTGGGGGGTATGAAAGACAAAGCAGACACCTGAAAAGGGTACAGTAGTTTTGAAAGGTTGAGAGCCACTACTTAAAAGGATGCTGGGAGTGGTAGTCTCTCTTGCAAGGAAGTCAGGTCACAAAACAAAATGTGAATGTGAATGAAGAAAAAAGGCCAAAAGAGACTGAATCTGCAAGCAGCAGCTCACTGCTGTTTCTAGTATCTCTTGAGGTTTTGTACTTACTCCCAAATAGGGCAAAAACATTGGCATCCTTGTTTCCCTAATTCATATCATGAAAATGAGGATTCTCATATCTTAACTTATTGAGAATTCAGTTTTCCCTTTCCCCTAATTTTTGCATATGTTTATAAAAAAAGATGTCTCCAGTAGTGTATTATTTCCCAAATATTCATGGAGGGAGAATGTTGTAATTAGAATCCGTTTACAATCCCCTATTTTGTAATAGTTTTGACTATTAATATGTGTGAAATATGTGTCTATTAGCTTAGCATCTGAACAGTCACAATTCTAAACTAGACTCCAGGAGTGTGTGATTTATTTCCTTGATGGAGATTAATAACATGGAAGAGACACTGTATCCTGTATTTTTAGAATTTGGAATTCATTCCGAGAATTTATTGACAACCATGTTCACCTGAGGCAGGTACATCTGATGGCAAAAGTGAATTGCATTATGGTTATAACTCACACAAAGCACCACTTTCATAACTCTGGCAGAAAGTTTGTGCTCAGGATCCCAGACACATTTTGTTCCTGAGACAGCTGCTTCTCCCAAGACTCTGCATCCAGAGTCTTGCTCTGTGTTTTTACTACAGCTGTCTGAATAATTCATAATTATTTATTCAGAGAAATTAGCCCCCTTTGCTGCTCAGAATGTCTGTGAGGAGATTGCAGTTTGCTCCAGTTATTCACTATGTCATGGATTCTGCAACTTGATCCTGTGGGTGGATCGTTTTGCCCTACTGAAGACCATGAGGGCCTCCAAGAATCTGCCTGTCTGGGTTAGGTTGCTAGACCAGGGCCTACGCAGGAATTTCTGGGTGATGTTCTCTGGCTTGTGTTATGCAGGAGGCCAGACTAGATAATCATAATGATCCCTCTGGCCTTATAATTTGTGAATCTATGAAAGTATTGATCAAATTTCCTCTTAATAGTTTACTCATTAGACTGATCATCACTCTTTGAAATTCAAGCTATGCAGCTTACTTGTGGTTAGGTAGAAAAGTCACATGGTATTGTTTCTGACCACTTACTGCATAGGCTTATATATACTTCCAGAATAAATTCTCAGGCATGAAAATTTAAAATCCAGTTTCTGTGACTACCTAGGCATGCAACTTTGAAATATGCTTTCTGTGAATATTTTCAAAGCAAGACTTGACCACTGGATCATTGGAAGCAAAAACAAAAGGAATGCAAGTATAGCCAGAGTTAAATTATTTACACATTTGAACAAATACCCACAAGCAATTTTGGCATCATTTACTCAGGTCTAGCTTTTACTGCTCCCCAGTCTCACTAAACCCTTTGCATTCACACTGGCAGTCACATAAACACTCCAGTCAGATGACATGTGTCACTTAAAACTACCCAAGGTTTGTCAACAAATTACATTTATATTGAGTTCATATATAACCAGACTTTGCAATCTCTTTCTAATTCTGGGGCAGGGAGGGGAGATTTGCAAGGGTGATCATTCTGAAACCCATAGCACTTACATGACTTTCAGCAAAGATATTGGGACTACTCACATGAATAAGTGCTACTCAGTGAGAGTAAGGATTGCAGAATCAAGCTTTGTATTCTTGTATTTCTTATTCTGTCCTTTTGTTTCTCTTGCAAGTGTTAAACATTGTACTGATGTGCCATTTGTTAATTGTAGCTCAATCTATCTTCTTTTCAGTTCAGTATAAGAAAAGCACAGGGTCTTATATGTAACAAACATTTTACATTTGTAAAAACGATCTTTTGGAAAGTAGGGGATTGACGTTAGATTAAATTAACAATGAAATGATAACTTTTAACAAATCAGCACTTCACTTCCTGTTGATTGCATAGTACAGAAACACACAGTCCACCCGTCGGATGTAATTTTCAGACAGCACTGAAATTTTCCTTCATTACCACTGCAGTGGTTAATCAAGAACTTTTCAATTAAACTACCCCTTCAGCTGCCTTTTCATCAACCACAGCTAAAATGTATATGGTAGATAATAAAGAGATTGTCAGACTGCACAAAACCATAAAAGCTGTTGGGAGAGAGAATAGGATTTCAACATGTCAGCCATACATTTTTATTTTTAACATCTTGCTTCACATACTTAGATCCACTAGTTGCTATTAAAAAGCGAACAGTTACCAATGACTACCACACAAAGGCATATGAAATGACACAATCATTTCTTGTTTTAAATACAGGGAAATACTGTGGAAGGATTGAGCACTCTTTAAAAAAATGTCCTTTTATATTTTCCTTGTGAGTAAGGTAGTACTGTTATTTTCAGGCATTTCACCATACTTAATGGTAAAATATTAGAAGTCAGTTTTTGAAGGATGTCCACTGCATGTTAAATACCAAAGTGCAATAATTGTTGGCAAATACTGAAAGCTGACTTACACGAGCTAGGGGCATGACCCTTTAAACTGGCCACTGTATAAAGTGGCAGGATCCATAGTTTGTCTCTTAAAAGCAGAGGAAGGTTTATAGCTTTGCATTTGTGACATGGAAGTTAGTGGTGAGGAGAATCCTTCATTCTAAGCTCCTATGCTCAGGAATTGTGAATTTACCAGAAAATTTATCAAAGACCTGAGATTAACGTTATTTGATATCCCTCCAAAGAATTTTATTTTAAAAGTGGGAAAGTTTGACCAAATTCTGACCCCTTAGCTTACCCTTTAGACCAGTTGTTGTCAACCTTTTTTCATTTGAGGACCCCTAAAAAATTTCAAATGGCAGTGTGGACCCTTTTGGAAATCTTAGATATAGTCTGCAGACCCTCAGGGGTCCACGGACCACAGGTTGAAAACTGCTGTTCTATGGTAACAACAATCTTTTGTGGAGCCCTTAGACATAGTCTGCAAACACCCAGGGATCCGCGGACCGTAGGTTGAAAGCCACTGCTTTGGACCGCCTGAAGGCGAGCCTCCCAAAGTCCAGAGATCTGCACTGGGGGAAAGGGTAGAGGTTGGGCAAGCTACGGACAGGTCCAAGGAGAGCCTTTGGGAGATGCACATCGCCCACCACTCCCTTTAGACCTGTGAAAATGATGAAGAAAAGATGATAAAGTTCTAAGGTGTGTATCATTTTCTGGGGAGCCTTCCTTCCTGAGGGCAGCCTAATACCATGTTCCAATGGAGCTATGTTGAGGGGAGTACAGTCAATGCAGAGGTAAAGGGATACAGGGCTCCTAGTGGGTGGCCCTACCGCCCACAGATTACTAAGGATGTACCCAGTTTATGGGGAGGATGCACAGACTTCTCCATAAGGGAGAAAAGCCCTCTCATGGTGAGGGATCAACACAACTGGGTAAGTACCTTGCAGTGCTTTCTTCTCTCAGTACCCCTGTTGTGGAATTTACCATGTGAGGGGATGCGCTGGGTCACTGTTTGGGTGCGTGGGAATTATAGGTAACATTATGGCATTTTATCTTCAGTGTTACCATTATCTGTACACTTTTGTGCATATAGAACATTTATTTCAAAGTACAATCACTCTCTTTTAAGAAACCAAAAAAAGTAAATGCAAAAAAGAAAAAAGACATCAATGCCACATTATGGCTGAGATTTTACATACATAAAAGCCCTGGAGCTTGTAAAACTCATTGGTTTCACTTCACAGGAGTTTGTGACAAGATTTGTTTTGGTTTTGATGCATCTCAGCTTGCACCCCCGACTGTTGCTTTGAAAGTCAGAATTGAACACACACAAAATCTCAAAGCAAAAATTAATCAAGACAAGAAAGTTTAACTTTCGATCACATCAAAACCATATGAAATTTCTCATTTCACTTAGTTTGCACACAAAACCACATGTCAGCCACATTCACCCATAACTGGACTTAGGTTTGCTTAGAAGGTTCGTGAATTTCAGTGATTTTTTTAATAAGTTTTAAATTTATAATAAAACATGAAAGTAGGAGAAGTTTGTATGACACTGTTGCTAATATTTCATACTACTATAAGCATAATTTGGCCACAGTTAATGCATATACTAAGGCAGTAAATGTATCACCAAACAGACTGACAGAAATTACTGCATAGGCTAGAGAAGATCAAGTTAAAAGTGATAGTGGAACTTTAGCTTTGGATTTTCTGACTTTGGAATATGTAGAGTCTCCACGATAATGTTAGACTTCATTGATGTTAGGAATGTTTGGCATTTAGGGCTAGATTGTGCTGTTAAGCACAGACCTGAGCAAGAGATGGTGCAGAAGATGAAACTCCGGAGGAATAGCCCCAGAAGGTAATTCACCTCCCTGCTTCCTATATTTCTGTGAAGGGAGGAGTAATTTTCTACTGGCCTTGAAACTATGCTGGCTGGCATGCTGGGATAGGAGGAGCCAATTGGCTTTTCCTCTTCCTACCCACTTTTTCCAATTTGCTTCTTGGGTTTAATCTAAGATACTGTGATACCACTGGAAATTAAACAATAAATTATTTTCAATAAGTTAACCACCATGGAAAGTTACATGGAACAAGTATTGCTCAGGCAATAGATGACTTAGATCCTCAGGTCTCGCCTTTGTGCACCCAGAGTATGTTAGGAGATGGGGGTTGATCTTGATGGTGGTCCACTGGGCACTGATCCAATGTGCATGATCTTTCTAGCCAATAAATTGAATCAGAGTTTGACCCTTCGGGGACAAATTGGTGTCTAGACTTTTAAACCTTAAAATTTAAGGCAATGCCATATCTACTAAAAGAGTATGTAGGATTCCGATGAGGAAAGCAGTCCCACTGGAATATTAACAGAGCAAGAATAGCTGCCATTTCCTGCTCTGATGCCTGAGAGAGGGGCTGAATCCTGGAGAATTAAATACAGCCTCCCAAAATGCAAATTACTTTACCTTCTTGCTGAGCAGGGAAAAATAAATGGTTCCTGTTCAAAAAGCCTTTTCCAGTGATGGGGGAATAGGGAGGCTTCCATACCCTTGCCTGCTGTTCAGTCCCATTACACTGAGAATTTGGCAGAGAGGGGGAAGTTCCATTTTCTTTAAACTATTGCTGCAGAATAATTGCTACCAAAAATAAGGAAAATCTTAAATCAAAGATATCAGAGGCTGGACACTAGAATAGGAATCAACAACTGGACACCATCAAGCATAGATAAACCTTTGACTTGTTAGCTGGAATACTGAACACAGCTGTTAGTGTGAACCTTTTCCTATTCCCTAAAAAAAGAAAATTGAAAGTGTGCATTTTGCTTTCTGTGAGTTGGTTGGCTTTTTTTTTTTTTTTTTGAGTTATAATGTATAGAGCTATTGGGTGCATTAATCTGGAAAAAAAACATGCTGAGAGAGGAAGATATGTGTTGGGGTGTTCTTCAGACTTCCTTTTTTAAGAAAAATAAAGGTGGGAGGATGCTAAGGGGCAAGCCCAGTACATGTGCTGAAGCATATGACTGAGACTTCAGGTAGCTTGAATGTAAGGAATGAAGGCATCAAGGAATGTAAGGAGAACTTCTTCAATTGCCTAAATACCTTGTGAAGTTTGGGAAGTAAACAAGGGGAATTAGAAATGCTCATTTATTAAAAGGAATTTGATACATTTTGTCTTACTGAAACTTGGGGGTATGAGTCACATAACTAGAATGTTAAACTCACTAAATTCCTAATTTAGGAAAGATAGTGTGGGCAGAAGGAAAGGGGTGCGGGTTTGCACTCTGCATCAAAGTACCCTTAACTGCTTTTGTGTTATTGACCGTTCAGAAGAACAGGGCCTTGAATGCTTATGGGTTTATCAAGCTGTCTAGAGTGGTTCCTGACCATGATTGCCAATCTCAGGGCAGCCTATTAAGAAGCAGGGAACAAACCCCAAACTTATTGTGTATTGTATACTTACATTTCACCAACCAAGTATCATGTGTGAACTCCTCAAGCACTACAGCAGCCATAATATGGAGTGACAGACAGTCTCCTTGGGTACTCTGGTCTATCTTCTCACCTAGGCAAGCTTGCCTTTATGATAGATGGTCCCTTAAACCAAAAATCACAACAATATTCAGGTTACTCCCAGTCCGAAAGGACCAGTCACTTGTCACAGGTCAATTGCTCTTCAGATCCCAAAGACAACGTTTGTAGCCACCTAGCATTGGCGACTGTTGGAAGACAGGATACTGACCTAAATGGACCATTGGTTTGACCCAATATGGCTGTTCTTATGTAATCCTATAATAAACTAACTAAAGATTTATTAACTAAGAAAAAGAAATGAGAGTCATTTACAAAGTTAAAGCAGGTAAACATACACAAATTAGTTACAGTCTTAAGTTCCAAAAAGGTGACAGTAGTTTCTATACGTGCAAGCTCTCATGTCCTAGGGTTAACCCAAACTAAGCAGCTTGGGGATCCCTTGCTTATGCATAGAAATATTGCCCTCTCTGAATTCTAAGCAGCATAGTGATACAGTTCCTTCTTGCCAGGCATTTCTATTCTTGTCTGCCAGAGTTCAAGCTGTTGGGATGAGTTCATGTGCAGGTCCCCCCTTCATGGGTGTGGGTGGAAACAATTAACAGAGTCTTTCTCCTTTGGTTTTTCACAATGACTCATTTGGTTTCAAAGGGCCTTGTTGTGTGAAGGACCAACACTTCACAGTAATTAATGCTTCTTTCCTGTTTGGTCAGTTACACAATTACAGAGGTTTACAATGAAAACACTCAATGAACTTTATACTATGGGCTATAGATGTTACAGGTGAGATCAATACATGCAGCATCCTACAAGCCTTTCATCAAGTCTAAACACATTCTTATCATCTTAATATATTTTAACAATGCTAACACACAGGTGAACCAGACTGTTTTCCAGCTATGCATTTGTCAGTGTTCAATTGCGAGAGCAGGCAGCTGGTCTGCCAGCATCATAGGGTCAATGTACTAAGTAATAAATCACAAGATGGGGTATAGGCAGGGTCTGTTATAGACGACAAAATCAAACAAGGGAACAGTTTGAGCAGTTCCTTAAACATCTATCTGTACTATATAGACAGATAAATTGAGTTATGGGGGATTTGAGTCTGGGGGACATATGCTGGAGGTCTCATGCCACCACTACTAAAGCATTCCTTGGAGTGTCTAAAAATGATAGATGATATCTGTCTAACCCAGAAAGTACTGCAATCATCTCACAGCTTCATTCTGACAGATACAGGTGAAATAAAATTTGGTGGTTGCCTAGATGCAAGGGATCCTAATGTAATATAATATAGTCTGACCAGTTATACACACACATACACTGTACACTCTTTAGAGAAGGGAGTGTTCTTACTATACATTCATAGTGCCTAGACCAGTGGGACCCAGATCTCAGCTGGAGCCTAAAAGTGCTACTGTAATAATAATAATACAATTGATTTACACTAAATGAGGCTCTGGCCTGTATATGTAAGAGTTTTCATTACTGTCATTACATTATACATTACTAGTTTGATTGTAATATTAGTCCTAATATTATTCACAGGTTTTTGTCTAATGCAATAAAAATGTTTTCCTCTGCTTGAAAAAACTTGGTTTTTCATATTTATTAATAGAAATGATAACGTTTACCCTAAACGTTATGTTATGTTTAATTAAGTGTGGCACATTTATAATGCAGTTTGAGAAAAATATATTTAAAACAAGAGCATGCTTTCCATAAGATTTGAGATGAAGAGCTAAACTATAAGTCATTGGTAGATACATAGTTTCAAAAATGTAAATGATCGACAGATGGTGATGGCAGAAGATATCACAGATCTTAGAACTCCTCAGGGACTGTCAGACCTGTCTTGCTAAGCATTTGCAGCACGGGGCTAGTCAGTCATAGTGAGGCATCTGCTGACATTGAAATGGACTAAAAGATATTAGGAAAAATATCTCTGATGATCTCAAATATTACAGTATATTTGAAGAATGAGCGGAAATAGAGAAACAGCGCTGACCCATGTCCAGGATATGATTGTAAATCTAAGTATATTGTTAATGTCACCAAAGCAATTACAATCCTGGAAAACTTAACACCTTCAGTCACAACGTAGAGCACAACTCAAACTACTTGGCAAGTTTTATCATCTCACTGAAGAATGCAGAATGTCTGCTGGAGTTGCTATTGAAAAGTAAGAATATTGATGGATTACCTTGACCTCATCATAAACCACCAGTCAAAAGATGATGAGTGGCTCTTTGTCTATTAATCAGGACAATATGAGGTATTAGTTTTCTCATGAGTATCAAATTAGAAAAGCTGTCAAACAGACTGACATGGATAACAGTTAGGTACTGTCTTTCTAGTTATTTACTCAATGATAATGGAAGCATCAAAGACAAGTTCCACGAATTTTTCAAGGGGTATCTGAATTTCTTCTGGTGAGCTTAATTTATTATCAACCAATAAACAACCTATTGAAATAACAGAATGCAGGAATATGTCAAGCACACCCTCAGTTGCAAAATAGAAAGGCTGACCCAGTGTACAGACTTACAGAATGGGAATATTTTATTGATATAGAGTATGGCTTCTCTGAGAGATCCAACTGTGCCGAGATGACAGATGTGAATTCCTGTATCAGCAAATAGGAAAGATTATGTTACTTTTTCATGCTATGAGATGTTCTCCTCTTCTTTCTCCAAACACACACACAAGGCCCAAAAATCCTCTCACATCAATTCTACACCACTGACTAGGGTAGAGTTGCTGTAATGTGACTGAGAGGAGAATTAGGCCCTGAATGTTATATTGACATTTGAATTTGCCACTTACTTGCTGGGGAAAAAGAATATTTGAGAGATACTGTCTGTCCTTTTACATGCATTTGTATCACCTACACTTTTTCTTTCTATATTCTAAATAAAAACACACCAATAAAGATTAATTTATAAAAATTATTACAGCACAGTGTAGCTTGCTGATCTAAAACGTATTCCCTTCTTTGCAAATCCAGGGAAATGACCTGTAAAAAATTGCCTTCAAAGGCATAAAATGATGTATAAAAGTATCATAGCAATATAATTAAATACTTCATAGTTTACATCAAAGATTTAATAAAGAGCACTTTTGCCTGAACCTGTATTAGTATTGTTTGACTGGTAGCACTATTACTTTGGGAACAGCAAGTTGTGCATTCGAGGTCCACACAAGGGGGTATATTCTGATCTCTGACACCTTGGTGAAAACCCACTGGTGTAACTGACAACAGAATTTGGTCATAGGGTTTGTACTGATGCCCAGCACTGTCAGTGCAACGCAGTGCAAAATTGAGGTATGCTGAACTGTTAGAGATTGCATAAGATTTTATTTTTAATCCAAAACTCTGATGTAAATCCCACAGTGTTTTTTCAAAAAGCTTGAAGGCAGGCATCTCTTCTTTCACTAAACAGACTCATAGGCTCTATAGAAGCTACTGTGTGTTGAGTATGTAATGGTGTGTGACTCTGCCTACACTATATCTTGCTCACTGCTTTATATGTAGTTCCTTGTACTTAGGTACCCTTGAGTTTGAAATGTGCTAAATTAGCCCTTATTCTGTTTCAAATCTTGTTCTTTCCATTCTCAAGCTAAAATCTCAACCTTATACCATACTAGCTTATAACAGAATGTGAATAATCTTCACTGTTCTCCCAAAGAATGCTAAATGGAATGAGATCTGGTGAAATTCACTACATGAAAAACCTCAAATGTCAGGAAGCCATCATAACTGTGCCATGCCCATTTCTTTAACATTATGTAGGAGACAGCTTGTTATAAATTTCAGTAATCAAAGTATGCAGAGGGGATCAGGGTGATTCACGAACTTAGTGGCTCGCACAGAGCGAAGGAATCCAGTTTTCCTCAACTGACCAACTGGGGCCAGGCTAGTGAATGAAGCAGAGGATGAAGTCTGCTGATATCCGTAACCCTCATCCCATGGATCCTGCTCAGTCGTACAGTTATTCCCCTTCTTGCTCCATGCCAGCCATGCGAATACAGCAGGGCTGCATTCATGCAGGGGCTGGCCAGATGCCGTGTTAGTCCTCCCCTCAGAGGGGGGAATTGCAGGATGTGAAGTGGAAACTGGTGCATTAGTTTAACATGTTCTGAAGAAGGCATGCTGTTTAATATGCTACTTACTCTCCTTTGTGCTGGGGTGTCAGCCCTTTTCCCCACACTCTTTTTCTGCATAACAGATGTGCCACAGCAAATTTTTTGTGTACAGAAGAAATATGTCCAGGAAACAAGATGGTGTTTATTGCTTAATCTCCTTTTGTTCCTTCAAGGCCCCACCATAGCTTTCTATTGTTTTGCTCCACCCTGCGCTGTGGACTGGAAGCTGGTGGGGTTCAGCACACTCCCCATTTGTTTTCAGAATGCATCGGAGTATACAGACAAGACGATAATGTCTGCCGTGCTTACTGAGTGACCATAAACATGTTTACATGCTGACTACTTGTACAGCCAAAAAGCTTGTTGTTTATTGACAGGCACTTCTTAAGAACAAACAGAGCTGAAGTGCTTGGTGATATTTATTCTGGCCCAATTCAGTTTTGTTGCTGTCAAACATCACTGTAATACAATGCACAGATTCAGGGTGATTATTATTTTATTTCCTTCAAAGTCCCAGTACTGGTAGTATTGGACTAGTTCTGCTCCTTACACAAAGAAGTAGTCAAGCTTGAGAATGGGTGACAGTGCAATACTGTGCTATTCACAATGTCCAGAGTTGCTTCCCACAGCCTGTGAGTTATGTTGAAAATACTGTCTCCAGGGGGTAAATGAAAACGAGGCCTCTGGGAAAACTCACCTCTGTTAGGTTATTTTCTCTGACTTTGCATAGACATGGCTCATATAGTAGACATGATTAGGCATTAGAAATGTCATAGACATAGAGCTGAGCTGGTCAAATAGTGCAAACTATTTTTGTGAAGCTTTGTTCAAATTTGGACGGAATAGCCCTGCTCAATTATTTGTCTTTATTTTCAGCAAATATTCCACTCATCAAATTTCACTGGTCTAACTTGAATTTTATTGCTCCCTAAAAGTGAATGTCAATGATATGTATGCACATATTTGCAAAAACTAAACATGACATTTGCATGCGTCAGCATACATTCCAGAAATACTCTGCAGCCACACAGTGAGAGAGCAGAAACAAACCCATGTGGCTTACCTTACCAACCACAGTTAATCAAGATAGCTTTTGGAGCAAGTATAATAAATTAGCAGTACAGCTCAAAATCAATAGAGATAGTTACAAAAATTCACAAAAAATCGTTGACACATCATTTTCAGTAACACAGATCTGAGGAAATTACAGTATGCTCATACTCCTTAAGGAATAAAAGAGGCTAAATTAATCAATTAAGTTATTCCTTACAAATGATTCACTCAATAGGGAGGATTCATTTATATAGAATGAACAGTTCACGTTAAAAATGATGGGATGTCAGCAGCCATTTTAAATATTCTTTGAGCTGCTGAAGAACTATTTAATAAAGAATTAGGGCTGTCGATTAATCGCAGTTAACTCACATGATTAACTCCAAAAAATGAAGTGCGATTAAAAAATTAATCACGATTATTTGCACTGTTAAACAATAGAATACGAATTGACATTTATTAAATATTTTGGACAATAATAGAATGCCATTTATTTAAATATTTTGGATGTTTTCTACATTTTCAAATATATTGATTTCTATTACAACACAGAATACAAAGTATACAGTGCTCACTTGATATTATTATTTTTGATTACAAATATTTGCACTGTAAAAATGACAAAAGAAATAGTATTTTTTTTCAATTCACCTCATATGAGTACTGTAGTGCAATCTCTTTATTGTGAAAGTGTAACTTACAAATGTAGATTTTTTTTTGGTTACATAACTGCATTCAAAAACAAAACAGTGTAAAACTTTAGACCCTACAAGTCCACTCAGTCCTACTTCTTGTTTAGCCAATCACTAAGACAAAGAAGTTTGTTTACATTTACAGGAGATACTGCTGACTGCTGCTTACTTACAATGTCACCTGAAAATGAGCACAGGCGTTCGTATGGCACTTTTGTAGCCGGCGTTGCAAGGTATTTATGTGCCAGATATGCTAAACATTCATATACCCCTTCATGCTTCGGCCACTATTCCAAAGGACATGCTTCCATGCTGATGATGCTTGATAAAAAATAATGCGTTAATTAAATTTGTGACTGAACTCCTTTGGGGAGAATTGTATGTCTCCTGATCTGTTTTACCCACATTGTGCCATATGTTTCATGTTATAGCAGTCTCAGATGATGACCCAGCACATTTCATTTTAAGGACACTTTCACAGCAGATTTGAAAAAACGCAAAGAAGGTACCAATGTGAGATTTCTAAGGATAGATACAGCACTCGACCCAAGGTTTAAGAATCTGAACTGCTTTCCAAAATCTGAGAGGGATGAGGTATGGAGAATGCTTTCAGATGTTTTAAAAGAGCAACACTCCAATGCGGAAACTACAGAATCTGAACCATCAAAAAAAAAGAAAATCAACCTTCTGCTGTTGATATCTGACTCAGATGATGAAAATGAACATGCGTCGGTCCGCTCTGCTTTGGATCATTATCGAGCAGAACCTGTCATCAGCTTGGAAGCATGTCTTCTGGAATGGTGGTTGAAGCATTAAGGGACATATGAATCTTTGGCACATCTGGCACATAAATATCTTGTGATGCTGGCTACAATAGTACCAGGAGAATACCTGTTCTCGTTTTAAGGTGACATTGTAAACAAAAAGTGGGCAGCATTATCTCCTGCAAATTGTAACCAAACTTGTTTATCTGAGCGATTGGCTGAAGTAGGACTGACTAGACTTGTAGGTTTTAAAGTTGTACATTATTTTATTTTTGAATGCAGTTATTTTTTGTACATAATTCCACATTTGTAAATTCAACTTTCATTATAAAGAGATTGCACTACAGTACTTGTATTAGGTGAACTGAAATATACTATTTATTTTTTACAGTGCAAATATTTGTAATCCAAAATAAATATAAAGTGAGCACTGTACACTTTATATTGTGTATTATAATTGAAATCAATATATTTGAAAATGTAGAAAACATCAAAATATTTAAATAAATGGCATTCTATTATTGTTTAACAGTGTGATTAATTGCCCAATTAATCATGAATAATTTTTTTAATCATGCAATTAATCACAAATAATATTTTTAATCACTTGACAGCCCTATAAAGAATTTGTTGCTGACCTGAGATGGTCTGTCATCTGCTTCTTTGAGAACTGTATAAGTTTCTAACTTAACAACCCCGTGAAGAAATAAAATGTTATTAGGCACAGACCAGAAGAGTTTGTAAGAATGGCGTCTTCATTCTGTACCTCATACCATCATAGGTACAGGAAATAAAAAAATTCGGATTAGAATTGATTCCACATTTGCTTTCATGATATACTAACTATATCAATGTATTTAATGGAATGTAGCACAGGAATACATTGAATCAATACAAATTAGTGTGTCTAAATATCTAGTAGTATTTAATATTTTAAAAGGTTAAAAAAAGACTAAAAAATAAACCTTTAGAATACATCCAAATATATATATATATATACACAAAACATAAAATCAAACATATACAAAACATAAAATCAAAGGGAAATTAATGGGGACCTGATGATAGTGCTATTCACTGAAAATTAGTGATCTTCCACAGAAAGGGAATGTAGGAACATATAAATTCTCCACAGATTTTAATACAAGGCATTTTGCTGTATGTACTGAAATGTGGTATTGACTAACATACATTACTTGACTTATGCCTCTTTATTCCATGTGGAACATAGTGCCTTTACCTCTGCCTTCCATCTTTGGAGGTGTCTTGCTGCAGTCTTAGCTTCTTCCCCAGTCATTTTAATAGCTTTTAGTTCTACTTCTGTTGTGCATTTCCAAGTTCTCCTTAGTCTACCTTGTTGCCTCTTGCCCTGTGGATTGCAGTTCAGTGTCAGTCTTACGTTATTCAGTTCTTTCCTCCATGTGTGTCCTAGCCCTCTTCATTTTTGTTCCATAATTTCTTGTCCTATTAGTTTCTGTTTCGTCCTCCTCCAAAGCTCGTCATTTGTGATTGTTTCTGGCCATCTGATATTGAGGTTTTGTTTAAGGCAGCTTTTTTGTAAAAAACTTGGAATTTAGATAATAAGGTCTTGATAAGTCTCAAAGTTTCAGTGCCATAAAATAGACAGACTTTAAAATGGTGTTACATAATCAAAGCTTTGTATGGAGTCAAGGTTTCTGTTTCTCCAGACTGGCTTTACAGGCATGTCTGGCTTTCGCTATTCTGGTTTTAATGTCGTCGTCTGTTACACTTCTTTTTTTTTAACAATGTTGCCAAAGATATGTGAAGTGTCAGACTTCTTTTATGTCAATCCTGGGAAGTGTTATTGGTATTTCTTGTTGCGTGTTGATGATTCTCGTGGTTTTCGTTTTCTCAGCGTTCATTTTCAGCCCTACTAACTGTATATTGGTGTGATAATTTGTTCTAGCTGTTATATCTCAATGGGTGTGAGACAGAAAGTTGATGTCATCTGCAAAGTTGAGCTTCAGTGTGGAAGTCTATTGTATACCCCTTGGTTGTTCTGTAGCCTTTCTCATTACCCAATCCATTATCAGGAAGAAGGTCATAGGTGACATAAGACATCCTTGCCTGATGCCAGTAGTTACCTTAAATGGGTGTGTCAATTCACAGTTATGTATTATTTGGCATATCATATTTTCATAGAAGCTCTGAATAATAGTCGCAAATTTCTGGGGGATTCCATAGTGGTGTAGCAACTTTCATAAGAATGTTCTATCCACTATATTAAAGGCTTTTTGGAAATCTATTAAATTCATGTAGAGCGGTGACTGCAGTTCAGTGATGAAGCATAGGGTTACTATATGCTCTACGCATAATTTTTCCTGTCTGAACCCTGCCTGTTCTTGTCAGAGCCTTGAAACTACTGCCTTCTTCAGTCTGCCAAGATTAATGCGTGTCAGTATTTCACTTAGGATAGACAGCAATTGAATGCCCCTCCAGTTTTTTCACCGAATGAGGTCCCCTTTTTTGGCATTTTCCCACTAGTTTGGCATTTTTTCTTCTTCTCATATCTTTTGTAAGAGGCCTACCAAAATGTCTACTGTGTTCTTCAAGTTTGCCTTAAGGACCTCCATTGGGATATTGTCCAGATCTGGTGCCTTTACACTTTTTAACCGATTTACTGCCCTCTCTACTTCTGCTCTAGCGAGAGGTCCTAATTTAACATCCAGATCTTCTCCTTCCTCTGTGTCTGGGAGGTTAACCATTGGCTTACCATTCAATAGTTGAGTAAGATATTGCCTCCCTGTATTTAATTGTTCTGACGTCTTGATTTTCCTCATTATCTTGGACTGATCAGTTGGTGTTTATTCCTCTTCCTTACGACTGTCTAGTGATGTTGTGCAGTGTCTTCATGTCATTTTTTGCTACAGAATCTGCGCATCTGTTGCTGTTTTGTCTACAGAATCTTGTTTGTCTTCCCTGGCTCTCTCTTTTTGACCCCTTTGTTCTTTACAGCATATTCCTCCTGAGGTCGCTGTTTCTGTGTTCTTGGTCTTTCTTGATTTAGTTCCAGTTTAATTGTACGTCTTTCTTCTATTTTATGACATGTATCCTCAGACAATCATTCGCTGTGGTGTTTCTTCCTGAATTCTAGCACTTCTTTGTAGGTTTTGCTGCACGTTTTTTTCCTTATGCATTCTGTGGTTCCATCATCTTCATCTTTACCATCATACATTACTACCCACAGCTAAATGATTTACCCAGCTTCAGCTTGCTGAACTGCTCACTATTTGATAATTCTACTCTACCCTACAAAGAGTTTGTTGGTGTAGCTAAGATATAGTGAATATGTAGCTTACGAGTTCATTCATATCTTATATACCAATTCCCCAAATGAAAAAAGGTGTACTGTCTCCATCCCGAAAGACAATTTTGCAGCCATAACTGCATCTACCCTAGAGCTTTTGCTTGTATATCTGTTAGTTAAGGATGTGATTTTTTTCACATTGCTATCTGATGTATTTATGCTGACAAAACATAGGTGTGGACAAGGTCTGAGTCATGTACAAGGAAAATCCTGGTGCCTGTGAACAGACCAGGTAAATAGTTTCTAGAGGTGGGGACAGAAACTTTCTCCCAGGAAATGCACTAGCAATGGAGTCACTCAAAATCTGCAATAGCTCATAATTGCCGCATCACCCTTTCAGGTTGCTGGCTAGTGAATCCCCTGGTCACACCCACATATCCACCCAGGAGCTGTCTTTCTCCTGCTCCTCCTTCTCCTCCTCAACTCACCTTCACGGTAAAACATATGGAGCAAGATCTGTATGAAACTGGAGGTTGTGGGTCCTTGTGTGCACTCTGCATCCTGCCTAGTGTACTACTCCAGTTCAGTTGCACTTAGGGATGGTACGGATACATGGTGGCTAGAGACTGGAGGGGTGAAGGATTTGGGGCTATGTCTTCACTGCAAAGGTGGGTTTTTAGCTAGTTCAGTGTAAGATCCTGGTGAAGAGAAGGCTCTGTAGATTCTACCTGAATGTACCTAGTTGAGATAAACCTGACCTGCACTAGCTACACTGAGGTAGAAATTACCTGTGCCTTCTCTCTAACAGGGTCTTACGCTGAGCTAGCTAACTCAAGATAGCTTTCTTGATATAAAAAAAACAACTTTTTTTGCCGTGAAGACATAGCATATGTGATCTTAGTGCTTGATCAGTTCTACTACACTGTTGCTGGAATAAAATCAAAGGTAGTGAGTGGTGTGTGGGTGGAGAAACTTCATTAAAAATTGGAAGACATAGGTTACTTACTTAATATTCTTGTGTTGTTTCAAGTTATTAGGATGATCCATCCTGCTATTTAGGCAGCTGACCTAACTATTCCACAGAGCTTACTAATAAGAGAATTAAAATAACATTTTTGTGGGTGACATGCATGCCCTTTAGAACATTATCGTTAGAGGTTTGCAGTACATATCCCGTAAACTTGAACAAATTTTATTTTGTTTGTTTAAAGTTTCAGCATTTTAAATATTGAAAATATTATTCCAAAAAAAATTGCTACCCAGATTTCTTTTGACAATTATATCAAGAGAAGCTAGATGGTGCCAAGTTTTAGTTTTTGTACGCTAATTCTCAATTGTGCTTTGCAAGCATTGGTTTTCTGACAACCATCTGTTTCTACCTAACTTTTTTCCTCCAAGTCAGCCCAAAGGAAATTAAAATATCAAAAGAAAATATTTCTGTAGGGAAAAGGAACCTCAGAATAAGGGCGTTGAAGTTGTAAACAGCTTTTGTATTAGAGTTTGTTTTAAGTTAATTTTTAAAACCTATTTAGGGCTTTTAATTTTTGCCATTTAATTTGCCAGTCAGTCAAATAAGTAAGCTCAGCATTCTGCAGGAGTGCTGGAATTTCCAAGTATTCCCTGGAACAAAAATGAAGTAATTGGGTAAAGTGCAATCTCCACACCCCAACTTCCATTCCTGGGTGGAAGTCTAAACTGAGCAATGCTGGCAGTTTAGCAGGGCTTGTAGAGGCAATGTTGCTGAACCTGTGGCTGCAGGGGGCTTCTAAGTTCTGAGGGCCTCACCCAATCAAGGACAATGCTAGTGTGATGTTTACTTCTTATGCTCCAGTGCCACAGTATGTGGAGTGTGAGCGGTTTCATGCTGGCTGAGAGCTAGGTAGTAACAATTTGGGCCATCTGGATTATCGGAATGTCTCCCCTTTTTTGCATCTCTCACTGGGATACATCACAAGTTCCTTCCTCGTCCTGTTTAATAAGAAACTTAGAATCATAGAAAATGTAGGGCTGGAATGGACCTCAGGAGATCGTCTAGTCCATCCCACGGTCCTGAGGCAAGACTAAGTATCCCTACTCCATCCCTGACATGTATTTCACCATCCTGTTCTTACAAACATCTTGTGAAGGGGATTCTACAACCTCCCTAGATAACCAGGTTCAGTAATTAACAATCCTGAACAATCCTGAACAATTCACAAACTCTTTCCTATGGGATATATCTACCCACCTGGCCTATACATTTGGGAAGGTAAAGGTAGGGGAACAAAGCCCCACACTGAGCCTAGGAGAGGAGTTACATAGTTACATAGATTTGCAGGAGCCCCAGATAAGTCTGGAGTATACCTGCAGTTTAATGGGATACCAGCAGAAGTCAGGAAGTGACACAAGAAAAGTGTGCCTGTCGTGCGGAGGGTTTGAGCATCAGTCAATAGCTCTGAGTAAGGTTTTCCTTCCCTCAATTTACAAAGATGTATTAGTTTAAAATTGCTTTCAAAAAGACCCTAAAATGTAAAAGTATGACACCTTGTTTCTGTCAATGTTCTGTGGATAGCCAGAAAGATTGTGCACTAAGATTGGAATTTGAGTCTGTAATGCACTGACTCCTAACTTCCACTGGGTGGAAGATAACCTTCCATTTAAGTTAGAGGCTATTATGTTTCCCTGTTCAGGTCATGGTTTATGACTTCCTTGTTGTAATATTTCATATATTTCATATATTGAAATATATGGTATTTCAGATCCATAAGGAACCATCTATAAAAACATATATTGCCAGAGGCAAACCCTTTAGATAATATGATACATGCTTTGTTGTTTGTTTTCTTGTTTTATCTGTTTTTAGGGCTGTCAATTAATGGCAATTAATTCATGCGATTAACTCAAAAAATTAATAGTGATTAAAAAAATTAATCATGATTTATTGCACTGTTAAACAATAGAATACCAAATATTTATTAAATATTTTGGATTTTTTTTCTACTTTTTTAAGTATATTGATTTTTATTACAACACAGAATACAAAGTGCACAATGCTTACTTTATATTATTATTTTTGATTACAAATATTTGCACTGTAAATATGATCAACAAAAGAAATAGTATTTTTCAATTCACCTCATAGAAGTGGTGTAGTGCAATCTCTTTATTGTGAAAGTGTTACAAATGTAGATTTTTTTGTTACATAACTGCATTCAAAAACAAAACAATGTAAAATTTTAGACCCTACAAGTCCACTCAGTTCTACTTCTTGTTCAGCCAATCACTAAGACAGACAAGTTTGTTTACATTTACAGGAGATACTGCTGCCTGCTTCATATTTACAGTGTCACTTGAAAGTGAGAACAGGCGTTCACATGGCACTTTTGTAGGTGGCGTTGCAAGATATTCATGTGCCAGATATGCTAAACATTCGTATGCCCCTTCATGCTTCGGCTACCATTCCAGAGGACATGCTTCCATGCTGGGGATGCCTGTTAAAAAAAAAAGCATTAATTAAATTTGTGACTGAACTCCTGGGGGGAGAATTGTATGTCTCCTGTTCTGTTTTACCCGCATTCTGCCATATATTTCATGTTATAGCAGTCTTGTATGATGACCCAGCACATGTTCGTTCTAAGAACACTTTCACAGCAGATTTGACAAAACGCAAAATAGGTACTGTCAAGGTTCCTTCGCCACTCTGAACTCTAGGGTACAGATGTGGGGACCTGCATGAAAACCTCCTAAGCTTACTTTTACCAGCTTAGGTTAAAACTTCCCCAAGGTACAAATTAATTTTACCCTTTGCCCTTGGATTTCCACTGCCACCACCAAACTTTATCTGGGTTCCTGAAAAAATGGAGTTTGGACATGTCTTTCCCCCCAAAATCCTCCCGCCCCTTGCACCCCACTTCCTGGGGAAGGTTTGGTAAAAATCCTCACCAATTTGCATAGGTGACCACAGACCCAAACCCTTGGATCTTAGAACAATGAAAAAGCATTCAGTTTCCTTACAAGAAGATTTTTAATAGAAGTAAAAAAAAAATCATCTCTGTAAAATCAGGATGGTAAATACCTTACAGGGTAATTAGATTAAAAACATAGAGAATCCCTCTAGGCAAAACCTTAAGTTACAAAAAAGACAGACAGGAATATTCATTCTATTCAGCACAGCTATTTTCTCAGCCATTTGAAGAAATCATAATCTAACACATACCTAGCTAGATTACTTACTAAGTTCTAAGACTCCATTCCTGTTCTGTCTCCGGCAAAAGCATCATACAGACAGACACAGACCCTTTGTTTTTCTCCCTCCTCCCAGCTTTTGAAAGTATCTTGTCTCCTCACTGGTCCTCACTGGAGCTCCAAGCGGTTCTCAGACTGCTACACTGGTCTCTCTGGGAGTTCAGAATAGTTACTGTGCATATCTTTGTCTTTTTTTCCCCCCATGTTAATAGTAAATTAAAACCATTTACACACAGCACCCAGGTGGCATTTTCAACCAATCACAGCTAGTCCAATAGGCATGAACTATATTGGTTACAGTCTGCAGGAAGCAATGATTGAAATGCTGTATCGTGCCACAGGGAACCAAATACTAAGACCCTTACTCGGATTTCCTCAGCCAAAGTACCGTTGATATCTGGATCAGCTCCTGAAGGCTGTAAACAACTGCAACTCCTGTTAGAGTCAGTAGAAGCCTCAGGATTTGGCTTATTAACATAAGAAGTCAGGAACTCCAGGTTTGGCCAGGGAGTCTATACGAGTTATGACAATTGTGCATACACCATACATTATGAATGGCAGTTTCAGACAAGGAATTTGAAATGCCATAGTAACTGTTTCTTCCTATTTTGTATACAGCTATAACGTGCACTATCTGTTAGCTAGTCTGCATGCCTGATTCCATGCACTGTAAATAGGGATGGGTCTTAACTGGACCCTCAGTTCAACCCTCACTCCCATGAACTCTGTATGTATTTGGTTTGAAATCTGGAGCTGCCCAGCCTGGCTCAGGCCCATTGCTAAGTATAGATAAGGACTATGTTAAGCAGGATGACATTCACTCCTGAGGTATGATTTTATCACAACTGCTGTCAACCACTGAAATAATGTTGTGACAGACAGAATCACTGTCATTTGTGTCAAAGCATAATCATCCCTCCCCCCCACCCCTGCTCAAGCAATGTGCCCTATGCCCCAACTCCAACGAAAAGCTAATCAGAAATAAATTCTTTTCTATGTAATATTAAAAGATTTTTGTAGTGGCTAGAAAATTATTGTTTGAGTAAAATTAATTCAGTTGGCACCAACAGAATAATTTAGCTTGGCTATATTGAGTATAGGCAATTATGATAAAGGTATAGTCCATCCCAGCTTAGGCACTCAGTGTTGATTAGGATGGTATAAACGTTTAGATAGATTAGATAGTCAGTCAGTCATTCATCACTTATATCAGTTAAACTAGCTTGTCTATTATTAAAAAAGATGTTAACCCCCAAACTGTTATCTAGCCCTGATTTGTAAGTGTAAGTGATTTGAATTTAGTATTTGGCCAGTTCCTGTTCAAAGATACTTCATCTGTTTAGAGACAGGAAGTTCACTAGGATGGTCCATTCCAGACACCAACATCCTACAACACTGTTTATTTAGTGTCTGTGACTATAACAAGGACATTCTGGAAACTATGAGCCATATTCACATGGGCATAAGGAAGTCTAAGAAAGCCTGGAAGTCTAAACTGGTGCAACGTAAACTTTCCTCCAGTCCCTTTTGCACCTATGTTGTACCAGCTCAGGTAGACAAATAGGTTGGACTCAGTGACGTCTTTAGACTCACAGGGCCAAATTCACAAGTGTTGCCTAAAACAGATCCTCTTATACTCTGTTAGCCTTCACTAGAGCTACATCCAACACTGCTGATCATTGAGAGCCCAAGTTGGTGTACCCTCATATGATGAATAACGAGTAGTGATAAGAAGGTGCAAGTTAAAGTAACAGAGTTTGTTAGTATAAAAAAAAGAAGCGAAATTCCGAGGTCTTTTGTAAGATATATATCTTACAAAAGACCTCGGAATTTCGCTTCTTTTTTTATGCACTCTAGGATAGCCTCTGTAGTGGGTTTATATTGTTGTAGAGCAATTGTTGCAGCAGAATCTTCAGCTGTAGGTTATTCCTAACTCTTACACTGTCCTGCAACAGTAAAAGAATTTCTGTCACTCCAGAGCTCACACCTGCAGAAAATAGGACCTACCGGAGAAATATTTCAGGTTTTACATCTGCATGAATCCATGAAAATAAAGAGAAAATAAGCTGAAACGGTGAGCTGTTCATGTCTGGATAGCCCACCAGCAATCTATCTAAATAGTGATCTCATCTGTTTAGCATTACCAGAAAAAATGTCACAGCAGAAGACATTATATATAGTAAACACAAGCTGCAAATTGTTTACTACCAGAAAATGCAGATCATCTGTCATTTTTAAAGATTAACCTGTGCAAATTTACTTATACCTACTACACGGATGTGTGTACAAGTATAGCTTCAGATGAATCTGGGAATGACTGAAATAATGTATCCTTTTTGAAGAACAATATTGTATCAACAGTGTCATAAACACTAAAACCTCCACTGCTAATATGCACTTATGTCAGGTAGCAGGCTGACTCAGCTGGTCCTGAACGCTTGTTAAATCTATTTTTCCTATAAATCCCCAGTGGTACATTAATGCTTACTGCTGGGTAATAGCTAGAGTAACATGTTTCTAAGACAACTGGGTTTTGATTTACTAGCTCGCAGGACAAAAGAACAAAAGATACCTAGATATAATCACTGATATGTCAAAACACAAAGGCAGGTTCCATAGTTTCTATTGATTTTACAAGACAAGCTTTTTATTTCATAATATGTAGCTCTTTTATAGCACTTTTCATTCATAGATCTCAAAGTCCTTTACAAAGGTGTATCAGTATTATCTCCCTTTTACAGGAGGGGAAGGTGTGGCACAAAGAGGTAACATGACTCACCCAAAGTTATGATCAGGAATAAAACCGAGGTCTTCTGAGTCCCAGGCCAGTGCTTGCACCACTCAGCCACGATGCCTGTGTTATAAAAGCACATGTACATGTCCCAAATCTTCAGAAGTGACTGTGCATCATCTGAAATATCTGAATTGTGTGCACAAATCCAAAATTGCACCTGTGCAAGCTGGGTGCTCCCGAAAGTGTGTTCATCACACACACTTTGCTTATTAGGAATTTAGCATGAAAATAAAAGAAATTTTAGAAGTTATAAATCTTTCTTAAAATGAAAGAAAGCCAAACCTAGGTCTTATTTCCCTTTTTTTAAAGGTTCAATGAAACCCCCAAATTCCCTGGGTTCTTTAATCAATAGTAGAGACTTAGGGCTTGATTCACTCCCATGGATCGGCGTGGAGGGGGAAGGAAGTAATTGGCCCCCCCTTATGTCCAACCACAGATTCATTCTCCAGGGTAGCATTGGTGGTGGTAATGTCTGTGCCCTGTTCTAAAAGAGGGCAGTGCTAAAATTTGGCTGAGGCTTTAAAGAAGCCCTGTTAGAAGAAGTTGTCTGGAAGGTGTGTTGAATCAACGTGTTTCCTGGGTAACCCAGCTGGGCGCAGTGCCATACACTGGCAATGTTAGAAGTGATGATGAGTTGATGTGAAGATACATGAGAGGTGGGAATAGAAGAAAAGTTCAAGGCAAAGGCTAATGGCAAGGTTATGGACAGTGGAGAAAACTGGAAGTCTCAGGTGAGAAAAGAGATAAGGAAGATCATTTGTAAAAGAAAATGTTCTCAAGAAAAGCCCTTCTGATTCAGAGACTTTCAACGAAGGAAGTAAAGATGAAACTTCCAGTTTACTTAATCAAGGTAGGCAGAGAGGGACAACAAGCAGTCATTAAAACATTGTTGAAAGATATCTATTGTCTTTGGCATAAAAGTGGTAACTTAAATGCAGCAGCAGGATGACCAAGATGAAAAAACTATAAAAGACAGAACAGAACTTTGAGAAAAGAGCTCTGAGGAAGTCCCTGAAATAACTAGTGGCCAGAGCCTCTGCTGGGGCAAATCAGCTTTGCTTCTTTGGATCCTGAGTCATATTGACTGAAATATATGTGTGAGCACAATATTTACACAAGTATCACTTGCACACATGCATAAACATGCACACACAAATGCAGATATAATCAAATTTGTTCTTTAAAACAAATAAACCCTAAGTTTCAGTCTCCCTAACACTCAAGGTTGTAATTCCATATTTTGGTATCTCTCATAAAATGTTATTGCCATGTATTGCATTTTACACAAAACAAACTACCAATACATAACAATCATAAAAAAAGTCATGGAGAACACTTCATCATCTATAAAATGAAATAAATTACTCCTATTCTTCATATCAGAAAATAAACTAGGGGAGAGAATACTAATAGCATTCACTGTCCCATTACAAGGCCACAAAGACAATTGCTTGATAGGAAAAGTCACTCATTGAAACATACCAGATGCCGGGAACCTTTTAAATTGGAATTACATTTCTAAAGCACTCAAATATGAAACCTTTGTCAGTGTTCCTATAAAAAAAGCCTAACCTCCATTACAAACACTACACTGTTCCCCATAGAAAAAAAAAGCATGAAAAGATGAATAAGAGTATCACTAATCAGTGTGAAAGTGTTAATTTTAATTGAATTATGGCAAACTTTAAATTGAACAGATAAATCATAATCCTGTAATGCTTTAATTTTCTTTCTAATATTTTTTTCTAATATTCTCAAGTACTACGTTACTTACACTGTTTAATCAATTTCATGTTAAATTTGCAAAACTGTATGATATTGTTTTGTTGTTTTAGACAAATAAATGGATTATAATTTCAACACCCTGGCTCAGTGAACCACAGCTATGTGTTTTAAAGAAAAGAAAGACAGTTGGCTTAGTTGATTATAAACATGTGAATCTGATCTACTGTCTGTGTGACCATTTGATTTAAAACCTCTTATGTGTTTGTGTAATTTCTCTATTGTTCTTATATTTAAATATTGTTAACCTTGCTGAAGGGGTAGCTTGGTCAGATCCAAGGGACTAATTAAGTAGACAGTGAACGATTCATCTCTAACCCTCTTGTCTGTAAGAAAGTCTATTTTGTCCTTAGTAGCTGGATTCTGGTTATATATTATTGTAGCTCTTCATTTACATCTCCTCTCCTCTTTAGCCTGGTGAGTCTGTGTTCTTCTGCAGTCAATTCACAAATGACTTCTGAGCCTGCAAAGTCCTTTTAAAAATAAATGAACCGCTCCACACTCCAACAGATGTTTCTTCTTTTTTAGATAAAGGCTTATGTTATGACTTGTTCTTCTGCCTCCTCCTGAGCAAGTATAAACACAGTCAAAATCCAGAAAACTCATGGCTTGATCCCACATCCATGGGGAAAAAATCATTAAACTTGAGCTGCTGTCTTCTCAAACAGAGAGTTTAACCAACCAAAACTTTAATTCAGTTAGCTGACATACCAGCAAAAAAAATTATTCATACCAGGATAAATTTTTGTTCATGTTTGATAACAATTAACTGTGTTTAATATCATTTTTTACTATAGCTATTCAAATTTTAAATATCTCTTTTTTATTAAAACTGTTGGCATAATATTAGACATTTCCTAGATAGACAGACATGTACAACACAAAAAGAAAACACAAAGTGAGAGCTAATGGAGAACTAAATTCAAAACCTTTAATCAGGAAAGAATTTGAAGAATTCAAGAATGATCTTTGTTTTGTTATGGGAGACGTTAATTGCAATCTTAATTGTTTGTGGCTAACTGCTTCCAAAGAATCTAATGTTAAAAACACATTTGTAATGTGGAAAAAATGGAAGATCTGCAAAGGGAATTTTACCTAGGCCCTACAGTCGTTGCCATTAAACAGCCAATATGTACTCACAATTGCATAACATAGTATGGGAGTTACTGCAGTGTTTGCTATACGGAATAACTATGGCCTGTGGAGTTGGGGGATGGGGGTGTGAGGGTGGGTTCCTGAGGAGACTCATTGTTTTCAATGGAGATCCATTTGCATGCTGGGATGTACCTGCATACAGGCAATTGCAGGGCTGGGCCTAAGGTGTATCAGAAAGAAACCTCTGCATGGTAAATGGCTACAAGTTGACCATTGCAATATTGATAATATTGCCTTCATTATGGACGAGCAGATCATTGGGACAAAGATATTTTTTAAAAAGGAAATAAAAACATATGGATACTGATAAATGTTAAGGGTTGACTGTAAATGAATTATAAATGGAGAACTTATATTTCAAATAATTTTATCCCTTCTCAGCAATCCACTGATATTGCTAACCACAAAAGATAGCACCAGAATACTTGTAATACAACCTCTTAAACTTTATCTGGGAGGGGAAAGGGTACACTCAGTAGAAATATATTTTATAGAACTCTTTGGGTATATTGATTTCAAATTGTAAAATCTCATTCTTTCATAGGCTATATAAAAAGTGTATGAAGAGACTTAAAATCACAGAAATTCATGTTAGAGTAAATTGTGTGTTCTCAATTAGTCATGTTATCAAGCACTATTCTCAAGAGGGCAGTGTGGCCCAATGAACAGAGCACTAGCATGGAACTCAGGAGCTCTGGATTCTATTCCCACCTTTGCTACTGCATGATCTAGAGCAAATCACATCACCTGTCTGGACCTGTTACTCCTACTATATGTCTGTCATATCTGTTTAGACTAGATGCTTTTCAGGGTGGGTATTGTTTTTTACTGTATGCTTATATAATGCCTAGCACAATGGGGTCCTGATCTCAGCTGCGGCTTCTGCATACTGTTGTGATACAAACTAGTAATTGCAAGTTTGAGTTACTTGTGGCAGATTCAGGGCCTTCTTATCTGTTTGGAAAATGCCCATCACACTAAGAGTACGTACTACTGGAAATAAGTGCCTAGCACACCAGAGCTGGGTGTTGCCAGACATATTATACTAATAATTAATATAAGGCAGTGGTTTTCAACCTTTTTTCATTTGCAGACCCCTTAAAAAATTTGAAATGGAGATGCAGACCCCTTTGGAAATCTTAGACATAGTCTGCGGACACCCAGGGGCCTGCGGACCACAGGTTGGAAACCTCTGATATAAGGAATGATATAAGGCAGTATCAGAAATAGTCTGAAGGAAGCCGATTCTTCTGCATGAAGAGAATCACTCCTCTCATATGATTCCTTCTCTGCAACCCTGTAAGATACAAAGGTTACAAATATATTGCTTGAGAAAAGAGTTTTCTCAGTGCTAATGGATAGAAAGTCCACTCCACTTCTATGAATTGTATAAAGCAGAATGTGAACTCTTGCTTGGGATGCTTAAGAGAAATCCAAAGAGTTGGCAAAATTATTTCCTAACCTTTCCATGGGCTTGTAGAAAAAGATTTTAACAAAATAAACATTCATCCTGCCCAGTTTTCTGGTTTTATTCCAGTATCTCCCAGTTATAGTGTCTTTAAGAAAACATTTGTTTTTTAATTGATAGATTCCCCAGTCATTGTTTCTGGAGAAGACCCTGAATGCTGATTAAATTCAAAACTATTAATATTAAAACAAATAAATGTGGCTTAGCACTTCCAGATTTATAGCTTCATTATTATCCTACATTACCATCAGTTGGTGCAGTCAAGAGGACATATGGGGTAGCTTTGATCCATATCAAAATAAGCTTGGTGCTCCATTCTCCATAAATGCTTCAACCGTTAAAATCTAGAGTTGTGCCAGGAATGTCTGAATAACAGTCCTTGGGTGTCATGCAGCCTAACGATGCGGGGGAGGTTAACACACTGAATTTGGAGGCGCTCAGCTGTACCATGCCTGAGATAATGGACAAGCATGTGCTTATTTCTTGATCTTGGTAACAAAGAATCAGGTTGAGAGAGTTTCCCTATTCAGTATTAGTTCATCTGCTAGTTGCAGAAAAGGATTTTAAATCTTCTGAAGGAGCTAAAGCATGAATTTAAGCTATTGAAACAGGATTTTTATATTCCTATATAGATAAGGCAGTCCTTGTAGGCAGAGGCACACACTACTCTGGACTCTACAGACCATTATTCCCAGTACAGATATGTATTAACAGATTTACAGAAAAGCAAAACTTGGAAGAAACAAAGAGGTTGAATTAAATCTATCTCCTTAGATTTATTATGCCATGCCGCAGATGAAAATAGGACAATATGGTACAACCAGATATACACAGAGAAAGTTGATTTATACCCCAGATGTGCAAGCAGCAAGCATGTAAGTAATGGCATCCATTCACAATGGCTGGGGAATCTTTGGTAAGGTGGCATCCCGGAATGCAAACAAATAAAATAAAATATAAATCTCATGACAAGTCATTTGAATTCTTTTAATGAATTTGCTTTGGCTATGTTCACATTCCATTTTTGCTGGTAAGCACTAGATCAGTTGAGTTGTGCTGACAAAAAAATGTTCATGAGAAGTAAATTTCAAATTCATGTGCATGAGGATTTGCAAAAACTGAAATTATAGAAGAATCATAGAAGATTAGGGTTGGAAGAGACCTCAGGAGGTCATCTAGTCCAACCCCCTGCTCAAAACAGGACCAACACCAACTAAATCATCCCAGCCAGGCTTTGTCAAGCCGGGCCTTAAAAACCTCTAAGGATGGAGAGTCCACCACTTCCCTAGGTAACCCTTTCCAGTGCTTCACCACCCTCCTAGTGAAATAGTTTTTCCTAATATCCAACCTAGACCTCCCCCAGTGCAACTTGAGACCATTGCTCCTTGTTCTGTCATCTGCCACCACTGAGAACAGCCTAGCTGCATCCTCTTTGGAACCCTTCTTCAGATAATTGAAGGCTGCTATCAAATCCCCCCCTCACTCTTCTCTTCTGAAGACTAAATAAGCTCAGTTCCCTCAGCTTCTCCTCATAAATCATGTGCCACAGCCTCTTAATTTCTGCTGCCCTCCACTGGACTCTCTCCAGTTTGTCCACATCCTTGTAGTGGGGCCCCCAAAACTGAACGCAGTACTCCAGATGTGGCCTCACGAGTGCCGAATAGAGGGGAATAATCACTTCCCTCTATCTGCTGGCAATGCTCTTAGTAATGCAGCCTAATACGCCGTTAGGCTTCTTGGCAACAAGAGCACACTGTTGACTCTCATCCAGCTTGTCGTCCACTGTAATCCCCAGGTCCTTTTCTGCAGAACTGCTGCTTAGCCAGTCTGTCCCTAGCTCGTAGCAGTGCATGGGATTCTTCCCTCCTCAGTTCAGGACTCTACACTTGTCCTTGTTGAACCTCATCAGATTTCTTTTAGCCCAATCCTCCAATTTGTTGAGGTCACTCTGGACCCTATCCTACCCTCCAGCGTATCTACCTCTCTCCTCAGCTTAGTGTCATCCGCGAACTTGTTAAGGGTGCAATCCATCCCATCATCCAGATCATTAATGAAGATGTTGAACAAAACTGGCCCCAGGACCGACCTCTGGGGTATTCTGCTTGATACCAGCTGCCAGCTAGACATCAAGCTGTTGATCACTACCCATTGAGCCTGATGATCTAGCCAGCTTTCTATCCACCTTATAGTCCATTCATCCAATCCATACTTCTTTAACTTGCTGGCAAGAATACTATGGGAGACCATATCAAAAGCTTTGCTAAAGTCAAGGTATATCATGTTCACCTCTTTTTCCATATCCACGGTGCCAGGTATCTCGTCATAGAAGGCAATCAGGTTGGTCAGGCATGACTTGCCCTTGGTGAGTCCATTTGAACTTTTCCTGATCACCTTCCTCTCCCCCAAGTGCTTCAAAATGGATTCCCTGAGGACCTGCCCTATAATTTTTCCAGGGACTGAGGTAAGGCTGACCGGCCAACTCCCTCAGCATCCTCGGATGCATTGTATCCGGCCCCATGGGCTTGTGCATATCCCACTTTTCTAAATAGTCCTTAACCTGTTCTTTCACCACTGAGGGCTGCTCACCTCCTCCCCATACTGTGCTGCCCAGTGCAGCAGTCTGGGAGCTGACCTTGTCTGTGAAGACGAAGGCAAAAAAAGCATTGAGTACTTCATCTTTTTCCACATCATCTGTCACTAGGTTGCCTCCCCCATTCAGTAAGGATCCCACATTTTCCCTGACCTTCTTCTTGTTGCTAACATACCTGTAGAAACCCTTCTTGTTTCTCTTCACATCCCTTGCTAGCTGCAACTTCAATTGTGCTTTGGCCTTCCTGATTACACCCCTGCATGCTCGAGCAATATTTTTATACTCCTCCCTAGTCATCTGTCCAAGTTTCCACTTCTTGTAAGCTTCCTTTTTGTGTTTAAGCTCACCAAAGATTTCTCTGTTAAGCCAAGTTGGTCGACTGCCTTATTTGCTATTCTTTCTGCATGTCGGTATGGTTTGTTCCTGCACCCTCAATAAGGCTTCTTTAAAATACAGGCAGCTCTCCTGCACTCCTTTCTCCCTCATATTAGGCTCCCAGGGGATCCTGCCCATCAGTTCCCTGAGGAAGTCAAAGTCTGCTTTTCTGAATTCCAGGGTCCGTATTCTGCTGCTCTCCTTTCTTCCTTTTGTCAGAATCGTGAACTCAACCATCTCATGGTCACGGCTGCCTAGGTTGCTACCCACTTCTACTTCCCCTACCAATTCTTCCTTGTTTGTGAGCAGCAGGTCAAGAGGAGCATGTCCCCTAGTTGGTTCCTTCAGCACTTGCACCAGGAAGTTGTCCCCAGAAGTCTCCAAAAACTTCCTGGATTGTCTGTGCACTGCTGTATTGCTCTCCCAGCGGATGTCAGGGTGATTGAAGTCCCCCAGGAGAACCAGGACCTGGGATCTGGAAAGTTGTCCGAAAAAAGAATTGTCTACCTAATCCTCCTGGAATGGTGATCTGTAGCAGATGCCCACCACGACATCACCCTTGTTGCTCTTACCCCTAAACTTAACCCAAAGACTCTTAACAGGCTTTTCTCCAGTTTCTTACTGGAGCTCTGAGCAATCATACTGCTCTCTTACATACAGTGCAACTCCTCCACCTTTTCTCCTCCACCTGTCCTTCCTGAACAGTTTATGCCCATTCATGACATTGCTCCAGTCATGTGAGTTACCCCACTAAGTCTCTGTTATTCCAATCACATCATAGTTCCTTGACTGTGCCAGGACTTCCAATTCTTCCTGCTTGTTTCCCAGGCTTCTTGCATTCATTTACAGGCACCTAAGATAACTAGCCGATTTCCCTACTTTCTCAGTATGAATCAGGAGGCCTCCCCTGTTGCATCCTCCTCCTTCTGTTTCCCCCTCATATACCACTTCCTCACTTACCTCAGGGCTTAGGTCTCCATCCCCCGACAAACCTAGTTTAAAGCCCTCCTCACTAGATTAACAAGCCTGCCTGTGAAGATAGTCTTCCCTCTCTTTGCTAGGTGGATCCCATCTCTTCTTAACAATCCTTCTTCCTGGAGCAACATCCCATGGTCGAAGAATCCAAAGCCCTCTCTCCAACACCACCTGCGTAACCACACATTTACCTCTACAATTTGATGGTCCCTACCTGGGCCTTTTCCTTCAACAGGGAGGAGGGATGAGAATTTAAGTGTTAGGTTGCACCTTGGTCTTCAGACCCGCCAACAGCAATTCCAGGCCCCAGGGCAGAACAGTCAATGGGCCGAGCTGCTGCTGGGTGTACTGCTGGGTGCACTCTTCTGGCACATCCAGGGCTTGCCCACCCAGCTCTCTTCACCACTGCCAGTACCACCCTGGGCGCGCCCAGGAGCCCTGCGGCCCACTCAGGCAATTAAAAGGGCCCAGGTCTCCTGGCTGCCACTGCTACCATGGCAACAGTGGTGGCCGGGGGCCACGGGGCCCTTTTAAATCACCCAGACCCCTCAGAAATTGCCCCCTTTGCGCCCCCGTTGGCAGGCCTGTTGGTCTTATTTGGTCCCACAGTGGGGGAATAAATCACTCAACCCCTGCTAGTCAGAGTAAGTCCTAACTAGACCTTGGGTTCAGGTCTGATACGGAGTGCAGCTGCTGCTCTCCAGGTAGTCCCAGTGCAACCAAGTGGGCGGGGAGTGGGAGTCAGGGCAGGGTGTGGGCAAAGCTTTCACTCTGCCCACTCCCCCCCCCCCCCCCACACACACACACTTGCTGGCTAATGTAGCTGATTAGACATGAGTGGGGAAAGCAAGCTGCACCATTTCAAAAGCTGCAATAGCTTACCATATACACACACATACATACACAGAAGGGCAAGAGTGGAGAGCAGGGAAGCAATTGTGATGTGGTTATTTCTTCACCTGGCTCTTTCTGGCTCAGCAAAGCTGCACACCACCCCTTACCTCACACAATCATGCTGAAAATATTTACGTTGTAGTGGGTCTCTTCAGCAGTGTGGAGTGAATGCAAAGGGCATCAGACTGGCATAACATACGTGGTTTATGCATATTAAAACCATGCTGACATCTAATATACAGTATCAGCCAACAACTGTACAACCTCTCCAAAGTTCATCTGGTGAAAGGGCTCTTCTACTTAGTTTACACAAATTATAAATTGAGGAGTGCGGGAAGAAGCTTGGATCTTCTCTACGGTATTTACCTCAGGTTTCATGGGGCAGATCCTCAGCTGGTGTCAATTGTCCTAGCCCCATAGACTTTAATGGAGCTATGGCTATCTACACCAAGAGATGAGATGACCCTCATCTCCGCAATTCCTTAGTTGGGATATCTTATTCAAGCTCAGGGTCCAGTCCTGCAAACCTTTCCTCACAACCTTCCCTCTTCACTTCAGGGGGACTGTCAGCTCCTCTTCCCACATCACAGCTCATTATCAATTAAAAAAAAGGTCAGCACTGCAAGATTAGCTTGCAATCTAATCAAATTCACTTTATCTTCATTTCTTTTTACTCTGTTCCTTCCTTTCCAGTGAAATCCTTGCTGATCTTAACCGTGAAATCCTTGCTGATCTTAAATAAAAAAAGAAGCTTACAAGAAGTGGAAGATTGGACAAATGACCAGGGATGAGTATAAAAATATTGCTCAGGCATGCAGGAGTGAAATCAAGAAGGCCAAATCACACCGGGAGTTGCAGCTAGCAAGAGATGTTAAGAGTAACAAGAAGGGTTTCTTCAGGTATGTTAGCAACAAGAAGAAAGTCAAGGAAAGTGTGGGCCCCTTACTGAATGAGGGAGGCAACCTAGTGACAGAGGATGTGGAAAAAGCTAATGTACTCAATGCTTTTTTTGCCTCTGTCTTCACGAACAAGGTCAGCTCCCAGACTACTGCACTGGGCAGCACAGCATGGGGAGGAGGTGACCAGCCCTCTGTGGAGAAAGAAGTGGTTCGGGACTATTTAGAAAAGCTGGATGTGCACAAGTCCACGGGGCCGGATGCGTTGCATCCAAGAGTGCTAAAGGAGTTGGCGGATGTGATTGCAGAGCCATTGGCCATTATCTTTGAAAACTCATGGCGATCAGGGGAAGTCCCGGACAACTGGAAAAAGGCTAATGTAGTGCCCATCTTTAAAAAAGGAAAGAAGGAGGATCCTGGGAACTACAGGCCAGTCAGCCTCACCTCAGTCCCTGGAAAAATCATGGAGCAGGTCCTCAAGGAATCAATTCTGAAGCACTTAGAGGAGAGGAAAGTGATCAGGAACAGTCAGCATGGATTCACCAAGGGCAAGTCATGCCTGACTAATCTAATTGCCTTCTATGACGAGATAACTGGTTCTGTGGATGAAGGGAAAGCAGTGGACGTGTTGTTCCTTGACTTTAGCAAAGCTTTTGACATTGTCTCCCACAGTATCCTTGCCAGCAAGTTAAAGAAGTATGGGCTGGATGAATGGACTATAAGGTGGTAGAAAGCTGGCTAGATTGTCGGGCTCAACGGGTAGTGATCAATGGCTCCATGTCTAGTTGGCAGCCGGTATCAAGCGGAGTGCCCCAAGGGTCGGTCCTGGGGCCGGTTTTGTTCAATATCTTCATAAATGATCTGGAGGATGGTGTGGATTGCCCCCTCAGCAAGTTTGCAGATGACACTAAACTGGGAGAAGAGGTAGATACGCTGGAGGGTAGGGATAGGATACAGAGGGACCTAGACAAATTGGAGGATTGGGCCAAAAGAAATCTGATGACGTTCAACAAGGACAAGTGCAGAGTCCTGCACTTAGGACGGAAGAATCCAATACACCGCTACAGACTAGGGACCGAATGGCTCGGCAGCAGTTCTGCAGAAAAGGACCTACGGGTTACAGTGGACGAGAAGCTGGATATGAGTCAACAGTGTGCCCTTGTTGCCAAGAAGGCTAATGGCATTTTTCGATGTATAAGTAGGGGCATTGCCAGCAGATTGAGGGACGTGATCGTTCCCCTCTGTTCGACACTGGTGAGGCCTCATCTGGAGTACTGTGTCCGGTTTTGGGCCCCACACTATAAGAAGGATGTGGAAAAATTGGAAAGAGTCCAGGGGATGGCAACAAAAATGATTAGGGGACTGGAACACATGAGTTATGAGGAGAGGATGAGGGAACTGGGGATGTTTAGTCTACGGAAGAGAAGAATGAGGGGGGATTTGATAGCTGCTTTCAACTACCTGAAAGGGGGTTCCAAAGAGGATGGCTGTAGACTGTTCTCAGTGGTAGCAGATGACAGAACGAGGATTAAGGGTTGCAGTGGAGGAGATTTAGGTTGGATATTAGGAAAAACTTTTTCACTAGGAGGGTGGTGAAACACTGGAATGCGTTACCTAGGGAGCTGGTGGAATCTCCTTCCTTAGAAGTTTTTAAGGTCAGGCTTGACAAAGCCCTGGCTGGGATGATTTAATTGGGGATCGGTCCTGCTTTGAGCAGGGGGTTGGACTAGATGACCTCCTGAGTCCCTTCCAACCCTGATATTCTATGATTCTATGATTCCATATTCCTTTCTTTCGTCTGCCTTCATTTTGTTGGGTTTTCTTGTTATAGATTGTAAGATTTGGGGGCCAGGGACTCCGTTTTTTTAAATAACTGGAAAGCACCACGCAAAACCTGTGGTGCTATATACATATTTATTCTTATTAATAACAATGCATTAATTAATGTCTGCTAATACAAGTTGTTAACTGCTGGTGGCAAGCTATCACATACTTAATGGGATCATTTTGTTTCCATACACCTATATTACTACTTTAAGAGAGGAGACAATTGTTTATATTATAGGCATATTTTTATACAAAGACAAAATGAGTGTCTGATCCTGAGAAATATTTGGCTCCTCCCTCACTTCAGTGCGTACCCACATCTTCCTGGATCTGGCCCTTAAGCAGAAACACTACCACTCAAGGTCCTTGAGAACTGATCAGTTGTAACAGAATCACTTATAAATTTGTCACCTCCAGATGAAGCAATGCAGAGGGGAATTGTTTATGGTGAGTGCAACAATTAAGTGTATGTGTGAGTATGATTTATAGTTTCTGTAATGGGATTGTAAATCTTACAATTGTGAATCTTTTCAATATTAGTAGGTGAACTTTTTATGTTGTAACTTTCTTTCCTAGCAGAAGGGAGCCATGCTGGCATGCTAAGGTGAAATGCTTTGAGGGAGGATGATAAAGATTAAGTTTAACCAGCCAGCATAGAGATCTTTGTGTAAGGAGCTTCCCAAACTGGTTAATGAAGAAACGTGCGCCTGTTTTTGTATAGCTAGCTTAACCAGCACAAATGACTCACTCTTTGATCACGAGTCATTTGAAGTGCAGAGACACTTGAAATGACCCGAAGTACCAATGTCACTTAAAATGGGAAAAGACCATGTTGGTCCCAGACCTGTGATCAACTTCACTGGGAACAAGATCAGGCCCATTATGTAATTAGTTGGCCAAATTCAGCCCTGGCTGGGAGCCCATGCTTGGTAATGAAGGAATTGTAAATAAGGATGGAACTTGGCTCAGTGCAGCAAGATATAACTACAGGAGTGCTCCCTTGGCCATCTACTCCTGGTCTCTCAGTCCAGCTGAAGTCACTGAGAGCCCTGGCAATGAGCACCTCTGAAAATTAGGGTTTGTGGTTCTCAAGTTGGGCATCCCAAGGAGGCACTCCATATAAGTGCCCACTTATAAAGTTTTGACCTAAATGTATTTTCACTTGTCATCCAAGCACAAATTTAATAACTACTGAGGATATCAAAATATTTTCTTTTGACACAGTGCTAAAATAAACCATATCTCCTGTCCAATGCAGTACATTTAAAAACCAAAAAAATTCGACTCCATTTCAGTTCTTAATAGCTTCCCCAAGTCTGTATGACATTCCTCAATCACAGCTATATGCTAATGAACAAGCCTAAAAAAACATGCAGCACTTCAGGAGAAAAAGCAGTAGAAGAGACAATTTGAGCTTCTCCTTTTTATGAAGACAAAGCAGGGTGTTCCTCTCTCAATTTGCTATGCCTATAAAAGAGGCACTAAATTCAAAGCAAAACATTTAAGACAGAGGCAGTCCCCTTGAGTACCTATGGGAGCAACTTTAAACCTCATCAGTGGGATGGCATTTATTTTACATTGACTGCGAGAACACATGCCAAGCTATATGCAATGTTGTTTGCTATTTGCTGAGTGGATGCCATTTCAGGAAAGAATACAGGAGAATTGATTTAATGTAAGCCTTTTCTACAGTGAATAAAAAAGCAAGAAAAAAAAGGGGGTGGCGGGATTGAATGACAAGACACCATGACAGTGAGGAGGAAGAATAGTAGGAAGAACAGATGGGTGAAGAGCTGGAAGACACAGCATTCCGTTCATATTTCTTTTTTGTTTCATAAGTGTTCCTCTTTTTCCCCATAGTATTTGTCACTAGGATTGTATGTACCCAGGCCTATATGTGTGGCTACTCTGAAAGTTTACGTGAATCCACAGAATTCTCATTTACATCTCAACGCAAGCACTGGGGAATGCAGATTTGGGAACTTTACCTGAATTGCTCACTTATTTATGCTGTATTTGCTATTTGCCTTGAAAATAGCAGCTCAGAAAAATAAAACAGAGTCTATGCGGTTATGGTAAATTCACTTAGCAAGTAATTGTTTTGATATTGTGGAAAAAAAGACATTTAACCAAACTCTTCTGCTGTCTGGAGTAAGTGGCAACAGTCCTGAATATCTGCTATTGACAGTGAAAACAATCCAGAGTAACCCCATTGACTTCAATGGAATTGCTAAGTACTGATGCAATGTCAGTGAGGGGAGAATTTGGCTCATCAACTATATTTTCACAAACCATTTCAAAACCATTCACAGCAAACCTTCAAAATCCAATAAAGAGCAAACGAAACTAAGGTGCATGACTTAGAAAAACGCTGTTGTAAACAAATTGCGTTAAAAACCAAGAGATAAAGAAGGTAATTTATTCAACATGGGCTTGATCTAAACCTTATTGGAATGAGTTGGAGTCTTTCTATTGACTTAATGGACTTCAGACCCTAAAAAGAGGAGCACTCTGCAAATAAGCCCTTCCTCTTAATATGCATTAGTACTTTGTGGGTGATCTCCCCTAAAATCTGGGCGAGAAATATTTCTGAGTAAATCTCAAATGTATTAGAGATTTTGTCAACAAAATGACTGGTCGGTTAATATAAAATATATCAGCTCTTTGTTTTACAGACAGTCAAAGCTGGGTCTCAGAATTAGTGAGATACAATCAGATTTTTTTTGTTTTATTTATTTTTGCATGATACACTATGCTAGTAACAGAGTGTTGAACAACTTGCAGCTTTCTTATCAGCCTGCTTGGCAAACCTACAAGCGGGGCATTACATTAATCTAGTCTGGAGGCGAATAAGGAACGGACAAGCTTCTCAGTGTCAGTCATGGATAAGCACAGCCAAAAAACTGGCAAGAGAAGAAGGTGCAGTGGAGATGGAACATGCGTGTGTGTCAGACAGAGAGAGACTGAATTAATATGTATGTTAGCATTCTCCATTTACCTGCAAGCCTCGCCATTTTTCTGACTCAAAAATTGCCTGAGATTTGCATTTTTTCATAAACAAATCATTCTCATTATTTTCAGTGGACATTTCTACCATCTCAGTGGGGTTATTTTTACTAGCATATGTTCAAGAATCTGTACTGTTAGGAGCTGAGAAAGACAGAAGAGGCAGTAAAGGGATGGGAGGAAGGAAAAAGAAGGTGGAGCAAGGGAAGCAGGCAAGAATCTTTCTTTAGCACAGGCACCTACTGATGAAAGATGGGAAAGAAGGAGATTAGGAATGAGAAATTCTGGGCCTTCAGGCCATGATCCTTCAATATGGTGCATGCAAAAGAAACTCTGTTCCACCGTTCATTACTTTGCAGGATCAGGACCTACATCTGACGCGTGATAAACTGCAACAAGCCAATCTGCTCACATTTGACAGACAGCGTACTAAGTACAATAAAACAATTTTACCTGATGTTTGTTGGTATGGTATTTCAGCCTCACTGAGTGTCATCTATATTACTCCAAGCTAAAATATTGCAACATACCTTTACTTCCCTTTGACTCTCACGACAACGCCTCTCCTCTGCATTATTGTCTGTTTTCCACTTCCCGACATCCTTTCTGCCCCCTCCTCCCCACTCTGTGTGTGTGTGTATGTGTGTGTGTGTGTGTTTTAGAGGGCATGCTTTACATACATAGGTTAGTCACATAACAGTAGACTCCTGCAAAAGCAATAAGAAAAAAAATTGGAAATCAGAGCACAACACTATTTATACAATGTCCCATTTTTAAGGTCAAACAGATTCTTCCAAACAAGGCAATAGAAAATATGAATTTTTAAAGTTTACAAAACACTGAAAGAGACCTAAAGTTGATCAAGATAAATTGCTCATATTGATAAAGGTTCAAAAACTATTGCAGCAGTACAGTAATCCAAAAATTAGGCAACTAATGAGAAATAGGGTGCTCAGGCAGAACTAATTTTATGCAAAGTATAATGAACACATGGAGTAAGTTATCAAGAAAGGTGATTGACGTGATTTTTGGGTTCAAGAGATACTTAGATATGTTTCTGGTGGTGGAGATTAAGAAATATAGTCAAAAACTCAGGAAATTGAGAAATAAACCAAACAAAGGTTAAGAATTTTTTTAAAATTCTATTCTGCTAATGCAAACATCAGTAAAGGTGCTCAACTGAGACATCTGAAAGCTTCAAGGACAAGTTCAGGTTGAATTTGCAGACTTTTGTTTTGAATTTAATCTCACTAATTATTTTAATAATTAAAAATGTTCTGCTAAAGCAGAAATACTGTCTTATAATCAGCTAATCATTTGCTCTGTTTATGTTTCCTGCCAACTAATGCATCTCTGTTGCTGTAATAAATTTAAGGCCAAACTCTTCAGGTGTCTCTGTTTCAGGGTGCCCAACTTGAGACATTTGGTGTTTCCTTCAACTATTCATAACAGCCCAGTTCAGCAAAGGACTTAGCATGTACTTTTTACATTAAGCATGTGAGTTATCATTTTGAAGTCAATGTCACCCAGTTAAAGTTAACCACATGCTCAAGTGCTTTGCTGGATTGGTTCCAAAAGAATCATAATTTTCATAGTCCTTTTATTAAATATAAATCTAAAAAAGACTGGAAATAATCTGTTGAATGTAATAGCCATCCTATAACCGGTATTGCTTAGATCTCTATTATTATTTGTTTTAGGATTATTGTTTGCCCTAATCCTCTTGGGTCCATTCCTAAGAGATGCAAGCCACCCAAAATGCACACCTGAGGAACAATACTTCTGTAGATACTAGTGTGTTACCTAAGCGCTGACACCAATAGGGCTTCATGCAGATGCAAGAGTCCAGTTGCATGTATCATCTTGTAAGCTCAGGAGCCCAGTCTCATTAATAGTAATGTTGCTATTACCAGCAGGAGAGTGAGTTTGTGTGTGTATGGGGGTGGGGGGGGGGGTGAGAAAACCTGTATTTGTGCTGGAAATGGCCCACCTTGCTTTTCATGCACGTTGTAAGGAGAGTGGTCACTTTGGATAGGCTATTACCAGCAGGAGAGTGAGTTTGTGTGTGTGGTTTTTGGAGGGGGGTGAGGGGGTGAGAGAACCCGGATTTCTGCAGGAAATGGCCCACCTTGATTATCATACACATTGTGAAGAGAGTGGTCACTTTGGATGGGCTATTACCAGCAAGAGAGTGAGTTTGTCTGTGGGGGGGCGGAGGGTGAGAAAACCTGGATTTGTGCTGGAAATGGCCCATCTTGATGATCACTTTAGATAAGCTATTACCAGTAGGAGAGTGGGGTGGGAGGAGGTATTGTTTCATGGTGTCTGTGTATATAATAATGATATTCTGCAATTTCCACAGTATGCATCCGATGAAGTGAGCTGTAGCTCACGAAAGCTCATGCTCAAATAAATTGGTTAGTCTCTAAGGTGCCACAAGTACTCCTTTTCTTTTTGCGAATACAGACTAACACGGCTGTTACTCTGAAATCTGATCTAAAGGCACATCTAACCTGATTTCTAGAACAAACAGGTTAATTTAGGGTTTACCCATCACTTAGCCCTAACTTACCTAGAATGAATTAAAAATACTTCTGAAGAAGTGTGGGAAATAATTAGCATTTAAACTTAATACTAAGAAAACAAGACTTCATGATTTTGTTCTTAAATGTTGCTATTCTACTTGCATTCTTAGTATCTTCACCTTTCTTGCCCTGTAGGGGTCACAACTCATCACCCTTATCATTCCACATCACAGCTTTTCTGTAACATTCAGTCAGATCTGTTAAAAAATGGATGTTCACTTGCAAAAATCTCTCTGAAAGTGTTTGTAAAAGAAAACACGGACTTCCACATGCAAAGCTGAACCAATTAAATTCTGGAGTGTCTCTTTCTTGTGTTTTATCACAAAAATTTCAGAAGGTCTTGGTTTTGTTCAGATGCAGAACAAAAACAAATATTGAAATCTCAAAATTTTTCACAAAACTGAATTCTTGTTTTCTGGCCAGCTCTAAACATAAATGCCACATCAGGAGTTTAGAAATATTGGGAAAAAACATCCAAATGCTGTTAGATTCGGATACTGTCTGATATCTGAGGGAAAATAATCCACGATTCTGGTTAGAATGTGCTTAGAATAGTGTGTACAAATTGAGGGACCTGAAAACAAGAATATATTGATAAATTGAAGGGTTTCACAGAATAACACAACAAATAATTAGGGACGATGAGAGATTAATTTCTGAGGATACATTAAAAGAGCTAAAGATATATAGTTTGATAAAGTATCTAGCATGTATTGGAACTGTGAACACCAAAGATGAAGAGAAATGATTGAGGATGGATCAAGGGCAAATAATGAGAAGCAATGGGATTACATTAAGGAAGGAAAATTTTAGATGTAGTTTCTGGAAATTATTCCTGAGTGTCAGATTTATTTGATTGTGAAATAGTCCTGTAGGGCATTGAAGAAAACCACATAGTTACATTCTCCAAAGGATACACAGTCCATCTTTGTTTGGCTAGCTGTGCATTTTGGGCCAAATCTTGTCTCCCTTAGTAAAGCTTGAGTACAATGGATTTGTGAGATAACTGAGTGGGCGTGGAGGGATTCAGAATCCTCCCTCCAAATCAAAGGCAGGATGTGTAGCCCCTGTGCAACCTGGCTCTGACCACTACTTCAGGCCACTGAATATGGCAGCAGGTCTACGGACCTAGGCAGTCTGTGGTCCTATGCACTGTGTCCTTCACTTTTGTAGCTCACTCGTACCTCACATGTGCTCACACACACACACACACACACACACACAAATAGAGAGAGAGGCTGCCTCAAGGCTTTTCTCCACAACTCAAGAGCCACAGAGTGTTTCTGCATGGCCTCTATGCTTCCCATTCTCTTCTGAGTCTCCACAGCACATTATTGCTGCATTTTGGCAGTTCCATGGCCACTGAGAGGGCCAAGATGTGGCCTTTAGTTTCAGCGGGAACTATTACCAGGTTTAGAGCTAGCCTTGTGTCTTTGTTCTCACCTATGGGATTATTTTTTCTATATTTCCCCATCACCACCATTAGATGCATGGGCCCTGTTCCTTAGCTGTGTCCTAGGGGTGCACAGTGGAACTTGGCAGGCGGGGGTATTAGCTCTTAGCCACAGCTGAGTTCCTCAAGTCCTGTGCTGCATGTGCATTGAGCCCGTATCTTGGTGTGAATTAAAGCAGCCTGAAAGCTGCACTAAATTATGTCAGCTCTAACTGCAGTTGGGAATCACAAGGGAAGACCTATCTATTTTCCCTTTCTTGGCTATTACTCGACATCATTAAGAGGGAGAAGGGGTGGTACAGGAGTCACTATGATGACTCTGCATCTCCAAAGGCCCCATACTCTATTGTCCGGCTATTCAGATTTAACCTAGCTTTACACTGGCAGTACAAAGTAAAGCAGCCCCAGTGCAAGTGAGAATCTGGCCCATGGATTTTGTATATTATTATTTCAATTGCTGTATGAAAATCTTCAGCTCCTCATTTTACTGTGCTAAAAATAAATGCTGAGTAGTTATTTTAATTATAAAGTAAATATAACAAATTGTCATAATTATAATGAATGCAGGAAAAGCCATGAGAACTTGGGGAGGTATGAAATTAATGGAAGACCCTAGCTGGAGGTTATTAAGACTCTCTGTGTCAGTCTCTTCTCATACACACCCACCCACATGCTGTGGGCCTGATTCTTCAAGTCAATTTACACTGAGGTGAATCAGGAGTAACTTCATTGAGGACAAAGGTAGAAAACTGGTGTTAGTGAGAAGAGAATCAGGCCTGTACCTGTATGTTATTCTCTCTAGTATCAGATACCAAACACAAAACATGTGATGAGTAATTCATTGTTGGAGGGCTTCAGCGATATCCCCGCTTTGTGCAGACTAATGTGCCCTTACTGAGCAGCAAACAGATCTTTATTGGACACAGCTGTCACATCTTGACAGTTAAGTTTGTTTCTTTGATTTAACTATACAGCTCTCCAGTTCTTCTTTCATCAGGGACCTTCAGTGCCAGTACTTAAAAATGAAAAATATTTTCTTAGCAAATCTGCTGTTCTCTTGCACTCTTAAGGAAAAATCTTGCTAGAATGTTCAGCTTTACATAGGTTGCTTTGATTTTTTTCCCCAGATTCATGCAGGAAAGCCAGGGGCAGATAGATAGAAAGATGCAGGTAGCCAGTACTTCACTACCGACCTATCTATGATATTTCTGCAGCACCCATCACTGCAGTCTCTGAGCCGTTCTACTCTCAGGTACTGCAAAATGTTTATCTTCTGGAAGATTCTTCATAACCAGCATATTGCCTACAAAAACTGAGGTTAGATTCTGATTCAAGGATCTGAATTTATAATATAAGCCACTCTGTAAACAAGGCTAGTTAGAATGAAATAAATTATTCCACCCTTCATCCTAACATGCTGATTTGCAAGAAGAATGTTTGATAAGGAAACTGCAATTTACCTACTGTGATAAACTCCCAATGAAATGTTAGACAAAATTCTAAATTCCATATCATGGCTAATATACCACAGTCACTCTGTAGCTTAAAAGTTGGCTCTGAAAGACAAAGAGCAGCAAAGGGAGGAAGCGAAAGAGTATGGGCATGGATGTCAGGAGAAAACAATTCTAAATAATGAGGAGGAATGCATCCAGATACAGAAAGACTTAGGACATTTATTACTAATATATAACAAAGACAGTCCAACATAGATAAATGACAGCTTTGATGAGCCTTTATTGCAAAATTCTTTTTGCCTCATTACATATGAAGAATAAAAGAAGAGTACCAGAGTCAAAAGACAAATCTGTGTGTATCACTAATGAATATGAAGAATTGAAAGACAAAGGAAAAATCTCAGTGCATTTGAGGAGTCTGTATTACAGCAAAATGTATGCGTAATATGAGATGAGGCTTTTAGAAAGAGTCGGAGTCAAAGAGGAAAAAGATATGAAGGAAGTTTCTTGGTTATTGCTTGGAGCCAGGGAACTAGATTTTATACCTTAATTCATTACCCAGCAAAGAAAGACCATGTAAAACTGTCAGTGCCAAAAGGAAGAAAAGGGGCATTGTTAGAAAAAACTTTTTTTATTGTAAAAGTGAAACATATTTGGCAGTGTTAAAGCTAGCAATATTTTCAGTCTCCTCTGTGCCAAAATGAGAGGAAACTATAGAGAAAGGCGGTTAGGAGAAGATAGCTAAAAGAAAGGAACTGCCTTTGTATCATAGCTATTTTTCATTTGTAGGAGGCACATTGCCTTAAACTTTCCCTTTCCAAAGAAACGGTGCACAAGGTGTTGATCAACACACTTTCTGTGAGGCTCAAAGATGTTTAATTGTGTGTGCTGTTTCTGTGTCAGCAGCTGACTTATAAATCAGGGATCCCCACAGATTACATAGTTACTCCTGACAGAACACTGCTACAACTGTGCACTCTTTGGAAATCTTCAATGCCTCTGTTTTCTGATCCTTCTCTTAAAAGGGCAGGTGTGTAGTTGGAACGTTTTCTAGCTTCATTTTAAGAAAAGCAAAGTGCTTCACCTTGCCCAGAATCTCAGCTTGTCATAACGCCACGAGCAGGACTGCTTTGTGTTCCCAGTTCACTTCAGTAGCACTTCTTTTTTTGGTCTCCCACAAGATCCACCCATAATACAGTCCCACTGTTCCTTAAAGGTACAGCCCTCTGTTATTGAGAACACACCACTTTAGCAGGGAGGTATCTCTGAGGGGGTTCTGTGAAAGCAGGAGAGCACGACCCCTGCTGCATCATTTGCCCCCCTCCACCAACTTGGAAATACTAGTACTGGTGTAATGGGGTAGTGGGACACTAAGGCACTATGAATCAGGAGCAGAAATTAATCCACAAGGCATAGCATGTCTCTGTGAAGACTCCGAATGGGACCTTTTCCCAGTTCAGCCTGTAACTTGTAAATAGGTAAAACAACATATATAGTGGCTTCCATCTATCTGCAAATGTATGCTTTCCTCTAGGGCTAAGATTACATGTCCAGACACTACCTCCTGACTCTATAGTAGACACAAATCCTTTGACATCCCATTACCACTTGTTTGCCAATTGATTTTTCTCACTTTCTTTTGCAGTTAAATTATATGCACAGTGTAGTCTGTGTATTAGGCCCTTCAGAGATCATTGGTGTGATATCACATGTTGCCCTTGCTACTGAATTCCAAAACGCTGATCTACTGGTAGCAGAGTGCCTTCTAAACATTAAAAAATATAGCAGTTCTCAAGTTGTATCATTCTTAGTACAATTATATGCATGAATTAGCAGTCAGACATATTTCCTCCAGGTGATCTAGTGTTCTTCAAGAGTCCTTAACTTACTTAGGAGAGTATAGTTAACTCTCTGAACTGGATTTCCTCAAGGGTAGCAAGAAGCAGTCTGAGTTTCTACTCCTGTGATCTTCCATAGCTCAGCAATCAGTTCTGATTCAAAGTTTGCACCTTGATTACTGTGTATCCTCCAGGAAACCATAGTGGCTGTGTCACAGGTAGGCTGGGTGCCTGGCCCTCTGTGAGGGTCATTCACCCAGCCTACCTGTGACTGGCTGATAAAATTCTCCCACGGTACACTAGCCATTGTCCTGGCTGTTTGGCCTTTGGTGTGGTAGGCTTGATCGTAGTTGGTAAAGTAATCAGTAACTATTAGAATATTCCTGGTATCAGAAGCATCAGGTTCTAGAATTAGAAAATGGAAACAGACAAGTTCAAATGGAGCAAACATTTTAATCTCACAAACCTGACAGTGTTATCTACCTCAGCCTTTCTTCTGAGACAATGCTCACAGGTCTGACATTTCCTCTTCTTAGGTCATTCAAGGCCAATAAAATCGCTCTCTAACCAACCCTAGGGTTCCTTCTACTCCCTTGTGCCCGGTCTCATCATGGATTCCTTCTAATGCCCAGTCTCTTGTAGGGAACCACTAGCTGTCCTGAATCTTTTCTCCTCTGAAAATTCCTTTATAAAACCCTGTCTGATAGGAAAGGATTTGGCTATTCCCTCCAGTATAGCCAGATATCATGAATTCTCCTCATCCTAACTTGGTCTCCAGAAAATGAATCACAATGTTCAAACTTCAAATCCAGACTCCAGCGAGAAACTGCTGAATTGGAATTTATTTGCAAATTGGATACTATTAATTTAGGCTTAAATAGAGACTGGGAGTGGCTAAGTCATTATGCAAGGTAGCCTATTTCCCCTTGTTTTTTCCTACCCCTCCCCCCCCCCCCCCAGACGTTCTGGTTAAACTTGGATTTATGCTGGAAATGGCCCACCTTGATTATCATACACATTGTAAGGAGAGTGGTCAGTTTGGATGAGCTATTACCAGCAGGAGAGTGAGTTTGTGTGTGTGTGGGGAGGGGGAGGGGAGAAAACCTGGATTTGTGCTGGAAATGGCCCACCTTGATTATCATGCACATTGTAGGGAGAGTGGTCACTTTGGATGAGCTATTACCAGCAGGAGAGTGAGTTTGTGTGTGTATGGGGGTGGGGGGGTGAGAAAACCTGGATTTGTGCTGGAAATGGCCCACCTTGATTATCATGCACATTGTAGGGAGAGTGGTCACCTTGGATAAGCTTTTACCAGCAGGAGAGTGAGTTTTTGTGTGTGTGTGTGTGTGTTTTTTTTGGGGGGGGGGGGGGGAACCTGGATTTGTGCTGGAAATGGCCCACCTTGATTTTCATACACATTGTAAGGAGAGTGGTCACTTTGGATAAGCTATTACCAGCAGGAGAGTGAGTTTGTGTGTGTAGTTTTTGGAAAAGGGGGGGTGGGGAGTGAGAAAACCTGGATTTGTGCTGGAAATGGCCCACCTTGATTATCATACACATTGTAAAGAGAGTGGTCACTTTGGATGGGCTATTACCAGCAGGAGAGTGAGTTTGTGTGGGCGGGGGCAGAGGGTGAGAAAACCTGGATTTGTGCTGGAAATGGCCCAACTTGATTATCATACACATTGTAAGGAGAGTGATCACTTTAGATAAGCTATTACCAGCAGGAGAGTGGGATGGGAGGAGGTATTGTTTCATGGTCTCTGTGTATATAATGTCTTCTGCAGTTTCCACAGTATGCATCTGATGAAGTGAGCTGTAGCTCACGAAAGCTTATGCTCAAATAAATTGGTTAGTCTCTAAGGTGCCACAAGTACTCCTTTTCTTTTTGCGAATACAGACTAACACGGCTGTTACTCTGAAAAATGTTATATATACTTATCATGCTACTGTAAAAATTTCCAGTTGATGGGAATTGAACGTTGGCATTTGGTGGTCTTCCAGGCCATGAACTTGGAGACCAAAACTCTTGTGGCATGCTGTCCTCATCACAAAGCAGAATCTCAACAAATCCTACAGCTGAGTTGCTGATTCTTCTCCAGGACTAGCCTCCTGAGGAGCTAATTTGTACTCCGTGCATTGGCATGATAGCTTGATAGGTCTCTTTATTCCAGGTGTCCCACTCATTTGAGTCAGGCTGTGCTTTAGAAAACATTTTACCAATCCTAAAACAGTCTACAGCACTTCCATCATACCAGATCCTCAAGCTACACTCAGTGCTGGGGGCAAAAAACTCACAATGATTTTCCTTTTCCTGACCTTGTCGGAGACTTCACCGTCTTCCAGAAGTTTTCTGGCTTGAGCTGGCCAAGAGGATAATCAGCCTCTCCACTGGGTCATGGTAAACTGACTAAGAAACATTTCAGTTTAAACTTTACATGTCACAGGCTGCATCTCACTCGCAGATTTCAAAACCGGCTCTAACAACCAGTGTTGTATCTCAAGAGAAATTTCACAACAGGAGTAGATGCTTTTAGTGAATGGCTACGTATAAAAGACTTGAATCCATTATCTGTCAATCGCATCCTGTCTGTCACTATCAGACCGTTTATCAGAACATTCGGGATCTTCATGCTCTCTCTGCTGGGAATCTCTGTGTACAGTACCAGTGGCTATAAGTGGCTATAACCCCATTGTTACTAGGTATCACCAGCCATTTTTTGCACTGATCTCTGCAGTATACAGTCTCTGCCTATGTTTGTTACAGAGACATAATCTGCAAATTCATGGAGCATATCCATCTGTCCTCCATCAACCGTCTGTATGTGAGTCACCTGGCCATATATCCTAATATCCTGCCTTTCTTCAGCTGTTCTATCAGTATGAGACACATCACTGAAAAGAATAGTTCTGTAAGATCCAGCCCCAAATGCCTACAAGTAGCCATGATCCTGGACAATAGTATCAACACAATATACAGTTGTGTAATGGGGTAGAGGATGCTGAGGCACTATTATGTATAACTCTGTTACATTTCCCTTCTTCCTGCACCTCAGCTTATGTCACTGCTGACGCACAGGCCAGAGTTATGTCTTTTCAGGCCGTTTCTGAGTTAATTTCAGGGCTGTTGTATATAAAAGTGGTATTGTATATAATTAATTATATTGTGTATAATTAATTTCAGGGCTGTTGTATATAAAAGTATATTAATAGTTCCCGGTCAACTTCAATGAGAGAGTACCATACAGATTTAGTAAACAAACATTAATACACACAGAAAATTACTGTAAATAATATAAAATATTGCAAAAGTAGTTGGAATACTGTGAATAACTTTTAAACAAAATCTGTTAGGCAGTAAATCTGGAATACACAGAGACACAGTGTATTCCAACTAATATCCATATCTTCTCCCCACTGTTCCCCCTTTCTTTTGAGGGGGGGAGGAGATCAAAACATGTGGGTTACCCTAGTAATGTCATTAACCTAGAGCTCAAGATGATCAGACAGCTCTGCAGCTGGTATAAATCACCATAACTCTTGACAGTGTATGCTCAAGCTCCTGGGAGCTACACCAGATAAGGAAAGGAACTGGTCTTCTTAAGAGTGTGCAAGAACTGTACTGCTTATGCCCAGTATTAGTGCATGTTTCCTGAGAGGCTCTTCACACACTCACTTCCCCTTGCACTTACACACAGGGCAGGAAATCTTGCACTCTGTTCCAAATCTCCCTCATTATCACCGCCAGGAAGATATTCTCCCACTGCCCGAAGGCAGAATTGTTTCTTTCTAACTAGTCTTGGAGCTTTTAAAATTGTTTTTGTAAGCTTTTTCATTTATTTATTTGCTTGAGGAGATGAGAAAATCCCATGGGGTGAGGATTATTACTCATACCTACTTCCTATACAGAATTATGTTACCAACATTTCCTGCAGCTTTCCTGGAGATTAAAATTAAACCAGAACATGGATAATGATACATGTGTCATTTCGTTTAATCCACAAACTAACACAGCACCACAGTCACATATTAGTGACCATAAACAACAACTATGGCTAGCCTCAAATGCACACAGCTTGTTTTACTCCCCCATTCTCCCACAAATGTTCAGAACAGGGGTGGTAGATGACATTCCCATATCATATGCACACCAGCCCATTTCAGAAATCTAAAGCCTCTCTCTGCTCTTTACATTTCTTTTCCTGATTGCCATATGTCTATTATATCATATAATCATACATGCTTCTCTTTTCATGCTGTTGCTGCAGGAGCCACTGTGTTTGTTTCTATTGCTTCAGTTCTTTATGTACCCCGAGGTTCCCCCCAGCACTGTGAACGTATGTAGATCCCAGCCCATTGATCTGGTGTACTTGTACACACTGTATCAGTAGAGAAGGGAGAGAGGTACAATAGAATGAGAGGGATGACTCTGATCTATGTCTGCATTCTCTGATATTGTAGTTTCCATTCTGTGCTCTTTGCCAATGTATATCATTCCTTGTCAAATGATTCACTGACTCCGAAGTCTATGCCAGCTTAAAAGCCATATCTTTTGCCGGGGATACTGCACTACTGTCTCCTTTGCTTTCAAATTCAGTCCTCAATTGTTTAAGAAATGCATGTAGCTGATAAGTAGCTTTTATTGAGTTATTATTTCAAATGGGCAAATAGAGGATTGTGAAGAATGTGACTTTGATATGCCAGTAAGTGGAAGAGAAGACAACAGGTCATTTGTACCTCCTGACATACACTTCTGTCTTTTTGCAACTTTTTGTTGTTCTAAGGAGCTTTTGAAAATATTACCCTGTTAGGATATAGATATTCAGGCCTGTCTGTAAAGGCCTATACTCTAAGAATTTAGGTGTATTCTTATCACTTGGCTAGTTATGAGGTATAAAAGAAAGAAAGAATCAAAATCACTGTCTGCCAGTGTAAGGTCCTTCTCTTACTGTGACAGTCTGAGGCCCTGTTTTTAGGCTAAGGCCTTTGGCAAGGCAGCAGAGGCAGCCATAAGCTGGGAAGCGACCGGTCACATCCTCACATTCCAACCTAGTCACATTGAAATAAGGTGCTATTGGGCTGTTAGGAATACAATCCTGTCCTGATAGTGCCTATCGCCTCCAGAGAAAGGGAAGTGCCTAGAAGATGTAAAAGGAAACTTAGTTTGATAGCATCCTGTCTGGCAAGAACTCACTTAAAAATAGCTGGGATGTGAACTCCTCATTTCTATGTTTGTTCTACCCCTGTAGTTCCCATTTCCCCATTGTTTGTCTGTATAATCTCTGTCTGGTTCTGTGATTGTTCCTGTCTGCTGTATAATTAATTTTGATGGGTGTAAACTAATTAAGGTGGTGGGATATAATTGGTTACATAATCATGTTAAAATATGTTAGGATTGGTTAGTTAAATTTCAGAAAAATGATTGGTTAAGGTATAGCTAAGCAGAACTCAAGTTTTACTATATAGCCTGCAGTCAATCAGGAATTGTGTGGGTGTCTGTGCGGGGGGGAAATTGGAATCATGTTTTGCTAAAGGCGGAAATGGGAATGGGGAAATTGGAATCATGTTTTCCTAAAGGGGGAAATGGGAACAGGGAATGGGGGTGGGGAAATTGGAATCACGTTTGGCTAAGGGCAGGAATGGGAACAGGGACACAGGTGTAAGGCTCTGTGGTGTCAGAGCTGGGAAGGGGTACACTAAGGAAGGAAACAGGAATCATGCTTGCTGGAAGTTCACCCCAAGAAACATCGAACTGTTTGCACCTTTGGACTTCGGGTATTGTTGCTCTCTGTTCATGTGAGAAGGACCAGGGAAGTAAATGGGGGAAGGAATAAGCCCCCTAAGTGCCAGATTTGTAAAGATATTTAGGAGCCTGAAGATGCAGATAGAAAAGTGCAGGTTAGGCACTTAACTCCCATCCAAATAATTGGAACTCCAATTGTAATGGGAGTTAAGGGTCTAACCTGCTTAAGCATTTTGGAAAATACCTCTAGGTACCTTTCTGCATCTTTAGGAGCCTAAGTACCTAGGGCTGGCCTTAAGGGCATGTGATGTGGGTGACCACTCAGGGCACCATGGTCAAGAGATAAGGAGTGGGGCAGGCCTGTGGTGCAAAGCTGTGGAAGGAAGCTCAGGGCAATGTTTGGGGAGGGAGGGAGACAACAGGGCCTAGGGAGAATGGGGGGATGGATGGGGAGCCTGGAGAGGCAGCAGGGGCCGGGGTGGTGGGGAGCCCAGGGAGGTAGTAGGGACCGGGGGGACAGCTGAGGAGTCAGCAGGGGCCAGGGGGCATGGGTGAGGTGCCCAGGGAGGCAGCGGGTGCCAGAGGAGATTGGCAAGATGGAAATACAAGTTCGCCCAGGATGACATTTTCCCAAAGGCTGGCCCCGCTTAGGCCCCAATCCAGGAAAGCACTTAAGTAAGTGCCTAGATTTAAACATGTGAGTAGTCCCATTGGACTATTCTTTCCTGGGTCAGAGCATAAATAAATGGAGTTCCATGGAATCTCCTGCCTGCGATGCTTCTTTTGGTAAAAAGGACTCAGTAAGGAATTCAGACTATCGTATACAATAGATTTTATATGTCACTCCCAGCATATTATTAAAGTGGTTTTCACCCATGAAGTCAGAGTCATTCATGGCTAGAGCTCTGCAACCCCAGCAGTGACTGTACCCAACATTCCCTAAAGAGTTCAAAATTGTTGGAAAAATGAAATTGGAGAATCAGATCAAAGGATTGGCTGAGCTACAATAGGCTTGAACACAAAATCATGACTGGGTTACAAAAGAGTGAGACAGAGATTGAGATAGTGGAAACTGTAAAAAAACCCGGAAACTCTGTATCTGTTTAGAGGCAAAACATATGCTCAGCATCATTCTCTTGCAGCAGATTTGAGGCATGTTATGCAGAAGAGGATGCCTACTGATTTATATCAGCATTTGACGGGAACAATTCAGGAACCCAGAGAAACCCCCTTTGGATTTTTGGTTCACTTGATGGATCTGCAGCAGCATATTATCTCTGCATCAGACTGAGCCAAGTCAGGTCTGAAATATCACCCAGAGACCATCCAGAGCCCGCTTTCACAGGCAATAATGACAGGGCAATGGAGTGATACTATTTGAGCTGAAATGAGGCAATTTTTGGAAAATCCAAAAGTTAGTTGGTGAGACCTTGCTTGAGGGGCTGTGGTTCGCCTATTGTAATGAGATGGAACATGAGCAAAAGATGAGGCACTCAGGCAGATCCCATTCAGTAAAAATTAGAGCAGTTCAGCAGAATGAGGCAGGGAGCCAGCATAATCCCCAGCCAGCCATGCTGCAGATAGTGGAAGGAGACAGTGAAAAAAATCCACTGTTTCAGAAACTAAAGAACAGCAATGATGTTTTTCAGGACAGGAGCTAGCCACCAGCTTTGTAGGTAAATATGCTCCAAGCACAGTTATCTGCTGTTTGGGGATCGATGGGACAACCTCAGGGAACCTGGGAAAGACACTGTGGTATTCTATGGAATTCTGGAAGTCTGTTACTTCTGTTCCAGGGAAATGTATGATACAGCAGGAACCTGAATGAGACACTGAAAACAGGAGCTAGGAAATGATGGCTCTACACACACACTGCAGACAGACAGATATATATTTGTGTAACAAAAAGTGCCTCCAAATTGCTTTTTAATTAACTTATAAAATGTTTTTATTATTAAAACAATTATAAATATAATTAGACATGGATGAAGAAAATGTAGAGAGTAAATCATATAAAGCATTTGTGCTGGAAATGGCCCACCTTGATTATCATACACATTGTGAAGAGAGTGGTCACTTTGGATGGGCTATTACCAGCAGGAGAGTGAGTTTGTGTGTGGCGGGGCGGAGGGTGAGAAAACCTGGATTTGTGCTGGAAATGGCCCAACTTGATGATCACTTTAGATAAGCTATTACCAGCAGGAGAGTGGGGTGGGAGGAGGTATTGTTTCATGGTCTCTGTGCATATAATGTCTTCTGCAGTTTCCACAGTATGCATCCGATGAAGTGAGCTGTAGCTCACGAAAGCTCATGCTCAAATAAATTGGTTAGTCTCTAAGGTGCCACAAGTACTCCTTTTCTTTTTGCGAATACAGACTAACGCGGCTGTTACTCTGAAACCAGACACAAAGAAGGGGACCCAATCAAATACGTTTGAGAACCACTGCTATAGAAGGGCCTGCTTTTCAGTAAAACCGCCATACATACCCTCTGAAAATCAGGCCCCTTCCCTTAGCCCTGGTCTACACTATGAGTTTAGGTCAAATTTAGCAGCGTTAGATCGATTTAACCCTGCACCCGTTCACACGACAAAGCCATTTTTGTCGACTTAAAGGGATCTTAAAATTGATTTCTGTACTCCTCCCCAACGAGGGGATTAGCGCTGAAATTGACATCGCCGGGTCAAATTTGGGGTCACGTGGATGCAAGTTGACGGTATTGGCCTCTGGGAGCTATCCCAGAGTGCTCCATTGTGACCACTCTGGACAGCACTTTCAACTCAGATGCACTAGTCAGGTACACAGGAAAAGCACCAGGAACTTTTGAATTTCATTTCCTGTTTGGTCAGCATGGTGAACTCATCAGCAGAGGGGACCATGCAGTCCCAGAATCGCAAAAGAGCTCCTGCATGGACCGAACGGGAAGTACTGGATCTGATCGCTGTATGGGGAGACGAATCTGTGCTATCAGAACTCCGTTCCAAAAGACGAAATGCCAAAATATTTGAAAAAATCTCCAAGGACATGATGGACAGAGGCTATAACAGGGACCCGCAGCAGTGCCACGTGAAAATTAAGGAGCTCAGGCAAGCCTACCAAAAAACCAAAGAAGCAAATGGCCGCTCCAGGTCACAGCCCCAGACATGCCGCTTCTATGATGAGCTACATGCAATTCCAGGGGGTACCTCTACCACTACCCCACGCCTGTCCATGGACAGCTGCAAGGGGGGAGTCTCACACAACAGGGATGAGGATTTTGGGGACAAGGAAGATGATGATAATGAGGAGGAGGAGGAGGATAGCGCACAACAGGCAAGCGGAGAAACCGTTCTCCCCTATAGCCAGGAACTGTTTATTACCCTGGAGCCAATACCCTCCCAGCCCTCCCAACCCGGGCTCCCAGACCAGGAAGCCAGAGAAGGCACCTCTGGTGAGTGTACCTTTGTAAATATAATACATGGTTTAAAAGCAAGCGTGTTTAATGATTAATTTGCCCTGAAGACTTGGGCTTACCATGGCTGCCTGCAAGCCGAATTCTGTTGCCCGGCCCTGCGTGTCTGATCTCTCACACCAAACCGGCAGGCCCTCAATATAAGAGGCAAAATGAGACCTTGTACTGAAAGCACATGTGCTATGTAGCTTGGTTCACAGTGAAAGAGTTTTCCCATTGTTCTCTAAAATGTGTCTTTTTAAATACTACTCTCCCTTTTCTCCTCCCGCATCTGCAAATGTTTCAACGCTCCCCCTAACATCTCCATCCCAGACGCTAGCACAGATAAGAAGGAAAAAAAAACGCACTTGTGATGAAATGTTCTCTGAGCTCATGCAGTCCTCCTGCACTGAAGGAGCTCAGCAGAATGCGTGGAGGCAAACAATGGCAGAGTCCAGGAAAGCAGAAAATGAACGCGAGGACAGGAGGGATGAGCAAGATAAGAGGTTGCAGGAGCAAGAGGAGAGGTGGCGGCAGCGTGATGGCAGAATGCAATGCCGAGGCTACTGGGGGATCAAACTGATATGCTCTGGCATCTGGTGGAGCTGCAGGAAAGGTAGCAGGAGCACAGACCACTGCTACAGCCCCTGTGTAACTGTCTGCCCTCCTCCTCAAGTTCCATAGCCTCCTCACCCAGACCCCCAAGAACACACAAGGGGGCTCCGGGCACCCAACTACTCCACCCCAAGCAACAGAAAGCTGGCATTCAATAAGTTTTGAAGTGCAGTGTGGCCTTGTCCTTCCCTCCTCCCCTCCTCCACCACCCTACCCTATGCTTCTCTCCTCCCCCACCTCTCCTGGGCTACCTTGGCAGTTATTTGTGTGATTAATTAATAAAGAATGCATGATTTTGAAACAACAATGACTTTATTGCCTCTGCAAGTGGTGATCGAAGGGGGGAGAGCGGTTTGCTTACAGGGAAGTAAAGTGAACCAAGGGGGCGGATTTTCATCAAGGAGAAACAAACAGAACTGTCACACCGTAGCCTGGCCAGTCATGAAACTGGTTTTCAAAGATTCTCTGATGCGCAGCGTGCCCAGCTGTGCTCTTCTAATTGCCCTGATGTCTGGCTGCGCATAATCAGTGGCCAGGCAATTTTCCTCAACCTCCCACTCTGCCATAAACTTCTCCCCCTTATTCTCACAGATATTGTGGAGCACAAAGCAAGCAGCAATAACAATGGGAATATTCAGTCAGTAAACTGCACCAGCGATCTTTTAAACGTCCACATGCACATTCTACCACCATTCTGCACTTGCTCAGCCTATTGTTGAACAGCTCCTGACTACTGTCCAGGGTGCCTGTGTATGGCTTCATGAGCCATGGCATTAAGGGGTAGGCTGGGTCCCCAAGGATAACTATTGGCATTTCAACATCCCCAACAGTTATTTTCTGGTCTGGGAAGTAAGTCCCTTCCTGCAGCTGTTCAAACAGACCAGAGTTCCTGAAGATGCGAGCGTCATGTACCTTTCCCGGCCATCCCACGTTGATGTTGGTGAAACGTCCCTTGTGATCCACCAGTTTTTGCAGCACCATTGAAAAGTACCCCTTGTGGTTTACGTACTGGCTGCCATGGTGGTCCGGCCCCAAGATAGGGATATGCGTTCCGTCTGTCACCCCACCATAGTTAGGGAACCCCATTGCAGCAAAGCCATCCACTATGACCTGCACATTTCCCAGAGTCTCTACCCTTGATAGCAGCAGCTCAGTGACTGCATTGGATACTTGGATCACAGCAGCCCCCACAGTAGATTTGCCCACTCCAAATTGATTCCCGACTGATCGGTAGCTGTCTGGCATTGCAAGTTTCCAGAGGGCTATCGCTACTCGCTTGTGAACTGTGAGGGCTGCTCTCATCTTGGTATTCTTGCACGTCAGGGCAGGGGAAAGCAAGTCACAAAGTTCCATGAAAGTGGCCTTATGCATGTGAAAGTTTCGCAGCCACTGGGAATCATCCCAGAACTGCAACACTATGTGGTCGCTCCAGTCTGTGCTTGTTTCCCGGGCCCAGAATTGGCGTTCCATGGCATTAGCCTGCCCCACTGCCACAAGGATGTCCAAATTGCTGGGGCCCGTACTTTGAGAGAAATCTGTGTCCATGTGCTCATCATTCTCGTCACCGCGTTACTGTCGCCTCCTTGCCTGCTTTTGCAGGTTCTGGTTCTGCACATACTGCAGGATAATGCGCGCAGTGTTTACAATGCTCAGAAATGCCGCGGTGATCTGAGCGGGCTCCATGGTTGCTGTGGTATGGCGTCTGCAGGAGAGCAGAGTTGCAGCGGAAGCGGTGGCTGATGACGGATGCCACGAGAATAGATATTTATAGAGAATGACTAGAGGACCTGCGAGGTGGATTCATGAGAGCAGGAGAGCAGAGTTGCAGTGGAAGCGGTGGAGGACGACGGTTAGCACCGCACACATTTCCCGAGGAAGAACACACGTACCCAGGAGCCCATGACAGACAGCATGGAGAAATTCACTATTGAGACAGTAGCAGAAGAGCAGAGTTGCAGCAGAAGGGGTGGATGACGACGGTTAGCAATCCTACTGCACCGTCTGCTGAAAGCAGTTTGGCGTCCACACGGAAGAAAGGTGCAAAATGATTGTCTGCCGTTGCTTTCACGGAGGGAAGGGCAACTGACGACATGTACCCAAAAACACCTACGACAATGTTTTTGCACCATCAGGCACTGGGAGCTTAACCCAGAATTCCAATGGGCGGCAGAGACTGCGGGAACTGTGGGATAGCTACCCACAATGCACTGCTCTGTAAGTCAATGCTAGCCACGGTAGTGAGGACGCACTCTGCCGACTTAATGCGCTTAGTGTGGACATACGCAATCTACTGTATAAAATCGATTTCTAAAAATCAACTTCTATAATATCGACCTAATTTCTTAGTGTAGACATACCCTGAGAGTCTGTGGCAGAATCATAAAGTATAAAAAAAAAGAAAATAAGACTGTGCTGTCCAAAAGAGTTACCTACAAGCATTCTGTAAATTACTTTTTTCCTTCGAAATTCTGTCATGCACTTTTTCTACTCAGAGGCTCTAGCTGGACCCTGTTCACTATCTCCATCCCCTCCATCCATGCCCCCTCTCTCCTGCTACTCACCTTTTCCTTTGCATTGTTTTCCTTTTTCATACTTCAACCCCTCAGTCCTCTGCCTCTTCACTATCCCCAACCACCCTGTCCAGCTTTTCCTCTTTCAGACTAAAAAGCACTTGTTGTTAGTGACATTTTTGGGCTCTGGCTCCACTCTGTATTTGTATCGTGTTGAGCTTGTAGACTGTAAGATTCCCAGATGGAGCACTGTTTGGTGTACTGCTCCTATTCTCCACCACATTCTTTACAGAATGCTGTCAACATGCAATAACACTGCCAGCAATGAAACTCATTTCAGCTGTCTCAAATGTGTCCAGCAAAAATATATTTTCTTCTATACATTTCCCTATAGCAAACATTTCACAAATCAATAGCCAGTGCCAGAGCCCTCTATCATATAAAGCATGACATGCTAATTTTATTTGTGCAGAATTCCAGAGATTAAAGGAGACAATGGATGTGGGGGAGCATTTTTTGCAGATTTTACCCAAAGTTTTGGAAGATTTAGAGTGACTCTGATCAGGAAGCTCTTCTGCATTTTCTAGAGCACTGATAATCTATCAGCATATTTTTATATCATGTGGAATAGATCCATCCTTGTGCTACTTAAATTATGGATGGATATAGATATATAGATAAAACTTTTGAAATGTTTGTTTGGAATGACTGTATACTCATTAAAAGGACTATAATGCAAATTATGTGCTTCTACAGTAAATGATGTCATTCAGCTAAAGGGGTTTAATGGACTAAACACTCATCATAAACACATCACAAATAAACCGAATTGCTGCTTTATCTGCATTCATGTTTGTCTAGATTGTATTACTGTATTACAGTATTCTTATGCCTGGATAAAAGAGTATCATTAACATTTATAGTTCTTCCTGGTAAAGAAGCAGATGACATACAGGCTACAAAATGATACTGTAATTCAATTGCTGGCACATTAGGATTTTTAATATTAAAGCTTGCACTGTAAATTCCAATTCTGTATTCTGTTAGTAACTAACAAATGCTGAATTATCTCCTTCCTTAGACATACGTCATTGAAATCCATTTAAAGTGCTTAATGATGTATTAATAAACCATGATTTTCCAGCAGAGTTTCTGAACTCCAGTCACTGGCGCCAGCACCAGTGCTGCCAATCAAATTAGACTGTCATAATTTCTCAGTAAATAAAGGTTAATTGGAAGTACAATATGAAAGGATCATGAACATAAATAATATGTATGGTAGCTTGTTCTGATTTTAAAGTACTTTATATTACATTTCCTTCTGCTCTTGCATGTTGGTTAAAGATCAGTGACAGCTATGGACAGATGATTTATTAGTACAGTAGTTATTGATTATTTTATATTTATTTTTCATATATACTTTTGATCTTTTAAAAAAGTTCATGGAGATCATATTTAGTAGGTTTATCACTGGTCCCATGAATTATTTTGACCTACAGACTTCCTTTAAGTATAAAGATGCATGGAAATTCTCACCCTCTACTTTATTTCTGCTCTATTAAAAATGAGTATGACAGGAAATAGAGAGACAAGGTGGGTAGAGTACAACACTGCATATGACAGGAAAAAGTGAGACACATAACTTAGAGACATCAGATTCTATCTTTGTTGGTAGCAGCATTGCTTTCCTTCCTTCCCCTTACCCCAACCAGTCATGGATATATTGGCCCAGACATACACCACTCATGAACTGGTGTAGCACAGGCACACTATGTCTCTCCTGCAACATGCTTCCTCCTGCCCCTTAGGCCAGGTCTGGATGCAGCTGGTGTAGAAGATGGCTATGCCCCTTTACACCAGCTCAGAGCTCCCCTATGCTGCTGTGGGTGGGAGGGGGAAGGGCTGGCCAGTTAGGAACAGATTCCAGCACTGCATGCCACCTGAGTGGGACAAAGTAGCTGAAAAAGAAGGAGAGAAAAATTTGGACCATTGTGCTTTTTCCAGAGCTGTGTTTTTGCTAAAATGACATGCAGAAAACCCTTTGAGGTGCTTTGTTTAATATAAATTAACCAAAACAGAAACACTGTTATAGTAGATGAATTCCAGGCTGGAAGTGTGCAGGAACTCTTATCCAACACCAGCTCGTAGTAGGCCTGCCCCTCTTTTCCATAAATACATTTGTTTTTAAATCTCCTAATGTATCTAACTTATCTTTCCTTATTCAAATGTCTTTCTGAAAAGTCAGCTGTTTGATTAGAGTTCATTGCTTATTAACACTGTTGGCTCTTAGTTCTGCTCCTCGGGTGACCTGGCATTGGCACCATTTGGAGTTTTGTAGACCTGAGCAAAATATTTCCATCAAGCATGTTTTTAATGAACAAAAGGGTTTTGACCAGAACAAAAAAAAAAAAAAAAAAAAAGCATGTCTGATTGGATGTAAATGGTCCATTTTTCACTGAAAAAACAAAAACCGACAAAATGTTACTTTTACCCAAAAAAGGTTGTTTTTGTTTTTTCAGCCTTTGGAATCCAAAATGTTTTGGGTATTTCGTAAAAACAAGCAAACAAACAAAAGCCCCTGCCCTCTTCCCCCCCCCTTCCACCCACACCAGCAGAGATTAAGGGGGGGGGGGAAATGAATGGAATTTTTTTTTCTGTATAAAACAACTGTCATTTTTTGACCATCTCGTGAGTTTTGCCCTTTACTTCAAAGGAAGCAGGACTGAGACACTGTGTCTTAAGCATCATGCTGCATTTGTCAAATAGAGGCCACAATCCAAAGTCCGTTGGAAGTCATTTGGATTTTTTATATCAACTTCTGTAGGAAGGATACCTGGCTCTTGGGATTGTAAACTGTTCACTACAGGGACTTTTCTTTCCAGCACACATATAGTGCTACATAACTGACTAATTAAAACTTCAACAGCCCTCATCCCTTGAACTCTTAAACTTTCACACACTTGTTACTCTAAAAACCTAGTAAGCTAGTGTTGCAATAAAAGTAACCCCTCAAAAATGATTGTCTGGCACTGGAACAGTTATTGCCTTATGAACAATAGTATAATATAATGATTTAATAAACCCAAATGAGCAGAAATATCACCACATCAGTGAGAAACAAACAAACAAAGAGGTCTCGCCCCATTACAATGGAAAGAGAGGCAATGAAAACATTGCTTCGGATTATAATACAATGCTGACATGCATTAATGGCACTGTTATTGTGAGTTAATGCCACACCATCAGTGGATCTCATTGTTGATGTGACAAATAAAATGTTAAGTAATTAGCATTTATGAAGAAATGAATGGGCATTTGTGGACTCCAGAGTCTCCCGTTCATTTTTAACTGGAGATTCAATTTGTCCCAAATTTTCCATTTCACTGATCTACACCTATATACACACACATGCACACACAGGAAAGAAAAAAGAGTGCAATGACAAGATTGAGGTGGTATCTTATGATGGTGAAATGAAATAAAATCCATGTTCAATGTCCATATTATGTGTGGGCATTAAAGGTTCTTCTTAGGTTCTATGTTAGGCAGATGCCATTTGAAGGCAGGAGAGGGACTATTAAGTGAGCGCACAACTACTGTTCACATTTTCTTTATCCAACTTCTCAGATTTTGAAGAATCTTTAACCTGGCCTTTAATTTTACTCCTAGAGTTTAGTATGCATAGTCTACCATGGGCACTAATGACAGAACATCATTGGCACCTGCATATTAGGTAGTTCGGCGTCCAGAATCTTTCATTTGTAATCAGTTTTCCCTCGCTGTTTCCTTTTTCCTTTGGCCTTTTTTATTTTCAGTTTTTAAAGTTTTCTTATTTTTGGCCAGATGAGTTAAGCTTCTGTATCTTCTCCTGCCACCCAAATTGGCTATTTTAGAAGTAGCACTTCCTGTCTCTGACTGACAAGAGGATCTGTAGTATCTGGCCAAATTGATTTTCTGTCGCTACTTCTCACCTTCCACACACACACACACCCACACACCATCTTGGTTATTTTAGAGTTCTTTCCCCTAACCCTGGAGGGTTCTGCCTCTTTGTACTTCCATGTTATCGCTCCAGGCCAATGGGAGCTGCTGGAAGCGGCGTGGGCCGAGGGATGTACTGGCCACCGCTTCCAGCAGCTCCCATTGGCCTGGAGCAGCGAACTGCGGCCACTGGGAGCCGCGATCGGCCGAATCTGTGGACTTGGCAGGTAAACAAACCAGCCCAGCCCGCCAGGGGCTTTCCCTGCACAAGCGGCGGAACAAGTTTGGGAACCACTGGTCTATATGCATCTGTGCTAAAATGCAGTGCATTTGCACCTAAATTAATTGTATATTATTTGTCAGTCTCCTTCAATAGAAAATGGCTTTTAATAACATATACCAATAATAGTAATAATAGCTTCATTGGGACTAAATTTAAAAAGACCACCACAAAGCAGAAGCCACATTTGGTTATAGGATTGCACTATTGATTTCTTTTTCATAGTTTAAAATATATTTCCCTTCTTTTTATATATTGCAAAAAATCCCTTCAGGCATGATCTTCTTCCTCCATCTCTTTTGCAATATTTCCCCAGCCCATTGTAATTGTTTCAAACCTCTATCAGAGCACATTCACCTCCATCTGGAGAAGAGAGATGTACGGGGTCACCACAAAGGTCATCCTCAATACCAAGCTAGGAGAGAAACATTCACTGCTGCTGTAGCAGCTATACTGTTGTCTCTCTATGTTTATCTCATCCCATCTCTAATTTATTTCTCATATTTGTTTGATTCCTTTACTACCTATTCCACAGTTATATAATAAAGTTCAGATGTTTGGTGATTTCTCTCTCCCTCTCTCTTCATATCACTAAAACACACTGTTGGTGATGGCCCCAACAATAACTTTTCCATCTGTTTCTATTTCTGAAGGAGAGCACATGTGAACATTATATCTAGGGTTAACATGAAGGCATCGATTTGAAAGGTTTTCTATTGTGTTTGTTTTCATATTGTGTAGATCAGTTTCTGAGTTCACACAGGGAACTACCTACTATGTATCTGTTGTTAAAATACAGTCAAGGCTTTTTACTGCTTCTGAAGGATGTTTAAATAAACTGAATGCATGTATATTAGGCCTTCGTATCTCAAGAGTAGTTACTTGCTGGTTAGCAGGTACTTCTAGAAGGAAGGAATTTACAATAATGCATCTTGTCTCTCCAGATTACTTTAGGTTAGGGGCTTCTGGGGAATTTCAGGAACCTCTGCTTGCTGTTGTGTTATTTTAATTACATCAGTAATGGAAATAATATATTTTTAATAATTTAAGACTACCTTGTGCCCAGGAGAGGTATGCAAGTGAGGCAGAAGTTGCAAAGACCGCTAGGAAAGGGAAAAAGAATAGCACTTGCTGTGTAAAGCAAACAATACATAAAACAAGAAAACTGGATTTTTAAGCTGAGGTCTTGATGTGCTTATTAAAATTTTACAGTTCCATATTTCAGCATTAAAAATTAGCATAAAGCAACATTACCACACAGTCAAATCATGGCAAATACTACACTATTGCTACACTATGATCTCGAACACCCTCCTCACCGCCAAATAAAATCCTTCTTGTGCTGGTCTTGTGCTGTGTGGTTTTGTGCCACAGCCTTCCTTGCGGAAGATAAGGATGTTCACAGAAGATGGCCTGAAGCCTGCGCGGCTGCCAACATACCAAACAAAAGTCTAATTGGCGACTACACTGTGCAAGTACCGGGCTTCCCTTCCCCATAGTGTATATGCACAGCTCTAAACCATATCCGCACACGACATGGAAGATGCTCATACTTACTCCATAGATGGAAAGTGAGGGAATCGCTGACTATCGCAGACTTCTTGTGTGACCTTGGACAAGTGAACTGATTCTTGGTTTCTTGTCGGTACAGCAGGTATAATAATACTATCTTTCTTCACACACACCCCATTTTTGTCTCGTCTATTTACATTGTAAACTCTTCAGGAAAAGGACTCTCTCTTGCCACTGTTTTGTGGTGCTCCATCTCAAGTGGGACTGCTAGCCACTTCTGTTAAAAAAAAAATAATACAGTCAACAACACTGCCACTATGTTGTAAGGGCTGGGAAACATTGAATTCTCAATGGCGACCAGTGCACATGCTGCAGTCATTGAGATATTTTAATTAGCATTAGTGAAGGACAGCATTGCTTCTTTCTCACATCCTCACCAAGAAGAAAGGAATGATATAGCTATCCTGGCTTGGGAGACAGACTTTTTTGTGGTTAAAAGCTGCTCATTCTTCCCAATGTGTGCTGTACCATGCAGGCCGTATGCAGCGCAACATAGGATTCTTTCCTGTGGAGGATTCAGTGATAGCAAGAAACATACTAACTCCTCCAGCCTTGCTGAGAATGAAAAAAGCAGATAAGAGTCAAGTTACAGTGGAGCCTAATTTGTTTCCTACCACAGACTCTTTGGAAGCTGAAAAATTGACTTCCATTTCATTCATTTTAATGTTTGGGGTAGGCTAGCCATGGCTTTAAGATTGTACCACTTTGTTATTCTGATACCACAATTTCAGAATATATTATAAATATGCAGGAAAAGCTATATTAATGCAAGATTCAGGGTGAGATTTTTAATTACACAAAAGTCACAAAATTCAGAGTTAAGATTCCAACCGCAGTCCTAACACTTTCGCCTTGCATATGCATTATAATAAGGCCTCTTGTTACATGACCTCAAAATATATATGCAGTAGCACAAAATGGTGCATGGAGTATGTGCAACTAATTTTAAAGACAACATGTTTTAAACATATACCTGTCCAGAATCCAACATATTTACAAATTCTTGCTACGGCAAGTCTGAGAAAGAAAGAGCAGTTCGTTTCTGTTACAGTGTATTTAGAGGTGGGCCTAAGCTTCAATGTTCAGATCCTGATCTGAAGTTTCTCAGACTTTAAGGACATTCAGATTTGTGTTTTGGTTTAGGCTCATGCCTAATTATGTCAATTAGATGAAGCCTTGATTTTAAACTTATGAAGGCAAGGATCTTGCCTTTCTACTTGCAGCCATGGAGCTATATAAATCATAACACGTGGAGTGATTGTGGCCCCTGCATGAAAAGGGAGATTAGCCACCTCTACAGCTGCATCTTGCACTTCACCTGGACTTCCAGAGGGTGCACCGCAGCTCCAGGCATCCACATGAGGGGAGTAGGTGGGCAGGCGGCAAAGCCAGAAGAGATATACAGTTCCTAGTGCCTGGAAAGAAACACCTGCCTCCCTCTCACTGGGTGTCCACAGGACAGCATGTTGCTGCAGAAGCCATGGCAATACCTCTCTGCTGTAGCTGTGCTGTCTGGGAATAGCGAAGGGGTAAGGTTGCCGGTGGTGCAGAGCCTCCTGTGAATCTCGAGGGGTCTAAAGTATTTGGGTGCAGAACTCTGTTCCACAGTGGGGAAACCCTGACCCCAATGGCATGTTTTGGAGAATACCGTTACGAGAATCTCACAGAGGTTTGGTACCCTTAAAACCCAGGTCTGACCACAGGTGGGGGTCAAATGTTCCACAGCTTTTCACATTTAATTTCTTTCTGCAGGGTCCACCTTTATTAATGACCTTCTCCTCACCATAAGTCCATAAGTTTTCTCCTCACTCTTCTCACTCACTCCTGCCATCCATCTCAAACGTGGTTTTCACTGTGACTGCTATTGGTCTTATTAACTCCCTCACCTTCAATTTTATTTTATTTGCCTATCATTTGCCTATTGAGTTGATCTCCCTTATGCATTTTAATTTTAAGAAGTTGGTTTTAATTAAACTGTTTTTATTTTATTTAAATGTTTTCCATCATATTATACCTGAAACAGCTACCTGAGAAGGGGGAGGCTCATCTATGTATTATTATTATTTTATTTTAAAAAGCCTCAAAATGAAAGAGAAAAATAACGTCTAGTAAAGAAATGTGTTGTGTCATTTCACTTTAACTATAGACTCCGTATCATAATAGCGTCATTAGGACCACCTTCCAGTTGTGGTATTTTAGGTGTTGTCATCCATAGCTAATCCCTTTCAAGAACTTGTGTAAATATAACAATCTCCATTCCTATACCATATTAGATCAGCAAATATAGTGTTACATAACCCCTTTGTAGGACTGAGGTTTGTGTAAGGAAAGATTAGCCTTGTATAACATAATAGTGCACTTTATTGTCCTGAGTTGTATTGAATGTAAATTATATCTCAGATATAGAAATAATTCAAACAGAAAGTGGGAAAGAAATAACATAAAAATGAAAGCTAGTGCATAGTAATATAGAGAATTTGAAACTCGGTGTGAAAGTCAAATACGTGCATTTATTTGCAATGCTCATATAGTGCTCTACTATTCAATAAATTCTCCTGAAATAATATAATATCTGAAACTTTATGAGTACTACAACAGGAGGGGAATGTCAGTAAGATTGCAATAACCCAGAACTTGACCACTGAAACACCCCTTCAAAAAGGCACAGTCACCTAGGGTCACACACAAACACATCCGATGAAGTGAGCTGTAGCACACGAAAGCTTATGCTCAAATAAATTGGTTAGTCTCTAAGGTGCCACAAGTACTCCTTTTCTTTTTGCAAATACAGACTAACACGGCTGTTACTCTGAAACTTGACACTAATATAGTTAATGCGGTAAAGAGATATCAAAATCCATGACTAGCTGAGGAGAATGCTCACACAATATTAATAGCTAGAATCTCAGAATAATACTCAGTGTAACTACATGTTTGAATAAGTGATGCACTGTGAATTCTCACAGCTTTATAGCTCTCATAGGTTTATCATAGCTCAATTACTATTACTTATGTTTTCAGTATAAAAGTACAGTTTAGTTTTATACAATAAGCACACTGAACAGGTCAACTGGATTGTAGCTTTTATACCTGAAGCTCATAGGTCAGCCCCATGCAAAAAAAATACATCTTCCCCAGACAGAGTATGTATCATATAGTATCTTGATAGTTACAAAGGATGCCAAAAAATAAGGATGTATACAGTTTGGAAAACTGCAAATGAAATGTATATGTGTTGGAGCATAGTTCGTAGCTTTTAGTCATACACATCTGTTACTGAATGGACACACCCCATCCAGACTTTGGCAAGGGACCAGCTAACCCTCTCCCTGCTAGAGCAAGGACCACAGGTGCCTGTCCTGAGTGCAGGGATTTGCAGAATAGCAGAGCTAAGCCAGCTGTGGGTAATTAGCCAGTTTCCTCCAGCACAGTATAAGAGAGATGGTATTGACAGGAGCTGGGGAATAAGTGTGGTTGTAGACATCAGAAAGGAGTGGGGCGAGGGCTGTTTTAAGCAGCAGCAGCAGCAGCAGCAGCAGCAAAGTGTGTTTTTGTTCTTTCCTTCTCTGTGATTAGGCTGCAGTGAGCCCCAGTTTCATCTTTGCTGTACCCTACTTCTAGCAATCTATGCCTTAACACTTTAGTGTAGATTTTGACTAAGAGAGGTCCTTTTTGTGTGTGTTAGGCCCTTAAAGGTGCAATAAAGCATCACAAAGATGTTTAAATTCTCCCTGCAGGAGGTTTGTAGAATCCTTTTCTGCTCGTGCATGTCATAACTCTTTCACCATTATGTAAGCAATATAGACTTACTACATACCATATTTCTGCAGCTCTGTGAGGCCCACCCAAGTGGAATTGGGTGTGGTTCTAATATGAAGTGGGCATGGTGCAGGATTTAGGAAGTGTGGAAAGGGAGCAATATCCCCAATGAGCTGCAAAACTATGCTTTTTATTGCTCTGTCTGCAATAGCATGGTGGGGAACGGTTTCAGCAATGGGAGTGTGACCCATGGATCGTTACTTCTACAGATCTGTTGACCTCCCGTAAGCACTGTACTTGGGAGCACAGCAGCCTCAGACTAGGTTTGCTATCACAGTTGGGGGTGGGGGAGTCTGTTGATCCGCTCCTCCCCTGTGGCCCATCCTGCACATAGCCCATTTACTCAGTCTGGGTGTCTCCTGCATAACTGGCTGCAGGAACCCTGAGAACAAAATGGCAGCCCACAGGCCAGGCAGAGTCATTAGAAATGGAAAGGTGCATTATACCAAACACTAAGCCATCACAATTTTTCACCTATAGGTATTTGTCTCAATTTTTCCATATAAGCCAAGGGCCTCAGCTCTCTGACTGTTCAGTAGCTCATCTCAGAACTCTGAGTGTATGCACATGAGACACATAAAGAGGGACTGTTATTTCTCTGCTCTGTGATGTGATGCCTCAGCATAGTGCAGTCCAAAACTGCACTGACCTTTTTGACTGCCACAACTTAAAAACTTTTTAATTGCTCTTTTCAATTAAGTCATTTGGTGTTGTAAATGTCTAGTAAATTTTCAGATTCTGGTATCCTGCATTTTAAGTCAGCAGCTTTTAACTACCACCAGGGGGATGGATTCAACTTAGAGGCATTTTATAGCTGAGCAGGAATCATGCAAAATTAATTGTATTGGTTTTTAAAGAGATAGCTCCTAAATTAGTATTAAAGAGGGTCTTACATGCTTATAAAGTAGAATGTCTCACGCTGTGCATTTGCAGCACATTCTTCCTTGCAGTGGCTGTTTTCAGTATTTTAAAGAGTCATAACTTTCAGGGTTTGTAGCTTTCATGCCTCCAAGAAATTGCCACACAAAACTCTATGGGCCAGACACTGCCTTGCTCCATGAGTAATCCCACTGAAATCAATGAGACTGCTCAAGGAGTCATGTACTGTTCATTATGAGTAAAGGTGAAAGAGTCTAGCCCTTAATTTTCATAAAGGGCCACCTCCTGTGTCTCTTATAACCCAAGCTGTCCCCACTGATTTCCAGTGTGGCTTCATAAGAGCAGCATGATCCAGTCTTCTGTTTCTTCAGACTCTGTGGAGAATAAATCAGGTTTTCCCTCTATACACCACAGTTAGTACAGATTTAAAATAGACAATGTGATTTTGACTCTAAGGGAAAAAGTCTTTAGATGAACAAAACTAGTTTCCAAAATGTATTTCAATATTTAAGCATGGATACTTGAGTGGTGATGTGCTTTACTTATGGAAATCACTAATATTTAATTATCAACACAAGGTAACCCATTCTTTAAGATTTGTCAACAAGAGCCAGCAAATAGTTTTAGAAATATCAAATCCAGCAAGCAACTGGAATGTTGCAACTCTCTTGCACACAAGACTTTCTTGGAGTTCTGAAACCAATTTGTAATTGATAGTTAATATCTTGTGACATAAACAAAGCATATGGCGTGTAACACACAGGTATAGTATATTAAGCAGAAAGATGGGAAAGAAAACTGGGGTGATTCTATAAAGAAGTTTTAAAGTGTTGCATACGCAGGAAGAAGCATAGGTAATTAAAGAGTTTATTGTAAGTGAGGAATCTAGGACTCTGCAGGACTAGTGATAGGATACAGATGCCTTGAGATCACTGATTTGAAACCAAGCTGGATTTGACTATAAGTCAGTTATTATATAATATGACTGTTCATTGGCCTGTGTAAAAAGAGTTGGTTGCCTTATGCTAGTTAGTAGGGATCCAGATTTCCGCCATCATAACTTGCACCTTTGGCCTTGTCAGAATGGTCAGGGATTGAATGGGCAAAGGCACACAGACAGAACTACCCTGTTGCCCCCGAAGGCAGTCCCTCTAGGTCAGACACACTGATAAACTGGTGGCAAAACATGGGTCAACTTGTGGAGCTGCTTGAACTGTTCCTGTTCTATAGACTGAAGAGTTCATTCTCTGAGGGGGAAAATACACCAGCAGCTTTCACCAGCACTGTGTTTGGTGTTACTGGGGGAAGGGAAAGGAGATAACTGTAGTCAGGCAGGATGCTGAGTCAGTAGGACACAGGTTTGATTGTTGCCCGGTACAGGTTAGGGGTTAGGAAAGCTGTTTCTTGGTAAAATACATGCTATCATGAAAAACTGATACAAATATAACTGCCTAGTTTATTTTTGGAAATAACTTAGAGTGAGATAATAGAACTACATGGAAATCCCTATCCCTGGCTCCTGTGATGGGGCCAGGAAACTCTCCTCCAAAGGGACTGATTTCCTCTGAATTCTCCTTGTCGGGAGGGGCTGGCCCCCAAAGCCCTCCCGGTTGCCTAAGAGCCACAAAGATCTAAAGGAATTGATGGGAGCACATATGCAATCATGCAGAGGTCCTGTGACTGCCTTTACATTGGCTCTGGGCCTTTTTTGACTCTGCCCTGATTCCCTGAAAGTGGAGATCTTTTGCTGTCACAATGTAAGGTACTACCCAATCAGCTTCTGCCCCTGGAACTCACTTTTAAAGGCTTCCCATTGCAAATGGGGTTCACATAAAAGTTAATACAGACTCCAGCTGCAACAGATTTCCTCTGCTGCTTATCCTGGGTGCAGAGGCTGTGATGTACAGTCCCTCCTAGTCCCCCTCCTAGTTCCACTCCTGGCTTTACCCCCCTTGTCTCTCCTCAGACTTGAAGAAAGCCCTGTGTATGGTGTGGTGGAGGTGGCTTCTCCATGGGAGTAGAGGTTGTATTGCAGTCATCTCTATGTATGATCTTAAAGGTGTGTCCTGAAGCAACGTCCAGTTCCCTCCATTCACCCCAGGATATACATTGCCCCAAAGCAGTTCCATGGCCTCACCCTCCCTGCACCACCCATACTGGCATGAAGACAGCAGGGGAGCAAGCTGTGTTCAACTGTTGTGCAGCACGGAGCTCAGGGAAGAATTTTGCATCCTTGTGATTCACTTACTCCAACACTTCTCTGAATTTTACCTGGGGTACTATGGCTTCACTCTTCCTCTTACTGTCAGGGCTACATCTCAGAATCACAATCTAGTCCTAAATCATCATCCATCCATAAGAGATCCATCCATTAAAAAAAAAGCCAATTGGTTTTCAGTGGGAATTTAAATACAGACAGGAACTGCTCTGCCCAACTTCAGAGACAGAAGAGATCTGACCAGACAGTACAGCAACAGGAAAAGCTTTGGGTACCCATGGTTGTCCTATGAGATGGAGGGTCAAACAGAAGGTAGGCAACCTGAGTGTAAAGTCTCTGCAGGATTCGAGGGAGGTAATAAACTAGAGAGAGGAATTGGAGTGAGGCCTTGAATGAGAATTTAAAATCAAAAGTGTGATACTTCCTGTGATTGTGGACTCTTCGGTCCACAAATAACTTTTAAAAATTGGAGGGATATGTGGTTAACTGGTTAAATGTATATAAATATGTATGACAAGTTCTATATTGAGCAAGACTGTGCAAGAATGTGGAAAATATAAATATGATGTTTGAAACCATCTTTTGAAGCTAGAATGTCATTGGCATTTGGACAGCAATAATCCATTGTTCTAGGAATACAGAAAAGCGTGAATCTGAATGAAATTGCAATGTCCATGTAATGCCATTTGGCTGTTTAATAGTAGATAAGTTTGATATAAGTTGATCATGAAGGGAGTCAATCAGGTGTTCAGGAGGACATCAGGAGACAAATAGGGCTCTCTTGACTTCAGTGGAGTTACACCAGAGAACAGTTTGGCTCCAGGTCCAAGACTTCTTATATGCTACTCCAGTTATATTTAGCCTAATATGGGATACAGGGATGAGTGGACCAGATGGGATAAAATACAAACCAGCCCAAACTGTCACCCAGAAACTTTAGGTTTTCTCTATTTTAAAATGTTTCATAACTGTACTTAAAAATGTCTCATGGCTCTGCATTTCCTCATTTCATCTGAGCCAGAAAACAAAAATATTGTGAAAGAGGGTATTTCTGTGACATTTCTAGTGTAAGAGGGGGAATAGTCCCGCTATTGTGGGGAACCTTCCTGGCTTCTGCACTACCCCGATGAAGTGGGCTAGTGAAAGGATCTGAGTCCTCGCTCCCACTGCCTTTACCCAGTGGCCTCCTTGCCCTTGAGGACTCCCCTTCCACTCGCCTGTCTGGCAGAGTCCTCATAACCCCAAAAAGGCTGGGCCCAGGGATTCCTGGGGGGCTTGACCCCTAACCCTGCTGTGGTCACCTAGGACAGGAGCTAGGGTGTCCCCACTCTGGGGTACTCTCTCTGCACTGGGCACTTCTTTGACCCACTGACCATTACATACAATTTAAAGCAAATGCAAGTTATTTAGTCAACAATTAATTTTAAAAAGAATAAGGAAAAATGGGAGAGGTGAAAGGGAACATATCAACCCACTCTGTGGCAGGGAACATCACAAACAGTGTCTCTGGAATGTCAGGGCAGTTCACAGTCTGTTCCTTGTAAGTCCCAGGCCTTCTTCTCAGGCCCTGCTGTGCAGCAGGGATGCTGTGGGTTGGACACTTGCTCTGGTGGTGGTCACACGCTCTCAGGCTCTAAGTGGTAGGGCCCTTCTTCCCAGTGTTGCCCCCACCCTGTCAGGGTTACGATCCAAGCCTGGCGTGCAGAGCCTCTTGGCTGAGGTGTCTCCCTGTACTGGGCCTGCTGCCCAAGATCCCCCTTGCTCTCCCCAGCTGCTCACTGCACCCAGCTCCGGACTGCTCCAGCCCCAGCTCCATCACTCTGCCTCAGCGCTGCTGCTGCTCTGCCTCCAACTCCCTGGGCTGCTTCTTTGGCCCCTCTGCCTCTAGTTGCTACGGCTCTGCTCCCAGGCTGCTCTGCAGGCTGCTTCTGTGACTCTGCTCCCAGCACTGACCTGTTTCGTGGGCTGCTTTTCTGGCCCCTCTGGCTCTGGTTGCTGCAGCTCTCCTCCCAGGGCAACTCTGCTCTCTGGGCTGTGCCTCTGGCTTTGGGCTGCAGCTCTGCTCCCAGGACAGGGTCTGCTCTCTTTGGATCTGGCACAGCTCTGCTCCCCAGCTTAGCCTGGACCCCTGCTTTCTCCTTAGCTCGGCCCCACTCTGTCTGACCCAGGTAATTCCAGCTCACACAGAGGGCCGGACCTCCCTGGCCTCCTGACTCCCTGATTAGCCTGCCCTCCCTGTCATTCAGGCTGACATGGAGCATTGGCCTCTCCCCATTGTTCCTGGGGACTGTCAGTCTCAGGGTCCTGATTTCCCATAGACCCTTCCCCTTTTAGTACTGGGAGCTAGCCAACCAAAACACCCCCATTGAACGTTAGTAAGGGGGCAACAGTCCCCTTACACTAGCACTGTTATAGCCAGGAAGGCATGTCAGGTATTGCTTCCTACCTGTTAATTCATGATGTCATCAATATATTTAACTTAAAATCAGCACTTGAACAAAATATCACTCACAATTTACATGTTTCAGAGTAGCAACTCCTTTTCTTTTTTCAATTTACATGTTGTTCATCTTGGTTTTGTCGTAAGGTCTGACAAAAATTAAGAAGCTCCATCACATTCGATAAACTTCGCTGAACCTTAAAGACTATTAGTTTGTAAATAAAATAATTAGAGATGGACCCATTGTTAGGGGGCTTATTCCTTCACCCACTTACTTCCCTGATCCTTCTCGCATGAACAGAGAGCAACAATACCCAAAGTCCAAAGGTGCAAACAATTCGATGTTTATTGGGGTGAACTTCCAGCAAGCATGATTCCAGTTTCCTTCCTTAGTATCCTCCTTCCCAGCTCTGACACCACAGAGCCTTACACCTGTGTCCCTGTTCCCATTCCTGCCCTTAGCCAAACATGATTCCAATTTCCCCAGCTCCATTCCCTGTTCCCATTTCCCCTTTTAGCAAAACATGATTCCAATTTCCTTATCCCCATTCCCTGTTCCCATTTCCCCCATTAGCAAAACATGATTCCAATTTCCTTACCCACATTCCCTGTTCCCATTTTCCCCACACACACCCACCCCCTCACTTCCTGATTGACTGCAGACTATATAGTAAAACTTGACTTCTGCTTTGCTATATCTTAACCAATCATGTTCCTGAAATTTAACTAACCAATCCTAACATATTGTAACATGATTATGTACCCAATTATATCCCACCACCTTAATTAGTTTACACCCAGCAAAATTAATTATACAGCAGACAGAAACAATCACAGAATCAGACAGAGATTATACAGACAAACAATAGCAAAGTGGGAACTATAATGACAAAACAATACAGAAGTGAGGATTTCACATCCCAGCTTAGTTTGATAGCATCCTGTCTGGCAAGAACTCACTTGATAAGTGAGTTCTTGCCAGACAGGATGCTATCAAACTAAGTTTCCTTTTACATTTTCTAGGCACTTCCCTTTCTCTGGAGGTGATAGGCACTATCAGGACAGGATTGTATTCCTAACAGCCCAATAGCACCTTATTTCAATGTGACTAGTTTGGAATGTGAAGATGTGACTGGTCGCTTCCTAGCTTATGGCTGCCTCTATTGCTTAGCCAAAGGCCTTAGCCTAAGCACAGGGCCTCAGACTGTCACAGTAAGAGAAGGCCCTTACACCAGCAGACAGTGATTTTGATTCTTTCTTTTATACCTCTAGAACTAGCCAAGTGATAAGAATACACCTAAATTCTTAAAGTACAGGCCTTTGCAGACAGGCCTGAATATCTATATCCTAACACCCATGCCAAAGTTCCATTATTGGCTACACATGAACTTGGGTCATTCAGAATACTGTCCTGGGTAAGGATTTTGGAAATGGCCCCAAACTTTATAATGGCCCCAGTCCAAAAACTCTTGTACAAGAAAATCAGATGAGCAACATGATTATTTGGATCCACATTTTGAGACTTGGACAATCTCCAAAAGTTGAAGTATCCTGTAGCAAAAGATAACACTTCCCATCACAGGAATAACCATCTTTTGGCTGATGCAAAAAAAAAAAAAAAAAAGTCAGTCAAGGAATCAAGTTAAGAACTTTTGTCTGGGAAAAACAGACATGAACAATACTGAGTTGCTGATGTAAAGTAAACAAGAGTGGGTTGCAAGCAGTGATGTTGTAATATTGGTCATGTGAAACTCAGCATGATATTCTGCAACCCTGTGGGGAGCAACTCTGGAGGTTACTGAATACTCTAAATGTAGAAATAGGTCTCGCATGTCTGAGGAAACAGGCATGGGCTGGATTCAGAGCCATTGGGACAAAAACAAATAATTATAGAGGGCCTGGGTCACTCCTGTTTTAAGGAAGGTTGTTTTCACACACTCCTCATTTTTCAGAACATGTCCTTTTGAGCTGAAATTTTCTATCCTTGATCTCTGCTTGAAGGTGATTTTTGTTTTTTGTTTTGTTAGAAAGTTTCCATTCAGCTGAATGCACTTTTCCTGTAAAAAAATTATAACCACACTTTTTTTGAAGAGGGCTACAGTTGAAACTAGCTATAGAGATAGTCCTAACTGAGGACAAGTGCTATGTACTTGGACAAAAATAAAATTATAAAAAAAGAATAAGCAATAGAAAAATTGCTTCTGAACCTCTTGAGCTGGATTTTTAGATTTCTACCAATTCCTAATAAAACCCTGTCCGTTAGCAGAGCAAATCTAGAATTTTTCAGTGTGGGCTGGATTTTTCATTTTAATAGGACTACTTTTGGCAACTATATTGAAAATGTGTATTCAAGGGGGTGGGTGGTTTGTGCAATTTGGTGGGGTCCCACACCACTGAATTCAGCATAAACACTGATTATTGTCCAAAGTATCCTCTGCTCTCACAGCTTGGGCTAACTTCCCACCCTGTGTGGAGGAGAAAGCTGTGAGGTCCCTCCACAAAGACCTCTTTCCATGGTGTGGAGCTAGGTCCCATGGTGTGTCCCATGGTGAGCTAGGTGTCTTAGGGGTGCTGCCGCACGCCCTGGCTTGAAGCGGTTTCCATCATATTCAGGGTTTACAGTTTGGTTCAATGGCTCTCAGCACCCCCAGTATAAAAAATGTTACAGCCCCCACTGCCTCTTTACCACCTAGTACGGTCGTATCTGATTGGATTGTCTATTCTCTTACTGTTCCTCTTTAGATCAACCTGATCTGGCTCTCACGGTGAGTATGCTGAGTAGCTCTGCACATCCGTGCAGGGTCCTAGAGCCTCACATTTTATCACAATTTGTGCTGCAAATGGAAAATGTAGCTCTCCAAGATTTTTCATTTTAAAAAGGATGAGTTGGCATCTTGATTTTTTCAACAGAAAAGTGAAAATTTGGCTTGTTCCAATCAGTTTTTACTTTTTTCTGATTGCTGGCAGCACGTCACCTCACCCTAACAAATTATAAAGGCAGGCAGTATGGCTTCACAAATAGGCTGCCTGATAAGCCTGTCCCATTGAAGCATACTACAGCATCAGCATCTGAATAACCAGACAAGCTGTCTCTATTGACATACGCTTCTGTTTCAGCACATGAGTGATCATTCCGGGCTATCCCAATTGTGGCTGCTTCAGTGCTGCTGATCTCACTTCATCATTTAGCTGGGCCTTACCTGAGCTGCGGCTAGCAACTATTTTTGATTTTGTGGAGTATTTGGACAGTCAGTGAATGTGTTTTCATGTGATCTTCAAGAGACCAGTGCAGCATCTACCTATATATTTCATATTCACTAGTTTCCCAAAAAATACTAAGGTCTGTAAATATATATGTTCAGGAAACTAGCTCTCCCTGAAGCTGTACTGCAAATCGCTAGCAATGTCATTCTAACTTTGTCTGTTCATGTCTGATCCCATGAATGGTAAAGGAATTCCCCTACAAACACCATTTGAAATTAGAAGAATTCTGAATCGTTCAAGTTTTTGCTCCGTACAAGCCCATGGTTAGGATTCTGACATACATTGCTTCCTTGAAACCATGTCTTCAAATCCTTTAAAGATTACTTTTGGGTCAAATTCTCCCTTTATTATTGTACTACATAAGAGGCCGAACTGAGTTTGAGGCCCCAGTGTGCTAGGCATTGCACAAACATCATAGGAGACAGGCCTTGCCCAGAAGAGCTTACGGACAAAGGGTAGAAAAGAAAAGTGAGAGAGAAAGGGGTGAAGAAGTGACTTGCTCCAGGTCACACAACAGGTTATTGATAGAACTGGGAACAGAACCACCTGTCTCTTCAGTCTCTTGTTTTTCCTTTGGTGTGCAGGGGTTGAGAGGTGTACACTGGGAGCTAAGGATAAATACCAGTTTCAGGCAGCACAGGGGCGGCTCTCTCTGTGCACTCTTAAGGGTGAAGATCATCCCTAATGAGAAAGAAAATAGGTGAGGTTTTGGCCTTATCCTCTCTGCAACAGTTGACGCTTCCTCTCCATGTTGGAGAACTCGGGAAGTACCTCCTGAAGCACTGTCCCTCCCTGACCTGAGGGCAGCATGGCTCCTTATAACCTAATGTGGACCAATTCCACAGTGCAACCAGCTGTGCCTTTGTGTCTAGAATAACAGAAAATAGCCTTTTGTATGAACCTTATTTCACAATCAGAAGTTATTGTAAAAGGTTTATTTGACCTTTGTGTAAGTAAAGTGTATACAAGAATGTAAAATGTTTTACGGTGCCACTTAAGGGAACGTATCCTTGTTTATCCTTTTAACTTTCACAAATAATGAAATGAAAGAGGAATATTAATTGTCTGAATCTACTGATAATGGTCCTTGGCTTAGATAATGTTAAAGGTGGCATCTGTAATTAACCTTAACTTGTAGCATAAAACTGACCAAGAACAACTTTAATTTATGCAAATTCAGGATGGGTTTTTTTAATTTAAGAGCAAAGAAAAATATACAGGATATGTAGATGTTTGTAATTAAAACCCCATTTTAAAAGCTCTCAATTGCCCTTTCTAATATGAGCACAGACTCTTCTTTACAGAGAAAGCAATTTAAGAGAGAAAAACTAATTTTATCAAGACAGCATCTCATTTCTTCTACTTTTATCAAATAACACAAAACATGGATATTATAAAAAGATCATAAATATTAACCAAAGAATCATTTCCTTGCAGTAGAAAACATCTATTAATGAAATAGTACAAGCACAATTCAAAGGCCAGGCTTACTCCCGTTGGAGTTGTGATGACACAAGGAACTACTTGAGCTTCACCTTTTAGTAGCTATATCCTCAGAAACCTTGATGGGTTCTCTTTAAGGTACTCATATTATTAAAACCCTGATCTGTTGATAATTTAGTATAGAGTAAGAGCTATTGACTGTGCTAAGAGATGAGTATTGGACGTCTACCTGTGAATGTTCCTTGATTTAATTCCCACAAGATGATATGTAGTATTCTCCCCCCGCCCAGTGATGACCAAGCCCAATCCTGTTCAATTTGAGATCTAAGAAGAGCACAATCCAATAAAGTATGACTCTAGACAGTTTATATGTATTGTGGTGATCACTATAGTGGTAACATACAGTGGTGATCACCCTGATGTATGATCAACTCAAGAGAAATTTAAACACACTTATAGGAGTTATCCCGGTTGATACCTTCCATCTTACCAGAAATCCTGTCTAATGTCCAACTCTATGAATATGAGATGTTCAGCCATCTTGAAACTTAGTCCCTTTGAAAACCACTTTTCTAATTAATAACTTAGATCTGAGCCTTCATTGTAGGGAATATATAGCACATACCAATTATTAGTGCTTTCTCTGTCTTCTAGTGTCCTATACTGGGTATTTTACTTCATTTAATTACAGAGCTATTTTTTCCCCATTTTCTCAGTGTTTACCTTTCAGACAGGCAGATTTTTCTGCTCAAACTCAGGGTTTGATTCAGCTTAGCATTTTAAGTAGCAGTCTAACTTTAAGAAAGCGCTGAAGTCAGTGGACCTACTCGCTTAAAGCTAAGCACATGCCTAACTTGATGAACCAGGCCTCAAGCAATAGCTCAGTCTCAAGTCCATATTCTGGATCTTGGCATCAGATTGGTCAAATTTGCTGAACAACCCATGATCATCGCTGAATTTTGTATATTACAGATAATTCTGCAGAACTAGCTACATATGTATGCATTTTACCTCACTGGAATTCTGTTCGTTTTGCTGTGATCCTAAAGCCTCCAACCTGACAGTTTCTCCCAATACATTGAAAATATCAGTAGAGTGGAGGGGAAGATCTCACTGTTTTGATGCCAGCAAGTAACTGTAGCAATGAACCACCGACCGATATAAGAAGGCAAAAATGCTGTATTTGCTTCTGACTTCTAACTAATCATGTGTAAAACCAAAGTATTAACTATCCTCTGGCATCCCTTTTTGAATTTCCCAAGTGTCTAATTATGTCAGTATTTTTCAAATGTAAAATATTAATTTCTCCGATAATTGCAAAATGTAAAAATAATATTATCCTTCAAGTTTATTTTTGTAGCAATAGAGGCTTTTCATGCAGAGATGATACCATGATAGGTCTTATTAAAAGAGAGTTTAAGCACAGAAGTTAGTAGGAACACACTGGAATTCTAATAATGTCTTTTTATATTAAGCAAATATTGAAATGCTACAAAGGACCTAGTCCTGAAACCCTTTCTAATGTGAGCAGCCCTAATTCACTGAGTAAGGATTACACACATGAATAAGACTTCAGAGCCTGATCCTCTTAATACCAAAGCATTGGAAAGATACCCCTTGGCTGCAATGCACTTTGGATAAGGCCCTTACAAAATAGGGTCCATAATATTTTCTTGCTGCCTAAAAGTTAATTTAGTGCTCCATGATGGTGACAGATTGACTGACAGCAATGGCAATTAAATTTTTCTGTCCAGAGAACAGGTGTAAACCATAAGTAGCAGCAGTGCACACTTTCCCATCATGCCCTGCTAATGGACCTCAGATCTGACCAGAAAGAGACCATCTTTCTTCATTGTACTCAGTCTGTAAATTGAAAGCTTGGTCTCGCTGTTTAGACAGCAGGCTAGGGTGCCAATTAGTGTCAGTTTTGACAATGGGTTTTTTGATGTGAACTATAGTAACTAGATGACAAACACCAACAATTTATTCTTGATTATATGACTTCTATATGCAAAACTAACAGTCTGTGTTTGCTTGTTTACCTTAAAATGGTGGGAGCAGGTGGTTCAGAAAAGTTAGTGTAAAAATGTCACAACCCATTCCTGTGTGTATTCAGTCATGCCTGTTGACTTGAGTACCAAATATACACTTTTTTTTCTTTTTACTCGTTTTAGCACCATATATACAAGACATCTATACAAGAGTGAGCTGCATTGTGTTTTGGCTCATGTAACATCCACAGGATTGTTAATTAAGTGCTTGAACCTGCTCCCACTCAAATCAATGGAAGAACTCCCATTAGCTTGTATGGTGCAGGATCAAGTCCTCAGTTCCCACTGCAGAGTCGATTTCTGCCCTCATTCACACCAATGCATTGAAGACAATGGAGTTACACAAGTGCAAACAAAGGCAGATTTTGGCACACAGAAACTTTTTTGTTGGTGTCGATGCATGAGCCAGAAGAACATCATTGTGCTTTCATGGCACAAGCTGAGTTTGTAAGGCTGGTAATTAGAAAAACTGTTAGAAATGTATCTGGAAATCACTGAGAAACAATAAGCGTGGAACATCATGAAGCCCTTTTAGAGTCACTTTTCAGAGTATAACTGCAGGTTCTGCTGAACCCTGGTCGCAAGTGAAGTATTGTCCTTGACCCCAGTGGGAACAGGAACTTGCCCTTTAAAAGGAGATAGGAAACGTAACTGTGTGTTTTTAAAATAACTATATGTAACTCACTGTTTAATCTGCCAATTTCCATTTTCATAAAGGTCTTTTCTTCACAGTTATTAAATGTCCTTAAAATATAATTTCAAAAATGTAATAACCTTTGTCATCTGTTCTACAGCTTGCCTTCAGCCAGTGCACCACTTGTGAATACAGAATTTCAAATTAAATTTTCTAATCTCAAGGGGAAAGGACACTTTAGAAAATATTGCATTCACATTTTATACTGCCACAGTAAGCTAAGAACAACTAATTCTATCAAGTGACAAAATAAATGATACATTCTCTCTTCTGGTTGAGTTAAGATATTTTTACAAAATTATTGAAAAAGCTTCTCATGTAAAACTAAAGAAATATACCAATTAACCACACATTCTCAGGGCTACAGAGAAAGCAAAACAGGTTTTGAAAAATTCTAGTGTAAAGAAAATAGGACAGAGGCTTTTATTAATTAGTTATGAGCAAATAGGGCCTGCAACAGAGATGCAGGGATGAATCTGAGGCATTTTTCATATTTATGATCTTCCAAAGAATACAGTGCACAAGGGCCTATCATGGACTCCACTGCATACAACTGAAAACCAACATGAAGTTCAGTATAATTGGCAGTCTGTTGTCAAGAGAGGTCTTCCAGTAGGGTAATATGGTCAGGGTTCAGATGCATTAATCCTGCAACACACGGAAGCTTTCACTGTGTCTGCCCCAAACTAGGTCTGGCTCTTGCTTATTCAATTGATACCACCCTTTCACTTTCACAAGTGCTAAATTCATTCACAGATGTGTAGATAAATAAATTAGATCCTCTTTTCAGAAGGAGCGGCATGTATATATCTATTTTATTTCTGTACCACAGCATAAGATAGCATAAATATGTGATCAGATGAGGCTTTTTAATGAATATTATAATTCAAGCACAGTTGCTGTCAAAAGATAAGCTCTATAAAATTAAATTTAAATAATTTGGGTGACACTAAGTCAATGAAAGTCTAAAACTGTAAATGTTAACACACCTCTCTTCTAGTCCTATTTCCTTATGATTTTGTGGGTGTGTAATGCTACAGAAATACACTAATGCACACAATGTATAGAAATATATAAACTTGTCAGACTCGCTTCATCTCTGCAACTCCCTTTGGCATTCTTTTGAATGTTTGAAGCCAACTGTCCTGACGGGCCTGCCAATCAAGACAGTGGATCTGAGCAAACTAATACCCTCGATAGGCTAAAATCTTTAATTAGTCAGTCATAAGGGTTGCTGTCAAAGTCAAGATCAAGGAGATTTCCCCATGATATCCCAAACATATCTTCAACCTCAAAAACCAACTATGATTGAAAAGGTTATCCTACAAAAATATGAGCCTATATGAGTATAGAGTTAAAGAATTTGATATCAACAAAAGTGCAGGCAGAGATTGTCATGATTTTGATTAATCATGTGGCAGCTGGAAACTTTGTGAGGACAAATGGTTTATTATATGAAGAAGAGTCTGTGGAAACATGGAAGGGGAATCAGGGAGCGCTGCAAAGCCTTCAATCAGTATATCTTTCCCTCCTCCCTTTATTGTCCATTTTCTGGAGTAGGACACCTTTTCAAGCTAAAACTCACAACCTACCATTCCAAGTGGTTTTGGTTGCTCAAATTGAAACTGCTTAAAGGAACTGGTCTGTTTTCAGATAGCGTTCAGAACTCACACTAAGAAAATCAGGTCCATATGAGGTATCTTGAGTTGGGCACCCAAAATCACTAGTCTAGTGACTTCTGAATATTAAGGCACTTGAGCTCAATGTTGACTCCCTTGGGGAATATACCATAGGAATGTCTTTTCTGCATAATGTTATTTAATAAAAGTGTGAATGGGCACATGCAGAACCTGCCGAACCTGAGAGGAAAAACTAAAGCCAACAAAAGAATAAATGTCAGAAAAATTAACCTGTACAAGCCTGACCTCTGGATTTGACCTTTATTTAATTAGGACAGGATTGGAAGGATTATTAGAAAGTATTAGGTGCCAACAATATTTTCAGCCAAGGTCCTGAAGAAAGGCATTTCCATATGGCACACACCTTAATTTTAGCAAGGTGGTTACCTTCTTCTGTCAGGGACCTGTAACTGGTGCTTCAGAAGGAGGAGAGACACCCATAATGCACCGAGCAAAATGAGTGATGTTGCACACCGGAGTGGGGGGCTGGGAAGAAAAGTCTTCAGTACAACTATTTTGAAAGGCAGAAGATTATTTATAGACAGTTTCCTCAGATCCCTATTCTGCAAGCACTCCCTATATGGACAGTTCAAAAAGGATCATGCTATGAATGGAAGGAGTCAAGATCATGCTTCAGGCAGGTGTTAAATTTAAGTGAATGGATTTCTCAGTGAATACACTAGCACCTGCATGCATAAGTGATAGATGCTACTCCCCTTTGTGTGCAGGTGATGAGGCATGAAAAGCATGTGTACAGGACTATGCAAGCCTAAAGATGCTAGGGCACAAGTGGAGGTCATCTTTGGAAAATCAGACTCGTTATGTTCATATATCACGTCTGCATCTCTCATAAGTCAGACTTTCCAGTAGGAAAGGTGCTTCAAAAAGCCTATTTTTTTTAATGAAAATACTTTCTAGTATGTACTCAGATTTTTTAAAATGATTCATGTTATAAATGCAAAAAAAATTCACCGAGGTAAAAGAGAGGATTTTTTAAATCATCACCATCTCTTCCCACTCTTAACACAGACAAGAAAAATAGTAGCTTTCTGATGAAAGAAGAAGGATCCATCAGGTCCCACTCAGTTTTCATGAACTAAGAACTGATGTCAGTGACTGTCAGATTCAAGTGATTTTCTCCATAAATCTCCTCTTTAGTGACAAAAAGGAATCATTGTTCCCTAACACTGCACAAGCTTTTTGTTCAGGTTTGCTGTGTATAAAATTTAATGAGAGCAGGCATAGAACACATCAAGAGCTGAGCATGTGTCAGTTACCAAATGTGCGTGTTTGAAAACCTTCTCCTTTAATTACCTCAATTTCCAGTTACCTGTTCAGGGAGTGCAAGAGGGGGGGTATTTGCTTAAAACAACAGCTTCCTGAAATGCAAGAATGAAAAGTAACTAATTGTAACAATAATAGATCACTGTAGGGTGAAAAATCCACATTAATCCAAGAGGACTTCAAAAAATCCATGTGCCCCCCAAGTAAAATGACAGTTTCTGATACAGTTATTAATGTTAAAAGAAAAGGAGTACTTGTGCTACCTTAGAGACTAAAAATTTATTTGAGTATAAGCTTTCGTGAGCTACAGCTCACTTCATCGGATGCATCCGATGAAGTGAGCTGTAGCTCACAAAAGCTTATGCTCAAATAAATTTGTTAGTCTCTAAGGTGCCACAAGTACTCCTTTTCTTTTTGCGGATACAGACTAACACAGCTGCAACTCTGAAACCAGTTATTAATGTTGTACATTTTAAATTGCTGAGTTCTATTACATTTCTGACTGATGCTTACTACAGTAACTGTCACACTATAACCATGTTGTCTGTTTGTAGTATCCACCTATTTCCTCTCAGTTTGTACTTAGATTGTAAGCTTTTGGGGGCAGGGTCTTTCTTTTTGTGATATGTGTGTACAGTGTGTAGCACAATGGAGCCCAGATTGTTGATTGGAGCCTCTAGGCACTACTACAATACAAATAACAAAGATAGCATGTGAGAAAATTGATAGCACACTATATTCCTACATTTTACAGACAGGATAGTTATGAGGTGATGAAAACATACATGTTTGTGATTGGAATGAAGGTGGGCTACTTCACCTACATATCTCATATGTGAGGCCCAGGTGAAATGCTCACTACTCATATATTCCTCCAGAAGCTATTTTCCTCAGTAGTCTATCATACTATATTGTAAAGGAGAAGTAAAAATATGAACATGCTTGCTGATGGCAATTTGTATGTGTTCTCTCAGGGGTAAAAGTGTTTTGAGAAGCAAAACTTTTTAGTGGTACCTGGTTCTGACTCACTAACCTCAGTAGCCTTGGAGAAAATTTCAGGAAAGCTCAGAAAGAGTTGACTTCATGTTGTTTTATTGCTAAGAAAAAGCAAAGACTCTGTGTGGTTTTGTCTTAATTTGTGGGAGAAATAACCACTCTTTAGCTCACATGGTTTGAGGGAAAATATTTTTTCTTAATAACCTGTTTTCTAAAAATAATTGAAACAATACTTCTAAGTCATATAAGGGCTGGATGGAGCTACAGCTTTAAAACATCCCCCTGATAAGTACCAACTATCATGCAAGTCATTTATAAGTTGAGAACTGTGAGCAGCTAGAGAAGAGTTGGGAGTAAAGAACTCCTCTGTGTTAGGGGTGGCTACAGGGAGAGGAGCAGCAATTGAAATAAATGGTGATTGTAATTACAGCTTCTGGAGACCATTTTATCTTTGCTTTGTCTTGGTCCACGTATGACCAATTTTTGGAAGTATACTCACACTCTTTACAGAAGTGACTCTTTCTTCTCTCCTCTCCCGCGCTGCTTTGGTGTGCAATCTCCCTCACTAAGCTCCAATATTTTCCATTTTGGCCTTCTGCCCTCCCCTTTCCCTGCTAGTATTTGGAAAACTATTTGGTAAGCTGAACTTCACCAGTCAGGCCTGTTCTCTTTCCATCCTCCCTCCAACTCACCCTGAAATCATAGTGGAGTTGGATAGGCCTTGACAACTGCTACTGCTACTTTGCTGACTTTGGGTCCTGAGATGCTCCCGACTGTGGCAAGTCAGCCCCAGAAGGGCAGCCATTTGTGAGGTTGTTAGTATTTCCAGTTTCCTAAGATTTCTAATGTTCTTAACCCTGTATAACTAATGCACATTGGAATGGTACATAATGAAATTAGAATGCACAGGATTAGTTGGTTAATATTTGTACAACTCTTAAAATGTAAAGTGTTCAAGCAGTGCCACATTAAGTAGTGCTATTATATAATACTTTAGTAAATGTGAAACATGAAATACCATGTTACAAAAGCAATCATTGCAGCTTTTACTTCTGAATGTGCTTTTAAACATGTCAGTTCTGTCTACTTAGATGTGGGAAGCAATTAGAAAGGGAGATTGTAGGCAAAGGCAACTTTCCCATTGTTCAGCTACCTTCTAAACAATTAAAAGGATTTCTAGCTCCTTTGTTCCCTTCTTGAGGCAGTGCAGCAAGTATTTGTGTAGTATGCAAAAATATATTGATATGGATGGTGCATGTTTTCACAATGCTGCTGAAAAGGCTATAAATCTCTACTGAAAATCAAAATATATTCTTCTTTTCAGTGAGTTATTTATTGCTGCATAGTACAGAGTCCTTGGGCACACTCTAGGCTTACTCCAGCTACTCGAGATGCAAACCAGTTGTTTTTAACTTCTGTAAATGCATTTTTATATTTGAAGTGGATAAATTATTTCAGGGTGTTTGCCTTTTGGGTTTAAAGGCTGTTATGTATCAGACTGAAAACTCATTTCTGAAACACAAATGTCATGTTTATTAAGAACTCTAGATATCATTTGGCACATGGGACTTTAGTTTTCTTGAACCACTTTACCAAGGATTCTATTCATTTTTCCCCTGAAAACCTCTAATTTAGCTATACTTTCATTAGAACATTGGAGTTAGTCTTTGCATGGTGTGACAGGTTCGGTCACAAAGACCCCCTTGGGACTGTCATGCTGAATGTGCTGAAACTACCTCTGAGCCCATTTTCCCTGTCAGCTTGGGACTCCAGAACCCTGTCTTGTTGAGCCAGACATGCAAGCCTACTGCAACACAGACCCAGGGTCTGAACCATGTCCCCAAAGCTGCAGGCTTTAACTGAAAACCACTCAGCAGGTATTCCTGTCTCCAGCACCCAAACACCCAACTCCCAATGGGATCCAAATCCCAAATTAATCTGTTTTACTCTGTATAATGCTTATACAGGGTAAACTCATAAATTGTCTGCCCTCTATAACACTGATAGAGAGATATGCACAGCTGTTTCCTCCACCAAGTATTAATCACTTACTTTGGGTTCAATAATAAACAGAAGTGATTTTATTAAGAATAAAAGGTAAGATTTAAGTGGTTTCTAGTAATAACAGACAGAACAAAGTAAGTCACCAAGTAAAATAAAACAAAACACGCAAGTCTAAGCCTAATGCATTAAGAAACTGAATACAGGTAAATCTCACCCTCAGAGATGTTCCAGTAAGCTTCTTTCACAGACTAGACTCCTTCTTAGTCTGGGCCCAGTCCTTTCCCTGGTACAGTTCTTGTTAGTTCCAGCTCAGGTGGTAACTAGGGGTTTTCTCATGATTGCAGCCCCCTTTGTTTTGTTCCACACCCTTTTATAACTTTGGCACAAGGCGTGAATCCTTTGCCTCTCTCTGGGTTCCCATCCTTCCTTCTAAATGGAAAAGCACCAGGTTTAAGATGGATTCCAGTACCAGGTGACATGGTCACATGTCCTGTGAGACCCCAAGCCTCCATTCTTTCCAGCCTGATTCACATGAACACAGGAAGGCTTACAAGTAAACAGAGCCATTTACAACCAGTTGTCCTGGTTAATGGGAGCCATCAAGATTCCAAGCCATTATTAATGGCCCACACTTTGCATAGTTACAATAGGACTTCAGAGTAATACTTCATATTTCTAGCTTCAGAAACAAGAATGCTACATTCATACAAATAGGATGAACACACTCAGTAGGTTATAAGCTTTGTAATGATAGCTTACTAGAGACCTTTTGCATAAAGCATATTCCAGTTACATTATATTTACACTCAGAAGCATATTTCCATAAACATATGGAGTGCAACGTCACAAATGGAGAGGCCCATGGAAGTGAATCATCTAAAATTCACTGAGGCTGGTGGAAGCCATTTTCACTTTCCCACAACAGAGAAGAGCTAATTAGGAAGAAAAGGGAGGAAGAAAATTGGAAATATCATGTTCATCCATCCAATCCCCTTGTAACAAATCCATGTAGTGCAGATGATTGAAGGTGATTAGATACATTACATACACTTGTAAAGTCCAACTCCCAAAACACAGGCCTCTATAATTTGAGATAAAGATGTTCCTTAGCTGGCACTAATATGTTCTTTATCCTCTGTTTGCCAGTGACTAGATGGTAAGTTGTTTTATAAAAATACACACAAAGTTAGTTCATTACAACAAACCCCAATATGCCCAATATTTATGACACTAGCTTTCTTCTGCTGTCACTAGTGTACAAGGTTGTGCTCAAGCTCTGAGATCAGTGAAAGGGAAGACAATATGTTTTTTCTGAATATGGACTTCAAAAAATTAGACCACATGAAATTACTGGCAGTTGAATAGCTTTCCAACTGAAATGCTGGAAGACCTATTCCTTAAGTAATTTAAAAGGAGACAGCATATGAAACGCACAGCCACATAGTGTGGCACCCTGTCCCCACCTCTGGGGTGGCTGGCCACAGATCCCGGTTTATGAGACTGCCTACATCTTTGGCTAACGGAATGGAGTCATGTAGCTCAGCGGTAGAAGAGATTATGTTTTAAGATTCAGAGGTTCCAAGTTCAATCTCCACTGCTGATAACACACCCAGGGATGTGGAGTTGCATATAAAGCATTGAAGAATATACTGAAGGGAACATCCATCCCTTCATTAGTTCCTCTCTCTGTTCCCTCAGATAGATTAGAGCAGGGGTTCTCCACCTGAGGATCATAACTGAACAAGGGTGCTGGTACAATTTGTATGGTGTGGGTGCTGAGAGCCATTGAACCAAACTGTAACCCCTGAATATAATGGAAACTACTTCAACCAAGGGAGCATGGCAGCACCTGTGTAACTGGAACCCCTAGTTCCATCATTTATGTAACTGCACTCCTTTCTTTAAGGTTAGATGCAAGGGGAGGTTCAGAAACTTTTTTCCTGTTGTAACATGGGATCCCGGAGTGCAAAAGATTGAGAAGCACAACATTAGATGAATAACTGGGGCTTTTCCATCTCTCATTTCTCTAATGTAGTAAACGTCTAACTTTTTTCTCTTTTCTCCCCTGGTAATTTGGCTAGTGCATTAACAAAATATATGATTAATGCTTTAAGGGGAATTTCAAAAACGGAACATGAAATTGGCATAAAAACATGAAGATAGAGATATGTAACTCACACATGGCTTCCTGACTGTAATCTACACCTCAGCCCAATCACTATTTGCCATGAAGTAACTTCTGAAACATTTATCAGTATTGGTTAATATGATTTAAGGCATTGTTTTGAATTAATAAAAAGAGAAAGAGGTTATGACCATAATTTGTGTTTGGCATTAAAAAATGTTTGGCTTGTCAACAGCATTTTAAGTTTTCTTTCCAATCTATTACAGTGTTAATTTAATTTTAACTTTAAACAGTATGGGTTGGTGATAACTATCAGTGCTAAATTAATATTGCTGTTTTGCAAGCCATTAATTGCTATGGCTGAGTTGCGACAGTAGCTGAATAAAATACAAATTTGATTTTAGCATATGCTATCTTAGGTCATCTATCTGGAGCACTTGGTTATGTCATTGGCAATTAGAATGTAGAGATCTTTATTAACTGGCCTGGGCTTCGTAAGCCACAGCCAAACACTGTCATTTCCAGGTCTTTGAATTACTACACTTGATTTACTGAAGTGCTTACATCAGACTTGAGGTGATTTCCTGTAATAGGGGGTAGAGTGTGTGCACAATTTCAGCCTTGATAACACATAATTAGGACCTTTTTGAGATCTCTTTGTGCTATGACATTTTATTGACAAAGCTTCCTGACGTCTCTCAATGGACCACTTAAAAAATGGCTACCAAAATGTCTAGGAAATAGACATTTTCAAGATGATTATCAGAACATTCCATTGACAGCAAGGTAATTTTTCTACACATTTGACAGAATGGTGAAAAGGTAAGGGATTGTTGTTTCCAAAGGGAAAGCATCATCGTAAATGCAAATTGGCAGGATTACAGAATATTAGGACTCCAAAGAAGATTTTAACATATAATTGGAAATGGTGTCAAATGGTGGTGGGGGGAAGGGGTGAATCTATGCTCTCTGTTGTTAGGACTTGAGTTTACAGCCTGTTAAGGAATTTAGCTGTGCCAGAGAAAATGAAAGATAAAATTGTCACCTGCTTTTGCAAGTGCTATTACTTACACTAAGCTGTATATGCTGGTGGTTGCAGAATAGTTGTGGGGTTGATTTTGTTGTTGTTTTTGTTCAATTCCTAGGGGGAGCAAAAAATCTGTTTCTTAGAAATTATTCTTCACATTGTGACTTCTGCTACATTTTCTTATGCTAATCAGACTTCTTTGATGTGAAGTATGAATACAGAAAGTGAATTAACCACTTCAAGAACCATTACTGTATCTTTGAAGCGGTGTAACATGGCCCTAGGGAACTGTGGTGCAAGAATAGGTTAGGGGCTGCCTTCCTGATCCGGAAAACTAAAATTTTGCCCCACAGCTCCCACAACTTATCCCTAGCCCCTTATCCAGCAGCTCCCCACCACTCTCCACAGCCCACCAACAACTGGCTTCCAAACCCCCTTATCCATCAACCAGGACCTTACTGGCCATTCACCGGCACCCCCTTGGCTCAGCAATCTTACTGTCTTAGGGTACAATGGCTTCCCCCCATCCCTGGCTCCCTTCATTCCCATCCCATCGTTCTCACTCACTCACTGCAGCCAGGAATGAAAGTAGCATTTAACACTTACCGATACGGGGGCCTTGGGCAGAAGGGGCAGAGCTGGGGGGGGGGGGGTCAGCATCCCCCAGCCAGCCCATCTGCGCTGCCTGGCCTGCACTGCCCAGGGTTCCAGCTGCTATTTAAAGGGCCCGGGGCTCTGGCTGCTGCCAGCCCTGGGGCAGCTGCTCCTTTTATCCCCCTCACGGTGGCCCGGGGAGTGGGGGGCAAAAGCTTTAAGCAGGGTTCTTTGCCCCTTTCACACACACACACACACACACACACACACACACACACACACACACACACACACACACACACACACACACACCACTTCCCCCCATGGCTGAGTACCGGTGGCCACTTTTTACCGGCTTATTTTCACCCCTGCTGCAGGCAGACCAGATTTCAGTGGGGAGTGGCATTGCAACCTGGTGCATGGGAGTCATAGTGCCACTCAGATTTGGCCCAACTGAATCCCCCATCATGACAGAGGGGCAGTTGGGACCCCGTGAGCCAGGTGAAGTGCTGGAGTCTTGCTCCATCTGATTGGGCCCTCATAACCTCAGGCCCTGGTATGACTGCACCACTTGCACCATTCTAGCTGCGCCAGTGTACCTTTGCTCATAGAAATAACTGCCAACACACACAATTGCCTATTTTAAGTCATTTTATGACCCATAGTTTCTGAGCATCTTACAATTATGAACATAATTATTGTCACAACGCCCCTGCGATGTAGGGGAGTGCTATGAGTCACATTTTACAGATGCAGAACTGAAGCACTGAGAGACTAAGTGACCAGCCCAAGGTCCCGCAGGAAGTCTATGGTGGAATAATGAGTTTAAGCCAGATCTCTTGTGTCCCAGGTTATCAACCTAATCATTGGACCAGTGGTTGTCTAGAAAATTGTCTGGTAAGTAGGTGATGTAATCCAGGAGCACTTATAAAACTTTTGAGAGCCTGTAGGCACAAGTTGCCTGTTGATTATTCTTGACTTTGAATGAAGAGCTTTTCCCAGAGAAGCATTCTGAAAATAGATAAAGTGGTTGTCAGTGTGTCATTATAACTGGGGTAGTAAAATGTCATATTAGTCATGCAAAAATAGACATTTGGTGTGGATGTACCGCTATTGAGGATTCAGGGAGCCTTAAAACTCATCACATTAAATGACATTGTGCTGTACATGCTGGACAGAATATGTATCATGCATAATAGACAGAGCCTTCAGTCACTGTGCCAAGGTCTATTGCCAGCTGGCATAGCTTCAAATTAGGCACTGAGGGGTACAGGTACAACTAACTTTGAAGATCAGCTCTACTGAAGGAAGAAACCGCTTGTTTAATCACTTGGAAATGTAAAGGTCAATTTATTCTCCCTTAGTAATGAGGAATAGTAAATGATGTCTAAGTGGAATGGCTGATAGGATTTGAATAATAAAAAAGAACACTGAAAAAATATGGTTTGGAAAATTGTATAAATAATCACATGCATGCTTTCCACATCACTTATTGCATCATAGAAGCATTTACATTTGTTTAACATACTCCACTGATTTTTAAACCAATTGTTCTTTGGGTCAGACCAGTTCTATCAGGGAAAGAAACAGGCAATTATTCATAGACAGTATTACAAAAGAAGATAGTGGACAACACTAGAAAAGATGGTATGTTAATCAAATAGGACTTAATCCACACTTATTGAAACTCATTTTTATTCTAAACTCCAATACAAAGAGGCACTTTCTCAGAAGCTGTTGTAAGTGTGGGCCCAAGCTAAATAAAAGCATAGGATGTTCGGCACCTATATTGCCTACCATCACTTTCAACACAGTCCAAATAACATAGGGGTTGTTGTTGCCTGGATGTTCATCTTGGTCCTTTCCAAATTTTAGATCAGTAATGATCTGGATTGGATTTTTCATTGGTTCCCCTGTTTGACAGCCACAAAGATATAATCTAGAAAGGGCAACAAAACATACATTTAACACATAAGTAAAGTCCTGTACTAGCAAAATTAATACTGATGTGACATCTCTTCCAGAGTGCAGGAGAAACGTTAATGAACATGTGCCAATCTCAATTTTGGCTAACAGGCAGTAGTTATCTAAAGGTTCCTTGTCCTTTCTTTGCTGCAAGAAATGCAGGATTAAATGGATGTAGTTTAATTACTCTGCAACTTTATTTACTTAAAATATCTGGGAGTGTTATACCAATAAAATAAAAACCAGCAGGATCTTATTAGAGGGGAAAAGGCAAAATGTCACATTTATTGTGAATACAGAAAGAATCATAGTGAGCAGTTAGTTATAGCTATAACATTCCATTCAATTTATTTATTTATTCACACATTCATTCATACACACACACACACACACACACAGGTTCTGCAAGATTCATAGAATCATAGAATATCAGGGTTGGAAGGGACCCCAGAAGGTCATCTAGTCCAACCCCCTGCTCGAAGCAGGACCAATTCCCAGTTAAATCATCCCAGCCAGGGCTTTGTCAAGCCTGACCTTAAAAACCTCTAAGGAAGGAGATTCTACCACCTCCCTAGGTAACGCATTCCAGTGTTTCACCACCCTCTTAGTGAAAAAGTTTTTCCTAATATCCAATCTAAACCTCCCCCATTGCAACTTGAGACCATTACTCCTCGTTCTGTCATCTGCTACCATTGAGAACAGTCTAGAGCCATCCTCTTTGGAACCCCCTTTCAGGTAGTTGAAAGCAGCTATCAAATCCCCCCTCATTCTTCTCTTCTGCAGACTAAACAATCCCAGTTCCCTCAGCCTCTCCTCATAAGTCATGTGCTCTAGACCCCTAATCATTTTTGTTGCCCTTCGCTGGACTCTCTCCAATTTATCCACATCCTTCTTGTAGTGTGGGGCCCAAAACTGGACACAGTACTCCAGATGAGGCCTCACCAGTGTCGAATAGAGGGGAACGATCACGTCCCTCGATCTGCTCGCTATGCTCCTACTTATACATCCCAAAATGCCGTTGGCCTTCTTGGCAACAAGGGCACACTGCTGACTCATATCCAGCTTCTCGTCCACTGTCACCCCTAGGTCCTTTTCCGCAGAACTGCTGCCTAGCCATTCGGTCCCTAGTCTGTAGCGGTGCATTGGATTCTTCCATCCTAAGTGCAGGACCCTGCACTTATCCTTATTGAACCTCATCAGATTTCTTTTGGCCCAATCCTCCAATTTGTCTAGGTCCTTCTGTATCCTATCCTTCCCCTCCAGCGTATCTACCACTCCTCCCAGTTTAGTATCATCCGCAAATTTGCTGAGAGTGCAATCCACACCATCCTCCAGATCATTTATGAAGATATTGAACAAAACCGGCCCCAGGACCGACCCCTGGGGCACTCCACTTGACACCGGCTGCCAACTAGACATGGAGCCGTTGATCACTACCCGTTGAGCCCGACAATCTAGCCAGCTTTCTACCCATCTTATAGTGCATTCATCCAGCCCATACTTCCTTAACTTGCTGACAAGAATACTGTGGGAGACCGTGTCAAAAGCTTTGCTAAAGTCAAGAAACAATACATCCACTGCTTTCCCTTCGTCCACAGAACCAGTAATCTCATCATAAAAGGCGATTAGATTAGTCAGGCATGACCTTCCCTTGGTGAATCCATGCTGACTGTTCCTGATCACTTTCCTCTCATGTAAGTGCTTCAGGATTGATTCTTTGGGGACCTGCTCCATGATTTATCCAGGGACTGAGGTGAGGCTGACTGGCCTGTAGTTCCCAGGATCCTCCTTCTTCCCTTTTTTAAAGATTGGCACTACATTAGTCTTTTTCCAGTCATCCGGGACTTCCCCCGTTCGCCATGAGTTTTCAAAGATAATGGCCAAGGGCTCTGCAATCACAGCCGCCAATTCCTTCAGCACTCTCGGATGCAACTCGTCCGGCCCCATGGACTTGTGCACGTCCAGCTTTTCTAAATAGTCCCTAACCACCTCTATCTCCACAGAGGGCTGGCCATCTCTTCCCCATTTTGTGATGCCCAGCGCAGCAGTCTGGGAGCTGACCTTGTTAGTGAAAACAGAGGCAAAAAAAGCATTGAGTACATTAGCTTTTTCCACATCCTCTGTCACTAGGTTGCCTCCCTCATTCAGTAAGGGGCCCACACTTTCCTTGGCTTTCTTCTTGTTGCCAACATACCTGAAGAAACCCTTCTTGTTACTCTTGACATCTCTTGCTAGCTGCAGCTCCAGGTGCGATTTGGCCCTCCTGATATCTTTCCTACATGCCCGAGCAATATTTTTATACTCTTCCCTGGTCATATGTCCAACCTTCCATTTCTTGTAAGCTTCTTTTTTTATGTTTAAGATCCGCTAGGATTTCACCATTAAGCCAAGCTGGTCGCCTGCCATATTTACTATTCTTTCGACTCATCGGGATGGTTTGTCCCTGTAACCTCAACAGGGATTCCTTGAAATACAGCCAGCTCTCCTGGACTCTCTTCCCCTTCATGTTAGTCCCCCAGGGGATCCTGGCCATCTGTTCCCTGAGGGAGTCAAAGTCTGCTTTCCTGAAGTCCAGGGTCCGTATCCTGCTGCTTACCTTTCTTCCCTGCGTCAGGATCCTGAACTCAACCAACTCATGGTCACTGCCTCCCAGATTCCCATCCACTTTTGCTTCCCCCACTAATTCTACCCGGTTTGTGAGCAGCAGGTCAAGAAAAGCGCCCCCCCTAGTTGGCTCCCCTAGCACTTGCGCCAGGAAATTGTCCCCTACGCTTTCCAAAAACTTCCTGGATTGTCTATGCACCGCTGTATTGCTCTCCCAACAACCATGATAGGTTGTTATCATAGTTACCAGTCTTAGAGTTGCTCATGCCAAGCCACTGGCCAGGTGGCCTGGACATGATGAGGGAGCAGGGCCTTGTCAGATGCTCATCTGATGCTCCTGGAAGTTGGTTTGCAGAATCAGACCCCAAAGTTCTCACTTTCTAGAGTCCATTTTTATAGGAATTTCTTCCTATGCCAGTCTATGGGAATTGCTTCATCATGCTGTTGCTGAATCAATCAGCAGATGGCACATTCCTGACGGCTCCGTGCTGCCAGATGTTATCTTGTTCTTTGGTTCTCCCATCCTTGAGGCCGTTGGGTGGATTCCAGTCTGCCCTCCGGGGGTCCTCTGGTTATTTCCACTTGATGCCTTCTTCAGCCGATGGAGACTGGATTCTTAGGCTGGCACCTCCCTGATCATTCAGTTATTATCCACACCAAGCATCCATCCACATACATCCTCTATCTCTATTTTAATCACAATTGTTAACAAAGCGAGATGAATACAACAAAAGGGCAGGGAGTCTCTGGGTGCTGTTTCTGTTGTTACAGAGTATTGCTTTGAGTCTCTCTCTGTGTGAGTATTTGTTGTTACAAAGAATTGCTTTGAGAACAGACTCTGTCTTAGAATGTACTAACACAATTAGCAGCTTGCAAGTTTCACACATAGAGGGAGAGAAACAGTACCAAAAACCAAGAGACCTCTTAATTAGTAATACCCTGGAATTTAAACTATGGGGAATCAAACTCATTTGTGATTTTAATACAGAACTTCTTTAATATGATCCAACAGGAGTACCCGGCAATAAATTGTACAGTGTAGGTCTGGCTAGTGGGTCTCACCCACATGCTCAGGGTATAACTGATCACCATATTTGGGGTCAGGAAGGAATTTTACCCCACATCAGATTGGCAGACACCCTGGGTTTTGGGTTTTTGTTTTGTTTTGCCGACTTTTGCATCATGGGGCACAGGTCACTTGCTGGTTTGAACTAGAGTAAATGGTGGATTCTCTGCACTTTGAAGTCTTTAAATCAAGATTTGAGGACTTCAGTAACTCAGCCAGAGTTATGGGCCTATTATAGGAGTGGGTAGGCGAAGTTCTGTGGCTTGCAATGTGAAGGAGGTCAGACTAGATGATCATGATGATTCTCTCTGGTCTTAAAGTCTGAGTCAGCATCCTTTCCTTAATCATTTCCACTTAATCCCCAACCTGGTCCAGGCATCCCATGGCTGGGACTGTGTTACCATCCCCCTCCCCCCGCGCCCCAACCCCACCTCGTGAAAGGGTTCAGGGAGCTATAAAAGGAATAGGGTTGGCTTCCCACTGTACCATATATAAGAGCCCCAAACCACCCTTCCTCAGCTCCCTTAAAGGTTGCTTTTCCTTTAAATCTTTTTCCAATCCATTTTACTCAATAACCATATCTCTTCCATAAGGAGTACTTACACTGGACATCTGCAACATTATAACTATAGGCCTGCCTATAGTTATAGTAACTCGCCTCAATTTTTAGAGGGCATGTTGGGAAGGCAAATGGAGGGTTAAGTTGTCATAATAAGTGAGGGGTTCTCAAACTGGGGGTCGGGACCCCTCAGGGGGTCGCGAGGTTATTACCTGGGGGACAGGGGTCACGAGCTGTCAGCCTCCACCCCAAACCCTGCTTTGCCTCCAACATTTATAATGGTGTTAAATATATTTAAAAGTGTTTTTAATTTATTAGGGGGGTCACACTCAGAGGCTTGCTATGTGAAAGGGGTCACCAGTACAAAAGTTTGAGAACCACTGTAATAAGTAATATGATGGAGTCAGGATGGCTAGCTCAGATCAGCAGGAATAGCCTGATATTGGTAAACAAGCCTAGTTGTAAAATAAAGTTAAGGTCAGATTATGCATGGGCAGAGCATATTGTACAGGGATTGGTTCCTACAAAGTAACCAAGCCAGTCCCAAAACATGATGCAATGTATAGTAAATGCAATGCCATGTATAAATGTATACAAAGGAAGAGGTTTTCTGTGTAACTTTGGATGTGTAATACTCCCTATACCCAAACCTTACGCTTGAGTCTGATCAACTCTGTGTAGTTTTGTTGCATGCCAAATAAAGATACACAAGGAAAGAAATCTGGAGTCAAACTTAGTTCTTGGGAAGCTGAGTGGAAAGAGGTCTTGGAGGGAATCCCAAAAATAACCTAACTCCCATGCTGCACAGCATTGGGGGCCACACCAAATCCACTGTGGGGAAGGCAAAAAAACCCATCCCATCTTGGCCAATCTAAGGGAGGGAAAAATTCCTTCCTAGTCTCCAGGCAAAAAGGGGAGCCTAGCATGATAGCCACAGCAGATCATGAAAGAACCTGGTCCTGTTTCAGATTTCATGGGTGGGAAAATGCATGCTGCCAGCCCAATCCAGGCAAAAGATGGCTTCCCTGGGATAAAACAGGGTATAAATATCCCCATCTTCCAGTCAGATAGAAGGACAGTGCCCCACTCCACCCAATCTGGTCCAGCTGTTTCCTCTTCCTCCTGGCTTCATACAGGTAAACTTCCCCTTCTTCCCCATCTGCTGCCAGTTGTAGGGGAGCCCTAAAGTTTTATTGGTGGGTGTGGGTGTGTGTGTTTATGCAGAGTAACATTTAGGATTGCAGGGGTTTCCCCCCACTTTTTTCCTTCATACTGGCACAACCCTAACATAGCCCCTATCGATTTTGGTTAATGAAAGCTAAATAAAACATTCAGAAAGCAGCCTCTTAAATTGAAAACATAGATTTATACACTCACATTTGCATTTGCAAAATCACAGAAATACATTTGCAGAACTGTATTTGGGCACAAGTTAACAGAGAGGATTAAGTACCTGATTGTTTTATACAAATGTCTTTCAGAAGTACGTTAAGAGATGTGACTAACATCTGCTATTCATTGTGAAATCACTTGGATACCAATATTGCACTAAGCAGTTTTATAGATCTCACTGAGGTCTTTTCAGACCTTAGCGCTCAGAGTAACTGGACTATAACTGTCAGTGTGAAAGTCCACAAGGAATTGAAACAAACTTTTAACATACAAATCTGAGCAAAAATGTAAAAGCCTTAGATCACTTGATTGATAGTGGAGGAGCTGCTTTGCAAAGACCAGAGTTCCAGCCATTTCTGATTCCCAAAGAACCAGTTGAGGTGGATTGAGCATAATTTATTTTTTAAGCTTGTAATATTACATTTGCTCAGATATGTCTAGAGTATCTATTACAGAACAGGTTTTACACATAGCTAAGCCTGTACTGGAAGAAGACACCTCACCCCAAAATGTCCTTGGGGGGGGGGGGTACAATGGTATTCCCCCCTTATTAGAAGGCCGCTTCTCTTGAAGGAACTAATTTTTATCAATCTGTTGAGTAATCATTTAAGATAGGTTTTAATGTTTGTACTTAAAAAAAAAGAGCTAAACCATCTCTCAGGACAGCAGGACTAGAATATAGCTTGGACCTCAATCCAATGAATTTGGTGGGTTTACTAGTGCTAGTTTTATTTGTTCACTTAACAAACTTCTCATTCTCTTCCCGAAAAAATGTTAGGAAAGGGAGGAAAAGAAACTTACTCTATATATATATAGGACAATTCTTCAAGACGTCTAAAGCTTATAAGGCACTCAGATGCTGTGGTGGAGAGTGCGGGGTAAAAACTTAGATATGGATTATATTTGGTAGCTTTTGACAACAGAAGGCCTTGAATGGGTGGGGTGCTGCAAGTCGCAGTTAAGATGCAGAGGAGAATGTGTGCTTTTTTAGTGCGTATACGACTTTAGCCAATAAAATCAGTTTCATAATCATTATAGTGAATAATAAAGATAGACTAAATGGGCTGAAACTGATTACAGTGAATAAATTCTGCAGATATTTGTGAGGAACTAGCTATGAGTGCAAGTGTAGTACAACACATGCGAATACTTTTGATGGTAACTCATGATAGAACAATAAGGCATCTTTAATGATTGCAGTCATTTAACCTGCACCCATTAGGCCAGACCCTAGTAAAACTCCATTGAGTGAATTTTCCCATTATGTCTGAGATTTAATTTTTTCAAGAAGGTATATGTGGTCAAATACCAAAGGAAGCTTATTCCAGAGAGTAAGAAAACCTTTTCTCTCTCTTAAACGGTAGTTGGAATGGCAGAGTACCCAAATCTGTTATTCCTGTTTAAAAGTTTTGAAGAATGGATAACATTAAGCCAATTTTGGTTTCAGTATATAACTCTCTGTCATCTCCAAAGCCCAAGGCACATAAAAATTGGTTCTGCACAAAATAAAAAAAAATATTTTGGGCCAAGCTGTCAACCTAGAGTGAAACCAGTGATAAAACTGAAACTGACACATATGAAAAACAATATATATAATAAAAACTGTACATATGCAGACATAGATACACACATAAATATTGGTATTATCATTTGTCAATGTTATTGTAGCAGTGATTTTCAACCTTTTCTCATTTGCAAACCCCTACAAACTTTCGAATGTAAGTACGGACTCTTCTGGAAATCTTAGAATAGTTTGCGATACCCCAGGGGTCCACAGACCACAGGTCAAAAACCACTGTGTTATAGTAATGCCCAGAAGCCCAAGTCATGGTTGGAGCACTATTGGGTACATGGCATACAAACACAGATTTAAAGGTGAATAAATAATTTGAACAAAGGATTATTCAATTTATACATCTCAGTTTACAGCACTAGGTATGTGCATAGTCCAAATTACTTCAGTGTGACCTGTCTCTAGCTTCAAGTTACACATGTGCCTAAGGGCTTTACTGGATAGGGCCTTAAGCAGCACCTGCCTCTTTAAATGAGCTTCCATTTAATAGGCATTGAGAGCATAGCCACATTTGACATGATTATTGCATTCAGTTATGTAATTTACATATTTCACACTATTATACCTGAACATCTTGCTAGCTCAGGCCTTTCCTGTGCATTTAAACTGCACTTGGCTCTAAAATAGCTTCAAATCAAGTTTTGATTCAAAGTGAATATTAGTTCCCATCTACATTTCCTCTCCTTCCTAGCACATTAGCTGTTCTGAATATTCTAACCTGGACTTTAAATTTGCTGCTTCTGTATGTGACAATGAATACCAGATGTCCATTGATAATGGTAATGCTGATGCCAACACTTTGTTGAGATTACCTTATGAAAATGTTTCCAACATTGCTGAAGAAGGAGAAAAATATAATGTCTCTTATCTGAATGAGTTTTACCTTTTTTGTCTAGAGAGCTAGTGTAGCTAAGGAGACTCTAACAAACACAAGCATTCAAGGCGTCTGGGTAGCACCATAAATAGATTCCTGAATCAAATGTAAATTAATCTTTTCTCTATGTTTCTCTAATATACTATCCAAAGAGGAGCACAAGCTAAAAACCAAAATAACAATGGGATAAATGATACAATCCCACATTTTTTTCTACACTGCTGTTAGCATGACACTAGATTGATGTTGGGCTTATTTTTATTTTTTGCTGTCGATACAGTCTTTGTCACGAAAAGGAGGCATCCGAATTTTAATGTCTAATAAATTTTGTGCAATAGATGGAGTTTCTGTGCCGCTATGACCTTTTCAGAATTCTTCATTTCAATTGGCTGGTCATTCCCATCCTTTGCAACAGGCTGTTCTCCCTTTTATTAGGGAGAGGAGGAGTGGAATGGTCAGCCGTTCAAAATACTGAATATTAAAAAGGTCAACAAAATACAGCATAGCAATGTGAAAATGAGACAATGCAATTCTGGATACCTCATTTCGGTGACAAAGATTGTAGCAAGAACAGAAAATGTCACAACATGAATCCATTTCCAGGAAGGGACTGGGGCATGGCGCAGAATGAATCAATTCTTTCTACAATGTGAAGAATGTGGTGTCACAGTTGGCACTAAACCCTATAGTATAATAAAGTTGACTGTGCACTCGTCAGGGATATTTCTGCAGGATCAAAGAATAATTGTACAAATTATACTACCAAGTGTCCTATGACAGTGTGGGAAAACATGCTAATTCCATGGTCATTCGGAACTACCTTTCCCCATATACCTTTTGCTATGTTGGAAGAGCATTTTTCCGAGGGATAAATCATCTTATGTCTTAACTAATGTCCACCACCCATTTTCACTAGCAAAAATGTCTCCAGTGAAATTAAATACAAAAGCAAAAACTGGAAAATCTTATGTGACAACTGGGGAAAGGAGAAATAATTAAATTTGCAATTTATTGGGAGTTTTGGGGAAGGGGGTAAATACTTTTAATTAAAATAACCCTTGGCGAATGAAACAAAACATTTTTATTGCTGAACTATTTGCAAATACAGACATTTCAGGTTTCTTTGCATACATTTTAAAAAGCAAAAATTGGCAAATCAGCACATTTATAAAAGTCTGTTCTGATGCTCTGACTCCAAAAATTAATTGCAGACTCCTGTGGCAAGGTCAATCTTGATGTGAGGGGAAAGTACCATGTAGGAGGCAACCACGCAGTTATCATGACTGTTCCATCTCCCCTTCATTTTCATCATCAGTAGGTAAAGCTATTCTATACATGGTTAGCTCTTACTATTTCCCCATAAATCAGTCACTCCAGCTTCACAGTCTTTTTTAGTTTTTCCTCTGAGCTTACTCTCATTTGTCTATATTTGTATAGTACCGATGTGCCCAGAATTGAATGTAGTTTTGCAGGAGCAGTTTAAAGACCTGTGACCTGACCTGTAATGTAATGCCTTTGCATATGCAGTCCCAAATTGCATTGGTCTTGTTTGCTGCTGCATTACTTGAAACTCACATATATTGTGATTGTCTTCAGGTATTCAAGTTTAACTAGCTTCTCAGGCCCACTAAATGTCTGTGATAACTTCAGTGGGACTCCACATGTGGTTAAGGTTAGGCATATGCTTAAGTGCTTTGCTGGATTTGGGCCTATAGCTCCCTTTGTATTATATCAGAACCACCCCTCCCAAATCCAGCTCTTCTTTCTGTAATATTTTGATATATTGGATTTAGGGGACTTAATCTGGACCAAGCCTGATGGTCTGGAGCCTCAGAAGGAACATGACCCTAAGAAAAGCCTACTCCTGATTCTGGGCTAAGGAGGAAGAAGTCTTATAATACCATTCTCATAATATTGCTTTTCTGCCTGGTCCCTGGCTCCACCCACTCTGTACAGGGTTCGGCTCTTCCCTGCTCTGTCTCAGCCTAACCTTCATAGACCCAAGCACCTCTGGATCTTCTAATTGCTATAATCCACCAACACAGAGCCAATGCTACCCTCAGTAAGTATTCATCCTTGATTTCTCCATAGGTGGAGGCTTTTAACCCTTTATGTCATTATATCTCAATTCTAATGTTTATGCAAAACTCCTATGTATTTTGATGGGAGTCCAGAGCATGGAATTAGACTATAAAGTAACACAATAATAGGATTTTCCAGATTATTTTCATATTCCTGAGAGCACTGCATGAAGAGCCAATAAATATGTCATTTCCTTAGTTGCACTTTTGTAGCCACCCAGATGCTCAGCTTGGGTGATGAGTAAAAAGCAGTTACTTTTCTGGGAACTGCAGCTGCCAGTCCTATAGCTGTTGGCATGCATTCTAAGGGCCAAATCCTGCTGTACCATTAGTACTATGTATTCGTACTAGTTGTTGGTTAGACAGATATTTGGTGATATAATCAGCCTTGGCAACATAGAAGTGATTTCATCTCCCATCTCTGTTGAAGGCTGAACTCTACAGACCCTTTGCACTACTGTTGTCTAGACCTGATCAAAACTACAAATAATTACATATAATATCATAACTACATATTCATTTTAGTTCACCCTCACATTTTCATCAGTTCAATTTACTTTGTGTTTGAATCATCAACACTACATTGTGCATGAAAAATCAGAGAACCAAAATTTTCTTTGCAGATTGGCTTGTAAAATTCACATATACTGAATTGTACACTTCATACATTTGAAATGTTACAAAAATGTACCATGGTAACTATTTTTTAAAAATTCGCCTTGTGAAGAGAAGACAGAGAATAATAAATATAGATTTAGAATACCTGACTTCAGGCACCCAGGTTTGTAAATGTTGGCCTGTGATTACAAGGAAGTACTATTTTTAAAAATGCAAATCCCAGGATTAGCATAACTCTGATACATGTGAAAGTGGAGTTTCTTCCTATCTGAGGCAGAAGGGATCAACCACCTAGACTCTGCTCCAGGATATAAAACACATTTCCTTCCTTAAAGGAAGAAATAGCACTGCAAATGAATTAAACAAGGGGTCCTAGCCCCGGTGTTTTGTTACAACCTAATGAAATTCCATTCCATATGACAGAACCAGCTTGTATTTGAGACCACTTTAAGCCTTGCTTCTTATGTTCTTTCTTGGGCAATTATAGCTAGCAATCATTCTTAATATAGGGCAATATCCTGGCATCACTTGCATGCACAACTCCAATTGTATTCAATAAGGCCTGAGCAAAAATGAATGGCAGATAAAGCCCAGAGTTTGAACTGACTCACCAACAAACTGATATAAAAGATAGTTTAGTTCATGCGTGTGATGATGTGCCTTGTATAGCTCCTAAAAACAACAGCAACAACACCCCACTACCTCTGGAATTTAAACCTATTTAGGTAATTCTAATGCAAGTGCCAAGTGCAGACCCACAGAAATAGTGATAACAAACATCATTTGGCTAGTGTGCTGTTTATGTACACAAAATGCTTTTGCAAATGGTAAGAGCGAAATCACCGGCAGAACAGTTCCTAAAAGCATCTTAGTTTTCTAAAGCCTCACTTATCTAAAATTGTAACAAAGAACAGCAGCAGGCATGTAACAATGAAGACAGTGCAAAATGGAGGAAGTTTCAGCCAAATGTCAAAACAGAGTAGAGGGAAGGAATTCTGAAGCAAAAGAGAAAAAAAAGTTATTGGAAAATGAGAATACAATCGTTTTATAAAGATTTGGAACTTTAAATTATTCAGAACTGGTACAATCAAAAATAAAGTACATGCATATGTACCATCTGCTTGCCTCCAAAGAGGAGTCTTTGGAGAATTAATCTCAGCTGCCAGAACTGCGTGGTAGGAAACTAGTTTCCAGTTTACCAGAATCATGTGTTGAAAACTGGAATGCAAGGAGAAGAAGGCACAATGAGTCTGACTCTGTTTCCATTCCCCGGAGAGTACAGCAATTGCTGTACAGCATCAAGACATGAAGAGAGCAATGAAGTCCAGCCCATGAACCCAGACTGTAGGATATGGCTGGCTATTCTGAAAAACAAGGTTTTGAGAGTAATTATTCAGATTAGACTGACTGTGATATGAAAATAATGTTGTTCTTTTCATTGAAAGAAAAAGCAAAGAATTAGATTTTAGAGGAAGGCTAAATGGTGTTGTGTGTGGGTGTCAGTGAGGTGTCAAAATTGTACTTAATCCCTTTGGTAATTTGGATACAATGGAATGCACATCTGGTACACCCCTGCTCTGGGCTTTGTACAGCTAAAACCATGAACAAGGTGGCTTGGGAAAACCAAAATCAAAGCTGAGACAGTCTGTGCCTAGCATGTATGTGAGAAGTATTCCAAACTGGAGCAATGCAATCTGCCTGGCTGCTTAAGGGTAATCCCCCTGCAAAATAATCTCTGTTTTTGCAGGGTCTCTGTATCTGGTGGAAGCAAACGTGCTGTCATATCTGAAATAATGTATTCCTAGCTGTTCTAAGACTAGCACCTGCATATCAGCCAATCACTACAGGGTGATACTGTAATGTTAATTCTGGAACCACTCCCTTCAGAAGTCCAACTTCCTGTGATGACAGCTAATATAGAGATTGTTTATGTATTTATTTAGATTTACAGTAATTAAAAAGACACCTATCCAAGGCTCTAGGCACTCTAAAATATCATTACTAATACTATAAAAACGGAGCAACATTAAGGTAATCACTTCTACTGGAACTCAGCCAGTCAGCCACCCGCAGAAAAATTTTTCCATCCCCATTGTCATTGGGGAAAGCTTCCCTTCAGCCTATCCCCAAACCCTATCAAGCAGATATCTTTTACAGTGTGTCTGGAAAGTCACCAGATCTGATCTATTTTGGATCAGGTGAGGGAAGAACGAGATCAATGGTAAGGCAGCCAGGACAGATCCTAGAACACGGGGGTCATATGCTTCCAGTCAGACGCCCCACTCAGTAAGCGAACTGCTGCATTATGCATTAGCTTTGGTGTGTGAATGGTTTTAAGGTGTAGCCCACATACAGACCATTGCAGTAGTATACTCTGGAGATGACAAAAGTATAAATAACAGTGGCAAGGTCCACACCTGAAAGGAAAGGTCACAATCTCTTAGCCAGATGCAGAAGGTATACAGTCAACTGGGTTACTGTTGTAATGTGATCATCATGCAGGAGTTGGGAGTCTAAAATCATCCCTAAGTTATGAACCCTTGTCAAGGTTCCTTCTCCACTCTGAACTCTAGGGTACAGATGTGGGGACCTGCATGAAAACCTCCTAAGCTTACTTTTACCAGCTTAGGTTAAAACTTCCCCAAGGTACAAACTATTTTACCTTTTGCCCTTGGACTTTCGCTGCCACCACCAAACGTCTAACCAGTATTATTATTATTAGGAAAGAGTCTGTTTGGAAACGTCTTTCCCCCCCAAAATCCTCCCAAACGTTACCCCCCCTTTCTGGGGAAGGTTTGATAAAAATCCTCACCAATTTGCATAGGTGACCACAGACCCAAACCCTTGAATCTTAAGAACGATGAAAAAGCATTCAGTTTCTTAAAAGAAGAATTTTAATAGAAGAAAAAGTAAAAAGAATCACCTCTGTAAAATCAGGATGGTAAATACCTTACAGGGTAATTAGATTCAAAACATAGAGAATCCATCTAGGCAAAACCTTAAGTTACAAAAAGACACAAAAACAGGAATATCTATTCCATTCAGCACAGCTTATTTTCTCAGCCATTTAAAGAAATCAGAATCTAACGCATCTCTAGCTAGATTACTTACTAAGTTCTAAGACTCTATTCCTGTTCTGTCCCCGGCAAAAGCATCACACAGACAGAGAGAGAGGCTTTGTTTCTCCCTCCCCCCAGCTTTTGAAAGTATCTTGTCTCCTCATTGGTCATTTTGGTCAGGTGCCAGCGAGGTTATCCTAGCTTCTTAACCCTTTACAGGTGAAAGGGTTTTTCCTCTGGCCAGGAGGGATTTTAAAGGTGTTTACCCTTCCCTTTATATTTATGACAACCCTAATGGCAGATTTACTCCTTCAGTCAAAGTGACTGATGTTACCTCCAATATCTCCTCCGGCTGCTTCACCCAACCCACCATCAACACCCTCATTGTTGTCTGGGCTGAGTTTTAGACAGCTCATTCTCATCCAGGCCCCAATCTTGGCTAGATACTGGCTTAAATGCTGAATTGCATCATCCACTCAGATCAGACAGAATCATACAGTTGGGTGTTCTTTGTGGACTGAAAACTCTACACTCCATGCCTTCTTAATAACTTTCCTAATGACCCTATATGAAAACTTCTATATGTATAGAAATATCCGTCCTATCCATGGAACTTCTAAACAACCCTTTCTACTCAAAAGTATCCATATGTGGTGGTGATATCTGCATATGATTTATTTCTCATGCACTTTTGACTACCTCACTTGCCCACTAATTCATCTCCCGGGATTTATTCCAACATTCCAAATCTCTGAGCAGGTTTAAACAGCTGCCATTTAAAAAAAAACAATCATTACACCAGATAAATACTTCCTCCCTCCAACTGGACATCTCCCACCACCACTGCAATCATCTTGGCCACTAACAGCTTTTCTATAATATTTGTGTATTTGTGTGTTATACAGGAGTATAAATGCCATATTTTTTCACATATACTGTGTATTAAAAGACTTTAAATCACCCCTAACATACACACCAATAACATTCTTTTATCAGCCAACCCATCTGAAAATATAATATGCCACAGGCCAGAATTCAAATAGCCTTAACTTACTGGAAAGGCCACATATATAGTAAGGTACTTAAAAAAGAAAAATTAGGAAAACTATAATAATGTAAAGGTACAACAAACTATTGCAATGTGAGTGTAATTACCTAAAATGTTTTTATAAAAAAAATCTCATTGCCAGAAAAATCAGAAATCATGGTCTTAATCTAAACCATCTTCTTCTTACCTGATTCTGGGACTGCCAGGGGCTGAACAGGCCCCCAGCATAAATTAGTGCAGCCTTAGGGCTGCTATATTTTACCCCAGCTGGCACATTTCCCTAGGGATTGTTCCACTGTCCCGAGATTTTCAGAATGCATCCAGCTTGAACCCCACCCCTCTAGCCCTCAGGAAACCTCCAGCCTGCCCCAGAATGTCTGTGATTGGGGTTGGGGAGAAGGTGAGCCAAGAGGCTAAAGAGTATGCTGAAGGTAAGATACCCTACTGCATGGATCAGTGGTTTACTTCTTAGTAAAGGAGATTTTCAAAGCACAAGTAGGAGAATGGCCCCTAAGTACAATGGACTTAGTGAAAAATGGTCACTTACACCAAAAAATCACAAAATATTCAGGTTGCTTCCAGTCCCAAGAAACCAGTTACTTACCCCAGATCAATTTGTACCTTAGATCTCACACCAACGACAATGCCTGTAGTCAGTGCTGCAACAAATGAACTAAAGATTTATTAACTAGGAAAAAGAAATACGAGTTAGTTTCACGGTAAAGGAATTTACAGACAAATACATTTCAATGTGTGATTCAAAAGGTGAGAGAGGTAGTAATCTGTCGACACTGAATGGCTTTTTAGGGCTTAACCCAAGGAACCTCTGCTTTTTGTTTCTTAACTCCAGCTCTTGTGAGAGTCCAAATAGCAAGGAGATGAAAAATCTTTGTTAGCTATTTTTATTTCCCTCTTCCAGCATTCAAGCAATGGGATAAGACCTTCTGCACATTCTTCTTCGTGGGTTGATGGGGCAATTAATACTGCTTTTGTCCTACAATGACCCACTTAATTTTTGATAGTCCTGGATGGACAGGAGGGGACCCACTCTGCCAGTCTGAGTTCACAAGTTCAGCGCAGGCATTTTTATAAATATACAACTATATTTTACCTTGTAGCATGGAATACAGACTTTCCTGGATGGATGTTAGTCAATTTGCTAGAATTTACAGTGCAGGAATTCTATTCCCAGTCATATCCCGTTTTATTCTCAGTATAATCAAATGGCAAATTTTTCATTTACTTTAATCACAGTGGGGTTAGCATCTTCAATATTCAAGGGAGGATATTAATTGCCTGATGTGTGATCTTCTGAAGAACAGCACTTGAAAAGTATGAATCCACACCCCCAAGTCATTAGCAGAATAGCACAATTCATTATCTGGATATTATTATTACTAAGGCCATAGTAATGGACTTCCTACTAACAATACCTTTTTATAAGCTCTGTCTTTTAGTTAATAGTTCTTTTAGCTTTAAGGCAAAGGTTTGTGTCATCTTTAACTGAAGCATACTCAAAATGGCTTTTGCTGAGGAGCTGAGGGCTGTTTAATGCACTACCTAAATAGTATATTTTTGTTTTGCTAGCGTGTGAGCATAGTTTTATTAATCAGTGTCATGATGCTTGGTACAACTGAAGATTTCTGTGCTGCGAGAACATAGCAAGCTGCTCAGCCTTTGATATGCACTTAAACTATAGGGGGACTCTGCAGCAAAACAGCTGCCTTAGTTTGAACACTACTGTTTTAGTGCATCCCTTCAAGCTGCCTTGAAATCCACAGTTAAACATCAATATCCCGATCAGGACTGGAGAACAAAGACTGTCTCAGAAGTCTGTACTCTGATAAGAAAATTCCCTGCAAACCTTTACTTATGCATCTTGAATACAGGTACAGGGTGTTTAATCTCTTCATAAATGCAGATGTTAGGTCTTCCTTGAACACTAAAATTCCCACCCTCGGGTTGTCACTGATTAGCTTCAGATATCAATAGCAATGGCTGACAATTCTAGCCCAAACTGCTTGGTCACTGTGGGTGGGTGTAGTGCTGAGAAATTTCACAGTAGTGTCAAAAGCCTTCCTCCATCAGTAGGTGTTGAAATGGATTTGTCATGACTCCTCTGCACTAGATAGCTCAGTTCATTGCTGCTGCAGTGCTCTATACATGGGCAGCAGGTTTTTTTTGTTTGTTTGTTCTGTTTTTTGTTTTCCTCCAAAGTACGTGCATATCAAGATGTAGAGAGGGCACGAGGCTTGTGTTGTGATTACAATCACATCCTGAATCTGTTCATGAATCATAAGTCACTTCTTCTGTAGGTGGTCGGAGCATTTTCTTCTGGGTTGCTATCTGAGGCACTACATATATAAACAAACTGCCAAGACTAAGTTTTCTAAAGGTTAAGTAGCCTGTATTGTCACTGAAAGCCTGAGAGTAATCTCTAAATTCTCTCCTTCAACCAAAGGGCATTTTATGCAGAAGTAGCATGCTTTTAGTGCCTATTTGAAGCAATTTGAGCTCTTTGGAGAAATCACATCGGGAAAGGTTGCTAAGTCCAACATGAAACAGGAAAATCAAATGATGTGCTAAAATCCACGTAGTGTGCTAGTTCTGGATACTGAACTACTTGAATTTGTGATTCTGTCTTAGAAACAGCACTCGAGAAATAAATAAAACTGTAAACTTAAATAAAAAATTTGAAAAATAATGTCTGGATAACAGCTTTCTGCTTTTTACTAGACTATGGTTGGATCCTGTGAGGTACTGGCTGTCCTCAACTCCAGTTGACCTCTGGGGAAGTTGAGAGCTTCAGCACCTTATAGGAACATGCCCACACCTCCGAGTAGATTTGATGTTCTGTCATAGAGTAGTCATACTTCATACATATATAATATGTGACTAGTTCCACTTTCATATTTGTTCACAAATCTTATCAGTCCAGTACCCTAAACATGTGCTATTTATAATGATATTTCTATGTACAATCTATATCATTTTGTTCCACTTGAGCCTCAGCATTAATTCCGTCAGGCTTTCCAGGCCTTTTTCTGATTCATTTAAATGAAAGAACCTAGTCCAATGGACCAGTCTCAGGACTCCACCCTGATTGTGTCTTCTACATCTATTTTACATTTCAAATCTGTGTACTGTTTCCATTTTGCAGTTCAGAGAATGCACATATCATGTCATCTATCCTGTCACAAGTATTTTAGTTATGGTGTTTAAGGCCAGAAGGGACCAATAGAACATCCGGTCTGACTTCTTTATATCACAGGCCACCAACACCACCCATCCACTTCCCCACCTACCCAAAACCATCATGCCTGCTCTTTCTTGCTACACATCCAAAGGGAACATCTAGCCCTTTTGTCTGTTCCAGAAATATTACAAAATGTAGGGGGAAATTCTCCGTTCAGATCATCACAAAGGATCTGGACACTAATGCTCTGTTCTCTATACAGGTGTGACCTCCAAATGATTAGTTGGGTGTCCACACATGTAAGTAGATCAGAATATGGAAGTTACGATCTTCGGTGCAGATCTCAGTGAGGAATTTTACCCATATTAAACAGTACCATGAGACATTTTACCATAGCTTTCTTTATTCCCAGCCCTGGGTGTACTGAAGCAATTCTAGTTGTTCACTGGAATACAAAATGATTTATTAACAATAGGAAAATCTGCCCCCTTGAGTATATCCCAAAGCAAGTTTGAAGTTATTGAGGCAGGGTCATTACCATCCACTCTATTAGAGAGGCCTGGAAAATACATATTTTAACTTTAATTGAATTTCCCATAAGCTCCAGTCTGGCCTTTAATAGAGAGGTTTTGTTTTAAATTATCATAGACCCAGGCACTTGCTTTAGGCTCACAGATTTATTCTCCAAACTACTGAAGATTTTTTTTACCTCAGCTGCATTCTGGTATCTAATGCAGAAACTTTACTACAAAATCAACACATTTTTGCTTTGATGTTTTCTAATTTAGATGTAACTGTGCCCAGCAGGGACCTAATGTCTGACCTATTTTTCTGTCTAAAGTTTTTCAAGTTGTCTAATAGTTCACACAGTTAAATTGGCTGTTAGACGTTAATTGAGGAGTGTACAAACTTGTGAATTCTGCTTCCCTGGATGCAGAGGTAAATAGGCTTCTGAAATGATTTTGAATCCATCTCAGGAATTCTGTCAGTACTGGCCAGCATTTATCCCTGTGAAGCATTTAATCTGTCGTAATTCTGGTTGTGGAAGTCCTTCCTTAGTACTTTTCCCAACCATGGAATTTCTGATTTGGAGGAAGGATACAGATAAGCTTGGATGGGAGTTGGATCAGGCTCCGATAAAAGGCTTCACTGACATGTGGAGGCTTCTTAACCTTTTTAAATAAGTATTTGTGTTACTGCCTTTTATTCTTCGATGCTATAAATCAATCTGAAAAATAAAAAGAAGTCTACATGAAAATGTCACTCTCTTCTGCTTGGGCCACAAGAAAAGCTGTTCTGAACAAACAAAGCTCAGAAACTCAGGTGCTCAACACAGAAGGAATGGCTGAAAGTCCACGTCTATAAGTCTGTGCAGAACTCCCATTGTTTTTAAAGAGGTTTCCTGCTGCTGCAGCTACAGAATAGGGTCCTGAAAAATCTCTCTAGACTTCTTGTATCTCTAAAGTGTAATGAATCTAACAGAACCATGTCATGTGTAATGTAAGCCAATATAGGAAAAGCAGAACTCAGCCACTTTAGGCCTTTTCCTCTTCCATTGAAGTGAAAGGAAGTAGGACAAAAGCCTTAAAGATGGGATGTCTGGAAAACTTTAAAACAGAAATATTATAAAAAGTTTAGCCAATTAAACAAAGGGCAGTCCCTAGCAGAATGCACACCCTGCCACTACCCTGAGTTGGGAAGGGACCCTCCAGGAGTGGAGTGGGAAAGAGACTGTGCTGAGCATTCTGTGCTTCACTCCAAATACAAATGGGAGTGAGCTGCTTAGCTGAAGACCTAGGCTTCATCAAGTGACAAGTTCCCAGCAGTTGAATACTCCACATTTCCCAACTGAAACATAATCACCATCGGTCATCAAGCAAGCATTGTCTACCGAGGACTGTTGCTCCAGCCACAGTGACCATTGTTGATGGTGTCACACCAGGCATCAGGTAGTGAAGTTCTAAGATCTGTCTCAGTGAATTCTTGTGAATTCATGAATCTATGGGGTAGCCCTGTGGGAGTCATAATGGGATAGGGATGTGAAGATGTGGTATTGGTGCCCCAGCAGAGGGTCTCCCTACCCTCACCCAGGCCACAGTGCCTCAGCAGGAGGCTTTCTTTAGACAATGCTCCCAAGAGGATATCCCTGTTCCATAGATGATGAATCCTCTGGCAGCAGAGGATTCTGAGAATTCTGTCCTCAGAAAATGGTGCCCCAGAGTAGAAGGGTTCTGAGGGCGACTGCAGATGCTTCTCCTCAGAGAGGGAGATACTAGGGGCCTTTTCTCCCAGGATAATGGAGGTGGCTTTCTGAGGGATTCTCTTCTCCACAAGGGATGATGGCCGAGCAGATACATGTACCGTGGGCTTACACTGTGTGAGTCCAGCTGAGTGGGTCCACAGGTAACCCACAATGAGCTTAAATCAGCTCTGCCTATTTAAATGAAACCACTACATCTGGGCTGGAATTTTCTAGTGAGCCTCAGGGCACCTACCTCCTAATCCCACTTCTAACTTTTCCCAAAAAAGGAATTTTTGTTTTGGGGGAAGGGACGGACACAAATTGTCTTTGGTGGGAGATGGATCAGACTCTGATTAAATGCTTCACTGCCACTTGGAGGCTTACAATATGCACTAAACTTTGCTATAAAAACATATTTCTGAAAAAAGGGGAGAAAAAAAACCAGTCACCATCAAAATAAAGACATATAAACCACTCCCTGACCAGTTATGTGCAGGTCAGTATTCCAAAACACGATACAAATTTTAATTAAATTAAGCATCACAACTCTGAGGTGGGGAACCACAAGCACCGAGATTGTAAATTTGCCCAAGGTTAAACAGAGAGTCAGTGGCAGTAGTGGATCTGGAACATGGGGTTTCTGATTCTCAGTACCCAGGTATCCTAGGTGACACTGACATTTAAGAATGGTGGCATTGGGCACTATTTCAAAGATGCTGTCAATCAGGTGCAAAAAATACCCAAGCTATCCACAAGCCTCTTCACATTTTAATCCCTTCAAGTTCAGAGTTACTTTCATCTTTATGGTATATTTGAGAGTTCATGCCACACTGAAGACTTCCAGGATGGATTCTTCCTCTTCTCCCTTGTTCAAAGTTAGGTGGTATTTGAAAGGCCTTGGGATATGTCTCAATGAGCATAGGTCTGAACTCAGGTGCCTCACTGGGTTTCCATCTGCTTCCGCATTTTGAGTTGACAATGTATCCCTCCTTTTTGTTATCATATTTGCCTCTTTCTAGCTCCTGCCACTGCCAGATGTTTAGCTCTGGCCAAAAGGCAGCACAACCAGCCTTATCAATGGCCTTTATGAATATTTTCTGTGAATCTGACAGCAGCGAATCTTCTAGAAAGGAGCAGCAGAAAGATACCTTCTCCCTGGAGACTGCATATCTAATTTCAGAAACAAGCTCAAGTTTTTACTAGATGGTCACATAAGAGTTTCCAATCACCCCTCATTCTCTGGGTCTCCTATGCCAAACAAACAAAAATGTTAGTTGTCTTAACAAATCAGCAGGAAAATGCATGGTTTAAATTAAACTAACACATGGAATTACAGGAGCAGAGAGTGCATTTTAAATGCACATATTAAATTATGCCATAGAAAAATAACTTGTCATTTTAAACAAACTGGAACTGTTTGTTTTTTAAAAAAACTAGTGTGCTTATAAAACAAATATCTATTTCATATTACATTACGTTGCTGAATTATTTCCTTACAGTTCAAAATACCTGAGTTGTTTGTGTTAGCCTACTAATACAAATACCAAATAATTATTCATTTAGCTCTCCATTTTTGTGGTGGGGATTACATTATGACTTTATCAAGTGTCCTGCTTTTTTTTTTTTTTTTTTTTTTTTGCAAAGAAAGGTATTTGAATCCAATTTTTATGTCATGTTACAGATAAATGAAAGCAAAGACACCCCCAGCATGCTGTATATGAAATCTGTAATACCATGGCTTTAGTGTAATACCTTAAACAATCAGGCTAAATATGTCAAGGGACTTTTTAATACGCTGCACTGATGAAGCAAGAGTATTAAATTTATTCAGCCATGAAGAAGACTTTGATTATCACACACCTCAGCTGTGCTGGTATGTGTTGACCATGAGAAGAAAAAATAAAATAGAAAATGAAATGTGATTAGTTCCTGATGGGTTGAAATTCCTTTAATACACTTAGCATGGAGTGAATTCATATTAACAACTCCCATCAAGAATTTTTTTCATATCTACTCCACAACACAATGAATAGGTGTCTCCAAAGTATGATAACATTCTTATCAATATCTGAATAGAAACATATGGTACAATTATTGGCATTTTATTGTTTGCTCAGTTAAGTGAGACATGCATTGTGCATCACTGAAGTCCTGTAAATAGCTGCGCCAATTATTACTTTTGACAACAGTGGCTGTGATTGGTGATTTATTTTTTTTTGTCAATAGACAGATTGTGAAAACTGATAAGTTACAAGATTTTTAAAATTATTTTGCAGCTGAAGCTTAACAAAAGCCTTCTTTTAAAAGCTTAGTTAAGGAAAAATAAAGCATAATGCCTTTGAGTGAGGTGTGATTATAATATGCTTAAGCCATTGTCAGTAAATGGAAAACTTATGAGAAAGTTAAGGCTCATAATTATAGAGTCATCTAGTTTTGGCAGCACTATAATATTCATTTTCCTGTTTCTCAGACAGCTGCCGGATTCTGTAGCACTATGGTAGATCTGAATGCAAAAAATAAAATAAATCTTATTACCTGTGTACATTGTGCAGACTTTTTCAGCTGAATTATTACAGCTTCATGTTTTGCTTCTCTACTTTCACTGCTGCCTCCACAGTTATTTCACACATACTCTTTGTGAGTAACTGTAAATGATGAAGCATAGAAATTTCACAGAATTTGCTGAGAGGTGTGAAATCAAATTTAAAATGTTGAACATTGTTAATTTGTGTGCATCATTTGTAAAGGTAAGGCGGTGTGATTGCAGTGGGAATGTGAAGCTGGAGGGAAAAAATGCATTCAAGGACACACTGTACCAGAGATAAGACCTTCCCCAGCTTAGAGAGAGAGATTTAAAAACTTGGAGTGATAAAATGTACCCTGGCATTTGTATATAGTTCTCCTCATCCAACTGGATCCTACACCACTTTTCAAACTTCATTGACGTGGTGTTTGTCCTCAAGAAGAATGCCTCCAGGAGCTCCTGAGCATACATACAAAAGCTAACATGCCCACTGCTGCACCCTTGTCTAGGTCTAATGGCCAGTTTATGGCAGGGTCCCAGAGCCATGGCCATGCTTCTCCAGGAAGCGAGTCCTCCAGCCACCACCACTCTGATTGAGGGGGTGAGGCTCAAGTGCAGAAGAGGGACTAGAAGGATCGACTCATAGGTGGCCCCACATCATGGTGCGCCTAAGCCCCAGATTGCCTTAAGCTGGTCCTGGGCACTTGGCTGGGGACAGAAGGGTGGCCAAAGCTACTGTGCATTGTACTTTTTGGCTGTTGAAACAAGCATGAGATTGCAGCTGCCTCTGCTTAAAGCGCCCTCTAAACTGCTGTTTGGGACGAGACAAATATAGCTCACAGCCCAGCCAATTTTACACCACTCCTCCTCCCCCAAACTACCCTGGACATAGAAGAACCAGTCTCCTGAATCGGGACCCTTTTTCCTTCATAACCATGTCTTAACTTTTGGACTCAAATATTATGCTGGCAAATGCATAACTGTGAGATCTGTCAGAATGTGTAGTAATCTTCCAGAGGAAGTAGTGAAACCACACTGGAGAATATACTGTAAGCAACGATCCTGTGTTGGTGGGAGGATGGACGAGGTGGCCTTTAAAGGTGGCCATATCTAATTTCTGTGGTTCCATGTATTGGTACACAGGCAATTATAACAACTGTCTGGAAGTGCACTCTGAAAGTACACAGTTGAGGTTGCCGGCAAACAATGTTTATTTCAGCCAAGATATTATATTTCAGATCATGCTGCTGTGACACATCAAATGAAGGCTGTGCTTTATGAAATCTAATTGCATGTAACAGTGATACCAACAAAACACACTTTAAAATAGTTTAAATTCTCTTCAAATGTTTGATTTCACTACTGGAGCTGCTTCTTTTGTGAAAAAGGCACACTGTATTTTATTATTAGTTATATATGACACTGTATAATGATAGGGTATGCCCATGCCCCAAAGCTCTTTCAATCAAAAGGCAGGAGCAAAGACAACATAGTGAGTGGGGTGTAGCCATTGTATCCAGAAGAGAACAGAACCCTGACAGTATTCATAGATTTTAAGGCCAGAAGAGACCATTGTGATCTAATCTGACCTTCTGTAGAGCACAGGCCATAGAACTTACCCAAAATAATTTCTAGAGAAGCTCTTTTAGAAACACATCGAATCTTGATTTTAAAATTATCAGTGATGAAGAATCCACCCTGATCCTTGGTAAATTGTTCCTGTGGTTAATTATTCTCACCGTTAAAAATTTACGCTTTAGGGATGTTACTTTTTCCGACAGATAAGCAACTACAAAAGGCAGAAAGCAAACAGCAAAGGTCAAGTGTCTATAAAAATGTGCCTTGCATTTTACCTACGTACAGTCAGAAAAAGTAATTGAAACCTAAAGAAAAACTGTTTGATACTATAAACAAAATGTGGCCTAAGTGGTTTGGTTTAGTCACTGTTTAAAAAACCTATATGACCGTTTCCTGCCCAAGACAAATGAAAGTAGTTGTCATAAGGGCTGCTAAGACAGAGTAACAGTATAATGAAAATGTTTGCAGACCCTTTACTATAGGGGCCCTGGTAGACATGGTTATAGTGAACTGCAGTAAATTAAAGCACTCAGTATTTATGATTTGCAATCTTATCGTCTGTTTAAAAGTAGAGCAGGAGGGTTCATGAAGGATTTAATGTTCTAGGAAATATGTTTGGTCAGTACAGTAAGATTTTTATCGCCCGACATTAAAATTTGAAAGTTGAACCGTACAGGTTATGCTTTGAATGCAAATCATGTAATAGCATGCTGGCTCTACTCTGAGAACACTGAGTGTGACAGATGAAAAAGACAGCTTGAGAAGTCTTCTATTTTAATGATGTTTGTGTTGAATACGATAAATACAGTCTGTATCTTTGAGGTTCATAATTGTTTTAAAAATTCTCTAGGGGGAAGTGGCTAAAATATGGTTAAAATACTTTGCCACACTAAAGGATTGTCTCCATGAACAATGAAGAAGGACAATCTGGGAAACTATAGACCGATCAGCCTCACCCCAGTCCCTGGAAAAAATCATGGAGCAGGTCCTCAAGGAATCCATTCTGAAGCACTTGGAGGAGAGGAAGGTGATCAGGAACAGTCAATATGGATTCACCAAGGGCAAGTCATGCCTAACCAACCTGATTGCCTTCTATGATGAGATAATTGGCTCTGTGGATATGGGGAAAGCAGCTGACATGATATATCTTAACTTTAGCAAAGCTTTTGATATTGTCTCCCACAGTAAACTTGCCAGCAAGTTAAAAAGAATGGATTGGATGAATGGACTATAAGGTGTATAGAAAGCTGGCTAGTTCGTAGGGCTCAACGGGTAGTGATCAATGGCTCAATGTCTAGTTGGCAGCCAGTATCAAGCAGAGTGCCCATGGGTCTGTTCTGGAGACAGTTTTGTTGAACATCTTCTTAATGATCTGGATGATGGGATGGATTGCACCCTCAGCAAGTTCATGGCTGACACTAAGCTGAGGGGAGAGGTAGATACACTGGAGGGTAGGGATAGGGTCCAGAGTGACCTATATAAGTTGAAGGATTGGGCCAAAAGAAATCTGATGAGGTTCAACAAGGACAAGTGCAAAGTCCTGCACTTAGGATGTAAGAATCCCATGCACTGCTACGAGCTAGGGACTGACTGGCTAAGCGGCAGTTCTGCAGAAAAGGACCTGGGGATTACAGTGGACGAGAAGCTGGATATGAGTCAACAGTGTGCCCTGGTTGCCAAGAAGGCTAACGGCATACTGGGCTGCATTAGTAGGAGCATTGCCAGCAGATAGAGTGAAGTGATTATTCCTCTCTATTCTGCACTGGTGAGGCCACATCTGGAGTACTGCATCCAGTTTTGGGCTCCTCACTACAGAAAGGATGTGGACAAATTGGAGAATGTCCAGCGGAGGGCAACAAAAATGATTAGGGGGTTGGGGTACATGATTTATGAGGAGAGGCTGAGGGAACTAGTCTGCAGAAGAGAAGAGTGAGGGAGGATTTGATAGCAGCCTTCAAATACCTGAAGAAGGGTTCCAAAGAGAATGGAGCTAGGCTGTTCTCAGTGGTGGCAGATGACAGAACAAGAAGCAATGGTCTCAGGTTGCAGTGGTGGAGGTCTAGGTTGGATATTAGGAGAAACTATTTCACTAGGAGGGTGGTGAAGCACTGGAATGGGTTACCTAGGGAGGTGGTGGACTCTCCATCCGTAGAGGTTTTTAAGGCCCGGCTTGACAAAACCCTGACTGGGATGATTTAGTTGGGGTTGGTTCTGCTTTGAGCAGAGGATTGGACTAGATGACTTCCTGAGGTCTCTTCCAACCCTAATCTTCTATGATTCTATGATTGCTGAGTCTGACCAGTGTAAGAAAGGTGTTGCACACAGGTCTGCCGGTAAGAGAGTGATCTTTATTTCCTTGCCCCAGGCACCCAACATAAGCCAAGGTTACAAGGGATTGTACAAGGTCCAGCTTCTCTCCATGAGCTACCTACACACACCACTTGGGAGATCCCTTTCCCTCTCACTGCCCTCTGTGATTCTAACACCTCAGGAGCATCTGGCAGGCCTTGTCCGTGTTTGGTTGTGCTGAAGACTCTGCCCACATCTTCAGCAGGGGTTGACATGCTGTTGGTAGAGGAGCCAGTGGAGGGAATGCTGAATCTCCACTCCTATTAGGTTTCTGTCCTCTGAACTGGGCAGTTGTGCCAGAGGATCCACCTAGCTATTACTGCACAAGAGACTTCCTACCATTAGAGAGTTGCCTTAAACTTCCCTTGCAAGTTGTCGATCTGCGATAGAGCACCAATATACTCTTCCAATATTTCCCCAATTTTGGTAGTATACCTTTAAAAAGTATGGTACAGAACCTGTTCCAATAACAGGAATAATAGAACAACAAGTAAAAGACAGTCATACAAGATTTGAAGCATTTTCCTGCCAGATCTCTTTAGTTCTAAAAGAAAAAACAGTCTTTCCTTGCACTATAACTTTGCATCAACACTCTCTAATGTCATGTGTTGTACCCACAGTAGCTAATATTTTTATGGCATGGTCTGCTTACTTCAAAGAAGTAAACTAAGCTCTCCTGTTTTCTACAAGTGTTTGCTTGTTACACATCATGCCTTTTCCCCCAGTAGGCTTATACAGACTGTTTTGGCACCCAAAGAATGGTTGGATTGAGGGGGATCATCTTGAGAGCATAGTTTGTTTAACATTCAGACTCTGAAGATATAATGGTCGACATGAGCTTTTATCTTTCTTATTCTCTCCACTCATCTACCTGTTCTCAAGAAATGGTCTCAAGGAAGCTCTCTAGACTCTCCTTACTATTAACATGGCTTTTCCAGTTCCTAAGGTTACTTTAGTGGGGAAGGATAATCTAATGGTTAAAGCAAATACTGAGAATTGGGATATATGGGTTCAGTTGTTTCCTCTGTCACTGATTTATGATTCTGGCATGTCACTTAAATTTTCGTTGTCTTAAGGTGCCCATTTTTAAAATGGTGATTGTAATATATTTCTACTCAACCTGTGGTGCTATTTCATCAGTATTTGTGACACACCTGAGGTCCTTGGATAGCAGGTGCTGTGACCTTATGACATGTTATTATACATAAAGGTGAAAAGCAAATGACTTTAAAAAAAAAAGACCTGTATGTTGATAGGGTTCATTTTTTAAGTTAAATTAACTAAATTTTGAGTTAAATTTGGCTATGCACTAAAGCCGTCCATAAAAAAAAATCAGGGAACACTTTTGAGGGAGTGTGATTGGGCATCTGTCCCACACTGACAGAAGGAGGAGGAGGCTGTGCAGGAGGCAGCCAATTAGGAAAGGGCTTGTAGAGACAGCCAATTGGAGAAGGGTTAGAGAGACAGCCAATCAGGTCCAGGCTGGGCCATATAAGAAGAGCTGCTGAACAGAGAAGCTTTAGTCACTCCCTGGAGTTTGAGAAGGGAGGACTGGCTGCCCTGAAGGAGGGAGAAGAGACAGCACCATGGTCAGAGCAGGATGACTGAGCTCCTGGCTGACCGCTGCCAGACCGGGGCCCTTATACAAGGGCAGAGAAGGTGCCAGGGGCTGCAGGGAAATGGCCCAGGGAAACAGATGATGGGGGTTGGAGGTGACACACTGTGTGACTGCCCCCCCCCACACACTTTGGCCCCAGTTGCCACTGATGCAGGTGGCTAGACCCTGGACTGCAGCCTGCCACCGGGGCAAGTGGCTGGACAGAGGACTGCTGACCTCCCTCTTCCCCTCCCCCCCACAGAAGGGGAGTGGGGAGAGAACCGAGTGGGTCACAGCCAGAGGGCTGTGTCCAGAAGAGGACACTGCGGTCCTGAGAGCGACACGGGTCATGACAACAGAAGTGATGCCAGTGAGACTAGATGAGAGCGCACCGATGAACCAGAGCTAATTCCCAGGATGGCCACAGTGTAGAGTCATGCCCCATCACAGGGAGTTATTTCAGGAGTTAAAAATGACAGGAACAGCTCTTTCAGTCTATGTTATAATGGGTAAAGAGGATAAGGCATCTTCTTTCAGGCATACCATGAGCAATAATAGCTGTGAGGTCTTTCATTCTGGTAGAAGAATGACAGCATCCGCAATAGGAGATTCCTTAATATCAGAAAGAGTTAATCATCCCCTTCAAGTTTGTTAAATTACAGTGCCAAATATTTGTTTTTAAATAACAGTTGCAGACATTTTCCTCTTTGGGGATCTTGCAAACAAGGTCTTTTCAGCAAAACCTTTGCAATTCACCTTTAAAATCTATTACGTTCTTAAATGTGAAAATGGATGGGCCTGGCCTTTAAAGAGATGGACCTTGGTTCAGTTGGGACACATTTGTACTCTCTCCATATTCTGGAACCCTGTTCTTTGCAAATTATCATAGGATGTATTTTTACAAGCAGTTTAAAATTGATTATATGGGTTGGGAGAGCTGAAACCTTATGACAAGAGCATCCTTATGAAACAAGTCTCAGAGTAAGGGCTCAGCAAATACTGTCTGTGCTATGCTACCTAAGAACCTGTAGTTAGTTATTCTCTTAAATTTCTCAGTGACTTTGCTGATTTATTCTAATGTAAATGAGAGTAATAGCTGGCTCAGATGCATTTTCAATGGGATGATAGCCCACAGCTGGTTGAGACCGAGACAGCTGTTTTAGGAAACCTGCAATAGAGCAATACTTCTGTCAGAAGGAGACAAGAACTCTATGGGGTGACATTCCAAAATAAAAGACCATTGGAAACTAGAGAAGCCACATTAGGATAAATAAGATGTGCAGAACAAACACTGTATTTGCAATGTCATATGTAAGGAATCTCGTTAATATTTCAGTAGAACTCAGTCAAAAGCTGAGATAAAAAATGACAGATTCACAGTATCATGGAATAATATTTGTTGATTGAGAGGCAAGCAGCTTTTTAAGAACATGGGGACATAATTTGCAACTTATTCTTTGTGAAGGGAAAAGCCCCATGACAGATTTCAAGTCTTTGGCACAGCTTTATAACTTTATCAAAGAAAAGCATCAAAGTAAGAACTTTATTCTGGGGAAGAAAAAAGCCAGAAAAAAATAATCAATAGAAATCACAATAAAATATAAGATCAGGATAATCATGTTGTACCATCAAAAGGTACATCTTTGTGTGATGTTTTCTTCATGACAGTTTGGTCTCAATGGCACAGTGAGAAACAACTTTCCTGCTTGCAGAGTGACACGTAATTTAAATGTCAGCAAGCAAATGACAATAGGAAAATATCTTGGATTGCATAATGTCTACCAATACGGAATCCACTTCGTATCCTTTTAAGTTCATGGCATAATTGGCCCCACATGGTACCTGAAAAGTACAGATTTTGGTTTTCAGTACCAGGAGAAATTACCTGGGAAACAATTGTATGTCATGACTCATCAATACTCAGTGCCTCTGCCAAAGCAAGATAAAGGAGAAAAATGGAAACTCAAGAAGAGAAGATAAAAGCAGGCCATGAAGAAGAATAAAAAGATTTTTTAACTGTATAATGCATTTTCTTTATACTGAACTCCCATTCTGCCCATCATAATGTAAGCAACTATTATGGCATTGTTTTGCCATTGCCATTGGAACGTGGCCATTGATAATTTCTAGACTGCTTAGCAGTGGAAGAAAAAGGAAAAGGAATACTCAAGCCTGGGTGGTGGTTAACAGCAGATGTTCTTTACTCCAGTTGTGAGCCACCAGTGACATCTTCTGCATGAGACAGTATTGACACTGATGGTACCCAATGGTTGCTAAGTAAATATTGGACTTAGCAACAGCAGCTGAAGTGGTAACGTGCACTTATTCTGGTTTGTTGATAAATCATAAAAAAATAGAATGCGAGATCTGGTCATTGGCATAAGATTCCCGTCCCCCGCAATCATCTATAGGAATAGTCAAAACAGCTTGCAGATAAGTTATCCATCCCTTTATAAAGTAGTTATATTCTTATCTATATTGTTCTGTTTGCTTTAGTTTAAGGATAGGAAGTTACATTTCATGTGTGTTATGTTGTCTCTACTTCTGTATACCATCACACACCTCTCATTAATGACAGAATGGCTATAACTAATGTACTGGCAACATACATTTTCATGCTCTAGTCCTTTTTATCTATAAAATAATGGAAACCTTTACTGAACATACACACCAGCAGAATGTGTGAAAAATTGAAATGATAAGGTTTTTGAAGTAGGTTGCTGTTAAGGTGATGGGGTACAGCACTTTTTTCTGGGGAAGTTGAGGAAAATTGTGATGTAATCAATTAAATGTTCCTAGAAAGAACTGTCTAAAAGCTAAATACTAAGTGTGTTTGTGTGTGTGTGTGCACATATAATATATATCCTCTTTTTTTCTTTTTTACTTTATGTCAAGGTTATGTGACTTTGCAGCATGCCTTAAAAAAAAAAAGAAATATGGGCCAAATCAGAGTTACTCTTTTATAGGCAACTGGAAACTCAGAGAGCTTGAAATCATTCCCTACAGGGAAGGGATTTGTTCCCTGAAGAATACCCATGGCAGCTGTACATTTCCCAAAACCTGCTGGAGTCCTTGGCCATTTGTGTGAGGCCCCTGTAGGTTTATGCTGTATCTAAGTCTGACCCCCATAGTAGCCCCTAGGTGTTGTGTAATGAGGGAACTAGAATACATCAGTGCTGACCTTAACAGTGTCAGATTCTCAAGTACCCTGCAGCTGTGCAAAGTAGCCCTATAACCGGCACAGCTTATTCTCAAATTCCAAATGATTGAGCAGAGTTAAACAGCCACTTTTGCTTAAAATAAAACTGCCTGGGAAATGTTTCCTCATTCTGCCCACCAAAGTTCAATTCCCTCCCCAGCCTCCTGAAAAATGTACATCTGCCTCAGGCCCAGCACCAACAAGGCTTCGAGCATCCTTAATGGACTGTATGCTCCTCAGGTCTAGGAACACATGTTTCTGTATTGTGTTACAGTGCCTAACACAACAGGGCTGACGGGGGTGGGGGGAGGGGGGGCTATGGGACCTACTAGAGCAGTGGTTCTCAACCAGCGGTATGCATACCCCTGGGGGTACATCAACTCATATAGATATTTGCCTACTTTTAAAACAGGCTGCATAAAAGGCACTAGCAAAGTCAGTACAAACTAAAATTTCACACAGAGAATGACTTGTTTATACTGCTCTATGTACTATACACTGAAATGTAAGCACAATATTTATATTCCAATTGATTTATTTTATAATTATATGGTAAAAATGTGAAAGTAAGCAATTTTTCAGTAATAGTGTGCTCTGACACTTTTGTATTTTTATGTCTGATTTTGTAAGCAAGTAGTTTTTAAGTGAGGTGAAAATTGGGCGTACACAAGACAGATCAGACTCCTGAAAGGGATACAGTAGTCTGGAAAGGTTGAGAGCCACTGTACTAGAGCATAAATAACAAATAATATTAATAATGATGGCTTTTTTATACATAAAAGTCTCACAATTCCAATGTCTGATATCTCACAGCCCAGCAAGGCTAGAAATGGAGGATTTGCACCACTGGAAGTGAAGATTCTGTGCTTTGCAATGAGACTTAGTAATTGTTTCTAGTTCAAATATAGAAAAGCTATGCATTTTAGAGCTCCAGGTCCTGTACAATTAAACATATCCGGCCAGAACCTCAGACAGCATCAATCATCGTATATCCAGCAGAGCTATACTGATTTACATCAGCTGAGGATCTGGCCACTGCTATCCAAGGCACAAGTGTTTATAGGCAAAGGGATATAAAACCCAGTCTCAATAAATGCATATAAAACTCTTCATTCCTAAAGATGTCTTTCTATAATCCATGTGTGATACACAAAACAAAGGGTGGTATAAAAAAATTAATCAGCACTCGTTGAGGGTAATGTGATTCTCATGCAGCAATGTGTGCCGCCCAAATTCATACCATCCTGTATTCCATATCTCTATATTAAACATGATAATATCTTCTTTTGTTATTTTTAGCTCATAAAGTGAACTGGCATTCTAACTCGTGGTTTTTGTGGCAAAATTAATTAGATGCTTTTGTTAATACAGCCATTGTGCCCGAACAGAAATTCCACACAATAATGCCTCTCTCCACCACCACACCAATGTTCTCTCTCAATTACCTTTTTGTTAAGCAAATAAGTACGGTGCTTTAGGTGCTGCATCCAATAATTACACTGAACATGTCACTATTGTGTGATGGCTTTCTTACAAGCCCTGTCATTATAAGTGTCAGATGAACTTTAAACACTTGGCATACAGTAAGACTACATTTATAAAAACACTGGGAAGATTATTTTTATACATACTACCTGTTGTCAGATGAGTGCAAAATTAAGTGAAATCTAGGCACTCCAAATGAAAAAGCCAGTACATAGAGTGGCTTTTCTAAATTCCATGCCATCTTTTTATAAAAAAGACACAGATACAATTGTTTCTAGATATACATTTATATATGATATATCTACGTACACTCTCTCTCTCTCTCTCTCTCTCTCTCACACACACACACTTTAGAAACTATTGTTCATTGAAACTGCTGTGATTCACATGCCAAGGGTGGCTAATGTTGCAACAAATTGTACCTGAGGAATGCATAGCCCAAGGTTCCTGGGTAAACATAGTTTTATATAAAGTATTAACAAATAAATGGCATTTCTCAGTTGTTTGTATCTAATTTTGCATTTCAGCAAATAGCTCTATGATGTTTGAATTTTCTCTATAGAACGCTGATTCATCATGAAGTTTATGTTGCGATTATCTATATTCCTCACCGTATTTATTAAGCTTCTGTAGATAATTGGAAATTTTCAACTCAAGCTGTCAAAATTCCAGAACATCCATGAAGGGACTTAGGCATTGCAACACTGAGTGTCGTGGTATCTAGAATCACAGGAACAACACTCGGATCCATGAAGCCAAGTTAAGCACTCTAGGTTCCCTATACAGTGAATGAGGAGAGAGAATGTGATCCACAAAAACCAGCACAGTAGGTGGGGAGCAGCCTAAGCTTGCCAATGGGAAATGCCAAGCAGAGGGGGATGAGTTCAAGCCTCAGGGAGATGCCTAGCTCTCTTTAACAATTCACAAATGGGAACCCTATGGACTTAGGAGGCTTAAGTGCCAAAGCAGTTTCTTGCAGGAATGAGTTATACGCCTGCCTCATCCAGCACAAAACACTTAGAGGAGGAGATGATAGTGGTGCCACCTTATAATTGTTGTCCCAGTGGACAAAGCACTTGCCTGGGATGTGAGAGACCCAGGTTCAAGTTTGCCCTCTCTGCAACAGGAAGACAAAAGCATTTGAACAGGAGTCTCTTACCTCTCAGCAGAATGCACTAACTGATACGCTATGCAATATTCTGCTGATATTCCTTAGTCTCTCCTCTTGAAGCTGTTGCACCCTGGATACAAAATGAGAGTGATTAGAGCAGGGGGACTGGACCTAGGATGCCCCACCTCCCAAGTGGGTGCCCCAACCACTGGACAATAGAGTCATTCTTTCTCTCTGGCCCAATGACTGTTTAAGTAGTTATCCACAGTTGTATAGTCATTGAGCCAGGAGGGAAAGTGAGTGAGAATAATTCTGTAGCCCATGTACTAGAAGTTATTAATGTGCCCTCAGTGTTCTGGATAGAGACCTCTCTTCTTCAGGAATCCGCCCCATAGTAATTAAGACACATGAAAACACAGTACAGGAAAACTATTTAAATGGAATATCTCTGAATGAGATTATTTGAGTTTAATGATTAATGGTAAGTATTGCTGCTTAATTGGGTCAGTAATTCTGCTTAATTGAGATGCCTTTAGGCTATTAAATTATGCATTGGTCTTTTGTGTGTGTCGCTCTCATTCTGTGTGTTTGCTTCTTTTTACAGTATCCAGTACACATAAAGATCCATCTATATCACAACTATAACCTAGTCAGAGGACCCAGACTCTCCAAGGCTTTAGCTTGGTTATACACATTTCAGTCAGGTTGCCAGGCCAGGAAAGAACCATGTTGCAAATGGGCTATTCAAAATATTTGTAGTTAAACTCCAAAACCTAAGTCTTATGATTTAACCATTCACCACCAATCCACAAAAATTGGTGTCAGTTGGTGAAAGATTTGTGAGACTCAGTTTGGGCTCAAAATGGGGTAATTTTTGAGTGGAAATTTTACTCACAAATATTATATTATATATTATCTAGCACCTCTGCCTTTAAAATTTTGTGAAGACAAGGATCTGTTTTTGAATTTTAATGTTCTAATTTCTGCATGTTTTAAATGAGAAAATAGCTATTTGTTTTGATGGGGGGGGGGAGGGTAAAAATAGGAACTGTCTTTACCCTCAAAGCAAACCTAACCCCCAACCTTTTTTGAGGTTCAGAAAAGTTCAGATTTTTTTTTCAGTAGGTGTTGTGACCGATATCATACAGTATGTTTGTATTAAATTTATGAGTGCTTTATGTATGATTCTTTTCTACTCTGTTTGGGAGGGTTACTACAACTCCTCCAGGAACTAAAAATTGTGTGTGTGGAGGGGCAGGTGAGTAAGGTGGGTCACTGAGACTAGACAACTCTAGAGATGAACTACCCCATGGACGGTTTCAGAGTGGTAGCCGTGTTAGTCTGAATCAGAAAAAAGAACGAGGAGTACTTGTGGCACTAACAAATTTATCGGAGCATAAGCTTTCATGGGCTACAGCTCACTTCATCGGATGCATCCAGTGGAAGATAGATATATACACACACACACACACACAGAGAACATGAAAAAATGGGTGTTGCCATACACACTATAATGAAAGTGATCAATTAGGGTGAGCTATGATCAGCAGGAGGAAAAAAACCTTTTGTAGTGGTAATCAGGATGGCCCATTTCCAACAGCTGACAAGAAGGTGAGAGTAACAGGGGCAGGGAGGGGCGGAAATAAGCATGGGGAAATAGTTTTACTTTGTGTAATGACCCATCCGCTCCCAGTCTTTATTCAAGCCTAATTTAATGGTGTCCAGTTTGCAAATTAATTCCAATTCAGCAGTCTCTCGTTGGAGTCTGTTTTTGAAGTTTTTTGTTGAAGAATTGCCACTTTTAGGTCTGTAATCGAGTGACCAGAGAGATTGAAGTGTTCTCCAACTGGTTTTTGAATGTTATAATTATTGACGTCTGATCTGTGTCCATTTATTCTTTTACTTTTAGAGACTGACCGGTTTGGCCAATGTACATGGCAGAGGGGCATTGCTGGCACATGATGGCATATATCACATTGGTAGATGGGCAGGTGAATAAGCCTCTGATAGTGTGGAGTGGTTTGCCTATATAGGCTGGGTTTTCCAGACTGCACAAAAAGGGGGTTGATATAAAAGGATGAACATGAACTGACTTGCAGCCTTCATATTGATTCAGCAAAGGGACAGGTTCTTCTGTCCAATGGGGAGTTGGAAAGGCTTTGACTTACTAGGGCCCTATAAGACCAATGGGTGTCTCCTGGTATATTTAGTGTGTGTTTAAATCTTTTAATTATTTTTTGTTGTTTTCTCTGTAATGCTTTTACCTTAATAATAAATGTGCTTGCTTAGAAAGAGCTGTGTGATAGCTTGTAACTGTGGCCAATACATTGTTCAGAGCCCTCAGAGGGAAAGCAAAGCACAAGTGCTGGCCTATGGTCAGACTGGCTTGCAGGGGATATCAGGGAGCTGTACAGATTTAAAAACCCCTGATCAGAAAGGAGTGGAACAAGGGTCTCTGTGCAGAGACAGGTGATGGCAGGAGTCCTGAGACCTGACTAGACAGTCCTGGAATGGACTATGGAGGAGAGGATACAGGGGCAGTTACCCTGAAATTATTACAGTCATTTTCACATGTTTCTGAAGTTCCTGGTTCCCACCATGATCAGAAACAAAGCACCAAAATGGGGGAGCTGTTGTGATATTTCTGTCCTAGGAAGAAGAAGGAAGGCGGAAGTATCATAATAGAATGCTTATTTTAAGTGAGATCTCTTGCCACTTTTTCTAATCCAAGTGATATAGATCAAACATTCATACATTTGAGTGTTATGAAAACTGAACCAAACTTCTGAAAATGTTCAGGTTCACCCATCAAAAACTACTACCACACTTGCAGTGTCTACCAAAGAAAGTGATTGACTTGGAGTATTTGATCAGTACAGCATGCTACCTTTAACTGTGTGTGTCTGTGAAAACGATAGACATACAGAATATAGCCATTAAATCAGTAAAACTGTTAAAGTGGGGAAGAAGCTTATAACAACATAAGTGGCAAAATTATGTCTAGAAGATAAAGGACCATAGCACTAGAACTGAATCTGATTCAGTGGTCAGCAGCAACAGAAGAACAGGAAAGAGATATTACAGAAGCAATTTCTGCACCTGTGACAATAAAACCAATGGCATTTGCATTTCCTCACAGGATGTTGTGCTAAAAGGACTACCCTGAGGATGCATGGCTAATGACAGTGAAAAGCGGACAGCAATTTCTTCCACTCAATCACATGAACTCTTAAGAGATGGTCATCAAAATCCTGTTTTGAGTTTGATCATTCAGTGCTGTCTTCTGAGGGTGGGTAAGACAGAGGAGAGAGAGAGAGAGAAAAGTAAAATTTAAGTGAATGTCATTGTCCCTTATATTCCACTGGTGTAATAAATAGATAAAGTACAATGTTCTTTGCACAGAACTTTAGATTGCTGACTCCTCAGGATTAAGTTCATGAGCTTTGGAAGCCAACTCATCCATGGTCATAAAAGTGTAAGTTAGCCTGCCATGGAAAGATCTGTCACTTACTATCTGTATAATCACACACACAAAAGCTATGGTAAAGTAACATTAAGATTACAAAGTCAAGCACTCAAAAGTTAGGAAATGCCATGGTTAAGGTTGCCTGTGCAACTGAAGAAACAGAAATTATGTCCTATGGCACCATATTGACACTCACATGGTTCACTGGCAGGGTTGGAATTTTCAATTCACCGCACAGACCTCTGTCACCTGAACTAATGAAGTAACCAATAGCAGTAGTAGCTTTTTAGCCTCTAAATGGACCAGCAGTAGAGGGGGATGAAATGCACGCTTTGCCATTGGGATTCATAGATATTTGCTGACAGTAGAGGAATGATGAGCCTAAAGAATCTTGAGTTCCATTCCTGGCACTGGAAGGGATTGTGCTCAAGGAGTCAGACCATTTTGCCCCTGTTCAGACTAAGCCTGTCCCGTTCTGTCTCTGTGTCTTCCCGCCTGTCCCTGTTCCAGTGCTGTCTTTCCCCTAACCCCATCTTCTCGTCCAAGTCCCAGACTCCGCATTCCATCACAGTTTCTTTGCTCATGCAGTCTTATTCTCTCCCCCTGGGCTCCCCATCCTAGTCCCAGTCTTCTCCTCACCTCAATTCCTGAGGTTTCTACTGAGCATGTGCACATTGCAATTTTTCAAAGGCTTATAACTTGGCCAGATGAGGGCATTGTTTCACATTAACAGCAAAAGTCACATCCCTGACACAAAAGCCACCTTCTGGTGCTCAGTAACAGCACTGAAGCCAGCTGCCCTCACTCTGCCCCCTCCCCCACTATTGGCAGGCCTGGGTTGCCTCTGCCTGACGCTTTCCCCTCCCCCATTTGCAACATGCCCCTATACCAAGTGGTGGGAGATGGGTGACATAAAACCATCTGCACTGACTTTGTATCACTTAAGATTGTCCTGTGTCAAGGTAAATGCTCATCAGCCCCTTTAGGGGTTGAGCCTACTGTGTATATGACAAGAGATAAAGGGTCTTGAGGCGGGTCATGCTCTCAGAAGTCACTGAGATACCAAAGCATCGGTGACTGTACACAGTACCATTCCAGCATCCCTTAGTTTTATTTGACTTTGCTTTGATGGATTTTGCTGCCTCCCTTTTCACTGCGGAACTGATGAAAATGTTAAATACTAAAAGCCTAATGGATCCTCAACTGGTGTAAATTGGCAGAGCTCTACTGAAGTCAATGAACCAGTTGAAGATCTGTCCCCATATCTTCACTCTGATTTTTCTCTATGACAAACAGATTGTTTGTTTGCTTTAATTTTTGCATCTCCGCTGAAAGGAAAACCTAAATCAGTAAAAGCCTGGGCCTGGTGAAAATAAGGCCATTCTCCTGCAGCTTGTGCAGGCATTTAAACCTGTACAAAATGTGTGTACAAAGCTAGTAAATCAATATGGAGGAATTTCACATCCACTTTCCTGTACTTTGCATGCTGTAAAAAGCTACACAGAGTGCAGGGCAGGGAAGAATCAGGCCCATTATTTCTGAAAAACCTGCTACAAAAGCAACATCCTCCCACAGCTTGGTCCTAGCTTGCCTATTTTGTGGGCTCCCAAATCACTGGTGTGTTTCTGAATTGCAATTCAATGAACAACTCTCAATACACTTTCTCTGCATTGCAGTCTTAATGAACTTAATTTAAACAAATGTTTCCAAGAAATTTCATGGCAGGAAGGGGCATTCCTCAGCCAAATGTTCTAAATAAATGAACTGTTGCTTTGGGTTTGTAGTGTAGCAATCCTCTATAAATCTGTTCAGGGGGTGCTGGATAATGCTGGATAAAACTGGAGGTGGACAATACCTGCCCACCCAATAGCTTTTAACCGATCTACTCAAACTATAGTTTCAAATATAGTTTAGAATGTTCTGTAAATCTTAGAAGAATGTATTTGGCAGCAGAAGCGGTGCCATCACAATGCATAAGTAGTTCAAGTACAGCAAGATATTCATTTTAAGTGAATTAATTTTGGCAACCCAACTGAATTAAAGCTCTTTTAATCTGGACTTCTATGTTGCCAATTTACTTAGAAAATGGAGAATAATTTATTTTTAAACATAAAGCCTGATCCTCTCAAATCTTACTCATGTGAGTCATCCTTATCCATCAAAGTAGACCCAGTGCAGGTAATGTGGACTACTCACATTACTCATGCGAGTAAGGTTTTGCAGGACTCAGTCTGTGTTTTGTGTTAACAAAAATATAATTATAAAGCTCTACTGCAGGCTCTACAGAACGTTCTCAATTATATGACCGTTGATTTGGAAGCCTGAGGTTTCTCTTCAGTGATTAATATACATGGAAGGGTCGCCACTGAGTTTATTGATGGGGATTTGAACAGTGGCTTAATAAATAGCATAGATAATGGTGATGGACGTGAGCACCATGGAGGTTCGCAATTTCAGCTGTTAAAGAGTGGCTAAGATTTGCCTTGGTGATAGGGGCCATATATGAACTGAAATAGAATTTCCTCCTGGAGGATATGTGAGCAATGCCAAGAGTCATGACTCCCTAAAGGAGTTCTATGGTCTGTAGCGTGGTTCAGAATACATCAGAGCTGTCTGTTGAATAGGACTGGTAGGAAATTTTCTATGAAAACATTTTTTTCAATGGTTTTTCAGCTAGGTGAAATGACAGAAAGTGCCTACTTGAACATTTTTGATTTTTCAATGGAAAACCAAAGCCCAGTAAAAGTTCAGGGTTTTGCTTTTTCTATTAAAAACCCTAATTTTCCACTGCAAACTTTGACAACAATGGTGGGGGAAAAGTTTATATTTGTCAAAAATTTCCCAGGTGCAGGGGAGGGGAATTCCAATCAGCTCTTCCGTTGAATACATTTTTAGGGGCAAATTTTTAGCCAGGCTTTGAGCACATGGAAAACTGCAAGCATACATTTTGGTATGCACACATTCTGGTACACGCCATAGTTTGTTGATGTAAGCACCTGCATTCCCACAAGTGCTACAATCACAGCCATAAACTCATTTGTCCCCACAAATACAAATTCTAACACTTCTGTGTAAATAGATGTTTACACTTGCAAAAAGTAAGCATGTGTATGTGCATATGCAAGTGAAGGCTGGGCCCTGGATATTTACTCATTACTGTTTAGAATGACTATTAAAATCTAGTCACCATTGGCCATGTAATGCTGTGAATAAGGATCCTGGACCGCCTATGGAAGAACTGCACTAAAGTTCTTGTCATCAGAGGTATTTAGCAGAGCCAGACTGATACTGTACTAGAAATTGATCTCCAACTTTCCATTAAGACATATGTGCCATTATGGAGCTCCCTTACTTAATTAATGGCTTGAACTTTGAATTCTTAGAGCCACATTGATTGTGAGAAAATGTATTCTGTCAGTTTGGAGAATACAAATCACACCAAGCTGCACAGTTTTATTAGATATCACCAGCCTCAAAATATATCTTATCTCTTTTATGAAGTAAGTAAGAAATGTCTACATGAGAGTGGTGTGTGTGAAAGGGGGGGGGGTACAAATGAATGTCCCCAGTTAGCCTGCCAGTATAAATATACCATGTACATTTCCAGGTTGACAGCTCATTGCATTCGTTGGGTCCCAGAACCTCACCGCAGCATACAACCCAAGCAGCTGGGTTGTGCATAAAGGGGATTCTTGAATTGTAGGGTTTTGTGGTTCGAGGCATCAGACCCCCACTGCACATGCCAATACAGCATCAGAGTGTAGGAGTAACCACATGCCATCCAATCCCTTTTACATCCTTTACCTTCCCTTAACACAGCCTCATGCAGGGAGCTGAGTTCTGTGGTGCACCCGCTATGTGAGCTCCTAAATCTCCCCACACAGAGTAAATTTTATAGACCATAAATCACAAGAGGAATGTATCCATAATAAATGTGTCCATTAATTATTCCATTCTTTTGTTAGAAAATGTGAATGTGAGCAGTCTGAAATTCAAGGATCAAATGTAATTGTCAACATTAGAATTCTGCTGTAATGTGCTTTCAACTACAATTGTTCTGGTACATTTCTGTGACTCAATTGTCCACTTTCCCTGTTCTCTAGCTTTTAAAAATAGAAACAGATTTATTTGTAAATATCTTCATCTTCTGCATCCACACTCCTCTTCATTCCCTACTCATATGCTTCCTTTCTGTCATTATACCTTCTACTAATAGGCTTTGTTGAAATTAAAATCCAGTCATTTTAAATATGAAATGCAGAGATGGGTCCAGACTGTAACCCAAGATCCAGATATTCAACACTGAGTGTAGGGCTTGAATTGGAATGGCTTGTGGCAGCTTAGTCAGCCCACACTCTTTTGGAAGCTGTTATCTGATGCTTCAGAATTTAAACTGTCCTATAAAAAATGTGTAGATGGTATGGTTGAAGAAATAACCCTAAAAATGTGAAAGAAAGGTAACAGCCTGAAATAATAGCTCTAAGAAATGTGTGAGCTGCCCCATTCATCTCAATGGAAGTGTTATCTCAGAGGCCCAGTGACAATGCTATCACACAACTTTGTTAATTATTTTGCCAAAAATCCAAGATCACAAATAAGGAGAGGGAAGGACATATTCAGATTTGCACAGTCAATGATTGACATCAAAGTTTGCCACCACCAGCAGGTGTCAGTGAAGAATTGCACGAACACATATTTTTTCCCAATATGTCTCATATAGCCAACAAGAAAGAGGGTAGAGCTGGTGTCTGAGTCCCATCAAGGAGGAGCCAAGTTCACAGAGACCAGTGGGGCATTCAAGTCTTATCAAAGGGAGCTGAGTTTAAGGCGTTTAGCAGGACATCTGATGGTAAATCGAGACTGAGGAGCACAGTGGGGTCCAAGTCTAAGTTCAGCACACTATGCATGATATTAGAACATTTGCACTATTTATTACCAGTATCATCTCATTTGGTTGTATCAGACAGAGGCTAAGCTTGGGAGAGTACCATTGCTTTTGTATTTCCCAATTCAACCCCTGAATGAGGGGTTTCCAAAGCCAGAGCTAGATCCCAATATTGTGGCATGGGACTCCTTCTACTATTGCATTTAACAATGCACTGAGTTGTGCTGGCTTGTGGTTTCAGTCTACTTCCCATTAACTAGCACCCCAACTAGCACCCTCAGCAGAGCTGCCCAGGATTGAATTTGCAAGAAAACCACTAACCTGTCAGCCCTAAAATGAAGCACATAGGGAAGAGGCCCAGCAGTAGCCATGCTGCCGCAGCTCTACTCTCTAATCAGACAGTGTACAGGGGAGATGTTACTGTTTGCAGCAGCATTAGTATCTCACAGCTTCTAGGGTGGTTCTTCCATATTCTGTGGGTGAGACATTTCAATTAGTTTTCAGAGTAGCAGTTGTGTTAGTCTGTATTCGCAAAAAGAAAAGGAGTACTTGTGGCACCTTAGAGACTAACAAATTTATTTGAGCATAAGCTTTCGTGAGCTACTCACGAAAGCTTATGCTCAGATAAATTTGTTAGTCTTTAAGGTGCCACAAGGACTCCTTTTCTTTTATTCCAATTAGAGAAGCTCCTCTCCTCCCTCCCAAACCTTAGCCACGCCCACCCTTCTTGTTTATCTGAATTTTATGCAGTCAAGGAAAAGATTGCTTCACAGAGCGGGAACTGCCTGAAGAGCTTCTTCTCCCCTCTCCATGGCCCCATCGTGGCTTTTCCCACAATTTCACAACCTTTTGTGTTGTGCAATAGCAACATTTGTTAATGCTGAGTTTAGCAGCCGGATTTAATTGTCTAGATCAAATGCTTGACCTCTCTGGGTTACCGAAAGAAGGTTAGCTAAAACTGCCTTCGTTTTCATACTATTTCTCAGACATTTGGATGCGTGTGAACGCATTTTGGAAGCACTGCTCTTGTACAGAATTACTATTGCACATGTTAGTCAAGATATCCTGCATATAGTGGTTCACAAATAAAATCTGTCTCATTTGCCCTCAGCACCTGTAAAAATCTTACATTGCAGTCATGAGGAATATATTGCTTACCGTCGTGAGGAATATGCAGTACGTTGCAGATCAAGATATGTATCCTAACACTGTTCACCTTCTCAAAGAAACCTCATCTTGAAATAATTATAATTTGTCACTTAATAGCATCTCCAATGAAAAAAACCCAAATGGGTATTCTACTTTTTAAAGCTCTGACAGTGCCACTTTATAAGGAACAAGGAAAATCCCATTTATATTAATGACACTAATTTAAGCCTATTGACCAGATAAGGACATATTAGTTATACTGCCATAGGCACCAGAATTACCAAGGAGGAAAACAAACAGAACCCACCAAACCTATTCCTGACAACTGTGGAAACAAGGAGTGAAACCTTGGCCCAGTGAAGTCAGTGGCAAAACTCCAGTGGCCAGGATTTCCAGTGGCCAGCATGTTTAGATAACACATCCTTAGGGGCTCCCAGTTTGACAAAGGGAGACATACAAGATGCAAATTGATGTACTACAGTGTTTGAAACACTGCCTTACTGTGTACTACTATTGTCAATCAGTTCAGAGAGTCCAAAACCAATCAGAGAAATGACAAGAGGCCTAGAGACTAGAAGTAATGAGCAACACTAAACCCTAAGAAGTTAGTTATCAGAAACAATAATTAATAATATATTAAATGAGCCAACTATCGTTAATTGCAGGATTCATCTCAGATCTTGGATGTCTTGCTGCCAAACTTCCCACACAAACGCTCTCCCTTCCACCTCATTTCTATTGACAGCAGCCCACCATCCTCATTATTGCCCATTCCTGCAAGTCTTCTACCTGGGAGAAATCTATTTCCCATAAGGTCACTGTGACTTTAGAATTCCCTCTCTTCAGTCCCAGTTAGCCTGATGCCATATCAGCATTTGGGAGAGGGCCAAGGTGTTGTGGTTCATGTTTTTGTTTGGTACCTGTGTTGCAGGGGATTTTGCATTGTAGTGTTTCCTGGTGATTGGCTGGCTTATGTTGGTGGGAAGGGGACAGGAAACTGCTGCTGCATTTGTGGTTTTGTTTTCCTTGAATGCTCAAGGTTGAATTTCCCATGGTTAACAGGGTACCCAGAGCCAAAGTTCAAGATCCTTATCCTCCCTTTCATCACTCAGCAGTCTACATCTCCATAGCTTCTCTCTGCTTCATTCTCACTCTTAACAGCTCCCTTTCTTTTAATTCTTGGTTTTGCATCTTTTCTCATGCTGTCCCGATATATGAAACAGTCAAGAGTTTCAGAGGCATAAAATACATCCACCCCATCTCTTTGTCAGTGCATGGTTATCGCTAACAGTATGTTCATTAGTGCTTCAGCTTGCTCAGCCCATTTAAAAAAGTTCCAAGTGATGGTTCACCACCTCCCTTGGGTGACTATGCTACATCCTAATGCATTTCACTGCCAGGCTGTGTTAGCTGGATACTCAGCCTAAATGTCTCCTCTTCATTTCAGCCCATTACTCCTACTAATTCCTCCACAGTGAACAAGTCTTCTTCATCCTTGGTGTTTACACCCTGCAAATACATTTATAGGCAGTTACCCTGATTAGGCATATTTTTCAAATAGCTGTTCCTTCTTTATTTTCATGGTTAAGCAAAGAGTGAGTGATGACTGAGAATAATGCAGCCTGTTGTGAAGTATATTGAAGATTATTCTAATTACTGCCCAGAGACATCATATTGGAAGCAGAAGAGTTCAAGTCATACTAACATATTTCCTTCCACTGTATTTCCTTGAACACAAATTTGCAGCTCCACATGCCCATCAAAGGGTGCCTGAAGTATACCGTGTGCTGCGCTCCATAGAACAGAGGGTCCAATCTCCATCAATATCACTATGTGTGTTCACGTAAATGATGAACTGATAAAATGTAGCTTTTCATTACGAATCCATATAGATCTGAAACACGCCCTGGCCAGCACAGTGAAGAGGAACAAAGACACATCTTCTGTAAAAGGACTCTTGTCAGGGGAGATTTATTATAACTGGCCTGAAGGGTAGTCTAGGAAGTACACTTTTCTACTCCTTGGAACAAGAGTGATGTATGTTCCTGCCTAGCAGCTCCTGCTGTCTGCAGCAGTCAGTACATTTCCCCTACCCACAGGCTATGCTCCCCTCGATACATGGGATTCTGCAATCCCATAATCCTTACCCCCAAAACAGCTGCAGGGGATTCTACTGTGCTACTGTAATATAAATAAATATTAATAATGATAATAACACAGTAGGGAATAGTCATATGAATAACGACTATAGACCTGAGTTAAGGGTTTGCAGGAACAGACCCCAGTATGCATGTCAGCACATTAGCAGGCAGTCCAATTTAGCATTCCGTACAGGGCTCGGAAAAGATCCAGCCCTGATACATACGCAGGGAATAATGCTCCTTAAGTCCTCTTACCCATCCTTCTCCAATCCTTCCATGCACCAGGTCAGTAGAGAGCAACATTTAGCTCTGAGTTTCTCTAAACTTAAGGTTGGCAAAAACTTTTATGTTTTGTCATGTATTGACTTGGACTTGAAAGGGATTTTGTACAGATGTTAGACTTCAGGAATACCCAAAGGGAAAGTACAGAAATGGAGGTGCAATAGGTTCACAGCTGACAGCACATGAAATGCTAAGAGAGAGCCACGGAGAGAAAATATCAAACACAATTATATGGTCAGATCCTGAGTTCTCTGACTTCATTTGGCCTCCAGGTGGACAAACTCCAATTAATTTCAATCAGAGTAAAAATGGAGGTGATATCTCAGGATTTGACCTCGAAATTAAATGCAAAACCAAGGAAACAAGCCATTGTTTTAAAAATAATGACAGAGCTACCTGCTAACATGTAGAATTAAATGTGAATAAAGTACAAACACGCTATGTGTTTAGTCATTACAGTAATAAAATAAAATATTTATTTTGTAAAAAAGCAGCAAGAAGAGAAAAGAAAAACATTGAGCTGAGCACGTATAGTCACAAACAAAATCCCAATTGTCCTTGGCAGATATCTGGAATTGGGGCAGAATGTGAGAGCTTTGCTATTTCAGATCCATAGCAAAAATACATTTTTTAAACTCATTTTGCTCTTAGGGCCTATTTACACTGATAAAAGCCTGCAGTAGCTGGTGCACACTAGCTACTCCGAATTAACTCTCTTTGTGGACACTTACTGCACACTAAGACTGCCTTGTGCCCATTATCTTAATTCACTTTGCAAGTGTACTAAGCTAAACCTCCCAAGGGCACTCTTAATGTGCAGTAAGAGTGTCTACATGGGGAGATATAGTGTGGAGTAGCTGATATGCTCTAAATTCACTCCCTAACTTAGTGCCTGCTAGCTTATCTGTATAGGCAAGTCCTAGTGAATTAAAGTAAACTGAAGAAAGGCTACCTTCATTCTGAATGTGAGTGTCTACAACGGAGTTTAATGCAGTTTAACTAATCCACTTTAAATTCACATCTTTAGTTCATTCAGGTTAATTTTTCTGAACATCCTCGTGTAGACGAAGCCTAAGGACATAGTTCTAAATCACAATTCCTTCTTACTCTGAGGGTGTAGTGAGTGAAACACCCTCTATGCCTGCTCAACTGTTCTGGCCAATGAATAGATGGGGGTTGGGGCCACAATGCTGCCCATTCCCCACCCTTCTCACCCCTCCTACCTGCTTTTAGGAACGGGTAAGCAGATGCAGAGCACCTATATAATCCCATATGCCAAGTCTGGGTAGGCCATGCAGGGGTGCTCAGAGAGTTTTACTTGCTCTTACACCTTAGCAGGGGAGTGTAGTCCAAGTCAGAGTGTAGCCTTTTATGCAGCCCCACTTTCATATATGTAATTCGTAGCTTTTAAACAAACAGCTGGCTATTGGATTCCGTATGCACCCAAACACTGGACGTTTTGGGTGAAAATGTATTGCAGGAGAAAGCTTGTATTTGCCTTAGTATTGCATATACAGCATGACCATGACTCAAAATAGAATAATAGAGCAATGAGGAGAGTGTGGATCTACTATCTGATTTACATTAATGTTCATTATAGAAGGATAACAGTAGCTCTCTTCTCAGCCATGTAATCAGGGAATTATACAAGAGAGACCAGTCGTGTTATGCCTGTATTTTCTTTCCAAAGTCTATTCCAATCTTTCAGTGCTTCACAGTTTGCTCTGTTTACACTCCACTCATTTTCATCTCTTCCAAGAGTGCATTAGCAGAATGAATGATCCGGAACATGAATGCTTTATCATCATGGGACACTGAGTTTGGTCGGGTACAAAATCATGGCTTCTGCTCTTTCAATGGCAAATTGTTTCCTCACTCTTTTAATCTGTATTGCTGGGCAGATGCTAGGAAATAATAATCTCGTAGGTGCCTTGTACAGTGCTTGTTGGCTTTGTTAATCTTAATATTTAATAGCTTTCAATACTCTCTCTTTGCTGTTCCCATGTGAAAAAGTTACTATCATGGTAACTGCTGCCTCTCTACTATCAGATGACTCTCTCAGGAGCAATTTAACGAAACCGCTCAATTACTCTTGAGTAATTATTTTGTACATAACATTAGTAGTTAAAATCATCTGGCCAAATTCTGCTCTTCTTACACCACTGTAAATCTGGAGTAAATTTCTACTCACAAGCATGATTTGGCCTCTGTTTTCTTTGCTGATATGTGTGAACATTTGTATACATTAAGCAGGTGGTCAATAACTACATTATTCTTAAAATATGTTTTTAAAAGTATTAGAAATGGAATCTGCTAAGCAATTGTCACCCCAAGTTGATTTAAACCATAGGTGTGTAGAAGACAGCCGCACAAGCCAAACCATTTCTAGAATTTGTCTGTTTTCACTGGGACTTCACACAAAGCAGATGTTCAGAAATGAGGCTGTCTGGATTGCAAATGAGGCAGCAGTTCAAGTTGAAATTGAAGCTCATCTGACATCATGGGTGGGGCTAATTTTCCTGTACTGAGGAATGATGGCATGAAGTCACCATGTACTCATCCTTCAAATCCCTCCCCTGGACCCAACTGCAGAAATCAGCCAACCAAAGATGGTCCAGATGTGTGACAGGCACAGCTGATTCTATTTATTTTTTTAAAAGGGAACTATTAGGAACCATCAAGGTGAATAGAAGCTAGCCTATTAAAACAAAAACAAAAAATGTGATGATGCTTGACCTCCTTTCCCCTTTGAGTCTTGTCTCAAATTGGATTGCAATTTCTGGGACAGGGGCACTCTTTTCCTTTTGTGTCTCTACAATGCCTGCATACTGGGTCCCCACTCTTGATTTGGATCTGTAACAATGCAATGGGTTTATTTAATCCCTGAGAAGGCAGTGAAATTTGATTGTGAGTGGCTCTAGAATCCCTTTCTTGCCAAACTCAGGTTCATTCAGAATATAATCAACTGTCAGATACAGAATGAACATCAGGGGCAGAGATTACCAAAATTGTGAGCCTAAATGACATATTTTGCAATATTTTATAACAATAACTACAGGCAAACTTAGGTGCAAATTCACCATCCTCATGCTGTTACTAATAAAGTACAATCATGCTTTTGATTTGGAAATACGTGAGCAGCCACTTATCTTCATTTGATTAAAGTGATGTCATATAGAGCTGTGTTAAAAAAGCTTTGTGTAATATTGTTCAGATATAAACTGCAGATGTGAAGCTTGTGTGGTTTCTAGGTTTTGCAGGAAGAAAGGCTTTTGAAACACACAGCAGCCAATGATCAGGAGGTTCTGGACAGAGAGCTATGCAGTATTTGTGACTTTGGCACAGGAACATTTCCCCCTGGTGTTTGGAACTCATTTCCCCTCTTTATTTTTCTCATTTGTAATTGTTTACATGCTGTGGTGTTAGAACGAGAGCTAACTGTGACCTGAAAGTGATTGGGGCATGTACATTGTAAACAATTCTCCCTTAAACTGTGGAGAGTACCTGTTTGATTAGTTTCTCTCTCTCTCTCCCCCTTTCATTACTAAATAGCTTTAAACTTAAAATGATGACTGTATTAGTAAATAACTTTGATGTGGGGTGACTCTTACCTCCACTAGGGTGACCAGATGTCCCGATTTTATAGGGACAGTCCCGATTTTGGCGGCTTTTTCTTATATAGGCACCTATTACACCCCACCCCGTCCCGATTTTTCACACTTGCTATCTGGTCACCCTAACCTCCACACTGGTAAGTGGATGCACACAGGACAAACCCTGCTTTTATGCACAGCCAGCATATATAATCTGCTCTGTGACTGCCTTTCAACAAATGAAAACAAGAATCTTTGCAAGGACCAAGCACGATGTTTTCCATCAGGCTGGACATTAAAACCCTACTTCCTGTGGAGCCACCAGACAATATTTTCCCATTTTGAGATTACATCAGTCAGAAATTAATTATTTATGCCTTTTTTAAAGAAATGTGCCAAGAACATCAAAACATTCCACTAACACAGATGAAAGATAATTGAAATCCTAAAGAAATGGGGACCTGATCCTGACAAGCTTTTAGCGCCCAAACTTCTACTGGGAACATCTCTGAGGATAAAGTCTTTTGTGAAAGCTCTTTTTCAAACGCACAACCCAGAATATGAGTTTGGGTTTAGATGGGCTTGACATATTGACTACACCAACATAAGCACATGTGGTTATAGACATCAGTACACTTCTACACAGGTATATGGCTATTTACACATCATTATACATACTCATAAATCTTTTATACCCCTTCATGTTTCACTTGATTTCATTTCTCAGGTGCAAATAATCCAGTGGCTAGAGAGGTATATTGACATTAGTAAACTGCCTGAAGGACAGACTGGGGAGAAAATGGATCTTTCCAGGCTGTTTTCTTAGTGCAGATTTGGAGTGTGGTGCTTATAAATGCAAGTTTAAAAGTGATTAACAGAACAGGAAGTGCACTGGGACCCTCCATAATGAAAGCACTGCTGCAAGGCTGTCAGCTTATTCCTGTCTAGTGGCAAGAGTAAGACCAGTGGAGAGCAGCTGGCATTGCAGTGATACAGGTGCATGCAGAGGATGACAGTTCCTCCACCTACTGATCAAGCCTTTTTTACATCCTGAACTCTTGAGACTTACCTCTGCTTGAGGTGGAGAACTCTGCTTAGCACTTAGTCACACCTACACGCACACATAATTTCCAATTATACTACAAAGCAACAGTCTTGCCTCCCTACTGCCCATTCCACAAGGCCTTGCAGGAATAAGAGATTGATTCATAATATATCTTAGATTCCTTGGTAGTGCCGAAGAGCAATCTGAGAGCTGAATTGTTTGAACTGGGAGTGGCAGATGAACATTCCATGTTCTGTCTTGGAGAGGCAAATTAAGGCTTGCTGCCTTCTCATTGGGCACCTGGGGAGAAGGGCTAACTATTGCTTATTTCTATTCCTCTGCAACGCAAAGTAACCTGTGCCCTTTTCATAACAAGAAAAAAGACCTCTCCAAAACACACGTTCAACAAATATGTTGGCTTTACTTGTATTAGTACCTTAAATCTTGGACACTATTCAGGAGCATATTCATTTTCCTACCACGGCACCAGGAGAAAATAAAAAGAGGCTTCTAAGCCATTATGGATTTACCTGCAACTGGAAGAGATTAGCAGGCAGGTTGTATGTGCTACTAAAAAAGTGAATGCTAATGTTTTCACTAACTACAGTATCTCAGCTCTCCTTGCGTTGAATATATTTTCAAGTTGTCACCAATCAGTCAAGTGCTGAAAATGTAGTCAGGCATCTCCAGCTGCCTAGTGGATAAATGTGTTTCCAGAATGCTTGCTCTTAACAGTAGTTTAATGAGTGTTAATTTTATGTGTTGATGTATGTTGTAGGGAATATGAGAGATCAGCTGAAGGCGTATTTATTGACACCATATGGCAATCCCATAAATCATGGCCAGTTGCAATTCTGTGTTTTCTTCCCCAGGTGTAAGCTAATTGAATAATATGTATGCATCATGTGTGTGGTGAATTCGCTTGTAAAATGTAAATAAGTGGTGGAATGATTTTTGGAAGAGGATCCTACACTTTCCCTGCCTGCTGCAGAGGGCAAAAGGGGAGAAATGATCTCAAGTCCATTTGCAAAGAGGTATTTGATGGTTCAGTGGGCTCACCTTCTAGCCACAAGTTTGGTAACAGGTGTTTAGGTGGAGCAGGTATTTAATAATTCAAAATTGATTAATGGTAGATAACTACAAGGGTCCACATCCTCACCTTGTATAAGCCAGCATAGCTGCCCTCCACTCAGTGGAGCTGCACCAATGTACGTCATCTGAGGATCTTTTGTCCATTGTATTTAGATGAGTTTGATTACTCATGTATATTGATGTTTTGGTAACCTATGAACAGTGATTGTGTCTATTTAAATACGTTAATTAAATATACAGTTGTGATAAAACTGGCTCTTACTCCCCTCTATTTGTATTTTGACTCAGCTCAGATCTGTCATATACTAGAGAATAGTAGGTTTCAGAGGAGCAGCCGTGTTAGTCTGTATTCGCAAAAAGAACTGGAGTACTTGTGGCACCTTAGAGACTAACAAATTTATTTGAGCATAAGCTTTCGTGAGCTACAGCTCACTTCATTTCCACTGAATGCATCCAATGAAGTGAGCTGTAGCTCACGAAAGCTTATGCTCAAATAAATTTGTTAGTCTCTAAGATGCCACAAGTACTCCTTTTCTTTTTAGAGAATAGTAGTTTCATAATATTTGTTTTTCTTCCTGACAGATCCCAAGTCAGTGCTGTACCCTGGCTACAGCAGATTTTAATATTTAGTGAGATTTATCTGCACCAATATTTCTTATTCTTTGGGTTAAAATTGATTTTCATTCTCCTTGGCCCAGAATGGACTGTTTGCTCTTGGATTTTCCCTAGATTGTGACTGAGGCCAGATGGGCCACAGAGTGTCAGAAGTGCAGTTCCCAGTTCAGCTGAAGGATAATTGCAAAGGGAATTACAAAACAGAATCCCATCAGTAATGTTCAGACTTTCAGCGGGGGACTTTCCTCATTCATCCTAAGAGTGTTCCATTATTCCCTTCGTAGCGGATGCATATTTACATGGTGTAGATTAAAGTCGGATTTTAATTAAACACATGCTTGTGCTTTGCCCTTTATTAGGTGAAAAACCGTTTGTAATCCTATTGACTTTATAATTTGTGACCTAGAGCTAAACCATTGTATGACTATACCTTTTAAACTCTGGAAGGATATAATTCTACACAAAATAAACATAACTTTAGAAAACCTGCACCGAATGTGGCTCTCTTTGCCTAGGTACCTAGATGGCCGCTAACATGGCAGCATTTGAGTACCTCCCCCACACATGCAAAATAGAAATAAGAAGAAGACAGTTACGTACCATGGTATCAATACAGTTCCTCATGAAAACTGCCTCTGCCTGTTCCCGATTATGGAATGACCTGTTTCCCTTGATTACACTGAGCCTTGGGAACCTTCTGGAAACCAGTGCCACACAAGTGTCCTTTCTTGACACCAAATGTCAGCAGTTGAGTTTATAAAAGAGACCGATCTAATATTTCTGGGGACTGGGCATGTAAGGCCTTCTCAGAAAGGAAAGCACAGAGCCATTGCAGCCCATTAGCAATTATCTTTAAAAAGTCATGGAAGATAGGAGAAATTCCAGAGGACTGGAAAAGGGCAAATATAGTGCCAATCTATAGAAAGGGGAATGAGGACAACCTGGGGAATTACATACCAGTCAGCTTAACTTCAGTACCCGGAAAGCTAATGGAGTAAATAATTAAGCAATCATTGGTATTAGAAAGAATGTTTCCTCCAGGAACTAAAACTATACACTACAGCATATCATGTGGCAGATTTCTTTAAATCACAAATCCAAACTTTCCCAACCTTTTGGCCAAGCAGAGATTGAGTGAATAGCAACCGTATATGCCTCACCAGGCACATTTAGAGTAGTTCTACAATACTACCCTAATACATGATCCTCCGGGATTACCTTTTAAGAGCAGCATATTTGTTGCAATGATTCTGCCTATGTGACTTTGTAGATAGTTAAGCCGGTCCTGATAGCTTCTATTTCTTTTGTCTGTGCTTTGTAAGGAGGCTGGAGACTAAGTGTAAAGCCATTTCCAGTTCTATATTTTTGTATACCACCGGTGCTTTCCAAAGAACACAATAAGCTATTTTATTTAAGCTAAGGCATGGGTCTGAAGTTCTGCCATTATTTATTTGTTGTACTGCAACAGTGTGCTTGATGCTGAACTGAACTAGTAGAAGTCATGGGGTTTTGACTTAAAGCAATTTATAGTCGAAGATCCACCACCTACACAGTGCATGGTGCCTACAGGGAGATGCTGAGTGCTTTCAGCTCCCAGTGAGATGAGGGCACACAGCACCTTGCCACTCTAGACTCAGAGCTCAATGCCATAAGGTGCTCAGCATTCTTGTGAGCTGAAATATTGGGACCTAAATCCTGTGTATCTGCCATAAAACCTCTTATTTTGGAGTGGCACATGGTAGGAAACAAAATCTTGTGCTTCTTGGGGAGCAGGGGGAATACAACTGATGCATTTGTCTCAGGAGATTTGTAGCTATGACAATATAAATTGTGAGGAATGAAAAAAAATCACTTTGGTGAGTAAAATTAATAGTTCACCTTTTAAAGTCATCTTTTTACATAGTCTCCACAAATCCAATTGAAATGCTAATCTTAAGAATTTAAATACCACAAAGAAACAGTAGCTAAACTATTAAATTATAAAGAAAGATCACTTCCTTTGTTTTAACCTTTATAATGAAAATTATTTTCTTATTAAAAAAATCAGTGCTATTACTATATTCTTGGGTTTTTAAAGAGGTAATGAGCAGTAAACATGGCAATTACTCACATACATTACTAAATGTCATTTGTTAAACAATTGCATACTACGAAGAGGAAGAGATATCTATTCAAGGAAGAAACTTTCGTCCGATTTCATACTCTGTGAATTCTAATTCTTTAATGTGATGCTTGAATAATTTTATGCACAGCACTGCAAATAAAGGTGGAATTTGCTTGATGTCTGTTTGACTATGGGCTTAATTGAAATGCTTCTTACACCATCTTGTGTGCTAAGTCAACCAGCAAAAACCCCAATGTGCTTTTAAACTATACAAAGCTAGATAGTATATCACACTTTAAACATGATATATAGTAATATTAAATAATTTGTGTTGCTTTTACCAAACCACTAGCCCAGGGTTTTGCAGATCTTTTTATCTGCAATAATAATTACTCCAGCAAGAACAGTTTTAATTAAATGTCTCTCTTTAAAATCAAGAAACATGTACTAGGTCAAGTATTCTAGGTAAACTTGCCAGACTATTTTGGGTGATTATTTCAAAGTTTTCTTTCACACTCTTTAATATTTCTGATGTTATTTAAAGGATAATAAATGTTGTACCATGTTTATTATTTTCGTCATCAGTATTGTATTTTATTGATCGCTCTTTTTGATTAGAATTTGGTCATAGTAAGATCTTCAAATACATTTGTAATGAGGAACTGTATTCCCTGTATAATGTTCACCTGTGCAAAGTATTTAAAATCAACATACAATGGTTGCTATTAAAAAGTCAGTATAGTCTAGCTGTAGGTTCTGATTCTGCACTAACTCAGATCTTGCAGATTAATTTACATCTATGCAAAACAGCCACCATTGTGATTTGGTAACATTTTGTACTCCCTTTGTACAGGTGTAAATCACCGCACAACATTGAAAGCAGGAAAGAATTGGGGCTCTGGTATTTATAGGAGGCCAATCACCATAGTACATGGGACTCATTATCCAGATTTACATAAGCATAAAAGTGATTCAAAATGAACTCTGCTCATGCCCATGATCAGATATCACTGCTTGTACTTAGATTCATTCTTTCTTTCTGTTTCTCCTGTCTCCAATGTTGAAAGACTTGATCCTGCACTCATTGAAGTCAATGGCAAAAACTCCCATTGATTTTAATGGTGTAGGATCAGACCTTCAGCCTGTGCTATAGTGCTCACTTAAAAATAAGAGTGTTGCTCAAGACTTTGAAGACATCATGTTGGAGTCATAGAAGTGGCAATGAGGCCCTGGAAAGTTGGGTCCGAGTCCTCTGTGATGGAGGATGACAATACTCCTTTTCTATGGTTATTTTCCTGCTCTTCCAAAGGCACCAGTGCTGTCCTTCCAGGCACTCTCCATTCCAGTCAGCTTGCCATCTTCCTTGATGTCTGGACTCACTAGGCTTGGAAGAATTCCTGCCACTCTTGAATCCACTCTGGTGGCCAGCACATCCAGCATGTTTCTGACATTTTTGATTTGCTCCTTGACTCAAGAATACAGAAGTCTATTTTCTCTTGGTAGGTTGTAGGCCTCCTTCATCATCAATGCATGAGTATTAGAACCAGTGATGGTGTAACAGATGTTATTAGCGTTGGTATAAATGTTAGGGTCTGGGCCAAATAGCTCCCTCTATTCACACATGCAGACTCACTGCCTCCCACCAAAGTCTGTACTTACAAGGAAAAATCACGTTAGATTGGCTATTGCAATAGTGGTACTGTAGAGCTTCCTTTAGACATTTGAAATAAAAACATTGAGCAAATTGTGAGTTGTTCCTTATATTGGGATATTCACATGAAAGGATTTTTTCCTAGATGAAGAAATACAGAATACAAAAGTGTATTCAGTAATGTAGAATTGTGTACATGAGAAAGCTACAATGTGGCAGTTATTCTTTTACACAATGACCCAAAGTCTAAATGCAGTCCACATCCAGTATATCTCCTGTGCTTTTCATATTGTAGAGGCTATTATAATTGATAATCATAATATGTATCAGTAAAACATCTACAGTGATGCACTTCATTGCATTTGGAATTGGCTAATATTAATTTATTTCACTTGTATGCCACACATTTTCCTTATTTTGCATATGAACCTGATTAAATTAGTGTGGCAACTGATTAGATGTTGTTCATCTCATCTGTGTTTCTATGTCAACTATTTCTGTGGGTTCATATATTGGTCCCTGATTCTGCAAACTCATGCACACACTTTAACTTTACTACCATGAATAGTCCCTTTGAAGTAATTGGGACTACTCATAATAGTAAAGTAAACTTACATGTAAGCATTTGCAGGATTGGGCCTTGGTTCCTGTAGTAGCTCCAGCTAAGGCCAACCTAAGAAAAAGTAAGGAATATTTGGCATATCTCAGTAATGCTTCATCTCTGTGTCAAATGCCTCATATGGATCTTGGCAACAACCTTGTTTAAGGAAAGCTCTGTGCTGTACTGTGGGGCTAGGAAGGTTATGCAAGTATAACGGGGATTCTTATACAATGCATTCAATAACTATGTTTTACCAACATACAATTTACATCCTGGAGCAACTTTTTGTTGTAATAAAAATAAACACTTAGCCCATGATTTTCAAAAGTGAGTGGTAATTTTGCTTCAGTGTTTTGATGCCCAACTTGAGACTCCTCCAGGATGGGTGCTCACCACTTTCTGAAAATCAGGCCCCTGGAGTCATCTCAAACTGGGCAACAGAAAGCGGAATAATCCAAAATCACTACTTGCATTTAAAAATCTTGCCTCTAAGCCTGTAGAGAACATGAAGTATAGTGTGAGGGGCTAACAGACACCTGACTTTCTGAAAGACAGTAGAAATAAATGGTAACCAGGAGCAGCTGCTGTAAAGAGGCAGGAGAAGAGACTCTAGTGATCCTGTGTGGACTGAGAGTCTGAAACAGACAGTGGACTTTGAATTGTAAAATGTGAAGATATTTCCATTTCCGAAAACTTGCAGATGGATAGAGACTAGAGAGACTTGCTAGGTAAGTAAAGGGATAGCAATGAGATTAAACAAATTACGTTGATCTGAAAAGGGGGAAAGTGCTTTGATTGGAAAGAATTAAAATAATTAAGGAAATAAAGGACAATTAAAAGACCCCCCCCCCAAAAAAAATCCCTGAAAGTGTCAATGATGTGGTCTGGTAAAATGGAGGGAAATCATGTTTCGTAAAATAATTATTAGAAGTTGTAAAATTAAAAACAAACCTGAAGCACCTTTACCAATGAGAATGCTATCTAATGAATTTTAATTGCTAACAGTGAAAGAGAACTGTGTTATTCCAGGAGCACAAAGGATCAGCAGAATTCTTTGATTAGGACGAGGGCACACAAGGCAGGTTTACCTCTGGCTTCAGTTGGCCACAGCCAGAGTGCTAGCATCTGGCCCCGTAGCATCTGAAACCATGTTGCTTGGTCCTGGTTCTGCAGCTCTACAGTATTTACTTGGGATTCAGACATAACCTCCCATCTCTTGCAGCCCATTTAACTTCTACAATCATACAAATTGTGCAGATAAGGACAGAGAAAACATGGCCATTTGCTGTATCAAAAGTGATCAGCTGCGTAGCCCTGGCTGAATTTAGAAAAAAGGGTGATTACATGGGGAGCCATGGTATCTAGCTTAATGGTGCTTATTAGGCCTAAGGGAAATATGATCTCTACCTTCTGGCAACTGCCAAACCCTGATAAAACTAGATTTTGAGATGAATGATGAATATTGGGTATCCCAACTTCTGCAATATATTTAAACGGAAAGATCAAAAGCAGGTAGGGTTGCAAACCCTCCCAGTTTGGCCGGGAGTCCCCCGGAATCAGGCTTGATCTCCCAGAGGCTATTGAAGCCAATCCAGGAGATTTTGGGCCGCTAAAAGTCTGGTGGCGCAGCGGGGCTAAGGCAGGCTCCTTACCTGCCCTGGCTCCGGGCGGCCCAGAAGCGACCGGCATGTCTGGAGCAGTTCCTAGGCAGAGGCGCAGCCAGGGGGTCTCCGCACACTGCCCCAACTCCAAGCACCTACTCCGCAGCTCCTATTGGCTGGGAATGGGGAACTGTGGCCAAGACGAGCTGTAGGGGTGGTGCCTGCAGGCAGGGGCAGTGTGCAGAGCCACCTGGCCGCCCCTGAGCATAGGAGCTGCTGCTGGACATGCTGCTGCTTCCAGGAGCCACCCGAGGTAAGTGCTGCCCAGCTGGAGCCTGCACTCTGCACCCTCACCCCCTGCCCCAGCCCCCTCCCACACCCAAACTCCCTCCCAGAGCCCATACCCCGAATCCCCTCCTGCACCCCAACCCCCTGGTCCAGCCCTGAACCCCCTTTCACACCCAAACTCCCTACCGGAGCCTGCACCTCTCACCCCCTCCTGCACCCCTGCCCCAGGCTCAGCCCAGAGCCCCCTCCCACACTCTGAACCCCTCGGTCCCAGCCCAGAGCCTGCACCCCCACCTGCACCCCAACCCCCTGCCCCAGCCTGGTGAAAGTGAGTGAGGGAGAGTGAGCAACAGCAGGGCTGACATGAGAAAGGGCGGGGCTTCAGAAGGGGAGGGGTCTTGGGAAAGGGACGGGGCAGGGGTGGGGCAAGGGTATTTGCAATATTAGACAGTTGGCAACCCTAAAAGCAAGCAGGATTTCCATATCTGACCAGTAAAATGTCTGCTGTAAACCTGATGGTCTACAATAGGTACATTTACAGTCCTAATAGGACATTTAACTGGCTCTTGGTTTCCTGTTGTGTTGTAGGCAGCAGAAAGAATTCCCAACAATACCCTATTCATGTCTTTTTGACATCTCAGTGGAGTATTTTATTTAGTACCAGTCTTCTGTTACAGCATTATATTTTACCCAGAGAAACTTCCCCTTTGCTATTATTTAGACTAGACCTATGGTTTCCATTTCTCATGTTAAAAGGTTTAACAGAAACTTTTCTGCTATCTTTAGACCTCCCCCAGGACCAGCTTCTTGCACGGAGGTGATTATGATTTGAAGAGAAGTATTTTCATTGCAAATTTCAGCATCAGGATTACAAATATTTTGTACCACACTATACCATAGCAACAGCACCATGTCCTCTGCAGATGTTTGCATAAGAATCGTGTAACACTTTGTTCGACAAGTTAGAAGTGAGGGGACTAATAACTAGGCTTTTTGAAGTATCGCTATTTATTATGAATTGAAAAAAGAGGAAAGAGGGATGAAGTCAGGCTTTAGAAAAGGCTAAAGGTCCAGAAGGTCCGATTGTGGGGAATTATAAATTAAACAATGCATTTCCACAAATTACACAGGGCTGCCCGACAATTTTACCAGTCACTACAAAATTGCCTCATGCCATGCTATATCAGAGAGACTAGGCTCCTTCGGAAAGAGAAATGCTTTTTTCAACAGGTTATTAAACACCTTTGGTCATTTTACAAAAACATAAATGGATGTGGTGGTTTTAGTACATTTCAAAAGCTTAACTGTTTCTTTTAGTGTTTTATGTATTTATTTTCTTTCATCAACCAATTGATTTGGGGCTTGAGTCTGCACTTGTTGAGAAGTACTTTATTTCATTGTAGTCCCATTGAAGAGGGCTACTGGTGGAGCAGAGTACTACCCAACATGACTGCATTTAAGTTCCAGTTCAGCAAGGTGCTTAAGTATGTGTTTAATTCTTGCTGATTTCCAGGAATCATAAACATGTATTTAAAGTTATGCATATGCTTAAGTGCTATGCTTACCTAGTGTCCTAATGAGTCAAAGGACTCTTTACAAGTAGGCCTTCAGTCAGCCAGTTCAGATATAATAAGAACCAAAACAAATGCTCAGATATCTTTGAAACAAACAACAGCTAGGTTAACTTGTACATTTAAAAAAAATTTTAAGAAATTAAATTTTTTTGAGAAAAAGCAAAAAGTACCTAGAGAAACTCTGTTCTTGTGTTATATTCAGCCGTTTTGCAGATCAAAGAAGTCTGGACAGCCCACAGACTTATGGCTAGAGAGGAGATTGTTACAACTGAGACTGAATTTTTGGTGTGCGTTTCTGTGAATCAAGATCTTAAGTGTTAGCTCTCAATATAACGCTAAACCTAAACCAAACAATGAGCACTTAGCATATATGAATTCCATCATTAGCAACCACATGAATCTTAATATTTCTTACACCATACCTATTGCATTGTATATATTTCAACTCTTAAAAGAAAGAATCTCTCATAAAACATCATAGTATTGCCATTTGTTAGATATTCACTGTAGTATTTAAAATACAAGCACAGAGAAATATACGTCTTCCAACTGTAGCTGGGAATTGCACCAAAAAGAGGAGACCCACAGGAGATGAACAGCATACACACTGCTACATAGAGTTAGGATTATTCAGTAGGGAACCTCTGCTATTCCCCCAAACAGTATTTCCACAACTTTTACTCCATAACAATAAGAAACTGTGAGCCAGACTCAGACGTGCGTCAAGGAGTGTAAGTTGGCATGAATTACATCTTCTTGTGGCCCCCTCAGTGTCTAAGCTGCACATGAGTTAGGTCGGTATCCATTTTCCAAAGTGTAAATTACACCTACCTCTGATCTCTCTGAATTTAGCCCACTGAGTCTGAGATAGTCTAAGATGATATAACTTACATCCCGAGGGTCTGAGAAAGAGGGAGTAATATGAAAAGAAACTACAAGGAAGGTGTAAGATAATGAACGCCAGCTGCTTTAACTTACAACTTTTTTTTATCCTAAATGTGTAAATTACACTTAGTATTCTTGTTACATTTCACCTCTTTTTGTTTTACTTTGCAAGATTATATGTAATAAAGAATAATTCCAGTTACTTCAATGTGTTCTGATGGATTCAGAATGACATGTGACCTTGTGGAGGGTGTGGACTAGACAGGCCAGATCTAGGAGTCTGAAAAACCCCTTTTCTATAGTTAAGAAATATTAAGTTTGCTAAGTTACAGAGGCTATATGTATTGCTTTGATTTTAAATTAGAGAATTGATTCTTGCATGCTCAAATGCAATCTGGATATGAAGTCTAAACAGTCATCACAGTAGTAAATATCTGCCAAGTCTCATGTGTTCAGTCTCTCACAGGAATTCCTTATGCATTGAACAGGCATATACTTAACTCTGCTTTTCAAATGGGCATTACAACCCACTGGTACACTTTTATGAGCTCTCTGGGGTCACGCACAGCTTTAGCTTGTTTGACTACTCATCAGTCTGATTTCACACACAGGGTAGCAGCAGAATGGTTTCAACCTCTCCAAAAGAAGTGGTTAAATTTAACAGCCTTTATGGGGGCCACAAAGATAATGTACACTCTACAAAACTTTTTTAAAAAGAAAATCAATTTAAAATTTTTGACAGGAAATTGCTGAAATGATTTTGTTGTTGGGTCCCCCAAAATGCAATAACTCTAACATGCCTTTTAAATTAACTATTATGACTTTAATTGGGTCAGAATAACAAGAAGAAAGAAACATGAAGTCATGGCATAAAACATATAGGTTCTTTATAACAAACTTCAGCATAGGTTCCTTTACCAGCTAACTCCTACTGCATTTAATGCATCTTTTAAGTGTGCTACATAGAAATTGCTTTGCCTTAATATGGAAATTACTTTGGGAAAACATTCCCTTTTGTCACCTACCAATAATGAAGAGGTGACGGTGAGAGGTAGAGAACATTTCCATTTTGGGAAGCCTGCTTTGTATCTTCTGCTCCTATGGTAATATTTGCAAAATTCCTACATCTTATTAGAACTGGTCAGAAAGTTCCAATCAATATGGTTTTGAACAGAAAAGGCTTTTCAACAAAAGGGGATTTTTTACAAATAATTTCCATTATTGTCAAAATTTGGGGGGAAGGTTGTAAAGAAAACCCAAACTAAACCCCATTTTTTTCAGTTTTCAATTGCTAAAACCCTATAAATATTTGGTATTTACTTTTTTGACAAAGATCTATACATTTTGATGAAAATAAACCTTTATTTTCATCACAATATTTTGTAGGAAAAAAGTAGTTTACAACTAGTTCTACTTCTTAACACTTTCATCCTCTAGTTTATGCACTTGAGATAAAATGGCTAACATAACAAGGGTCCCATCGAAGATACGTTCCTCTTGCCTTTTAAGAAATGTCTCCTATTTTAGATCATAAGGAGACACTGTCTAGAAAATTCCTCTGGAAAAATGAGAAGTGAACAAGAGTGGAAAGAGCAAAGCAAATGCAAATGACTTGCAACTTGCTCTATGATAGAAACAGTGGGTTTCAGTTCTGCGTGAACAGGATAACTGATACAAGTTGTTCAAGTGGAGCATCTTATGCCTTCTCTTTCTGTACCGCAGATTCCATTTTTGACAATGTAAACCTCATTCCTCATTCTCTCAATGCAGATGCAGTCAAATTAGCTGTGAACTGCTGGTCGCTGTATCACTGGCATACAGTTCAATGAAAGGTGAACCTAATACACAGATATCTTTTCCTTACACTAAGAGCATCCATATGGATGCTTTCTGTCAATATATAATAATGCATCATCATACCTGATGGTGTGTACAGAAGAGATAACACAGAAATATCCCCCCCCCCAAAGTGTTTCTACATAATGTAGCCCTTCCCTGAGGTGTGGCTCAAGCCTCCTCCTTGCTGATTGCCTGTTGAAGTGATTTCTCCCCTCTCCATATATGGGTTTGGTCCTGGGTTCTTTCTTGTGGCACCTGGTGCCACCACCCAACGTGATGCCTCACTGTGTCCAGGACACAAGGGGTGCTGTTCCTTAGAAAACTGAATAAGGCTACCACTGCTGGCAAGCAGTGTAAAAAACCTCAATACACAAGAAACAATAAAGTACATTAACACAAACCCCAGCAAAGAAAAGTCACACTAAAAAATATAACAAGAGGGAACTATACTGGGAGCAGGAAAATAGGATATGGGGAAGAAGAGAGTTATGATTAACTAATAAATACTACATTAATAAATCAACAGATTCCACACCTCCAAACTTTCATGATTTATCCCAACCCCAAGGTCGCTCCCTGGCACCTTCCCAGGCAGATGGTACACTGAGGATGAGTCTGGAGGTGATTGCTGTAGTGCTGTGAATATTGACTGGCTCTAACAAAAAAAGGGGTCCTCTTACAGTGTCTTTGCCTCTGGGTAGGATAAATTCCTCTCCTGCCTTTCTGGTCTGGAGCCATGTGGAGGTCTTGGCTGGCTCTCGGTAGTCAGCACCGGCTCAAATCTCTGCCATCCAAACACGTTATCTCCACAGGGCTGGAGCTGCCTGACCCATGCACTAGATCCCACAGCAGTTCAGACTCCCTTTGTTGGGATAGGAATTAATAAGAGACTCCCTGAACTGTTCTGCATCTCTCTCAGCTCCAAATTCAAAGCTCAAAACTGAAGGAAACTAAACCTACTCTCCTTGTCTCTGGGTCAGGCTGTCTCTTCCCATGGAGGGGTCGAGCACCCTGTCTCATCATTGGCCCAGCAAACTATTTGTCCATATCACCCCTTGCAGAAGCTGCCCCACTGGCCTCAGCTGTAGTTTCCAGTCTGTTCTGTTTCCATCCCAACTCCAAGCATGCTGGGAAATGGTGTCAGAGGACTCTGGGGGCCATTATGGTTGTAGTGATAGGGTAGGAACCCCCTAGGAGCTGTACAGAGTTCCAGGAGCTGAGAAACTTCAAGTGTGCCACAACTGTATGTATTATAATTTGGTTTATTTAATTGAACAGCATCATAAACTGGATTATTGGACTGACTGAGTTTTGGAATGTTGGATACGTCTACTCTAGAAGTTGGAACAGAGGATGAAATATACTTTTTCTTTTTTTCCAAATGCTGTGTAAAAAAAGCTTTGTAAAGGGAGATTCACTCTGTACGGCTTCTGCCTTGACACCTACTTATTTATGGGAGTGTGGTGTAAATTCCAGTATTCCTCTGTCTTTAAGGTCTTGTGCTGTATTCAAGCACAACAGGCTGAGGGAGAATATGAGATTTTCAGTTTGTGGAATATTTGAAATTAAAGATATTTCTGTTGTTTCTTGGCAATGCTGAAGCAATTGTCTAACAAGGAAATTTGCTTGCCCGTGCACTTTGGAGACAATAATGAAGAGCTTCTTCTAACCTTACAGAGCCATTTATCATTGTCTGAAGTGGGGATGTCCTTGGGGAAGCTTTGTAAGTTGATATAATATTAGCGGACCTCAGTGCTGGCTTGGGCAAGTTCAAGAATAATACTTACTGTTATAATAATGATGCCCGTTCTTAATTTCCCAGCCACAAGATGATAAAAATCTCCCTTTTTCTTGTCTCATCACTAAGGATACAATTTAGTCATGGAGGTCCTGGCACTTCCAGATGGCGTGACTTTACTAGACCTCTGTGACTTAGCTTCAGCTGTGAGCAGCTGAAGCTGGGGCCGGAGCTGGGACTGTGCACCCCGTCTGCAGCTTCAGCTGGGCCCATATACCCTCCCCCACAGCAACCAGGGCTAGGGCCTGGACTGTGTGGCATGCATGGTGGTGGGGTTCAGGCTGCCAGTCCCCCCCAAGTGGCTCCAGCTGTCATTTCTCCCCCCCAGCTCTCTCCCCCTACCCCAGTTATTTTTAGTAAAGTCACAGGCAGGTTATGGGCTCCCATGAATTTTTGTTTATTACCTGTGATCTGTCCATGACTTTTACTAAAAATAATCATGATAAAATCTTAACCTTCCTCCTGACCAATGAAGACGTGGTTGAAATGGCAAATGACTGTACTGTACAAGGGATAACGCATGCCTTAGTGTAGTTTCTATCAGCTGTAATTAAAATGTTATATCAGACTTGTGGTACATATTGATGTTGATCAGCAGAGATCACTATAAAATAAATATATAAACCTATCTTATAAAATTACACAAACCTGTAATTAACTACTCTTAGTAACTATTTTAATCACACTTCTCTCATCTTCCCTCTTCCACTCACTTCCATCTGGTACCCCAGCTTGTTGTATCTTGCCTTAATTGTCTCTTGTCTCTTCTGGGCAGTGATTGTACAGTGCCTAACACAATGGGCCCCTGACCAATCTGGGGCCTCTGCATATACCTTAATAATAATCATTAATAGTGACAGTGTTATTCCCAGTCTTCTATCACCTGAAGGTGTGACAGTATGTACTGCGACTGAAATAGCCTTACTGCTCCTCTGGCACTTTTTTGCTCAAATTTCCAAGCATGTCTTCTAAAAGTGCTATTCCACTTTAGGGCTGTGCATTCAAAGCTGCAACTATCTCTGTTTCTATACATGTTTATATGTTTTCCTGACTTTTGAATGCCCGAGGAAGTTGTTTAAGGTGTCAAAATAACATATCTGATCTTCTCATGACAGTTTCCGTACCTCATGCCTTATAAATATTTTCCTGTGTCATTAAAAAAAAAAAAGGAAAAATAAACATAAAAAATACTCGCAAACAAATACTGACACCTAGGAAAGCCCCATATACCAGTTCTTAGTGTTCTTGTTTTGGTTTATACTTACATATTCTTTGTTTATATACAATAACCACAACAATACCCCAAAAAACTATTCCATTAGAGTCTGGAGATGATGTGCCTCTGACTTTGACATAGCAAACTAATTTTCAATAAACAGAACAATTGTATCTGAGAGCCATACAACTAGATATTGATTTATTAGGTCCGGGGCTTCTTTGCACATTCTTAGCAAAATTTCACCCCAAAATGTAGAAGCCAAGCTGACGTGCCTGCGCCTATCTCATTATATTAAGAGAGTCTGAGTGTAGCTGATGTAACTTAACAGAAGACCTAGCATAGATCCCCATTATCACTTCCGGAAGTGGAGTCAGTTCTATTTCCCACCTCATGCATGCTCATATAGGACAATCTCTAATCATTTCCATTTTAGAAATGAACTATGAAGGGCCTGATTCTCCTCTGCCAGGTGCTTAATGAGTTCCTTTACACCAGTGTAATTTGGATGCAAAATGCTACTAAATCAGAAATCTCCACTCATTCACATTGCTGCTTGCTTTTTACTATGACTTTGTATAGGTGTAAATGGCTATATAACAGGAAAGTCAAAGGAGAATAAGTCCTAATGTCTCTTATACATTTTGATCCTTTTATAATACAGCTCCTAGATCATGAATTGCTTTGTCTGGCTTGTTTAGGTTCTGATAATAATACATAACAATATTCTGACATGGAATGTAACATCCCATGGTTTCTGCACATTTTGGGTGCATTTTTAAGACCTGATATAATGTATTTCAAAATTAATAACTCTGATTTATGAATGAGAATTTTCTTTTTGCAAATTAAGCTAGCATTCTTTTGTGTGTGTGCTTTCAATTATTATCAGATTTAATTAAAAGATTCTGACCAAAAAGAGGCTTTCCTGCCACGAAAGCATTATGAAGGCTTCTGAATTTTATGCTCAAAACACATTTTGAACAAAGACAGAAAAAATAGATATACAGGAAAATAATAGTTTATAGTCTAAATGTGGGGGACACCACATTTTTCATAGAGCTCCAAGTATTGAATTCCATTCACTATTATCTTTGCAATACCTGTGGTCAGTTTCACATTAGGGCCCTGATCCTGCAGTGGGTAAACCTTCATGCTTGCACGAATCCCACTGATTTCAGTGGGACTTCACGCTGGAATAAAGATCCATGTAAATCCCATTGTAGAACTGGGGGTTAGTTGCTGATGAGGTGGCCTGGAAAAATGCCTACATGTGTTCAAAAAGTAGTCGGTCTTTTTAACATTATATTTTCTGGAAAAATGTCCCCCTGGATAATATATCTCTGAAGACAAGAAGCCCTGGGAGCTAATAAATCAATATTTATTTGTATGGCTCTTTGCAAAAAATGTTCTGTTTATTGAAAATTAGTTTGCGATGCCAAAGTCAGAGACACATGATCTCCAGACTCTAATGGAATTGTTTTTGGAGGTGTTTCATTTGTTTGTTTGGTTTTGGTTATTGTACATAAAGAAACAATATGTAAGTATAAACCAAAACAAAGAACTGGTACATGGGATTTCCTAGGAGTGAGTTAAATAGCCCCCCCCCACACACACACACTTCTTTTTTCTGTTATTCACAGCAAATTCCTGATTTGAACTATAAGCTTGAACTAAACTAGACAAAATAAGCTAACGTTAGAAATGGGACGTTCATTTTCTAAACAACATATAGCTGACAAAATGGGACTGCTCAGATGAGTAAAGATTGCAGAACTAAGCTGAGATATTTTTGTAATGTTAATTAGCTGACTTTCAGTATGTTTAATTGTAAATATTGCCAGTGTTGTTTTCATTTCCAAACTAAAGGTCTCTCCTAGATGTAAGAGTAAAAGTAGTTACTAAAGTTATAATTAATGGCTAGGACAAATCAATAAGCAAATATACTCCTTCTTGAAGATAAACAGATACAAGAAACATAAAGACAAATGAATAGGGAGAGATGCTCAGCTGGTATGAACTGAAGCCAATGGGCTCATGCTGATTTACACCAGCCCATGACATCCACCTATTTTAATTAAATATTTAATATTTAATTTTCTTTGGATTTTTTTTCTTGATCTCTGCCATTCACCTCTGGGTGTGGGCTCACTGATGTTACTGCTATAATAATTCTGAATTTATTAATGCTTTTTATCTTGAATGATCCCAAACAGATTTATGCATTAAAAGGGATCGGTCACCTTGCCACTGAAATGGAACATGGAATGTGGCTGCCATTCAGCCCCAACAACATTATTCACAACAGGGTTTTTTCAAGAGATGTAGAGAAGATTATCTTCTCCAAATAACATTATAGCGGGAATTTAGGTACTCAGAAAGTAATTATACAAGTTGGAATCTGGCCAGGACACCAAGATTAGCCTAACACCCTTGCCTTTATGAAAAGTGACATAGGATCTTTAATGACCGCAGCTGCTCTGGGCCTCTGTTTTACATCTCATCCAGAAGACAGGTCATTGATGGTAATATGGGTTAGACTCAGACCAAGAGTAAATGATGCAACAAGCTAAATTTAGGTTTGACCCTCTCCCCTTTCGATTGTGATGCTCTACTTTAGTTTAACTAAGTGAAAAGAAGTTTCATTTGCAAAAATTGCTTTATACTATAAGCTGCAGTCTTAGAACTGCGTCCAATAAAAATAATGCTCTTTTCCCTGTCACTAAATAAATACAAACATAAATACTATTAGCTGTTTCAATCCATTTAATTTCATTTCATATGTGGCCTTTTTTGGCTGTTGATGGTAAACTGTTATAGGTTGAATAACCTAGCACGTTCACGGAAACTGCTTGCCTTTTAAAGTTTCAGATACTGACTTGTCTGTATGATATTAAACTAGCCAAACACATACGCATTTATTCCACTTTAAACATGCAAGTAGTCCCACTGATATCAATGGATCTATTTATGTTAAAGTGACCATATAGTCCTGTTTTATTGGGATTTTCCCGCATTTTTCAGAGGACAGCCCAGTGTCTTCTTTCAGGACCTGAAATTAATTTTTTGCACCTGGAGTGTCCTTGTTTTTCATTTAATCAATCAAAACATTTGGTTGTTTTATAAGCACAAATGGTTCAAGATGCATTGCTATTCACAGTAGAATTCAGCAGGACAGTCCAGTGGAATAAGTGTTTAGTGTGATGAACATTGTTTGGAGCAAACAGAAAAATCATTATTAAAGTTGTTTCTTTTCTGAAAAGTGAATGCTAATGACAGTTGTTCAGTGCTTCAGAATAAATTCATTCAGAACGCTAAATTAGTGGGAAAAAATCCTTTATTGAGAAATGTATAAATACATTGCTGTTGAGTCAGCAATTGACAGCGGCAATATGAACACACTTCTTTTAGAACATGGGCACTTTTTTTTGTCTTTTGTAGGAGTGTTAGGTGACTCTGAAAATATTGCCCACGCAAAAGTATCTCAGGTTTTAGTTTTGAAAATAATGTCACTGTAATTTATATGCTTAATTTTAGGAACATTCTTAAGTTCCTAGCTAACAAACTGAGATCACTCAGTATTCAAGGCCAATGTGTCAACTCATCACTGTCTGAAATGTTGATGCCATAGATCCATAATATGGCAAGAGACCACCCTAGCTTAGCCAGGAGATCTTCAATGATCTGAAACTCAAAAAAGTGTCCTACAAAAAGTGGAAACTAGGTAAAATTACAAAGGATGAATATAAACAAATAACACAAGTATGCAGGGACAAAATTAGAAAGGCCAAGGCACAAAACAAGACTAAACTAGCTAGAGACATTAAGGGTAACAAGAAAACATTCTTCGAATATATGAGAAGCAAGAGAAAGACCAAGGACAGGGTAGGCCCATTACTCAATGTGCGGGGCGGGGGGAGGAGGGGGGGAGAGGGGGAGAGAACAATACCAGAAAATTTGGAAACGGCAGAAGTGATAAATGATTTTTTTGTTCTGGTTTTCACCAAAAAGGTTCATAGAGATTGGATGTCTAACATAGTGAATGCCCATGAAAATGAAGTAAAATCACAGGAAAAATAGGGGAAGAACAAGTTAAAAATTACTTGGACAAGTTAGATGTCTTTGTGTCACCAGGGCCAATGAAATGCATCCTAGAATACTCAAGGAGCTGACTGAGGAGAGATCTGAGCCATTAGTGGTTGTCTCTGAAAAGTCATGGAAGACAGGAGAGATTCCAGAGGTCTGGAAAAGGGCAAATATAGTGCCAATGTATAAAAAAGGAAATAAGGACAACCCAGGGAATTACAGACCAGTCAGCTTCACTTAAGTACCTGAAAGATAATGGAGCAAATAATTAAGCAAACTTGGTAGGCCCTCAAAATTAGGGTCTTACTAAAGATACTGGATTTATGGCTTATTACAACAATCTGTAACCCATTAGCCGCCCCCCCCCCCATTTTGTCCTATGACTGCAGAGATGTTAACAGCCCAATTCACCTTGTATGGTCTAGTACAATATTCGTTAACTACTTGAGATAAACAATCTGTTCCACTTTGTATTTAGCTTTGACACTCTGAATACCTTTCCCAGAGCTAAAGAAGAGCTCTGTAGTTTGAAAGCTTGTCAGTTTCACCAACAGATGTTGGTCCAATAAAAGATATTACATCACCCACCTTGTCTCTCTGGTACCATAGAAAACAGTTAAATCCTTTAATCTATAGCAGTTTAACACCAAAAACATGGAGAGACCACATATGAAGTTAGCATTAGTGACTGATCAAAGGGTAACAAATTAGCCATCACTTCCTGTTAGGAAGCAAACTGTTGTTTAATAGGGTGAATGGTTTTCACTTCACTTCAGTGACTTCCAAATAGAAAACGTTGGAAGAATAAGAATCAGAGCTGTACAATAAAGATCAATAGAAATGCTTTTATTTCCTTTCATGCAATTGTGGGATTTTTTAAAACTATATTACATAAGCTTATGAATTAATCTTTAAAGCCAATTCTGTATGTGGAATATCCATTAAATATAGTTCGTTAATATTTACCAGTAGTAGAATGCATTTTGTACAATGTGTGCTAAATAGTCTTTATGCACATACTTACTGGTATTTATTAACATATGAATAATTTATGTGTGTGTATATATATATATATATATATATATATATATATATATATATATAGTGGTGTTATATTGTATAACGTTGGAATTGGACGAGGTGGAAGAAAGATATGACAGCAGAATGTGGTGTAAACATAACCTCAACTTTATTGCATACATACAACTGGTATAATACAGTTCCAGTACACAGCTACAATACCAAACCTATTAAATTAACGTTTCCTGCCACTTAAATCAGACTTATTTGGAGTCAGTACATGAACTACATTTCATGTAGTCTCCTGCAGTGGAATCCTGGCCAGGTTGAAGTCAATGAAATTTTTGCCCACCTGACCCAGGATGTTTAAAGATAAAACAGCATTGACAAAATCAGTTAAGACTGAAATTTTCAAAACTGCCTAAGGGTTTTGGATATCAAGTTTCCTTTAGAAATTAATAGAAATTTGGAATCAGCAGCTTTAAAAATCCCACTGAATGCCATTGCATTTCCATTGGTGTCAAAGCCAAAGAAAAAGTCTTGCATTATTCAAAGATGTGAATTGCAACACCCGTATTTCATGGCGTGTATCATTTTCAGAGATTTACCACTCCCGTTTGAATACATTATATGCAGAAATCTATAGTGTCCAGAGGGAAATTTCAGTAAACTCATTTAAAATATACCACACATAATATAATATATATACTTGTAAGTAATCAATCAATAAACGTACAGTTTAGTTAAGCACTCAGTTGTTTTATGCTTTGATTTTTCACCTTTCCGTTTCCTCGCCTTTCCTTAGTTTCTCTCTGATCTCCTCTCCTCTCATATCCCATTCACATTCCGGAAGAGCTAATTTTGCACAGTCAGGTGTCTGTGGGATGAGTGGAGTGAAAATCAAAAAGACAGTTATAGAGATGGGGAGTTATATAAATCCAGTATGTAATAACTATACTTAAAATGTCTCTACAGTCAATGGGGAGTGACCTGCATCACTGAGTTATGGCTATGCTCCTCGTAGTGATGGGGCCGGCCCATCCCATCGAAATAAATCCCAGTATCTTATTATACAGTGGCTGATACAAACTACACCTGATGCATATGACACTTGAAAAAAATAACAACAACTGTGAGGAGATGGTTTGACTGAAACTGAGAGAAGCAAGGAAATTCCATATTCTGGCATGGTATCTTCTTTTTCACCACAGTATTGCAGCAGGTCCTCAGGGAACTGCAATTAATTGCCTGGCTTTGGTTTGTTCCACATCGAACCCCTGGAGTGTTATGTCAGTATCTTTTTATTTATTTATTTAAACTGATGTTTAACACCACAGTTAGACACTAGTATGACAATAAACTGCCACCGATATATTATTGAATATGTGGCTCCTTTGGATCAGTTTTGACATAAACTGAAACCTTTTTTTTCTTTTCAAATTTCCATTGAAATCAAGGGATAATTTTTGTAAAAGTGTGGGATTATCAAAAGCACTCAGCATTGGCCTAGCCCTGCTTTCACCTAGGTCGGTGGAAAATCTCCCATTGACTTGAGAGGGAGTAGAGTTAAGGTAAAGATGACTACTTTTGAAAAATGCTATCCTAAATAGCTAGGCATCAAATGCCTGGAGCTTCATTTCAAAGAAGTTACATCTGCATAACTCCGGTCTATTGTAGTGGTGAATTAGGCCCATAGTACTGGATATTTCTGTTAATGTTGTATTGAATCTGTGCATGACACAGCTCTAATTAGAAGTGAGTTGTAAATTCTCTTATAATTCAGCAATTTTCAAGGGAGGGTTTTTAGAGAAGGCCAACGGACTTAGCACTCCGAATCCCATTGAATATCTGATTGAGAGGAGCATGGGCACCGGAATAATTTTATATAGAGGGGGGTACCGAAAACCGTTGAACAAAACTATAAAACCTGAATATGATGGAAGCCATGAATTCAGCTGCTATTATTACATCATACCTGGTGCCACACCCCCAGGACCTCTAGTTCTAGTAACCCTGCCAAGGAGCCACAAATCCAGTATGTCAGTCCCAGTTTATTGGCATGCTACTTTCTAACATCCCAGCCCCAATTCTTACTACTTATTATTTGATACAAGCAAATGGGATACAATCCTGGCCCAGCTGAAGTCAATGGTAAAACTCCCATTGACTTCAACAGTCAGGATTTGCCTTAGTGAGCTAATCATTCTACAAGAGACAAATATTTACAGTCCCGACCTTAAAATCTATAGGGCATGTCAATGGGATTTTACATAATAAAAGACAACAAATAGTTGGGCAAATAGTTTTAATAAAAAAATGAACTAATTCAAACCCTGTGAGCATGTGTTATCCAAATGGCACGTGAACTTTATAGGCAATGCTCATGGAACTTGCAAAGTTAAAATTACTTCTCAATTTAGCAGCCCCAGCCTACACTGTGAAGGCCCAGAGATGTAATAATAACACGCTCTGAATGTTACTGCAGTAAAATGCTGTTATAGTGTCATCCCATTTTGGTTACAAACCTGGACTGTGCTCCCATTGAGGTCTTCAGTGGGAGCAAGAATGGGTCTCTCTATGATGAATAAAGGTCAACCAAAGGTTCTTCCAATTTCCTCTGCTGACATGAGTGCTCTAAGTGATTGCTAATCTTTACATGGTACTGAGTGCCCACTGTAATTCAAAGCAAATTTGAAAAAGCAGCCACAAAAGCACAGCACGAGAAGAAAGGCATTTATGTTATGATGGATGAAATTAAGCTTCCATTTCCATTGCAAATGGTTGGACATATGGACTGTAATTGGGGAACTTTTAAGCAGAGATTTCAGCTCTATCTCACTACAGCAGTTAGTGCAGCTGAAATGCCTGACAAATGAAAAATGGCATTGCTTCTCACAACTGCAAGGTCACCAGCAATTGATAGCTTGAATACATTTACATACATTTTTCAGCTTCTCTGTAAGGAGAAGCAAGGAGAAAACATACTAAAATGGAGGTGATTTTTGCAAATATTTGATGTATGCTGCTCCCCATAGAAAAACGAGGCATATGCAAAGCTGTGTCTTCAGTACTAGAACAAAGCAACAAAGAGAGCCATTTGATGCTTTCGTCACAGATCAAAGATTTATCATGTAAGTCTAGTGAAGGCCAAATATCCTAAGGCAAAAGTACAAAGCTCAATGCTACCACTACAAGCAGGGCCACCATCGCGGGGACAGGTGTGAATGCTGTCCTGGGCCTAGCATTAGCATGGGTCGGGGACATCTGCTGAGCTGACGAAATGACACTTTTTAAGGCTGCTGGTTGCCATTCAATTCAAACATGAGCACAGTGCATGGGACTGACTCCTTTTAGCACCGAATATCTGTGTCTTCATCTCTCCCGTTGGGTCCTGCCCCAGATTCAAGCAAATAGGAAAAGGGCCCAGGGGATGATAGGGGTATCTTTCCATCATGCTCAAGAAGAGGAGATAGGAAATCAGAACTCTCAGCATGGTCTTCCATGGGGAGGAAAAGAACATGTTACTCCAATGACCATCCTTGAACGGGACAAGATGATCCTAGCTCCCGCTCCTTTTGCCTGTGGGGAAATGGAGTGGAGATTTCCCGACTCAGACTACAGAGGAGAAGGTTTCTACCGAGTAAATGGGATGGATAGTCATGTGCACGTGCATGTGACTGGGAGAGGGCATGATCAGTGTACAATGGATGTACAGACGTTTTGCTGTAAAACCATTACATGGGATTTTGAAAATCTAGTCCATTATCTAGTCCAAAATCTATTATGTAGCATCTATAAATCATGATTTAAAAAATTAGAGCCCAGTAATGGGGATCAGGTATCATGTCTGAAGGAATAACTGTTCTTCCAATGTTGTGGTACTTGTCACACTGTCAAACACAATGAGCTAAACTCTGGCTTCACTTCCCCCATGGAGCAGTGCTCCATTTGAAATCTGCAAGAGTCCGGTGCATAGGTCTCTGGTAGAAGTAGGCCTCATAACATGTATGATTATATTTCTCATGAAATCCATATTGTGTAATCATTGAACCTTAGCAGTCATACCTGGTGGTTTATTCCAGAAAAAGCATCCCTGTCAACTAATTAATTCACACATGTCACATAATGGAGTTCTGACTATGACATAATTTATGTAGCACTATCTTTGTGCATGCTGCTGTACAGTAATTAAAAAGATACAGGCTGGCATTTTCAAAGGCCACATCACGGCGAATTTTGGTGGTGTTTGGGTGCCTTAAGCCCCTTAGGATGATTGAAAATCCCAGTCACAGTCTCTTACCCAAGGACTTTATGTTCCAAGTTACAGGAACAGAATAACTGAATATAGTTGGAAGGGAATACTGCTCTTGGGAAGTATAAGTTGCAGTTGGCATATAACATGTATCAATTGTTTATCATGGTTTTGTTAATTACACTGGGACAGGATTTGTGTTTGTGCATGTGTGTGTGTTGCTTCTTAGTTGTTGTGTCTATCACAATAGAGCCCCATCCTCTTTGGGGCCTTTGGGTCCCAAACTGCCATAAGGAGCAGATTAACTAAAAGATTTCCAGGTACAGCTCTAGTAAAAATACTTTACAATACTTGTACACCTGTGTTGACTGCATACCTGGAGCATGTTAATTACCTTCTTTCCTCACCCAGCTCAGCGTGTCCCTAATCCACATGCTAAGCCATTGTTTCTCCTGTAAGCTGGTGTCTGTATATAATAAACTTTCTCCAGTCCTTTTTGGTTGGTAACCTAGTCTGACATGTCCCCTTAAATTCCCCCTTTCCATATGTTTGTGTGAGTACAGAGTTTCCACATCCGGTTAACAAGCCCCTCAAATGACACAAGGTCTCCTCAAGCTGTGACACCTCTCTAATCGTTGCACATTAGTCTCTTCACAACTTTTCATACACCCACACAAAGCAATACACCGTCTATGTACTGATGTCTGCATGCAGGGCCTTTGACACATATGACCCTGCAGTATGGCTCTTATTTTCTTTGCTTTGGATTTGATTGCTTTTAAAGAGCATTTTTCAGATGACCCTTTGTGTTTTTCAAGATTTAAAATACGGGTGAATTTAGTGCTCAAAAACTGGGCTCTAGTTTCAGCCAGGGATTTGTGGGCAAAAGCCAGGAAAGCTTCCCACGCACCTCTGTGTGACAGAGCAGAGGCCATCCGTGGCCTGGGTCTCTCTTGAGCAGATGCTGCCAATTGTATTGAATTGTGCCCAACTCTCTGTTGTTGGATTTTTTTTTTAATGTGGCCAAATAGGAGTAGGACAAGGCTGCCAAACTCATTTTTATTTGTAACCTAAATAAGGATTTGAACCTAAGTCTCTGGAGAGGCAAAAGCTATTGTAGTGACCTATGGTGCTATCTAGCCTCAATAGCTCTGTAATTAACATTTGTTGTACAACTGTCTGTCAACTACTTTTTGCTTAATTATTGTAGATTATGTGCATTTTTCATTTGCAGCCCAAGTCCAGTGACTTGCATTGGCAATTACAGCTTTCCTTACAGTACAAATCAATCTATGCATTTGCAGAAGAGAGTGAAAAGGCAGACTGATAGCTGTCCATCAGAGATGAAGCCCATAAATTATCCTTTACAGTGAACATAAAATGCAAGACAGTCTTTTCAAGGGCTCTGAGATGAATAATGTCTGAGAGGATTCTATTTTTAATAGGCTACATTTATGTGTCTTTGTGAAAAGCTTTGTGAAATCATGAAAAGTCAAAAGAGAAATCATCCCCTAACGTATTTGTTAAAAGCATGATCACTTATAGCTCAAACAATAGTGTATCACCATTGTAAACTCCAATGTTTTGGACTGTGGCTGTATAACATTGTGGTTGGTTTGTTTTGGTTTTTAATGATGGTCATCAGTTGAAATCAAACTGTCTAGAATATTCTGTTTTGTGTCAACTGGTACCTTTCAGAACCTGAACAGCAATATGATTGGTAGCGATCATTAAGCCATTTCTTGTGCTTTGACAAAATTTCCCAAAGTGGTCCCTATTAAACAAGATCAGCTGGTTATTTTCCAGTATTTTGAAATGAAGCACCAGCATGTGTAACATGATGTGTACCTCTTTGGCAGCACATCTAATGTTTTAGCTGTTATTAACTACATACCTGTGGCTCTGTGGGCAGCCCCTAAAGGCATGCATTCAGGGCAGATGTGAAGAACCCCTGTGTTCTAGTCCTGGATTCACCACTGATTTCTTCTATCTATTGGGCTAGTCCCTTTACCTCAGTTTATTGAAAATAAAAATCTAGCTTGGTGGGAAAACAGCAGTAAAATGGAGGTTGTATGGTGATGATGAGATGATCCTGTTTAATTGAGAACACACATGACATTTAAACTAAAACACTTTGAATTGTTGCCTGTTTTGTTTTCTGTGAACCCACAGACAGGTGCGCCTCCCATGGGTTTTATCACAGGAAGAATTTAAATAGCAAGAGTGTGAGTTCGCCACAGGAATCAATCCACACTGTCATAGGAAATCTCTGCATTTGCTGGTACCTCATTGTTTACATATCTCCCTTTCTACTGAGAAATTGTAAATTGTACATTTTGTATCATGCTACTTTACATAATATAGACATTGAAGCAATGTGAAGTGATTTTTCACTACACAGCATGCAATGCAATTTATTTGTATGTAATTTCCTTCACATTAAATATCATAAAAGGCTTTGCATAAAGTGTTAATCATAAGTTAGATAGAAAGGGCATGTTAAATGGAACGGATTCTGATGAATAACATTGCTCTGGGTTTACAACAGTGTAACTGAGATCCGACCTGATTTAATGAAGTTACATCAAGGATGAATTTGGACCCATACCTCGGAGGGGAGGGAGTTGTAAATAATAAACTAAAAGAAAAGCTTAGAGAAAAAGGCAAAATAAGAGAATGGTGAAAAATTAGATTTTTGCTTGAGGCACACAACAAGGAAAGTTGCACTGAGATTATTAAGTAGAATGAGGAGAGAGAGAGAATCTCTGAACAGAAGAAACAAATAGGTCATTACTGCTGGGAAACGGGTAACCTCAGCATTGTGAAAAGGCCAAGGGCCATATTAAAAGTACAGGTTAGGGAATAATTGATTTTTCAGTTTGCTGGCCAAACTGAAAAATCTGAAAAAAAATTGGTTTATTTCAAAATACTTTTTTTTCCCTCACAAAAGGAAAAACAAAACAAACAAACATCATTCAGGTCAAAGAAAATGGTTCAAGTGTCAAACTGAATTGACACTGTCTAAACAAAATTTCAATTTTAACCAGCAGCTTTGGAGTATCAATTATTTAAAAAAGTTTTAAAATTTAAAAAAAATGCAGGGTTTTTTTTTTGAAGGGGAGCTAAAATATTTATTGAATGTAACGTGAATTTGCAATTTTTTTCAGTTTCCCAAAATCCCCCACATTTTTTGGAGAATAGTCAATTTACCAAAAATATTTTACCCACCTCTAAATAAAAGTCATCAAGGAAGAAAAGTCTGAAGAGGTGGTCATAGGGCTAAGAGGACAATACAATATTCAGAACTTTTCTAATGAAAGGGAGGTTGTAGCTAGGGTAGCATTTAGAAAGTGAAAAAGACACACAGGAAGATTTGGGTTTTTCCAATGTAAAGGGAAACATTCAGGCGAAATAAAGTGGTGTTGGGAGTTGGATCTAAGTGGCAAAGTCAGAACTGGTGAAGAGTTACTTTTCTCATTGATTAAATGAGACTGATCGCATTGAGATAGAAGCTGATTATACTCAGTGGTATGGGGATGGGTGCCATACTATTGGTAGATAAAGGAAATATGAGGCACCTGGTGCTCAAGTCAGTAACGGTGGAGTGTATTTGTTGCTGTTTAGCAACAAGACTATAGCAAACTTCACACAATGGTCAGTAGGGAAGATATTTTGGGGAGCGGGGTAAGGAGTCATCAGGAACATGAGCAATGATACACTGGAGAGATTGAGTGAGTTGTGCATTCCACATGGTTAATGGACAGTAAGCTCTGGCATATGGCTCCAGTTCAGCCAAGAATTTAGGCACATGCTTAACTTTAAATATCCCTGTTCAGCAAAGTACTTAAGTATGTGCTTACCTTTAAGTACGCATTTAATTCCCATTTGATTTTAATAGAACTTAAGCAGGTACTGAAGTTCTTTGCTGAATCAGGACCTGAATCACTGAATCTCCTGGAACTTTTAGCTGGAACAGGGTTGAGTAAAAGCTAGCTTGAGCACTATCACAGCATATTTAATAGATGTGAGGGGACCATCAAGGCAAAAAAAAAGTACCAACTCTAATATAAGGCCCAAAGCTGCCTTCAGAATAGACGGAGACTGGAATGAGGGGAGTAATTGCTAATGACAAAGTCAGAGAAAGAGTGGCATAAGCAGCAGATGTAACTATTGACTATTGACCGTTACAGAGGGGATGAATTTTGCCCTAGGGCAAGATGAAATGAGACTGAGATGATTGCTTAAATCAGGGGTGTGGGGTGGAGGTGGGACATTTACAGCACCTAGATTTTCCAGGCTATCAAGATTGAATATTAGACTGTGAGACTGCAAGAGTATCCAAGAGGAAAGGGGGTTTACAGGGAAGATGGACAGAGGTGTCATCTGTGAACTTCCAGTGTGATACAATGCATTAGAAATGTGAAAAAAGAACCTCTGCTTGTAACTGAATAGCACTCCCTTGTGATCACTGAAGCCTGTAATTCAGTTCTACAATGTGTCAGCTACTTATTATTCCAGCCTACCAAATTATAAAACCGGCCATCTTAATGCTTCTCCAGTCTATGCTATTTTATAAATTATTTTAAAAAAATTAGCCCAGACAGAAATACAGCACTACATAAGGAAACACATATGCTTTTTAGGAAAGGGTCATGAGAGATAAAAATGACGATGCATACTGCCGTGTCATAATCAAAGTATAATGGTCTCATTAATTAAGATCAATATGCTGTTATATATTGGGTCCAAGAGTGATTATGACTCAAACGCCTGCTAAAATGTGTGAATTTATATTCTGGTTTACAATTTGCAGCCACACAAAGCATTTGGTGGAGGTTAAAAAGATCAATTGCTGCTTTAAAATGTACTTGAACTTTAGGCGTGAGTAATCGTCGATCTGCTCTTCAGCTAACCAATTCGCAAATTTCAGTGTGGGGTAGGTTGCTGGGCTTACTCCCCCTCCCCCCCCCCCCCCAGCATTCTAATTACTTTTCCAGCACGGGGAAATCTATTTGCTCTCTTCAATATGCAGTGACATAACATTGTACATAATGCTGCCTCACACAAAAGCGTTCCAAGTTACCAGCACCAGCTATAATTTACTGAACATCCATTGTTCTGTCTGTGATATGTGTCTCTTGTAGTGGGGCCGTTACAACCCACCTCTGGCATGAACAGTAAATCATGATGAATGATTTTGTGTGACACAGAACCACATGGAAGATTTACCACTCCACTTATTTCAATGCAAAACTGAGATACTGGATATCAAAAAGTTAAAACACAGATAAGCGACACAGTTGTTGAAGTGGGAATTAAATCATGAGCCAACTCATTCATTATTACATAGATAATTTGATGAGCACATGTAACTGCAAACACCTAAAAATTATTTTTTCACAAAATCTTCTGACACTGATCAAGCTAATTTTCATGAATTCCCTGCCAAATGTGAAAAGCTTGTAACTCTGAATGTTCAGGAGTAATTAGATCAAGATTTAAGCAATTTGCTGTAGGCCCTCAACTCAGATCATCCTTCATATGTCTCGCTGCTAGATCTGTCTTTAAATTTGATATAATGAGCTCAGGAGCACTATTAATAATGCAGCAAATCATGGGAGAATATGGTTTTATTTCATTGGTATTATACGCACAATAAGCTTTTTGCTTATCTAAAGTAGGTGACTGCTCAAAGCTTTATATCTTTTAATCATGGAAACCAAATATTGGGACACAGATATTACCAAAAAATAAAATACATTTGCTCATTTTCAGTAACAGCGATGGGTTTAAAACATAAACTTTAACAGATTATTTGGAAATGGCATCATTTAGATCAAATATTATTAGGGCCCTTTCTCTGTCTCTAGAGATTATTTTATTTAAACAGTGTAATTCCTGGTCTTAATAAATGTAGTGGCTGAAAATTGATCCCCTCTAAATTATTCAGTTTCTCCATTTTTGAGTCACAACTGAAAGATTACCGTGGCTGATTAAATATGAGACAGCAGCACACAGTGATTGTGACTTGTCAGCCTAGCGTGAAAGTTATAAGTTAGTTAAATATATCTTATGACAGGAGATGGACTGAAGTACTTTGGAATTAGTGTGACAAGTATATTTGCTTCACTTCGATTAAAATGAAATGGCCCCTTCGTTGTGGGTATTAAGAGTGCAGGGACTGAGATAATTGCCTCTGTAGTGTAATGTGTCCCCTATCAGTCAGAAACACAGGGAGGTGAAGGAGTTTAAAGTTCATGCTACTTGCTTTTCTGGAAGATCAAGAGGGAGAACACCTGTAGGTCAGCTCACCCTCGCCTGTGGAAAAATGCCTGGGAGAGGAAGTAAAGCCCAGTGAGAGTTCTCACAGCAAGATTTCCCACAATCCAATCTCCCTTCCCATCCTCCCCAGATCCATGGGCTCCCTCTGCAGGATGGGGAGGCAGAGTGTGCGTGATTGAAAGCTGACATCCCCCTACAGTGCAGCCAGTAGCATATCCACATAGAGCAGGTGTCCTCTGTACCCAGATCTAGGATACACATTCTATCTCTGTTTATCCGCTACATTATTCATTATATGTTGAAGGGATTGTCATTAAGAAGTCAGGGCTTGCCAAGGTCCAGTTCACACTGCTATCTGAAATACCACTTCTAAGTGCCTACGTCTCTTTTCAAAATGGGACTTAAGCTCCTAAATCACTGAGTCACTTTTGAAAATTGTACTCAGTGTGTCTTAGAAGTTCCATTTTCCTGCATATTTCTGGAAGACCATAGAACCTTAATAAAGACAAACTATTTCCAAGACTTCTTCATATAGCTGAACAGATGTTTCTAAAACACAAGCCTCTCGGTCCAAGAGAGAAATTTACAAGTTCAGCAGTGGCCTAATAAGGGTTGTATCTTGTTCAGGTTTCTACTGTCTCCCTGTTTTCAGTGCCACCATGCAGAAGACTCAGGATGATCTTACAGAAAGTTAAAAAAGCCTCAAGCTGAGTAAAGTCACCTCCTTTCCCAAAGGCTAGGATTTTTTTCTTCTTTTTTTTTTGGCTCTTTGAAATCTATCATTTTAATTTTTGATGTAATAGCATGAAATGGTGAAGCTAATTATTGATTAGCTTGGCTTGACTCCTGGCGAGAGAAGTGTATTTCACTAATTGTGTTGTTCTGGGGCCATGCATTGACCTACCAGTCATTTTTAGTGCCATGCAAAGTGAAGCACCTGAGTAAGTAATGTGGGTAATTTAAAAGCACAAGTACCAAGAAGCTGTGTTTAAACTGCTGTGCTCTGTGTTTGCTGAAAAGCACAGCTGAGCAATTATTTTAAAGAGTATTTGTTTTTAACTTTCCTAAAAATGTTTTTTAAAGACTCCGTTGGGGGCCACCTGTTGTGTGCGATCATTACACACTGAGCTGCTCTGATTTGTAGCTGAAGCTTAAAAACCAAGCCATTTGTTTGAAGTTTTCCATACTCTGTACTTGCAGTGGGGAGGAAGGGAACCACAGACATTCAGCAACAAAATATTTAAGACATAGGCATCTAGGGAGCATGTTTCTAGTCTTGGTATGGTGATGATTTCCTAAGCATCCTCAATCTCTTTCTACTCTGCATGTCTTGCTATTACTTAGACAGTTACTTCAACAGTTGTCTTATTTGCTCTATGCAAAGGCCAACAGCAGAAAAAGAAAAAAAAAATCACTCAGGAGCTGCCATTCCAAGAAATTAGAAGACTCAGCCAATTTGCGGGTAGACTGAAGACTCTGTCTCCATCTCAGACCCTCTTTATCAACATGGACAGTTAAGAAGCCTTCTGCCCCTAAAGGAAAGATAAGCTAGAATTCACAAACACAGGCATAGCTTCCTCTGGGATTTATTGGAGTAATATGATTCCTCTGCTGTCTCAAGCAAAAAGAGATTTCTAGTCCAATTTATACCACTGATCACAGCTCTTATGATTGAGTAGTGGCCAAATGAATGCTGCCACTGGGTCGAGCAGCTAACATTATTATGGAAGGATGTGGGGTGAGGCCATCAAGGCCAAAGGTCATTCTTCATTTTGGGATGGTGACACCCAGATTCAAAGAGAATGCACTGAACAGTAGGCTCAGGTTTCTTTTGTGTTAGAATTAAGTAGCATTTACATGAAAGAATGGAATTGTTAAAATACAGGCTCTCTTGTTTTAATGTAAAGAACAACACTGCTACCACCAAAGATAAGAGGACTTGAATTACCACGAGAGATATAGAGAACTCAAAATATAAAAGAACTATAGGAAAGGCCAATGTTGTGGCTTACATGTAACATATCATGCTGCTAAGGACTTAGAGTGCAATTCTTGAGTCCATTCTTTCACTTAATTGCCTGGCATGAGGTAGGAGATGGAGCATGGAGCATCATGGAAGTGATCCCCTTAATGGCAGTGGAAAAGTGACTAAGTCTACATCTCCACATGGAGCTGAGGGTATGATTCCCAGCTTGAGTGGACATACTCACGCTACCTCTCATCAAGCTCTCAGTTAAAAGTAGTAGTATAGCTCTGGTAGCATGGGCAGCAGTGAGTGATGGTATGGGCTGGCTGCCCCAACTATGTACCCACAAGGTCTGGGCAGATTTTTATGTGGCTAGCCCATGCCACCACTTGCCGTTGCCCTGGCTACACTAGTATTTTTGGTGCACTAGCTCTGTGAGTGCTAACATGAGTATGTCTATTCAAGCTGGGAATCACACCCCTAGCTCCAAGTGCGGACATAGCTGTACAGTTCTTGTGGTTGCCTGTATTGGACAATATATGGGAAGCGATGATTTTCTGGAGAGGTCTTAGTGCCTGGCCTCAGAAAGACCCAATAGCAGACATTACTGAAACATTTGTTCTAGATCTCAAAGAGAGAATAGTGTCCTCTTGGATAGGAATGCTCTTGGGAGGAGGAAGGGACTTGAAGAGTGAAAGAATAGTTTGTTATGAAGCCAAGAGTTGAATTTCCCCTGCTTCCTGACACCTAAATATTTCTTCTCAGAAGGGCCATGTTATGAAATCTAAGGAGCAGAAAGAAACCAGACAGCTATTGTCTGGGGAGCATGCTCATTTTGATGAAAGGCAATGTCATTCTTTTTCAAAATCATGTTTAAAATGCCTTTAAAGTCCAGTGAAGTCCTCTGTTGGTTTGGGTGACAAGGACGTGCAACGTGGTCAATTACAATGGAACATTAGAGTATTTGACATAGACCAGGTGTTGCCTGTGCACTATAGGCCCATAGGGCTCTGAACTGGTTAAAAGACACTTCTTTCCAGGGGGTTGTATTCCCATTATTATTTTGTTTGTTTTTTAACAGCTGAAAGTTCAGGGATAGTCAGAAAAATTACTATGTAAAATTACCCGCTTCTTACTCAGCAGCTCTGCTCCTTGTATGTCTGATTCATATCTTCTGACTTGAATGGAATAATGTGTTCAGTCCTGGTTAACCTATCTCACAACATGAATAGCAGAAAGAGAGGGGAGATTCAGATCAGGATAATGAAAATTATCAGTGGTATGAACTGATTTCTATTAGGAGAGATTGAAAAGAATGGGACTGTTTAATTTATGCTCTATTTGCCCTGAAGACCAGTGTGCTTTGTATCAGACCCTTAGAAAGGGATCAAGGTATACAAATTAATGAATGGTACAGAGGAGGCATAACAGGTGCTGCTATTTACCTTTTTATGATACAAGAGTAAGGGTAGATTCAATGATGTTGAAAGGCAACACATTTAACATTGATAAAAGAACATGTATGGAACTCAATGCTACAAGATAAAATTGAGACCAACAGCTCAGTAGATTTTTTAAAAAAGGATAGGTATTTATATGAATAATGAAAACATTTTCAGTTATATTATATTAAAGGGTAGCTTTAGAAAGGATATAAACTTTTATGCTTCAGGGCATAAATATACCATTAACTAATATGGGTTGGGAAGAATCGACCCCTATGAGCAGGTTTTTCCATAATGGTTCACTACATGGTTTCTTACACCTTCAACTGAGGCATTAGGAGCTGGCCACTGTCAGAGGCAGGGTACTGGTCCAGATGGGTCTCTGGCCTGATCCAACATGGGAATTAGAACTGGTTGGGCATTTGTCAATGAAAATGTTTTTTATTAGAGAAAAACTGATTTGTTGAAAGGGTTTCTCAGGCTCAGGATGGAAATTCCTGCTCAAAAATACCAGCAAGAGAGACAAACTGAAACAGACCCCAGACTAGCCAAGGGGTTGTGGCACTGATGTGGGAGACTCAGGTTCAAATCCCTGCTCTGCCTAATTCAGAGCAGAGATTTGAACCGGGTCCTTGGCATCCCCACACAAAGGTTAACCACTGGATTATGCAGCTAGCTGCTCTCACTGGTGCAATGAATATTAAATTATTTACACAAAGTGGAACAGCTCTACAAAGAGCAGTTGGGACTGACTCTATAGCTTGGTGGTTAGGGCACTCATCTAGTATGTGACAGATCCAGGTTCAAGCCTCTGCTCTAAATCTGGCAGAGCAGGGTTTGAGTCTGGCTCGCCTCCTTCCCCTGTGAGTGCCCTAACCCATCCTATTAGCTATTCTGCGGTAGCCCACTCTCTTCATTAAAAACTTCAAATGCAAAATGGAATTCTTCTTTTTCAGCCTGGTCTAATGAGAATACAGCTGAGGAAGTTTGATCCTGTTCAACCTGGTGCATCGTCAGTATAAGTTACGAGCTAAGCTCCATTACAGAATTTTTGTTTCCATTGATTATAGTAGCAGATATTGGACTCTCAGATCTGCAGTTGAATTTCCAGGGCTGACGGTTAGAATAATTGTCTTCTGACTTGTAAACTGAGCAAATTTGATATGAATCTTTGAGAGAGACTAAATGTAGCACCCCAACATGTCAGGTTCATTGAGTCATTTTCCTGGTGATTATTGTACTCCCGTTCCTAGATAAAAACCTCAGATTATTTTATTGAGTGAGGAATAATCATGCACAACACAGTGTCTCTTCACTTCGCACTAGCAATCATGAATTATGTACTCATCCTGCTCCTTTCTCATGAAAATAAAACCACTCTGTTGGCTCTCATGTAGATTATCCCTTTATCTATCACTATATCCATACATAGATGTGTATAGATTATATTGGTAATGGTGACATCTGTCACAACAGTAAATTACAGTTTCTAGTATGGAATAAATCCATCTGAAATAATTGATTTTTTCTTAGCTGAATATGTTCAGTTGGTATTTATGTTAAAGGGACCGATGCCTGTTTACAGTGAAAAAAGTAGACTCCCATCAGTATAATTGCCTGTCAACCACACATATGCATTTGGCATCACTATGCTGTCTGTTATTTTGAAATGTAACTGGGACTTGTTGCAATGTTAATCCAGATATGGGCAAATACTAACTCAGCAATGTTAACTAGTCTAGTTGCTCATGCTGTACTTGTTTTGTGGTGGAGGATTTAAGTCTTCCGGCCAATCTGTTTCCAATTTTGAGCACTAAATTGAATGGAGCGGCCAGTCCCTTTTGAAGATCAACCTTGCATATTTGAAGGAGAAAAGTAGAACATTGTTTTAAAAAATGGTTCCTAATTTAAATCTGCCAGGGGGTGGATCTAATTTCCACTTTGAATAGAATATTGCTTCAGTAATTATCCTACTATTTAAGAACAAGAATGATTAGTGTAGTAACCTCAAAGTCTAATAGTACTCACAGCCTGCTGAAGGAATAAACCCTACAATTAGCATTGGGAAAGAATATGAAACTTTTTTTACATAAGTAACTGTTTCAATGCTTTGCTCTATAAGTAGATTATCATTATTTTTAAGGAAGAAAAACCTGGCAGCTTGGAAGGAAAAAGAGTGGTATTTAATCAGTGAGAAACCTATAAGACTTTTTTTATAAGGACCTTTAAAAATACACTGTTCCCAGGTCACTTTGACATGATCCAACTTAATGGTACATACATCTCTTCAGTCATTTAATAAATCAAGCATAACACTTTGAAATCAAATGTCTTTTACTTAGGTTCTCTTCTCCCTTCCTTTTTAGGTGCATAGTTTCCACTGATGTCAAACAGAGTTCTACTCACAAGGGGAGATGAGTTTTTTTCAGCGTTATACAAATGTCTCATACTACAGAGAACTCTTCTTTGAACCACCTAACAAAGAGATCTTTCTCAGCAACTAACCAAATCAGATTCATACATCATATCCCGTAAGCAGACATCCCTATATTTTTTCTAGGTTTCCTGAATTCCCAGTTCTTCTCTCTTGAAGATGGAACCCTATGGCTCAGGGCTAGATCCAAAGCCCATTAAAGTCAATTGAAAGACTCTGATTGACTTCAATAGGTTTGGAACCAACCCCTCTTCCCTCTAATGGGAGAACATCACAGTTGACATTGGATCACAGTTTCTTCCCTCTTTAGGGACCAGCAATATGGATAAGCAGTTTTCACTGGCATTGTCTTGTGGTCATCTTGTGTTCAATTTTGACAGGGGTTTATCAGGATCTGCTTAACCATGTTTCATTTAGAATATTTTATTTCTACCTTCGGATAAACTTTTAATTGACTTTTTCTAAGAGAGAAAATGAACTAGACAGGGATCCAGATAACTCAGGGGGATGCACATCCTTTCACATCTGGATCATTGGTTCAAAGGTAATGACCAAATTATATCATTACCATCTGAATTCCATATGGATGTCAAATTAGTTATAAGTCTCAAGTCATTTTTCAGTGAGTAGATTAACAAAAAATACCATCAGAATTGGAGCAATGGTTGGTACAATTAGAATTATTAGCATAGAGGCTGAATACCTCTATACCAACATTTTGATGCCTCACAACCACCTCATTGCCTTTTGTGACCCCCACCAGGGGATTCACAACCCACCAGTTGAGAAACATTGTTCTAGCCCATCAGTCTGATACCAATTATGAGAACTAAGCTGAATTTTAAAAATGGAAGTATACCCCTTAAATACAGAATGAATGTTCTCACACTTGGAGCAAACACACATTTTAAATTTAATGTATAAACTTCCAGTTAGTAGAGACTTTTTATTGAGGTAAATCTATAATGTAACTCAGACATTCTTGGACAGTTGTTCAAATCTCCAGCAAAATGGTGCCCATAAGGACATAGTCTATACATTCTGTTGTTCTAATGTCATATTATAGTGTCTGTATTTTTAAACCATGGTGCTTGATGTGTCTGAGATATGGAAAGGAAGAGACCAAATAAGTATGAAGTTAGCTTACATATTGAATGCTGTATCTGCTCATCTTTAGGCATTTCAGCAAGTCCTCCTAGTAATGTATGAGCTGGGCAATCACAGAACTTTTTAATGTTCATTAAGATACAATGTGTTTCCATTGTATTCAGCAAAATTTCACTGCATTTTAATGAGTACCACCATATCCAATGGAGAAAAACTCCAAGGCCCAGATAGGAAAGAGGTGTACTTTTGTACAGAGCATACTGTGTGTGAAATTAAAACAAGGGAGAGGTGTTGGAAGCAAGATTTTCAAAGGTTGGATTTGTAAATTATAATTAGAGTGGGCCCATCAGTTCACATATGAAGCAGAGTTTGTAATTTTGAAGTTGACGTTCACTCAGACAAATGGAGGTGGATCTCAGTGTTGCCAGCTCTGACAACTTTATCAAAAGTCATGCAATGTTTGGTGCTTTTCAAGCCTCAGCTGCTGGAGTCAGGTGATAACATGAGACTCTTAGCCTTCATTTTTCTTAAAAAGAAAAGTTTCTAGCAGAGAAAACCTTGAAAACATGCACCCTAAAGGCTCCAAGGTAGAAGGCAAAAAAAGTATCCAAATATTAATATATAAAAAATAATAATTTTAAGCCATTGTTAGGGTCTGATGCATGATTTTTTAATGCTTGGCTTGCCGTTACTGAGATCGACCCAATGGATTTGACAAAGAATTAATGAAGGGCATGTAACTTTCAAAATCTGGGGTTCCTTGAAGGCTGTCATACTTGACTGAATTTCTGAGCAGAAGGTGAAGGAAATCTATAAAACACTGATTCATATTCACCAAGATACTGTGTTTCTTATGTTTGACAGTATTCTTTTCTCTTTTTAATAAAGCCTTATATTTCTAACAATACAAAGCACATCACTGAACATGGAATTCCAGATGCACTTGTCTTGACAATATGCCAGTTGGCATGCCAGATTTTGTATTAGTTAAATACTCAGGCCCTTGGGCAGATGTTCAGAGGACTGGCCCTTGGGCAGATGTGACTGGCCTTTGTGATTGGCCCGTGGGCAGATGTGCAGAGGATAATTGGGTATAAGTAGTCTCACTGCCCTACTCAAGAGCCAAGGACAGTCTCAATTCTTCTGCTCAGAGGAGCACAGGATCTGCTCCCTCTGCACTCACTACGCATAAGCAGGTGGGGAGGGGCAAGTAGGAGATGCAGGGATGGTCCCATCCCTCTCCAAATCAGGCCAGACATAGTGTGTGAGGGAGGCTGTACCATCCTAAATGTTGGGTACAGCCTATACATTTAGGAGCTTGAGGAAATCTATGCTTATCTAGGAGGTCAAATCATATTTAACTAGAACCTTTGTGGAAATTTCTTCATACAACCATCACTAAATACTGTACAAAGCCTGATGTCTATCCAAGGTCATAATGTGCCATTGTCACACTGCTAAATCCTAAATACACTTACAGGGAAGCCCTTTTCCTGTGTGGAGGTCAAGGACTGACAAAAAAGTAAAATTATTTAATAAAGATAATATCTATTCGTCTATCATATCCTCCAGTGCAGATCCTTGAGAAGTGTATTAATGTATTTAAAATTCATTGTTTATATCACCACAATGTACAAGTCTATGTTTATGGTTGATTTAGTAGATTTATTTAAAAATAAAAGTAGGAACATTATTTAGAAATAACTATTCTTTACAGTTCTGAGGTCATTATGTTACCTCCAAAACAGGAGTTCTTATACTGGGGCAAACTATTGGTTCAAGAAACTTATTAATTATTAATATCATTATTATTGATTCTAGAGATACCCCACTAAGATCAGGATCCCCACTGTGCTTCAGCACAGTACAAACTCATACTAAGAGATAATACATGCCCCAAAGAGCTTGCAGTCTAAATAAACAAGGCAGGCAAAGAGTGGTAGAGAGTCCCGGTTCCTGTATTCAGCAATAGACAATGAGGAGATAATTCATAAGAAGACTACACCTACCTAATTATACATTGCAATATCAAGAAGGGTTTGAAGGAGGGGGCAGAGGTGTAAGAGGATTCCTTCCTGACCCTTGCAAGTAATTAACCCTGAAATCTGAGAATTTATATCCTTTATAATGTAGGCTGTAACTGCAAATGATCATGTACATATAGATTTTTATTGCAATGATTAGGGGAAATTGTCTTGGAGAACGCTACCTGCTGTAATTGCATTTCACTTAAGCTCCTTGGATCCTCATAATACTGAAAACCAAAGACATTTAAGGTTGATGAATTTTGCATAATTTCTCCCATATGAAGAATTTTCACTTATGAAAGAATAAACTTATCCTTTTTGCCATAATATATTGTTTTTTCCCTTGTATACAGATAACAGCTGAGCTTTAATTCATTTTAATTCTCATACTGTACATAACCATAGTGTGATGTGGTAAGTATCTCTCCTATATTAAAATGGATTTTGCAGTTTATGTTAATCATAAGATTCATATTGCTAAATCTTACAACCCTAGGTCCAGCAATAGGCTAACTATTCAAACCTTGTACTAATTGCTGGGCCCTATTAAGCTGCAAGCTTATTGTAAAGTATTTCAAATATTTTACATCTGATTTTCCCCTGCTTGCATTGTAACTTTAATTGTTTTTATTACCACTTCCTTAAGCATCTTAGGTTTTCCTAACATATAGATTATAGTTTGATTCTAGGTATAGACCTCTCACAACCATGTCTGGAGTGAAAGATCAACATACCTAATCAACAGTTTTGAGTTAGTCCAGGCTTCTGGAAGACAAGAATTAAAAGGAAGTATAGTGCAAGTAGACACATTCATCCTCTTGTGAGTGGATGGGGGTAATAAACTAAATTAAAAGGAAACCAGCTTAATAGGAATGTTTTCACTTTTCACAAAAACCATGTGTGTAACATAGAAGTATGGCTTGATGCTGGATATTCACTCCTTCCAATTAATTGCCTACTAGGCATGCGTGGATACTCACGAGAGATATAGGGCTAGGTTCAGTAGGAGAAAGTCAGGCAGGAGCAGGTACTGGAGTAATGTAAGGATCTCATATAACTAGGGCCCTACCAAATCCATGGCCATGAAAAACGCATCATGGACCATGAAATCTGGTCTCCCCCTGTGAAATCTGGTCTTTTATGTCCATATATCCTATATATTGTTACATATGCAGCCATCAGTACCATCAAAAGCCTGCCTGTTATGAACCAACTCAATGATGAACCGAATGTTGAGGAGCTTAGCCTTGCCGTAGATGGCCTCCCCCAATGGAAAGACCCCCAGAAAAGACGGCATACCATCCGAGGTCATAAAATGCAGAAAACCTATTCTACTGCAACATCTTCTTGAGTTGCTCTGCCTGTACTGGAAAGAAGGCGAAGAATCACAAGAAATGAGAGATGCCAACATCATCACTCTCTATAAAAACAAGGGTGACAGGAGTGACTGTACCAACTATTGTGGCATTTCCCGTCTTAGTCTTATGGGAAAAGCCTTTGCCCAAGTTGTCTGAACAGACTTCAGACCCCTGCAGACAGAATCTATCCTGAATCACAGTGCGGCTTCAGAGCTGAAAGGTCATGATTTTCTCACTGAGACAACTACAAGAGAAATGCAGAGAACAAAAAAAGCCCCTCTACATAGCCTTCATCGATCTCACAAAGGCTTTTGACTTTGTCAGTAGAAGTGGACTATTCACGCTTCTAGAAAAAATTGGACGTCCCCCCAGGCTATTAAGCATGATTCGATCCTCCCATGAAAACATGTACAGCACAGTTCAATATGATGGCTCAGTGTCTGAGGTTTTTCAGATTTGCAGCAGTGTTAAGCAAGGTTATGTACTTGCCCCAGCTCTGTTTGGGATCTTCTTCTCCCTGCTACTGAAACAAGCTTTTGGTTCCTCAACCACTGGAGTCTTCTTGCACACAAGATCTGATGGAAAGCTGTTCAATCTTGCAAGACTCAGATCAAAAACCAAGACTCGGGAGGCCCTTATCCAACACCTCCTCTTTGCTGATGATGCAGCAGTGACAACCCACAGAAGCTCATCATCAAAGCCTAATGGATGGTTTTTCCAAAACCTGCCAAGACTTTGGGCTTACTATAAGCCTAAAACAGATGAACATAATGTGCCAAGGAGTTGAGGAAGCACCCTCTATCAAGATCAACAATTATGAACTTGAAGTGGTGAACAAGTTCACATACCTGGGGTCACTATTGCAGTCAACCTTTCACGTGAAACAGAACTCAACATCTGCATTGGAACAGCTGCTACAACAGTGTCTAGACTGAACAAGAGGGTATGGCAAAACAACAGACTGAAAGAACACACCAAGATCTGTGTGTATTGTGCATGTGATATCAGCACACTTTTGTATGGGAGCGAGACATGGACCTTATACTCTCATCAGGAAAAGAGGCTGAACAGCTTTCATATGCATTACCTTTGGAATCTCCTGGAAGGACAAAATACTGAGGTGCTCAAACAGGCCAGCATACCCAGAATGCAAACACTCCTCAAACAGAGACGCCTCTGCTGGCTTGGGCATGTATGCCAAATGAATGATGCATCCCAAAGGACATCCTCTACAGTGAATTGGCATCTGAAAAAAGACCCAAAGGATGTCCAAAATTGTGTTTCAACAACGTGTGCAAGCAAGACCTCAAAGAAATGGATATGGACAAATGGGAAGATCGCACTCAAGACTGCAGTGTTTGGAAACAAGAGCTTAACAAAGGTCTCTGGAGCTCCAAGAGGAAGCCGTCTAGCTTAGCAGAGGAGAAAAGAGCTCACAGAAGTCAGAGCCCAAAAGGTCAAAACATCACCTTTAAATGTGACACGTGCTGCAGAGATTGTCTCTCTCGTGTGGGTTTCTTCAGCCACGTTTGCTGCTACCATAAAACCAACTAAGTAAATCCTTTACCTCTCAGGGTCGCATACCCATGGTCTCTTGAGACTGAAGGATACCTACTACTACCTACTACCTATCCTATACTATACAGATTTCATGGGGAGACCAGCGTTTCCCAAACTGGGGATCCTGACCCAACAGGTAGTTGCCGGGGAGTCCAAAATTATTTTCAGAGTGGTAGCCGTGTTAGTCTGTATCAGCAAAAAGAATGAGGAGTACTGTGGCACCTTAGAGACTAACAAATTTATCTGAGCATTAGCTTTCGTGGGCTAAAGCCCAGTTCATCGGATGCATGCAATGGAAAAATACAGTAGGAAGATATATAGATACAGAGAAGATGAAAAAATGGGGGTTGCCATACCAACTCTAACGAGACTAATGGATTAACGTCGGCTATTATCAGCAGGAAAAAAAAACGTTTGTAGTGATAATCAGGATGGCCCATTTCAAACAGTTGACAAGAAGGTGTGAGTAACAGTAGGGGGAAAATTAGCATGGGGAAATAGTTTTTAGTTTGTGTAATGACTCATCCACTCCCAGTCTTTATTCAAACCTAATTTAATGGTGTCCAGTTTGCAAATTAATTCCAGTTCTGCAGTTTCTCGTTGGAGTCTGTTTTTCAAGTTTTTTTGTTGAATAATTGCGACTTTTAGGTCTGTAATGGAGTGTCCAGGGAGGTTGAAGTGTTCTCCGACTGGTTTTTGAATGTTATAATTCTTGACTTCTGATTTGTGTCCATTTATTCTTTTGCGTAGAGACTGTCTGGTTTGGCCAATGTACATGGCAGAGGGGCATTGCTGGCACATGACGGCATATATCACATTGATAGATGTGCAGGTGAATGAGCCTCTGATAGTGTGGCTGATGTGATTATGCCCTATGATGGTGTCCCCTGAATAGATATGTGGACAGCATTGGCAACGGGCTTTGCCAATGGTTTCTGGGTTAGTGTTAGTGTTTTTGTTGTGTGTTGTGTGCTTGCTGGTGAGTATTTGCTTCAGGTTGAGGGGCTGTCTGTAAGTGAGGACTGGCCTGTCTCCCAAGGTCTGTGAGAGTGAGGGATCGTCCTTCAGGATAGGTTGTAGATCCTTGATGATGCTCTGGAGAGATTTTAGTTGGGGGCTGAAGGTGACGGCTAGTGGCGTTCTGTTACATTCTTTGTTGGGCCTGTCCTGTAGTAGGTGACTTCTGGGTACTCTTCTAGCTCTGTCAATCTGTTTCTTCACTTCAGCAGGTGGGTATTGTAGTGGTAAGAACACTTGATAGAGATCTTGTAGGTGCCTGTCTCTGTCTAATTTAGGGGTTCACGATATTGCCACCCTTTTCTCTGTGCTGACTTCAGAGCTGAGTAGCCGGAGAGTGGCGGCTGTTGGCCGGGCACCCATGTTTGAAGGCAGCAGTGCAGAAGTAAGGCCATCCTTCCTTTTACGCTGCTGCCTTCAGAGCTGGGTAGCCAGAGAGTGGCGGCTGCTGACTGAGGGCCCAGCTCTGCAGGCAGCAGTGCAGAAGTAAGGGTGGCAATACCATACCATGCCATCCTTCCTTCTGTGCTGCTGCTGGTCACGGTTCTGCCCTCAGAGCTGGAATCCTGGCCAGCAGCTGCCACTCTTCAACTGCCCAGCTCTGAAGGCATTGCCACCACCAGCAGCAGTGCAGAAGTAAGGGTAGCAGTACCGCAACCCCCCCTACAATAACCTTGTGATTCCCCCATAACTCCTTTTTGGGTCAGAATCCATAACTTTATAACCCCGTAAAATTTCAGATTAAAAAGCTGAAATCATGAAATTTACAACCTTAAAAATCCCATGACCATGAAATTGATCAAAATGGACTGTGAATTTGGTAAGGCCCTACATATACCCCCTCTTACATATACTTTGCACTAGAGGGTCCACAGTCATCCTGCCACAAAGGTAGGTTGTGTTGACCTGCAAGAAGGAGCTGAGCACATTCACTCACCAGTCCTGCCCTGACTACAAATGAAAGGTGACATCCTCATTTCTGCCTTCCCTTGCTCACCTCTTTAGAGTCCCCGTGGGTAGATTTTTAGTGATAATGCACCCCCCCTCCTTGAAAATCCTGATCATCTTCTTGATCCCAGGGAGGAGAGCATTACTTAAATGACTTGAGTTCTAATGGACAATTCTTATCGAATCTTTTTTTTTAAAGAAAGTATTGCTTCCATTTATTAATGAATTCATTTGCTTTGAGCAGAGCTTACCTCAGGACTCAGGGAGATCTCCATTGATCTTTAAGCTAAATAAATACCTTACAATCACCATTTATGCCTCCACATAGCTGGCATAACAGCTGAGGACAGAAAACTAGTTAAGTACAGATCTAATTAAAATATTTAAATTTGCTGTGTAGGGGATGGATGTGCTTTTGCTGTCTCTTCATAGCCTTTGCCCCTGGAGCCATGTGCAACCCCATGTGTGCTCAGGTTTCAATGAATTACAATGCTGCCCTAAAAAGTTGTGCTATCGAAAGAACTGGAGCGCCTAATATAGAAAGACACTAGTTTCTAATTGCCTGTAAATTTTAAAATGGAGAAATGTAAAAGGGAAGCCTGTCCAGGAGATCTGTTACTAGCCAGCCTTCTTCAACCAGCCCTGTCTGTGCCATAATTAGCTGCCTCTCAGGCTAAGCGGTGTCAGGTGACAGCCTGGAATACCTGGGCTTCATAAAAAGCCTAAGAAAACTCAGCTAGGGTGAGGGGGGAAATCAGAGGGAGTTGTGTTGGTCCCAGGATATGACAGATGAGGTTTTATCGGACCAACTTCTGTTGGTGAAAGGTAAATGCTTTTGAGCTACAAAGAACTCTTCTTCGGGTCTGGGGAAGGAAGCAGAAGAGTTCTGTGTAGCTGGAAAGCTTGTACCTTACAACATCAGAAGTTGGTCAATAAAAGATATTACCTTGCTCACCTTCTCTCTTGTAGCCAATTAGTTCATTTGATCATCTATTTATTATTGTGTTACCATGGACACATGTTGTGCATAGATGTTCATGAGAATAAGGGGAACTAAGAAAACAACCTATGAATAATGGAGGAACTGAACATTCATGGGGTGTGGAAGTACAAATAAGGAAAGAGGCTTGAAACTCCTATGCATGTGCATAAAGTGTAGGTGTGGTCATGACAACAGGATAAAATAGGTTCTCTGGTTAGGCTAAGGAGGGAGGAAGACCCTTGAGAGCTGCTTGGTGAAAAAGTAGACATTTCTGCAATCAAGGCTGGCCTCAGTGTCAAAGTAAAAGTAGGAGATGACAGCTCAATCAGCAAGTGGGTCTGATAGATAGGGCAGGGTTATAAGATGAAGGCCCTTAAAGGCAATTAAATCTCATTAGGATGACCCCAGCAGGAACCACCCCTTTCTCGATGACCACCTGTTGAGAGATCCACCCGACTCTATGAAATCTTTGGGTATGTGAGTATGGGTATGGCACTGACCAGTGCATGGACTCTCTCAGCTTGTACAAATGGGTATGCAGGTGTACTGGGTATGTTTGCACACCAATAACCATCCATGGCTGGCCCAGGTCAGCTGACTGAGGCTCATGGGGCCTATGTGGGTCTATAAAATTGCTGTGTAGATGTTTTGGCTGGGAGTGGAGCCTGAGCTCTGCCGCCCTACTGGGCAGGAGGGTCCCAGAGCCTGTGCTCCAGCCACTGCCCAAACATCCACACTCCAATTTTTAGCCCTGCAAGCCTGAGTCAGCTGATCCAGGCCACCTGCAGCTGTGCTGCAGTCTTCTATTCCAATGTAGACGTACCCTTTGAGTCTTGGGCCTTAGAACTGATGAATGCCTGTGTCCCCAGATCTGATCAAACCAACCTTGAGAATGGACTCAAGATTTGCCCCAAAATCCCACTTTATTAACACTATAAAAATAAATGGCATCAATCAGAAGAATCAAATCAAACACATCCCATACAATAAAAGAGCTTGCTTCTAGCTAGGTGTCTGGATTCCCTCTGCACTAGTTGAGTTCTAGGCTAAAAGTGGCATTTTTATGAATTTGGACTGGGGGTGGGTGGGTTTCTCATATGGCGGGTGGCTTGAGAGCTGCTTGGCAAAAAAGTAGACATTCCTGCAATCAAGGCTGGCGTCAGTGTCAGTGTCAAAGTAAAAGCAGGAGATGACAGCTCAATCAGCAAATGGGTCTGAAAGATAGGGCAGGGTTATACGATGAAGACCCTTAAAGGCAAATAATTCTATTCAATTGAAGTAATTCAAGCTTCAGTTTGAGTATAAAATATATGGAATTGAAATTGGTTTGGTCCCAGGTGTGTGATCCTTTGAGGTGCTGGGCACTTTAATTCCCATTCATGTCAATGGTAGCTTAGGGTGCTGAATACTTCCCAGAACCAGGTCTTTACCTTGTTAGAGAGTGCTACAGACAGTACATTTGATACCCTTCTTAGCAGTATATTGCCTTCTACCTATCCTACAATCTTACTCTTTTTTTCCCCATCTGTTGATGATTCATGCAGTATTTGGTGAATAAAACATTTGACTATAATAAAAATGATACTGCTCTGAGTTTATTATCTTTTATTTCTTCCACCAGATCTTTGCATGGTTTCATAAAAGGCTTTTCTTTCCATTTAATATTCATAAAGTTAAAGTAGTTTTCTGTGCAAATAATTAAACATGCCTTTCTGCATTCCCTGGGTCTTCACCTCTCTTCATAAAGAGCTAAACAGGGGAAAAAACATATGGAGGTGGCAGTTATAACAGGATAAAATAATGTTGACCTGTTACCACTTCCACTGGAAATTAGCATTTATTTTTTTTTCTCATCTGATGTACTGTCATTACAGGGATGGTGTGTTCTGGTATTTTCATCAATAAACTTCACAATTTAACAGCTAGGTTAATGGCAATTTTAAAGAAAAATAATAATAATTAAAAAACAGTGACAGCTTTGATCTGGTTTTCTCTTCTTGAAACAAACTGATTTTTAGAGTCTCCTGCATGTAGCCACCCTGTCTTCCAAAATACACAACATATGTGCCAAGGTTGGGGGGGTTGTTTAAAAGTTGACAGTTAATATGCACGGTTTGTACTATTTGGTTGGATATTTTCACTTCACAGAGCCTTTTGGACAAATGCGGATTCATGCTGCCGCAGCCATGGTATTTACAGATTGCTAAATCTTAAAAGGTTTGCATAAACAGGCATCTTGCTATTGATAAGGCAGACAATATGACCATCTGTCTTTTTTCTGTAGCCAAATGAAAATGACATGAAGTATGGGTCTTGTCATTTGAAAAGAAGTAATTTCCTAGCTCTTGTTAGTATTAATTTAAACTCTTATTTTGCAATGTGCTGCTAAAAGGTGATTACTTTCAGAAAGTGTGGCATATCAGACTTTGATTTAGCTGCACCACAAATCGCTGTTGGAGAAAGCAAATGGAGAAGTGTTTGATTCAGCTCTCCAGAGCTTCCCCCACCCCCTACCCCCCATGAAGCTTACATCTTGGAATGTTGATCACAGCACTCCTGGTTCCCTGAAGAATTCAAAATGCCATATCCCAGCTGTAGAGTTTCCAGTATAACAGTGCAAAATCACGGCATAGGAACCTTAATGTTTTTTAGTAACTGAGTCAAAAAGTCTGTAGTGTTAGCTTTCCCTCTAACCTTATCTAAAGATAGCTCAACAGGTCAGTGTTTTGAGAGTTCTTTTATGCAGATTCCCAGCTATGTCACTATTAGTAAAGCCTTTAAGGTTCCTCTATTGAGAGCCAGTCTCTAGGGAAGTCCAGATTTTGGCTTTGTCCTTCGCCTTTTCTTTCTCTCTCTCTCTCAGCTCTTCCTTTGCACGAGGGGTAGTAACAAGTTCAGCATGTACAGCTAGAAAAGAAATGCTGTTTCGGCAAATCAGAACACGGCATGTGGTAGCAATTGATTCAGTGATGTGTTTTGACTAAAGGTTCAAGGTCACTCACATATGTCCCTGTTATTTTTCCTTCCACTCTCAAGAAAACTGCTCAATGGACTAGCCATCTTGCTTCATGTGCTGAGTTCCTAAAACATGTACTAATTACTCTGGCTGCAATTCAAGACCAGATCTTTTTTTGCCAAGAATAAGACAGTGGGCCCTAGAATGCACAAACAACAAGCTGGCCCTTGGCTGGTTAAGTCACCATGCTGCCACTTCATCACAGACACATTTAAGTTCCCCCCAGGTAAAAATGTATATATATATATTCAAAGCTGTTTATAATTAAGAGATGCTGAACAGGCAGCAACAAGCTAAATGTGCCACAAAGACAATTAGAGAATGTTTTCTTTTTTACTGAAAAAAGAAATCATCAGCTCCTTCAACCATATTGCAACAAGCCCAGATTTATGTTGAGTATGATAACAATCTACAATGTATACTGTATCAGGGATTTACAATATTGTCTTAATGCTGCATAGGAGCATTATAAACAATAACAGTACTTAAGGTCTCTCTATAAATCTTGGGTGGTTAATAAAGTGAAACTGAAAATTTACTGCATGTAATTCCAAATTCACCTCCAAACGGATAGGGGATTTTTGTTCGTTTTTGTTATTGTCCCAATGTCATTGTGCACATTGATCATCAAGAGACTCTGCTGAGACTTCCTGTCATTAAACGGGGGAGCATGGGTGGATTGCCCTCTTTCTCTTACCCCCCAGTTCATTTCATACTATCCCATGGCTTTCATATATTTAACTCCAAATATAGACCTTGTTCTAGCAAGTCACCCAAGTGCTGTCTGCGCTATTGCACAAGATGTCAAGAGCCCTAAAATAATAATAAACCTTAACTCTTTCATTCTGACTTGTGTAAGTGTCATGAGATCAAGTTACCATGTGATCAACTTTCCTGTGATCAGAAAAGCTTCATGCCCCTGTTGGAAAAGCCCTTTCTGCAGTTGATTTACTGATCCCAGGGACAGTCAACAGTAAGGGCGTGTCTAATTCAGAAAATTTGCACTTGTGTAACAACATCAAGGTCACTACCCCACCGCAAATCCTGACTGTAGTTACTCTGCACCCATGCTATTTATCCTTGTATGTTACCACAGTACGTTGCACAGGTGTGTTCCCCTTCTTATACTAGTACATCTACACTACCAGTTAACACAGGTGTAGCTACACCAGTGCAAGACCCCTCTCTCTCACACACACACATATGATTTAGTTGAGGTTGAGCCTGCTTTGATCGGGGGTTGGACTAGATGACCTCCTGAGGTCTCTTAGAACCCTAATCTTCTATGATTCTTCTATGATTCTATATACGTTATATAGAAGAAACCCAGTATATTGACTCTATTGTTGGAACTACCGATTGATGCAAATAGCAGTCCTCACACTTGTAGGTGCAGAAGACAGTGAATGGTTACTCCTGCTGTTAATTGATTTATCTCATTAGACTGACCTCACACTTGGTAAAGCAACCCCCATCCTTTCATGTATTTATACCTGCTCCTGTATTTTCACTCCACGCATCTGATGAAGTGGGTTCTAGCCCATGAAAGCTTATGCCCAAAGAAATGTGTTAGTCTCTAAGGTGCCACAAGTACTCCTTTTCTTTCTGCGAATACAGACTAACATGGCTACCACTCTAAAACCTACTCCTGTTTTGGGTCTAAAGAAGGAAAGAAATGTTGCCAGGGAGGAAGGTGACCATGCCTTTATATGTGGATAGGGAAAGAGCCACACATGGAGAGGACCCTCCATACAGCAGCTGATCATGGTCATTTCCAATTCCTGTTATGTATTATTAAATATGTAATGAGCCTATCAACAGAATAGGGGTTTGTCATTTTGTCTTTGGCCAGAGTTCCCTCCATACCCTCACTTCACATGTTGTCATGCAATTTTAAGTGGGGCAGCTGTTTGCCATCCTCCACCTCAGTTGTGGCCACCCATAATTGTGTATTATGTGCCATATATATGGCATGATCCTGGAATGCCCGTTCAGACAAGGAATCCCATCGAAGTCAAATCCTGAGAGGTGCTGAGTACCTGCAGGTTTCATGAACCTTAACGGGAGTTACAGTTGCTCCTTACCTCTCAGGAGCTGGTCCAGTGACTAGAATGTAAAAAGCAAAATTATTATCATCGCTAGTTCCAAATGCTCTGAAAAATTAGCTTCATTTATGCATGCAGTCCATTCTCCCAGTGATGTGTCACATTTACATCCATAACTCCCATTAGCAGTAATAGGAGTTAACAGCATAAATTCTCCATGAAACAATAGATGAATGGACTCTTATAAGTGAAACATTGTGAAACACATTAGAATTTTAGTCTTTTCTGATATCATATGGCTCTATGAAACTCAGTTCTAGTCATGAGCAGTATATTTATAAATGGACGCTACAACAGTTTACTAACCTTTCTTAGATATAGCAAGAAAATAAATAGCACTGTATTAGTTATCGTTCTAAACAGATGATCTGCTAGTGATTCATTTATATCTCCCTTTCAGTCATTTTGTCTGTAAACAAAAGTTAATAAGCCTCTGAATTGCAACTCAGCTAAGATAGGTAACTGTGTGTTCCCTTTACAAGCCACCTACTATCAACTGTTTTTTGTTATGATGGTGCAGTGCACAGGAAAAGAGAGACATGATCCTGATTTGTATCTTTGGGTACATCTGTAATACAAATAATAAATAATGTAATAATAAAGTCAAGTACCTCCATATTTTGATAAAGAAACATAAAGCTGCAACTACTATAACATTTGACTAACCAGTTAATTTTTTTATAATCTATGTAGTATTTTAATTGTGCTAGCTCCCAGAACCAGAGCTGGCTGGGAATTTTCCATTAGATTTTATTTTAATTGCAAATGTAGTTTCTGCAAAATTGAAATTTTCCAGGAAAAAAATGTTAATTTTTGACTACATTTTCAGTTGTTTTATGGAAAATCAAAACATTTCACTTTGGGTCTGGTCGATATTAAGCTGCATCCACCTGAACTGCCACGGTGCCTCATGGGAGTCATAGTTTAGGTCTCTCATATCCCCATTCTCTCCTTCAGGCTGGGATTCTTCATCGGACTACATCTCCCATGATGCACCACAGTATCTCCTTTGGCTGGGCCCCCATAGTGCCTAAGGAGAGCTATAGTCCAGTGAGGGAACCAAATTCTGCCTGGCCTTTGCACAGAAGCACCAACTGTGGGGAGGGTGCACAGAGCCATTTATCCTTGCAGAGGGACCAGGCACAAAGATTACTCTTTGCTTGTGTCCCGTGGGGCATTAGACCCTCTCCTAAACTGTGGTGCAGGGAGTGCCCTTCCACTGTACACCAGGGAGTTCTAGGAGGCAGTTCCCCTCCCTGAATCACAATGTTTCCCGTACCTCTCCTTGGGTTCGTGCTGCTCTGGATTCCCCTCAAAGTAAGTGTGTGGCTAACAGGCCTAATCTAATCGTTAAATATGGGTTTAATAATGTTGCTATTTTGCTTATTAAAAAACAAAGTAAATCTTATTTTAACAGTGTGGTTTTTTAAAAGATGATTTTAGCTTTTCACATTGGGATGGTTGGGTGTGATAAGGCACTATGTAAATCTAAATTGTTGTTAAAGGGCTCTAGTCTCTTAATCTCTATGCATGAACTTCCTTTGTGCTGAAAATCCTTAGGGCTGGTCTCCAGTACTGGGGAGATATATGCTGCTGCAATTAGGGTGACCAGATGTCCCAATTTTGTTGGGACAGTCCCAATATTTAGGGCTTAGTCTTATATAGGTGCCTATTACTCCCCACCCCCGTCCCAATTTTTCACACTTGCTGTCTGGTCACCCTAGCTGCAATCAATTCAGCAGGGATCGATTTAGTGGGTCTAGTGAAGATTGCCCTTTGTCCATCCCCACATAAGTTGTGGAAGAAAATCAAATCCCAGCTCCAAATACACACACAGTATATAACAATTCACACAGTGAACAAGTGTTGATTGTTGATGGCAGGCAACAAAGGTGAAAAGTAAAAACAGGAAGAACAACGCTCGTAGCAAAAGAGGTATGTTTAATAGAAGCTCATGGGTCCTTCTATTATTATGATTTCTTGCATGGAGGGGAGTACAGAGACTGTCACGGGGCGAGACTCACCCCTGTGGCACCTCCTGCTGGTCTCTCAGGGAGTTAGCTCTTCCAGCCTCCGGAGCACCCCCTGCAGGCCGGTGTCTCGCTGCCTCTGGCCCCTGTGTCCCTCCCGGACCCCGGACCGTTTCCCACAGATCTGGGTCTCCCCTCCTCAGGGAACCCCCACCCACAATCCCCACCTCAGTCTTTGGCTACTGCCAGTCACCATTGAGCCCCCACACACTGGGGCAGACTGCAGTGTATAAGCCAATCATCAGAGGCAAGGGGGGTTTGGACCTGCTGCCTCTGCCTACCTTTGGGCTGCCCCCTGCAACCCCAGTACCTATCTTAGGCTGTCTGCCAGGCCTGCAGCCTGGGGCTTGGGGCTTTTCCAGTCTGGAGCTTCCCAGCTCCTCTGGCCTTCCCCAGCCCTGCTTCACCTCTGGCATGCTCCCCAGCAGCCAGGCCCATCTCCCTCCACAGCTAGAGGAGACTCCATCTGCTCCTGGCTCACTTCCCTCTTATAAGGGACAGCTGAGCCCTGATTGGGGTGTGGCTACAGCTGAGCCTGCTTCCCCCAATCAGCCTGGGAACTGCTTGCTCCCAGCCATAGCCCTCTTAAGGGCTGTTTTAAGCCCTTTAGCAGGAGCGGATGACCCCCCCGCTACAGAGACCATAAACATATTTGCTTTCATTACAGTCTTACCCAGACAGCATTAAATTGACAATAATTGGATCCCTCAGGAGGGCTTCTGGGGCAGATGCGTCATGTCCCTTGCTGGAGTCACGTTTCCATTGAGCTGGGGGCGAGTTGCAGAGCAAAGGAAGTAGACACATGACATCTGCAGATCCCCCAGACTCCACCCAGATCTTTGGGGTTCTACTGGATTGCAGGGGCTAAGCCCCTGTGCTGCTTGGAAAGGGAGACGCCTATGATTAGATGGCATATGAAGGTTAACTCTCCCATCTAAGTTTTAGGCCAGCTTCTTTGTCTCACTGTAGGAGCATTCTCCGTTACACCTTCTTCCAATTACTTTCCATTTTCCACCTCAGCATATCTCCGCCCCATTAGCACACTGTATATCACCCAGGCAACCTGAAAATCCTGAAGGAAATATGGACAGGAAGACATTTTTTTCTGAGACACATTTACATTGGTTTGCAAATATGTGACTTCTTTTCTTTTTGCAGGTGATAGTCATATATTTAACGACTGACATGTTTTCCCAGCCAAAACATCCCGCAGCAACCCAGCCAAAAGAATTTGCTGGTGACCTCCTAACCATGTAAATATAGGCACAACTCAAACAAGAGTTTTAGAAGGTTACATGACTGCTTTACCAGCATAAGTACCAGAAATCTTCACAGCTACAGAAAGGGAAAGGGAAGGGACGAAAAGGCAGCTCTCAAAAAGGAAAGAAATTTTGTTGCTTTTTAGCAGGCTCAGATGGAACTTTCTGAGAATTCTGTATTTGTAATCCAACTGAGGTGACTCCAATTACGCTCCAAAGCTAGAATTTCTCATTGTGCCACATTATAAAAGTGAAGCAAAAATTTCAGCCAATCAGAAGCCAAAAAAGAAGCATCAAGTGAAAGTCTAGAAAATTAGGTTTAGCAGGGTTGATAAGAATCAAGTTAAACAATTCTGCAGTGTATACACGTTTGAAGATTATAAGACCACTGATAAAGAATTCAGAGGACAATATCTTATTAACATAAACAAGTTATTATTTTCACAATAATTTCTAAAGCAGTGTTTCACATAGCCCTGAACTAGAAAAGACAAAACATCTTTGCGATCTAATTACTTTTAAAATTCTATTAACATAATTCAATATAGCTGTTTTCAGGGTATCCCTGTTTAGGACTTTAGTTCCCATGACGACGGAACAGTTTTTAAATATAGCTTAGAACACCAGGAAAGTTCCAGGAGTCTGGATAAAAGCTAATGCTCTGCTAATATTTTAAAAGGATAAGCGGGATGACCTGGTAATCATAAGCCTCTCAATGTGACATTGACCCAAGGCAAGATGACCGAATGGCAGATACAGAACTTAATTAATAAAGAATTAAAAGGGTAATATAATTAATGCCAATCAGTGTGGGTTAATGGAAAATAGATCCTGTCAAACTTGCTATTTTTTTTGATGAAATTACAAGTTTGGTTGATAAATGTAATGGTATTGATGTAATATACTTAGACTTCTGTCAGGCATTTGACTTGGTACCATGTGACATTTTGATTAAAAGACTAGAAAGATATAAAATTAACATGGCAAACATTAAATGGGTTAAAGCTGGCTAACTGATAGGTGTCAAAATGTAATTATAAACAGGGAATCATCATTGAACAGGTGTGTTTCTAACGGGGTTCCACAAAGATCAGTTTTTGGTCCTATGCTATTTAACATTTTTCTTAATGAACCAGAAGAAAACATAAAATCATCATTGATAAAATTTTCATGGCACAAAAATTGGAGGAGTGGTAAATAATGAAGAGGGCAGATCACTGATACAGAGCAATCTGGATCGCTTGGTATGCAGGGCACAAGCAAACAGTATGCATTTTAATATGGCTAAATTGTAAATGTATGCATCTAGGAACAAAATATGTCGATCATCCTTTCAGGATGGGGAATGCTATCCTGAGAAGTAGTGACTCTGAAAAAGATTTGGGGGTCATGGTGGATGATCAGCTAAACAAGAGCAGCCAGTTCTACGTGGTAGCCAAAAGGACTAATGCAATCATTGGATGCATAAACAGGGGGCTGTCACTAGGAGTAAAGAAGTTATTTTATCTCTATATTTAGCACTGGCGCAACCACTGCTGGAATATTGTGTCCAGGGCTGATGTTCACAAGTCAAGAAGAATGTTGATAAAGTGGAGAGGGTTCAGAGAAGAGCCATAAGAATGATAAAGGATTAGAAAATATGCCTTATGGTGATAAACTACGTAGACTAAGCTCTCTGAGTCTAAAAAAGAGAAGGTTAAAGGTGACTTGATTATGGTCTATAAATAACTGCATGAGGAACAAATAATTAACTATGGACTCTTCAATCTAGCAGAGAAAGATATAACACAATCCAATGGCTGGAAGTTGAAGCTAGACAAATTCAGACTGGAAATAAGGTGTAATTTTTTAACAGTGAGAGTAATTAACATTGGAACAATTTACCAAGGGTCGTGGTAAGGATTCTCCATCACAGGCAATTTTTAAACTCAGATTGGATGTTTTGTAAAAGATCTGCTCTAGGAATTATTTTGGGGGAGTTCTATGGCCTGTGTTACACAGGAGTGCAAAGTGGATGATCACAGTGGTCCCTTCTGACCTTGGAATCTATTAATCAGTTTTGTGGGTTTTGGTTTTTCTTTGGCAGAAAATTTCAACAAAAACTAATTATTTTTGTTCAAAGTTTTTCATGGAAAAAGCCTCCCAATTTCTGAGCAGCTCTAGTGCAAATCCTAAAGTACCCTCCTCCAGTGAGTGGCCTCATAAACAATACATCTATGCTGAAAATGAAGGTGTAATTGCAGCTCGGGTAGGCAGACCCATGCCAGCTTTCATCTAGCTATCATGACTAAAAACAACCGTGAAAACATGGTGGCGCAGGGTTCAGTGCAGGCTAGCAACATGAGTACATACTGAGGTGGGATTGTACAACCCACACTGAAGCCCATGCTGTTGCATCTTCACTGCTATTTTTTAGCCCTGCTACCAAGAATGAAGCTATTACAGGGTTTGCCTACCTGAGGTACAAGGACAGCTTTGATTACAGAGTAGACATATCCTTCATGTCCCAATGCTTCAAATTAGCTATTAGATGTTCAGGTCTATTTCTGAGGAATAAAACCATTCAACCAGTTGTATGCTCCATGGACTTCAATGGAGTTGAGTTAATATACTCTGAAGATCAGGCCTATTGTATTCCCCCCCATCCCCCTCTCTCCCTCCCTCTTTCCAAATGAATTTGATGTCATAGGGTGGTATATTTTATGCTGCAAAATCATATCTGAAAAACGGATGGAACATAGTGATGGATTTTCTTGATAGCAAGTTCCATCCCCAAACCCAATTTCAGGGAATAAGGCTAGAAAAACATTAGGGTCCTCTGGGATTCCCCACATTGCAAGCATGAAAACTGGGTACCCTTATTTGAACATTGCTTTTTCATGTAAAATAGAGTCTTTGATAAACTATATACTCATTCATAAATTAAAAGGCACATAGTCCAGCGGTTAGCACAGGGAACTGGGAGGCAAAACTCCAAGGCTGAAATCTTGGGCCCATTGAAGTCAACAGCAAACACCCATTGACATCAATGGGCCCAGGATTTCACTCCCAGGTTGTATTTCTCATTTTGACATTGACTTGCTGTATAAGCATTGACAACTCACTTAATTGTCCTGCACCTCAGTTTACCTTTCTGTAAAATGGGGATAATACTATCTCATAGAAGTGCATAAAGATAATTAAATGTTCATTATCCTCAAGTGAAAGTCATTCCATAAGTATTATGTTATTATTTACTATACAATTGTGACATATGAAGAGGCTCACTGGAAAATAAGTTTGTGGAAAGCTTTGTGAGAAAGAAAATGCTAGGACTTACTTACAGGTAGGAAGAAGTAGCTGGGTATAGTTCAGGGATCGGCAACCTTTGGGACGCAACCCGTCAGGGAAATCCGCTGATGGGCCGGGGCGGTTTGTTTACCTGCAGCGCCTGCAGGTTCGGCCGATCGCAGCTCCCATTGGCTGTGGTTCACCGTTCCAGGCCAACGGGGGCTGCGGGAAGCAGTGTGGGCCGAGAGATGTGCTGGCAGCCCTTCTCACAGCCCCCATTGGCGTGGAATGGTGAACTGCATACAGTGGGAGCTGCGGTCGGCCAAACCTGCAGATGCTGCAGGTAAACAAAACGTCCCGGCCTGCTAGTGGATTTCCCTGACGGGCTGTGTGCCAAAGGTTGCCGATCCTTGGTCTAGTTTAGCCCCAGCATAGGCTGTCAAACAGATTTTTCTGCCAGTACATACAAGAATAATTCCTGTCATCACATGGATGAACACAACAAGAGTTTCCTGAGATGTATAGTGTATGAAAGCATTGTTCACAGGCCAGTCAGAATGCCCACTGCGACTGACGCAAAGCTAGATAACAGGTTGTTTTGTACAAAAAGATTAGATGTAAAATAGATAATCACAGGATACAAGTTACACAGCCACAAATAGTTCTAGGGAGGTGATGAATTGGTGCTGTTCAGAATTCAGCTTCAAGCTTCTGCTCAAGTGGTGTGGTGCTGGGTTGTTTAATACCCGGATGGGATTCTTTTCAAATAGCAGTGGTGATCCACCATAATTAATCCTCATGCCCTGCCAGTTTATAGGGTGGAAGCAGCTGCACCCAGCATCTTTGAGGCTTCAAGGTTTAAATGCCAGGGTGTGAAAATAGTCCCCAGATTAAAATGGAATCAGCAACTAACATCTGACATCAGGTAAGATCATGTAACACAATGGAATTCAGCACAACTGAATGAGAATTAAAGGAGACCACATCGTCTAGAAATGAAACAAATCCAAGAATGTTAAGCAAAATGAAGAAATGGAAAGATTGTCAATTGGAATGATAACAACAAAATCAGGGACTATTTCATTCTTAATTTAGTCCATGGAACTAAAGACTGGATTAGGTCCTCGGTTTTATGACTTGCACCCACGTAACTGAGCACAAAACTGGGCTCCCTTTTTTTATTATTTTACGGAAATTTAAATTGCTAATAGTAGTAGGAAATAATAATACTTGCATATTAGTCCTACATCTTTGGCAGTCCCTGTACACCAATTTGAGGTAATCCAAGTATATATTCCTTACTTGAAACCTTACTTCTCATGATGCCTTATTCTGAAAATCAAATCTCATGAATAATTGAGGTGTGATGTGCTGAAATCATGACTTGTAGTTTTTAGGTAAGTAAAGCAAATCAGTTGTCTAGTCTATGGGTTTATGACATGTAATAATAGAGGGCTGCTTAACTATTTGCATTTGATCCTTTGTGGCATTCTGTCATATACAGAATTATAGGGTATGTTAGGAACAACCGGCAGAGAAATGTCAAGCAATATATGCTTCTTGCTTTTGCTTTTTAGATCCATATGAATTAAATCTATACGTGTTTGGTTTTGTTCCTCACACCCAAAGGAAGATTAAAGGGGAAAAAAATCCTGCGGTAAAATAGATGCTGAAAATGTTTATCAAATGATTTATTAAATTCCAGAAGAACATCTTAATGAAAGTTACAAAGGCAACCAAGTTAGCCTATTTCTTAATGCCTACTGGGCTAAGTGTAAGATCCAGCAACGTAGGGCCTCAAACGTAGGCCTGCAGAGTTGCCAGGCAATGAACACCTCCACATAGCTGTAACCAGCTTGCACTCCACTACCTACCACCACTTCAGACACACCTCAAGGGGTGAGATAGGCAGCAGCCTCATGGCTCCTGATTGGCTTCCCACCCTATATACACCCAAAGGGCATTCCAAGAAGTGTCTAGGCAATGGTATGGATCTCCTGTAGTTGTCATGACCATAACTGCTCTTGAACTCTGGGCTTGAACCTTGCCTTGATCTGGACCTTACCTTCTAACCAAGATCCTGAAACCTGATTTGGATACTGATCCTTGGTATTGGGCCTGGAACTTGACTGCAAACTTCTCTGCTACTCTTGGCTTCAGGTTTTACACTGCTCTGACCCTTGGTCCAATTACTGTTGTCACAATCCTGACGCTGAGGGACCTCTTTTTGTTACATATATCTTCAAAAATAATTGTGTAGACTGGCTTTCAAGCTGGAAATATATTTATATTCTTTGCAAACCATCACAGATAAAAGCTGCCTCTGAAGTTTAAACTGAATTGGTTTAGACCCTGATTCTGCTCCCATTAAAGTCAATGGGAATATTGCCATGGATTTCTATCATTGCAGGATAGGATCTTATACAGAAACTATTTTCTATTTATCAAAAACCTTTTAGGATTTTCATTGCTCTGTTTCTTTGACCAGATGTCTAGATTCTGCAAATGATTACCATTTGACATCTTTGTCACGTCTTCTGTATGATTCTTACACATTTTATTTCGAAAAAGAACACTCTTTTTCATTCTAATATATGGTTTTATGTCTTTAAGAGCCTTTCCCCCCTCCATTTGCCTACTGGTGCTTTCTTGACAATTTCACACAAAAAGGGTGAAAATGTCAAATTCAAATGAAGTCAAGTATATTGTTGCCATATAGCAGCTATTCAAGACTTTGCTGTAAGTAATGATTACAGTAACAAAAGTGAGTTGCAAAGATAATTTCTAACGGTACTCTCACCAGAGCTCATATTCTATAAGTACATATAGATCCACAGATATATCTTCATCATTTGTTTCTTCTTCTTTATGCTCTACATCCTCATGTGTATAGGATGTTGACTAGTTTCCACCATTTACTCAGGCCTCTGAATGTCATGTTGATGGATTTGGCTTCTTTCTCTGTTGTTCGGCATAATATTTCTCAAGCACATTAGCTGACCTCTGAAATTTCCTGGCTAGAAGGCAACACCTTTTAGGAAGTTTATTGTACATGGGTCAGTTACAAGGTCTGTTGGGTGGAGACATAGGGCCACACAGCTTGATGGAGTTCTCCATATGTTTGTATACTTTGAATAAGCATCCATCACTAGTCCTCCATAATTGGATCCATACAGGCAGCTTCTTGTGCTTCTGGGCCTGAGTGGATGAGATTGCAGGTTTGGGACCTAGAATAATATATGCAGTTTTGCTATGAAAAGTTGATTTAAATGTGCTTTAATGAACACTGTTGCTAAGGTGAGGCTAGTTTCAAGGGTATCTGCTGAAAAAATACTGTACAGGGAGCAAATTGTTAAGCGTACACTAATTAGTGATTCTTCACTCCATTATACCAGTTTTAAACTAGTTTCAGTGGAGTTACACCATCATAAAACTGGTTTCAGAGTAACAGCCGTGTTAGTCTGTATTCGCAAAAAGAAAAGGAGGACTTGTGGCACCTTAGAGACTAACCAATTTATTTGAGCATGAGCTTTCGTGAGCTACAGCCCACTTCATCGGATGCATACTGTGGAAACTGCAGAAGACATTATATACACACAGAGACCATGAAACAATACCTCCTCCCACCCCACTCTCCTGCTGGTAATAGCTTATCTAAAGTGATCATCAAGTTGGGCCATTTCCAGCACAAATCCAGGTTTTCTCACCCTCCACCCCCCCCCCCCCCCGCACAAACTCACTCTCCTGCTGGTAATAGCCCATCCAAAGTGACCACTCTCTTCACAATGTGTATGATAATCAAAGTGGGCCATTTCCTGCACAAATCCAGGTTCTCTCACCCCCTCACCCCCCTCCAAAAACCACACACACAAACTCATTCTCCTGCTGGTAATAGCCTATCCAAAGTGACCACTCTCCCTACAATGTACATGATAATCAAGGTGGGCCATTTCCAGCACAAACTGGCATAACAGCATAAAACTGGCATAACAGAATGGAGATCAGGCCCTTTATGAATAAATATTGTAGGAATCAGAGTAACAGCCGTGTTAGTCTGTATTCGCAAAAAGAAAAGGAGTACTTGTGGCACCTTAGAGACAACCAATTTATTTGAGCATAAGCTTTCGTGAGCTACAGCTCACTTCATCGGAGCGTCATCCGATGAAGTGAGCTGTAGTTCACGAAAGCTTATGCTCAAATAAATTGGTTAGTCTCTAAGGTGCCACAAGTACTCCTTTTCTTTTATTGTAGGAATGTAAGGTTAAATCCACAGCTCATATAAATCAGTGTTCTTCCATTGAAGTCAGGGGAGCTACACTGATTTACATGAGTTCTGGATCTCATCCATTATGGGAGTTTATTTGATAAATCTATTGTATAATTCCCAATTAATGAAAAACGGTTTTAGTTAAGTGATTTGGTTAGTAATTGAAACAATCAGATCCTCTTTTATTTTTCATTTTTTCTACCAAAGCAATACCTTTCATCTTTCCAGGACTCTGAGGTAAGGCTGCTGCTTCACATACATTTACTTGTTGCCAGGCACAAAAGATTCTAATCAAGAAATGATTGATAGCTGTAGTTAAACAGAACATTAGGCTAATGACGTACCAAGCTGCAGCACAGTTAACTTATTTTTAAGTGTATTCTTTATAGAGGAATTGAAGTTGCCTACTTTAAATCCAAAAGCCGTTAGGCAGTCTCTCTACAAATGTGTCCTACAGCTTAGTAGGACTTCTCAAAAATTGTTTTGACAGAAAATGAGGTTTTTGACTTAATAAAACATTTTCTGAAAAAATATGTGTTTTCCTAGAAAAATGCATTATTTCACTGAAAAAGTCAACATCCCGAAACTGCTAACCCCGGTGACTCAAGGGAACTGCAATTCAGTTGTCTCATGTCCCCATTCTTTTTTATGGGGCAGGCTCCCAAGTGAGACTTTCTCCCAGCCAGGGAACATCCATGATCACTGTCTTGCCACAATAAGAGGGCAGACTGTAGTCCTACCAGCGAGGCCTATAGAGGTGAATGAAAGCATGAGGCATTTTGACAGCCTTCCCAAACTGAAATATTTGGGTTTTTAATCGTTCACTGAAAAGTTGAAATTTTCCTACCAACTGTACTACTTAACCTTCTTCTGACAGGCACTGATCAGACATAGTCCATCCAACTGCTCATCACTTAACATCAACCATGTCTGCACAGAGTGCTGAAGGAATGTCTGATGGTACAAGTTGTGAGTGGAAAGGCAAGAGCAGTCAAGATACCATTATTAGTGCCCAGCATTAGTATGGCTATGTTCCAAAACATACACATAGCCTATGTTCTCTGTACATTTTGCCTCTCATTGGCTCACTCTTCAGACCATATTGCTTCTTTTAAAATGTTTTTGAATGCATACATGGACTGAATGTTGTCACAGTTTTTGGAAAGACTGTTCACCCTGAGCATTGAGGAATGATGGAGCTTTAACAATCCGAGTGTTGCTTTGGCCATGTCTACACTACCACTTATGTCAGCAAAACTTATGTTGCTAAGGGTTGTGAAAAAACACCTCCCTGAGTGACATAAGCTTTGCAAGCATAAGTGGTAGTGTGCACAGTTCTCCTACCGACATAGCTACCACTGCTCATTGAGGTGGTTTTACTATGCCGATGGGAGTGCTCTCTCCTGTCAGTGTAGTACGCCTACATGAGCGATCTTACAGCGGCGCAGCTGCATTGGTACAGCTGTGCCGCTGTACGTTTGCTAATGTAGACATGGCCTTTGGGTGTTTTGGGGAAAGCGTGGTGCAAATCTGCAAGCGGAGAGCCCTTGTAAGGCACAGAAAGAGAGACATTAGAACTCTTCTCATTGGCTTGACTTATTTGGTGATCCTCCACTCCTACTTCAATTGCCAGTTTCAGAGCAACTTCTTCTATTTTGATTAGGCTGATCTCAGCAGTTTAAGTCTGTTGCTTAAGTGGTCCTGTTAGTTCTCTGGTGTCAGGGTGCATGTGAAGTAGTTCTAACGGCACAGCTTGTAGTGTTTGCATCACACTGGCTCAACCACCGAAGAAAACTTCACAGTAATAATCCAGCTAATGGTAAAGTACAAGGTGCTCAATACACAACAAGAACCAATGTGTATACTGTGTTGTTTTTATGTTTCTGTATAAGCAAGGTATCCCAGTTGCATAAAAATGGGTATATTTGCAATAAAAATATGAATGCTCTTATAGTTCTCCAGCCAGCATATCTCTCATAGAATAGGTATGGTAGGGATTAGCCATCTCCTTAGAGTACTCTCACACACAAACACCCCCCCCCAAAACAAAACAAAACAAAACAAAACAAAACAAAACCACACCTAGATAATTGCTTTGACAGTTCCAGTGATGGTGCAGATTTCATTTATACTGCTTGAGTCATTAGTAACCTGATTTAACCTATGCAATGAGCAATGCTCAGTCATTGCTTTGGGGTATTTCTTTTATGAACACCTTCTACTTTTCCTGCCCTCCATTACTGCCGTGGCAGTCATATCTTTGAACATCTAATTTGAAAAGGTCAAGCCCAAACTCAGATGCACTTGTTAAAATTGTTATTGGCTACAGTTTTTGTACTCAGTGCAAATACTGGGACAAAACCCAAGAATTCCTCTTGAATACAGGCACTTCCACACTTCATTTCAACAAACCTCATTCCTGGAGACATTTGTTCACTCTCCGCAATGTATGTCGGCTCATCAGCTAAAATAGAAACCCTACTGATGCATTTGCTGCCTCAACAATATACTTTCTCACTATTTGACCACAGATTTCACAGAATTCATTTTGCGTTCAGGGTGATGTGTAGTGCACCATAACTGAAGCACTTTCCAGATATTCTCCTTGGCTCAGTGCAGAATTCAAATAGTGTTTGCACATTCCCTATGGTGCTGTCCTGTGTAATCAAAGCACAGTGACAGACACAGTTGGGTGCAGCTTTTGGCAATTTTCATGATATACACCACTGAGAATCCTTCATTTAGCTATTCCTCATGGATGCTATCTTCTTGGGCAAGATGTATGCAAAGTGGGTTGCATGCTCATAAACAACTCAGAGGCATCCAGATATTGTGTGATGCCTCGCTGCTTCATTGAAGGTCTTGTGTTTAGAAAAATATCTGATGATGTCTCAAGTCACTTTTGGCTAGAAAACAGCATGGAGCTCCTTTCATAGTGGAAGAGTAAGAAAACTGTAGTGAACAGTGGACAAGCAGTAAACGGTGAATTGATCTGGGCCCATCTCACTCTTGACATCATAAATGGTGCGTGGAGTCTATTATGCAGTAATGAGATCATGATTCAATCTGTGAACTAATAGGTGGAACTGGATCACATATTCTTAGTATCAAGGTGTGTAGCTGATTCTGAAGGGCATGGTTTTCTATATAGTCTCTTTGCCTGAAATCCTTCAACAGAATCTGTGGAGCCTTTCTTGGGCATTTGAAGTTTTCTGCATCTTAAAAAAATTGTGAATATTCATAGCTAACTCAAATGGAAGAACTAAAAAACAGATTTTGAATTTAAAAAATCCAAAGTCTTAAATACTTTGAGTTTAAATCTATAGTTCACAAGGATCTATTGAGAAGAATAGGTGTCACAGTAAGGCAGGCTTATTTTCAAAAATGACAAACCAGGCACTAATATCCAAGAATGAGTTAACACAATTTTAAATATTATTTACATCTTCGAAAGATATATAAATCAGTTAATGAGATCATAGGGCATGCTGCAAAATTCTATTCAAAGACTTCCGTTTTCATATCTCTCCACGTCAATTTCCCCATCTTACGAACTCTGCTCCTGCTCCCATCTCACTGGGCCAAACTTCATTTCCTCCAAACCCATGTTGGACTCAGATTCTCCAGGACCCTGCTTCATTCCTGCCTCGTGCCATCTTGTGTCCTGGGAACTCCGACCACCTCAACCCATGTTCTGTCCCCATCACTATTCATGCCTTAAAAAAACCAGCATTCCAACTCGCATCCTCTAAGAACCCAACTTACCTCTGCATTCTTCCCTTACTCATCCTCAGGAACCCACCCATCTCCAAATCTAGTCATTCTGCTACCTGCCTCCTTTATGGCTAAATAACAGCTGACATCTGCAGCTCAACTGAGCTGTAGCAAGCCCAGAAACAGGAGCACATTCCCAATGAAAAAGGGGTGAAAACAGTTCTTGGTTAGACAGATTCTCCCCACCCCTCCCCAGTGGTAATGACATGTTAATAACAGAATTTGTAGGGGCCATTATGCAGCTGGGGATAACCTAATCTCAATGCACTCTGGGCATGATTCATCCTGCTTGGGACACTAAGCCTGGGTATGGCTGAGAGGAGGTGGTGCACAATCAGCTAAGCTAGCAACACTAGAAGGGTTCCCTCATGCCAGTAGAATCCCCATAGCCCTATTCTTAGTGTACTGCATAAAGGGAGAGCAACATCTTCTTTTAAAGTAACAGTACAGGTGAAAAACATAACCATAGTTGTCCAAGATCAGTTAGTGAAAGCAAATGGCAAAGCTATCTTGTGTGAGATATGTTTTAAAATTAGTTAGGGAAAAAGTAGCCTTCTATCTTTAAGGGGGGGAAAAAACCATTTACCCATCTCTTTAATATGAGATATTTTCCTTGCAGATGCTTTTCAAACCACATGCTAAAAAAGAAACAGATTTGTATCAACAAATCAAAATACTCTTAATTCATTATCTCAGACCAATAAGTGAAACTTACTATTGATTGGGTTACTTTAATTTTGTCTCCCACAAAATTTTAATGGCTACTTGTTTCTTTGTCTTTAAGGGTGTACTTTTTCAGTTTTATTATACACTGTAATATAATATTCATTGTTACACAGTGAAATGTATTTTCTATCAAAACTTTCAGTATGCATATTACCCTACGTTACATGTAAATATTATGGGACAGATCCTTAGCCAATGTAAACTGGCATCCTTCTGTTGACTTAGTGGAGTAACACTGATTTACACCAGCAGAGACTCTATTTGTTTAATATTTATGGGGAGTGTTTTTTCTAATACAAGTAAAGCCATATCATATCTATCCCAAGTCACTGCTGTTCTTCCTGACCTGGTGTTAGTCTATATAATATATTCTAAATGAGTGTGTGACTCTCAGCCTCTTCTGTCCCTTCCTGTTTTTCCTCTACAAGCTCAAACTGCCAAGAATACAAAGCCCATGGGACTTCTGTCTGAATTTCCAAATGTGAAATTTCACAACATTTCACACCGGAACACGGATTTTGCAAATTAATCTATGAAAATGGTTTGGGTCCTCAGAACTTAATGAAAAACCATTTCAGAGAGAATTGGGGGGGGGGGGTGGATTCACATGGAACTTAGTAAAAAACTTTCACTATCTTCCTTCAGCTTTTCTAGTGAAGCACTGAAGGAAATTTTGCCCATGCAGGTACCCAAATTGGATAGCACATGCAATCATGGAAATTACACAAGCATTTATAGGTACTCTTTTATGTACACATATTTATTGTGCAGCCATTGGACATTTGATCATTAAATGTAAAATTAGAATGTGGGAGCTGCTCTGGAAAACCAATGCCAGATGTCATTCTAAAAAAAAATATAGCGAATAGAAATTCAGACACTTTTTGATATCTTGAAGTCCATATGCCAAACTCAATAAGAGGTTAAGCTTTCTGTGTTATAAGGGTGAAGATAATCCACCTTGCTCTCAGAAATCTAGAGAGTAATAATATAAATCCAATAAATTAATAGATTTTTCTTAGGAAACCTCAGGATGATAGCCAATATGGCAACAGGCAGTGAATTACTTTGGTGTCCTACAGTATTCTGGAAAGTTCAACAGTCACCTATTTTACAAGCCAGAATTTATAGTTCAAAAGGAATGGGGGTGGGGAAGACAGAAATGAGAATATTTCCTATGTCTCAAGACAATTCTTTTAGCATGACAAACATAACTGAGGAGCTGGAAGAGGATAGCTTGCTACTTTCACAGCTAGAGGCCTGGAGCCTGCCAACTATAGTTACTAGGTAGGCACACCTAAGCAGGGGTCAGATGATTTCCCCATATAGGAGCAGCAGGACGCTGCAGAGAAAGGAGAGGTACAGGGAGAAACAATTAGTATCAATGGTTTTTGGGAGCAAGGAACCCTGAATTATCAGGGAAATGGCTCCAGGCAAGAAGTCCTGGGAGGCCCTCAGAGGGATGACTGGGAGCAGGGACTGGATGGGGATTTGAGAATTTTTATTTTGAATATTTTGTTATGTTAATAAATTAGACCCAGGGAGAAGGGGCATTATGGACAAAAAAGCCAGTGTAGAATTTATTTAGGAAGCCCCTTGAAGGGAGAACTGAGGCAGGCTGCCTGTAGAGTGATCTCAAGCCATGAGAGGGCAGATGGGAGGCAGCACACTCATTGACACTAGCATAGTCAGCAGGCTCAGAGACTGCTCCCTTCTCCCAACATGAAGGAAGTTTTGAGGGTCAAGAGGGAGAAAAATGAAGGATGTGGTCTGTGTACTGGCCAAGCAGCAGTTGAGGATTCAAGCCTTCCTTCTGCAGCTCCTGCAGAGTCAGCAGGCAACCCAGGCAGTGCAGCTCAAGGCACAGCGGTGAACTGTTGCCAGCAGGTAAGGAAGATCCTGCTATGCTTTAAATGTGGGAAGCCTACACCCAAGCTGGAGTGCCCCAGGGGGCAGTGGGTGCACTCAAAGTGGGCTCAGGGAAGAGACCTCCGGGGGCAGTCTGGAGGTAGAAGACCCCATCCCAGTGTTTTAAGTGTCAAGAGGAAGGATCTGCCTCTTTAAGCACTGTAACAATATAAAAGCAAAAGAAGATGAGCAACAGGCTAGCTCAACAGTGTCCCCTGTGGCATGCGAGATGCATCCAGCTAGGGCAAGGGTGGGAGAAGATTCCCTCTGAGACGTCATTTGCTGTGGAACAGAAGGACATGTGGTAGAGACTTGTTCAGATATGGTTCAGGACCCTGGAGAAAAGAAAGATGGGGTCTGAGACAGGGAAAACCAGGCAATCTCAGAGGAAATAGACCCCAGACCTGCAAATTAACACAGGGAGTACTACATGTGCTGTTAGAGAAACTTGGCAAGCTCTAGGTGCCTGAACTGAAAAAGGCCCTTTCCCAGTTCAGGAAGGAAAAGGAACTTTCAGAACTGATGACCAGTACCACTGCAGAGTTGAGGTCGGAGACAGAAGTAGCTGTGGGGGCCACAGCTGTTCCGACCTTATACAGAAGGGTAATTAATGCAGGATGTCAGGAGGAGAAAATAGAACCACTGAAGGCTCAGATAAAGGATGTTAAGTTGGAGACAGGACCAGTCCTGGAGATGCAGGACCAGTTCGTGGAAATGCCTAAGGAGTGGCAGGACGGGGCTGCTGGATGTGGAAAGATTACATACAATACTGTTGGGAGAGAACATTAGTGGTTTACTCTCCTTGAAGGAGAGCTATCAGAAGGAACTATCTGCTTTGGAAGAAGCCAGGCAGCTGGCCCTGAAGGAAAGTGATGAGCTAGCTTCAGATAAACGGGGCATGGGGTGGCAGAGTGGCATGCTAGTGGATGAGAGAGACAGGCTTTGCCTCCAGGCAGCACTGATGGGGGCAGCTTGGGAGAAAGAATGGTTTCTCTTTGAACATAGTCAGAAAAAAGGAGAGCTGGACAGGGTAGAGTGAGAAACAAATCTGTAAGGGGCAACAAAGAAATACAGCATTCCCTTACGTAGAACTTGCCTTGTGGTGGGCAACATTCGGGAGTGAGGGCCAAATAGAGAGGGAGGCCCCAGGTTAGGGGGCCAGCCAATCCTAGTTACTAGGTAGGCACACCTGAGCAGGGGGTCAAGTGATTCTTCTGTAAGTGCAACGCGAAGCTGCAGAGATAGGGGGATACTTAAGGAGACCAAGTGGAATACAGAAGCTGCTCGGAGAGTGTGGCCCTGTGAGTTAGGAGTGAAATTATGAGGAAGTAAAACTCAAAGGAGAAAGTGGTGAGAAACCGAAAGATAGACCCTCAGGGAGGAAGGGCTGGGCCTGGCTTGGGATTGGGTGAAAGAAAAGGACTTTAAAAAGACAGACAGGGGTGGAAGACTGGTGTGGAAAAGACTTTATTTTTAATTTATTTTATATATTCATAAACCAGACCCCAAGAAGGGGCATTGTTATTGAAAGCTTTTTGTGAGTTACTGAGGACCCCAGGAAGAGGGGAAATTGAGGCAGGGCACATGCAGCAATACCTCAGGAAGTGGCCAGCCTGTTTACAGGAGCCAGTGTTCTATAAAAATGTCTGGCAAAAGTGGTTATGCATACGTAATCACAGAGCTGATATTTAACTATAATGTGGGGACTGTAAATTTAACACAAAATGATTAGTAGAGAGTGTTAATAGAAGGTATTATGACACGAGAGTCATTAATTATGATCAATTACAGTTTTTTAAGCATCAAGTTAATATTTATAAAGTAGCTTGTACCCTCACAAGGTCTAAGTATAGTTATACATTTTATTAAAATGATATAAAATATATGATTTTTTAATTTAAATGACATTTTTTATAACAGCAGGAATGATGGGAGTTCATATACCAGCTGTAGAGTCTAGAGAACATATCACTACTTCCACCTTCTCTGTGTTAGTTTAAAAGAGGAATAATTATGAATACACTTTCCTCTCCTGCTTTTCCCACATATATGCTATGACATACACCTCTGCAATCATTCCATAGCCAAACTGTCACTTACAAAGCTAGACTTCACTCACTCATTTTAGCACCATTCTCACCCCATAGCATCCCACAGCACAGAACAGTACTATCTAACCCTTCTATCTCTCAAAAGAAAGAAAAGAAATCATCACTTCTTGCACACTAGGCATAAGTGTAGTAAAGGTCAAAGTCATTCAAAAACCACTTACTATCTTCTTTTATCTCAACCCTTTGTGAGCCCTGCTGATCCTGGGAAAGAGAAGTTTCCTATTCATTCCAAAAACAAGCCCCAGACACAAACCGCAGACACATACTAAACTACTGGACCTTATTAATCATGATATAATTTATTTTAAAATAAAATAAGGAATTCAAGATAACTTTTTTTTTTGCTTTTTCTTCCACAAGGAAGATTTGTTTTATTTATCACACTTTGTTGATCAGATATAGAAGACAATAATCTATTTTGTATTGCTTCATTTAATCTTGCATTTGCAACAGTCATATTCCTCTTAATGATTAATTTTGTTCCTTCATCAAAAGAAATACAAACATTAATTGCACAGTTAAGGGAGAGAAGGCCATTCAAAATGCCTGTCACTTATTCTCAGTGATTAGCATGATGCCAGGGTAGTCTTTTGCTCTCTCCTTTCCTTTTCATATCCACTGTTGGTTGGGAAAGTCACAATCCATAGCTTAGTTGTTCTCACTTGTACCTGCCAACAGATTGGCTGTTGTTCGTAAATCAGATTCCCTTGCTTCCTTACTTTTGCAAATGGTGTCTTTTTATTATGTAGCTCTATGGAATATCAGCATGTCTGTACTCTGCATGGAAGGCAAAGCATTACACCAGTACTTGGTCTTGGCAACTGGGAGGTGCACTATGAGGGATTCTGCAGCAGCTGGGGAGGGAGAGCAGGAATATCCCAAGTAGCTCTCTCTAAAAGGATCACTTTTGCTTTGCTGTTTTATCTACCCCAGGGTGGAATCTGTGGTTATCCCGCTCTTAGACCAAGGTCAGGGCTACAGTGCCCTGTGTGCCAAGGGATTCTTCAGCAAGCCCAACCAGGTATGGTGCTTACAAGTCTTCCCCTGGGGAGCTGTGACCAGCAATGAATAGAGTGATGCAAAAAAGACTTTCCAAAATGAATTATTGTTTAATCTTAACAGTAGGAACAAATCATAACAAGAGAAAAGGGTTTTAAGTACAATAAAAGGCCTTGGCATTTATCTATCTATATCTATATCTACTTATAGGCTTAGGTAGGCCTAGCTTATCCCAGATACCCCAACCTTTGGGACTGGGGTTCAGCCTTACTCTGTGCCCTGTCCTTCAGCTGTTGTCTTTTTATCTACTCAAAGTTCTTTGTTCCAGTTTCCTTCACTTGGCTCCCTTCCTCCATGGCTACAGGTGCCCAGTGAACTCAGCTGGAGTTTTCGGTTAATGAAGGCACCAGCACCATGCCTTAATCTTGACTTCTATTTCATATGCTTCTGATATCAAAATCAACATCTTTGATGCTATCATCAAATATACAATGCATAGATTTAAAATGTGCAATTTATTTGACTCATTAAATATATTTTGGCATATAATGAAGAGCAAACATGAAGGGACCACATTAGGGAATGTTAATGAGAAGAGGGCCCTTTATTTTTAGGTCAACAGTTCAAGTCCAGCTTAAATTTGCAGTGGATGAAAGTGATTCTTATTACCATTCTATGGCTATTTGGCCACTTCCCAAGTGTCAACATTTCCAAAAGACAGTGGTTTTAAACTGCTAAGTGGTCAGCTGAGTGACATTCTGAGCAGAGAGGCCATTCTCTCAATTGGCAGAGAGAATGAATATCTGCTTAACCTTAGTGATAGTGCCTCTAAATCTTGGTTGAGGTATGTTGGCAGGAGACTGGGGGGAGTGGGAGGGCAGATTTACATTGCCAATGTAAATCCTGTATTTGTTCTGTTGATAGAGAGAACTTCATCCTCTGAAATTGCCAAATTTGATATTGTTCATGTGCATTGCAAACTTCTTCTTGCACCTCTAAAATCAGTGGAAGTCTTATTATTGACTTCATTGAGGGCAGGGACAGGTGCTATATTCAAACATACAAAAAAAACCCCACTAATAGGGACAAATAAAAAATAATAAAATCAATGGCTTGAATACATCTTCCAGACTTTTGCCATTATTCCTTTCTTCAGTCCTACTCTTTCTAACCTTGCACTCAATTTAGGATGCACAGCATGTGTATGCCAAAAAATTCTAAACAGCACAGAACAAATATGGTGACACATTATCACATTAAAGATTAGAAATGAAAATGTTTCTTGTAAACTATAATCCTTGCCTTGACTCATGCATTAAAAAAAATCAATAAAATAATCAGGCAACCATGCAAGTCTTCTTTTAATGACTTGTGTCTTAATAAATACTATATTCATTACAAACCTCCATCGAAATATATTATCTACACTTGCACCATGCTACTTTCCCTTGATTAGAAAGCTTCACCTTGCTAAAGCATGAAAAATGGATATCAGTGGAATGGAATACAAAAATGCTGCTTATTGTTGATAAACCAGCAAGGTTTGCTCTTGTACAGTAAATCTCAAAATTTTAAATGTGATATTATAATGGTGATAAATTTCCTCGAGCACCACCTATATTATTTCAGTTTTACTTAAACCAGGAATAACTGAGTGAAGACTTAATTGGTATTATAATAATGGAAATGGTGGATCTAATTTAGGTGCCTAATATTGAAAACAGCATTCTCCAATTCTGACCCTGTTTTTGCTGGAGGGTGGGTGGCAATGGAGCTAAGGGAAACATTGTTCCAGACGTGATTCCTTCCCCACAGACCCCCAAAATTTGTCAGGTTGGAAGGATATCACTTCCAAATGCCACAGTCCCCCAAACACCTTCATCAGAGGGACAGTGTTAGGTCACCTCCATGAGAGGAACCTTGTGGTGTTTTCCTCTCCCTGGCCCTCCCCTCCCTGACATTTTCTGCCAGAGGAGGTTGTCTGGCCCTTGGCTGGTGCGGTTAATGCCTATTTTGCTTCAGTCTTCACTGAAAAGGTAAATTGTGACCAGATGCTCAATACAATTAATATGAACAACAAGGGTGAAGGAACACAAGCCGAAATGGGGGAAAGAACAGGTTAAAGAATATTTAGATAAATTAGATGTATTCAAGTCAGCAGGGCCTTACGAAATTCTCTCTAGGGTACTTAAGGAGCTAGCTGAAGCAATCTCAGAACCATTAGCAATTATCTTTGAAAACTTAAGGAGGATGGATGAGGTCCCAGAGGACTAGAGAAGGGCAAACATAGTACCTATCTTTAAAAAGGGGAACAAAGAGGACTCAGGGAATTATAAACCAGTCAGCCTGACTTTGATACTTGGAAAGATACTGCAACAAATTATTAAATAATCAATTTGTAACCATATAGAGTATAATAGGGTTATAAGGAATATCTAGCATGGATTTGTCAAGAACAAATCATGCCAAACCAATCTAACTCCCCTTTTGACAGATGACAGGTTTCAGAGTAGCAGCCGTGTTAGTCTGTGTTCGCAAAAAGAAAAGGAATACTTGTGGCCCCTTAGAGACTAACAAATTTATTTGAGCATAAGCTTTCGTGAGATACAGCTCACTTCATCGGACGAAAGCTTATGCTCAAATAAATTTGTTAGTCTCTAAGGTGCCACAAGTACTCCTTTTCCTTTTGACAGAGTTAGTGGCCTCCTGGATAGGGAAAAGCAGTAGATTTGATCTGTCTTGATTTTAATAAGGTTTTTGACACAGTCCCACAAGACATTCTCATAAGGAAATTAGGGACACGTGGTTTAGATGAAATTATTATAAGGTGGCAGCAAAACTGGTTGAAAGACCCAATTCAAAGTAATTATGAATGGTTCACTGTCAAACTGGGAGGATGTATCTAGTGGGGTATCGCAGGGGTCAGTCATAGCTCCAATCCTAGTCATTATTTTCACTGATGGCTTGAATAATGGAGTGAAGTGTATGTTTATAAAATTTGCATATGACACCAGACTGGGAGGGATTGCAAGGACTTTGGAGGACAGGATTTAAATTCAAAATGATCTTGATAAAATGGAGAATTGGTCTGAAATCAACAAGATGAATTTCAATGAAGATAAGTGCAAAGTACTTCAGTAAAGAAGGAAAAATCCAGTGCACTACTACAAAATGGAGAAATACTGGCTAGGTGGTAGTACTGCTGAAAAAGGTCTGGGAGTTATAGTGGATCGCAAATTGAATGTGAGTCAACAATCTTATGCAGGTGTGGAAAAAAGTCTAATATTCTGGGGTGTCTTAACAGGAGTGCCGTATGTAAGACACAGTAGGTAATTGTCCCCATCTTCTGAGCACTGGTCAGGCCTTAGCCCTGCTGGGATGGGTTTAATAACAGAAATAATTCTTTTCTGGGTTAGTGCCACCCCTATCTGGGGCTGATTTTGAACAGAAACATTTCCTAATAATCCTCAGAGTCCCAAAATAAAGTCTGTCACCACACAAAATCTCATACTTGGCTCTGTAGTCTTCTCTCATCACAAGAGCTCTTTTTCTGTCCCAGACTGTTCTCACAGCCAGTCATAGAATCATAGAATATTAGGGTTGGAAGAGACCTCAGAAAGTCATCTAGTCCAACCCCCTGCTCAAAGCAGAACCAACCCCAACTAAATCATCCCAGCCAGGGCTTTATCAACCCAGGCCTTAAAAATCTCTAAGGACGGAGATTCCACCACCTTCCTAGGTAACCCATTCCAATGCTTCATCACCCTCCTAGTGAAATAGTGTTTCCTAATATCCAACCTAGACCTCCTCCAGTGCAACTTGAGACCATTGTTTCTTGTTCTGTCATCTGCCACCACTGAGAACAGCCTCGCTCCATCCTCTTTTGAACCCCCCTTCAAGTAGTTCAAGGCTGCTATCAAATCCCCCTCACTCTTCTCTTCTGCAGACTAAATAACCCCAGTTCCCTCAGCCTCTCCTCATAAGTCATGTGCCCCAGCCCCCTAATCATTTTTGTTGCCCTCTGCTGGACTCTCTCCAATTTGTCCACATCCTTTCTGTAGTGGGGGGACCAAAACTGGACACAATACTCCAGGTGTGGTCTCACCATTGCCAAATAGAGGGGAATAATCACTTCCCTTGATCTGCTGGCAATGCTCCTACTAATACAGCCCAATATGCCGTTGGCCTTCTTGGCAACAAGGGCACACTGTTGACTCATATCCAGCTCTCATCCACTGTAATCCCCAGGTTCTTTTCTGCAGAACTGCTGCTTAGCCAGTCGGTCCCCTGTAGTGGTGCATGGGATTCTTCCTTCCTAAGTGCAGGACTCTGCACTTGTCCATGTTAAACCTCATCAGATTTCTTTTGGCCCAATCCTCCAGTTTGTCTAGGTCATTCTGGACCCTATCCCTACCCTCCAGCATATCTACCTCTCCCCCCAGCTTAGTGTCATCTGCGAACTTGCTGAGGGTGCAATTAATCCCATCATCCAGATTTTTAATAAAGATGTTGAACAAAACCAGCTCCAGGACCGAGCCCTGTCTTCCCAGGTCTCCCTACCTGGAGCTCCTTTCACCTGTAAAGGGTTAAGAAGCTAGGATAACCTCGCTGGCACCTGACCAAAATGACCAATGAGGAGACAAGATACTTTCAAAAGCTGGGGGGGGGAGGGAGAAACAAAGCCTCTCTCTCTGTCTGTGTCATGCTTTTGCCAGGAACAGAAAAAAGAATGGAGTCTTAGAACTTAGTAAGTAATCTAGCTAGAGATGCGTTAAATTCTGATTTCTTTAAATGGCTGACAGAATAAGCTGTGCTGGAGGGAATGTATATTCCTGTTTTTGTGTCTTTTTGTAAGTTAAAGTTTTGCCTAGAGGGATTCTCTATGTTTTGAATCTAATTACCTAATTACAGAGGTGATTCTTTTTACTTTTTCTTCTATTAAAATTCTTTGTTTAAGAAACTGAATGCTTTTTCATTGTTCTAAAGATCCAAGGGTTTGAGTCTGTGGTCACCTGTGCAAATTGGTGAGGATTTTTATCAAACCTTCCCCAGAAAGGGGGGGGGTAACGTTTGGGAGGATTTTGGGGTGGGGGGAAGATGTTTCCAAACGGACTCTTTCCTAATAATAATAATACCGGTTAGACGTTTGGTGGTGGCAGCGAAAGTCCAAGGGCAAAAGGTAAAATAGTCTGTACCTTGAGGAAGTTTTAACCTAAGCTAATAAAAGTAAGCTTAGGAGGTTTTCATGCAGGTCCCCACATCTGTACCCTAGAGTTCAGAGTGGGGAAGGAACCTTGACATGGTGGCAGCATAGATCTCACTGTCCCCAAGGGGGAATCTCTGACCTTAATAGTTAGAGCACAGGGACACAGGGACACTTAGAAGAAGGTGACTTCTGGTACCTTATTCCCAGTTGTTGCCTCTGAGAACAATAGTTCTGCTTGCTCAGACTTTGAGCTGAGCAGCAACCACTGCCTCATCCCCTCAGAAACCCAGCTACCATGCCTCCCTCTCAAGATGTTGAGCTAGACTCAGAACCTTTGAATGAGAGTTTCAGGTGAGCCAACATTTTCTGCAGGAGTGCAGCTGAAGAGCTGTCAGTCAAATACGGAGGGTCAAATCCTCTAGAAAGTTAGACAAGCTACATGTCATGCAGCCAGTGCACAATTGTCTAAAAGCCTAGCCTCAGATGATCTCCCCTACATAGAGCCACCATAGCTGCTCTTGCACCAGCCCTCTACCTGGTGAAAGGGGTGTGGCTGCTAGGGGCCTGGTTTGGGCACCCTTGGTTACCAATGACCCCTGGCTGCTATAATGGTCCCAAAAGGTCACTGGCAGCTGGTTCAAATGAAAACAGCCCTCAAACTGATCAAATTTGTGAAGAGCATCTCCAGGATCAGAGGTGCGCAAAGTTGGCTAAAAACCACCACTGTACTCTCCTCTGCATCCACAGTAAGCCCTCCTGAGCTGCAGCAGCGGATTCTGGGCCAGAGAGTCTGCCTGTAATTATAATTTGACACATGTGTTTTCTCACTGTGCATAAGGTATTTCTGCTAGCTCATGAACTTGAGGGCTGTGTAAAGAATTTCTCACTGAGGCCTAGTGTAGACATACCCTCAGTGTGGTACCTACAAATAGCGCATATGTGTTTTAGCTTCTGTTTATGTTCCTTTATTTGTTCTTTTGGTGGCACACCATACATTTTACAGAATAATAACCTGCAGTTATTTGTTTACCCCAAAACTATCTGATTTCATCAATCTTTCCCTGACTGATGAGCACAAATACCAGGAGACCTGATTTCTACTAGACATTCATAAAAAGATTTAATAATGATTGGATTCGATTGGTCAAAGGGAGCGAGCTATTGTTTTACCAGTACTTGAAACCCTTCCTCCCTCCCCCATCTCCCTAGACCTGGTTATTTGACAATCAGGTATCCAGAATGAGCAAATTACCTGGTTATTTGACAATGAATTAACTAAAATATAGCCCAACCCCCCAAATATTCTGATTTCTTTAGAATTAGCCCATTTTTTTTTCTTTCTAGCTCAACAAAAAGATACGCTCTTCCATCTGCTTGTTAGGCATCATAGTTTTTTTAAAAAAGAAAATACTGCAGTTTTAATTTCACAATGAGATTTTTATAGTAAAGATGAACTAAAGCCTGGAATTTGCACATTTTTGAATTTTGAGGTAGAGATTTGAGACAACTTCTGACTTCCAAACACTTCTCCAGTTTTCAGAGTAATAGCCGTGTTAGTCTGTATTCGCAAAAAGAAAAGGAGTACTGGTGGCACCTTAGAGACTAACCAATTTATTTGAGCATGAGCTTTCGTGAGCTACAGCTCACTTCATTGCATCCGATGAAGTGAGCTGTAGCTCACGAAAGCTCATGCTCAAATAAATTGGTTAGTCTCTAAGGTGCCACCAGTACTCCTTTTCTTTCTCCAGTTTTGTTACCCTCCTGGATCATGTCCACAACAGGCAGGGGATCTTCTGAAATACCCACCATCTTGGGCTGAAATCTCAGAAAAACAACTTATGACATTTCAGCCATAACCTTACCAAAACCTTTATTTTGACACTGTCGTATCTGAACCAGAACTCAAGCCTAAATCTGATCTAGATCTGGATCCTCACATTGCTTCTGCAGTCCATCTTTCCCATACTATGTACTCAAGGAGCTCCTACTCTGGACAGGTAGAGTTTTATACTTGCAGTTTGTTTTCATATGATAGAACTACTGAGTTTTCTACAGAAGGAAGGAGGAATTTGCATGTCAAAGCATTTCAGCACCACCTCTTAAGTGGTAAAAATGACCACTGACAGAATAGGTGGGGGGAGGGATAACTCAGTGGTTTGAGCATTGGCCTGCTAAATCCAGGGTTGTGAGTTCAATCCTTGAGGGGTCAATTTAGGGAACTGGGGCAAAAATTGGGGATTGGTCCTGCTTTGAGCAGGGGGTTGGACTAGATGACCTCCTGAGGTCCCTTCCAACCCTGATATTCTATGATTCTATGTTGTATGCAACTGTGAGTCCTATACAAGTAGAGTATGTAGCTGTTCTTCACATTGCTGCATATCCATTAGATAAATCTGGCAATTCAAAAAACTAATGTTAGTTTGACTGTGTATCGAATCAAGTAAGCCAGAAAGTCATTAAAAAATAGAACCAAAATCATATTGACAAAAATAGCCTTCATCCAACCATTGAGCTTCTATTTAGAGTCCATTGGCTATATTAGATATCTAAAATGATAAATCATATTCAATGGCAAGAAACTTGGTTAACAGAGTAAATGTTTCCCAGTGACAGCTCATGTCCTTCCAGGATGTTGAACTCCACAAAGCTCCAACTTCAGAAAACCAGGAAATACAGAGTTAAGATGAGTGCTCCCGTAACCTTGACGCTCTCCCCCTGGAACTGGCAAGCACCACTGGCACTTATCCGCATGCAGCAGCTGCATTCAGTGTGTGATTTGTAGCTGTATGGAATGGCTTGAATAGTGGAGGCAGGAGGTGGAACAGGCTGGCAGAGGTGTGTTGGATCTGAGGAGATGGGAATTACTCTGAGGAGCATCACAGAGCTGTGATTCTGATATGAGTAGATCAGGGTTTTGGGCCCATGCTGTGTATACTCGTAAAGGAAAAGGAAGCATGTGTACCCTGTGGAGCTAGTCTGCATCATTTTATTGAAAAACTGGGGAGGTTGTCTCAGTAGCAAGGCACGGGGGGTGAGGCTTGCCATGGGAATTCTCAATAGTGAGGTGGGATATATGAGCAGTCTGTTGCTTTAATGATAGGTAAGGAAAAATATAGGTTTAGATGGTATCGTGTGAGTCAGTGTGAAGTGGTTGTTGCGTTTTACAAGTGTGGCATTCTGTCAGGGGAGCCGGTTAAGTGTTTGCATGTAGGGCAGATGCAAGTAGCTACCTGCAAAAAGTAATATAGCAAAATGGCAGAATGTGAGTATCTGTGTGATGATGAGCGTTTGGGAGCACAGCTCCGAGAGGGCAGTGTTAAAATTACATTACCTTATCTCTGTATTCCCTGGTTTTCTTAAGTTCTGTGCACAGCTTAGCCAGTCTGGGTCTCTTCTCACATCCTGCAATGTTTTGTCAGTAGGTGCAGAACAAGGGTGTACACATCCATGTGCAGCACAGGAGGCTCAGAAGTAGCCTATTCATCTCAACATGATGCTCTCACCTAAAAACAAAACACCTCAAGGAGTTGAATAAAGCCTGAAGCAATAGCTCTGAGATGTGTTAACTCCTCCATTTGTGTCAGTGGGTGTTCCCATCCTCCCTTTACAATGCTGGAGAGTGTCTGGTATGTGTCAGTCATGCCCCTTCTCAGCTCCTCACTCCAGTGTGTTCTTGGCACATGGTCTGAGCATGCCTATTCTGAGCTATCCACTCAGGGGGGCAGAGCTTCCTCAGATCCTGACTCACATGGGAAAGGGGAGTAAAGAGAGGGGGGGTCAGACAGCCCCAGTAAGTCAAACCCCTCCCCAGGACTTGGGACCCATGAACGGCAGCAGGGAGGATGGTTGATCCCCATAGATGGGCAGCTCCTCCAGATCTTGTCACACATGCACTGGAGCAGGGAGGGGGACTCAGACACCACTGGGGAAGGCAGAGTTTCCCAGATCCTACCAAACATGCGGCGCAGGGGGTAGGGGGTAGGGAATGGGTCTCAGACTGTCCGTATCCTGGCACATGCACACACAGAATGGCAGAATGTGGGGCTGACAGGTGCCACCCCCTATTCTCCCCCAGCCGCCTGCCACTCCCCCTCACCTGAGCCTCCCCAACCTGTGATACTACAGAATGATGGATATATTTCAATTATTCAAGTTATTGCTTATGAATAGTGTTGTAAACTAATAAGGTTTATGTCTCGCCTCCACTGATGTAAATTAGTAATAGTAACTCCATTGAAGAGAATGGAATGAAACCAGTGCAAAATTGGTGTGAGAAAAGATTTAGGCCCAAGCTCTGTCTTGAGGATGTGTTTGTTTTACACTCATCAAGTTGTCATGGATTGCACTCACATAACATAGTGATGGGCAACAAAGATGAACTGGATGGATAGATTTCACAGAAAATGTGAAGTTGATTATTTGCCGTGAAACACACAAAACTTCACTGGAAAATGTGAAAATTAATTTTCTGCCTCTTTTTCACTTCGAGCAGTTTGTCTGGCATAGAGAATTTACCTCTCCCACATCAAAGACATAACAGTGAAAATCTTGAAGGACAATGCAGTCACAACATATTACCTCAACTGCAAGGTACAGTATATAGGTATATAACATACTGCAAACAGGTATGTGTGGAAAGCCCACATGACTGAGCTGGAATTTTCTAACCTACAGCATATTTTCCTATTGATGCACAAGTGCAAGCCTTTTCAGCAGCTCCTGAAAGATAGAAGCCTAGTATTTCACAGAACTGTGCTGCCCAATGTATCTTTGATGGATGCCTGGCTTAACTCTTTCCAAAAACATTTTGAAACTCTGAAATAGTTGGGGGGAGGGGAAAACAAGTGTGCAAATAAACAGTTGTTTTTTTAAAAAAAAAATGAAGAGGATTAGTGCAAGTTATATCCTCTTTTCTCATATTTACATTCAGACTTTTAATGGCACTTGACTCTGAAATCATTCCAGTAAAGCGGAAAATTAATATTTTAATATGTCTACCTCTCCAGCAACTAGAAATAAGTAAAGTGGAATAAGTATTAGAGAAGAAAATATTTTACTATTAACTATATGTATGAATATTTATCATCACTTGCCATCACACATCTGCTTATCAGGTGCCCTTTCACTTATATACACACAGTAAATCACTATGGGAATCACAGTAGCAATTATTTTTATGTTGAACAGAAAAGAGGGTGATAATTTATTTTGTATATCTTTGATTAGATTTTACCATAGTTTTTCACTGAGTGAATCCAGTGGTATCAAGCATATCTAATAAAAATCATTATACAAGGGAGTCACGGAATTATACAATTCTCCTTTACCTATAATAAAAAGTGTATTTTGGTAGGGGGATAGAATGTTAGAGGAGAAAACAAATGCATTTCCTTTCAGCCTTCAGCAATGTCTACATTTTTGGTTCTGCTTAAGGGTTAGACTTGCAGAAAAATTACCCACCTGGTTTAGGTCTCTTTGTATCTTTTTTAATGAGTTTGTTTCAGTGATTCAACAAGTAAATGTCAGTTTTACAGGAGCCTGAACTGGTGGGTGGGTGGATTTTAGCTGAGTATGTTTGTGCAAACAAAGCAGCTACAGGAGTTTGATGAAGAGTAATGCTTCTGCCCCACAGAAAGGCTAATTATACAATCAACAGCTGGATTGTATGTAGCCTCTTATTTTTCAATTTGGTGGTAACTGGAGGGGATTTTAAGTACTGTGAAATAGACAATGAACGTTTTGGCTAATGCTAGGGATAGTGTTTCCAGGCACTGTGTGAACTTTGCCCCCACCTATGTTTCTGCCAGCACAGAATCAGACTTGATTTGAAATACCTCTGCTATTCCAGCACTGAGAATCTCCGGAACAAAGGAGTAAGACTATTAAGTCAAGAGGAAGAACTTGAAGTATCAATAGAAATCCAAACCAGCATCTGTGGCTATGAGCCATGCCAAGCCTGGCTGGTGCAAGGCACCTATGAGCATCTAACTTGCTACTAAATATAAATTGTTGATACTTATTTGGAGAAAGCAGTGTGCTACCCTATCTAAAAAAAAAAAAAAAAAAAGGTAAAGGGCTTCCAGTTACAAAATAATGAATGTTACAACTAACCTTACCATCTAATACCACATGCCTAACTCCAGTTCATGAGCAAGATAAATGAGAAGCTAGTGATGAGTCAACTCCATTTACAGCTGATCTCCACCAATGTCCAGAACCCATCACAATCAGTTTTTCAGAGTAGCTCAGAAATGGGGCTGGTGGCACTAGTGGAATATTTCCTCTTAGCCATGTCCATGTTCATAACATTGGCTATCTGAGCAGCATTCAGCACGGTCAATCATAAAGTCTTGCTGGTCCTTATAGACTTGGCACTGTGAAAGATGCAGTGAACTGTCTCAGGCCCTTCTTCTAAAACCTGTCCCAAATGCCGGTGATGGGTGATTATGGTTCTGTCCCCACAGCTCTTACTTGTAGACTTCCCTCTTTTCCCTGTCACAGCTGTATGTAAAATTCCAATAGTATGTGGAGAATACCCAACGATAAATCTTCTTAACTTCACATGCTAACAACACCTGCACCCATGTCCCCCAGTCCATAAATGAGATCAGTGACTGGATTAAGAGCATCTGGCTGAAACTACACCTGTAGAAGACTGAGGTAATGCCCACTGAAAAGGAAGGAATATTTCAAATGAGATGGCCTCTCCCACCACTGCCCACTCTGTGGTCTATTAAGGATAGCCATGATGCTGCGATAGCACAAAGACACTTTGCTCCAGACCGCTTGATACTACACTCCTCCCAGTGTGTTGGGGAGCCATAGGAAGGCAGTGTGTGAGCACAAGAACAGCCTTCCTGTAACAGAAAAGAGAGAAGAAGGAGGGGACAAAGATGGCAGAAAGGAATGTTGACAGAAGGATGAAGGGAGAAGTACTGGTTCTCAGAAATCTATGTCCCACATTTGGTGGAGTGTCTGTGTTTCAGATAGCAGCACACCATAAGATGTATGGATGCAGCTAATCTACCTATTTCAGATAATATGGGGCCAAATCCTAGTCACACACTTTTTCCCCAGGCAGTGCTCCCATTCATTTAAATGGGAGTGTTGCTATGATGGGGTGGACTAGATCTGGAGGCCCCCTGCTGGAGGCCTTGTGACCCTGTCTCACCCTGCCCCAGGAAAGATCAGAGGAGAAGTCCTCCAGGTGGCCTAGTGTGGCTGAAGGGGGCCAGCCAATCGGAGGGCTTGCTGGAGCAGCCAGTCAGGGGCTAGGAGGGCCATATAAAAAGAAGAAGCAGAGACAGAGCAGTCAGTTGCTTCATAGAGCTGGAAGAGATAGCACTAGGTTCCTAGCTGGCTGGAAGAGCAGCAGGGCCATGGACAGTTCAGTGTGGGCAGGGCTGAGCCTGGGGAGGGTGGCTGCCAAAGGCTGGAGGAGCTAAGAAGTAGCTTCTGGCTGGCTGCAGGGACCAAGCAAGGACTGAGCTCAGAACCAAGCCAGACCAATCAAGGGTACTGCAATGAGCCCTGTTGCTCTGGTTACAGACTAAACCCGGAGGAGGGAGAGGGGGACTGCTGAATGGAGGGTATCACGATGGGCCCTTTTGGACTGGTATAGACGGTAGTGTCTCCAGGAAGGAAGGGTTGGTGGAAGGTAAAGACTGTATTCCCCAGAAGGGGTTTGTTCTGTTCCACTCACAGATGGTGTGTGTGTCTTGGCTGGAGGGCTGAGTCACTGAAGACCCGCTGAAGAAACCATTGGCCAGGTGGGGGGCTGCTCTTGAGATGTAGTTGCCACCCTATTCTAAGAACTAAGAAACAGCAAGCTCACACTCAACCAGAAGGGGTGTGGACCCCGACTTACAGTTGCCCATTTAAGGACTGAATGAGACAGGACTCCAGAATTTGGCCAGCAACGATGCCAGCTTAGACATGGAAGCTCTTTAAGGGTGTACCTAAGTTTTCTGGAGGAAATGGGAAGGGGGAAGGATGCTCTTCAAGTTGGCCTGCGCCAATATGTCACCTGCCTACTCAGTGACTACATAAATCCATAAACTAAGGCTCCCATTTGTTGTAGGTCAGAAAGTTGACATTTCCCCAACTTGTTATTAGTTTATTTCAAGCATTAAACAGCTCTGTTATCCTCTATCTTTAAAATTAAATAAAAATCCATGAAAATAATAAAGTCATGCTATTTGTAAATACAAATGGCTCTGAATGTCAGATGCACGTGTCTAAACATCAGGACCCACACACACCACAGCTGTATTTGCTTGTGTAGAAACCCCATGCTGTGGTTGTGCATATCTGTAAATTAGTCTTTCTTCTTTGGATTCTATACAGCTCCCTGATTGCTTGTAAAATATAGGCATGTTTAGCTGTTATTCTATCTGAAAGAGAGGCTAATGTGCTGTTATGTTCCATAAAAATTATGAGTTGTATAATATATTATGCCTCTGCCATAGATAAGACCCTTTTCTGCTGTATCACAGGTTATAGACATGATATTCTTTCAGGCAGTCTCAAAACCCAAATGTTTAGGATATCAGTTTGTTTCTTAAAGATAAGTTTAATTTTCTGCTGTTGACTGATGTTAAATGTGGCTAGGAAATAAATGCCTCTTTACTCATTATCTGTGCAATGTATTTATTCTACACTAGAGTCCAGTTAAAATTGTTAATGTCTATGTTCCATATACTTTTCAGAGTTATTCTAATTTGCCACCATTTCACAGAGCTCATTATTCACTATGGTGATTTTCTGGAGACTGTTTCTAAATATACCAGAGATGATGGGTATATTACTTGCATAAAAACCTTCCAACCTATAAAACCTAATCTAGTCTTGGCTGAGGAAAATAAGAATGACTGAGGCCATATCTAAGAGATCTCCCCATAAATGACTTGCTTTCAGTACTACAATTATGTAAAAATCCCCCACTATCAATGGAACTGGGGAAAATCATCATATTTCATAATTATTTTCACAAATCAGAAAACTTTCATTTTATAGGGATGAGCTGTAAAATGCCTGTGCCACTTCCCGCAGCTCCCATTGGCCAGGAACGGTGAACTGCAGCCACTGGGGAGCTGCGGGCGGCCATACCTGCAGACAGTCAATGTAAATAAACTGTCTTGAGGCCCGCTAGCGGATTACCCTGATGGGCCACGTGCGGCCCGTGAGCTGCTGGTTGCCCACCACTGGTCTAACTGGAATCAAGTGGCCACCTTTCTGCCTTTTACTGTTGACATTTGTTAAAGAAATCAGGTGCACATTTTAAGAACAAGAAAACAGAGAGATCTCATCAAAGAACTGTTGAAAAAACAATAGCCCTTCCCTGTGTATCATTCATTGCTAGCTTCACACCTTGGCAAAGTCACAGATGAAGGCTGTTCTGCTTTGACTATTGCCTTACAAATGGCTTCCGGTCTTCACTGATGTGATAATGCTAGAACTTGTTGGGATAGCTGATGCCAAGAGACCAGTCAGCTGTAGTTCCTACAAACAGAATTAAGGGAATGACGATTGTTTTTTTAATATCTAGTTCCCAGTTCTTCCCAGTGGACTGAGAAGAAAGAAAAATACTGACTGCATTTCTTAGACTAGGTTACTGGTATTTATGACCAAATTATGCTTTTTTACTATTCAAACAAAAATGGTATAAACTATACTACCCTCCTGCTAATTTAAATAAATGGCTGAGGTATGCTCATTAATCTGCCTCTGCTATGTTCTGTTTTTAGAAGGACAGTAAAAATGGCAATCTTCAGCAGATAGTTAATAGCACTGACACCTACTGATGGTATTGTGTTTCCAAGGTTGGTTGGGTCTAGGCTGAAATCATGTGATATGCTTACAGCTTCTGGAAGGAAACAGCATGCCAAGAAGCAATATGTAGAAACAAGGGACACTGTCTTTCATAATGAATAGAGACGGGAGCTTGAAGTCTGGTGCTTGGGTTCTTTTCCTAGCTCTGCCACAGACTCTATGTACTCTACATAGGGACATAAATCAATATACTTACCAGAGTTCTTCTACAGAGTTCCTTTCTGACTTAAAATATCCTTTAATTTAGGAACCTTCTGTATACTAAAGGTGGAAATTATAATAGGATTTATTTTCTTTCCCTCCATAGGAATCCAGTACCAGTTTTTACTATAAAAGAGTTATGCACACACAAAATTAATTTCCTTTGTCTGAATAACACTCAAAAGATAAATCATTACAGCAGAGCAGTTACACAATGCACCCTAGCTAGACTAGCATCACTAACTACAGATTTGTTATTTTCCTTTAAAATGAAGAATATAACACCAGGCCTAACCATTTCCCTTCCCCAAATATATATAATACCTTACAAAATAAATACAAGGATTGGAACTTCTGACAATTGGCGATCTTCTGCTTTCATGTAGTCTTACCGTGGGTATTGTATTAACAATTAAATAAAACATATAGTTGTACAACATACCCAATTGTTTCAGCATCTACACTATTGAACGTATACAGAATATCAAATAAAAAGAACTTGACAATTATGTCCAAATAACCTATAAAATTACAGGAAACTGCATTGAGATCCACCTCACAGATTCAGTCTGGGTTACTCCAGGCAGCTCTATATTCTCCCTGTAAGGCTGGGCTAGATCTGAACAGAGCTCACACTGGCTACCAGTGTTGTACCCTGACACAACTCACTACTGACTGGTCAGGAGCTTCTAACAAAGTGGGGGAGGGAGTGGGGAAGGTGTATGTGTGTACATGCAGAAAAGTCTGCCCTTAATGAAGCCTTCCACACCAGCTTCAAAACTGCTACTGAGCATGGTTAACAACATCCTGCACTCCTTCTAGTGTGCTGAAATAGCAGCTCCTTCTTTGCAGTCACTCAGGGCTCTGTACTTGTCTGGGAATGTTTCTGTTATCAGCTCAGAGCAAGTAGAAACAGCAGCTGTAATTACAGCAATCAGTGTTTTTGGCTAAACACCATGAAATAAGAAAAAGAAATTGGGAGTTACATAAGACATAGGGAGTGTCACTTAGCCTCTGCAGTCCTCAGAGGGCCCAATAGTCTAGTGGGTAGCGCCCGAGTATCCTTTAACCCCTTTGGGCCTTTGTGATGTCGCAGGTCTGGTTTGTGTCCCCTCCATCCTCTGAAAAGAAGTCCACATTTTTATTTTCTATGCTCACACAATGGGTCATCTGGAAGCTATACGGCAGCATTGAGAGGTACCACTTCATAATATGTGGATTGTGGTCTTTCATCAAGTTCATCAAGCCAATGGAGTTGTACATGGTCAGCTATTAGGCAGAAATGCTGCTCACACAAATAGTGTAGGGTATTGATGGCCCATTTCATTGCCAGGGCCTCCTTCTTGATGACCAAGTATGTTACCTCTCACAGGAACAACTTCCTGCTGAGATAGGAAACAGGATGTTCTTCTCCAAATTCTTGAGATAGCAGTGTTCTGAGCTCAACATCGGACACATCTCTATGCAGGATAAATGACTTTGAGAAGTCTGCGTGGAATAGGGGTCACTTTTTCAAGTTCTGGGGATCTAATACTGTATTTGCCTGGATGAACTGCTCATGAGCACTACTCAGAGTTGAGTCTGAGTTCTTTTGTTTTTCCATGAAGTCTACCATGCTGTACAGCAGGTCCAGGCTGAGAGGTGGCAGCAGACCCCTACTGCTCAGGTTGGGTTCAGGTGATGGGTCCTTTACCTATAAGGATGGTCTCTCTCCTTGGTCTTCATCCTCCCTCAGAGCCCTCTCTTTCAGGGCCCCCTCTCAGCTACTGCAGCCATCTCCAGCCCCTGGGTCTTCCTGCTCTGGCTTAGCCTCTTCTATGGATGTGCCCCAACAACCTTTGACCACTACTTCTAAAAAAGGCATAACTGGGTAATGCAGGTCTTTAGCTATGCCAGCCCATACTGTTTCAATGTGTTTTTGCACAGTCAGATGTACTTCTCTGATTGGATAGGGTCATATGTCTCCATGCATACACTGAATTTAGATCATGCCTCCAGATTTACCTCTGGACCCCACCAACATCTCCCTGTCTAAACTCCGGCTACAATCTGAGTCTATCAGTCCTGTACTGCTACTCCATCCACTTGCATAGGGACTAACATTTTCCCTGGGCCCCTCTTCTGAGCCCAGTTTTTCATTGTCCAGGCCTGCCTGTAATTACAGTCCATAAACCGGCAGTATCTTCTGAAATGTCCTTGTTGTCCACATGCAAAACATTTCCCCATGGGAGAAGCTGTTTCTGCTGTTATTCTCCCAAGTGGGATGGCCTTTTCAGATAAGGTTGCTCAGTTTGATCAGGATCCCTCTTAGCTAACTGACAGTTGGCTTCCAGGGTCCTCTCTTGGCCTTTGTGTCCCCCTACACTACGGTTGGGTGTCCAACTTCCCTGAGGTACACCTCGCGGAGTTTAGGTATCTGGGTTACAGCGGCGGGGGGGGGGGGCATGCAGGGCTGACTTTTGGTGTTTCCACCTCCAGCCCAAGGGACACCAAGTCATTCTCCACCAAAGACACATCCTCTGCCAAGGTTTCCAGCTGATGTCTTACCACCCACTCATGCCCCCCCATCCCCCACCAGGGAGAATTTGGATGAACTGTTCCATGATAGTCGTCTCTGCCACATGAACTGCCATGCATCCCTCTTGCTAGAACCAATTCCAGCAATTCTCCTTCAGGTTCTGGGCAACAGTCCATGGTCATGCTCCAGGGGTGGGGGTGGGGATTTCTAGTGGCAGAACCGATGCCAGTAGGTTTCAGGTGAGATGTCTAGGATGGCTGCCTTGACATGAGTATAGTCCTGCTCAGCCTTCACATCAAGGCACTGATATGCCGCTGGGGCCAGTCCAGGCAAGTAAGGGGCCAATAGGGTGACCCAGCTTTTCTTGGACCATTGGATGCAATGGCATCTCTCTCAGACATGATGCCTCTGGGTTGTCCATGGGGCCCATTTTTGTCAGCGTTACAGGGATGGGTGGTATTGGGTTAGCATTCCTCCCTCCTGTGGTTAGACTCAAGGCATTAGGTGGCATTAGGAACATGCTGTTGTTCTTGCTGCTGCACTGCCATTTTCCTAATCAGCTGCTGCTGTGATGCTGGCAGCTGTTGTTGGGCAGCAAGCTGCTGGAGCAGATGACTGCTATTGCTGGGTGGCCTATTGCTGCTGGTTCTTGAGAACCCACTTCAGCAGTTCCTCAAAATCCATCTCTTTTCTCTGTCTCACACTCTCTGGCCTACCATCAGTCTTGGGATAGTATGTTGACCGCATTCTCCACCAAATGTAATAGTGTCCTTAGAGGGCCAGATCATGATGGTCTAATGGGTAGCACACCCAGTATCCAGACTCTCCTCACAGTGGGAGGGCCTTTCAGTCCAGTTCCTCAATTGTGTAGGAGCTTAGCTTCACCTGGGGTTTTCAATGTGCTTGCCCTCTTCTTATCAGAGGGGGAATGGGGTGGGGATGAGGCTACTTCCCCTCTTGCAACAGGGACTGTTGGTAGACCCAGGCTCTGACCCAGGGTCTTATGACAGCCAATAAGTGTTTGGCACCTGGGAGTGCCCTCAGAATTATCCCTGGGTCTATCATCCATCTCTCCCCATAGATAATCTGTCTGTTTATCTAGATAATCCATCTATTATCCCTATCATCCATCTCTCCCCACAGCTCTAAATCCAATATAAGATAACAAAAGAAAAAGAAAAGGCAACCAAACCTTCTGCCCCAAACGAGCTCAGCATGCAGTCCTATTCCTCACAGGGACGCTTCTTCAGCACTCTTGCTCAGGAGCCCTGAGGGTAGGTTTTTCTTTCTTCCCACTGTCCTCCTTTGCTGGGAGCTGGGTTGGTCCCTTTTAAGTCTCCTCTCCAGTTGGAGCATATTCTGAAGGTTAGGAAGGGCAGGACTATCTGGGCCCAGTACTGTCTTTTAACCCCTTTGGGGCCAAGTGTGGGGTTTGAACACCCCATCACAGGATAATAATTTATATGATTATAATAATGCTGCACAGATATGTTGTGAGGCTTAATGACTTAATGCTCATAAAATATATTAAGGACATTTGACTACTAAAAAATGCCATCAAAGTGCTGAATAGGGCTGTTGTTGAGAATTAGGGGTTTCCAAGGAAACAAAATAGGTGATACCTTTCAGTAACTCAACCAATTTCTTTTTATTTATTTTATTTGTAGTTACTGATCAGTATTATTTACCTTCTATAAATGCTACTTGGTATAAAAATTTACTAATGCCATCTAAAAGTTTTCCCTTCAAATACTGACATTTTTTACCACAAATGGAGGCGAACTACATTGGCTTCTTTACTGTGATTTGAACTGATACTATATATAAAAGGGTTACACTATATGATAGGATAAAAATTCAAATATTCAGACACTAACATGGCTGTAATCCAGATACCGCAGAGAATGAATTGCTGTACAAGAATCTAAATTGCAGGCAAAACTGCTGCACTGTAAGCCCTCCATCTCAGAAAGTTGAAGTTGATATTAGATATCTGTTATTCATAATATTAAAATCATTGAGGTGTAAAATTGTAGGTGTAGTGTCAAGCACAATGTATTATTTCTGTAGTCAGAAAAGACATATCCTTTGGGCATACCTAGATCTGCACTGCTGCTTTTTTTTTCTTTCTACCAGTGCTAGCTTGGGGCCTACAAATCTTTTGAGGGTGTGACAAAGATGTCTTGGCTTGGTCCCCATGAAACTGTGATAATTAGGTGACTCCTGTTGGAGGACAGCTGCTTCTTTACATCCTACCGAATGTCCCACCATATCCCACCAAATGTCCCACCATATGTGCTCTAAGTTCCATAGGCTGTGTGGAATATAATCAAGGCAGCTGCCAGTCCTCAAATATGGGGGTGTTTCTTGGCAGAGTCCATTCTTAAGACTTTGAGACCTATGAATGGACAGGTTTCCATAGCTGCTGATCACCCTGCCACATCATAATACATTTCAAACCACACTTTTAATAATGTCTTGTAAGAAATGTTCTCTCTCTTCAGGCTGCAGCCACTACCTTGACAGGCTCTTCACCTTGAGAGGTTGTAGAAAAAGTGGAAAGCCTGGAAACTCTAGATGTTGCAGACATACGTTATTTTTAGTTGTGTGCTAGAATTAATGCAAGGGCCCTGCCCAACATTTGTTAAGGGAATAATTGGGGCTTAAGAGATGGAGACAGCCTTAGTCACAGGAGAGAACTTTTCCTTTAGAAATTAAATGTGTCAGTGTCTTTTGGTCAGCTTCAGAGAGCCCTTCCTACTGCTAATGTCAGTACTTTTTTCAGCATGTAAATTTCATGGATTATATCACTGTGGGATAGAGGTGCAGCTTCAAGCTTCACAGAAGACAAAAGGTTTTTGCCCAAGCCTGAAAATTCTGTTGTTTAGGAATTACAGTATGTAGCTTTTGGCTACATAATCAGAATTAATCTTCATGGGTGAAATCCTGGCCCCACTGAAGTCAATGGAAGGCTTTATATTGTGGTATTAAATTGTCTCCCAAAAGGTATAATAATTCACTGAAAAGTTATGTCTCCAAATAAAATACCAGAGTCCTGGTTCTACTCTCAGTAGAGTCAATGGTCTTTCTGTTATTGACTTCAAAGGGAGTAGAATCAGACCTATGATCACTAAAGAAGTGAAAAGACTCAGCTACACTGATACAATAAGTTGGGAGTGATTCATCTTTAACTTACACTGGTTCTACACCAATGTCATATCCACGCAGTTACTTCTGTTTTATGCTGATGAAAATGAGAGGACAATTATGTTTGCTAATGCTCATTATATATGATATAGTTCCACAAAGCCCAATCTATAATTGCTAAAATGCATGTCTCTGGAAGGATTTAAAAGGGATCTATACATCATGTTTGTATGCTTCCTATACGTCATGAATAGATCAGTTTTGTAACTCCCAATAGAAAACACCTGTATTAGATGCAATGTCTAATTTCCTACTTGTCAACAAAAAAAATCTAAACATATTCCTCTGAGAAAACAGTGACCCACTTAAGAATGATTGACAAAATATATCAGTCATAGCTAGCTGACACCAGACATGTTTTTATTTTTTAAAGCGAGTTCTTACATAAATTGGAGATGCAAAATTCATCCTGTAAGGTACATTATAATTAAAGCACAATCTAAAAAAATTATAATGTTGGAATGCTATTAAATAATTATGGTTTATTCACATTTTCCCCATATTTCAATGTCTACTTTCTCTGTGATGGCTGTATGTTTACAATGAATCACTCATTTCTAAGTGTGAAACTGTAAGACTGAATTATTGATATGAATCCTGTTCAGCCCTATTTCTATTTATATTTTTGATACTGAAAAATATTCTTCAAAGATTAAATTTAGTAATTAAAATTTAAAGAAGCAATTTGACAATGCACATTATTAAATCATAAACAACTGGGACAGAAGAAAATGAAAAATAAAACAGTGGTGGGTGTCAACTAGCTCTGATGTTTTCAGTCATTCATAAGTGGGTCAGAGTTTTCCATTGTAGTATTAATATAGTTTATTTTAATGGCAAGCACTACATTTGAAATTACGTACAATAGTGACATGAACATAACTCCTGTTGAATTAAGTGAATGTGGCAGTCCTGTCTCTGAGAGCAAAGGGACTGATCTTGAAAACTTATCAATAAGTAGCCCTTAAACACATGAGTAGCTCCACTGTTATCAACAAGAATGCCCCACTGAATAATATAGGTCTACTAACATGACTAATAACATATAAGCCTGTGCTCAGAATCTAGCCACAATTTACTGAATGTACTGGTGTTTGAGCCTTCTGTGGGTGAAAACTGCCTTGCGAAGAATGGTATTGGCAGTGTATGGGATTGGAAACTCTTACACAATCTGATGTGTGTGATAGAAATAACCTTAATGGTCAAAAAAGTAAAGACATTTTAGACATGTTTAGACATTAGGGCCAGATCCTCTTGAACAAATTCTGTTGACATGAGTGTGAGTAACATATACAGATCAGCAACAGTATATGACACTACTTTGCGTTTGACCATATTTTCAATTTATTTTAATCTGGATTTAACATTTTAATATTAATGGAATTTATACAGTGAAAGAATGAAATTTCTATTCTATTCACATTGTATTATGCTGTAGGTCAGACTAGATGACCATAATGATCCCGTTTAGCCTTAAAAATCTATGATTTTATGGGAAGTCCGCAGGCCACATCCTTAGCTAGTGTACATAAGTGCAGTTCTGTTGTCTTCAGCATGGAGCTATCCTAATGTATACCACCCAGGATCTATCCCAGCACTAGGAGCTAAAATTCAGAGATACGCAAAAACTGTATTTCTGTATTTATCCCAATCCTTCAAACACTGGTGTCTGGCTGAAGTGGGGTGTGAGTGTGAACTGTCCCTGGTGTTGGAAACCCAAAAGTTGATTGGCATGGTTTTGAAAACCAGATCAGACCTGTTTTTGAACTTCATTGCTAAAAAAACAGCTGTAGTCAGATCTGCTAGAAATTAGGTCGATTTTATAGGAGTCAATTTTTAGAATTCAATTTTATACAGTCAATTGCGTATGTCCACACTAAGAGCATTAAGTCAGCGGAGTGCGTCCTCACTACCGTGGCTAGCATCGACTTACAGAGTGGTGCACTGTGGTTAGCTATCCCACAGTTCCCACAGTCTCTGCTGCCCATTGGAATTCTGGGTTAAGCTCCCAATGCCTGATGGGACAAAAACATTGTCGCAGGTGGTTTGGGGTACATGTCATCAGTCGCCCCTCCCTCCGTAAAAGCAATGGCAGACAATCGTTTTGCACCTTTTTTCCTGGGTTACCCATGCAGATGCCATACCATGGCAAGCCTGGAGCCCACTCAGCTCACCGTCACCACTGCTGTTGTGGGCAAATCTACTGTGAGGGCTGCTGTGATCCAAGTAGCCAATGCAATCATTGATATTCTGTTATCAGGGGTGGTGACTCTGGGAAATGTGCAGGCCTTTTTCGATTTTAGGTGCATCATATTCCTGTCCTTTGTCCCTGGTGAAGAAGTCTTGCAGCCGTACATTGCAGTCCGGTCAGTGCTGTAACACCCCATAGCACTTCTGTGGTTGACACATGTAACAGCTCCAGGGCTCTTGCTCTTTTGCCTTGGCCGAGGTACCTTGCCCTACCTAGACCTCCAAGCATTCAACACAGAAGCACCTGCAGCAGCTGGCATTGCTACATAGCAGCAGCTCCTGGGTGCCTTCACAGCAGACGGTGCAGTAGGACTGCTAGCCGTCCTTGTCCATGGTGTATGGCTCCACCGCTTCCGCTGCAACTCTGCTCTCCTGCTCTCCTGCAACTTTGCAGCAGATGGTGCAGTAGGACTGGAAGCCGTCCTCGTCGGACGTGTAGGTTGGCCGGGGGTTCTGGGAATGTCTTCCCTGCCCAGCTCCTAGCAACCTCCAGGGCATGGTATATGGCTCCATCACTTCCGCTGCAACCCTGCTCTCCTGCGAGCTGGAGGCTTCTGTCTCAGGCTGCTCTCCCAGCTGGCAGCACCGTACGGTCTCACTTACCCCAGCCTACCCCTTGCTCCCATGGCTCATGAAGCTTGAACAGTAGTAAGGAGCAGTTCAACTATAGGCTGAGCAAGTGCAGAATGGTAGTAGAATGTGCCTTTGGATGTTTAAAAGCTCGCTGGCACTGTTGGTCAAAGCTCAGCGCAACCAACATTCCCATTGTTATTACTGATTGCTGTGTGCTCCATAATATCTGTGAGAGTAAGGGGGAGACGTTTATGGCGGGGTGGGAGGTTGAGGCAAATTGCCTAGTGTTCAATTTTGAGCAGCCAGACACCAGGGCGATTAGAAGAGCACAGCAAGGCATGCTGTGCATCAGAGAGGCTTTGAAAACCAGTTTCATGACTGGCCAGGCTATGGTGTGACAATTGTGTGTGTTTCTCCTTGATGCAAACCCACCCCCTTTGTTGATTTTAATTCCCTGTAAGCCAACCACCCTCCCCCCTTTGAAATAAAGTAACTATTGTTTTGAAACCATGCATTCTTTCTTTATTAATTAAAAAAAATGAGATAATGGACCAGGTAGCCCCGGTGGGGTGGGGGAGGAAGGAAGGACAAGGCCACATTGCTTATTGTAGCCACACTGCAAATCAAACTGTTTGAATGACAGCCTTCTGTTGCTTGGGCCATCCTCTGGAGTGGAGTGGCTCGGTGCCCAGAGCCTCCCCCCACCCCCTGCGTTCTTGGGCATCTGGGTGAGGCGGCTATGGAACATGGGGAGGAGGGTAGGCGGTTATACAGTGGATGCAGCGGGAGTCTGTGCTCTTGTTGGCTTTCCTGCAGCTCCAACAGATGCTTCATCATGTCCATTTGGTCCCCCAACAGACGCTTCATCATGTCCGTTTGCTCCCCCTTTAGCCTCAGCATCGCCTCCTGCCTCTGCTCTTCGCGCTCACTTAATTCTTTCCTGGCCTCTGCCACTGAATGCCTCCATGCATTAAGCTGTGCCCTATCAGTGCGGGAGGACTGCATGAGCTCGGAAAACATGTCATCGCGAGTGTGTTTTTTTTGCCTTCTAATCTGTGATAACCTCAGGGACGGAGATGATAGGGGGGAGCATAGAAACATTCTACGATTCTGGGGGGACTGCATGGTCACCTGTGCTGAGTGCTGCTGAGCTCGCCACACTGATCAAACAGGAAATGAAATTAAAAAGTTCCGGGGCTTTTCCTGTGTACCTGGCTAGTGCATCGGAGTTCAAAGTGCTGTCCAGAGCAGTCACAATGGAGCATTCTGGTATGCCTCCCAGAGGCCAATACCGTCGAATTGCATCTACGCTACCCCAAATTTGACCCAGCGAGGTCGATTTTAATGCTAATCCTCTCACCGGGGAGGAGCACAGAAATTGATTTTAAGAGCCCTTTAAGTCGACAAAACAGGCTTGGTCATGTAGACAGGTGCAGGGTTAAATCAACTTAACGCGGCTAACTTCTACCTAACCCCGTAGTGTAGACCAGGGCTCAGGGGAGATTTTGGCATTTTATCTTTAAATACATTTCACAATTTCTCTCATGGCAAGGAAAGCCTCTTATATTTGACCTTTTGTACTGAAGGGGTGAATAAAACTGATGCTTTAAGTTTTTACCTTTGCAATGTAGACACTCTCCCCACTATGCAGTAGGAACAAAGCTTGAGCATTAGCTTCAACATTCATAACTGGGTACCTTAAAGTTGTCCAGTTTATATTCAGATATGCAGTTGTTAAGACAACATTATGTACTGGTATTTTAATGTATGGTTTATTGCAAATAAACAAGCTATGCAGTGTTATGTTGCAGTTTTAAACATGTCAGGAAATGCAAAGTTATAGTTCCCACACCAGCAGTTACTGGGTCCTCTTATGCATACTCTATGCAGTATTTTATTTGACTGTACATATTGTTAACTTTTATGCTTTCAAAAACAACCATAACTCCTACCCACATTTGACCTAACAGGAACAGGTTTCTATCATAACAATTTAAATTTTAGGGCCCGTCATGCAGCCTTTGGATATGTGAATGCTTCAACAATGAGTAACAGCTGCAGAACCAGGCCCCTAGCCACTTACATTTTCATCTGTAGGCAAGGGTAACATACTCTGCACATAGGTTGATTCCTCTCTCTCCTACCTGGTAAAAAAAAGTAATGTATTTGCCATGTTCAATGAATGGGCTATTCTGGGATCTGTAGCCAAAATTTAACTAGTAGATGGGGGTAAAACTGGATATATTGTGTGTATCTGTAGGGTGATGTGTCTGAGTCTCACCATATGAAGGAGGAAGAATGTGGAAGGCTGAGTGCCACTCTCATCAGCACCGCTTCCACACAGCTATTACTACAGATTATGGCCTAGAATAGCTGCTACACCATCTCTGTCCCACTCAGAGGGGTAGTGTTGTATGCAGAGCCAGTCAGAAGACTCCCTCTGTGACACTCAGGGCATGTGAATACACATACACCCCATGTGTTCCAGAGTGCACACCAATTGAGACCATGGTGGAACTACAAGTGAATTTCACACTGGTTTACTGCAACTGAGTATGTTATCACTGAGATAAACATAGCTGAGTTTATCTCACCATGCATGGGGCCAGCTATACTGATACTATGGGGAAGGAAGGATTTTGGCACCTGAGTACATTGCTAGAGTTTGAAGAACACAGTTTGCTGTTCTTAAGTCATACCCAGCTTAGACTACCACAGAGCTGTGCGTCTGGCATTCTTTACACAATCTTCCTTTTCTTAGCTGAAGGATACTTTTCTAATGACCTAAAGCTGATTATTAAAAACCATTACATTTTTTGCTACTAATGCTCCCTTCTAACCTACATAATAGTGCAAGAAATACTGAAATCAAAAAAATAATTTATTGTGTTAAAATACATGGATAATAAATATTTATATGAATATGGCAATTTTTTTCAGAGACCCAAGATAATACATATCTTAGCAATTGCATATTAACATCCTTTACTTTACATATGACATTGTGCTGGTTTCTTTTGAAACAAATTAAAATGGAGAGAGAAATTCTTCTGTCTCTCTCCTATTTGATAGTAACAATTTCCAAGACATGTTGCAGATGATTTCCTCAAGCTGGTCTTTTAATTTTACGTAACATTAACAGGTAGGGTATTGATAGCCGCTGTAGGCTATTTTAGCTACTGTCAAAAGCTTTGCCATTAGTGTATCTTGTTTTATGCTACGCAGCATACTAGGATAATGATAGCAAACGCATTTTCACCTTCAAGAGCAGAGATATACTGTATATAGTATTCTACTTCATTTCTAGAAAACTGCAGGGTGTAATTTTAATTCATTTTCTGCCTTTATATCTTTTTTACTGAATTGTTTATAATTCACGACTTTTCTATACCTTACCTAACTCTATGTACAGAACATGATATTTGTTGCTGACATATAAGCCCTCAGGAACCCATTTGGTCAAATAATGGAAGAATGTTATCAACTTTAATGACAATTTCCCCTCTATATAAACACCTGCTTTCCTGGTATATTACGTTAAAGCATTTCTAACAAGGTCAGTGATACTATTTTATCTTCCATCACTTTGAGGCATAAATATCAATCTTTATGAGCAATAAAGATGTATGAATACCAACAGTTTCTGTAACAGGCTTTGTTACATGTGTAAAGCTAGATTTATATTTTCTTTATGATGTATGGATGCAGAAATTCAGAAATAGAATCTGTGTCCTTAGAGAGAATATTCAATATATGAGGCCAAATCTTCAACTCCACACATAGCCTCTCTGGCCAGACGATGATCTGGGGATTCCTGGAGAGACACGAAGGAAGGCTAGGAGCCTAAGGAAGTTAGGCATCCAAATCCCATTGAAATTCAGTTAAGTCAAGCATATAACTCCTTGTGGTGCCTTTGGAAATGTCACCCTGAAGGAATATTCCCCACAGACAACAGAGGCAGTAGCCTCCATGACCCGTGTGTTCTGCATCTCTGGGAGGAAATAGCTGGTGGATCCACACTTCAGTGCATCCATTGCCTCTGTCCACAAAGCCTTTTGCACCTTGGGATCTCCTGTGGAGTAGGGGCTCTGTGGTGGTATCCAAATTTACTCCAACTTTCTCAGTGGAACACACCAGTTCCATTGGCTCAGGGCTGTCCTGAGCTGCAGAGAAGATGACAGGATGAAGCCCACAGAAACATATTTCGAGTGTTTGTTATTTAGCTACAATAAATATATATATGGCTATTTACATTTTTCTCTCTCCCCCTGAATTTATGGGTGTATCGCATACATGTATCCCAGAGTAGTTCTTGAAAAATTATCTTGCTTACTATTCCCTCTCTTAATAAAATACATTCTGACATCCAAGGCTGCTGTTAAGTCCATAATGGCTGCTTTGTTTGCCTACATAGGCACTGTATCAGCATTATTTAACTAACTACTTTGTGAACTACATGGGCATATGCTGAGTTGGAAAGGCAAACTTTGTTTTCTGCTATATTAAAAGACTGTTAATGTTGCGAAGTCAAGCACTCTCAGGTTAGGGAATGCCAGAATTAAAAGTTACTAGTGCAAACTTAATTCGACTCTCTTGTGCATATGCATGATGATAAGAACTAAGGTGAGAAGAAGATGATGCTGAGGGAGGAAGAAATAATAAAGAGGAAAAGGAATGGGTTCTGAATGGGAATGGGAAAACCATCTCCCCTATTTCTGAAAGGTGTAGTAAAATGGGTAGGGCAAAGTAAAAACAACTGAGTAGTGGGGTGAAAGTAACCCTGAATGGGCTATAATGACTGAGCCTGACGTTCTGGGAATTATTCTCTCTTCATTCAGATCTTTTGTTCCGTGTGACTTGTTTATCAAAACCTGCTTTCCCCTAGCCTTTGCCAAAACTAAAATAAATGAAGTATCAATTAATACATTCAGGATTCAAACAAACTAAAATAACGGTTTAATTCTTTGGATCTCCCAGTATGTTTCTGTGCCTCATCTTTGTCTGACTATTTATAGTGAGGCAAGGCGGATGAGTTTTAGGTCAACAGTTTAGGTGGAGCAATGTGGTGGCCCTTTTCATTTTCTGCAGCCCAGGTCCTGGTCCCCCTGCCCGGTGTGGAGTGTCACAGGCCTCTGGTATAGGAGCTTTGGCTCCAGTGGCCTAATCTCTTAGCTGTCCATGAGCTTGTTACTAAAGTACACTTCTCAGTGTTCTCCTCGGAGCTGTATTGTTGCTGCCCGGCACGTAGTGCAACCAGGTACCTTTTGCTGCCTATTCTACCATGAGTGAGCACTATACAGTCTGTGGAGTCCCAAATAGATTCTTCATTTGGAGAATTATTTCATTATGTTAACAGCTGTGAATGGTGCATGGAATTGGGATGAAGGTCAATTTACTTTACTTTGATTTATGCTCTCATTTTTCTAAGTTAGGCATTACCTTGAGTGCAAGGTGCCCCAATGGCAGAACTTCCACTGTCCCTGAAAATGCCATTGTATCAAATAATTATTGCTTAAATGAAGGCCAAGTTGGTTGGGCTGGAGAAGCTGGTAGTCCCTGAAATTCTGCAGTAAGAGGGAAAAGGTGATTTTGAACTTCATAGAAAGATAATGTTCTGAGCCTCGTTCATTTGGCAGCAATTATCTAGTTTACACCTTCCTGCAATCCCTACTTCTGGCCCTGCTGATGAGCTTCAGAACTCATAGGATTTGCTTGCTTTATATGGAGTCAGTTAATTGGTATTGTTTTAAGCTTTCCCATTCTCTACCTGCATCCCTTCATGTTCTATATTTGTATAACTTAGGGCAGGGTTGGGCAAACTTTTTTGGCCCAAACTTTTTGGCCACATCTGGGTATGGAAATTGTATGGCGGCCCATGAATGCTCACGAAATTGGGCTTGGAATGTGGGAGGGAGTGAGGGCTCTGGCTGGGGGTGTAGGCTCAGGGGTGGGGCTGGGGATGAGGGGTTTGGGGTTCAGGAGGGTGCTCCGGGCTGGGATCGAGGGGTTCAGAGGGCAGGACGGGATCAGGGCTGGAGCAGGTGTTGGGGCGCAGGGGGGTGGCTCAGGGGTGCAGGCTCCGGGCGGCACTTACCTCAAGCGGCTCCTGGACACAGCGGCGCTTGGGGTGGGGGCGGCATGCAGAGTGGAGCCCCCTGGGTGCCCCTACACGTAGGAGCCAGAGGGGGGACATGCCGCTGCTTCTGGGAGCAGTACGGAGCAGCCCCTGACCCTGCTCCCCGGCTGGAGCACCGGAGTGGCGCAAGCCCCAGACCCTGCTCCCCAGTGGGAGCTCAAGGGCCGGATTAAAATGGCTGGTGGGCCGCATTCGGCCCACGGGCAGTAGTTTGCCCACCCCTGACTAAGTATAATGTCTATACTGCAATTAGAAATGTGACTGTGGCTCGTGTAGGCATCCTGCACAAGCTTTAATCTAGCTAGCGATGCTAAAAATAGCAGTGAAGAAACAATAGCACCGGCTTCAATGCAGGCTAGCAACATGTGGCCATACCCATGGGGACTGGATGAGCTTGTACAGCTTGTGCTTAAGCCTGTGCTGCTGTGGGCTCCATTGCTATTTTTGGCCATGCTACCACGGATATATCTACTTGAGCAACAATCACACCTCTGACTGCAGGATAGATACACCCTAAGGTTATATACGCTTCAAGGCAGGGTGAGTTTCATTTTCTTTCTTTCTTTTTCTGTGTCACGCAAATGTGCTGTACTATAAAAATAATAATAGTAATAACCCCAGGTCTGGTATGTGTTTTACTTTATATTTAAATAAATACTGCCCATTGTGTACCAGTTTTGTAGATAAACGGAAAGCTTCTGTCAATCTAACACCTTTCCTGAGCACTCATTTTACTCTGAGCATTAAATAAAGGACAGAGATAAGTTCTGGGAAGGGGGTTGTTGCAGCTGCGGTCTCCTCTTCACCAGTAACTGTGTACACTACAGCAAGTTTCAGCTGGATTTTAGTCAGGGTCACTGAACCAAGATGAAAAGGAGTACTTGTGGCACCTTACAGACTATTGTTAAAGTCTGTGGAGTATTCTTTTGTTACAGGCTGATTCAGGAATTCCTTGATATTTATATACATTTACAGATCAGATCCAATGTCTTCCAAAATCCATTTCAGTGCATGTGCAGTGACGCGTGCCTGCATTTTTGTGATAAAAATCAGGCTCCTAGACTTGTATTAAACACCACTGACTATAGATCATGAGGTCCTTTCAGATCAATTGAAACATCTTGTAGGAGTGCCTAGTTCAGTGTTTACCTGGTTTTCTTCTTATTTACTTAAATGGTCACGATTTGTATCTTATGCATTGAAGTATTCAGCTCAAGTTAATGTAATTCCCCCAGGGCTTTGTTCTTTGCTCAATGCTTTTTGGTATTTATATGACCCCAATGGCTTCAGTTTTCCAACAGTATGGTCTCAATTTTCACGGCTTTGCTGATAAAACTCAACTCTACCTGGCTTTTTTTTTTCTGATTCTGCTTATCCTGCCTTTCAGAAGCTCAGACATAAATGTCCCAACATTTATTTTTAAATTTAATGTCTCATAGGAGGAGTTTTTATGAACTGGAGCACCTGGTCACAGAGGCATTGCTCATTCTTCTGAAATACAGATTGATGGTGAAAACATTGCTTTTACAGATGTTGCTGTAGTGTTTATCTTAGTTATGTCTTTTGTTCAACATGTATCATCTGTAGTTAGAAAATTGTATTACTATTTAATAAATATTTGGCCTCAGATGTCTTGGTGCGAGGAGATTTATGCATTGTTTGCTTCATCTGTTTTACTATGACACTATTTTACTTTACAGACCCCCCGACAGAGCTGCATGGATTACAAGCTGTGCTGAATGCTCCGGAGTCTTCTATCATCACCAGGCATAGTCTTTATATACACTACCCTAGTTCTGAAGTTATCACGCTGGTGCCCAAATTTGTATTGTATTTAAATTGCTATTTTGGGTCTGGATCCTGTGATTCTTGCCTACATGACCTATATTATGTAAAGTCAGTTTCTCTGATATAGTATCATCAGGGACTGATCCAACTTACATTGCAGTCAATGGGAGTCCTTCGATTGACCTCAGTGGACAATTGGAATAAGTCCTTAATTTGCAATCAATTAAGTGCACAAATGTGGATGAGATCAGTCTGAAACTGGTTGAAAGCTTGCCTCAGCACACCTGAGGAAGAATTACCAACTCTTATCACTCCCTGCAAAATGGAATCTGAGATGGGGCATATCAGAACATGGGGAAATATTTCCATGAAAAGTTGTGTCAAAGCCATTTCCTACTTTATTCCAACATTTTTGAAATTTTCTGATGACTACCTGTCTGAGCATTTTGTATAAGTTATTTGCACTCAGAGCAGCACTCAGAGCAGCTCCAAAACCTAACTATTGTGTCCTAATTGACATTTGGGGTAAAAATCCCATTCCCCCCACCCTGCTGGGTCAATGTAGAGTTGGTGCTTTGACCTATGCATTTTATCTGTGCTACTCACAGAAGAAACAGAGCTAATGGAAGACAGAGCAAAATCCCCACCAGCTTAGAAAGCATTTTGAAGATGTAAGTACTATACAAATGCTAAATATCATTATTAACAGTAATCATTAATATATTTCCAATTACATTCTAATATTTCTTTGGCTTCCTTTACAAAATAACTTCTATACATTTCTATTTTATCAATAATTGGTTTGTAAAAGCAACCTTTACCAGTGCTTGAAAACCTCGTAAGAAAGCAAGCCTACTAAGAATCCTATCAATGTGTAAAGCTTTATTGTGTTTATATGGTAAAATTTCTCAGTGTTTCTAGTAAAACTGGATTATTAAAATAGATTTTAATTCGGAGCCAAGCTAATAAAATTATAAGAAACCTACTAAATTTCTAACAGGCTTAGGAAACACTGAGGGGCAAAAATGCTGTGGGACAATAAGAAATGTGTTTAAGAGGTGAAAGTTAAAGATCACATAGGGAAAAAGATCAAATATACTTTCATCTTAGCTCTCTTCCTTGGCATCTTGGGTTTTCTTATGCCGCAGTCAGAAAGCTTATTACAATATGAGATCTCATGGTTTGTGTCTTTTGAATGAGAACCCAAGCTGGCCTCAGCCTCAGACCCCTCATCGTGGTGGTAGAAGGGTCAGTTGCCTCTCTTCACTATACCTTGCAATAATTACCTTCAGAATAGCCAATTACTCCTATTTGGGTTAAATAAAACAAAATTTATTCAACACAGAAGAAAAAGAGAATAAATTAAATTCATTGGATAGCTTCATACTGCTGCTAAGGTTGACACAAGCCTTTTCTAGGAAGGCAGAAAAAGTCTTTTCTATTACAGATGAAATTTAAATTGAAGGTCAGACATCTGGGGTTAAGCCACTGTCTTCTTCAGCTCCCCTCTCACATACTTCCTTCTTTTTACTCTCTATCTCCCTCCCTTTCTACCCTTTCCCATGATGGGTTTATCCATCTTGTCGGGACTGGTTATAAATGCTGCTTTAATTCTATCAATTTATTTGGTCTTGATCTTATTCCCATTGACTTCAGCAGCAGGATCTCTATATATTCAGACATAAAAGCTGCTGCTACTGAAGGCAACTGGAAAAATCTAAGGAAAGGGTTGGATAGACTTTGGGACAGTTACTGTGCAACAGGGAAGAGAAATGTCTAATGTACATTTCAATATTTGTATATAGTGTCTGTAAAAACTGTCTTGTGACAGAGTGTATACTCCACACAACCCCTGAAGGAGTTAATGTGGGCTTGAGAGGACAATTAACATACTTGGCAGCACCTGGGAGAGAGAACAAGAAAACCAAACTTAATAAATGATGGAGCCCAGATGGGGAGAGGGCTGGGTGGTGATTATAAAGTCAGGAAGTTTGGAGCAGTCAGGGCCTGCAGAAAGGGAGGCAGAACCTGTATTTGGTCTCTGGGAGAATAGAAGCAGTTCAGGGAGGTAGCAAGACCTTGAATGCTCGCTACAGGGTCCTTAGCATGAAATCCAGCATAGAGGGAGAGCCTGGGTTCCCATACCAGCTACCAAGAACGGTGGGGTGAAAATCCCACAGAGCTCAGAGACAGATGGAAGACCTGTTTTAAGGTAATTGGACTATAGCTGGGTTGATTTCTGTGCCCACTTGGAAGGGGTGGACTAATGCATGACCTGTCTAGAAGTCCAAGTTGCTAGAAGAGACGCTACCCCAGCAATGGAGTGACTGTTGGCAGGGAGTGCCAAATAAGGAGGTATCTGTCACACCTGGCTACAAGGAGGTGCTCCTGTGGTGAGTGAACCCTTTTACATACCTGATTCTGTGGAAAGTGATGAAGTGAACAACTAATAGGCTCAGACCAAGGTCCTGTAGCCTGGTGTAGTGACACAGTTGAGTGAACAATAGAATAACTCAAAGGTGTAGTAGCTAACAGCACCATGGGAGTGCTTCAAACACTGATGCCTCAGAGCAGAGGCATTTGGCATCCTCACATCCCATGTCATCCACAGAGCTCTGCTCCCTCCATGCAGGCCCCCTAACCAAAACCCTGATCCCTCAATCCTTCCTCCGTATTCCCATTCATCCCCCTGCTACTCCAACATCCCCCAGTGCACTGTTTAGGAACTTCCTGCAGAACAAAGAAGCAGTTTGAATGGCTGTGTAGAAAGGGGGTATGAGGGTGATGAAGGATATGGAGAGGAGTAGGGAGTGGAAGGAGCAGTGTTGTGGGGTGGAGATCTCAAGGAGGAATAGTGCTTTATGGGGGCATAGGGATTCACAGTGAGCAAGACTCTGTTTACCTCCATCCTCCCACAGTTGTGTAGGAGGAGATAAGTGAAAAAGCATAGCTTGTGCTGGAAGGGAGAAAGAGGAACCACCAATGGGGTTTATCAGATAGATCTGTGCTCCTCTGAATTACCTGTAGTTTTCTAACGAATGATTGCAAGTAAATACAACATAAAATTTTTATGTAATGTGATTGTTTTAATACTTTAAAGGTGGCACAGAAGGACAAAGTTTACACTCCCAAATCTGTTATCTCATTTCCTATTTATTATCTTCAATTTTTAGTGGAGCAATGACATTTAAATTAATGACAGTGTGAAGTTCTAAGTAATTTTGAATGTAATGATTAATACTGAAATTGTACTTGACAACTAACAGTGGGTGAAAGTGATGGATTTTAGTTTGCTTGAATTTGACACCATATATAATATATTTGGATTACTGTAGCATGAAAAGGTGGCATTTCAACACCAGAAAAGGCAGCTTTATTAAATGCAGGCCCCTTTTTAATTTAAATTAAGCCTAGCTTTATAAGATGACAATAAATTGACTTCCTCTCCTGTCAAAGGCCTGCAATGGCTTGTTTTTCAGGCAGGATTCATTTTAGGTTAAAAATATGGGGCTTGCCAATGACAATTTGTCACCTCATGCAAGCTAACTCAGGCTCTCTAGGTAGTTAGTATGAGATTTTTTTTTTCCTTGTGAACTAGGAGCCACATGACTCCATTGAAAGTAATGTAGCTTGTGTGGCTAAATTCCCTAAAGCACATTGGCAAATCGCAACTTTATTTAAACATGCATTTATTTAATGTACAAGCTTACACAAACTCACCACACAGGGCATTCATCCAAAGTCCCGGGAGCCCTTGACGTACATTTTAAAAACACTGGGACTTAGTGGGTACTCTTTTAGTCATTTTTACTTCTTCCTCATGCCTGATCACTGGTCACTAATCATGTGACCAATATAGCTTAAAGCCCCATTGAACTGGGTCTAGCTGCTGGAGAAAGTGCATGACTGTGGCACTTAAGTACCTGTTAATAGTTCTAAGCTTTTCATTGGCTTGGACCTTTTAAAATAGAAATAATCAAAATTTTACTTTTACAGAGTACTTCATTCCTACATGATGACACTTCAATCGCTTGCTCAAGATTTGGGGGTTTTGCCATTCTTGTATTCGCACTGAATTATTGATTAAATGCCAATTCTGTGTTCACTGCTAAATATTATTAATAGAGGAAAGAAATTGTCCGTGGCACGTGTCTATGGAATAATATTTATTTCATAATGTACAATACCAGTGTGGAGTATTATAACATGAGGTATGAACTGGTGTATTATTATTTAATTCCTTAGTGTCTCTCTTCATTTGGTATTTTGATTTTTAATTTTAGCTCTGTTTAACAAATGCAAAACAGGGATGCAACATCCCAAGACAAATGAGAAGACATTCAGATTTTGCACTAAGGCCCTAATAATGTAAGATACTTAAGCATGTGCCTAATTTTAAGCACATGAGTAATCCTAGATCTCTAAACACCATGCTGAATTAGGGTCTAATCTTGGAAATAAGTATTTTTTTAGTTCGTTGCATAAGATCTAGGATCTATGGATATGACTTCAATACAAGCTACATTACCGCTATCGCATCATTTGAAATTTGTTTGTAATTTCCTCTTTTTTGTTTTCATATTTAAAAAATGTATGACTGCAGATTAAATATCTTAAAGAATTTTATATTATACACAGGATTTTATATTGCACACTTTTGTAGGAAGAAAATGAATTCACATCTATTACTGCAAGGAAGTCCCAGTTGGTAAAGCTCTTGCTGGGAAAAGGTTATTTGTAATGACCAAATTCGTCACTGTTTGGAATCTTGTAAAGGTCACAATAGAAGGTTTTCTCTTGTTTTAAATAAAATTTCTGTATTTTTAAAATAAATATGCTTTACTTTCATTTCATAGAAATATCAAAACTATTTGCACTATAATTTACTTTTTGAGCTCCTGACATTTACCCAGCTGACTATCTTTGGAGAACAATCACTTGATTTGGCTGGGAAGGTCTATAGGTAAGAAAACTGCAATGCATCATATTGCAATTTGTAATTGACAAAGTGCATGGGTTCTGCAACTTAAAGGATGAGCCTGTGAGGCATATTTATGTCTATTAGGGCACCCAAATCTGAAACTAAGGTGTGTGGGGTTTTTAAGTAGGCAAATTTGATAAACAGGAAGTAACTCTGGAAAACTGTCCCAATTAAATTAATTGATAGGGTGCAACATGACAGCTTGTTAACTGTTCACTGCAATCTATGCAGCATACTGGGATGGGGAGTGAAGAATACCATTCGTCAAATGAAACCACAGAAGGAAATTTTGCTAGTTGAGTTGCAATTAACCAAATACAGGACATAGGTTCAAATCCCAGACAGAGGATTGGAAAAATTACTTTTCCTTGAGGTAATGGCCTTGGGGACTGGGAATGTGATACAGGCTGCCTCTTCAAATCCAGCCATGGAAGGTGGTGACCAAAAGCTATTACTGTTTGTTGAAGTGAGTTGGTGGTATCAGTCCAGTTCTTAGTGAGACAAATTTGTATTTGGCCAGGATACACGCAAACGTCACTAATATTAAGTGAAAGGGTATATGAACATTTACCACAAGTAGCTAAGACTTCAGTTTAATATTTCATCATCTGAAGGATTTCATTCTCTAAGAGCACACATGCGGCAATTCAGTCTTGATTTTAACCACATGAGCCCTTTAAGTAACAATCTTTCAAATTGCAAATCACTAGCAAAATAAGAGACTGTGCTACACATAAGGGTGTAAATCACATGAATGATGTAGTAATGTGCCTAGGGAGCAGACCTATTCAGAGCTGTTGTGTTTGGAGTGATAGCATTTTAAAATCTGGAGATGGATTTTAACAATGGAATTACTAGGAAGCTTAATTCAGCCATACAAGCAAGCTGAGAGAACAGTATCATTCTGGTCAATTTCTGAAATACATCTATGTAACTTCACATCAGCTAATCAGACAAGATAGGACTACACCTTCCAAATACACCCTCATTGTCTGTACATATCCTGAGAAAATGGCTCTTACGTGTACTGGCACCTACCAAGAGCTTCTGGCTAACCCTTTCATGGGTCTCTCTCACTCATTTTCTTTCTGCTCCTGCATCCATGCTTCCCCTCCATAAACCTATTTACCAGGCCACCTCCTTCTTATTCCAATCCTTCCTAAAAAGACACTTCTCCTTTTTTACATGCCAACTTATAAACATAAATTCAGTGGTACTATCAAGATGTGTACATGCCTCACTAAGTAGCTGCCTGATCTTTGTTACTCTTGTCCTTCATCTCTCTCTCCTCTGGCCCCCCCTGCCCTCTTGGTCTGTTTATGGAATGCACTTTTTGCGTCCTGTCTGAATTGGAAATGCAGGCTCCGTGTCTGGTCTCTAACACGGTTTTGGGTGCTCAACTGGAGGCATGAGGAGTTACTTTTGAACACCTACATGTATGATTGGCATATTACCAGCAATCTCTTGTCAATTCATTTCCTTGTGCGCCTTGCTCTCATTGTCTTTCTAGTATAAAAGGAAACTTTTTCTCACCCACTCACAAGTAAACAACTCTTGATAATGCGCAGGTTAATTCACAATAGAATACCTCTAATTTTGTTTAACACATTGTTTTGTACACAGAGCTAAACCTTCTAAAGTGAAGCTTACAGAGTACACATTGCTGCAAATTGAACTGACAAGACTTCACCAGTGATGCATCATTTTACATAATATTAAACACCCATCTCCAGTGTTTGGTTTCATGTGCAATTAAGTCATTTCTAAAAAGAGGGAGGGTTATGTTAGAACATGACCATTGCTGAGATGCAAAGTTTTGCTGAGCGAGTTGCTTAAATCAAGTTTCAACAACATTGTATGAAATGAACTATACCTCCCATCTACTGGCTAAAGGAAAATTGGTGACCTAGCCAAATCTTTTCTAGAGACAAGGGAATAATGCTGGCTAATTGAGCTATGCTTTTAGTCTTGGAGCAACTGATCTGCAATCCATGCTGCCTTTTCCCAGACTTTGCTATTCTTTTATCCCTCTCCCCTAAGCCCCCTTTATGCTGGGGTGAGTTCCTGTGCTGTGATTATTTCTGGTTGCTGCAACAACTCATGAGACTGTAGGGATCCAGGTGCAAATTAGAGTAGCACTTGAAGTTGCTTTAATCTGTACCTGGGGCTCTGCAGGTCTGCATGTAAGGTAGAGAACAGGGCTGCATGCCTCATATTACCCTTCTAAGCAGGTGGGTAGATCCTTGGATCCAGCATCCCAATACACCAGCCAGCAATGGGGAGCAGGCAAAAGGGGAAGCAAGCAGTACCGGTAAAGGGTTGTGGCAAACTATTTTCCTAGTGGAGCAAGTGGGGGAGAGGAAGGAAACCTTATCAGAGTTTCTCCTTGGCCAGTGGCACTACATACCAGCCTTATGTACAGGGCGGGCTTAACGGCTCAATCTAGCTCGAAATAGTAATTTTACAAGAAAACTTAATTATAAATTCACACAAAGGAAACTTCCTCAATGTGTATGAATGAAACACATTAATTGAATGAACGATATGATCTCAGGCCCAGATCCTCAAAAGGACTTAGACTTCTAACTCCCCACTTCATGCACTCAAGCCCAAAGCTTAGGCTCCTCAGAAGCCCTGCTGGGCTGCAGCCTAACCCTATAGGCATCTAAAATCCCTCAATGTCTAAATTTTTGCCATAAGTCCCCTACGTTTCTGAGGCTGGGTATGTGCACAAAGCAAGGCTTTGTGCATCTGGAACATCAAATCAGGTGATGTGATGCCCAGCCCTGTAGGTGTGCTCAGATAAAGCCTACTGGATCAGGCCCCATACAAAATTCAGCCAAAGGAGGAGGAGCCTCACTTTTAGCCCAGTGCTTAGAGATACACCTGGGATGTAAGAGACCTGGGTTCAATTATTTCCTCTGCTTGATGGGGAGAAAAGATTTAAACAGAGATCAGCCACCTCTCAGCAGTGTGCTCTTATCACAGGGCTATAAGATATTCTGAGCTAGGCTCCCAGAATCTGTTTCATTTAGGGATAAATAGTCAATCACTGGAGCAGGGAGACTGGATGCTGGGTCTCCCATGTAATTGCCCTAACTGCCAGGCTATACAATCATTCATTTTCTCTCTGCCTCAAATCCCATTGAAGTGTTTATCTGAAATGGAACAGCTTTAAGAGGGGCACATGAGAGAGTCCCCATAGCTCAGTGGTTAGCCCAGTCACTGAGTGGTAGGAGACACATATTTAAATCCTTTCTCCCATCAGGTAGATGGGGGAATTAAATCTAGATCTCCCACATCCCAGGGGGGTGTCCTAACCACTGGGTTCAAAATTATAAGGAAGGCGCCTCCTCCTCTTATGTCTCTTGCAAGAAACAGCTTAGGCACCTAACTCCAGCACAGGGTTCATGGCTGTGGATCCCAGGAGACAGGTACTTCCCTTGGGTACTTAAGACATGGGGCAGGGTTGGGAAGTTAAGAAAAATCCTTCTTGTTGGCATCTATTTGGTAGCTTAGCATGCTGGCTCTTGTGGATCCTGTTCTTTGGCACCTCTCTCTCCCCATGTATTGTATAGGGAGTCTCAGTGCCTAACTCAGGCTTTCTGGATTCCATTGATTTTTTTTTCTCCCCAAGGCATTTATAAGTCATGCATCGTGATACTCAGTTTCCATGCCCAAGTCCCTTTGTGGAGCTATACCTTAGTTTCTCCCATTGTAATAGGATATAAAATCTCGGGTACTTTTTAGAACAAAGAGAACTTTGTGATATATGTATAATGTGAGATGACCTACATGGTGGTTGAAAATTATTTACTCTTTAATTTTTTTTATTTCATTTTGTTAAGACCACAAAAAGGACCAGATCTTCAACTGGTGTAAATCAGTATAACTCCATGGAAGGCATGGGGCTACAATGATTTGAATCTGCCCCATATATATTCTGAGATCTGTCGGAAACATGCTATGTGCTTGTGCTATACTCTCTATAGTGATTACTGTGAAGGTGTTATGAAGTATAAATGACTGTCAAGAAGACATTGATAATGGATTTGAGAATGTGTAACAATTTCTCTTAGGTCTTCTATTCCTAGCTACGTATGGAGGAGGACAAAGATATTAGTGTGAGATTTGGCTTTCATTGTTCCATTATTTTTGTGTATCTTTATTAGTGTGTATAAAATGCAGGTGTCTGTCTCTCTTTTTAAATATTTAAATAAGCATTGAACTGAGCTAAATACTTCTCTCATGCTCTCTAACATGACTGTCTCTTGAAATATTTTTTGCTAAAGCTGTACAGTAAGTAGAGACACAGCAGTGTCTGGTTTGCTGCTAGGAGAGTGGGCATAATAGATACCCCATAATAGGTATCTATTATCCCCACTGGAGCAGATAAGCTTTTGAACAGGCAGGCAACTATTTACATGGTAGAATATTTTCATTCTGTTTCCCTTAGTGGTGCAAGAAAGGCCTTTGGGTGAAATGTTCCTGCTGGGAATCGATTATGGCTTGAGTAACCTAGTATCTGCTAATAAGTAAGGAATTGATACTTTATCCCTTTGTTGGTCTCTATATGGCAAGGCGAAGAAACTGGTTCATCAGAGTACTGCTTTGATTTTACTATAGCTGCAAGTAGCCCAGCCTCAAATCTCTCCTTTGTCTAGTGGCTAAATTATCCTAGGTGGACTCAGTTTATACCCCCCAAGACAGAGGTACACTTTTCACCTTGTTAAACCAGCCCTGAGCACCAGCAGACCTTGATGATGGCAAGCTGTGTGTGTTCTGCTACCCTTTGCAAGTCCTACCGTGGGAAGATAGCTATTGGGCCTCACTAATGGAGGCTGCCTCGGGGAGGTGCTGAAGTGGGTGTTCCTTACCAGCCCAGGCTATGTCCTATTCCTAGCCACTTCTGGTTTGCACTGCTATACTTTGCGCCTCCTGCAAAATGACTCTTGCAAGTTCCTTTCACTGACTTAACATTGTTCACATGGACTTTCCAATACCAGGGGGCTTGGGTAGACTGAAGTGGCGGAGTTCAGCATAACCAAGGATGAGGTCTAGACATAACCCAGGGTGAATTGTAGACTCTATTCTAGGAGGATTTCTATGCATGTACTTTACCTATAATAAACGTAGCTGCTCTGTTTCTGTTCTCGGTGTTTCTGTGCTGTGCAAGTCAGAAACCTGTGGCTTTCTCCAATTCAATGCCCTTTTGAGTGGGGAATGCAGTGCCCTTTTCTACCTGTTCAGATTATAATTTGCTACCAGGTGGGTATTCTGCAGCTACAGCATGCAGAACGTTAAAATCTGAATACTACTTAATGCTGTGTTATCACTTAAAAATATGATTTCCACTCTGCTAACAAGCCATTTGTAGACTGTGACTGCTTAAGTTCCAGTTGTTTTGGTAGGTTCTTGTGTTTTGACTTAAGCTGGGAATAACCTGTCCCTGTACTCTTGCTTCCTAAAACGAGAAAGGGGGAGTGGTTTCTACTTTTCCTTTCTTTGTAAATGTGCTTTCCATTCAGATTGGTGTTCATCTGCTCTGTCAAGATTTTTTTTTTTTCCCAGCTGAGTCTAATCCTCCCCACTTGACTTTTTCAAATGCCACACATCTTAGTGATTGAAGACAATGAAAGTAAAGGTGCAGCATGTGTCTCTAACAACTGTGCTCTATCAGCTAATGAGACTGTTACACATGAGCATGGCCAGAAATGCATTGTGTTGCTATTCCACAGCGTATGGCAATGCTATCTTGTTATCCTTGCGCAGTGCTCTTTAGAGATGCTCAAAAGTGAGTGTCTGCATGGTATCTGGATACACTTCATGATCAGAATTAATGCAAAAGAGCTACACAAGTTTTCCCACTTACATCTATAAGCCCTTGTGCTGGATATCTATAAACCAAAATGTGGGGGGAAAAAAGAACCCGCCAAAATACTACTAACATCATTCAGGAATCTGAACTTTTTAAGCAGGTAGGCTTGTCAAACAGGCTACTTCCTCATCTGTATTGCAATGAAAAAGGTGTCATCTGAATCTATAAAAAGCTTACAATAATCTCTGTGTAACTGACATCTTTTAACTTTCTGGGGATTGGGTAGAAAATTACAGTAGATACATTTTTGAAAAGACCATTTAATAGCATTTACAAAATATTGTACAAACATCAATGCTTAACACACACCTTAGACTACTGCTATCCACATTTTACAGGTCAATAAACAGACTTTTTTTTTTTTAAGGGCTTTCTCCAGGGAACACAAGTTTAATACTGGGATTGATGCAGAGAATTGCTGTATGAAAGTCTGTGGCCTGTGTTATGGAAGAGGTCAGACTGGGTGATTGCAATGGCCTCTTCTGGCCTTAAACCATTAATAAGGATTAGAATTTGGGAATTCCTAGCTCAGTCTCATACACAACACTGCCTTTCCACATTTTGAGGACTATTGATAGGTTAGAGGCATGTAGAATGGAAATCATTGGCTGCTACTAATGTATATGACTATAAAACGCTAGAATTTCCAGAAAAATATCAGCTTTTTTGCAAATAAGAGAGCTCTCCTAAAAAGGATGTTTTAATAGCCTTAAAAGTAACCATGAGTGAGTTATTGCTGAAACTGGATTTAAAATAGGCTAGTGAACACTCCATTTCTAATTAATGTTTGTTTCTTGTGGTTCCTACATATATTGTCATGAAAGGTCACAAGTTAATGATTGGTTTTAAAATATGCTCTAACAAAACTCTTTTAAAAGCCTTTTAAATGTTCTCTACCATCAGATGAGTGGCAGTATTGCAAGTCACTCTGTCACTTAGGCAGAAAAGTACTTTTAAAAAAAAAAGGATAGAAATATATGAAACAAAGTTCAGCTTTTGAATATTAGTCCTTCCTTTTTGAATGATGTATTATTTTTACTGAACTGTCCAAGAATGTGACAATATAAAAGCATGTTTGTATCAGTGACCTTTCATCTTCAGACGCTTGGAATTTAATCTAATGTAAAACAAAGGTGATTAGTTATCTCAGGTCAGTTTAAAAGTGAGTACAGTAAGACATTAGATTTACACATAACTCTATGTGGATAGCCATTCTTAATCAGAAATTGTAATATAATGAGAATACAGACAGTAGTGTGTGATTCTTAACTTAAGACAGCTGTTTTCCCTGGTGAAGGTTCAAGTGTGGTGGGCTATGAAAGTGCTCATCTGTGGTGCATAGAAATTGAAGGTGAATGTATGGCTTTAATTTCCAGCACTTGCAAATGCCCTTCTTTTCTCTAAACAGCCATGGAAACTTTTATTTTTATATATAATATGGTGGTTTTAACCAATTTCCTTTATGAATCTTTGCTGAGCAGAAAAAGACACTTCAACAGGCTGCGGCTGCATACGGGAAAGTCAGATGTATACTGACATGCCTAGGACCTGGTCCAAACCCAGTGAAGTCATGCGACTCTTTCTGTTGACTTCCATGGACTTTGGATCAGGCTTTTCTATATTAGTGATGGACACTTTGCTAATGCTTTAGATAAATGAGATGCAAGTATTGGATCTCAATATTCCATTTGAAAGTGTTTTCTATGTTTGTAGAGAAATGTCTGCCAGTGCCAGATGACCAATATCCTAACCCCAAGCCAGCTTTCTATAACTGATAAGGGGGAAGATAAGCCAGACGCGCCACAAAATCCACCAGGAACTTTGCAATTTGTTTTACATGGAACATGTTCAGGTGCAATGGTGATGAGTGGCAATTAAAAACCATTAGATAAAACTGCCTTATTTTATTATTCATTTGTATTAGCATAGCATTTAGGAACTCTAGTCAAGAACCTGGGCCACGCTGAGCAAGACATTGTACAAATAAAACAAAAAGGTCCCTGCACCAAGGTTACTTTGTTAAATGAGAGCCATATCCTGCAATGCACTGTGTGTGTACGCTGGGGAGGTGGATTGTCTGACTCCTCACCCAAGGAAGGCAGCAGAGTAGGATCGCTTCCTTGCCTTCAGGAGAATGGTTTGTTTAGATCCCAGATTGCACACCAGCCAGAGGGCAGCTCCCTCTGCACTACTAAAAGCAAACGGATAGCTCCCCTTTTCTTAGGGTACGTTTATCCTGCAATTTAAACACCCATTGCTCACCTGTATCAGTTGACTTGCGCTCTGGATGCAGGGCTGTAAAATTATAGTGTCTACATTTGGGCTCAAGGACCCTGCCGCCTCATGAGGTCCCAGAGCCTGAGCCCAAATGTCTACACTGCAATTTTACAGTCCCGCAGGCTGATCCCAATTCCGCTAATATAGGCCAGCCGGGGGTGTTTAATTGCAGTGTAGATGCGACACTGACAGACCCCAGTCATCGACGAGTGGGATCGAACCGGGAATCTCTGGAGCATAGTGCATGAGCTAAAAGCCAACTGGCTGTTAGCTAAGACTGTAGAGCAGACTCATATATTTCTTTTTCCTCTCCCTCTCCCCCTGCCTGCCACTAGATGAAACAGAATAACCCACACACCTCCTGGTGTGGTACATAGACATATCCTTAACAGCTCTAGCTAGTATGGTGAGAGCTTCCCTCCCTGTTTGTGTCTCAAATACTGACATGGCAACAGTCTGAGGGCTAATAAGCTGATGTGGCATACCATCTAGGGGTTGTGGCCAAGTCCACAACTGGCTAGTCTGTATACTGTGATGTGCCGCATGCCTTAGACTGATGTGCACAATTCTTTTTCAAAGAGCAGTAAAAGTAGCCTTGGTGGTACTGCTTCGCCTCGCCACGTTTATGACTCCACTCACTAGTGCCTCATGTAAATAGATTATATTTTTTTAAATTCCACACAGTAACTACAGTAGAGGCAAATGTTTGTCAGTTTTGTAAAGATAATCTCCTTCAAATCCGTAACATTTATTCATAGCTGCATGTCAAACTATTCATCCTTTACATTACAGCCTCATTTTTAGTTACATGATTTGAGAGGAAAATGAAGATCCTCTTCAATGCACAGGCTAGCTGAGCTTGCTTCTTCAGTAAACTCTCCAACATAGTTTATTATTTATGTAAATAATTAATGTAAATAATTACATTGACATCAGACTATTAAAATTCTTATCACTGGTTAAATGTTACTATAAAATACAAAAAGGATGCAGAGCTCCATGACTGTGATTTTACCTGTAATATATTCATACATAGATAGAATGCATTGTCCACCCCAATGTACTCACATGCATAACCTCTTCCCCACCATCTCAAACACACCATTATGATTAACACTGTAAATACATGATGAAAATCCAGCGAATAAAAATGTGTCCACAGCAATAGTATCTCAAACACTTCAATCACCTGTCGCGTTACTGTTTAATGTTAAACGTCCATGCTTAAGAGCTTACTTTAGTCATATTGGCATGGAAGTCAAAGAAACAACAATTTTTCTGCTTCCTCTGAACGGTTCCTCTGTGGTCACTTCATCATGCTCCACAGTTAGGGCCCTACAGTGCAGACTCAGGCCAAAAGATTGGACTATGAGGAAATACATCAGGTGGGTTGATCATCTTACATTTGGTTCCATCCCTTTTGTCTTGTGAGTAAATAGTGGATTCTATGACGTTATCCTTCTCTTAATGTAGATATTTATTCATATTTTACCACAGTGCATGCAAAGTGGACAAATTACAGTAATTTGTGGCAAGTTTCAAAGTAGCAGCCATGTTAGTCTCTATCCGTAAAAAGAAAAGGAGTACTTGTGGCACCTTAGAGGCTAACAAATTTATTTGAGCATAAGCTTTCGTGGGCTACAGCCCACTTCATCAGATGCATGCAGTGGAAAATAGAGTAGGACGATTTTATATACACAGAGAACATGAAACAATGGGTGTTACCATACACACTATAACAAGAGTGATCCGTTAAGGTGAGCTGTTACCAGCAGGAGAGAGAGAAAACCTTTTGTAGTGATGATCAAGATGGGCCATTTCCAGCAGCTGACAAGAACATGTGAGGAACAGTAGGGGGGAAAAATAAACATGGGGAAATAGTTTTACTTTGTATAATGACACATCCACTCCCAGTCTTTATTCAAACCTAATTTAATGGTGTCCAGTTTGCAAATTAATTCCAATTCAGCTGTCTCTCACTGGAGTCTGTTTTTGAAGTTTTTTTTATTGTAATATTGTGACTTTTAGGTCTGTAATTGAGTGAGTGACCAGAGAGATTGAAGTGTTCTCCGACTGGTTTTTGAGTGTTATAATTCTTAACGTCTGATTTGTGTCCATTGATTCTTTTGCATAGAGACTGTCCAATGTACATGGCAGAGGGGCATTGCTGGCACATTACGGCATATATCACATTGGTAGATGTGCAGGTGAATGAGCCTCTGATAGTGTGGCTGATGTGATTAGGCCCTATGATGGTGTCCCCTGAATAGATATTTGGACACAGTTGGCAATGGGCTTTGTTACAAGGATAGGTTCCTAGGTTAGTGTTTTTGTTGTGTGGTTGCTGGTGAGTATTTGCTTCAGGTTGGAGGCTGTCTGTAAGCAAGGACTGGCCTGTCTCCCAAGATCTGTGAGAGTGATGGGTCGTCCTTCAGGATAGGTTGTAGATCCTTGATGATGCATTGGGGGCTGAAGGTGACGTGTGATATTCTGTTGTTTTCTTTGGCCTGTCCTGTAGTAGGTGACTTCTGGGTACTCTTCTGGCTCTGTCAATCTGTTTCTTCACTTCAGCAGGTGGGTATTGTAGTTGTAAGAATGCTTGATAGAGATCTTGTAGGTGTTTGTCTCTGTCTGAGGGGTTGGAGCAAATGCTGTTGTATCGTAGAGTTTGGCTGTAGAAAATGGATTGTGTGGTGTGTCCTGGATGGAAGCTGGAGGCATGTAGGTAAGTATAGTGGTCAGTAGGTTTCCGGTATAGGGTGGTGGTTATGTGACCATCGCTTATTAGCACCGTAATGTCCAGGAAGTGGATCTCTTGTGTGGACTGGTCCAGGCTGAGGTTGATGGTGGGATGGAAATTGTTGAAATCATGGTGGAATTCCTCAAGGGCTTCTTTTCCATGGGTCCAGATGATGAAGATGTCATCAATATAGCTCAAGTAGAGTAGGGGCATTAGGGGATGAGAGTTGAGGAAGCGTTGTTGTAAGTCAGCCATAAAAATGTTGGCATACTGTGGGGCCATGCGGGTACCCATACCAGTGCCACTGATTTGAAAAAAGAAAAGTAGTACTTGTGGCACCTTAGAGACTAACCAATTTATTTGAGCATAAGCTTTCGTGAGCTACAGCTCACTTAATAGGATGCATCTGTAGCTCACGAAAGCTTATGCTCAAATAAATTGGTTAGTCTCTAAGGTGCCACAAGTACTCCTTTTCTTTTTGCGAATACAGACTAACACGGCTGCTACTCTGAAAACTGATTTGAAAGTATACATTGTCCCCAAATGTGAAATAGTTATAGGTGAGGACAAAGTCACAAAGTTCAGCCACCAGGTTTGCCGTGACATTATTGGGGATACTGTTCCTGACACCTTGTAGTCCATCTTTATGTGGAATGTTGGTGTAGAGGGCTTCTACATCCATAGTGGCTAGGATGGTGTTTTCAGGAAGATCACCAATGGATTGTAGTTTGCTCAGGAAGTCAGTGGTGTCTCGAAGATAGCTGGGAGTGCTGGTAGCGTTGGGCCTGAGGAGGGAGTCTACATAGCCAGACAATCCTGCTGTCAGGGTGCCAATGCCTGAGATGATGGGGTGTCCAGGATTTCCAGGTTTATGGATCTTGGGTAGCAGATAGAATACCCCCGGTCGGGGTTCTAGGGGGTGTGTCTGTGCAGATTTGTTCCTGTGCTTTTTTCAGGGAGTTTTTTGAGCAGATGGTGTAGTTTCTTTTAGTAACCCTCAGTGGGATCAGAGGGTAATGGCTTGTAGAATGTGGTGTTGGAGAGCTGCCTAGCAGCCTCTTGTTCATATTCCGACCTAGTCATGATGACGACAGCACCTCCTTTGACCTTTATTTTTTTTTCTCCCACTGCACGCATCCAATGAAGTGAGGTGTAGCTCACAAAAGCTTATGCTCAGATAAATTCCTTGGTCTCTAAGGTGCCAAAAGGACTCCTTTTCTTTTTGTGGATACAGACTAACACGGCTGCTACTCTGAAACCTGTCCTTTGTCCTAGTAACTTGTGGATCATTTTGAATTTCCTAACATCTATGCATGTAAAGTTGTAAGTGTCTCATTGCAGTAACGTAGTTAACGTCAATGCTTTGTACTAGGATGACTATCTGACTGGCATGCTAAAGACATCTTTTATTTGTATCCTGAACCTGCACCAAACACCATACAGGTAGGCTTCCTTTGACTTCAGAGCTTTCTGGGAAGCCCTGAAGGACTGGGACCTTAGTGTCCAATGATCCACAGCCAATATTCCCTAAGGAGCTTCTTAAGTTACATCTACACTATTATCTAAGTCTTATTTCCCCTGCTCATGTACACATACTAGCATTTCCGCTTGTTTAGCTAGAGGAAATATAAATAGCAATATAGATGCAGAGGCATGGCTAGAGGCAACAGAGCAATAGCTCAGCTAGGCCAAGTATATATCCACCTGAAACTGGTGGGTATGTACGTGGCCTAGCAAAGCCATGCCTTGACTACCACTAACTGAGCTACTGTACCTACACTGCTATTTATATTTGCATTCTCTCTCAATGAGAGCTTGCGTGAGTACATGTACATGAGCTGGGGAATCACACCTCTAGCTTGTACTGTAGATTTAACCTAAGAAGGTTTTTTGTCAGAACTGGAGTGTTCTCAGGTGTTACATGTCATGGTCCCTGGGTATACTGCACCACATGAGACCCTCTACCAGTCCCCCAAATGCAACCCTTTCAAGTGGCAGGCCCATGCCTCTGCTTCCCTTTTGGGTACAATCCCACAATCCAACCACCCTCTGACTGGGCCTCCAGGTTACATCTCCCCTGGTTGCCAACTGTCATAACTGGTAGATCCAATACGGTTGGCACCTGCAAGTGTTTCCCATCAGGATCTTGTGGACAGTAACAGTATGCAGTAACAGAGAAGCAGCTTCTTCAAAAGAGAGTGTGATGTATTTTGCGGAAAGGCATATAACACTCTGAGAAATAGTCTTAAAATAAGACTGTTATGTGCATACTGTCTGTCATATGTTTGGCATTACCTTCAAACCCTTAGGTAGACATGACTTCACCTTTCTCCCCCTGTTCTCTTGGTTCTCAAGTCAATCTGGCATCCTATGGGAGCCAATGATTCCCTGCCCCCTCCCCCCCTTTTTTCCTTCTCTTTTAACAGACTGGTGTCTTTTTCTTATCTTCACATTCTCAGCCTTGGCAAACAGCCCTGTCATCAGAGTTGGGGTTGAGGAGACCCTTTTCATGGCTACTGACGTGGCTATTGGGCCTGAAAGAATGCTCCTCATTTAGGCCATGGTTTTACCTTTTCTGCCTGGTTTCTTTAACAATCCCTTTTTGATCTAACTGCAGCCAGGCAAGGCAATATCCCACAGATATATTAAGGTGCATATATTTATAAAAAATAAAAATTTCTCAATTCCCTCTATTACAATATGACTGAAATACTGAGGGATCATGCCTTTCAAAACACTTTGCCTTGTCTCATTCACACAGTCTTCTTGAGTTCTTTGACATGTAGGTGCTCAGCTTATGCTTTGTACAGCCCAAACTATTGATTTATTCACACACCCCCACCCCATGGACTTTTTTCCTGTTGCATGGTTAGGGTAGGGACTGAAGACCCAAGATTCTTATTCCCTTTTTTAGTTCCACACCACATAATGAGTTCTACCTTGGGGCCCCCTCTAATGGCTGGGTACTCTATTCAGTTGCCTCTGAAAATAATAGAGAAAAAGGGTCTGTTGTGAGGCCAGAGGTTTTTGTATGTCGGGGTTTGGTAGAAATACTGGTTCCCATGGTGGGAGATAGACAAAAGCAGTCTGCTACTTTGTAGTGGAAAGAGGGATGGATCGAAAGGCATGTTTGCACAAAAAGGAGTCTTTGGAAAAACTAATATTAGCTTTAGGAAACCCAGATTTTACGGTCATCTAACTCTAAAATAGCCAAATTCCCAACTTTGTCTCCATTTTTACACTCTGGATAGTGAGAGTCTAGCTTCCACTATGAGTGACTGATACAGACAGTAATGCAAAAAATTGCTCCTTCAGTGGTGCAATTTGGTAATACACTTAGAGTTCTGCCCTCCTTGCTAAATGTTACACTTATTAGTTGGTCCAATAAAAAAGTATTCCTTCACCCACCTTGTCTCTCCTGGGACCATCACTGCTACCACCGCACAGCAAACAGTCGTCCGAACTCCTTTTAAGAGGCACAAGGAAAGTGTTCACCCACCTTAACCTTTGACAGTGCTACTGCTCCACCTATAATTAAATAGACCCCTTATGAGACTCCTGTACCATATGAATAACACTAGTGTAACACTAGCCACGGGAGTCGGTAGACACTGAGCCACACCTTTTGTAACCCTGATTCATGTTAAATAACTGAGGCCAGGAATTAAAGATCCATCGCTTATCAGCTTGTCTGTGTATCTAACTTATTGCTGCTAGTGCTGAGACTGATCTAATTCTATCAGGACACCCCACAAATGTTGTGAGTAAAGTTGTGCAAATTGATTTTTTTTTCAGTTTCACTGGCAATTCTGGAAAAAAAACCCAGAAAATACAGTTTTAAGCCAAACCAAAAAAAAATAAACAAACAATTCTTTGGAATTTTTGGCAAATCAAAAAGTTTAAATAAATAAAGGCAACCCAAACTTTGTTTTGAGATGTAACAACATTTTGTTCAACCTGAAACATTTCATTTCAATTTCAACCATTTTTAAAGGTTTTTGGCTGTTTTCAATCACTGAAGGAAATTTCTAAATGAAGTCATTTCAGACCAAAAAATTGAAATATTTTGTTTAGGAAATGCAAAAACAAAATATTTTGACATTTGGAATTTTTTCATTAACAATTTAGTGAAACTGATATGAATTCACAGAACACTTTGTTACTGAATCTGCTTCCCCCCCCCCCCCCCCAACTAAAAGCTTTGGCTCAGTGTAGTTGTGGAAAGAATACGGTAGTATCAGAGATGCTGCAAGATTCTCATAAGCAAAGTGGCACTTGGAGAGCTGCAGACCTGTTGTTCAGCTTTCAAGAAGTAAGCGTTCCTTTCTTTGGTACCCACAGGGAGGGTAGAAGTTAGTTACTATTCTCGTTCTCTCTTTCCTACACTGAGAATATTTTAGTACGGTTTTCTTTTAAATGTTAAATTTGTATCAAGTCACAATTCTTAGTGTTGTGAAATGAATCAGCCATTAGTTATGGATTTAGACACACCCGGTATTTGTTCAGCCAGGATTAACTCTTGCTGCAGTGAGACTCTGATTCAACATGTTTGCACGCACTGCCCAAAAATTGTTTAAAGGAACAACTGTCGTTTTTAACTGGCCTCTTAAATGGTTGACACGGACTCCTGATGATTTATTGAGGAGGAGGGAAACAGAGTAGGAAGCCTGAAGGGAAGTAGGGTTATTACTTTTATAATAAATAGTTTCAAGATTGACCATTTTATATTAATGTACAGTAACAAACATGAAGAGGAATAGAGTTTGTGATGGAGGAAAAACATGAGCTTATTATGTGAGATCCACTACTGTGCAGAGGGCCCCATAAAGGCCTGTCCACCACTTGAGTCCCACTTAGCCCAATTTTTGAAGACTCAAGTGGGTCCTAACCAGAACATAAGTCTTGTCTGGGCTAAGCACAAGGGGTGAATTTCACCATAATGAATAATTCCTAATAGAGTATAGCAAAGAGGAATTGGAGGAATCTAACTCTGCAGAGTGTATTATTCTTTTTTTTTAAACTGCAATCAGATTTGCTTTATTTGATTTCATAGTACAAAAGTCAAACTATATACAAGAAATCTTGATAAACTACTTTTTAATGACCGCCTTAATTTAATAATTGTAGGAACAAAGCCTGTAAAAAGAACTTTTTGTTGCTTTGAACAACACACAAATTTAATATATTGAAAATTGAAGTTTGAGCTTAATGAAGAAAGCAATTTAGATGTAAACTAGCTTGAATCAAAAGCCTGAATAGTCCATCATGCAATGCAATGAATGCTTTGAAAAACAAATGTCTGAGTTGCCTAAAGGGATTGAAATAGGCCCCACAAACGCCTTACCTGAGACCATGCGCATTCAGCAGAGACAAGCCAATGGCGGCTTTGCCATCTTCTTTCCCAAACGCTTTTCAAAATATTTCCTGGCTCTGACAGGTATTTCACTAAAACAATCTGTATAACATGCATCATAATGGTTGCCAAACTTATGAGCATAAATATTCAGGAAACGATGAATATTATGAGCCAGTGGATCAGCCAGGTATGCTTACATTTGAATGATTGTACGCAGTGGTACTGTAGCTGTGTTGGTTCCAGGATACTGGAGAGACGAAGTGGGTGAGTCAATATCTTTTATTGGACCAACTTCTGTTGACTCAAAAGCTTGTCTGTCTGTCTCTCTCAATCTCACCAACAGAAATTGGTCCAATAAAATATTATCTCATGCACCTTGTCTCTCTATATTTGAATAGGTCAATCAAGGGATTGTTCACATAATTAGCATATAGAAATTCCTGCAACAGTAAAGCAAATACTCTGTCATTTCAAATAACTGCCTTCAGCTAGAAAAAATTGAATTTGCTGATGTGGGAGAAATGGTGAAAACTTTAAAATTAAAATAATTTATTGTGGTTAAGTATATGCTAATTTTAGGCCTATGTGTAAGTCCCACTGTCTTCTGCAGGATTCAGTTAAGCACATGCTTAAGTGCTTTTTCTGAAAAGGGGATGGAATTCAGCATGAATTTAAATACTTTGAATAGGAGCATCAATGCCCACTTTCCGTTATTAGGTTTGAAGATACCTGTATTAGCTGTAATATTCTATTTCTTGGGGCTATCGGATCATCTGGTTTGAAACAATACAGGGCTCTGCGTTTTAGAATTCTGATATTATGCTAGTATGACAAGTTTTTGAAACTGAACATCCAAAGCAATACACAAATGGAACCCATCACTGTCACTGTGTTAATTCAGAATGAATTCTGAATTCCTGTTCTGTGAAGATTTGTTTTAGATTTCCTGTGTAGCCAGTAGCCTTGTGAGACATTTAAAAAGTCTCTGCACCTTTCTTTTACCAGCCCAGCTGTTTAACTTGTTTCTTACCATTTTGGGACTAAAAATCTAGCACAAACAATGTTGAACTAATTATAATCTTAGCATTTACTCTTCAGAATGTTTTGCAAACAGGAATGAGACTAGCAGTTATTCTAATAAGACAAGTAACACAGGGAAATAATTTACATTACATTGTATAAAGAGGAGGTATTGTTCCTATATGTCACAATTGTGGTCAAAAGAGATGAGTATTAGAGTTTCCACCTGAGGGGAAAACTCTGCATTGAAATGAAATGATGAGCTGAAATTTGAAGACTTAAAATTGGCATCAATAAAAAGAAATCAGGCAATAAGGCAAAGAGTAAATGAAATTCATTCTTGTGCAAATGGCTCTCACGAGGCCGATATGAAGAACGATTTCAGACAGAAAGGTATTGAACTAATGATGAAGATCAAGAGAATGACCGCTTCGTTTAAAAAAGGCTCTTTCAAAACATCACTATGCTGCTCAAAATATTTTTACTCATGTAAATCTCACTTTGTGGACTTCTTTTAATTTTGATCTTTGAATACAAAACAATATTTTGTAATAGCTTTTGAAGATGTATGTTGATTGCTGTGCTGCATGGAATGTCAGGACAATCATCCACAAGAAATCTGAAAACTAATACTTTTAAAAAATCCCAAACTCCACATCCACTACAAATTCCCATTTTGTGGGAGAATAAAGGTTCAAAAATGTAATGTATCTGCTCTTTCCCAGGAGTTAATTTAAGGCCATAGTTAACCCTCCATTATGACCTTTGCTACATATGCTCATGAGTTCTTCAGTAATTCACCTTTAGTGCTGAAATAATCTGTTTGGTCTCAGCCATTAGGGAATCTTTGTGTGTGTGTGGAAAACTTGATTGAAAAAATCCATTCAACTGGTTTTGAGTTATGGGAGAACTGGGCAGGAAGGTAAAAATCTATGTACACACTTTATAGATAGAAATGTAAAGACTCGGAATTGGTTGAACAAAAATATTCCAAGGGACAGAATGTCCCCGGCTCAGGCTCCCTTACATCACTGTGCAATGCAGAATCTGACCTCTGATATGAGATGTGGATCATCTCCTATATGCCAGAGTGCTTGTGTCTTTTGTGTTAAGGGGATTTAAAAATCACTCCTGAGCATGCTTTGTGACTGTCTTGTAAGATTTCAGCCACCAAAGGAAGCCCCAGCCCCTACATAAGCATCTAGGAATCCGAACGGCATGCTTTCCCTGACTGACTGTCGGGAGGTGAGTCAGCTAATGCTCTCAGGGTAACAAAACGTGCCCAGAATGGGCATTCTTACACTCCAATACATCTAATTACCCACACAGAGCTTAGTACTCTGATTTTCTTGCATGGTTAATAACCTACATGGAGTTTCATTAGTATTCTCAGCTAATAAACTGTTTTAAGCTGGGGTTCATCGTCTAACTTCTTTTCCTTAATGTGTGTTTTGTTTTGTGGTTTTTTTGTTTTTGTTTTAACTTCTAGCTTGCAGCTGAAAGGAAAAGTAGTCAGGGAAGAATTCAAAAGTTAAGACATGATTCTGCCCTCCATCCTTCCAGAACTGAAGAAGCAAAAAGACTGAAGTAGAAAGTACTTTTGTTTTCTTGCTTCCTGGAGCCATGTGTTGATATTTGGAGGAGGTTGAGCTAGCTGTCATCTGTAGCCCAATCTGTAAAAGACTGAGATGATTCTAATAAATTGAGGGAAGCCAGTGGAAGATCTGGTGAGGTTTAAATCTACCCTTCTTATTGAGGGCATCTGACTGCCTTTTGTTGGTACAGTTTGTACTCTGGGGTGTATTTGTATTAATTCCTGGATCTCTAACTGCTGTCAGACATTGATATGCCAGTTACTAGGAGGGTCAGGAGATTGTGTCCATTGATTTAAGAGGTGGACCTTGCTATAATCATCTTTGCCTGTGTCACTTCAAGATTACACTATTGAAATGGAGCTATGTCTTTCATCATATGGTCACTGGTGTAAAAGGGCTTAGGTTTGGTGACTTCAGTGAAGTTATTCTAGTTTATGGTAGCTGAGGATGTGGCCTCATAAGTGAAGCTGAGTCTGGGAGAAGAACATGGCAGCCCACATACTAAGTGGTGCATCAGAGGTTTTTGCTCCATGATCTGCATCTTTATAAATTTTGTTACAAATGGTGTAACACTCACCTACCAGCTAGGGTGACCAGATGTCCTGATTTTATAGGGACAGTCCCAATTTTGGGGTCTTTTTCTTATATAGGCTCCTATTACTCCCCACCCCCGTCCTGATTTTTCACACTTGCTGTCTGATATAAAGTGGGGCTGGTAGTAGGGTGACCAATGTAAATGCTGAAAAGCATGTCTCTATAGTTTGTATCCATTAAAATACCACTTACTCTCCATAAAAGGAGGGATATTTTAGTTTTATTTGGTTTATGGAAATTCAATGGGGTTTGATGGAAATCCTTCTACAAGGCAGGAAATTCACCATAGGACAAGTAGTATGCTGAGCCTTCAGGACTGGAACAGTATTTGTTAAGAACAATAGGAAAAACTTTAAATATTTCTACATAGCTATTTGATATAAAGCTATAATCTAAGCAGGAAACGGCATTTATGATGATAAATGCCCTGAAACAAATTCTGCCTTCCTTACATAGGCAAAACTCCCACTGATGTAAAATACTCCTGGATATTTTTCCCTGAGGAAAGACTGCAGAATTTGGTACTGTATTTTTTTTCATGAACTTGAACGTTACCTTTTCCTTACTAATATGAGATCTGTCCAGTCTGTAGTAAACACAGTTTACAAGTGAAATAAAACAGGAGGTGGTCCAAATGATTCTGAGCAACACAGCTGTCATGTATAAGTATACTATTGGGTACTGGTAACTGGGATTTGAGAGGTTTTTTCCATTCATCCAGAATATGATCAACTTCTTCCAGTAATATTTACACTATTCTATTAAAAATGCTCCATATGAACCAATAGCATCTTTGTAAGCTGAAAATATTTGCAACAGTGGCACTGCAGGGGGAAAAATAGCTCACCACCCCCCCCCCAAAAAAAAAGGGCAGTGCTGTATAAATACTCTTAACATGGAAAGCTGCTATCCGTTCATGCACAGGCTTTCCTTGCTGTAATAACCCAGCAAGATGGCATACTCTATGTAGTAAATTCTTTAATGGGAAAACTAAACTACTTCCTAACATTTTTCGTGTATGTATTTGTGAATGTGAGTATTGTAGGCCAGCCTGCTTAAACAGTGATGAATTATTTTCCAAATAAATTCTTACCTCAGTTGTAAACTCTTTAGGGTAGAGGCTCCATGTTTTTCAACATCTAGCAAAATGGGACCCTGATCCTTGATTGGGACACTAGGATAACAATGATGACACAGATGGGCTGCATACTGGATCCAGAGCACTCTTGAATTCCCACAAGCTTTAGAGGTATTGGGATGGGGTAGGGGTTAGTCTGAGTCAATCTCTGTACATTTTAATTGGATTTATTGAGTATTTTTAGGTGAACTGTTGTATGCCATCTTTTTTGTGAATTCGAGAGTTTAACAGAACATTGTCCTCCCAACTCCACCTATGGTTCAGTGGGAGAAAAGGGCTGTCCGAGATTCTTCTCACACTCGTTTTACACCATCATAATTCCATTAAGTCCATAAGAACTACCTCTTTTATTTTTACTCTGATGTAAAAAAAAAAGAGTAGGCTACTGTATCTCTAGAGTTGGCTCAAATGGTAATTTTTTTTTCAACTGTGTGTAAACCTTCTGCCCACTAAACGTTTCTGAAAATACCTTTATTTTCATAACAAGGAAATAACATACATACAAGTACCGGTGAATGCCACAAATAAACTATCTCTGTTTATCATGTAGCAATTTCCCTCACCATTGTAATAAGCATGATGCACCCATTCACGTTTACTTGCTTACTGGTAATCGTGTGACTTTCTAAGTACATTCCTTCTGCACAGTTGGTGGTCTTATAAACCGAATAAATAGGCATAAATGAGATTTCTAAAATAAACAATTGTCAGAGCTGTCCCTGATCCCAAACTTTTCTTAGAACATTGTTTGTTTTTTATTTGTTTTATATGTACACCCTCCTTGTTCACTCAATGTCTTTTGCCTGCCTGCAAAATAGGGAGATCTGAATTTGTACATAAGGAAAAGAGGTTAATACACCAGAAAGCTAGTTGCATAATGCAACTGGAAAAACGTACATTAAGCCAGCTGCTGCTACCGTAAGCCATGCAAAAGGCTGTAGGACTTCATCTCTAACTCAGCAATTTTGATGTGCACTTAATATGTGCAGCTTGTAAGCTAATATTTAAGTAAATTCCAGAAGGAAAACAAATAGGGACTGCATGAAAAACTCACAGTGGGAGGCTTGAGCTGAAACATCTGCTGACCAGCCATCAGGCAAACGCTATCTTAAAATCGTAAGAGGCTCCAAAACTAGCATTAAACTGGTTAACGCCCATACACTGAGTGTGGAAATCAATGATAAATTTGGAGAGTATTGTCCTTCTGATTTTCAATATGAAAGCCCTACTGAAAAAATGTCATCTCCTCCATCCACAGAAGGAGTTGCTGCCATGACATGACCAGAAATTTCTTTGATTCCAAGTTTGATTCTGAAGTCATTTTGATTTATATTCATAGTAACTGAAAGATAAGCTAGTATCTAAGGAAATTACTTTTCTCTTCCCTTTGATGCTTCAGCTAGATACCAGTTGGTCCAATCATCAGGATAAGGGGATGATACATATATTTCCTGGAGTTTCCAGGCATATGACCTAAAGTAATTACTTAATAACGATGCATTTTAGATCTGTGCCCCAAAAAACCCTCCCATCTGAGTAGTTTATTCACTGAAAAATGCAGTTTCAGGTTGACTGACACTGTTGATGATTCGGAGTGAATTTGGCAAATAGCGGCAGCCAAACAAAAATGGAGGAGAGGGGGAATTTTTAAAAAAGTCAATGTTTCATTTCAACCCTTTTTTGGCACAAAACATTTCAGCACTTCATTTTGAAGTGACATCTTGTTAAACAATTACTTTTTATTTTGGAAAGTGAAATATAGCTAAGCACCCAAAAACAAAATGTTTGTTTGAGTCAAACAAAAGGGTTCATTGAACCTGAAACAAATTAATTTTGGGCTTTTCTTTTGGTGATGGAAGGAAAAAAAAAAAAACTCTGGGTAAACCCAAAATGAAGGTTTTTATTTTCCAACTCCATTGAACTGAAAAATCAATTATTTACCCAGCTCTATTGAAATTACAATATTTCCTTTAGCAAAAGCTTGACAAACCAGAGCAAAATTCTCCTATTACATTGACCCACAGGTGGCTTACCAATTGTCAGTGGGTCTCTGTATATAGAAGGTCCATGGACAATAATCTGGTCCCTTCCTCCTCAAAATGCAGATGTTACTGTGAGAGAAGTTTCCCAATACCCTCTGTTCAGACAAGTGGCCAATGTTCAACCATTGACTAGACTCTTTTATGTGAGGTTAAATTTGTGTGTGCAGAATTAGTTCAAGGAATCTTTTCCCCATTGCCATAAAGGTTTCTTGGCTATCCTGAATTTACAGAGAATATCTTAAATGGGACTAATGTTATCTGAGGTATATTTGTTTGCTCCCAAAGGCCAGGGTCATGTCAAAAGACCGTTACATGATGGATTATCCCTGACAGTGTTTTGTTGGTGTTTTTAAATAGTCCCAGGTCCCCATCCGCCCTGCCCCCCACAAAAAGTCTGCTCATATATCACCTGTGCTGAGCCCTTGGTTCAGTCATGTTTATGGATATCAAAGGTTAGATTCCAGAATCAAAAAGGAAGAGGCTGTATTATGTAACTGTTACTATACTCAGTCAACTTGTAACACCTGCTTTTCAGATCTGATATGTCACCTAAGTTTTTTGCCATGGTCCCTCTAGCTTGGTGAAAGCTTATTGCTTTTCATTAATTTTCTTACGGCTGCTGTAGTTTGCATTGGACATTGAAAAATGAATGTGTTATTGTCTGTCTTTATTGAAATGCAATGCTATAACTCCACTCCTGTGCTGGATAAATAACTTTTATTCTGTTTTCTCACCTGATATTCAAATATGATTAAAACTGGTGCCCATTTTGCTCAACCCAGAAGTCTGAAATATCTAAGGTTGATTCCAAAATTAATTTTATATGAATTTGTGAGTTTACTCTGGCTGATTAATGGGCTATCCACCCATTTCTAATGGACATTTGTCAAACTTGACTGTTGCTATGATAAGTGTATACTTCCTTTCTTTGCTGCTGGTTGGGGATACTAAGCTTCCTTGGAAGCCGCTCCCCACATACAGTCAAGCTATGACCTGGATGGGAAGGACTTTTAAAAAGGAAGATAAAAATACTCTGCCAGGAATCTCAAAGAAGCCTGGAGCTGTGACAGAAAAACTTTGGGAAACCCTTGAGAACAGGACTGCTGCAGATCAAACTGAGATGTCCTATGTAGAGTTGTTTGTGTGATGAGGCTTGTACATATCTGTCACTGCTATGCCTGGGTTGAGCTCCCACTATCAATGTCACTCATGTACTAAATTTATACAATTTAAAAATAATTGCAATCATCCAGCAAAAAATGATGAAATGTACAAATTAAGCATTAGTTAAGTCAATTTACGATAGTTGTTTACTTAATTCTTCAGGCTTTGTTCGCAGATGGTTTTATTTAGATCTACACGTTCACATAAAGTGATACATCACACTACCAAAATGTTTTTCTTTTATACCATAAGCCAGAACTGTGCAAACTCTCCAATTAAACCTGACAGCTCCTTAAAACATTTAATCCCACAGATGCAATGTGACAATTCCAAAGTGTACAATGTACATAAGTTGCGTTTAGCTGTTTTGTCTTAAGACTGTAGTGTCTACGTTGTGTTCAAATAGTAGAAAGTAGATAAAGTTGGTTAACACATTGACACCATATGTGAAACCTTGTTTTCTGTCACTAGCATGTAAATTAAAATAATTTGGAATTTAAATGTTTACTGTCAAACCCTGTTTCCTTCTTTAACACAAGTGGCATCAGGCAAACTCAAAAAGCCCTAAAGGAACTAGAAAATTATTTATTAGACAATTCCAAGGGGAAAAAATAAAAGGGAATGAGCCAAAGAGATTAGTTCTTAGCTGCTACTGGACAACAGTCCCTGTTTTTAAAATGCTCCTTAATTTAGCTCAAGTGTTTTAATTTAAACTTTCTAATAGCAATGGTTTTTCATTCTCCACAGCTATTCAAGATCTTCAGTACTGTGATTAATTGGGCAGGCATGATTTCTTATATTTAGAGCCCACTTGAAAGTGGAAATGAGAAATGAATTGTGCCAAAAGGCTTTGGTCTATTTTTATTAATAGAGCAGTTTAGATTGTTTTCATGATCTATCTTCTAATTTATAAGAGTCAATCTTGTATCTTGTTAAACGAGAGTTATTATTATTGAACTTAAACCACTGAAGTGTGATATACCAAAGGCCACTTTCTACACAGCAGAATGCTACTGTGACCACTAGCATGTTAACCACATGCTAATAGGGTTCTCAGCAGTCTGATATGTTGTTGATTATCACAGCTTGTATAATTCGTATCAAGACAGCATAGTTAACTGGAATATAAGTGCTTCCTTCTTGCTACTTTAAACGGATTCACATGCTCATCAGTCACTTTATTCAGGGCCATGGTAACAGACAGGAGGCTTTGTCCACAGGTGGATGGAACCTTTTAGTGAGGAGCTACGCTGAACACCATTAAACTTTGGCCTAGAAAAATTTCAGTTCCTATTGTACCTACCAGTATTAATCTAAACAGTTGTTAAAGTGCCAGATGGAAAAGCAGGTCAAAGCTGCTAGCCATTGTTCTCTTGCTAATGTCAACGTTAAAATGACTCTCGATTTTGTATTTTTGTTCATTTTCACATAAGCAGAAATGAAATGGAAAAGGATACAAAGAGTATATGTGATTACAAGGCCTCTGTGATTAAAACCATTCACATTCCGCCAGCCAGATGTATTATTTTAAATTATTATAGCACAAAACAAAATCTTTGTATAATACCTGACCATATGCAAAATATGTTTTAAGTATTGTCTTTTGTTTTTACTCTATGAGCAAGTGTTATCTTAATCAGAACTTGAAATCATCACAGCCAGGTGTATATAATGACCTTTCTCCTTGCATTTTGCTGCTTATGCTTTTATAATGAAAGATGGAAGGAAACTTGGAGGGGAAATACCACAAAAGGAGGATTAAATAAAGGGGAAAAATTAGTTTTGTGTGACTTTAAGCATTGTAAAGGGACACATTTCCCACAAACTTTTGGTCCATGACAGATGATAAACATATACATTAGAGGAGTTGACAGGCTTTTTTTATTGGAAAGCAAAATAATAGCAAGCCTGAAAGTACACTAACTTTTTTTTTTTACTGGCAAATAACTCAACTGTGAATGTAATTTTTCATGGAGTTTTACTTGGTTTACTCAGTGGAAGGCATCTTGAAATTGCACTCACTTGTTAGGCCTGAGTCTTATCTCATTTACACTGACTTCAGGGATCTATTGGCTTGAGTGAAATGACTTCCAATTTACATTGTTGTCAGATTGGTATCAGGCCCATTGTAAATGGAGATCAGCTAAGGAGGCAGTGTTCAAATTAAACTAGGGATAGTATTTTTCAAAAGTGCCAAAATGATTTCCCATTTTCACAAGTGACTGACACTTCAGAGTCTAACCCGATACTTATATATAAGCTGTACAGATAATTAGAATGTATTTTATTCCTGGTTCAGGTTTGGCTGAAAAAACGTATTTACTCATAACGTGACTATCTTATTAACCTCTGAGTAGGTCAATAATATACTAAACAATGTTAATAAGTAATTCAAAACTACTTCATCCTAACTGGTTACCATGAGTTCCACCTAAGCTATTATTTAGACTTAGAATATTAATCGAAAGGAAAAGCCTTCTGGGAGATGATGATGTAGTTAAACCAATTTCTATCCACTTTTTATTAGTTGTGAAAAGGAGGAGGAATTACATTTTTGAACATAGTTCTAAAACTAAGGCCAGCTACATTCACACAAAAACATCACAATTGTGCATTCAATGCCTGCAGCAGTGCAACAAACTAGTCATTTGAGAATGTAGTTACCATTATTTCTTGTGTAATCATAATACATGCACACAAAAATTAGGCATACCAATGTGTGCATATTGATGTTTGCACAATTCCAAAAATCTGGCATTGAATACATATCTGAATATGCGCTTCATTTCACGAAACCAGAGATTGTCCCACAAGGTAAATATGTAGGTCTTAGGTTAATAAACCTAGACATTCTCCTCAATCTGTTTATCATTTTAACTTAATTGATATAGCAATGTTTTACACCTCATTTTTTTGATCAGAATAGCTTGCTTTTTATTAGAACCTGTTTTTTAAAAAAAAAAAAACTGGGCATATATTTTTTAATTTAAGATACCGTAAGAGTTGCAATATTTGAACTGCCTCTAGACTAGCCTCCTTAAGCGAAGTATCCATTGACTTTTTGTCTTTCAGGTCTTATTTAGGCTGTGGTAAAATGGGAGCCAGATGTTGTTGTTTACTTTTAGCTGAGGTCATATTTGCTAGGTGACCCACATTCCCTGGGGAAGATTTATAATCATTGCCGGACGCCCAGGGATCCTTAGCAAGCACTACTTCATCTGGTTTTGACTCTTGCCATGAACTCACCTCCTTTACCGCTGCAGAAACTGACAGTCACTGCCAAGCTTTCTGTGGCTCTCTTGAGCTTTAACTTTTTGTACTGGCTCTAATTCTGTAAATTAGTTTGGCATCCGTAACAGCTGCTTCGGCCTCTGGTCTAATAATTTAATACAAATAATCTTATATCTTACATACATCCAGTCCTGCTTTTAAATGTGTGTCAATGATCTATATGAACTAGGCTTAATATTAATACAAAGTACTACAGGATCTGAAAATATCTGTCTTAAAATGTCACCTGTTAATATATTGGTAAAAAGGAATGTCTCTCACTTCAGATTTGCTATTTTAAAACTCTCCTGATGCATAAAAATAACTTGATAATTAGGCTTTTGTTCTCCTCAGGATAAAATATATTCCATCGTTCAGTAACCTCTGACAATGTCCAGTGCTTTGCTTTATACCTTTTCTATTATAACTATAAAATGCTTACTGGAGAAATATCTTCCACTATTAAGTTTAAGAACAACAAACTACACAGGAGAAATACATACAAACACTGAGAAAGGTAGGAATCACCTTCACCATAAGAGAAGTGGTAGGAGCTCAGTTGTCGATGCTACTGTATTGTGGTGGCCATTTGGAACATTTTTATAGGGACCGAGTTCATTATCGGACCTACCCCAGGCCATGGCAACTGTTTAGTGCGGGTGTGACAGTGTCCGGCGCCATAAAACAAGGCTGCTTGGGTGGGTCCCTCTAGCTGTGGCAGGTAGCTCACATAGGAGAAAGAAAACTCGTAAATAAACCTTCTTGAGATGGGATAAAAATGTTTAGAGTACTAGGCAGTGTACTCTTATGAAGCCCTGGAGAGAGAAGAGGAAACCACGTATATATACTCCTCAGAACTAACTGGGTGGCAGTGTACCTACAAAGGAAGAAGCAGCAGCCAGGCCATGGGTCTTGTCAGGCTTTGCCAGCTGGAGACCTTGATCATGGTGCTAGGTGACACACTGCATCTTTGTTCTTTTTCAGCTTGCACTTGAAGGGCCTGAGTAGTTACCAGTTTTAAGGGGTGGCTAGTCTGGCATGCTTATCATCCCATTAGGGATTCTTGCAAATGGTGGGAGGGCTCTTTAGCCTTTAGATGAAGAGTTTGCCTGCCGCATGCATGGCAGGCCCTGAGCTAATGGGATTCCCAGTGGCTGGGATCTGGTTGTCTTCCCTAGATTCGGGGAGAATAGCCCTAAAGATCAATCACCAGATGAAAATTTGGACTCCTAAAATACATGTCTAACAAATCTTTGCAAGTTACTGCTACTCAATGTTTTGTCCTTTAACAGGTAAAGGCATAGAGTTGGCTGAGTTGATGGTCTGAAGCAACATCAATATAGTCTGTGTAGGAGACCAGATGGCTAGGAAGTGCAGGCTGAGAACTGGGTCTGGTCTATAAGTTATACTACATGGGTGGCAATGGAAGGAGAAAGGGTTTAAGAGTGGTGGTTCAAGATGAACTTTGTAAAACTGTTTGGGAAATGACTCTCTAATGGCTGGCTAAGTACAAGTAAAGGAGTGTGGGTTGTTTTTAGTATCCATATACACCCCACAACAAGGTTGTCCTGAGGAAGAGAAGGAAGAAGTTAGACAGAACCGAGCAAATATGGCTGAACCAGAGGAATTACTACTCCTCCATATGAGCTCATGTCATTCAGCCTATGAGCTCATACTGAGATGGCATACATTAGGATCACAGACTACAGAGAGTGCTGCAGTCCTTGACATGTTTTAGCAATCAGTGGGTGATTGCCAACACAAAGCAGCAGAGTGAAGATGCACATAGATTTCTTGCTAACCTGAATGAACCAAAGGAAGATGGTTGAGGATTGAAACTGTTGCACCACAACACAAACCATTGGTGGCAACACACATGACCGGCAAATGTACCCAGTGTGAGCTTTGTGACAATGAGACTGCATCAGGATGTGAAAACTGTGCAGTGTGACTGCAGACAACTTTAGAGAAACCGTCACAAGTTTTGAGCCAAGAGATATGCAAATTGGAACAGCAGAAGAGTGGCAGATGTTCAAGAACATATTGATCTGAGATGCTATGGGGACACACTAAGCTGGGTATACCATCTTCTTGTGAAGAATGGTGGTGAAGTGGAGAGGGGCAGAAAGCATTAAGAAATAAGAGAAGCCAAAAAGGTTATGGAAAATTAACTCTTTAGAAAAAGCAGTTTCTGCCTGTAGAGTCTCCAAGCAAGTAGCAAAACAAGCAATCAGAAAGGCAAGAATCCTAGCTTTAGACCTGCTGTGTTATGAGTTGAACTACTGCTCTCTCTTTGCCAAAAGAAAATATATGTAATTGTACAGACAAACAAAAGGATGAAAGATGGAGTGAACACACCATTCTTAAAGGGTGCAGGAGGCCGACTGCCTGTGACAGGAGACATGGTACATAGTCAATGGTAAGAATACTATGAGGGTCTACTTAATGAGAACCCTTTGTGCTATGTTGATGACCTGTCAGAGGTACAGGTCAGTGTTGAACTCCTGAAGATGGCACCTGAAAAAGCAGCAAGTCTAGATGAAGTCATGGAGGAAATAGGCAAACCCTTGAGACAGATTGTATGTTGACTCATGGGAGTCCTGCATGCAATTTGGAAAGAAAAGACAAATCCAAAAGATTGGAGAGAGGCTATACTGGTACTAATATACCAAAAAAAAAAAAAAGGATGACATTTAACAGTTTAAGTTCCAAGGAATTGACCTGCTGCCCAACTGGGTGAAATTGTCAGAGAACCAAAGTCACGTTCATCAAATAGCAGAACCCATTTTAGGAAAGGAACAGTTCCTTTCTGGAAAGGGAAAAGGGATGACAGATGGCAAGTTCATTGCTAGATGGTGGAAAAGAAGCTGGATGGAAATGTTGACAATGGTTGGGCTTTCCTTGATTTGAAAGTACATTGGTGACTGCTGGTACCTCCGATGGAATTCTATCAGGCTACTGAAGGACTTTGTCCAGATGGTGACAGGTTTGGGTAACCGTTCTGTGATAAAAATGGGGGACATCCTTCAGTGTTTTGAGGTTGGGGCTTCACCAAGGAGCAGTGCTTAATCCATTATTATTCATAATTGTGATTGAATTCATAAGCAAGCAAATCCAAATGGAAGATGGTATGAAGTTGGTCTATGCAGACCATACTGCACTAATGGCTGACAGTGAGGTAGGCTTGGTCCAGGTGACTGATGCCTGGAAGAGTGACCTAACAAACTGTGGCCGCTAACTGAGTAAAGAAAAGCCTGAAATCATGTGGCTGACTCATGCAGAACCAAACACCGAAGAAAATCAGTGTTGGGGCCAGTGCCTAAATCAGGTTTCTGGGTTTTAAGAACTTTGGGGATTGATTAGTGGCAAATGGAGAAGTCCACAGAGACCTGACAGCAAGGGTGTTGAGCATGGGGAAGTCTGGTTCCAGATAAGTGGAGTGATTTGATATACAGAGGCTCAGAATACTTAGGAGACGAATATACAAAACCATGGTAAGACCAGCTGTTCTGTACAGATTAGAGACATAGGCAACCAAAGAGGCACTCGGATACATTACCCTTCTTGTTTCAATAGCTTCAATGTTGCTGGATTATATGTGGAATAGTGCTAGCAGGAATGAGACCCATGTATGCAGTATCAGGGAGGAGGCTGAGATGGTAAGGACCTGAATGAAGGGAATCCTATTAGGTAGGTATTTGAGACTAGAGTTAGTTGGTGGAGTACAATAGGATGGAAAAAAAAGCGGGCAGGCTAGAATGTGTGTATGGGAGGATGGTGTGGAACTGGCAAGCCTGGAAAAGACCTATCCCTATCTTGGCACCGGACCACCTTGCCAACCAGTACATAAACAGCAAGGGGTACTTCTCAATGGTGCTGCAAGGTAGCCCAGGTGGGGTGGGGGAGGAGGGAAGGGCAAAGCCACATTGCTTATTGTAGCCACACTACAAATCAAAACCTTTTGAATGACAGCCTTCTGTTGCTTGCGCCATCCTCTGGAATGGAGTGGCTGGGTGCCCAGAGCCTCCCCCTCCACATTCTTGGGCATCTGGGTGAGGAGGCTATGGAACCTGGGGAGGAGGGCAGGCAGTTATACAATGGATGCAGCAGCGGTCTGTGCTCTTGTTGACTTTCCTGCAGCTCCACCAGTAGCCTCATCATGTCCATTTGCTCCCCCATTACCCTCAGCATCGCTTCCTGCCTCTGCTCTTCGTGGTCACTTAATGCTTTCCTGGCCTCTGCCACTAGTTGCCTCTGTGCATTAAGCTGTGCCCTATCAGTGCGGGAGGACTGCATGAGCTCAGAAAATATGTCCTCACGAGTGCATTTTTTTTCCGTCTTCTATTCTGCAATAACTTCAGGGATGGAGATGATGGGGGAGCATAGAAACATTTGCACCTGGGGGGAGATAAAAAGGGAGAGTAAAATTTAAGATGATACATTTCTGAGAACAAAAGGGAGACTCTTTCACAGTGAATCAAGCAATTCACAGCAGACAGCACATGTGCTTTAGGTACAAGGTCGCATTTTGCCTTTTACATTGAGCGCCTGCTGATGTGGTGACACATCGCACATGGCTGGGCAATAGAATTTGGTTTCCAGGCAGCCATGGTAAGCCAAAGGGTACGCTTCTTATGCCTTCATAACATGTGGGAATGGTTTCAAACAGCAACGCCTTCCTTTCCCATAGCAAGCAATGCTGGTTGGGTCTCATATTTAAAAGGAGGGGCTGCGATTTTTGGGTGGATGTGCAGCACATACCTCCCCCCACCCCACCATGTTACTATTCTCTGGGATGATCCCTTCACCCCTCCCCCCACGGCATGGCTATTCTCCAGGATGATCCAAGTGCAAACAGCCCAGCATGAACAGGGTCCTTTTACTGTTCCCTTACAAAAAATTCCCCTATTTCAGCCAGGTGACCATGAATGATGATACTCTTCTGAGGCTAACATAGAAAGATATAGACTGAATGTTGCTTGAATGCAACCAAAACCCAGGACCATTCGCTGCCATGCTTTGTGCTGCAATGACCCCAGACTCCTTGCTACTGGCTTGGCATGGTAAAGTGTCTTAGCGTGGAGGCAGGGCCGGCTCTAGGCACCAGCAAAACAAGCAGGTGCTTGGGGTGGCATTCCGGTGCCGGCCATGCCGCCCCTAGAAATGTGCTCCCGCTGCCCCAGCTCGCCTCCGCTCTGCCTCCGCCTGCTCCCCTGAGCGCACCGCCGCTCCGCTTCTCCCCCCTCCCTCCCAGGCTTGCCACGTGCAGAACAGCTGTTTGGCGCAGCAAGCCTGGGAGGGAGGAGAAGCCGAGCAGCAGCGCGCTTGCGGGAGGCGGCGGTGGTGGAACAGAGGCGAGCTGGGGCGGGGAGCGGTTCCTCTACCTGCCCCATTACTTCCTGCACCTCCCCCACCCTCACTCGCTTCCGCTGCGCCTGCTCCCCTGAATGCGCTGCCTCTCCCTCACCTGAGAGGGAGGGGGGAGAAGCGGAGCAGCAGCGTGTTCAGGGGAGTAGGCAAAGCAGGGGGGGAGCCACAGGAAGCAATGGGGGGGAATGCAGCACACCTGGGGGAGGAGGCAGGGCTGGGGATTTGGGGAAGGGGTGGAGTTGGGGCAGGGCCGGGGGCGGGGGGCATGGGGAAAAAAAGTGGGGGCGGACAAAAATGTTTTTGCTTGGGCGGCAAAAATCCTAGAGCCGGCCCTGCATGGAGGACAGAATAAGGCAGCCCTTCCCAGAAACCTTCTGCAATGGCTTTCAGAGTACCTCCAGGAGAGCTTCATGGAGGTGTCCCTGGAGGATTCCCGCTTCATCCCCAGACACATTAACAGACTTTTCCAGTAGCTGTATTGGCTGTGAATGCATTCCAATTCTTCAGGGCAAATCAAACATTAAACACTATTGCTTTTAAACCCTGTACTGTAGTTACAAATGTGCACTCACCAGAGGTGCCTTCTCTGGCTTCAGGATCGAGGATCCCGCCTTAGGAGGGTATTGGCTCCAGGGTGATGAAAAGGTCTTGGCTGCTGGGGAGAACAGATTCACCGCTTGCCTGCTGCGTGTTCTCCTCCTCCTCCTCTTTCTCATCCACAAAATCCTCCTCCTTCTGGCATGAGACTCCCCCCTTGCAGGTGTCCGCAGACAGTGGTGGGATAGTGGTAGGGTCTCCCCATATAATGCCATGCAGCTGATCATAGAAGGGACACGTATGGGGCTCTGACCCAGAGTGACTGTTTGCCTCCTTAGTCTTTTGGTAGGTTTGCCTGAGCTCCTTAAGTTTCACACGGCACAGCTGTTCGTCCCTGTTGTAGCCTCTCTCCACCATGCCCTGTGCGATTTTTGGCATATATATTAGCGTTTCTTCTTTTTGATTGGAGTTTGGCCTGCACAGATTCTTCTCCCCATACAGCAATCAGATCCAGTGTCCCCCTTTCGGTCCAAGCTGGAGCTCGTTTGCGATTCTGGGGGGACTGCATGGTCACCTGTGCTGCTGAGCTTGCCATGCTGACCAAACAGGAAATGAAATTCAAAAGTTCCCGGGACTTTTCCTGTGTACCTGGCTAGTGCATCAGAGTTCAAAGCGCTGTCTAGAGCGGTCACATTGGAGCACTCTGGGATAGCTCCCAGAGGCCAATACCGTCGAATTGCGTCTGCACTACCCCAAATTCGACCTAGCAAGGTTGATTTTAGTGCTATTCCCCTCACCGGGGAGGAGTACAGAAGTCGATTTTAAGAGCGCTTTAGGTTGATGGAACGGAGTTGGTTGTGTAGACGCATTCATTTTGAAATCGACCTAACGGGGCTAAATTTGACCCTGTAGTGTAGACCAGGGCTGTCATATCAGAAGAGTGGGGGAGAGGGGAATTAATAAGCATAGATGACAAGCATTGCTTTTCACTTTGCGAAGCCTGAGAGACAGTTTGGGGGAGGGGTGATAGAGAACAACATATTGCAGAACACATTAAACAATGTAGGATCAGTATCCTAATATAAATGAATTATCTCTCAGGCTTCATGCCTCTGAGTTTCTGATGCAAATAACTTACAAAAATCAAAGGTGCAATGGGTGAAATTCACCCCTAGGCAGAGGGCCGGCGAAAAGCCTATGTGCAACTTAAGGGCTGAAGTGAGGCTGCTGTGGTGCATAGGTCTTGTACTGGCCTTCAGGACAACAGAGAATTGTACCCAACTCAGAATACTTCTGTGTGGGGCAGAGGTAGACCAGAGATCTAGAATGACTTGCATACCCAGATAATGAGGGATAATTAAGAGGTACAATAAGAGAAATGGGAAATGCTATTATAAATTCTTAGTAAAAACAGTTTTCAGGAGGGAATGTCTCCTCAAGAATTTCCCCCCAAAATTTATAAATCTTACAGGAAATGTTCATTTTTGAGGGGTGGCAAGAACATGTCCTTCTGAGAGAGTGCTGCAATAATGGCCAAAACCACAGTATTGCTGAATGAAGTGGTTGGACCATTAGTGAAGAATACTATTATTTGTTTATGGGAGTTTCTGTCACATGCCTGAAATGTCCAGTGCACATATGAAGCTGTTGTTTAATCACTTATGTGATCATTTCCCCAGGATTCCTGTGTACTTTCTCCATGATTTAATATCTACCTTTCCCCAGGAGGGTGAAAATGGCTGCCTACAGCACCCATCCAGACCCACATGGTGGACTCTCTATGTGAGATGGGGTGGGGCTAGAGGAAAAGACAAATTAATGGCTCCCACTCTGCTCTAGGAATCGGCAGCAAATCCACCAGGAAGCCAAAGCTGAGTTCTGGGAGCTGCACTCTTTGCTTGCTCTGTGGTGAGAGGCAAAAATAGAAATTAACCAGTGGAAAAGTCTCGTACCGCTCTCTTGGGTTTTTCCACATGAGGGGGAAATCCTCCTCTCCCTTTATGTTGATGATGACCTTGTGGTGACTCCTGGCTAGCTGTAGAAATTGTCTCAATTGCATAAATAATGGAGACTCGTGGGCGGTGGGTGAACCCCTGGCTTAGGGAGGGTAGCCCCCCTGCCCCTTCCACCCAAGGCCCTGCCCCTTCCGTGCCCACTGGAGCCCAGCCCTTACTCTGGCTGCTGGCCCCTGCCCAGCACCCCTAACCCCCCACATGTGGCTGCTGGCCCCTGCCCCAGGCTAGTGCTCCCAGCCCCCCCCAGAGAGCCGGGCAATGCAGCCCCAGCCTCCCTGGGCATCACTGCCCAGCCCAACAGCCAGCTGGCCCCTGGGCCCCTGAAGTCGCCCCCCGGCTGAGTGGCCCCGGCCCCTGAAGGCGCCCCCAGCAAAGCAGTCCCAGCCCTGGGAAGGCAGTGTGGCCAGAGCAGCCCAGGCAGGCGGTGTGGCCCCAGCCTCTGGCACAAAGGGAACAGCAGGCAGGATGGGGCATGGAGGTGGAGCATGGGCAGTGGGACAAAAGGCTGTTTAGGAAGGCAGAGCCTTCCTGTGCCTATGATACCTGCCACCCATGCGTAGACTCTCACTAATTCATACTAACAACTAGGAGACATGTGAACTACTGCATTTTGCAAATGACTGGTGGTGTGGTGGGGTTAGGGTGACCAGGTAGCAAGTGTGAAAAATCAGGATGGAGAGTAATAGGCACCTATAAAAGAAAAAGCCCTAAATATCGGGACTGTCCCTATAAAAGCAGGACATGTGGTCAGCCTCGGGGGAAAGACACTTTTAAAAAGCAAGGAAAGATCATCTGAGATACTATACACACAATACTAAATGGTCATGACAATGTAATGTAGTTTTGTTATGATCATCTTCATCAATTACTAGTAGATGTACTGCAGGACATACTGGAAATAAAAGTAAACTAAAGTTGTCAACTGTGCTATAATTTGTGAAAATAACGAAGACTTGGTAATGTAAGCTCTTTTTGCAGCACCCTGCTATTAAATCTTCTGACATGGAGAAGGACTAGGAGTTTTCTGTGGGGATTGTAAAGCATGAGGGTTGGCATAAAGTGCAGATTAGTGAGGTATTGCAATCCTATCTATAGATGAACGCTGCTTCTTCCTCTGAGTGTGTTTCCCCTGCAATTTCCTATGCATCCTGTATTCAGGGGATCCCCGATCCCATACTCGGAACAAAACAAATTCTGCCCCTCCTTTCTGGCTGTTTAAAACATAAATTTGAGGTCCCACAATAATCTCATTCTAATAAAAATGTGTGAGTTCTCCACTGAATAGCAAGCTAAAGCACTTGGAAAACCAGGACATTTCCATGTCTATGTTCAGCAGAGTGATTAATCACTGTAACCTACACCTTTTAAAATGCAAAGGCAGTTAAATAGTTTTGTACTCTCTTTTTATATGAATAAATAGATATGGAAGTGTCTCCAAAGCCTCATCTATCTTGCATTAAATCAACTGTAATTGTAAAAACATCTCAAAGCATTCAAATGCTTCTGTTGTTGCCTGTTAGATCCTTTTCTGTAAGTTTCCTACTTAGCCACTGTTTAAGGCACAATGGTAATTTTAATAGCCTTTCATTATAAATATATTACTACTGGCTACCATTAGTCTAGAAATTGGGTAGAGGAAGATACTCTTCCCTGTTGTGTCTTTGAAGAACTCATTTAACTTTATTTGTTTGGTCCAGTGATCTAAGTTTTGGGCCTTGCTTCTAGGTTCTCTTCTTTTTTATTACCCAATCTAGCTAGAGCATGAGGAAGACGGACAACTTTCATTTAACTGTCGGGTCCTTCTGGGGTCCAGTAGCCATTTGAAAAATGGTTGTACATTGCATTCAATGAACCATGAAGATAGTAAGGACAATAAAAATAAAGTTTCCATGCCATTAGAGCAGGAGGCTGGGTTCAGTAACTATTAAAGCTGTTTAACAGCCTGCAACAACTGCCAGAGAGGGTGAAAAAAGGTGAAATGTCTCTGTACTGGAGCTCTTTACCTGTCATAATGAAGAAGTTCATCTCTTTTGCAAAAGAAACATTTACAGAAAAGGTGAAGCATATATCCTAGTTTTGTTGAAAATATATCATTCTAATTGCATTGCAAAAAACATTTATATCCACTTTGTAAATGCGATGAATGACCATTGGTAGCATAAAAATTATTAGTGTCTTTGGTTAATTATACCCAACACTGTTGTTGTCATAGTCAAGTTAGCATATCAGATGCTGCAGAAAGAAAATTATGTATCAGGGTCTGCAGAGGAGTAGAGTCTAGTGACGGGAGAAGAAGATCAGGAAGCCAAGACTCCTGTGTTATAGATTAGTCACCCCAATTCTGGGTGACTATGAGAAAGTGATTTAGTTTCCCTCATGACTATTATATTATGAATAAAATGCATGTAATAATCCATGCCTACCTCACAGGAGTTTGGATTGACAAGAGCTTGGCAAACTGTGAGTGAAAGGTGCTAGTTAATAATTATTCTTTGGTTACGTTTCTAAGTCTCAAATCTCAAAAGTATGCAAGGATCATTAAATAAATTGAAAACTGACATCACTGACCCTTCAGGAGAAGGACCCATTTCATCTTTTCTCCTCCATAAATTTGAAGGTACTTATTTATGAACAGTTAAATTCCAGGAGCACATTGCTGGGAGTGGCCCACACCTTCAGTCATCATGGAATGCCTGCTAAATGATATGAAAATTGTAAGATCAGGGTTCTGCTTGATCTCACATAATAGTGAGATGGTGGCTGAGGATCCTCAACAGAGAAAGCTTTTGAGGTTGGGAAAGAGCAATGTCAGCTTACCACAACCTCATCCGTGCCTGCTGGGGCCTACAGGCAAGTCAGCAGCACCTTGTGGTGACTGGATTTAAGGCTGTTGAGAGTTATAACAGCAGTAGAATGTATGTTTGGTCCCATACTCCAAGAAAATTAATCTCTGACTCTAAACCTAACCCTAGTCTGAAGACAAATTCAAGGGGCATTTTGTAGGAGCTGGAGTGTTTGGTGAAGCTGATTAGCTACCACCTTTCTGGTGCTCTTGATCTGTGATAACTGGAGGGGCTGTTCACATTCACTGGTGATTCTTGTTTAAGGGTTTCTGGGATTATGCCTCTCAGAAGAAAGCAGTAGTGCCTACAGGTGTAACCTGTGCTGTCAATAGTCATTAGGGGATCAAAGGTCCATGCTACTTAGGTTCACATCAGCTTCCTGCAATGCTTTAAGCACCTTTGCTTGTGAGGGGCAATTGGAAAGCTTCTTGAGTCTACCTATTTAGCTTAACAATCACTGTAAAGGTACTTTTTTCTAATCCTTTAATCATTTTCATGGCTCTCCTCTGAACCATCTCCAGTTTATCAACATCCTACATGAACTGTGGACTGGCCACAGTATTCAAGCAGTGATGGCACCAGTAAAGAGGTAAAATCATCTCTCTACTTGTACTGGAGATTCACTTTATATATGCATCCAGGCACAAATATTGGCACAACATTAGCTTTCTTCCAGCATTCTGGAATCTCCCCATTGTTCCAAGAAATGAAAGTCAACAATAATGGTCCAATGTACTCCTCAACCAGCTCTTTAAAAACACTTGGATGCAAGTTATCTGGACCTGCTGATTTTAAAATGTCTGACTTTAGTAGCTGCTGCTTTAATATCCTTGCAAGATACTACTGGAACGGAAAGTGTGTTGTCATGATATGGCTAATTTTATCTTTCCTCCCAAACAAAATATTTATGATCATTTTTTGCCTCTTTTGCATTATTATTGATGATTCTACATATTTCCATCTAGTAATGGACTGATCTCATTGTTAGGATTCTTTTTTCCCCCCCAATATACTTTGAGGAGGCTTATTTATTGCCCTTAACTCTGCTGATCATAGATGTTTTCCCTTTGCTTCCCTTATCAATTTCTACAATTCCTAGACTGATTTATATTCTTTGTCAAGATAAGGTATAATAAAGAATTCCCCTATGTTGGCAACACTACTTGAGTTACGAAATTGTCATGTATAATATTTAAAATTTTCAGAAAATGTTTTAGCACTGGCAGCATGAAACCTCCAGCATATGTCACTCAAATTGCAGTCCTTCATGATCACACAGCTTTTCCTGCATGTTATAGATAGGCGCTTTCAGGGCAGGTCATACATTTCCCTAGTGTGATTTGATAGTCTGTAGCAAACACAAACTAGTATCCCATCCTGTGCTTTATTTATTAGCACATTGATCCATACGCATTAAAGATAATTTTCTTCTGAGTTGTCAGTGACTCAAACACACAATGCCATTTTTGACTTTTGGTGCCACTCGCCCTCCCCTTTTGCCCACTTGATCATTCCTAAATGTTATAACCATTGATTTTTTTTTAAACATTGCAACTATGTGAATCCTCCAAACAGGTTTCAGTAATACCAACTAGATTGAATTTATGCTCCTAAATAAGCCATTCCAATTCCTCTTGTTTGTTATCCAGGCTCCTATTATTGGTGTGTTTGCAACTGAAGAAATTCTTCTCTTCGTATCCTTTGGTTTCTTAATTTTGTTCTCAAAATCCTGATTCGGTGCTAAATGAGTGTTCATATCTTCCCTTTTTTACCATCCCCTTTTGTTATTAGTTAACACACTCCTGACTACTCTAGCCAGTCTGTCCCTGAAGAAAATGGTCCCTCTTCTATGGAGGTGGAGGCTATCCAAACTATACAGGCCCAGCCCTCTCAAAACAGAAGGTGGACCAATGTTCCACAAAACAAAAACCCTATACCACTTATCTAGCCAGTGATTCACTTCCAGAATCTTCTGCCTTCTGCATTCCGTCATTTGTGGGACAGGAACATAAGAATGGCCATACTGGGTCAGACCAAAGCTCCATCTAGCCCAGTTTCCTGTCTTCCGACAGTGGCCAATGCAAGGTGCCCTAGAGGGAATTAACAGAATAAGTAATCATCAAGTGATCCATCCCATTGCCCATTCCCAGCTTCTGGCAAACAGAGGCTAGGGACACCATACCTGTCCATCCTGGCTCAGAGCCATTGATGCACCTATCCTCCATGAATTTATCTGATTTTTTTTGAACCCTGTTATAGTCTTGACTTTCACAACACCCTCTGGCGAAAGGTTCCACAGCTTGACTGTGCGTTGTGTGAAGAAATACTTGCTTTTGTTTGTTTTCAACCTGCTGCTTATTTATTTCATTTGGTAACCCCTAGTTCTTGTGTTATGTGAAGGAGTAAATAACACTTTCTAATTTACTTTCTCCGCACCATTCATGATTTTATAGACTTCTATCATATGCCCCCCCTCCCAGTCGTTTCTTTTCCAAGTGGAAAAGTCCCAGTCTTTTTAATCTCTCCTCCTATGGAAGCCGTTCCATACCTCTAATAATTTTTGTTACCCTTTTCTGAACCTTTTGCAATTCTAATATATCTTCTCTAGATATCCCAATATTCTGTTCACTTTTTTGACTGCTGCTGCACATTGAGTGGAAGTTTTCAGAGAACTATCCACGACTCCAAAATTTCTTTCTTGAGTGTAACAGCTAATTTAGCATCATTTTATATGTATAGTTGGGATTATGTTTTCCAATGTGTATTACTTTTCATTTATCAACATTGAATTTCATCTGCCATTTTGTTGCCCAGTCACCCAGTTTTGTAAGCTCCTTTTGTACTCTTCACAGCATGCTTTGGACTTAACAATCTTGTAGTTTTGTATCATACACAAACTTTGCCACCTTGCTGTTTACCCCTTTTTCCAGATCATTTATGGATATGGTGAAGGATCTCCAAGATGATTATTTGGACAATATTCTTCTTTAGTACTCTTCCATTTATTTATATGCGACACCCTGCAACACAGTGTCATTAAGTTAATGTGACCGTCAATTCTTGCCTATGGACTTCAGAAGCCTATCCAATTTTAGTGCTGTGTCATGTCTTGGCTCTGAGAAGATGGCACACCACCCTGCTGTCCCCCTGTCTCTTGCACAATGTAATTTCAGTTCTGAGTATTGAATCCCCAGCAAGGATGATCTGTCTTCCTTGGGCAGTTGGAGAATGCTTTGTGAGCAGGCTTAATTTTCTTGGTTGAGGTTGGGTCGAGCAGCCATCCACCGGTGTCTCCTGTACATCTCTCCATTCCCCAGGATCAGCTGGATCTTGAGAGATATCTTCTACAATTTCTACATTGAGAACGTGGTATTGATTGGAAACTTCTAGTTGTGTGGAAATCCCTCCTGATCCTCTTCTCTCTGCGCACTATAGCCTGCCCATCCTCCTCTGTATCCAGGTATATAGAGTGCTGCCTTAACCTTTTGTCTCTGCTGCTTACAAAAAGCCAAGCCTTTTCTGACTTCCTCATTCTGACTCCTGGGGTGACCAGTTCCTTTCTTTCTTGAACCTAGGGGACTGCTGTTTCCTGAACCTGACTCTGTAGGAGCTCCATAGCATCTCTACTTGCCCTTCCAATCCAAGAATCTTTTCTTCCAGCGCAGCCACCAATTTGCACTTCATATTCAGGAAATCCTTTCTGGCAAGTCCACTACCACTACTTCTTGCTAAATGTACAGCACACTAGCCTATCCTGTGTTAACTGTTCAGAAGGACATCAGCAGGCACTATGGAACTTTTGCACACGGTAGCAAGGTCCACCTAGCCAGTTGGTGTGTGGCAGGCTAGTGTACTGTATATTCACACCCTGGCTTGCTGTGCAGTAACTGACTGGGAAGACAAACCCTGTGAGAAATCATTCATATGATCATTGAATTTTCCATAGATAAACTCTAGGGAACTTTAGTAGCAGCGTGATACTCATTCAGAAAATTCCATGAGGAAGCCAGTGGGGAGCGTAAAGCAGCCTGCGTAGAAATAGTTGCATTTTAGAAACCAAAGTAAGTATCATCAGGATACCACACTGGTTTTAGCAATGGACTCTCATACCCTGCGGATTTTCTTAAAGGAGTCCTTTCTTCAGGTGAAGGAATTCTTGAATCTGAGGTCAGATGTAAAAAGTATGGACACCTCCTCTCCTACCTTCTCTAGATATTTGCTGTAGTGAGTAACCAAGTATTCTAATGTAGAGCCAGCTGTAGAATACAAGCAAATCATGAATATATTACTACCAACCACCCAAGGAGCCCTTATTACAGATTTTTTTGTAGTTCAGGTACCTAGAAAAAACAATGGAAATATATACACTGTAGTATGCACATAATGAATACTAACTTTATGTATTATGTTGTGAATTATGTGAGGCAGAAAAACCACTATTGTTTAAAAAAAGGAAGATGGAAAGCCTTTTTGTAGGCTTTGTGCAGCATAAGCCTGACCTTTTAAATACGTATCCAGAGATTACTTGGTTTATGTTTGACAGGAGTCTGTCATCCAGATAAAGTTGAGGATGACTAGAGATTCAACAGAAGCAGATCAGACTCTAAATTCAAGTGTTAACCTAAGAGAGCACCGCATTTAAGTATCCTACCATAGTAGATTTTAAATATATATATATATATATATATATATATATATATATATATATTTAGTTTAGTATGTTGGCCAATAGATGATAAAAAATTTTGCAGCTAAAATTCTTAACAAATAAAACATTCATTGCACTTGTATACCCAGCTATTCTGCACTGTGCGTGATATATAGTCAACTGCTAGTACCACAATAAATGGGGACTTTTTATTAATCAAAGATTATGTTGTCTATGAGTGTTGCTCTTGTGACTTGAACTGAGTGCCTCATTAACAACAATTCGTTTTAGGAAAAAATATACAGGCATATACATTTATGGTTTAAACTTATTTGTAACTGCATGGTTTCTCTATTACTCAATAGACTAGCCAAATTAGGATTTTTTTTTCATTTAATGCTACTTTAAAGTGAATTTATAGAGTAGCATGCTATTGAAAATGAAAATATTAGTCACTAAAAGGAATAATTAATTCATGCTGAACAGTATGGCTGTTTTTAAACTGAGTGGGCTTCTTTCTGGGTTACAATCACACACAAATCAGCAGAAACTCCATTGACGTTAGTGGAGTTACCCAGTGTAAAACTACTAAGTGAAGTCACCATCAAGACTTTATGCTATAAAACGTAAATACAATGTAAACATGCTTTACCTATTCAGAAATGCAAGCAATTTTTCACAATAATACCATGTTTCAAAGTAACACTTTGTGAATGGTGTCACTGCAGTTAGTATTTCCTCATATCCCCATGAGTCTGTTAGGTTTTAACAGAGAGATTACATAGCAGAACATTTTGTTAAGAAATGTAGCCCAAAATATGTTCGTTTGCTGTGAGGTTACTCCCGAATTCAGTGCAGTGTAAAAATCTCTTAACTGCACTATATTTGCCATCTTTAATTCTAAAACTGACAAGGCAAAGAACTTCAGTAACAAATCCATATAACCTCTCTAGCCAGATGTACACAGTGAATAAATAATACTACTGTTTCACAAAGGGCCTGGGAAATCCTACTCTACGAATAGCACCTTGGCAGTGTATAGTAGTTATTTGGAAAGAAAGTCGGACACTTCAAAATTTGGATGCTAACCAATGTGGTCCTGATTCTCTTATCTCTGCCACTGGAATAATGCCACTGACTTAAATGGAGTTACTCCTTATTTACACTAGTGTCGGTGGGAGGCGCTGGGAGGGACAGGGAGGGGCTGATCTGTGGGGCTGCTGGTGGGTGCTGAGCACCCACTATTCTTTTTTTTTTCCCCATGGGTGCTCCAGGGTCAGCGCCTATAGTAATTCTACATTCTCCAGTGTCCCTTTGTGCCGGGAGGCGCTGGGAGGGACAGGGAGGGGCTGATCTGTGGGGCTGCTGGTGGGTGCTGAGCACCCACTATTCTTTTTTTTTTCCCCATGGGTGCTCCAGGGTCAGCGCCTATAGTAATTCTACATTCTCCAGTGTCCCTTTGTGCCAGTCCAGACTGACTGCTAGCAAATACAGTAGGGGAACGAAGAAATGGTTTGTGACCTCACAAAAGTGGGGAGACGAACCCTGTGTGCTGCCATTTCTCTTCATAGCGGTTGGTACTGCATCATTTCTGTAGGTTTACCCAGATGCCATTTCAAAGGGAACCACTTCACATCAAACTTTGCCAAACTGCTTGATACCTCCCAGCTGCTCCTATCCCTCTGTTTTCTGTTCCCAGTCTCTTGTTGTGGGGGCGGGTGATCTCCCTTCCTGCTCCCTCCTGGATCTGAGTGACTTCATGTAGAGATGCCCCCACCTCCTCTTCTGAGTATCCACTGACTGTGCAGAAGCAAGCCCGAAAATTAAAGATCATTTGAACTTTGAAGCTCCAGCATCAGCAGCTAGCAATTCCATAGCTCAGGACTGTTTCGATCTGGTGTTCCGATTTAGTCGGATCTTTACATGCTATATCAACTGATATGTAAGCATGAATCCATTTTGATCTTGTGAAATCAGCAGCTGTCTGACTAGCAGTTTGGAAGTCCCTTTATTCGAAGCATGTACTACTTATTCATGATTAGCCAAATGCAGTTCAGTGTCCAATAATAAATAATATGCCTAACGAAACACACAATAGGCACATAAGAATATATAGAAAATGCACTGTGCTATTTAACCGATTAAGTATGACAGGTGGTCATCTATAAAATAATAGTTGTAGTCGGTCATTTACTTAAGGCCAAATGAATGTTAACCCAAGAGATGGGAATTGTTCCATTATTTCAGTTAAAACATATTCATTTCCAATCCTTCTAAAGTATCATTTAAAAAAGGAAATTCAAAGTGAACATTATATTTAAATATGCTTGACTGAGAGTTACTTTGACAAATGTCAACACAATCCAAGTTAACAGTGTTAAAGTATCCTTCACTTACATTTTGAAATTCCAGAGTTTGGGCCAGACTATCCACCTTCCATGAGTGCCGAGCGGGGATGCTGTGCGTGCATATTCTCATTTCCATATTTGGAGGAGGATCATCTACTTCTGCAGCAGTGTCCCACTGGCCCTCAGACCTTGCAGAGGCCTTTCCTTGTTGCCTGGGGTCTGCACTTGTGGGAGGGGGTAGAACCTGGCTGGGATGGGAACGGAAATGGACAGGTCAGGGAGATGTAAACTGTCCCCCTTCCAGCTCCACAGAAATCAGTGAAGAAAGATAGTGCTACGTTCTCTTCTCCACTGCCCTCTCCCTTCCCAGGACTTGAGGAGTCCTCTGTATAGAGGTACAGAGCTTTCACAGGTAAGGCCCTAACCTCCTGAAGGAGCTGCTAGGACTAGGAATATGCCCTGTGGTCTCCCCATGCCCTGTTAAATAGGACCATGTGTGATGGGATCATCATGAAGATGTCTTCCCTCCAAGGCCCATCCCATGGGTATTTTCCATTGGAGGGGATTATTTGGACCTCCATTTTGGGGAGAGAGGCAGGGCTGGAATTTAGCGTTTATAACCTTTGTTGAGCTCAAGACTGAAGATCATCTGCTTGTCCACAAATAAGTAGAGAATGGGCCGCAGGGGGTGCAAGCTTCTTGAAGCTGCCTTGCCATTGTGACTGAACTGTGGTTTAAGGCAGTATTTCTCAAACTGTGAGGCTGACCTCTTTGGCTAGGTGCCAAACTCTCTAAGCAAGGCTCAGGCAAGATGAGAAAAATGATAAATGGAAACTCTTTACTAAGTTCTAGATTAAAAGAGGTAAAAGAACCATTTATTGTGTACGGAATGTTTTATAGCTGCTTCTGCGCTTTTTTTTTGCTTGATTGGGAATGACCTGAAAACAAAGAAATTGACTGTACCATCTATATGTTCAAAATACCCTACGAAAACGTGCTATTTTCCCTTGGAAAGAGATTTCCTTCTCTATTAAAAGTGGGAGTCCTGAGTATTTTTGTATCTTCAGGGAGAACTAGGATGAAGTTTGCTGAACCTTGATCTACGGCAACCAACCCAACAGGTGAGAGAGTAATTTAACAATCACTAGCATATTCACTGAGGCTCTGTGGGGTCTTAGAATTAGTATTTCTATCGTAGTTCTATGATGGTGGTGGACACCTTCCTACTTAGGAATTAGAATTATATTACTGACTATTTCATAAAATAATCTACTAAAGAACCACTGGATGGTAATGGCTTTCTGTTACATTCACATGATACTCTGGGTCAGACTGGAGCCAGTGACCAAGCAATAAAAGGCTCTGACTATTCCATTGCCAGTCATCTGACCCAGTCTCTTGTCCGTCATTCGGTATGTGCATCTCAAGGAGAATCACTCTGTGGTTTGTCATTTCAGCAATGAAACCAGCATCAGGCTCACTTCCGAGTGAAATAGTAGAAGGTGAGAGCTGACACAAAGCAAATCCCGAGGGGCTCAGATATTCTGGAAGATCAAACAGTAATCTTATGTGGCATATATTGCTGTTTTGTTTAACTTTTATCTAAGTTGCATAGAATCAAGCAAATTCTAGTCAAACAAAATGCTTTGCTGGCAGACCCCATACTGATCCAAGCTAATGAATACAGTTATTTAATGTGTACGTTTTAGATAAGAGTGCCTCAATGAACAACAAAGTAGGGATTTCTGCTAGATCAGAATACAAGTTTCAAAGATCTTCCTCTACCAGACACTCATTTTGTTTCTGGAGCCAATAATTTAGGAACACTCTTTGCTTTTAAATCAGAATCAATTGTTCTGCCTTCAGAAGATACAGAACGCCATCCAGCCTTCTCAAATAATTGACTTCTCCATATAACTCCTCCAAGAACTGTAGTACTCAGGTTCTCTATGAAGAAGAGAAGCAAGCACTGCTCAAGGGATTTGAGAAGAAATTAATGTAGGTTTTCCATGTCAGGCTTCCACACTCAGATTAAGCCTTGACTGCATTTATGGCTGCTGATGATGAGGAGTTATGACTAGAAAGGTTGGGAAAGTGAGAGACTTCATGCCAGAAATTCTGGAAATGCCATGGTCAATATGGTTTGGAGGAGAGGCACACAGCAGTATGACATTATTGGGAAAAGGCTTGTTCAGATCATTAGATAGCAATTATGCACAGCTGCAGAAGGACCTCTCTAGGGACAGATCAGTAATTATCAGCATATACAGCAGCTATGGTATGCGAGCAGTACTTCCTCAAAGACCTCTGAGGAGTCAGAAGAAAGAAAATGGATATTTGGCAGTCTCCATGTTGGAAGGAAATAAAGATCTCTGCTGAATTGGGGAGCTGGTTATATCCAGTAGAGCAAAGGTGGGTGGTTGTGTTTCCATTGTGGATGAGCCTGCGGCCTGAAGTGAACTGCTTAAGCCCTGATTTTTTAATCCTGAGCTGATGTTTTAGATCTCTGGGATTCTCTCTGGAAATTGGACACAGAGAGCCCTGGTGCATCAGAACTGCCTGAGTGGAAGTCAGGGGAAGGTGAAATCTGCCAGAGACTGTATATTTGAGACCTGGGAGAAAACTGAAGTCAGGGGATCAGTCAGGGGTTCGCTAGCTGGCATCCCTGAGCCAAAAAGCCAGGGATGAAGAGAGCTGAAAGTAGGAGGAACCGCAGAGGAGATACTCACTGGCTCCAAGCCAGAGCTAAGGGCCAAAGGGGGCTGGGGAGCAGTGGAGTGGCTTACGTGCTGACCTCTCCAGGACCAGAGATTTGAACCCAGTTCTGCAAAAAGGACCTGGGGATTACAGTGGATGAGAAGCTGGATATGAGTCAACAGTGTGCCCTTGTTGCCAAGAAGGCTAATGGCATATTGAGCTGCATTAGTAGGAGCATTGCCAGCAGATCAAGGGACGTGATTAATCCCCTCTATTTGGCACTGGTGAGGCCACGTCTGGAGTACTGCGTCCAGTTTTGGACCCCCCCACTACAGAAAGAATGTGGATGAATTTGAAAGAGACCAGCAGAGTGCAATGAAAATGATTAGAGGGCTGGGGCACATTACTTATGAGGAGAAGCTGAGGGAACTGGGCTTATTTAGTCTGCAGAAGAGTGAGGGGGGATTTGATAGCAGCCTTCAACTACCTGAAAGGGGTGGGAGGTTCCCAAAGAGGATGGAGCTAGGCTATTCTCCATGGTGGCAGATGACCTAACAAGGAGCAATGATCTCAAGTTGCAGTGGGAGGAGGTCTAGGTTGGATATTAGGAAACACTATATCACTAGGAGGGTGGTGAAGCACTGCAGTGGGTTACCTAGGGAGGTGGTGGAATCTCCATCCTTAGACGTTTTTAAGGCCTGCCTTGACAAAGCTGTGCCTGGGATGATTTTGTTGGGGTTGGCCCTGCTTTCAGCAGGGGATTGGCCTAGATGACCACCTGAGGTCTCTTCCAACTCTAATCTTCTGTGACTCTAAGAATTATGATGGTCAGGGGAGTGAGGGTTGTTCCCCTGGTTTTTTCCCTAGGTTAGGGATGGGGAGCTGTGCTTATACAAGAGGGGAAGGACTGCCAGAGAATCTGGCCCCCGTCAAAGGCACCGGTGTGTGATTATGTGGGGCATTGTGGGATGGGGTGTTGGATGATAACTCTTTGCATAGGGATGAGAAATGAACTATGTCTTTGAGGACCTATTTTAGACCAAGGAGGGTACTGTTGTCAGGAGAGCATGCATAGAGTTACTGGGGCTCCTAAGGGGAAACTGAGACAGGTGTGCCTATCAAGCTGTGGCCTGCTGCAGGAGGGCACTCCAGGCAGGGACCACCCTAAGACAAAGATGCTATATAAAATCCTGCTCGAGCTTAATTGCCTATTTAACTTTTACAATATGGTGACTATGCTTTATATAGCTGGCTGCGTTCTGACATCTGGAAAATATAGCAATATGAGGTCCTCAAGAATTTCAAATTTTCATTATGATATTTTTGGCATCCCAGACCACATGCATATTCATGTTTTTAAAACTACTTCATGTTTCTATAGATTTCTTGGTTGTATGCAGGTGCAATTATAGATTCATGAATACAGCTAATCACTTCTAATACTTACCGGAATGCAGCCATTGCATTGAAATCTTCTGATTTTTTTTTTTTCTGATGGGGCTGTGTCGGAAGCTCAGTGAATGAATTATACAATCTAGAGTAGTCTCCAAGACCTGTGGAAAAACTTCTTGCTTAAGGTCAACTCATCAGAGGTTTAATTTCTTTTCTCTTTAGACAGGAAAGAAAAAATACTCTTGGCAATAAGGAATTCTCTTCTCCTATTCATCCAGAAGGTTCAAATTGGCTTTCTTATTAAAGATGAATGAAAACATTCATGGTAGATTTTAACCTTTTTACAATTTGTCCAAAAGAAGCTTTTGATTGTTTTGAATATAGTTGCTATTTGACATTTATTCATCAAATAATTATGATGGATTTGGAGCTGCCCTCTGATTTATGATCTCTGTATGTTGTACTAGTTATTAGGGTGTTTACTATATGAATATAAAGGTGTAGCTCAACAGGGCGCTGTCTGGAAAAGCAAGTAGCAAAGAAAAGAATGGCTCAAGATAGCCCATTTCTCAGCAAACACTTGAGTTAAGGAACCATGCCAGAAAAATAAACTGTTAAAATAAACAATATTTTCTCTTTTAGAATGTGGTCTGATCATCGTAGACCCGTGGCCATTGGTCCTGAATGGAAGAGTGGCAGGTGTTGAACTCAGCCAGAATAGTTGATACGCAGGGTATTGTAGCCCAGGCCCCAGGCTACGAGTGGGAGAACTATGAAATTCCACCCCGAGACTGGTCAAGGCATGACATCTCAGACCTGAGGGGATGAGCTCAGAGACCAGAAAGGGGCCATGGGTGCAGCTAGCCCTGTAACCATGACCGGATTCTCTGACTGTCCATGTGAAGTTCCTTGAAAGTTTTTAACATTCAGATTCGAGTTAATACATGTAGAGCTCAAGCACTTGAGAGCAGGGTGTCTTGAGAGAAGTCTTGCAGCCATATAAAAGGTCCTAGAGTCTGCCATCCTATTAAAACTCCTCTCTGGGATTTCAGGTATATTTTTGCATATGTGCGTGGGTGGGTCTGTATAAAATACTTAAGACATCAGAGTCTGTTCACATTTCCTTCATACAGCATAAATCCTTAAGCTCAAAAATAAACTATGTAGAAACACCCAACAGTATTCAGAAAGCAGCTTGTATGTCTCCAGCTCCCTGTGCTAGACTTCTTCCTTCCCACAAAAAAGCACTTGAGGTTTTTCATGGTGCCCATCAGCATGGTACCTCAGACAGACAAGACCCTTTCTAGTGTTCTGAGCCTTACTAGGCTAAGCTTCACCTGCTTTTTTTAATTCAGGAAGGCTCCCTGAAACCTTCTACAGGGATTCAACCCTAAAAACCTGACTACACGCTCTGGTTCAGGATGTGTTTCTCCAACGGGGTACCAGAAGACTTATGTCGCCCATCCCAAACCCCTCCTCCTGCAGATTTCATTGCACTCACCCAAGGAAGGAACAGAAACCATGCTAAAATTATTGAGAACACAGGTAGAATTTCAAAAACCAGCAAATGAACTCGCTATACTATTTGTGATCAATCCCCAGAGGAAAACCATTAGTGTTTTAATGGAGTCATTTCAAATAATGAGTATAATTGTGGTCGGCTTGGAGGCATTCTGTGGGCAGAAAGATGCTGAATTCATGGAAGTCATAGGGCTGCATTCTCTCATATGATCTGGCCTCTTTGGGCACTCAAGGTGCAAAGGGGACATGAAACTGGCTACAACTATACATAGCAGAAAATTTCCTTGGCAGGGACAGACTCCCTGGTAGAGCTTATGTGCTAAATGCTGGCCTGTACATCTAACTCCTCTTCATGACCTAACAGGCTAGTCAGGGATGGAGTGGGGTGTCACAGCTTCCCTCCACTATGGCCGTCCTGCACTTTGCATCAGGGCTGGGACTGACCATGAGAACTGGGGAGCCCAAACCCAATCTCATTAGTCACTGCAGCTGGTTTGCAAAGATCTAGTCACTTCCAGCACCATCCGCATATACTGAGGCACCTACTTCATCTTCAGTTTTCTTTCTCCTGACAAACCCAAACATACTTCGTATTCCTCAAAGTCCCTACTGATCTGCTTAACTCTTTCAATATTTTATTTGTTGTTCTCACCTTTTCTCACTGTGGCTTGTCTGATTATCTCCTCCTGTCCCCCCTCTTTTCAGTACAGGCTCCTCTTTTACCATCCGATATTTGAGCAGTCTATCTCAAAGCCACAATGTCTGCTGCTTCCTTGTATTTTTATGTACTGAAGGAATTATTTATTGCCCCTTAATTAAGATATCACTGAAAATATTCCAGGCTCCTTTCATATCAGTGCAGTTGGATTCACCCCTTGTCAGTGAATGGTGTTTTCATCCCCTAGAACTCATGGGGACAGCTACATCAGAAGTTTAATCTTGGGGAAGGGAGATGATGGTGCTACAGCTGCTTTTCCCCCAAAGTGCAGTCTGAGGAGAGGCAGCTTTACAATTTGTTCAGGCTTCTATATAAGTCCCACTGGTGGAAGCTGACAGGGAGATGTGTTGAATCTACTTCCCTCTTTTGGACAGTCCCACCTACTTAACACAATTATGGAGCGGGGTTGCAGTCAATTTGCATTGTTGTTCTGCTTCAGGCTGATGTAAGAGGCCCACAGACTTCCAGGGGACAGTTTCTGCCAGTGTACAACGCAAGGAGTGCATCTTGCACATGGAGTTTATACTTTCTCCAACTGCATCATGCTCACTAGATTTCTTAAAATCTAATGCCTTGCAACCCTTTCCTTAGTATTGCTAGGCCAAATGTCACCAAGTGGCATTGTTACATATAGTCTTCTGGGTTCTTTTTTTTTCTTTTTTTAATTGTGTGAGCAAGTTTTTAGTCTTGGAAGAAATACTTGTATGATTGATCATTTGGTAAACCAAAAGGCCTTTGGGAGAAGTCATGATGAGCAGTAGAAGAGTGCTCTCTGTCTTAATCTCTCTGCTCAAATAAAATCAGTTCTTGTAACAACACTGCTTCCTAGGAGACCTGTATTGGTATATGATTTGTGGAAGAGGGGATTGCCTGCATGCTGTTTGAGTGCCTCTGTTCCAGGACTGCTGTATATATGTAAATAAAGCAAGTTGTTTTGTAGAACATACCCTGAGCCTAAATCACTGATTTCTTCTCCATTGCAAGGCCCCATACTTCAGCTACTATTCAGCAGACTGGCCACGCAGATGATCAAAATGGGGCTACTGGTGTCAGAAGGCAGAGCAACAGTATATTGAATTCAAGTAGCTCATGGGCCCTAGTACCAACCTTCCCTACCACTTTTATATTCTCAGTCAGCCTTCTCCTTTCTTGTCAGAATATATCTAACTCCCTTATCCTTTGCTGTCTAGTCTAATCTGTCAAGGCATTTGTACTGTACCCATCACCATAGTATTAAAACTGGATCCTTCAGATCTCATATCATATTTGATGCCTTAAATTGTGCCCTCTTGAAGGCAAAGGTGTCCTTCAGGAGGACAATACAGAGCCACTACACCACACAGCATTCCAGATGGAGTCTGTCATGCCTGTTGCAATGATTTATTCACAGAAGCAAGAGATCCAAATAGGGACCTCAATCTGGATTCTTTGTGCCAAATTCTGTGATGGAGTATGCAGGTGCATGTCCCTGGAGGTGAATTTGGCCCCTTCAATTCATTACATTGTTTAGATAAAAATATTTTGTGTGGCTCATTAAAAGGAGGAATGAAACAGTCCATTAAAATGCTTCCAAAAATAATCATCAATTTAGTGTGCAGATTGCCTCATCTGTTGTGGTCATTTAGCTGCATTTCCCCCCATCATTATGTGTAAATGCAAGAAGACTCAAATTCTTACACTACAATGCCACCACAAGTTTGATCTAGTTCCCTAGTTCTTTTGGAGTATTTTTGTTTGGTTCCTTGAGTGGTGATTGGCATTCCCTCTTTGCATGTTGTACATTTGTGTGTTTCTCCTTCAGATCTGTTTCTGGAAGTGGGCAGATAAGATCAATTTTAGAAGGAAAAGATCCTTAAGTATTACAAACATTAGTTAGCACTTCAGAGCATGTCAAAATGAATACAGTGAACCAATTAAGTTTTACATTTATATTGTTAGAGATAAAATAAGTGCATTTGGGAAAACCGTTTATCCATCTTACCCTTTGCTGTGAATCAGTGTTTCTTAAAGAGAGATGTTGCGATTGCATGCTTTTTTTAAAGTGTTTTCTCTGATTTGAAATTCTAGATGGTGCTAAGATTTCACTGAAGGTGTTTATAAAGCACACTTTTTGGGTTCTGGTTTGCTGTAATGCATCTGGTCAATATGCGTTATGCAACTGAAAATACAAGAAAGGAAGTGGTTTTTCTTTCTTTTGTAATTTATTTTATACTGAAATATGTCTAGTCTCTGAAAATGGAGTATGAAAAGTATTGGTGACATTTTTTTAAAAGGATGTAAGAGAAACTAGACACCCAAATCAACTGGGCACCCTCCTCCCTTTGGCTTCTTTGAAAATTCCAGCCTGTTTCTCCTCTTACTCTACCCCCTCACCTCACGTCGTCTTAAAATGTGCATTCTAGTAGTTAGAATAGGGATTGGGATTCAGAATTCCCAGGTTCTATGCAACTGACATGCTGTTTGACTTTGACAAATCACTAAACTTCTCTGTCTGAGGTTATGCAGTTGGAAAACACGTTTTCCTCACAAAGATATTATGAGGCTTACTTAACCGTATACGAACTGTTTTCAGGTTCTCTGATAAAAGGCAAAATATGCTGTATTTATTTATTTATTTTCTTTCACTCTGGCTGTGATAGAGAAAGTGTTGAAACTATTGCAGACAATTAAACCAGGATCCAGACTCAATCCGTTCTGTGTTCATGGTTTGATTGGGTCAAAGCATCTATCACTTATCTGCTCAGCTATGGAGAACAGCCTGTTTCTTGCAGTAGAAGAGGGCAGTAAATCCAATAGGGCTGTCACAACACTGTATCTAGTCTTCAGCTGATAAAATAGATCAGACTCCTCATCCTCACTTTCAAGGTTCTGTACAGCATTGCTCACCCTAAAAGTCAGTACTTGTCTCCACTGCGCCCTCCCCTCACAGTACCATATGCTCTACCAACTCTTGTCTTAACATGCCCTTCACCATCTTTTCCCACTTGCAATTCTGTACTGTGTTTCCATGCTGCCCTTATGCCTGGAGCACCTTTCCCCCATTCAAAGTACAAAGCATGAAAGTGTACTGTGTTTCCAGTATTTTGCTGCATTAAATGGAGTGTATCTATAGTAAGCGGCATTACTGAACCACAACTTGTAATGATGTACTTTGTTCAGAGAACTTAGGATAATGTTTAACTGCAAGGCCTTATATTTGCCAGCATGTACTTCTGTTTGCTGTCACTCCATTTTATAGTGCTTATGCAACCCAGTACATTGCTTTAGTAGGTTTTACCACTTACTTCCAGTATCAATGATTTTCATGTTTTCTGCAGGACCAGTTAACTTCATCAGTTTTATTCCATGGGGAAAGGCTCGCTGCATATTTATTTGCACCATGTATTTTCATGTGACAGCCAGCTTTTTCTGCCAGCAGAAATCAACACAACATAAAATTAGCTTGCAGAAGGGAGGCGAGAATGAAGAGTAGGTGGAGTGCTACCACTGTTTAGTATGACCACGGGGTAAGAACATGCATGTTAGGCAAGAGTAGAGAAGGTAGAGCAGGGAACTGAAGGGCAGATTTCAGAGAAGAGCAGGTGAAGCAGGCTGATGAGCCAAGGATGGCTTGGCCCTCAGCAGAGGAGAAGGTGAGAGGTATAGGTCTGCTGCTATGTCTGGTTGGAGGGGTTGCAGAGGTAGACTTGACTGGCACAAGCAGGGGTGATGCAAGAGGCAGAGATGGAGATGATGGTGTGGGAGTGGCAAAGGAGAGGCAAATCAAGAAGGAAGTGCAGGAAACAGAGTGGGATTTTCTAAAAGCATTCTAAAGTTCTGGCCTAACTCTGTTCCCATCACACTCAGTGGGAGTTTTACCCTTGACTTTAATGGGAGCAGAATAGGTCAAGGCTGAGCTCTTTTGAAAATGCAACCCTTAACCTTATGCCAGGCTGTAAAAGAAACAAAAATCTTCGCTCTCTCTATATATTTAAATAAAATGAGTGTCCCTTCTCAGTATGTTATTATGAAACAATCACACCTAAAGAACCACCCCAGCCTCTAAATTCTAATTGCACCCCCTTACAATTGCAAGGGGGGAGAAGTGGAGGGTCATTGTCCTGCCAAGAATCACCTAAAAAGCCAAGCTTATCTAGGCAGAAGAGGCCCCTTTACAATTACTGCAATAGGCCAAGAGACTGCACATCTCTCCCTGTTGAAATAAAACCATGACAACATCATATGCTGATAACTGAAAGGGCTGCTGTTGTTAGTGGTAGTAATAGTATTGTGGTAGCTTAGGCACTGTACAAGGAGTAAGAGTTAGGCACAAGCAGGCAAGCCAAGATTTCTCAAGAGACGCAGAAATGGTCCAATTCTTTAAGAATGTAATGTACAAGAGGAGGGGGGAATCCCTGGTGAATTTCTCTAAACAAGAAAATCTCACTAAGACCATCTGTGAAACACATGCTATGTTATGAGTAGGCTTGGAAGGACTCGATTTTTATCAGTAAATGTCGATGTCACTGTACCACAGAAGCAGATAAATATACTTCCATTGATTAATAATCAAAATGTACAGATAGGCAAAGTCAGAGGATTGTTGCTTGAGCACTTAGTGGGGTTTGATTTAAGGCTACTTACTTTCTATATTTTTCACATGTGATTTTGATAGTTTGTTTTCAAGGTAATAAAGCTTTAAGTCTTTGAATTTCAATGTCTGCTGGCATTCAATAATTACTGTCTGAGCCCCCTAATTTCTCGCAACTGTGAACATTTAAATTGATAAAAATGGAAAAAATGCTTAAATATTGATATCTATTGAAATGATATTAAAAAATCTAATTCTGCCAAGCCTAATTATGAGATAGTGATATAATAGTGTGGTCCAGTTCCAAACAAATGTAAAGTCTGTAGAATGGCACGCTGTAGGTGTCGTTTTTCATGGTTTCTATCTAAAACATGAGCAATTGTGAAATTTTAGTTTCCTCTTTTAGGATAATCGTACTCTCAAATTCATAGCTAAGTTAAGGCTTAATCAAGAGTAAGAACATTTATCATTGAAAATAGTTACTACTACTGTGTCCTTCCACACACAACATCAGCTCCTGAATGATCTCCTGTAAGGAAAAAACGTTGCCCCTTTAGCTAAAGGGAGAATAGAAAAGCCACTTCTACATTGAATCTATGGATCAAAATTGCTGCTGCTTAACCAATTACATTACTTTCAGAATCTACGCTTTTTGCAAGAAAAGCCCACTTTTGTTTCTAAAATTCATATGCTGTGCCCTTTTTATGCCCATCTCTGCACCCATTGATTAAGTAGCCAACATGAAGAGAGACCAAGGAAGGCAAGAGTTAGAAACAACAAATGAGGGGATGTGGGAAAGCAAGAGAGCTCAAAGGGAGGCAAGCCACTAAAGTGCCTGTGTGCTTTTAACATTATTTAACCTTGCAAACCAGCCTCTTGAAAAGAAAATGCTTTCTGGGATCAAAACGGTCCATGAGCCTCCATCTCAAAATGAAAACTGTAGAATTCGTAAAATACTGTAAGTCTGGGAAATAAGGCTCAATCCCCTGCATCACTTTAGTGTTAGTCAAACAGTTGCTAATTTCTACAGTGCCTTGACCCCTCCTTTTGCAGCATCCAGCTGAGGACTCAGGAACAATTCAGAGTAGCTGCCTTCATCCTCTGTCACCTTCAGAATCCAAAGACTCAAACTGATAGCAGAATTCTTCTGCAACATGACCATACCTTCCTTGGGAGACAGCTGTCGAAGGAACTTCCATAGCGCCAGCGGTATCCTTGATCTTGGAGTACTGAGTCATGGCAGCTCTAAGACTCAGAATTCAAAGGAGTATTTTCAGGAGGCAAGACAACATCTGGGTTCTCGGGCACTGACTCTGACATGTCATGAGACCAGCCTGTAACTCCGCTTCATCCATAGCTTCAGACCCTGTCAATAACCTCAAATGGCACAGAGGACAAAGTGGTGATGCATTTCTTGGTGGAAAAGACACCAACTTTGTCCCATGCTGCTTTTGAGGAACCCGAGCCCCCAGTCCTCTATCCTGTGATCCCATAATCCTTCCAGGACATAGAGGTTCATCTGGGTAAGCCTCTCTCAGATGACCTTGTTCACAAAATCATATCATGGAATCCAGGTATGCAAAGACAGTGCAATCAATACGATAAATCAGAAACAGGTTTAACAAATATTGTGATCAGTTAAAATAATATAAACTGCCATCAGAGCAGTCACATTTCCCCTCTGAGCTCTTGCAGACCAAAGGGAACAGCGGAACAGCAGACACAATTTTCCCATACCTAGATCACTTACCAAAGTTTCACACTCACCTACAGTAAGTGAAACTAACTCTCAGACACAGGGATACAGTATGTGCCTACGGTTACTTGCTCTGTACAGTAAGACTATTAAATACATCTGTGGAGACTGCCATTGTACACTGCTTCCCTCGCTGCCCCTAAAACAATGAGGCCTCAATCTTTTTCATCATTTTGTGGCTATTTTGCACTGCTCTGGTAAATTTAAAGTAGCCCTAAAGTTGGCATATCTGGCTACAGCGATATTTCCCCCACCTAGAGAAATCCTAGATTGGCAGCCATAATGGCTCCTATGTCAACCCCTCTCCAGGCTGCTGGCATACAGGGCATAACTGGAGTGTGCTATGCTCTAATAATCTCTGGCTGCAGCATGGCCTCGGGGGTCACTAGTAACCAGAGCAAATGAGAACAGCCTTCAGATCTGGGCCTGAAATACTCCACAATTAGAGGATAGACTAAGTGCCTTCAAGCTTCCCCCATCTCACTTGCTCTGAGTGTTTCTCAGCTGCAGCTGAGGATCAGTGCCTGCAACTCTCAAAGAATACAGAAAAAAGCATATCTACTAAATGCAAATCCCCATTCCTTCCAGTGATCCTCACTACCCCAATCCCAGGAGAGACTCTAGAAACTGTGGACACCATTAATCATCTTCTACTTCTTAGAAGGCAGAAATAATGTAGTTAGGAAGAGGTCTTCCTTTCCTCTACGTGCTTTGTGCAGGCTCCGCTTTAATAAAAATAACAATCCTGCTTTGCTCTGAATCTGTGTGACATTCAGTTCATATAGATTGCTCTGATTATTTTTCCTCTCACCCATTTTGTAGAATGTGCCTTCCATACCTCACCTTTATCTCTCCTGTCTCACCCTCTGTTCCATATATACCTAGAGATTGTTTCTTGGGGCAACAAATAATCCTGGCTCATGAATATCCGATTCATGTAAGTTAGATGGCAAAATCATGTTCCAGCAGGGTTATTTTATATAAATTATAGAAAAGCAGACTTTCTGCAGTGGAAGACAGTTCAGATCTTTAATATTTAGATGTTTGGATTCTGTATAGCGCTTTCATTTTCACAGCAGCTGTGGACACATTGTTTCCAAGCCTGTCTGTGTGCAGACTGTTTTCTGAGCCACCTTGTTGAAACACTTTCAGCTTACATCAGTGGAGTCAGTTGGCTTGACTTTATTTTTTTAAAATTCTTGTAAAATATGCATTTTGATATTCCACTTCCACATCTGCCATAAGTCAGTGAGAGCCCTTGTGATATCTGTTGTGAAGTGCTACTATAAATTTAACACAACGATGCTAAGCAAAGCAGTGCAAAGCAACCTTAGAATTCTGAAGGCTAGTGGTGATCACAGAACAATAATATTAGCATTGCATGGCTAGCTTGATCTTTTTTTCTACTGTAACCTTAACACTGTTTCAGACATTGATCAAAAATAAGACAATTCAGTATCTAATTATAATTAAGTGGCATTTAATTAAAACACTTTTCCTAAGTGGTCTTTGCTGAATCATTTTAACGGGCTCATTTGGGTTATCACATATTGTTTCTGTTTATATCATGTGTAGTGGGAGTTGACTTGATTGGTGAATCTTAATATGCTCTATACAGCTGTTCACCACATACCAAGTAGCTGATGAGCAAACATTAGTTAGCTGGTGAACGCAATAATAAACTGAGATCTGTATGTATTGTGTAATCTGCCACATATATGTGCCAATTACTTTTTGTACCTTCCATTTTGCTTTAACTGTGAATAGCTTTAAAATATTCTACAAGCCTCCTTATGTTTTAAAACTTTAAACTTGATTCCCACTTAAATATTTACATTTACACATTTTAATTTCTTTACATATTGTGACTGGACTTTTCTTCAGTGTTGCAAGAGCTATCAATGTTTCTTCCCAGACAATTTAGTGAATTAACATGCTTGCCAGTTTTAAGGCTGCAGAAATGTTCCGTGCTCACTGCTGTGAGCCTTACACTTGGCAAGTGCCCACAGGTCTGCAGTGATGTTTAAAATAACTTTATTCATTGGCAATTCCGCCATCATTTATGAGTGTCATCTCTCTCACTGTTCTGACCACGTTCTTCTCCTCCTCACCCTCCTAACAGGCATCCTGTCTTCTGCTGCATCATATTCAAGCTCTGCACTAGAACTCGTCAACATCTATCAAACCCTTTCTTTCCAATGGAAAAGGGCACATTTTCAAAATGGAAAAAATTCACAAACTTTTAGTTCTTCTGAAATACTTGATGGGGTTTTTTTTGTTTTACTGAATTGTTTTTGTTCTAAAGTAATTTTCATTTTTGGTGTCTCACTGGGAAACCTTAGGTTGAGTACAGGCTCTCATGTTAGGTGGTATCTTTCTGACTTGGTTGGATGAATGTGCAGATAAATTCTTGGAGAATGTGTGTGATATGCTGACTCCAGCAGCGTCTCACTCTGGTGTCCCTTTGTGCTTGGAGAAGCAGGCTCATAGTGTGTGGGCACATTGGGGTCACTGAAGCAGGCCAGGTACTTTGATTTCATAAGCAGTACTATTATCACCCTCTTGGTGTGAGGTTTTCATTAGTGTTTGCTTCTCAGCACTGCTTGTTCACCTGTTGGGTGGTGGGAAAATATTTCCCTACTCCTGAGAGGTTCAAAGGGGATTGGCAGTGTGGTAAAGACATCTCAAAAAGGCCTATGGCTAGTTCTTAGTTTTTGAAAGAAGAAGACTGGTGACAAGATTGGGATAGACCAGCGTCCCATCCTATGAGTTCCTCTGAGCATGGCAGACCACAAACAGAGGCTGCAAAGAAGCAGCAGTCCTTTCAGATACAATTAAAGGGACATCTTTCACCTCCAGCTTGGGATTGCTCACTGGGAAGGGCGTTGCCGAATTCCTTAAACAGCCCTGGGAAGGGAAGAGGACTCACTGGTGACCTGGAGCTTCAGGAGAGGACTATTCCCCTGACAAATATTGATGTTGAAGGTTGTGATAACTTGTAATGACATCAGTGATGCTGAGGAGGTTTTCCTTCAAAGTGCAGCTCCAGTTAGTCCATCCTTCGTAAACTCCTACCAGCATGAGGGTGAAGCTGTGCCAGAGATTACTCCAGGGCATGCTGGTGGCCAGGGAACTATCCCTCTATAAATGCTGAAGGCCTTTTTCAGTCCTGGCATGGACATTTTTTTTTTTTTTAGCTCTCAATTGGGATGAAATGTGACTGCAGCCACTAGCAATGCAAAGAGGCTTTGTGTGCATTGGTAGGAGGGCATTGCTCCTTCAATATGTCCCTTTTGGCAGCCAACGGCAATTTAGATCCCAGGTGTCAGGCCCAGTAAATCAACAAAACCATCCTCCTGGCTTTGGAGGTTTTTTTTTTTTTTTTTTAAACTGACCAGTTGGACTGTACAAGGGCAGTGACTCAACAGCAGGCTCACAATGTCAGTCTAGGCAACAAGAAATGCTTCTGAACATCAGGAATGACTACACAAAATAGGAACACTGGAACTGTTAGTGGCTGAGTTCCAGAGCAGTCACACCCACTGAGTCCACAGAACTTCAAATACCAATGGAAGTACCACTGCTCACAAGGGTGGCAGCATCATTGTCAGCACCAATCTCAACTGACCGCGTGCCACCCTCTGTGTGCAGCTTTGAGAAGCAGCATGCTGTGCACCACATTGTGTAGAAACTGACAGTTGTCACTGTGGTGTGATTAAAGACCCTGACTTATCACCTGGCTTTGAGGTTACAGATGACTGGGTCAGTGTTATGAAGGCAGTGGCTGGTGGTAGACTTTCACACATTCCTTGCCTTGCCCATTACCTGAGTCTTGCTGCCTGAGAATTCCTGCCAAAAGATAGAAATGCCTGTAATTGTCCTACTATGGCCTGAAAGATCTGTGTGAGAGGTGGCTCTAGAGGGTACTGACCTGTCACCACCTCCCTATACGTGGAGAAGGCAGGTTGCCTGTGAAGGAAGGTTTCCCTGACACCTCTCTGCCAGGGAGCAGAATCTGCCATCCTGTACTCCCTTACTGTGACTGACAGAAGTTTCCCCATTCCCTTTCCTCTTCTCCCATAGATATTACTCCTTCATATTACCCTCCCCTGGAGCCCCATTTCTTCTCCTCTCCAGGAGTGCAGGCACGATGACTGATAAAATATGTCCTCTTCCAGTTTAGTTCAATAACCAAAACATTTTTGGTTTAATTTCCGCCCCCAGAAACTTCAAATTGGAAACATCACGATTTATATTTTAAAAATATTTTGCAACCCTCTCCCCCTTCAAAATATTTAGATCAGCCTTCACCTACAATGTCTTACATAATTATACCCCAGACTACACTTAGGGACACAAAGGAAAGACTGACTATCTTGTTCCCTCTGTTATCTTTGGGCTTGACCTTTAATCAAGCAAAACTTCATTTGAAATCAACAGCAGTTTTACCTGAATCAGAACTGGTCCTATGAAGTTCTTTCTAACTCTACTCTTATAGAATAATGCTATGGAACTGAGATAAATGAGATTCAAGAAGTGGATCAAAATACCCATTTATTTTAAACAAATGAAAAATGTCCATAACTCTAATTTCTGGAGACCTCATCCAGAGCCCATTGACGTCAATGGAAAGAATCCTGCTAACTACAATTGTACAGAACGGGTCAAAAAGCTTGCAAAACCTACATCATTCTTGAATATATTCTACAGGTTTATAGAGCAATTTGTATAGCATCTTCTGGGTTTCATGCACATTAAATTTTATAGGAGTTTTGCATAAGAGTCATAGGGTTGATTTATTTTTTAATGTTTCATGCTGTTTGCTAAGCTGTAATGGTGTCTTGCCTTTTTTCTACCATCCATCCTCCATCTTTTTACTCAAATCCTGACTTAAAAAACTGTTTGTTTGATAAATACTGGTGAATTTTCTACCCCGGAACTCTGTGTGTGTTTTGTTTTGTCTCTTAGATCATTAAGCTTTATGAAGAGCCCAAATTGGCTCATCACCTCCAAAATGGGCTTCCCAGGACTAACAAGATTGCTATGGATCTTTACAGTGCAGGTCAAAAAGGTTCTTTCAAAAGTGTTTTTCGACAGAAAATGGGAATTTTGACACAGCAAACTTTTCCTGAAAAATTATCTGCTTTCTGTAGAAATGAGTTTTTGTTGAAATCTTTTTAAATGAAAAAAACTGAAATATTATTTTTGGCTGAAAACCAAAAAATTCTGGCTTGTACCTAAAAGCTTGTAGTTTTGAGTTCTTCAATTGAAGTCTAATTTTTTCTTTTTTGGGGGGAGGAGAAAAGATACATTTTCTAGTCTGCTCTAGTCATTTAAACTGCAAAAGCCCAGGAGCCCCTATTCTGTTGTAGTGCTCTCATCACCAGTTGTGCTTTAAGTACTGTGACTAATACCTGCCATGGGTGGTTCATTCTCTTTCCTAGAGAAGAGAATTGTGTGAGCGCAATGTAATGTTTTGATTTGGTCAGGTTTTGTGTTTGGGTTTTTTTTTATATATACGCACTGGTACGTATTTGTTAGAGAAGGCAAGACTGAAGAAGTGCACCTTGTGCTTGGCAATGGCTCATGAGGAATTATGGATCTTTAAAAAGCCTCCTTAGGCTCAGGGCCTATGAAGGGAAGCCAAACATTCTCCAAAGGGTCTAGGGAGATTAGGGGCCTTGGGAGAGGTGTAGTGTAGCAACAGAAGGTTTCACTCTTTTCTCCCCTAACCCCAGTGCCCTCCTGGCTGCCTGGCTGGCTGATCCTGCTTCCCCGCACTGTCACTTGAGCTGCCAATGAGCTGAAATTACTGTAGCTTATTAGTTTCCCATGACCCATGCTTACTACTTAAAATATTCAGAACTTTTTAAAATAAGAGTTTAATCACCTAATCTTTGGTTATGTGCAATACATTTCTATCATTTTACCTCTACTTCTTGGGGTCTCTTTTGCAGCAAAGTGAACAAAAACACTGAAATTTGTGAACGCTGGACACCTCTTGAGGGGGAAGGGAAGGAAGGGATGTCCTATTTAACTAATGAATCCTTCATCCACTAAGCATAAAATCGAGTAGGAAAAATTCTACCTCTGCCACAGACCGTTACCAATTGAAAGGTTGATATTTCGGTGTGAATTTTATGGGCAGGCAGTGCAAAATCAAGCTTACAATAGAAACTCTGTTGCAGCAGAAACTATGGAGCAGCTGTCACAGATCCACAATGATGGTCTGATGATGGCTGTCATTGAAATCAGGACCATAGTTCCTCCAACTTTCACTGAATTAACCAGGCAGTCAAATAGAGTAGAATGTGGAAAAATGTGCCTTTAAATCTGACTCTTATCCATGGCTATCAATAATGATAGAATCATAGAATATCAGGGTTGGAAGGGACCTCAGGAGGTCTGATTAACACATCACTCTCCCTATTTGACTGCGCAGGCAGATGTGCCTTTTCAAGTGATGATGTTACATACTTTCCCTTTAGAGTCTGAATGTCTTCATGATGAATGATCGTTCGATAAACATTTTACCTTAATGAGGAGCATGGTGTACATTTTCTTTTAGTTTTGTTTGAGCCATATGGGAGCCATATTATGCCTCACATTTTGTCGACCTGAATTTGAGGGGGAGGGGTGCATGAGGACATATCCTCTAACGTGTGTGTTTAACTGAAAATTAACTAATTTGCTTTTGACCTCTCCATTACGATTAGCAGAACACTAACTTTACTTTACACACCATTTATTTTTCTTTCGAAGTGGACTATCTCTTGTTCCTGATCTGGTGACTTCCATTTCAGATTAGGGTTTCTGGAGGCAAAATGCCCTGTTTGGGCTGAATCACAGCCTTTCAAAGAAAATTTTTCCCTGATTTAGATTGAGTATGCAGCCAGTCTAAAAACAAATTCAAAGTGTTGAGGTAGACTGAAACCCAGCCATTGTTTCAGCATTGGGTCTGTGTCAGATTTATCCTGTGGCTCTGCTGATGTCATTCTCATTATGGTAAATAGAAAGGGTATCTCTTTTGTATACATGATTTGGATAAGGCTTGAAGTATCATATTCTGAAGTGTCCTCCAATGAGAAGCAGCTTTGTTCTTATTGTGTTTAATGACCATCACAGACAGTACAGCGTGAGGCTATTTTTATCCTTTTCCCATGTTGGAAGCACACAGATGTAAAATGACCGGTTTCAGAGTAGCAGCCATTTTAGCCTGTATTCGCAAAAAGAAAAGGAGTACTCGTGGCACCTTAGAGACTAACCAATTTATTTGAGCATAAACTTTCGTGAGCTACAGCTCACTTCATCGGATGCATTCAGTGGAATTCTACTGAATGCATCCGATGAAGTGAGCTGTAGCTCATGAAAGCTTATGCTCAAATAAATTGGTTAGTCTCTAAGGTGCCACGAGTACTCCTTTTCTTTTTACAGATGTAAAAAATGCTATGCTACTGTTCCCCACATAGACCGAGTGTGTCTTCTAATCAGACGGGCTTCCTTATTACATGGATAAAGTCAAAGAAGACAGAGATCACTGTATATGTATTGCAGACAGATCAAATCCACAAGTGTTCCTGTTAGCTAGAGATGACCCGACTTGGGAGTTAGTGTGGAAATACAGACCTTTTTACTCCATTTTGTTTAGAAATTGAAAAACCGATTACGTTTTTGTTCAAAGAATATTACAGAATACAACATCCCTTTGTTTTCCTACGCATTGTGTGTGTGGGTTTTGTTTTCTGGTTTCTTTTTTAACAAAACAAAAAATAACGAGATAGTACTGAGGTCCACAATATGGATTATCTTATCTGGGTAACAGTTACCAAAATTTATCGTAACATTGATGTTTGTTTCTAAATGGTCTACAAACAGTCTTAATCTCTGAAATTTGTATACACTTCACTTATTCAGTAAAGGAAGAATCCTCTCTTATAATATGCATTCTATAGACAATGTGTATTTGTCTCCTGTGTCCTAACTTGAAATGATTTAGCAAAAAAATAAAAAAATAACTGGCTGTCCCTGATTATCTGTTTTAAAAAATGTACATTAGTAGTATAATCTTCTCTTAGGAAGAGTGCTCTGAAATCCTCTTTCAAAGTTTTACATTAGAGGAGGCTTGAATATATATATATTTTGTACTTTATCTGAGAAATAGTAGTCAAAGTTTGAAAATCCTTGGTCTATAGCTAACAAATGAATACTGGCAGAATGTCTGGATGCTTTTGATTTTTTTGTCATGATCTCTAGCTTGATCAGAGTTTGTAAAAAACAGAAAAGCTGCTGAGAGAGTTAAATGACATTGGATCATTTTTTAAAATCTGAATTTCTATACTTTCCTATCAACAGATTGGAAAAAAGTGGTGTCAAAATTTGACACTGTGTTGTGCCCACTAATTCAGAACATTTTTCTCCCTGTCAATCTTGCTCCAAAAAATATTTTGTACCACTGTACGCTGCTGCTATGAACAAAATCATTAAGCTTGCTTTGGGCATGATTTATTAGCAGAGTCTAGAAGGTACAAATACTACAGTTTATTTGATTTTTTTTTTTTCTTGTTCCTAAAAGATGACACATTTTTTAGTTGTCTACATTTGGTGCTGCTTATTATTGAAGGCAGCATGAGATCTGCACATGTCAGATTGCCTCTGGCTAGCAAATATATTTCTTGGATACATAATGTTTTAAACAGGAAACACAGGAACAAGTCTACAAGCCAATCTGTCTACAACTAATAAAGTATTCATAACATACTTCTAGAGCAAGAAGCTGAAAAGAAAGCACCTGTCCGTCACAAGCTATATGTAACATTTCCTTTTGTTACAAAAGTGAGACATTGACAGCATAACTGCTAATAACAACTCAAAATGAGTTTATTAAACTCTGGACCACGTCCCTTTTGTATTAAGAAAGCTATCACTTAGGTAGGATTTAAATTTGGCCATAGACTGAGTATGGGTTAGGCCATCAAATTGAGATTTATGAAACTAGGTTTCTAATTCCACTTGAGCTACAGATTCCACATATGATTTTGGACAAGTTAAATACTATGCCTCAGTTTACCCATCCATGAAATTGGTTTAGTGATAAGTACTCACCCTTGTGAAGAGCTTTGAGGTCTTCAAATGAAAAGTGCTAGAGAATACTTCACATTTATAAGGAGTACATACAAACATTGTAGGATGTATCTTTTCTGCAAGGTCTTGTGTCCTGACACTTCCTGCCAACCAAAAAACACAATAGGCGTACCTTGTTGTGGTGCCATACAATTTACTGGGAGCTGCAGAACAAGACTTCATCAATTGTCACTAATCACTGCCTCTTAGTGAATCATCTGGCTACACTCTGTAACAGCAGTGCAAAAACCCTGTCATTCCAGAATGCACCCTCTGTCTTCAGTGCCTGTGATCTAAAACTGATTAACAGTCCTAGTACTAAGCAGTAACCCAGAGACATATGAGGTGATCCTGTAGGTTAGAGGATGCAACTAGGAGAAATGGTGGGGAATTATTATCTCCTCTGGAAGGAGCCTCTCCACTCCTTGTTGTTCAGTCTTGAGGAGCATGTTGGATCCTTTGATCCTAGATGTTCAAGTAGCAGCCGTGGCCAAGAGTGTTCTCTCCCCCGCCCCACCACCCCTTACGTGCTTGACAGGTAAGAAGGATGTGACCTTTTTTTTTCCTGGACTTCCAATGCCTCTGCCTTTACTGATGCCTCCAGACTAGATTACTACAGTGTACTCTGCGTGCGGCTTGAAAATTCATCTAGTGCAATTGAATTGGGGGTTAGGGGTTGAGCCATTCTGAATTAAATAGGAAGGGGCTAGTAGCAAAGCATTTTCAGTCTTCATCTCTGGAATTTGCATTCATCTCTCACTTGATCTGGCAGAGTGTGGTTTTGATCTTCTTAAGGGTATGTAGTAAGACCTTTATAGTAGCTTGATACTAGATGATTTGTCCTTATGCACTTCCCACAGGGAGAGGTTATATGGGATATTATACTGGCTGTGGTCTTGGTTAGCTTATTTTCATACTGCTGCTGACTAGGTTTGCATCTGTATGTCTGTGTTACATATGCTCTCATAGCATCAGCTAGAGAAGTCATGTGACTACATCTCTCTGCATAGGTCATGTATTTGGGAATACACAGTCAAATCCCTTTAAGTAGCAGAAGAATGGGGACTCTGCACCTCTAAGCAAAATGGCCTAGTTACAGCATGAGGCAATTGTTCAGTATTAAAGGGGACATCTAGAGCTAAAGATATGGAATGGGTTGATCTGATACCTTCCACTCAATTTTCATTCCCACCTTTTATCATTTTATTTCACTATTTTTATTCATTAAATTTCCTCTCCTCCTCTTTCTCTTCTCTTTTCTTGTAATCTCATACCTTTCTTTATCTGTCTTCTCTACCTGCTTTCAGCCTATGTGGGGTTTCATCTCAAGTATTCAAAAACAGGTCTACCTTTATGATTTTCATTCTCTTTGAACAAGACAATAGTTGAACATTCTGCATTGCTCAATGCATAGTAAGCAAGTATAGACAGATAACGTCAAAGCTATGCCAAAGGTTTTATACTTCCTATATCGGTCGTCTTTTTGACTGCTGTATTTCTTTTGCATATGCTAGTGCATAAACATAATAAAGCTAATAAGCACAATAAAGGTCACCATATCATCCATAGTAATGAATGTATTTTAAAGACACTCAGAACAGCCCTGGCTACATCTTTGATTCCGATATGGAGAAGAAAGGAGGTCATTGTTGACGCTGTCAGTGATCCAATTGCATTAATGCAAATGAAAAATGTCTATGTGCCAGTCCATTTTAATATATATTAAAATGCTCAGAACAGATACTGCATGATAGATTAAGCTGTAACTAATTGTATTGTACGTTGAAGCCATCCCTATAACTCTTTCATTTTTAATTGACATGGCTTCAGTGTTTGGGTGGGTGGATGTTAAAAGCACCTTTAATTATTATTCTAAGTATAAGGGCTTTCTTGCTTTTGCCCTCACTAACACCCTATATATAAATAATCTATTTCAAAACGCTCTGTCTGCTTCATTTGTTAGCACTCTGTTTAAATACCAGCAGTGTCAAAGCTAGCAATGAACTCCGCTTGCAAGAGAGAGTATTGTTTATCTTATTGATAAAATGCATAGATTTATTAATGGGCTTTGTATTCCTGCACAACAATGAAGTCATCCTGCAGAAGTTCTTCCCTAAATTTATATCTGGCATCGAAAAGGGAAAACTGGGATGGCAGCTTATGACTCTTTCGTAAAACACAGAAATGAAACAAAGTAGAAACGTGGAGGCATGCTTAATTTGGTTCAAATTACACTTTACTATTTTAACTATCACTGGCATATACCTTAATTGAAAACACCTGGACTCTAGAAGTTAGTACAATGGGTCTCACTCTCATACATGAGAGGTTCAAAGTGCAGTGTGTTTCTTCTGAATGATAAATGGCCCTATGCAGGGCCAGATACGCTGATCTTGCCAAGCTGTGCTCAGTGCACTGATGGTGGGAGGAGTGACAAAGATAGTTTTATGCTTTGCTTTGTATTCATTCTATCCTTGTGCTGGTTGGGGTCCAGTCCAATCTTTGACATAGAGCAGAGCTGCCAAAAGGCTATCAGGGACCATTCTGGCAGCCAGGTATGGCAAGACTGCAACACAGGCTCCCCAGGGCATACTTTCTTACCTCTAGGAAAGCCCACCGTGCCATGAACCAGAAGGAAGCATGGCATAAAGCTGTGCACCATGCAGGGGTAACTTTTTAAGACTGGCTTTCCATATGTTTTGTGACGCCGGTGTGTGGGGGCATAATCTGGCCCATAGATTTTTACGGTGGATGTTCCCAGAACATAGATCGAAACATAAATAGTTAGCATTACATGCCCAACCATCCTGATGTGCACTACTGATTGAATATAATATGATTTACAGATTAAATGCACAGTACTATAAAACATCCACTTAATTGAGAGGTGAAATGGGTCTGTCTTTCTGCCAAAAAACGCTTTCAATCAGGATGTCTCTAGATGTTTAAGTGATGTTGGAAATATGTGCCATTGTCAAATATATTTCACTAATCATTTTGTCCTTGCCTCTCTGATATCAGATCTATTTAGTGTAAGCTAGATCATTAAATTATCAGTCATTACTATTTAGAGATACTATTGGGCAATATAAATTTGAGCGCTTTTTATTATGTGGAGAGCAAAACACACAGCTTTTTCTGTACATTTAGAATTAATAAGGCAATCTCTTTGTTCTCTACTTACCAGCCTGAAAGAGAATGTTAGTAGCAAAGAGTTAGTTTTGCCACACTTTACCTAAAACTGAATTGTTGATCAATTAAAAGACAATACGTTAGATGTCTTCAGTTGCGTTATGGTGGAATTAATCGCTAAACTGCTAATATTAAGTGTATGGTCAGCTCAGACTCCAAATTTCTTGGTCTAACTGCATTGAAATTACTTCAGTCTTGATGAGCAGGTTCTCTCCACCCTGAATTCTTCATTCCAGAAGATGTTTCCTTTCTATGACTGATGCAAAGACTTCTCTTCATACTTTTGATACAAAAGTACTTGGTTATTGCAGTGTTCATTAGAGGGGCTTCCTTGTTACTGCAATAAGTCTTATCGATAAATTCAAAATGCAGGAAGTTAGAATGTTCAAAGAATTGTTAACTGTACAGTGTGACTGAGACAGCTCCACTCAGCATAAAAATAATCCAGGGAACTAGAACACTTTTCTTTCCCCTCAGAGAATAATTGTATGTTATCACAGCCATTGTGGATATCCCAGAATCTCTAAGAAGTATAGCCTGGAGACATATGCATGTTTAAGTTCCCTGAATTGGGTATTGTACTACATCCTTAAAGTGTTGGATTAATGTTTTCCTTTCTTGACAGGCAAACCAGGGAAATGCATAGCAATTAAGATGATGTAGGATCTAATCCATTCTAATTTGAGATTATCCATGTTTACCTATCCACAATTGTCCACTAATCCTTTAAAGAAGAAAGTTTAATAAACTTTGATCCAGTGTGTTGTCATCAGGCAGGCATGTAATGTAGCATGCATCCAAATATCTGTCTAATTCCAACAAAGAAGCAGAGGGTATCTCCATATTCAGAGGCACTAAACAAAAAATAAAAAAATAAAAACCCTAATTGCAATGTTATATTGATTGATTTCACCTTTTATTTATTGGATGTCACTGCAATGAAAATATAATCAATCACAAGTGCTTTATTGAATATATTATTGGGCCAAAGTCTAACACCCTTAGTCCTCTATTGACTGTACTTGCAGAATAAGGTAATAATCAGCATTACTAAAGGTGACTCAGGGCCCTTTCTGAGCATTTGTACAAAAAAAAATGTTTGTCATAGGATTGGATTCTGAGCTACATACTCTATTTAGGCCAATGGAATTAGAATAGCTACTTCTAAGTTATAGTGGTATAAGTGAGTGAATAACCAGGTCCATGGTTTGACAGATGATAGGCCTTTGGAGGTCTTGTAAAGAAATTGCATCATTTTATTCTTAATATTCATTTATGTTAGAGATGTCCAAATGGGTATTGCTGACATTTTAAGATGCATGGCGGTGTGGTTTTTATTTTTAAGAATTGATTGATATTTTTTTTTTTGGAAACCTGAAAGGAAAGGAAAGATGAACATTAAAATTTAGCTCCAAAAGGTTTATGGCCTGTAGAATTATGAAGATTTTTCATCTCCGTATTTACACCACCAACATGGCAACTGAAGCTTGTCTTTTATTGATCATGTAGGCTGCCTAGAGGAGTTAGGTGCTCAACTTCCACTGAATTCTAAGAGGATTTGGGCATTTAATTCAGTCAGGCACATCTGAGAATCCCAGATGTAATTCTTAGCGCACACATCATGATTTTGATGTTCAAAGTGATTAACAAATAATTAATAAGACACATGCTGAACAATCAGACAATAAGTATGTGTCTTAAAGGTTCTCAAGCTGGGGGTGCAGAATGTATTCTGGAAGAGCATGAGATGTTTTAGGGGGAAAAAAACCTTACCCACAGCAATGAATAACTAGCAAAGCTGATTCTTCCAGACATATCAGGTCCTCAGATGATGCTGTGCATTTTGAAATACGTCTATTAAACTTGTATAACCTTGTACGAAGATGCATAATGTAAAATCTGGTTTTGTCAAATATATGGGTCAAATATATAGATGCATATATATACGCACACATGTTATATATTATGCATCTATACATTAATCTGTTTGCTACAACGCAGTGTGCACATTTAATTGTAAGCATCAACCACAATCGCAGTTTTTTGTTTTTGCTCTTACAATGGATCATTGGCTCTGCTTGAATCAATACCTTACTGTTTTTAGTGTTTAGTGAGACTTGCATGCTTTTTGTATCTGTATATGTACTTGTGTGGTGTGGGGTGTAAACTACTACGACACCATGGGGGGAAAGCACGATTAAATACTTTTGAGAACCACTCTTCTATTTGCTGTGGAATCATAACACTTTTTTTCCCCAGTGGGAATCCCCAATTAATGGAAGTGGGCAGATAATTACCATAGTGGCTCCTCACTTGCACATTTTTCTATTTAGACCTCTATGGCAAGGACCTCTAGGGAGGTGAGAAAGCAGGTTGGTTGGATGGTCAAGGCCCACAATATGTATATAATAGATGTGGAAATGGGAGGCCTGTTCAAAGGCTAATAATGTGTCTTAGGCAATTAAATCACAGCTATGGTATATCAATCAGGATCTGAATGGAAAGCTGTAAATAGATCAAGCATTACTCGTCGTGCAAGCCATTAACATACAGAAGGTGAAACGGGACAACCCAGATCATATTACATAGAATCATAGGACTGGAAGGGACCTCGAAAGGTCATCTAGTCCAGTCCCCTGCACTCATGGCAGGACTAAGTATTATCTAGACTATTCCTGACAGGTATTTGTCTAACCAGCTCTTAAAAATCTCCAATGATGGAGATTCCACAACCTCCCTAGGCAATTTATTCCACTGCTTAACCACCCTAAAACCATAACCACATAAAATAGGCTGTTGAAACTCTGCCAGTAACTGGAGATGTGACCTTTTGTGTCCAAAACAAGTGGTCTCATATGGACTGCAATGCATATAAACTATACTATCCAGCCAGTGGAACATCTAGATTTTGAGTTAGTTCAAACAATTTTTTTCCTAGAATTCTTTTTTGATTTTTAATGAGAATCCCCATATATTTGACACAACCAGATTTTTCTTCCACAAAGATCTTTCCATTTCATTAAAAAGCAATTTTACACATGGGGGAAAAATGTTTTAACAGAAATTTTTCAACCATCTGTATATTTGATACATTATGTATCTACTTGTCTTTCTTTTGCTTAGTTCACTTCTGTTGATTTAACTTGCAAGTTTTTCAGAGCAGGACTTGCTATTTTATCTGTCTAGTGCTGATTAGATTGTTGGAACTGAATCTGAATCATCATAATAGAAGACAGCATAAAAATATAGCATAGATTAATGGTGTTAAAGGTCAGCTTCCTATTTGCAAGCATAGGTATTATCTGAATCCATTTTCAGGTAGGTTTAAATATCAAACATCCAGTCTCAAATTCTCCTGTGATTACTTCTGCTGAAATGCTAGACAATCAAATTTGCATTAATTAGAAAAAAATAAATAACTTTAAAATTAAGTTTAAAAAACAACCTGGAATGAGGGAAAAAAGCAGCCAACTTAGGTTTTCTCTGAATATGGGCATGGCTGACAGCTGCACGGCTTTTTCCATGTCACACTGTTTTTGATATTTATGTTTGCTTTTTTATAGTGCAATATTCTTCCTAATTTAAGAGCTGACAGCTTAATTATATGTGATTGATATGCTTATTTTGGGTGAGCCACTACCAGACTGTAAAATATAAACATTATTCTTACTAGTATTTACTTAGCTTTACAAGTAAAGCATTTCAGAGAAAATGGCAGTGGGACTCCAGGAGCAGAAACAAAAGGCAGAACTAGAACTGGGTGTATTTTTTTCACCGAGCAGTAAATTCATCAAAAAATACATTCGCAAATGTGGATTGCTATTAGCTAATAGTTTCGGCAAAAAAAAAAAGAAGCTAGGACTTTTTTTTTTTTAGAAATGTGAAATTTTTTTTGACATTTTCAAAATGAACCATTTTAACATTTAGGTTTTAAATCAACATTTCATTTAGAAAAAGCAATTTGTTTGACGTGAACACAAATTTTGTTTGGTTTCAGCAAGAATAAAAATAATCACTTTGGTTCAAAATGAACCACACTTTTTTTTTTGATTTTTTTTAAAAAATATTTTGGCTTCTAAAGTGAAAAATCAATTATTTATTCAGTTCTAGTCAGAACCTCCTTGTAAATGAATCAGAAAAGTCAATTATGAAGTGGCCTACTTGGAAGCTTTACCACTCAGCACAGAGCCCCCAAGCTTGTACAAGTCCCTGTTTAACACTTCTGTCAAATCACTACTATTCTCCCCCCTCCCTTCCCCCGCCCACAGGTGTAGACAAGATGGGGAGGTGCAAATCAATGCCCCTTTCCTCAGAGCCCCATGGGATTAAGTTTTTGGGTGGAAAGAGAAGGCAACATTCTCCTTGTAGGTGCTGGGTGCTACTTCCCCACACACAGACAGCTATTTACTCCTGCTTCTGACCTAGCTATCATGAGTGGGTTTAGCATTTTAACAAACCCCTGGAAGTAGTGAATCTGACCAGTATGTCAGACTGAAAAAGCTGAAAAACACCCCCAAATTCAACATATTCAGTCCTGTTAAACACATTCAGATCCTAACTTCCATAAACAAATTAAGTCTGTCCGCCAAATGTCCCTCACAAGTGCATGAATTGACATAAGCAAGGACCTGGTTACACCCACCCTATTCTGCTTACTGAAGAGTGCAGTCTGAGGTCTTAATTTTACCAGAGCTGGCCAAGAGAACATGTAAACCAGGGGTGGCCAACCTGTGGCTCCAATGACACACGCGGCTCTTTAGAAGTTAATATGCAGCTCCCTGTATAGGCACCGACTCCAGGGCTGGAGCTAGAGGCACTAACTTTCCAGTGTGCTGGGGGGTGCTCACTGCTCAACCCCTGGCTCTGCTACAGGTCCTGTCCCCACTCTACCTCTTCCTCTGAGCCTGTCATGCCCTCACTCCTCCCATACACCATGAAACAGCTGATCGGGAGGTGCGGGGAGGGTCAGCAGGGATGCCAGCAGGCGGGGAGGGGGAACCTGAAGGGGGAGGACCTATTACTGTGGCTCTTTGGTAATGTACATTGGTAAATTCTGGTTCCTTCTCAGGCTTAGGTTGGCCACCACTGATGTAAACCATGCAGTTGCACATGTTGCCTCTAGGATTTGTCAGCTGTCATAAGCTAGGCAGCACTATACTGGAGCAGTTGGCGGGTTCAGGCAGTAAAACCTGTTAGCTTCTCAAGTTGTTGCTATTGCTTACAATATCTCCAATAGCAGTAAGGTGGCATCGGCATCAATTACCTTCTCCTATTCACCCAACACTTTGCTGAACCATGGATCCTTCCATCCCACCCCTTTTCTTTTCTCAGTCTTAGAACAAAAATAGAACTATTTTAAACTTCTCCAGATATAAGAATTACATGTTAAATAGTGTTCACTTACCAGTACATGTAGTGCTCAAGTTGAATGTTAGTGCTTGCTGATATTGTAGATCAACCATAATGTTTGTTTCTAGGTTTCAGAGTAGCAGCCATGTTAGTCTGTAACTGCAAAAAGAAAAGGAGTACTTGTGGCACCTTAGAGACTAACAAATTTATTTGAGCATAAGCTTTTGTGGGCTACAGCCCACTTCATCGGATGCATAGAATGAAACATATAGTAAGAAGATATATATAGATATAGATATACACATACATACAGAGAAGTTGGAAGTTGCCATACAAACTGTAAGAGGCTAATTAGTTAAGATGAGCTATTATCAGCAGTAGAAAAAAACGTTTGTAGTGATAATCAAGATAGCCCATTTAGACAGTTGACAAGAAGGTGTGAGGATACTTAAGTATCCAACTTTTCTGTATGTATATATTTTGACAGGGTCGGGCCAGATGGCTACAGGAGAGTAATAGACAGATATATTAGCCCCAGGCTAAGTAGGTCCCTTTTCCCTGGGTAAGGTAACAGAGAAGGTTCCAGAACAATCAGGAACCTTCTGGAGACAATTAAGACAGACAGGCTGATTAGAACACCTGCAGCCAATCAAGAAGCTGCTAGAATCAATTAAGGCAGGCTAATCAGGGCACCTGGGTTTTAAAAAGGAGCTTACTTCAGTTTGTGGTGTGCGTGTGAGGAGCTGGGAGCAAGAGGCACTAGGAGCTGAGAGTGAGAATGCGGACTGTTGGAGGACTGAGGTGTACAAGCATTATCAGACACCAGGAGGAAGGTCCTATGGTGAGGATAAAAAAGGTGTTGGGAGGAGGCCATGGGGAAGTAGCCTAGGGAGTTGTAGCTGTCACACAGCTGTTCCAGGAGGCACTCTAGACAGCTGCATTCCACAGGGCCCTCGGCTGGAACCCGGAGTAGAGGGAGGGCCCAGGTTCCCCCCAAATCCTCCCAACTCCTGGTCAGACACAGGAGGAGTCGACCTGGACTATGGGTTCAGAAAAACGGCCAAGCTGAGGGCTGCCGTGAGGCTCCAAGGCGAGCAAATCCACCAATAAGCGCAAGACCCATCAAGGTAGAGGAGGAACTTTGTCACAATATATATCTTTTTACTGTATGTTCTATTCTATGCATCCGAGGAAGTGGGCTGTAGCCCACGAAAGCTTATGCTCTAATAAATTTGTTAGTCTCTAAGGTGCCACAAGTACTCCTGTTCATTATGTTTATGCAGTTCCAAATTTACTTTGTCTTCAGTCAGACTGAATTCATTCATTAAGGATTTCAGAATAGGCTGGAACTGAGTTCCAGAGGGGAAAAACTGGCTGTGTTTCTAAGCCACAAAAATTCAGATTAACCAAAGTGAGCGATTAGAATTCAGGTTTTCAATTCAGTGCTCTTGTCATAACAATTGCTCTGAAAAAGTAATATTTCAGTGTTTAACAGAAAAGGATTTCTTAAAGATAACTTGACTATTAACTTATTTTCTTACTGTCTAATTTCCAAAACGAAATATTGCAACTATTTCCCTACTAATTATATTATATTTAATATTAGTCATCTCACTAAACAGTGGTATTCTAGCATTTTCAAAAATAGGCTGATCTTTTGTGTTCATTGGAAAAAAAACAAAGGACAAAAAGATGTGGGGGAGGAAGTTGTTAAAGCACAAAAGGTCTCTTCTTTCTTCATAGATAAAAGATACTCTGTATCAACCTGTGATGATATTCCAGACTAATTCTTCAGTTTTTAATAAAATATATTCAAAAACTGATTAAATCAATTGTTTGGTTACTTGCATGATTTTCTTACTTTATTAAAAATTAGATTATGCTGATACAAAATGGCATACTATGTTACCATGATTAAACAAAATATGCCCTATACTACTATTAAGAAAATACAGAAGATTAGAACTTTCTTTTATTTCCTAGGTGACTGAATTGTTCTGTTGGCAGTTTATTCTTAGGACAGTGATTGCATTTGTTTTCCAAATATGATGATCTGCTTGATCTTTATGATGATATCAGGTGATGTCTGACATGACATTTTGTACTCACTCTACTTTTAGTTCATGGAAGATATATCCACCTAATGTCTTTCAATGTATGGCTATAAGGGGGAAGTCTACAGTTTGGGCATGGAGTACTTTATTGAGGTAGAAACCATCTCAGCACCAAATAGAACTCAGTCCACCAAACTCTTCTTCCATGTGCCATTGTCCAGTTCCAGGCCATGGAGGAGATTACATCAGGTGGGTAGGCAGTACTGTACTAGCTGACTCCGTAAATGGTATCTTCCCTTTGTGGGAAGATTCCCTCACCTAGTATGAAGGGCTTTGGGAGTGAATCTGACAAACTGTGAGTCTCCATCTTTCCACCTTCCTAAGCTGTCAGGCCTGAGGAAGGATCTGATCCACACTTTCTCTCCTAGGCTTTCTCCCATCAATTCTGCGTTGCTTCCAGTTTCTACTATTGTCAGAAGTCTGAGTACACAAGACCATGCCCATCAGCTCAGAGATATGGAATGTCATAGCTGGATCACTAGCACTTGGAGTGCAACTTCTAGGCACCACTACAGGGGAGAGGAGCCACTGAATGAAGACTTTCAGTTGCCATTTTTCACAACTTGATGCATACTCTGACAAGTGACTGAGGAGCATTATGGCCAGCAGACACACAACTATCTCATACACCTAATTTGGAAGAAGCATTTGTTTTTCTGGATATTAGAAAGTGAACAATACCTAACAGAAAGACAAGAAACTCCAAGACTGTGAGGAGCAGGGCTGTGTATTGCTTGTAGTCCAGGGGAAGGTAGCAAGCAGTGGTCCCCTTTCTGGGCATGTTGATTATATAGGACTTGAAAAGAAAAACAAATGAATGGGCTAGTCTTTCTAGATCCCTGTGCAGGGGGGGAAATTATCTTGGGCAAAGTGTGCAAGAATGTCAGACCTTTTGCTGGATGATCATTGCCTGAGCAGATCAGATAACTCAGATTGATAGGATTTATAAAGCTATCTCCACACCACTACATTTCTTCTCTTCAGATTGTTCAGCTTTCACCTCCTTGGCCAAAGTTACACTGAGGAGGTTAAGAAATTAATCAGCATCTCAAAATCGATGGCAGGGAATGGTTAACCCCAAGACAAGAAGTAAAAGATCAGTTTCTGGATCCAGAGTGACCCCTATCCTCCATTTCACATGCTGTATCTTAAAGGAGGACACTGCTACCAGAGAATGCTGCTAGGGTAAGTATTCTGTTACTGGCTTACAAAGTAAAATATTAACTTTTTATTGCCTTTCCAAGGCAGAAAAGAATAATAGGTTTAGAACAGTGGTTCCCAAACTTGTCCCGCTGCTTGTGCAGGGAAAGCCCTTGGCGGGCCGGGCCGGTTTGTTGACCTGCCATGTCCTCCGGTTCGGCCGATCGCGGCTCCCAGTGGCCACGGTTCACTGCTCCAGGCCAATGGCAGCTGCTGAAAGCAGCACAAGCCGAGGGACGTACTGGCCGCCGCTTCCAGCAGCTCCCATTGGCCTGGAGCAGTGAACTGTGGCCACTGGGAGCCACGATCGGCTGAACCTGTGGATGCGGCAGGTAAACAAACTGGCCCACCCGCCAGGGGCTTTCCCTGCACAAGTGGCAGAATAAGTTTGGGAACCACTGGTTTAGAAGGATAGTGTATACGTATACTAGCCATGGGAAAACCTTAAAAGATTATGGGCTAGTTCCTCATCTGCTGTAAATTAGCATAGCTCCATTGAAAATACTGGAACTTCACTGATGTCACTAAGCAGTACCAATTTATACCAGTTTAGGATTAGACCCTATAGTACCATATTATTAATATTCTGGAACATTGTTCTAACAAAGAGAAGATGTTCATCATACAATAACCTGTGTTTCTAATAATTTTTCCGAAGGAAATATTTTACCCTTTACTACATTACAAACTTTCCCCTCTGATTATATATTCAGCATGTGGTATGTAGACTGAAGACTCCCAAGAGTAGTAGTCTGTTCCCAGCAGAGCAGAGGCCTGGTGATGGGGATCATGTATTGGACCTTTTTTGCACGGAAATGGAGGGGTCCATTCCTCAGCTGTCAGTCTAGCATGTTTTATAACACTACATTCAATTTTTAATTTTTTTAAAAAATAAATAAACCCCAAGAATATATGTGTAGCAATTTTTTTCTTAATACAGTACTGGAAATGCAAAATCAGAGCATGCTTTAATTAAAACTGCAGTATGAAAAGAAATCCCAGTCATAAGTCCTTTGCTATATAAATGTACCACCGATAGATCTGTCAGATATTATAACAAACAGACTTTTTCTTTCCCTTGGGAGTTCAAGTTAGATTACTAAATTCTCTTAGCAGGGGAGAGGATTACTGTGGCTTTTTATTTCACCCACTCTGAGGTTATTGTATTTATTCTTTTCCTTAGCCTTCGTACCACAGATTTATAGTTAACGCTTCCTTTGGATACTGTGTATGTTGTCAAAACCTGTGGCTGATTCTTTGGTTTGATCAGTTAAGTAGTCTTTATATTAACAATATTCAGTAGCTTGGATGTAGTTACTTGTTGATATTTTTGCATCTAACATCCTGTGCCCCAAAAGTCTTGTAATCTGTTTTACTACTTCTCCTGTTTTATCAGCTGATTATTGCAGCTGAGTATTTTACCTTTTGGGTGTTTCAATTATGCATTAATGCAGAATGTTTTATGTGATTAAGAGTAATAGATTTCTTTTTGCCATCTGACTGACTTGGTTCATGAACAGAGTCAGCTATATATAACTTCTGCAGATTTGCTACAATGCTGTATTTGGTTTTGTTTTCTCTTGATTTCATTTGATCTGATTTTTTTAAGTGGAAGGAGGTCTTTTGGCATCTGCTTAGAAAGAGTTAGTTTAGATTTAAATTGCTTGTTTATCTGCACATAATGTGGTAAAATGCACATGCCTATAGGAATTATTTTATAGTCTAAGAAACTAGGTACGAATCATCACCTCCTTTGGCTCTTGCCTTTTCCAGCAGACTTTGATTTATTTGAACTGTATTCTCAGACAGTCTATTTGCTTGTGGATTTCTTAGCAATACACTGCTTCACATTTGAATTCCCACTTACAAGCATCTTTAGAGTCCCTCACTAATACATTACGATCCATTGACTGATTTCATTATTTCAGGTACACCACGGCTACTGGAAATGTTTCTTCTGTGTGTGAATGATCACAGTATTACTTTTGGTGTAGAGGTGTTATTTCAAACTACTATGAGTAAATGCTCACAAATGAAAATGAGCAAGTCTGTCCCCAGATTTTGCCATGGGCAATGTGGAATTTCATAAGTTATGAGTATCTAGTTCTGTTGAAGACTTCAATGCAGCTGACACTTGTCAAATTTAAATATAATTATTTCTACCTCTCCAGATTCTGTACATATGACCATAACATCATCTCTCATTCCAAGTGTTTTAATTTCTCCTTTATTCTAAAATTGATGATGGTTAAATGACACGCAGTTTTTCATGCTTTATCATCATTCTTTCAGTCTCAAACATTCCATCTATCCAGCTCATGCTTATTCCTGTAGAAAGTGGAATACCTTTTTGCCTGCAGGCCAAACGTTTTACATTACCATTTCAGGCTTTAAATGTTTCATCTTTGTCTCTGATTTAATTTTGGCCAGTTTTCGGTCACTTATTTCTCAGATTAACAAAAATGTGAGCTAATGCATTAAATTCATCATGATTTGGGACACTTTTTTATGCAGATTAAACTGCTGGTAAATTCTGCAGGTGACACAAATTGGTGGAGTGGTAAATAATGATGGAAACAGGTCAGTTGTACAGATTGATGTGGATTGCTTGGTAAAGTGGGTTCATCAGTACAAGATGCATTTTAATACAGTAAAGTTCATAAATCTAGGAACAAACAATGTTGGTCTCACAAGTTGGAGGAAATATAGTGACACTGAACAGGATTTAGGGATCATGGAAGATAACCAACTGAAAATGTACCCCCATGTGATGCTGCAGCTCTACAAGGGTTAATCCAATCCTCGAATGTATAAGCAGGTGAAGATGAAGTAAGAGAAGGGAGGTTGTATTACCTCCATATATGGCATTAGTGAAACTATTACTGAAATACTGTGATTAGTTCTGGTGTCTCTACTTTATTAAAAAAAAAAAAGTAGAAACATTGGAAAGCGTCTAGAAGAGAACTACAAGAATTATTTGAAATCTTAAACACGCTTTATAATTAGAGATTTACAGAAGAATAGGTTAATAGGTGACTTCATCATGGTCTATGAGCACCTACTTGGGGAAAGAGATTCTGATAGTCAAGAGCTCTTTAATCTAGCCAACAAAGGTATTACAAAATCTAGTGGTGGAAAGCTGCAGCTAGGGGAATTCAGACTAGAAAAATTGCCAATTTTAGACAGCTAATAATTTTCACATTGGAACAACTTACCTCCAGATGTAGTGGATTTTCCATCACTTAAAACCAAGACTGGGCATTTTTAAAAATGCTATAACTCAAACAGAAGTTTCATAGATTCCAAGACCAGAAGGACCATTGTAATTAGTTAGTCTGACCTCCTGTATAACAAAGGCCATAGAACTAATGTGCTTGATGCAGAAATTGCTGGGTGAGATTCTCTGGCCAGACTGGATTATCTTAATGACTCTCTGACCTTAATCTAGGAATCTATAAATTCCCATTGAACCAGTGGGGATTTGCACTATGTAGAATTATAGGATTTTGCTCAAAACTTTTTAATCTTTGTTCTGATTTCCTGTTTATATAAATGTGGTGTTTCTTGCTCTTGCATATGAAGAAGTTTTATTGGTTGGCTTTACTGATCTGTGCATTTTGTTGAATTACTTAGAAATGATTATCTACAAATTTATGTGGAGTGCTTCTGTATAAAATTCAACCTCTGTGCTAAATTGGTGCAACTACATTAACTTCATGGCGTTACTCCCTTTTACACTAGAACAGAATGTCTGACAGTATCTGTTTGAACCATTATTAATGTGTATATCAAATTTATGTACTGGAAATTACAGTTAAGTGACTTTGGCAACATAAATGTATGTGATGAATTAAACTTATTTTACTTGCCTAATATCCACACACAGATTGCAGTTTCCTCCTCTTGTATTCATTATTTGAATTTGACAAATAGTGTCTTTTAAAAATTGTTACACTATGGATGGCATATGAGTATTCAAAATGAGTTATGTTGCTTAGTTGTGACTGGTTAAATACATTATATGTATTTCCTTTCCCTACTGAATTATAATGTTCAAGCATTTCTAATGCAAATACTTCAATATCCAGATTAAGATATGGTTTTCGCACATGGAACATCTGGCTTTTTTTTTTATTCGTTTTCCACCAAAGAGTGTATATCTTGTAAAACTCGATTGCTCAAATGCCTGTGGTACACAACCACAAAATGGAATTGAGCACATCCAAAGCGAGTTCATTTCCACAGCAATTCATTCATGTGATTTTTTTCTTGTAATATTTGCATTTGAGTCCAAACTGAGCACATACATTTTTATTTGAAGCATATAAACTGATTATGGGGAACTGGTCAGCCTTTAGGTTGAAACTCACATCCATCACACCAGCCCATCAAAGGTTCTGGAACCTATGTTGCTTATCAAAAGAAATAATCATTACATAAAAGTCAACTTCCCCTCAAAAACCAACAGTGTGCCAGTTCAGGCACCAGTTACAGGAAGGCTATAGTGAAGGTCTATATATCCTCACCCCATGAGTCACAGAGCTGCCTCTCACTTACTCTGGTGATTCTCATATTTGAGGGCATGTCTACACTACCTGCCAGATCGGTGGGCAGAAATCGATCCAGTGGGGATTGATTTATCACGTCTAGTCTAGATGCAATAAATCGATCCCCAAGCACTCTCCCGTCGACTCCTGTACTCCAGCTCTGCGAAAGACGCAGGCGGAGTCGACGGGGAAGCGGCAGCAGTCGACTCACCGCGGTGAAGACCCCGTGGTAAGTCAATCTAAGTACGTTGACTTCAGTTACGTTACTCACATAGCTGAAGTTGCGTAACGTAGATTGATTCCTCCCCCGCCACCCCCCAGTGTAGACCAGGGCTGAGACTTGGACATCTGGGGAGGAAAATGCACAGGCCACATAAGTTTCCAATTTTGTATATTTTTATTAACTACATAACTAAGCAAAAGCTTAAAATTAAAACAAAGTGGGTTACTATTAAATCATAAAACAAGGTTCAGGCTGCTTGTCCTATCAAATAAACCAACAACTCCTTAAATTCTATGTAGTAATTTGGGAAGGCAGCAGTCTATTTAGACATCAGACCAAAAAGTAATAGGGTATATTCCAATCAATATATTTCAGTCCCAGCTAAATAGCTGACACAGGGAGAGTCAAACCGCTCCACCATTGAAGCTACTGTTGAGACTGAAGCTCTGATACCATTTAAAACATAATTTGGGCAGGCTGCCTATCCCCCAATCCCTTCTCCTGCAACACAGGATTACCATGAAATATTCCAATACAATTTGGGAGGATGCAGTTTGTTACATTTAACATTCAAATGACAAATGTAGGTGAAAATAACATGATTTCTCAAGATTAAATATGCAACTCCTAATCTAGGAAATACCTTGCTGCTTAAAAGGAAAGTTGAATGTATTAGAGGAACTATTCCATAGGTGCGTTTCTCAAATAGATTCTGTGGGTTCTAACAACACACTTTTAATACCAGCCCTCTTCTGAAGTTAAAACAAATTCAAGAATGCTCAGGAAGAGGTATCCCATTAATAAGAAACATTGGGAAAACAAAACTCAAAAGGTTAATACTTAAGCAGGATGTTTGTCACAACTCTTGTGGTTTCATTTGGTTTCAGGAAGCTGGCATGTGGTTGTAAAGATCAGTGAGTGGTCTTGTTGATGCTGATATTTAACAATGACGGACTTGCTGGTATATATTGAACCTTAGATGTTGCATTCTACTGAATTCCTACTCCTCAAGTAGGAAGGCAGAGGAAACATAGGCCTCTTTGTCATCCACGGTGATATTGCTCATGCAGAGGCCAACAGCCGCAGCAGCAGTTACTGCGGGCAGGCAAACCTGAAGTGAGCAGCAAGGCTTCTTCCCTTACTTCAGGTTTTGAAGATGGTGGCCTAACTGGTTCTTCCCCTTCTGAGCTCCTCTAAGGAGCTTTTTGGTGAATTAAAATGGAGTACTCTCCTTTAGAGGTCACTGGCATCACCCAGTAGGGTCTTGATAGGTCACCTTCATGCAAACAAAGAACCTCCTTATTCCAGTAACTTTGGTCTTAGAAAATCCATTTATTCAAAAATATATCTGGTTAATCAGCAGCTCCATAGGTATTTTTATACAGTTGAGGTCAAGAGTCAGGCCATAGACATTATCTCAACCATGGTAAAGTCCTGACTCAAACGTAATTTGCAATAAAATGCAACGCTAGCAAGAAATTGGAACTAGGAAAAATCCCACAAATCATATTCACTCAGCCATGCATATAGAAGGGCAGTTCATATTTTAGAGAGAGATGCTTTTAACTTTCCCTTTATATTTTAGTATTCAGCAGTTCAACTTTGATCAGAATTTGTTTTTAAACACACACAACTTTGGGGGTTTATAGTAGGATCAGTCACCTCCTGTGCACCTGTTTGTGGTCAGGGATGCCTCTGCAGTGCCTTGCTAATAACTTTTCCACCAAAAAGTCTCAAAGGCCTTCCTGACCAGGCTTTTCTCTTTTCTTTTCCCAATACAGCAAAGCAAAACTGAAAACAACAACATAACAATTCCCCTGCTGATCTTAGGCCCTGTCCTCAGGGGTCTCTTTTCCACAGCTCACTGCCAGACCTTGTGTCTCTGGAAGTCTCGGCAACTCTCACAACCCTTCTTCACTGCAGCTTCCTGCTGCTCGTATAGTGAACCACCTGATCCAATCCAGGTGTGGCTCCTTTCTACTCAGGGCTGACCAGCCCTCGGCCCATAAGGACAAGCCTCCCTATTACAGGATTCAAATTTTATATGCAGGCCTATCTGCCTCACAACCTATATTCAAAGACTTGTTTATGTGGTCAGAAATGGAATTCTCTTTAACATAGCACACTGTTTAATCTTTGAGAAGCGCTCCCATGCACTGTGGTGTTTATACTGTCCCTGTTATCGTACACAGTGTACTTGATAATCTTTCTTTCCATTTAAACTCTTTTGTTGAATTAGACTTCAGGCATCTACAATAATCAGTGTCTTGTCTCAGCATTTATAATCAATTTTCTTTTTTTATCATCACAGAATTATACTCTCCATGAGGTTTTCATATTAGTTTTTTGGGAAGGTATCAGATCTCTTATAAATTTGTCAAATGTTTTATGTGCTGTTGTGGTCATATAGTACCTTGGATATATGGTACAACTCCCATTTATGTCAACAGGAGTTATGGGTGCAGATCAAGGACTGTACATGACCTTTTGTAAATGTTGAACGTGTGGCACTCAAACATATTTTTCTGCAGAGTACGAGACTACTCAAACATTTTGATCACAACATCAATATTGTCCCCTTCTCTGTCTCCACATCTGCCTGCTGTAAATCTCCTGTACTTGTATTCTTTTGGAATGCAGCAGATCTTAGTATTGCAGCTTTTCTGATTTCTTGTCTCTTACTGACTTCATAGGTCTGCATATATTTAAGTGTTTTCTCTTCCTTCGCCAGTTTTCTCATCCATTCCCTCTAAAGTTTTAACTGCTGGGGTTGGTTAACTGCATCCAATTTTGTATGTCGGAAGTGAAATCATTTTTTAAACACACAATGTGATATTTACAATAAGAACACAGCTTCTGTTATTTCAGCTGGTTTTATTTCACCCCTGGATTTTTTGTTTGGTTGGTTTTTTACTTTCAATATTGGGTGGCAATAGAGCAACCATAATCTATTTTGAAAGAGTGACTGCAGTTTTAACTCCAGTTGTATTGAATTAAACTACTTAAATTAAAATTTACATTTAAAATATTATTCACCTGAACATTTCAAAGGAAAGAAAGTTAGACTTAAACCTCCACCGTTCAACAAAAATGGACCCCCACCATGAACGTTGCCCAGCTTCCTCAGGACCAAATTACAACTGATTTTCCTTGTTTAAACCCAGAAAAGAACACATTTATTGCTTTAATGTTTGTTTGTTGGTTTGTTTATTACAGATGAAGTGGCACAGTTGTGCATGGCAATTTACTGCTATGAATTAAACTAAGGTTTCTGCCTTGGGGATTTATCATCTATTATGCAGCTTCTATTACCTGAATAGAATATACACTGTTGCCTCACTGCTGAGTGGTAGCAGCTTTTTCATGGCCTTGCACGTTGGTTTCTCATTAGGGGTAATAACAGTAGAGCTGGGTGGAAAATGGATTTCCCATTCCACAAGAGCTTTTCAGGGTTCAGATTTTTTTTTTCCCCATTCTGAACTGGGATTAAAAATCAAAATCTTATTTTTTTTGCAAACCAACAATCTGAACATTTTGTTTGGATCAGGTCAGTCGAAATGTTTTACTTCAGTAATTTCCCAATGTTTTGTTTTGATTTTTTGACTTTCTTATTTTAACTTTTTTGTTTAGTATAAATGTACTAAAACTTCAAAACAAAAACCTGTTTTGAATTGAAAAAAAATCAAAAAAATGTCAAAACAGGATGTTTAGACAATTTTTGATTTTTTTTTCAAAAGAATTTCAGTTTTGAGAGAGAAGGGTCAGTTTTTTGTCATGTCATCAGCTGCATCTATATTTTCTGACAAAAAAATGTTTCAGAAAATTCCTAATCAGTTCTAGAAATCGTTGACACAGAGTGCTAGTATCTTCTTAGTCACTTTTTAAATGTACATTATATACAACAGTTCTTGAGAAGTGTAGAAGTGCTCTAACAGGGACACTGGCAGTCCCCTTTTTCAGGAATCTCGGCCAAAATACCAATGCCTGATTCCCAGGGAGCAATTCTGCTCTTTGCCTTACTCTCTCTAATTAGCATAAAGTCTCACAACAAACTTCTCCTTTTCTCCAACTCTACCATAGAAAGAACAAGCATTACAAAAGTAACAACAGTACGAGTATTTCTTCCAAGACCTTACGCTGCTCACATGTGAATAATAATAATTGTAAGACTATGTATGACAGCACCATCTGGTGACTCCCACCATAAAATTTTATGATATATAGGTCACATATTGCTGACGCTGTATTGACTACCATTTTAATCAGTACACAGTTTGAATGTTGTAGGTAAATAATATGAAATCCTAATTTCCTTCTGATGCTTAAAACAGGAAATAATGGTGATAACTGCTAGCACAGTGTTTTTCAACCTTGCAATACTGTGACTCCATATTACAACAGAAAATAGTTTTGGAACTTCCCTTCCAGCTAGTCATAAAGAAATAGATGGTGGTTATGACCCCCTGAAGCCTGCTTGCAACCCCATTAGGGGGTCAGGATCCCCCGGTTGAGGACCCAGGCATTGGCAGATATTGATGTTATAATGGCAACTACTCTGCATGGAAGTGAGCTGTCAGGTAGAAAAAGGAAGATATTCAGTTTTTATGATGGATTATTTCTTTTTTTGAACAGGAACATGAATGTTTCTTTAAATTGTTTACAATAATTTTTAATGTGATTTTTAAAGAATACTCAGCAGGAAGTCAACTATTTTAGACAAGAAACCTGCAACGAGTTTAATAAAACTGGAAAAAATAACTAGTATGAACAAAGCTATAGCATAATATACAAAAGTCAATGTTCATAAATGGGCAGGAGCCCTCTGTATATCCAAATTTATTTAGAAACAGAAATATATCTCTGTTTTCTGGGGTGAACAAAATGTTTTAAGCTATCCAAGGAACATGTTGTTCCTTGACTTTAGCAAAGCTTTTGACACGGTCTCCCACATTATTCTTGCCAGCAAGTTAAAGAAGTATGGGCTGGATGAATGGACGATAAGGTGGATAGAAAGCTGGCTAGATTGTCAGGCTCAACGGGTAGTGATCAATGGCTCCATGTCTAGTTGGCAGCCGGTATCAAGTGGAGTGCCCCAAGGGTCGGTCCTCAGGATGCTTTTGTTCAATATCTTCATAAATGATCTGGAGGATGGTGTGGATTGCACCCTCAGCAAGTTTGCAGGTGACACTAAACTGGGAGGAGAGGTAGATACGCTGGAGAGTAGGGATAGATTACAGAGGGCCCTAGACAAATTAGAGGATTGGGCCAAAAGAAATCCTATGAGGTTCAACAAAGACAAGTGCAGAGTCCTGCACTTAGGGCGGAAGAATCCCATGCACCGCTACAGACTAGGGACCGAATGGCTTGGCAGCAGTTCTGCAGAAAAGGACCTAGGGGTTACAGTGGACGAGAAGCTGGATATGAATCAACAGTGTTCCCTTGTTGCCAAGAAGGTCAATGGCATTTTGGGACGTATATGTAGGGGCATTGCCAGCAGATCGAGGGACGTGATCATTCCCCTCTATTTGACACTGGTGAGGCCTCATCTGGAGTACTGTGTCCAGTTTTGGACCCCACACTACAAGAAGGATGTGGAAAAATTGGAAAGAGTCCAGCGGAGGGCAACAAAAATGATTAGGGGACTGGAACACATGACTTATGAGGAGAGGCTGAGGGAACTGGGATTGTTTAGTCTGCGGAGGAGAAGAATGAGGAGGGATCTGATAGCTGCTTTCAACTACCTGAAAGGGGGTTCCAAAGAGGATGGATCTAGATTGTTCTCATTGGTAGCTGATGACAGAACAAGGAGTAATGGTCTCAAGTTACGGTGGGGGAGGTTTAGGTTGGCTATTAGGAAAATCTTTTTCACTAGGGGGGTGGTGAAACACTGGAATGCGTTACCTAGGGAGGTGGTGGAATCTCCTTCCTTAGATATTTTTAAGGTCAGGCTTGACAAAGGCCTGGCTGGGATGATTTAGTTGGGGATTGGTCCTGCTTTGAGCAGGGGGTTGGACTAGATGACCTCCTGAGGTCCCTTCCAACCCTGATATTCTATGATTCTAACTCATTCCAAGGCAACGAAAGGACAACGTTGCTACTGATTTTATGTACTTTTCACAAAGTAAATATTCAACATCCTCTGATTCTGGACTAGCTCACTCTCTCTTACGTTAAAAGAAAAGGAGTACTTGTGGCACCTTAGAGACTAACCAGTTTATTTGAGCATAAGCTTTCGTGAGCTACAGCTCACTTCATCGGATGCATACTGTGGAAAATACAGAAGATGTTTGTTTTTATACACACAAATCATGAAAAAATGGGTGTTCATCACTACAGAAGGTTTTCTCTCCTCCCACCCCACTCTCCTGCTGGTAATAGCTTATGTAAAGTGATCACTCTCCTTACAATGTGTATGATGATCAAGGTCATGATTTGTGTGTATAAAAACAAACATCTTCTGTATTTTCCACAGTATGAATCCGATGAAGTGAGCTGTAGCTCACGAAAGCTTATGCTCAAATAAATTGGTTAGTCTCTAAGGTGCCACAAGTACTCCTTTTCTTTTTGCAAATACAGACTAACACGGCTGTTACTCTGAAATCTCTCTTACGTTGAGGCTACAAATCAAAAAGACTACTCGTGGTATTAAGTGGTACAGTGGGTGACGTGTCTTCCAATTTGGGCCCTTAGTAATCATTAGAGATGGATCTGAATTAGAACCCCAGATCTGAACTATCTTCAACTTGAACATTCAAACCCTATGATTTGGTCCCATCTCTGGTATTACATGTCTAGGCACGCAAATACCCAGAATATGTAATTATCCACATACCCTCTCTGATTTAAATTTGGGAGACTTGGGTCCCAAGTACAGTTTCTTTTCCTAATGTAATTAATGGAACTCCACTATTACCTTTTAATCAATAAAACAGTGTCACACTACCAAGTTCTCCTCTGTGGGGCAGTGGTGGTTCTTCTCCTAGAAAATAGGCTCCACTTCCAAACCTCATAGACCTCCAGGAATTTGTGGGAGACCAGAACAACCCCATCAGAGGCCTCTTCCCTTGACACCAGCTCCTTGACATGGGCTTTGATTATCAGGCCTGGAGAGGGGACGTGAGCCCTCTCCTCTTTGGTTCTGGTTCCTCCTGCTTAGCTCACCCAGTCTTCATTTCATCACCCTGTGGGGCTTCTCTCCACAGGGTCTCGATGAGGTTGGGATGATGCTGTACAGGCACCTGTGCAAATGTTGGGAAGATCCTTACATAGAGGGGGCCCTTTCCATTCAAGGATCTAGAAGGGATGAGCTCTCATGAGGTGCTTGTGAGATAACAGGTCCTATCTTGCCCAAGTTACTCATAAAACCTTCTGCAGTAAAATAATATGGGTCTGGGTTCAGATTACAAATAATTGTAAAGTATGAATGTGTCAAACACCAAATGTGAGTTTAAATTCTGATCTATTTAGTAATAATAGTGCATCTACTGACTAAAAAATATCCGGGAAGCAAATACTTGCTGCTGCTGCTGTTATACTTAACATAATGCTTGAGCATAATCCATAGCTTCTCAAAGTACATGAAAGTTACAGATGTAAAATCTGGTTAATGGCATTCTAAAGTACCATAATAATTTTCAGTATTCATTCTGAAACTATCTTCACTTCAGATCTAACTTTTGATAGAGCTACCTTCTACCAATCGGCAATAAAATTTGAAAGACAAAATATTCTTGCAGTTAAAAGGTTTTTTTAGTGTTGTCTATTTCTAAAATCTATTGTATCCCTACTAAGAGAAGTGGCTTCACTTTTTAGTCTTCAAGCTTGAAGAGTTGTAGTACTCATTAGAATTGCTTCTCCACAAAACCAAAATTCCATTTCTGCTCTGGATACTGAAGATGTCAGTTCCTAAGGAAATAGCAGCCCCAAGAAGAGATATTTCATATTGGTAACTGAAAACTCCTGTATGTTACCATTTAATTTTAAATAGATAAATGATGGGTTTATGCAGGTATGAACCTATGCCCTTTGCCTGTTTTCAGTGTGATCCAAATCACTGCTGGTTGTGATAGAAGAAAATAATAATTTATCCTTGTATTTGGAATATATTTTCTTCTTAAAAGCCTCCAATCTGAGGCTTGTTCTAGATGTTTTCAAACTATATTAATTTGTGTATCTTAAAAATAGGAAAATGTAGGCCGTTAACAAGTTGATGGTATTATAAATGTATTTGGCATCAATATTAGTGAGCGTCTGTCATTTGACAATTATTTCCTTAGTACACCATATGGTAAAGAAAATGTTTTCATGCACCCACACATGACTAACATTTTATTGATAACAGCATGCTGTGCAAACCTACCCCATAATTGTTGTAGATAGTAGGCTTGAAAATCAAGAACCTAAATTTACCTGTGCTCTTCTAACTGACAAGGAACAGAGCCCAGATTTCAAAAGAATATCTTGGATGAGACGCTGCATAGCAGCTCGGCACGTCTTCTGGTTTAAGATAACTGATTTAAGAGGCTACTCTGCAGAACTGCTGCTCCAATTGCCTTTGCAGAGGCTGAAAAAGAGGGAGCAACATCTCTCTGCTGCCTGTGTTCCAGCACTGTTGCTGCTACAGGATTTAACTGGTAGATATAAGAGTTGCAAACCATCTCAATAGCACAACATATTTTCATTAAAATTATGTGACTGGTAACTTTCAGTGTGCTTTACTATAAATGTGTCCTTTATGGCTTTCTTTCCATTATCAGTTTTGTGATATTTTTTTTTTGTATGTTTGTTGTCAGAGCTAGTCCCTGTAAGTTATATCAAGGTTTCTCGCATGTTTGCAATGAAGACTGCAGCTTAATAGACTGTCTTACAGAGCACTTTCCTTGCTTATTCATGATCACATAATAGACCTGTGTGGAGATCCTATTTTGCACAGGATTTTGAGAATTCAAAATGTGTTTACTGTTATGAATAGTGCCCTACCAAATTCATGGTGCATTTTGATCAATGTCATGGTCATAGGATTTTTAAAATAATAAATTCCATTGTTTCAGATATTTAAATGTGAAATTTCACGGTGTTGTAATTGTAGGGGGTCCTGACACAAAAAGGGGTAGTTGCAGGGGGTTGCAAAGTTTTTGTAGGGTGGTCGTGGTATTGCCACCCTTACTTCTGTGCCGCTGTTGGCAGGGTCCCTGCCTTCAGAGCTGGGCGGCCGGAGAGTGGCAGGTGCTGGCCAGGAGCCCAGCTCAGAAGGCAGTGCCACCCTTACTTCTGCACTGCCTTGAGATCTGGAGAGTGGTGGCTGCTGGCTGAGGGTCCATCTCTCAAGGCAGCAGCACAGAAGTAAGGATGGGATGGGATGCCAGATCTCAAGGCAGTGCAGAAGTAAGGGTGGCAATAATACGACCCCCCCCCCACACCACAATAACTTTGAAACCCCCTTGCAACTCCTTTTTGGGTTGGGACCCCCAGTTTGAGAAATGCTGGTTTCCCTGTGAAATCTGTACAGTAAAGGGTAAAAGTGCACACACAAGACCAGATTTCATGGTAGAGACCAGATTTCCCAGTCCGTGACGTTTTTTCACAGCTGTGAATTTGATAGGGCCCTAATTATGAACAAAATCTGAACATTTTTGAAATTCTCTGCAAAAGAAAATTCTCCCCCACAACATCATTTGTTTTGTGTACATCACATTTTTTAAATTAAAGTAGACAATATGATTAACACAGGCTTATGTTCTAATTGACAATCAGCACAAGAGCTGTCCTCCAATGGTGCCTTCCACGGTCACTGCCACAAACCATAGAGCTGGGGAGGGTTCTCAAGATGCTCCTACTGCTACAGTTTGATAAAAACATTTTGTTTGGATTGCAATTTTATTTTATTATAATACATAGTACAAAATTAAAAATGGAAATGAACAGGTTTTTTTCTAAAAGTCTTTGTTCAGAAAATGTCAAAATGATTGGATCTCTTTTTCTCCAAAATGACATTTCATAAAATTGATGTGATTTCACAACACATTGAGATTTTGACAGAACTACATTCTCTAATGGAAAATGGTTCTAAAGAAGTTTTCCCAACCATTCTATCATTTAGCATCCCTGTGGCAAATGCAACAATTTGATTGGGGGGGGGGGGGCGGGGAGGAAATAACACTGGGAAAGTATTTGGGATCAAATTTTGAAATATCTCCCAATTTTGGGAGCCCATCTTGAAAATCTGTTTGAAGTGCTGAGCACTGGGTGGGCACTTTTGAGAATTTGGACCTTCATACACAGAATCCAGCTGAACAGCCTAATTGCAATCTGCACAGTGTTGTCTGGAATCTTATGCAAGATGTGGACTGTAGCACTGATGCACCCCAGAGAGATAAGACTTCTAAGTAGTTTAGGTTCTCACTATGCTGAGCTGGATAACGTCTACCAGAATCCTGTGCTCAAAGGTAGAGAGACTTGCAGGTCTTAATAAAGTTATCGCAAGAGGGAGTATTCCCTCTACAGAATGAGATGAACTACTACTTAAACAGTTCTCCAGGTGGCATTGGGATCAGAATCTGATTCTTACCCTCTAGCTGGAACAAAAGAAAATGAACATGGCCATTCTCCAGTTTGCTATGTTGCTCAGAATGGAGGAAGAGAAGCATGCAGCTGACTTAGACTTGGCAAAGAGACATCTGGACAGTTTTGACAATATATCTGAGGCAAACACGTGTGAGCAATTTCTTCCTTGGACTGTGATATGGAATCCTCAAGTTGTGCTGTGACAAGGAGTCATTGGAAAGGAATTGAGAAATTAGTTGAACAAATATCTGAATTACAGCAACAATGACTTCCTTCTCTAAAAAGTTTAAAAACAAGACTATAGGCTGTAAACCCAAACAGTTGGTTGAATTTGCCAGTGACACCAGAAGTGCTGGGAGCTTGGAGTCTAATATGCATTTCCCAAGCATGCCCAGGCCATGTTTAAAGTGCCCAGAAGCAGAGCATATAGCAGCTCCCATTGAGGGACAATCTGGGCTGATACCACTGATGATCATTGTCCCAAGTGTATAGGAAGAAGAATATTAATAACAAATCAACACAAACAAGAATCCCCAAAGAATTTAAGTCGATCCAAAGAGCCTGTTGCAAAAGAACCACACACTCCACATGTATATTGAAAAGGACATATTAGGAGGGATTGCTGGACCCTGCTTCATTGCTACAGTTATCTATGTCACTATGTACTGCACATTGGCTCTCAAGTGGCCACCATTTCAGAGACATCCTACTTGAATCACTTGTCATCTTTTCTTGTGTGGTACATCAATCCATCGGAGATCAAAAGTGCAGTTTTCTACTCGCCGTATGTCCTAGTTATCACTTCATTCCACATTCTTTTACTAGGGCTTCCAGGTGAGTTAAACACACAACACAAAAAATGAGTGAAGAGTTTGTCAGTCTGAACACTTTGTCCAGACTATTAAACGAATACTTACAAATAACAAATACATTCCAAGATAATAGTCCCTGAATGGATACTGATTTGCTAACCAAAAAAAGTTAAATTCAGCACAAATATTCTATCATATGCCTTGACCTATTTATAAATTATCTAATTTTTTAGAGGAACCCACATACAGATCTCTGTAGTGAACATTTTCCCCGTGCTATTGAAGACATTCCAAGTGAGATGTTTTCCTGGAAAACCAGTGAATGTGAAAGGTTTCTGTTTTTCTCCCATGGAAGTGCACTGTGCATGTGCACACATTTGGTGGCAGGTGCTGCACAGTCTCAGAAAACCGATCCAGATGAAAGAATTTAGTCTCCAGAACAACAAAACTCTATTGACTCCTGACCTGTTTTTTCACTGATCTGCAAATGGCCTGAAACCAGGGGATTTAAATCTGAAAATGAAAATACAATAAAAACTTTCATATTGACCTCCATACTATCATTAACTGAGATGTTAAATGATCTTATGTTTAAATTAACAGGATGTTATTGTGGAAATGTCTCTTTATTCAAGGAGCAAAAATTATTTTGAATACTTAAGGTCAAGTAAAAACAGTATTATGTGACTTAATAAATGGTAAATGGCTTTTCCTAAAATTAGATCTACCTGTGCTCTTATATCATGCCCATCACCACAATATGAGTGTATAATATTGACTATTTTGCATAGAGAGCTCAAAACATTTAAATGGCTTCTTACATAACACAACTGCCTCCCTCCCAATTAAAACAGTTGATTTCCAGCTATTCACTAGTCTTTCTCTTGATGTCAACAGGAGGCTAAGAAATGCCTTTATTTACCACTATGAATGGCAACTTGTCTAACAATTAGTGCTGGATGACTTAGTTTCATGCCATTAAGAGATTACATGCTTACGGTAGCTCCGTTATTGTTTCCCTTAATGAAGCTTGCATTCCATATGGTGGTAATATTTTGTTCATTTACATTTTCCTAATATTTTTGATTCAATAGATATTATCTGACCAGCTCTAATAACAATATTGCACAAACCCATGACAACAGCTAAATTCCACTCTCTCTTACACCGGAGCCTGATCAAAGTTACTAACTGAAAACAGACCTTTGGTTCAGTATTGTTTGAGAGGGCATGCAATCAGTGGGAAATAAAAAGAGGACTTAGGATGGAGCAAATCATGGCTTAAGAACAAGGTAAGACCTGTTTTCTCCATTTGTGTGTTACTGTGGTCCCAAGACTAGCCCTTTGAGGTAAGGATGGGTCAGAGCAACCCTTTTCTCCCGTGATAGAATGAATGAGAGTACTCCGTTGGGGGAAGGGATGAAGGTGGATATGGAGGGCCATCTTATATGAAGGGTAAATTCAGGGAAAAGTGAAAAGTTGGCTATTTCTGCAGCAGAGAGGAAGGAATGAACTACTTCTGAAGTTGATTGAGCTATACTGCTATGACAAATGGCAAAGCATGCTGGGAAAAGAGGAGCCTGAGGCCCTTGAGATACAGACTCTTCTCTCTCTGAACTGCAGTTAAATGAAAGACACGTGAGGAAGGCAGTTGTTTGAATATGATCTGGGGGAAGGGAGAAAACTTGTGGGAAGAGTGGTTAGAGGCAGAAAGGCTCACCTTCTAAGATAGCTCTTTGATGTCAGGCAACTGCTAAATAGTAGATACTCATGGAATCTGATATTTTGAGGATTGATGTGTTCCCTTATCATTTTTGTATCTTGTTTTTTGTGGTAAACACATTAGCTTTAATAAACCCTTCTGTATTGACTATCTTTTGTCCTACACTTCTGAGGTGGACGGGAGCATCCTGATGCTCCACTGGGGCCATGTCACAAGTGATTGTCAGAGTGGGATGTCTCTGTGGGGGACTTGGAGACAAGACAACATAAATGACTGAGGGTACAAGAGATTGAAGAACTCCTATTTCTAGAGCAGGAAAGGAAGACTCTAAACATTGGTGTAGAGGTGGATGCCCAAATTCACCCCACTCCTGGGTCTGGAATGGAATGGGGACTGCTCAGAAAAATATTTCCTTGGCAGAATAGGTGTCCACTCCTGTTCTAAGTGTCCAGCATTTCTTGAATTGGTAGCAGAAAGGATTGAGATTTGGGGACTGCAGATAGGGAGTGGGAAATATTCCTGGGTTTGGCTAGATTTGCTAGAGTCCTGAAGAAAAGAACTATACTAGACACTCTCCTCCCCTCCAGGCCCAGGCATACAGCAGCATCAGGCTCCAGACAACATGTCTAGATAGGAGAGCAGTTTGAAAGGCAAAGGGAGCCTACTGAGAGGATGGTAGGAAAAAAGTTAAAGAAAGTTACTTCAGTAAGTGGAAAGGGAAAATAATGAACAAATCTTCACCAGGTTTGAGTGCAGGGCACTATCATGTGAATGGCTGCAGGATGTATGGGCTGTTTATCTAGTATCCCAGATGGCAGAGAAGGCTTCAAAAGCCCATGAGCATGTATTTGGTGAATAATTATACAGAGGAGAAAATAGCTATCCTGTAAAGATGATTATATTAGTGAAGAAACAGTGCCAAGAGTTTTGGGCAGTCTGAGCATACCAACAGGCAAAGCACCCACCTAGACCCTGGTGTATCTTACTAGTTTAGCAAGGATGTGGGCCAAACTGTGGAACAAAGATTAAATTCTCAATATGGTGATTAGAGAACAGTTCCTGACTGTACTGGGGAGGTATGTTCATACCTCAATGTGAGAATGACTATTAAAAAAACAGCACGGAAGTGGGAAGTCTGCGGGAGACATATTTAGAATACCAAGTTTTGTTGTCACCAGAGACTGTTTAGAATCCCTCTGAAACTTGAGGCACCAAGAGTGGTGAGAATATGGGACTGGAATTGTCCAAAGGGAAAAGTGGTTGGGTGTGTGTGTGTGTGTGTGTGTGTGTGTATGTATGTATGTATGTGTGTGTATGTATGTGTGTGTATATATATATATATACACACACACTTATGAATGAATACAGGGTGGAAGAGAAGGGAAAGCTCCATGTGACTTTTTACTGTGATCAAATGAGGCTGGGGCTTGTTGTACTCAGAAATCAAACATTCTGGAAACTTATATTTTGTGCTCCCAGGAGGAGCCTGAAACCAACCATTTGAGAATTTCACCCAGAAATGCTTTGTGATACTGAAAGTCCAGCTGGTAAGAGAACTCTTGGGTACAGAATGTTCCCACATTCTCTTGTGTATAGTTGGTGGTTCTCCATAAAGGATCTAAACAATCTGAGATGATTTTAAAAAACTGTGTGTACAGGGACTGGAGAATTTCCCCTACTTAATATACAAAGATGAGCATTATATATTATGCAGCATTTATATCCTGGTGCCAAGCCTTCTACATGACTTGGTATGAGGCTTTTGTGACAAGAAGGGAGGAAGAATGCCCTTCGTTGAATTAGATCAGGATCTTTTGTGGTAACTGGAAAAGACGTATAAAAGTGGGATGCAATAAAAGAGGGTGAAGCACAAAAGAAAAGGAGATTAAGACTGCCAAGGGAAGGGGAGTTGGAAGTCACAGGTTTATGGACTGTTTGGCTCTGGCAAACGAGGTGCTAGCTCATGCCAAGGCCTCCATGTCTCAATTGAACGCAGAGAAATACATAGTTGGAATTAGTCTGGCTCACCTGTTAGTATTGTTCAAATAGGTATTAGTTATAAAAAACATGCTTAGTGTTTCGACTCTATTGAAAATTTGTAAATTGCTCCAGGTATTAGTCATTTGTAACACCTGTGCCCTGTATTGTAAGATATTTGAGCATTTGTATTGTAAGCTACCATAACTGTATAAATCACCGGACAGGAAAGAGACATAGATTAATATAAAATGCTGGCTTCCAACAGAAGGTATTAGGTCCTCCTGCCTAACAGAGAAGGCCCATCAATTCTAGACAAACTATTGTGAATCATCAGAGGCCAAAAGACTTTACCTGTTGCTCCTCTCTTCACCTCTCTCCGCACCCACATGAAGAGTAGACACGCAAATGAATTCCTCCCATCTGCTAAGTTTGCAACTGGAAGCAGAATGAAGGGAAAGGGAATAAAAATTCCTAACAAGGAAAAGCTATCTCTATGCTGTTTGGACACTCGTGGGAAAGGTTTTCAAGGCATAAGCAAAAGATCCCCAGTGTTTAGCCTGGGTTAGCCCTAAGGGACACACAGAGCTTGCCTACTATACAAGCTTCTATTACCTTTTGCAACTTAAATGTTTCAAAATCTGTCCTGAATGCCAGAAGGTAACCTATGGTACGAAAAGGCACCGTGCACTTCTTATGCTGTTAACAGTAACTGAGATACCATTCCTCTCAAATAGCCAAAAATATACTGGATCACTTTTCTGAAGAGATTATAACTGATCAGAGGTCCAATTTTATATGTTCAGTTATGCAACAACTACATTGGAAAATACATGTCAGCAGGACAAAACCGACCTGTCATCCACAACCTGATGATCTTAAAGAAAGAGTTGAGCAGGTGTTGAGGTGGATTTTATAAAAGTTTATTAATAGCACAGGGCCAGACTAGTAGTAGGGGCTACTATTTTCATTTTCCTATAGGAGTAAATGGTTTTGTTTTGTTTTTCCACTGTTTGAGCTCCTTTCTCACCAAAAGTGAAAACCCCCTAGATACCCTGGTAAAGAGCTGGGAAACTGAAGCCAAAACATTGAAGGGCATGGCTAATTATACAGTCTAGATTAGGCCAGTTGGCAGAAATGAGAGATTTACTGCTTTGGACATCTCAAAGACTTTCAGGGAAAGGAGAAGGCCCAATATGTAACTGTTAAGGCAGAAGTGTTAGAATTTATATTAAAGCAAAATTTTGCTTGCACATTTTTGGCAAAATGACAACGCTCCTATGAAATCTTAAGGAAAGCTGGATCAGTGATGATATGAGGTTGAGAGATCCCATCAGGAATTGCTCATGCATATGTTCAGAGATGCTATAGAAAGTTCTGGGAGCAGGATATGGAAATGGATTTTAGTTTACAAATGGACAAGGAGGAGACTTTTTTCCTAAATGTGCATCTTAACAGAACTTCAGGAAGAACTACAATGAAAAGTCTTGAAGGTTTGTATTGAAATTTGTGGTGAGACCAGGGAGAACTACCTTGATGCATCATACTATCACCTTCAAAGATTCCATTAGGATGTATCAGTGCCACAACCATTTATCAAGGAGAATGACAGCAGGAAGTGTGGTTATGCTAGATGTGGATTAGCCCAGTAGTTCTGGGGCTAAAATTATACAATTCCGAATAGACTTCTGAAAACATAATGTGGTATCAAAGTTTGACTTGAATCTAATACTTCCCACTGATGATCAAGCATATACTTTTGGCTAAATATATGTGCACCCTTGACTTAAAGAAGAGTTACTGGCAAATAGCTTTATCCTAGGAGTCAATGAAATAAACTGCATTTCAAATTCCTGGACCTGCGTACCAGTTTACTGCCCTTCCTTTTGGAATAAGAGTTGCTAAGTTTCACAATTTAATGAACACTTTTCTGAGGGGTTGAGAGGTCTATAATGCAGTCTGGTTGGACAACAGAATTGTTTGATACCACTGGTCCATAGGTGCTCCTTCTCTAAGAATGGGAACCCCCATTGGAGGATTTCTCCCATACTCCCAGGATGGGATATTCCACTAAGGGGAGGTGCCCTATTGTTAAGGGAACTTTCTTTTCTTCTCGACTTGTCCCTCTGGGAGATGGGAGTCGCTGGTCCCTCGGGGATGCGATGTGTTTCCTGGGCGTTGGTTTCTTTTTCTCCCTAGCTCAGAGGAGAGAGGCGGGTTTGCATTCTCTCCAGCCTAGGGCAATGCAAGCCCCTTATCTAATTTAGCTAGGCATTTACAGGAGCCTCATCACTCCTCTCCTCTGCCTAGGACGGTAGATGAAGGCTAAGGTGTGGGTTCCCGAGCCCCCCTTCCACTTCACTCGTGCGCTGGGGGCCCCTTTCCCGCCCCCAAGCTGGGTTCACTGGGGGCGGGGGGCGTCTCCTGCCTGAGGAGGCTTTGGGGCTCTTCACACACAGCCCAGGGGCGCCGGAGCAGAGGTCTCCCCGCTTGCCTAAAGCCTTCGCGGGAGAAGCCCAGCTCTGGAGCCTGCTCGCGCGGTCCGGCTGCTGGCCCGGTCCCGGCGAGGCGTGCGCGCGAAGCCCCGCTCCCAGCCGCGCTGGGTCGGAACCGTCCTGGGCAGCAGTGTCGGGCGTGGCTCCGAGCCGCCGTGCAGGGCATTGCAGCTGGAACGAGTTAGTCGGTGTTTTAAAAAGCCGCTGACTAGCCAACTGGGCTGTCTCCCTCCTGCCTGCAAACGGGGGTCACTCCGCAATCACTGCCTTTAATTGCATGCCATTTATTTCCGTATTGCCATGTCGGTGGCTGTAGCACACCTCCTCCCATTGCCGCTTTGCTTTTAGCTATTTCTCCCCCCCCCCGCTCCCCCCCCCCAGCTCCATCACCAGTCATCAGGACAAGTTGCTAAGGAAACGGCTGCATGGCAACCGGCTCGGAGCCTGGGGGCCGTCTGCTGCTGCTGAGCCTGACGCGGCTGCGGCGGCGGCGGCGGCTGCTGCTTCCCCTGCTCTCAGTCTCCAGCGCGCTTCTCTCCTCGCTGGATGGTGTGCGAGCCAGCCGGGGACAGACGCGTTCCGGACTCGGCCGAAAGCGCCCGGGCGAGGCAGAACCCTGCCAGTGCCTTGGCTGCCTGGCTGGAGCGAAGGCTCGTCACGCGTAGCGGGGGCTGGGGATTGAGAGGAGCTGGAAGCTGAGCGGGAGCAGCCCGGAGCAGGGATGGACATGATGCTGTTGGTGCAGGGCGCTTGTTGCTCAAACCAGTGGCTGGCCGCTGTGCTCCTCAGCCTGTGCTGCTTGTTGCCCTCCTGCCTCCCAGCCGGACAGAGTATGGACTTCCCGGGGGCAGCTGTGGACAACCTGGTGGTCCGAAAAGGGGACACGGCTGTGCTTAGGTAGGAAACCGAGCCTCTTCTTTACTTCTCTGGGCAAGTGAGTGAGAGCGTTGTGCAAAGCCATTGCCGGGCGACCGCAGGCATTTCTAACGGGCGCGTTGGTTTAGCTACCCTTGGAAGAGGAGGGTTTATTTTCACTCTGAGCATTAGAAAGATGGACGTTTTGTAACACGCTCCGGCGGCGGCTGCTTGAAAAAGAAATGAATAAATAAATAAAACACCTCCAAGTCCAAGCAGCCCTGGTTAAGAGTAAGAGGTCCGGGAGAGGCGGTACCACTTTGAAACTAGTGCTCAGTCATTCATGCCAACTCTTCCTATTCAGGAGGGCCAGTCCCTCTGCTCCTAGGAAAGTGTATTTCTCATTTGTCCCTTTCCAGAGCCATCCCAGTATTTCCGTGGAAGTAAAAGGCGGGTCCCTATTATTCTTCCTCCCCGATAGCCCTATTTCTAGATATAGTAGAAGTTCTCAAGCGGTCTCCCTATGCTACGCGGTATACTCTTCTACTCTGTTAAGTTTGGGAAGTTTTGTTTTAAATTTTTTTCCCTCTGGAATAAGTTTGCTACTTCTTCCTAAGTCTCGTTTCTCTCACTCCTTGCTGAGCCTCTGAAAGATGTAATGGCTCATCAGAGATCAGCTATAGCCCAGTTACCTCCCTAAACCAAAGCAATTGCAGAAGGACATACTCGCAGAAGCTTATTCTGCTTTTTAAATGTAAATTGATACTCAGCAGTGTACAGATCTCAGCAATTCTTCATAACTGCCCTCCTCAGATGTTTGAACACACATTATTCAGACAATTGCTTTATTGTCATCCGCTGTGCAAGTCTGTATGTGTGAGTTGTATGGTCTCAAAATACATTTGCAGATGTGTATCTTTAAATATTAACATTGGGTGTCTTTGTTTAATAACCAATGACCAGTGCATTAGTAGTTTAATTCTATGGGTGTGGTATGTAATTATATTAGGAAACTCTTAAATCCTGATCTGTGGTGGAAATCATGTCCTACTTTAAATATTTAGATTTTAACCAAACCTAGTCTAAGGACATAGATTAGCCCTTGGGTTATAAATTCAGAATCCCTACTCGGTGAATTTATGTTTTGAGACAACTATAGACAGCAAACACCTTATTACAGAAGAATTTCTAAGACTTTTCACTAAACATTAGATGGATGCAAATAATATATACCTGCCTTTTGAATAGTAAGTTTGTCAATGGAAGTTTGGAAATTCCTAGTGCTGGATAAAAATTCTACCTGATGGTTTTTAATGTCTGTTATAGAATCTGGTATTCAGACATTCCTTGCCAGTATATTGCTCAGTTGTAAAGATTGCACAGTATTATAAGTGTATATCCACTATGATTTTAGCTTTTTTGTTTCCTAATGATTAACATGAAAAGAACCATCATGCAATGACAACTGCGAGTTCTAGTTTTACGCCATTAAGAGACTACATGCTTATGGTAACTCAGTTATTGCATCCCTTAACGAAGCTTGCATTCCATATGGTAACAATATTTTTTTCCAGTCCAGTTGGCTGGTGCAAAATTTGTTTACCAGTAGTAGTGCACTGTACCTAATGTAGCTGAATCCTTCTATTTGACTTAAATTCATTAATCTTCAGTTTAAAACTGAAAACATTCAAATTTAACTTTTTGATACATTTTACTTTGTCACGATACTTTGTAGTAATTTAAAAAATCATTTTCTTGGTACTTCAGATTTGATATGAATAGGCTGAATCTTCTTGTGTTTTGTAAGTCTAGACTTTAATCTGAATAGTTTTAAACCACAAAGTATTTGGTTATAGACCATTTTATTTTCCTTTTCAAAGTGGCTGATTTAGGCTTCCAGATTAAAAAGTGACTTAGCCAGATACAGCTTTCATAGATTTTTCTTGGAAAATATTGCATAAGATTTCCTTGAGTGTTCTGATGTAGTATCTTCTGAAAATACAACCAGAGTCTATGCAGTGCAATTGACAGATTTTTTTATTTATAGGAATATACTGTAGTTAGACTCCTAGGGCATTCTAAAACCATGAATTCACTTGCTTTGGTTTCTCTATTTTTGTCGACAGCCATATTTTGCTATTACATTTCCTATCTTTATTTTCAGAGTTTCAGATTTAAAGGTTGCAGTGAACAAGAGTTGAGGAGTTGCAGTTCCTAGCTCAGGACAGAACTCAAACAAATACTGAGTGTCACTGGTGGTTCTAGAAAATAAAAAAAATTCCAAGATTATAAAATAAAAATTAATACAAATATTTGTGTGACTCTAAGGGTTATCTATTGGTGGCTTACAGCTAGAGTGTAGCACTACAGTATATTAAACTCTGTGAGGCCTAAAATTGTGAGTTCGCAACTCAGTACCTGTGCAGCTAGATGGATTACATAAATGAAATTGGAGTTTTAAGGTCAAACAATCATTTTTATCTCATAAGTGAGAGAATATCTGTTTTGGAAGAGAATACTATTAAGGATGGAGTACACATCACTACTTACCTGTAGAACTTGGAAGCCAAAAGCAAATTTGTGCTGAAATAATATATGGGGTATTCATAGTCCCTCCATCTCAATATAAAGCATTCTTCCCACCCTTTAAAGACATAGATGACTTATTAATGAAACCCATATTTTCACATCTTTCTTATCTTTAGTAGGGTTTCTTGCTGATTGACGTTTACAGTATTACAAGTGAATGAGAACTTTAGAGGGACAATGCACCATCGCTAAAGGAGTGCATAGAGCATTTAATGAGACTTTTGATGTAGACCTTTGCTCCTCCTGAAATTTTCCCCAGAGGATATTCATATCATAAATATACAGAAACTTTTTTTAATTAATGAAAATAAGGAAGTTGTTTTTTATTAGGTCTTAGCACTGGAAACAGAGTATTGCTCTGTAAATACATCGTCCAGTTTGTTCAATGAAGTAATTAATTTGTGCAAAGAAAAAGGAGCTTCTTCCAGCTCCCCCAGACCACAGTATTTAGATTTTCTTGATAAATGTACACTGTAGTACTCAAAAGTAGCTGTATAAGTGTGATTCCAAGTTGGTACTATGCATCTTTTTTCCTGTAGTGGAGCTCTGTTAGTGCTGACCATTGGTTGTGGGGGATGTGTGTGTGTGTGTTGGCTCCTCACTTAGTGTCAGATTGCTCTCTGATTGTATCTGCATTCGTTATTCCCTCCTTTGCAGGAGTGGGGTCTCCAGGGAGTTACCTTTGTACTTTGCATGTTAAAATCAGAAAGCCTCTAATTAATGTATTTAAAACAGCCAATATGACTGCTGGTGTCAAGCATAAAAAGCCTTTTAAAGGAGTTAGACTCTACAAGTCATTCTCCTCACTTTTTGAGTCAGCATTTTACTAGGTGATGAGAGAGATTATGCTAATTCATTTGATTTACAGGTGTCTTGATTATCTGAGAGTCAAAGCATTTTTAATACTCTTGCTCTGAATACACTCTTGTTCAGATTTTCAAGATTATAACATTTTTAAGTGATTTTGCCTGTGCCATTTAACTTAATTGCACATGAGAGCTAGGAATAGATTCTGCATTCAGTTTACGTGCGTGCTTTCCCACTAAAGCAAATGGAGTTGCACCTGAGTAACTGGGGGCAGAATTTTGCCCTTGACTGTTGTTACAAAGCTATCCCTAGGAGCTGAAAATACTATTTAGGGTGTCCTATTGTAGTAAGCAGGTGACATATTTCAATCGATAGGGTGGGTACCAGATTCTGTGAACTGCTATGAATTCATTCTGGACCTCTCTGCTTCTAAGTTTCCTCATCTGAAAAATGCAAAATAAATGTTTTAAGTGCGTGGAGATTTAAAGATGAAGAATACCACTAAGTATCATAAGTAAAATAACTAGTTTGTCATTTCATTTTACAAGTGTGGAGGCGTATTAAAGAACAACAAGCACAGGTTTGTAATGTTTTTCTAATGCTAATGGAATGCCATGAAACGAAGCATTAGACAAACATACCATGGGGAACAATCCTGAACTGACAGGGGGTGAGTTACATGCTCCCACAGGTAGGCCTCTTTCATTTTGTAATTGCATTGATTTTAAGATTTTTGAGGTTGGGATTATGTATTCCTCTGTTCCTACAGCACCTAGCACAATATGGCTAGGCCCAATCCTGATTGGATCTAGAGCTAGGTGAAATTTTTTCACATAAATAACTTTATTTATGCATGGGTGGCTTTTTGCTAGAAAAATGCAGTCTTACTATTCAATGTGGGGGGAGGGGGGGACTTGAACTTGGTTCTCTTCTCCACCTCGTGATAGCTGAGCGCTGGGCAGAGTTGCTCTCAGTCTCTCTTGTTGAAGCTATTCTATTTGGTATAAATAACTATTCATAGGAACGGGGACTTGAACTTCAGACTCTGGCGTCACAGGCGAATGCTCCTACCACCAGATTATGGAGTTTTTCCTCTCTGGCCCAATACTTATTCAGGATATTAGGCAGAGGGGCGAATTGAACCTGGGTCTTCCACACTGGGTTAAAAGTTGTAAGGAAGGCACTGCATTCTCCTCTGTTAGTGTACCCTTTAAAAACACCCTGAAACAAAGTATCTGAGGTCAAACAACCTGAATTATTCTAATGTAAGGTTAGAAGGGACCTCAAGAGGTCATTTAGTTCAACCCCCTACTCTGAGGTATAACCAAGAATACCTAGACCATCCCTGAGAGGCATTTGTCTAACCTGTTCTTGAAAATCTCCAGTGATGGGCATTCCACAACTTCCTTTGGAAGCCTATTCTAGTGCTTAACTCTTCTTATAGCTAGAAAGCTTTTCCTAATATCTAATCTAAACCGCCTTGCTGCAGATTAAGCTGATTGCTTCTTAACAGTGGCATGGAGAACAACTGATTGCTGTCCTCTTTTTAACAGTCCTTAACATATTTGAAGACTTATCTGGTCCCCCCCAGTCGCCTTTTCTCAGGACTAAACATACCCAGATTTTTAACGTCTCCTCATAAGTCAGGTTTTCTGAAGCTTTTATCTTTTCTGTTACTCTCCTTTGGACGCTCTCCAGTTTGTCCACATCTCTCTGAAAGTGTGGTGCCCAGATCTGAAGAGTGGTACTCCAACTGAAGCCTGACCAGGGTTGAGTATAGCAGGACAATTATCTCCCATGTCTGACATATGACATACGCTGTGTTTAAAAAAAAAGCCAGAATATTAGCCTTTTCGCAACTGCATCACGTTGATTTGTTCAATCTGTGATCCACTATAATTCCCAGATCTTTTCCGGCAGTATTACTTCCTAGTCAGTTGTTCCCCATTTTGCAATTGTTCATTCAATTTTTTTTCTTCCTAGGTGTAGTACATTGCACTTGTCTTTACTGAATTTCTTCTTGTTGATTTCAGACCAATTCTCCAATTTAAGTGGTTTTGTTTGTTGGCTAATAGGACTTTTTGGTTCAAAAATCTTAAGACTTCCTTACTCAGAGGAAGCCCCCTTTAACTTCAGTAGGTATCATGTCTGAGCAGGAGGGAGTGATGCCTAATATCTACATACTTTAAATTTGGCTCTGTCTTTTTCCCCCCAAAGATTGTCTGTAATCCTGCCGCACACAGACAGACCCTTGCACCCAAGCAAAGACTCATTGGACGCTATTTTTATCCAAGTCTAATTGAAAAGGAAGATGATTTTTAAAAAAAAGATTCAAATAGTATTGCTATTACTCCCTCCTGTAATAATTCAAGATAACTTCTAATGATTTAGTATGATGTCATTTACAAAGAAAAGCCACCTCATTCCGGAGGGACGAATTCTACCCTGCAATGTTTGTGCACTGCTCCCATTGATGAAGTCAGCAAGACTTTGATACAAGCATCCCAGGACTTAGCATTGCATGAGAAAAAAGTGTTGTCCAAATTTTTTAAATTGCTAAAAATACTCCAAACAATCATGATTCGTTTAGAAATATATGCAAATTGTATTTATCTAATGACTCTTTTAAAGCCATTGCAAAAAGAATTGAGCAGCAAAGGTTTGGAATATGTCTGCAACATCTTAATAACAGAAACTGCAATTTTAGAAACCACACACTTTGGGAAGGGACAAATTAAGGCTAAACTGAGATTACAATGAAGATGGAGAGCTGCCTTGAATATGTTTTTGCCTCTATTTCTCCAACAATCAAATGACTCTTGCTTATGTATTTGTTACTGTCAGAGCCTCCCTCTACTAGTCTCCTTGTTGTTGTACCTGCTTCCTGTCAATTAAACTGCTGGGTGCAGCTCTAGGAACTACTGGAGGGTGAATGTTGCATATTGTAGCCAAAGACCATTCTACTGGACTTACTGCCCTGCTGATATCACTTCGGGGAAAAAACGGAGAGAGGATTTTACTCTTTTATGCACCTGACCACAATAGCCTAGTGTGCAGCTGGATTATGTATTTGGCCCTCTAGATTTTACATGTCGCAGAAAGTCTTATACATTTTGGAAAGAAGAGTCCTTAAATTGCCCATTGCTGGACATTGCAAACGTAATCCCTTTAAAATATCTACATGTATGAGTTTGACCACCTACAGATACGTAACTCAAAGTCTAATTGTGACCATCCTTATCTAGATGACAATATATTTCTTCAGACCTGATCTTTCTTATTAGTTCATTAATAGAAACAACAAAAGGGCCCAATTATGCTGTTCTGATGTAAATTTAAACCCAGATTTTTACTTCAGGGCAACTATCCTGGATTTACACCAATGTGAGTTAGGGCAAAATTTGCTCCAAATAACTTATTTACTTTCAAACAAGTTTAAAGTGCCATTCAGTTTTTCTTTTTCTTATTATCTAAAATCTAAACCTGTAATAGCCAAAAATATTAGACCTACTTTTGTACACTTATGTCAGGGGTTAGAAAAAGTAAAGATAATTTTCTCTTCATTTCTTTTTCAAATCCAAAAGTGGATCCTTTTCAATGTAATGAGAGAATGAAATTTACAAATTACCCTATTTTAGAAAGTAGGTAGAAGTGTTTGTTTTCCTTTATACCAATGTGGGAAAACTTGTAATGAAATTCATGTTGTTAAATTGTTGGAGTACTATAAAATAACTTGATGCTTTCCAAGCAGAGAGTTAAACATAGGGTTCTTGTCTAAACTAAGAATTTTTAGATGCATGATTCCAGCTTCATTGGAAGGAGCATTGGTGGAAGCTATAACACAGATGATGTTTAAGTGGACTCAGGTGTGTGTTTTACCATGGTTATACAGGAAAATGGTTAAAAATGCATGAACCTTGTCTATATTGCAATTCCTACCAGTGCTAACACTGGAGGAGTTGTACCTCCCTCGGAATTATGAGTCTGAAAAATCCTGGTGTAGACGTAGCTGGTGAGCTTTGCCCAGTGGACTACAAAACAGCTGGCTGCAGCCACCACACATAGGCAGTTGTTAAAGGTTGTCACGTGGGTTAGGCATTCTTTTGTCTGGATGGAGATTTGTAGAGAAGCTAACTCAAGTAGATGTCAGTTATGGTCTAACCTGGCTGAAGAGTTCAGAGTTAACACCAAGCCCAAATCTGTATTAGCTCATCTCAGTGTTTGCAATAATAGTCTCCATGTGGTTGTGCCTTGTGACTTTGGGCTGAGGTGATAGTGCAGAGGACAGTCGTGTCACATGACAGACACCAAGGATTATTCAAGAGGGAGCTGTTTTTCTGACTACAGAAAAGTATGGGGGGCACATTAATATATGTAGTCTCGCTGCTGTTCTCACCATCTTTGCTGAAGGTACTGTGTATATAATGTAAATTTTTCACTAGGAAACATCCTAAGGTTTTAGATAAAAATTTAAAAAGGTGTGTAATCTTCATAGAACTCTAAATCCTACTGATAGTCAATGAGACTAGGTTCCCAAGTCACTTAATCACTTTTGAGAATTTTGATCTCTGGCACCAGTTTGTTTTCCAAAAAGAAACTGGCCTATAAATCTGGTAGTGTTCAGCAAAGGAGCACCACTACACATACAGGTGGAAAGTCCCTGACATATCCACCAACGTCATTACTCCACCATCATTCCAAATGCTGAATTCCTAGTGAAGTAAATGAGAGTTTTGATAGCAGAATATGCCTCTAAATAACTGGCCTAGCATATTTTAGCTGAGATTACATGTATTATCATTAGAGTCCCCTCAATGCATGTCCACACAGCTGCTGTATATATTTAAATTCTTTGCTATTTTATCTTTCCTAGTTGCTTCACATTTATTAATAGGGAATTTGCTTGACTTCTGTGCCCCTATTTGGTATCCTTCTACATTTTAGGCTCATACATTAATCTGCTGCTTGCATCTTTTCTCAGATCTTTCAGAAAATATAAATGCACTTTGCCATAGTTAGATTTGTAAAACTAAGAGGTTGCTTAAGCAAGTTTTCACATTCCAAATCTCTGCCAATTATCAGATGAGCACCTTATGGCACTTGAAAATTGTACAAGTAGTTAAACTATTCTTAATTTGCTCCACAATTATTTACTGTATCTATCATAAATGTTTCAGATAGTTCCTCTAAATTTTATCACAGATTAAGGAATCAGTAAGACATAAATGGTGGAATTTGATCCATTTAAGACATGCTGTTTTATATACAAAAGAAAGGGCTTTAACATTTGTAATTACTTTCTTCTTCTCATTGTGCACAAGAGTGGACTATAACCCAAACCTTGGAGAATAGGAGATGGAAGAATCAATTCCAGGGATTCAGGCTATTTGTCCATCTGGGCCATGGCCTCCATTACTGGCTATGGAGAAGAGTATTGGATTGGCCTGCTGCTTTCACTCCCAACAGGGATGTGATTCAGTGGATCCATACATTACATGGATACCTTGGCCACACCTCTAGCACACCAACAATTCACATATACAGTGAGCAGTGGAAACCTGCCACTTGGCAGAGTGTGCCAAATCTCCCTACACAGGGACTCCTGGAGCCCCATGATTCTGAGCCTTGAATGGAGTACAAGGGATGTCCCAGGGTTAGTCTCTACATGGCCAAATAGTTTACAGTACATCCCAGGGGTAGATTTAAGATGTAACTATGTAGAGTAGATTACAATATTTTAATCTTGAGTTGACCATTTCCTTTCAAAGATGGCATTCTGCCCTCCTGAATAGGTGCACTGACCACCTTCACCAATAATTAAAGCCACTGATTGTCGCAGCCAAGAGGGGCATGTCCTCCTTCCAGCCTCCAGTAACTCAGGAAGCAATGCATGCCATAACTCAAACAGTGAAGACCTTGCATTTATCCCCTTGAGAGATTGCTCTTCAACAGTTGAAGGAGGAGATAGTTTGGCCTGAATCTGAATGATTTTTTTCAGAAAAATACTTTAAGATGTACACACGACTGGTGGGATTTAAAATAGCAATCAAGAGAAGAGAGCCTGGATTAATCAAGATGTCCACAATTGGAGACAAATCCATTGACTGAAATTTTGCTGATAACCTTCATATTTGTCTCCTGCTTAGCCATCACATAATTAAGATTAGAAAAAAATATATGACGCAATTGACCAGATTCACATAAAGACTTCCAGCAATGGCTCTTTAGTCATATTTCCTCTTGCTTAATTTGTAAACCAAGATGACTTGAAAAGATAAAGTTGGCAAACAGAATGCTCTTGGCTCTAGAAGAGAACAGAGAACAAAACATTGTTACACAGTCCTATACTAAGCCATTAATGGTAGCCTGTTGAAAGTACAGAGAAGTTCTTCATAGTTCTCTTAAAAACTCTGATTCTATTAGCCTTTGAGAATAGACCCTCAAAACAAGTTCTTTGTCCTGATTGGAAAGGCAAACCCTCCTTTAAACCACAGGAGATAACTCATCACAGAGGCAAAATTTCCATTCCTCCAATCCCAATCCAAACATCAAATCAAGAATGTGGGCATCTGCGTGAGCTGATCTTATGAACACTTGAGACAGTCACACACCAGCTCCGTGCCTGTTAATCTAACAGTGCAGAACCCTGGGTAGCTGCCACTTTTTAAGAATCAACCAAGCAGAAAAATGTTTCCTCATCCTCTTGGCAAAAGTTTAATTTCCTACAAAAATTTACAACTGAGTCCTCAGAACAGGCAAAATTAATTGAGGCACCTGGATTTACGTGAGGAGGTATATGTAAAATAGTCCAGATAAAATGTTTAAACATCACTTTAAAATTCTCAAAAAGATCTTGCCTTAACATGTGTCTCATATTTATTTACAGCATATGGAGAAAAAGTACCTGTGTGGCAGGCAGCTGTATTTGACATGACCTATACTCCTGATTGGGGTGGTAGGCTATTTTCAGTTGCTCAACTGGTAGAGAGAGAGCTTTCTGTGATAGTGAGCACTGCCCATTAACAAGTTCTGTGTATACACCACAACAAATAAGATATGCCATTAGGCAGGGTTTAATTGTTAGTGAAGCTGTTGCATTTTCATCTCCTATATATTTAGCTTGGAGAGATAAATTTTGGGGATATGTCACATATCCTATGTGGCCAATGTTTCAGATGTATGGCATCATGACTGGATACAGTTTGGTTTTTGAAGCTGCAAAGCTGAGTTAGAAATAAAAAGATAACAAGAACATGTTTTCCTTTATAAGAGGAAAAACAGTCAATCTCTCTTAAAAAAGATTTTCCCTTGGCAACAGCATATGATCTGATGGTCAAACAGGCAAACAGCTATCATTAGTCATGCATAATTAAAACAAAGAGTTTCCAGCTGTTAGTAGTAACAGTTTTGTCTAGGAAAAATCTAACATACAATATCTCTTGCAGAAATTGCCAATAGTTTTGTAGTTATGCAAATACAAAGTAAATATATAATGTATTTATGTACAATATTTTGGGATTTTTCAATATTTGAATAAATAAACATATAGGAATAAGAGCTGTCTGATTTAGTATAACATCTATGATGTAGTAGTTAAATTTACATAAAAGTAATCTCATTATATAGTCAACGATATGCAAAATAATTTATTCCCTTGAGAAAACATCCATGTTGTACGTAATCTATTTTACCATTGTATTTTTACTGATCTTTCATTATATACGTGGAAAGCGCATATTTTATTGTTTAAACTATTGTCAAAGTAGAATGCACTTTATATTTATAATAGATACTGAGAATGAAGACTTTCTTCTTAGTTGGCTACTGTACTGGGGACTCATTTTCCTCTCAGATGAATGTAAGTGGAGTTACTTCTGGTATAAAAGAACAAGGCCTCTGGTCTTTAACTTCTTGGGAACGATTAATAATTTTGTCATGTCACATGTTTTACAGACCAATCTGGACATCAGCCTTGGTTTGGATGTTCTCTTATCAGGGGATACATTTCTTTAGAAGACAGTCCCACTATCCTGAAAAAGCTAGTTTCTGATCTGTATGGTGTCTGTGGGGGTGATGCAGCAGTGTGTGCAGAACTGGAAGGAGTTTTTGTTTTTAGGGTGCTGGAGAAAGCTAGTGGGAGGCAGAAACAGGAAACAGCTGTAAGAGAGACTGACTAACCGAGGGAGTCGTTCTTTCAGAACAGCTGCGGAAAGTTCCAGTTTCTTATTTCTAGGGGATGGGGTGTCTGTAGGCTTGCAGTACTGTGTCCCAGGGAATCTACCAGACACCTTTTCTGCCAATGCAGACTTCATGTGGTTAGCTGGAACTTGCACACGGAAAACAGTTTTCACCATTCTGGAAAGAAAGAGGCAGTCAATATATGAATGAACAAGTAAAAGCTAACAGTTCAAACATAAGCTCACTAAAGTTAATTGCAAAGCTCCCTTTGACCTTAATGGTGCAGGGCCAGGGCCTCACTGATTAAACAGAGAAGGAGATGATGGCTAGATTCTGGGGGGGAAGCATCTGTGGCAGCTACCCCCAGCAGTTGTTTCAGTGGCCGTTTAAAGTAGTTCAGCATATATTAGGGCTTGTTTTGCCATAAACCATTCCTATAGCCATGTAAATATAGCATTATGATAGCTGTTTTAGTCCCAGGATATTAGAAAGATAAGGAGGTCATATCTTTTATTGGACCAACTTCTGTTGGTGAAAGACGAGCTCTTGCACTTACACAGTGTCTCTCGTCGGATAAAAGATATTACCTCATACACCTTCTCTCTCTCTAAATATAGCCACATGTTCAAGGCAATACGAAATGTATCTTTGTTTTTTCTATCAGTCATTGAACAAGTGTCCTTAACTTCCCTCTGGGCTCCCAATTTGTCCACCTGATACTTGACTGACAGGGAACAGCTCATGAAAGCTTATGCTCTAATAAATGTGTTAGTCTCTAAGGTGCCACAAGTACTTCTGTTCTTTTTACCGATACAGACTAACACGGCTGCTACTCTGAAACCCTCCTTGTTCGTTATTCTCTATGATATTTGACGTTTGAAGTAATAATTCCAAGGGAGAACATCCTTTGTCCACAATGAATTTAAACTTTTAAAGAAATATCAATCAGTGCTATTCTTCAGTTTCTGTCATTTGAATTATCTAAATGTTTCAAATGTAGCTATATTTATGGATGAGTGCATTGACTACTGATTAATCTTAGACTGCACTGGTTAATGATTCAGTCTCCTGAGGGCTACAACATCAGGAATGTTAGTAGTATTTAGAGACCCTAGGAGCACATGAGAAACAATTCCAGTTTATTACATTTTCCTTTATTAAAAAATTCACTAAATGGATAAACAGTCTCTCAACTAGTAAAATATAATAACAGCTAGATGGGACTAAACACTTTACTATAACCGGCATATCACACATCTCCTGCTGAGGGACTCTGGAGTGCTAATCATTGTTATAAATATCATCCTGGCATCTCCCTGTGGATTTCTTCCCTCCACGCACAGGTGTGCCAACACCTTTTATTCTGGGTCATGTTTATACCCACAAAGTATCATACATATGCATAAGGGTTCCAACCCCTTTTTCCTTATCCATACTTCCATCCCTCACTGATCTATGGTGCCCCATTTCTCTTTGGCTGTCCTCTTAGTTCCCTTTATTCTCACTTGCATGGTGACAGGTTTCAGAGTGGTAGCCGTGTTATTCTGTATCAGCAAAAATAACAAGGAGTCCTTGTGGCACCTTAGAGACTAACAAATTTATTTGGGCATAAGCCGCAAGATGCCACAAGGACTCCTCGTTAATTTTTATTCTCGCTGTCCATCTATGATGGTACAATCAGGGGTCTTGTGGTCTAGACAGATACATTGTGGTATATTTTCCCAAACAGCATCCACTGGCATATTCTTTACAGTAATCTTGTAATTTACTGATACAGGGTTATTCCTAGGTCACATATTTATGTCAACCATCCTTAGGCCTGAGGCCTAGTACGGCTAAGTTGAAATCTTACAGACCTCAGCCTCTTGGCCTTGCATTACAGTCTTACTTTGCTTGTGTGTATATACTAATACACACAAATCATTCATAAATGCTCATCAGCATTTATACTACTATGATCCGATCCTACTGAAACCAATCCATCATGCATTGATTATACTTAACCACAAACATAAATCCTCTATTAAATGATTAAATGAAACAACTGGCTACACAAAATATTTGGTCTCCTACTCGACTTATGCTTTTACTTCCTTGAATAATGAAGAATGAAAACCATGTTAGGGCAGTGAAAATCAAATAATGTAATGTAAACAAACTTTAGACAATCACTGTTAAGTTGATGGTTCTTCATCTAGTGGTCTGACGTGACTTTAGTTACTTTTACAGTATTCCTCAGTGGACTATGGTCGATATTATAAAAATGAGTACACGTGAGCATTACTAGGAATAATTTGGACACATTTAGGAAATATTAGATCACCAAGATGCTGTTCTAACTCACAGCTCTTTTTATACTTCATTTTTTCATATTTCTTTGTTAAATTAGGTGAAATACAAAAGCCGTGTCAGGGTTTGGAAGTCCATAATAATTATTTTTAGAATTAAAGTGCTGGCTTTTATGCCAAAGCTGTTAATTTTATGTAGAAGTTGATAATTTCTGCAAAGAGGTAAATTAAAATACTTTTCTAACTTGAATCAATTGACACGCATCATCAGTTGCATCTTCAGTGCATGTTCTAGAAAGTTGTTAGTCATTTTTAAACAGCATTTGTACATTACATGGGGGAAGCTAATTCTGGTGGCAGTAGCTGTGATAGTGATGGCTTGCTTGTGGCAATGCGAAAGAATCACAGAAGATGTCACTTTCTATTAATACTGAACAAGGAACATCATTAGAATAAGTGAAACAGTAATCTCCCTATTCCTACTCTTTCCCTCTCTTTCTGCTTTACTGTAGCGATTTCCCTAGAACCTTACCTCCCACTTGCCTGGCTTCCTACCCTGTTCTAAAGAAGCGGTACATGTTCCCTTAGGCCTTGTCTATACAAGAAAAGTTTCACTGGTTTAGCTAAATCTATTTTAAAATCAACTTAGTTAAACCAATGCAAACCACACTTACATTGGAGTAACACTTTGTGATGCATGGCTAGAAGGGGTTAAACATCCTGGAAAATAAGTAACCCTCAAAAGACATGTAGGAAGATAATGTTTGTGTTTTTCTGTATTTACATATGTATGAGTAGGGTGGACAATGTAATGGACAGTCCCTGTCTATGCTGTAGTCTGATAATTCAGAGGCCAAAAGAACATCCTGTAATGTAAATGAATTGTAAACATGGGATATCTCAGTATTCATCTCTCTTTGAAATGTACTGTGAACGGTGGAGGAACAAGCAAATCACCTTATGACTATAGCTAAGCACCAGTGATGGACCTCCTTCAAAGTCATTCTAATTACCTTGTGTTCCCTGAGGAATTCCAACTTGTCAAAAGACTTGAAATTGTATAAAATATCTTTGGGTCCTGATTCTGTCATCTCAGATCTGCTTAGACTTCATCAGGGGAAGTTTGCGTCACAAGACTGAGGTCCCAGTTATGCTGATACGCCCTGCATATGAGATTTGGACATTGGACTATCACCTATGAACTGAATTCTAAAGTTACTCTTTGCAACTACGAAGCTCACTATCTCTGCTGTGAATCTGCACCTCAATGAATTGAACTCATGTTTGTATGTATATTGATATTTTAACCATTCTCTCTCTCTCTCTCTCTCTCGTTGTTTAATAAATTTTAGTTTAGTTAATAAGAATTGGCTGTGGCATGTATTTGGGTAAGATCTGAAACAATTATTAACCTGGGAGGTAATGTGTCCGATCCTTTGGGATTGGTAGAACCTTTTCTTTTAAATGATGAAATTAGGTTTACAGAAATTTTCATCATATTTGACATGGGTACCTGGATGGAGACCTGAGGTTGGATCACTTTAAGGGAACTGTGTTGTTTGGATTTCTGAGTAACCATTACGGTAATAAAAGAAGCTGTTTTATGCTGGTCTGGTGAATCTAAGTATTGGAATATCCACCAGATTTATGGGGATTGTCTTCCCCATTCTTTGCAGTTCACCCTAATTGAGTGACCACAGCTGGCTCCCCACTAGGACCCCGGTCACATGCTTGCTTAAGCTTCTGTCAGTAAATTGACCAAATAAGGACTATACCATCCCAGATTGAGAAGCCAATGGGATGGTGTTCCGGGCCTCTGTTTTTCAGAAGCTGGGAATGGGAATCACTTGATTACCTGTTCTGTGCATTCCGTCTGGGGTACCTGGTATTGGCCACTGTCAGAAGACAGGATACTAGGCTAGATGGACCCTTGGTCTGACCTAGTATGGCTGCTCTTATGTCAATAGAGGGAGGTTTCAGAACAAATTGATAAAATTAACAGTAATAAGTCACCAGGACCAGATAATATTCACCTATTCTGAAGAAACTCGGATCTGAAATTGCAGATTTAAAAAAAAAAAAAAAAAAAGCTCCAGAGGCAATCCTGGCAATTACAGACTAATATACCTAACTTAGTTTCAATCCATTTGCCTGGTACCTATCATAAAGAACAGAATGATCAGATACATAGATTAGCATGATATGTTGGGGAAGGGTCAACACTGCTTTTCCCCATCTCAAAAATGATGTATTAAAATTGGAAAAAGTACAGAGAAGGGCAACAAAAATGATTAGGGTAAGGAACTTCTCCTATATAAGGAGAGATTAAAAAGACTGAGGCTGTTCATCTTAGAAAAGAGATAACTAAGGGGGATATGATGGAGGTCTATAAAATCATGATTTGTGTGGAGAAAGTGAATAAGGAAGTGTTGTTTTCCCCTTTACATAGCACTAGAACTAGGGGTCACCCAATGAAATTAATAGGCAGCAGTTTTAAAACAAACACATGGAAATACTTTTTCACACAATGCACTGTCAATTTCTGGAACTCATTGCCGGCAGATGTTGTGAAAGACAAAATTACAACTAAGTTCAAAAAGAATTAGATAAGTTCATGGAAGATGAAGTCCATCAGTGGCTATTAGCAGGACACAACCCCATGCTCTGGGTGTCCCTAAAACTGCCAGAAGCTGGGGCTGGATGACAAGGGATGGATCACATTATAAGTTCATTCCCTTTGAAACATCTGGTGCTGGCCATTGTTGGAACACAGAATACTGAATTCTGAACACAGAATACTAGATGGACCACTGGGCTGACCCATGCTCCAGTGGCCTTTTTATATTCTTATCTATAGAATGTGTTGGAATCAATTTAACTAGATCAATGGTTCCCAGACTTGTTCCGCTGCTTGTGCAGGGAAAGCCCCTGGCGGGGCGGGCAGGTTTGTTTACCTGCTGCGTCCGCAGGTTCGGCTGATCGCGGCTCCCAATGGCCACAGTTCACTGCTCCAGGCCAATGGGAGCTGCGATCGGCTGAACTTGTGGACGCGACAGGTAAATAAACTGGCCCGGCCCGCCAGGGGCTTTCCCCGCACAAGTGGCGGAACAAGTTTGGGAACCGCTGAACTCGATATATTTAAAAACAGTTGAGTTAAACTGGTGCAATATTTCTCAGAGACAAAACCATAGAGTAACCTTTGATAATGTCTATTTTGAAGGTCTTTAATCTGTCAGAAGGCTGGGAGACAGCACTAAAAATATGAGCTAGTCAGTGAAACAACATCATCAAAGTGCCCAGGTAAAATAGTTCTGATGATATGTGGATTTTGTTCACCATAGATTTAGTCTTAGTGTTGAAGTTTGGATTGGATGTAGGGAACATGAATATTGGGGGTTTCATGTTTAATTTGGGGAGTGGGAAAGCCTTTACTTCTAACAGTTAATGTCCAGAATGGTAAGTGATTAATCCAAATGTTCATCAGTCTTCTGTATTTACTGAAGAAGTTGTCTATATTACAGTAATTCATAAGGCTTTAATTTTACTACTGTTTTTTCCTCTGCCTCTTTTCCCTGCCTCCCCTTCTGTATCAAACAAAGAAATAAAAAAACAAGCCAACTTCTGTTTCCAGAAGAAGAGACATGCTGGCCAGCTGGCACTGTAGTACATTGACTTTACATGAGGGGTGTGGGGAAATGCAGTCTTGTTTGAGACATTCAGCTGGATGACTGTTGTGTCAACACTTTGTGGTATTTCTTGATGATATCATGCTAGCCTGAAGGGCCCTTAACAGTTATTAATTATCAACTGGTGGGCACTCCTCTGCCTGAAAGGTGAAAATCTTTTAAAAATGTGTAGCGTATGCTCAGTGTAATTATTAAATGCAATTACCAGCTACTGAGATGTACTATTGGGAGTCTAGGTGTGAGCAAATAGTTATAATGTAGTGTACGGAGAAATTATGGTTGCAGCGATTTGGTATTCAAACTGCAAAATGTCAATTTACTATTTTTTAATTATCTAAAAGGAGTTTGACAGGGAGCTTAACACTCAATGTTTATTTGTTCCTCTGTGGCTCTGATGCTACCCATTAAAATGTTCAGCTTGACACAGGAACTCCGAGCATAACCTTAGCTTTGGGATAATTACATTGTCATTTGTTTAAAAAAAAACATAGCTGTGAATGCCTGTCATATTTAAATGAAAATGTTAACCATTGAAGTCTATATTCCTGATGAGTTGTACATTATAGTCTTGAAATAAACACATCTTATGTTGAATGTGACATGGTTCACACTAAAATATAGGCTATTACCATTCATAAACTGCATCATCTATCAAATTGGATATTTCACTTAAGAAGTCAGTCCCTGTACAACTGAAATCAAATCTAATATTGCAAATCACCTCTCTATCAAATAACATGTCCTACGTGATACTAGAAATATACTATAATACAGTGGTGTCCATTTAGTGGCTTGAAGGCCATTTGCATATTTTGAAGCTCTGAACAGCAGCTGTTGAGACCAGTTAAGAACTAATGTGCATGTGATTATGAACTGAATATGTTCTCTCTGAGCTGTGCCCTGCAATTTTAGATCAAAGTGTCTGAATCAGCCTTATCTCTATGGGGAGGTGGTAGGAGATGTTCTCTCTCCAAGGGCTTTCCACCATTTCTCCTGCAGCCCATGTAGTAGACTAGCTACTGTGTGCTGGGAACAATTTGAGAGGCTGAACTATGATACATCTGTTCAGCAGGTCACCTGCTGGCTGGTTGCCACACCAGGGAAGGGAGGAGAGAGTAGCTCTGTCTGATCAATTTCTTTCTTCCCTACTGGGCTGTGGGAGCCCCACGTAGAGGAGGATGGGAGCTCAATAGGTTCTGTCTGAGCCTAGGGAAGCATCTGTTGAAGTCCCCCTGGGCAGTCCAAGACAGACAAGAAGCAGAAGCTGAGAAACATCATCACAACCAGCTACAACTCACTGAATCTCTGCCCCAGCAAAGTCTGGAGTAACCTGGGTGGTTCTGGTTTTCTACAGCTCCCAACAGTCCCCTAGGAACTATGTACTAGCTAAGGATATCTGGAATACAGTGCACTCCTGCCACCTTCCTGTTTCCAGCTAAGGATTGCAAGAAAGAAGAGTAGGAATTAGCTAGCCTGGCTCTAAAGTGGGGATTTCCACAGTCTAGGGAAATCCCCGGTGTGTAAAGGCAGCAGAGCAGGGCATAGAATCTGCCACAACCCCTAGCCTCCAAGTACTGATTGGGATCTCCTGACCATTTTGAAATAATGTTTGGCCCTAAATTGTTGTATGGTTGGTACATGGAACAGATAACAACACTGTGAGCGAGCTTGCTTGACAAAAGAACATAAGCATGGCCTTACTGGGTCAGAACAAAGGTCCATCTAGCCCAGTATCCTGTCTTCTGACAGTTACCAGTACCAGGTGCCACAGAGGCAATGAACAGAACATTTACTCATCAAGTGATCCATCCCCTGTTGCTCATTCCGAGTTTCTGGCAAACAGAGGCAAGGGACACCATTCCTGCCCATTCTGGCTAACAGTCATTGAGGGACCTATCCTCCATGAATGTATCTAGTTCTATTTTAAACCCTGTTATGGCCTTGGCCTTCACAACATCCTCCAGCAAGGAGTTCCACAGGTTGACTGTGTGCTGTGTGAAGAAATACTTCCTTTTATTTGTTTTATACCTGCTGCCTATTAATTTCATTTGGTGACCCCTAGTTCTCGTGTAATGAGAAGTAATAAACAACACTTCCTTATCTACTTTCTCTATACCAGTCATGATTTTATAGACCTCAATCATATTTCCCCTTAGCCATCTCTTTTCCAAGCTGAAAAGTCCCAGTCTTATTAATCTCTCCTCATACGGAAGCCATTCCATACCCCTAATAATTTTTGTTGCTCTTTTCTGAACCTTTTCCAATTCCAGTAAATCTTTTTTGAGATGGGGCGACCACATCTGCACACAGTATTCAAAATGCAGGCGTACTATGGATTTATATAGAGGCAACATGATATTTTCTGTCCTATTACCTATACCTTTCTTAATGATTCCCAACATTCTGTTTGCTTTTTTGACTGCACATTGAGTGGATGTTTTCAAAGAACTATCCACAATGACTCCAAGATTTTTCTTGGGTGGTAACAGCTAATTTTGACCCCATTATTTTATATGTATAGTTGGGATTATGCTTTCCAATGTGCATCACTTTGCATTTATCAACTTTAAATTTCATCTGCCATTTTGTTGCCCAGTCACCCGGTTTTGAGAGCTCCTTTTGTAGCTCTTCACAGTCTGCCTGGATCTTAACTATCTTGAGTAGTTTTGTATCATCTGCTAATTTTGCCACCTCACTGTTTTTACCCTTTTTTCCAGATAATTTATGAATATGTTGAGTAGGACTGGTCCCAGAACAGACCCCTGGGGGACATCACTATTTACCTCTCTCCATTTTGAAAACTGACCATTTATACCTACCCTTTGTTTCCTATCTTTTAACCAGTTACCAATCCATGAGAGCACCTCCCTCTTATCCCATGGCAGCTTACTTTGCCTAAGAGCCTTTGGTGAAGGACCCAGTCAAAGGGTGACCAAAGATAAGCCACTAGGAAATATAACTTTTTAGTGAAACTGAATTTCAGAATATGGCATCCCTCTACCCCCTGTAGGGTGACCAGATGTCCCAGTTTTAAAGGCACAGTCCCGATATTTGAGGCTTTGTCTTATATAGGCACACACACCCCCTCCCAATTTTTCACACTTGCTATTTGGTCACCCTACCTCCCTCTCCCACCCTCACTCCCATTCCCACCCGCCCCTGACTTCAGAAATTGCATTGACTCATTTAGGAGCTGGCCCTGCAACCCTTACTTATTTATTTGAGTGGTCCCCTCCCACAAGTAAAGATTACTTACGTAAGCAAAAGTTGCAAGATCAGACATTTAATTTTAAAAAATTTAAACATTTTGGTTAAAAAGTTGGGCCCAACCTAAAAGGTGATGAGCACCTCAATTCTTTCTTTCGCATCACTTGCAGTTCAGGGAGCTCCAGCTTCACATTATCAAACTCTTAAAGTCTTTAAGGGATTGGATGCTACTCTGACTAAAACCCCTAAATAATTTGATTTCTCAGACTGAATTAGTGAGGAACAAGTTTTCAGTGCAGGCAAAAAGGACAGATGTGGAAAATAACCTTTGTTAAACTACACAAATCAATAGTGCCACTTACTTTCAATAAAATTGCTCCTTCCAGTTAACTGGAGAAAAATTATGACCCACTACCTTAACCTGTGTAGATTAGTAGATTGTTCTAAATTCTTCAAATATTTAAAATTAAAGGCCTCATCAAGTTATTTTATTATGTAAATAAATAAAGGCTGTTTCTCCAGTGCGATATCACTTTAGCAGCAATGGCTAAGGTCTTTTCTACATACAAAAAATTGCACCAGTTTAATTTAAGGTATGATTTTAAACAGATTTAGTTAAATCCGTCCAAGAGGCTGTAATGGACACTTACCAAGTTTCTTTCAGTTTAGCTTAAGTCCATTAGTAACCGGTTTAAACTAAATTGAAATAAGCGACTTGTAAACTGATATAAAAGGGTCCACACATGGGTTTTCAGTTAACTAAATCAGTTTAAAAAGGCAGTGCAATTTCTGTGAATAGACAAGGCCCAAGGCAAACTGATTAACTACTTTGTTTCATGATCACAAAGATGTGTGCATTTGTAGGTACTTAATTGCATTAATTAGCTATTTACTTGATTTTTTTTCAACTTTATAAAATGCTACAGAAACAAACTTGATGATGAAAATATAGGTATGTCATTTAAGAAAATGTTGCATTATCTTTACCACCAAGAGCAGCAATTTTGGAGTCTGCATTTCCCATGGCTTTGTTTCAACTTCTGTATTTTATTTTTAACATTGCTGTAGATTGTTAAATTAAAATATTTTTAGTAACATATTGGTCCTGAGTCTCATCTAAGGGCCTGATCCTGTAAGGTAATGAGCTGTTGATACTTAGCTTCTCTAAGGAGATGATCAGCAACTCATAGGATTGATCTTTTATGCTATTATAAACCAGGAATAAATCCATTGGAGTCCATGGCAAAATATATTGGTGCAAAATCTGGTATAAGTGAGAGCAAAAATGGGCCATAGATTAACAGTTCTCATACCCTTTGTAGTAAAAAATACAAATTAAACTTTATTAATAGAAGTGTTTACAAGAAGTGTGTACACACCTGTACATCTATATGATATGAATTTTCATCCACCCTGCAACATCTATTGTGAATATTGTGTGACTGATTAATCAAATTATTCAGGATACCAAAATCACTTATTTATTTGATTTATGGAAATGCTACAAAGGTGACCAATCCATATTATCTATGTGCCATTGATATAACTTAAAAATACATCCTAAATACATCAGTACAATTTAAGATTGAACTCACTGGGCAATTTAAAAAACTCTAATCCCACTCTCACTTCAGAAATTCCCTACCCTTACAATTCCCTCTCAGGATATTAATTAAGTAAATTTATGGTAACACATTCAACTGTTATTGAAATTCTGATTATAAACAAGAAAAATACCAAAACCAACCAGACAAAAATAACCCAGGAAATAGAGAATTAAGGTTATCACTTTTTTACGCTTTGCTCCAGGTATAAAGGGGGACTCATGTTACAGAATATTGTTTTCTATCAAGGCATTGCATGTCGGGCAAGATGGAGTGAGTTTCTGTAGGCAGACTCCCTTAATTCCAAATTTCCTTAAGATGGTCTGCAGTATTATTGCAAAGTAAACTTTTGTATTTCACTTCCTCCACTGCAAACTCCTTCAAAGCCTCCCACTCACATCCATTCATTACTGTACTATCCTGTTTGCTTTCATGCAGCTAGATTTTAATTTCTTTTGAGATTTTTCAGTGCTCTAGCAGCCTATATTTTGAGAAATTCCGTAATACAGGTCCCACCAGTGCATAGTTTTCTTTAGCTTTGTCTACACTACGTTGCTAAATTGGCACTACTGCAATCGATGCAGTGACATTGGGTCTGCTGAAGATGAGAGAGCATCTCCCGTTGACATAGCGTGGTGTAGACGATGCTTTAAGTCGATGTAACTTACGTCGACTTAAGTTACATAACTTATGTAACTTAACTAACATAATTTAGATAGACTTACACTGTTAGTGCAGACCAGGCCTTAATGGTTTTAATGCAATTCTGAGAGGTGTTAGTGCACGTGTCGGCAGCCTTTGGGTTGGCTGACAGTGATAAGCTACCACACAGTTCTCTCTATGCAAAGCCTATTTTACTCTTAAGGTACAAGCTCTACAGACAAACATCTTAAAACAATAAGAGAACCTATACACATGCTAATAAACTTACCAGCGATCACCCAAACCCTAACATGGATTCTGGCAAAATCAGACCTTCAACACCCCACCCACAGGGTTTCTTGTGATTACAGGTTCATCACAGCTTCAGCTTAGAACAGGCACTCAGTATTATGGGACCTCAATAGGCCCAGTCCTTCCAGCCCTTCCCTAAGGATTGGGACCCTCTGTGAATCAGGCATCCTGTCCATTTGCTGGAACAGGAGAAAGGCCCTGAGCCAGTTTAATACCAGGCTATTTAACCAAAACCTTTTTCTTTGTCTGTTGGTCCCTGGAGAATCCATTCTGAACTAGATATATGCAGACCTGTCCAGGGACTTGGCTTTAAAGAGCTGATAATGGATGAAGTACATTACTATCCCTCTTGTACTGAGAATATACATTCAATGCCACAGTAACACATACACAGTTGCATTTTTAATAGCACCTACCCCAAAGGTACTAACCTAATTCAATAAGATTTAACTTAAACTTTATTGAATTATGTTAATTCCATAAGTTTTGTTCAGGATGTCACAGAAAATTTGTCTGTCACAGCGAGAAACTCAAGTTCTAGGAAAACACTAATTACATTCAATTAGCTATGCACATGGAGGGACTGTTCCTTCTTCAGCTGTTTGATGGGGCAGTTTCAGAGGAGAGTAATGTAAAACTGTCTTGCACAACCTTGATGAGCACGCTAATTGTGGCTTCATGAAACAGGGACAAGACCTAACACTATAATATACTGTTCCATCTCAGGTCCTGCTCCTTGTATTGCTTTTCCTGATCCCTTTCTGGACCTAGGAGACTTAACCTTCCAATTGCCACGTTGGATGTTGGGGTAACAATTCTTGACTCTCATATGCTCGCTCACTTGGGAAATAATTCCTGGGTGGAGGCAGCTGTTCCTCACTTAAGCGATCAGAACCCAAATCCAGAATAAAATTCTGTCTATGAATTGCACCATTCACTCTCTCTGTGGAGATAAGCCATACTCCCCGAGACAAGGTTTGTTGCCTGATCTATTGATTGTATGTTTTATTGATTACTTAGGAATTCCCAGTTAATATTTTGTATTTGGTATTTTTTGGTGGTCTGTGTGTATATAAATCTCCTCACCGTATTTTCCACTTTATGCATCCAATGAAGTGAGCTGAAGCTCACGAAAACTTATGCTCAAATAAATTGGTTAGTCTCTAAGGTGCCACAAGTACTCCTTTTCTTTTTGCGAATACAGACTAACATGGCTGCTACTCTGAAACCAGTTAATACTCTTAAGTTTGGTGCATTCTTGTCCCAAGATCAGGCCTAGTATAAAAATTAGTGTTCAGCTGGAAACCCTGATGTGCACAGTTGCAACACTTACACTTAGGAAAAACTTTCGGCATTTGTAATAGTTTTATTAGCACAGTTGGCAAAGTTACAAACATGCCAACCCAGCCAGGTAGATAGAGATAATATAGAACATGAGTCTGATTATCCATATACTCTCACCATCCCTTGCAAAAGACCTGAAAGTGTAAATTATTCTCCTCATCAGTGATTGTCATCCTGTCATCTCCCAAGAGTTGCATCTCCCCAAGGCAATCAGGCTGGGATACAACTGGTATAAGTATTATGCTGAGGCCACTATGCCTTATGCATATTCAGTAGGGGTTTCATCCCCTTATTTGTATTTCCTCACCCTACTAATGTTGGGGCGCCCATCGTTTACTAGTCTGTTAACCTCAAGCTCATTAGCATGTATGTCAGTTACTCTTATGGTCCAATATCTGCTGATGTTCCAAACTTAAAATATTGCAAGCTGGTATAAATGACCATTTTGTGATTTTCTGTCAGCAGTTGAGTCACTACCGCATTCTATCTTGTGATATTTTATGATCTAGGGTTACTCCTGGTTTGCTGCTTATGCTAAAGTGTTTGGGTCTTATGCCTTGCAGGACTGTGGTTCCGAGCTGTAAAGTTGCTCTGTAAATGTTCAGGCTCTGACTGGAGCCTGACCCTATATAGACAGACCCTCTAGGCCAGGGCCCCTTAAGCACTCCAGACATCTGTTTTGTGGCTCATAACACCCCTTTCCAGTGCTGGTTTAGTATCAAATAAAGTCCACACAACCATCAGAGTCCATAATCACAAAATAATCCAAACAATCCTCCATGAACTCCTCATATTAGTCCAAAATCATAATTCACCAGTTCAAATTTAGCTTCAGTTCTTAAGCCACAGATGGAGCTCTTTCTCTGTCAATCTGCTCCATCTGGAATCAACAGTCTCCAGTGTGTGTGTTCGCTGGCTTGCACGTGTTTTCAACCAGACACCCCCTGCAGCTACCTACTGTCTTTTATATTAGATGACTGGATTTGCCACAGGTGAGGCTCATCTTCTAATCAGGTCTGGCTTAGCTCAAGGCTCTCCAGCCCATGGGCAAATCACCCTGTTACAATACCCAAGACTTGACTGTCACTTCTGTTTTCACACAGAACTCTGTTTTTTCTTCAATTGCTTGCTCATGCTGATTCAATTCTAGTTGTATGCGTGCCCATGTACCCAGTTGTCGGAGACTTTTGCCTTAGCAGTATCCATAGGGTCGGCTGTGGTGCCTCCTTGAGTGCTGCGCTCATGCGCTGGTATATTAGGTGCCGCTGACTCTAAGGCCTCTCAGTTTCTTCTTACCACCCGTGACGTTGGAGCGCCTTGTCTTGCAGCTCGCAAGAGTATTAGCGATTCTTTACACCCTTTGTTTTATCTTCTTTGTATGTATATAGTTTGTAGGTACTTAGTTAGCCATTAAGTTAAGTGTTAGGTTAGCTGGTAGTTAGCACCCCGGCCGGGACTTCGCCCTGGAGCGGGGCATGCCCCGCTCTCCCAGCTTCAAACCATATTCATCATGCAGCAGGACAATGCCTATCAGTGACCCCCCCGACAGCTGTTTGAAGTGTTTGGGGGAATCCCATAGAAAGGGGAATCCCAAGTGCAGGATCTGTTAAAACTTTTGACCTAGAACCCAAAAGGAGTGGGATATCCGCTTGAGGGCCCTCCTCTTGGAGGCTGTGCTTCGTACTGCATCAGAGCCCTCTCACTCGGACCCTAAACCGAGCACTTTGGCTTCGGTGCGGTGGACTCCACCCGGCACCATTCCCCCTTGCCAGTGCCTAAGAAGCTCCCTAGTGCCAGAAGGCAAAGAGGCTTTGGGCAAAGGATCGATGTCAGGCCATGTGGCTGCCCCAGGGCTTCATGGGAGTATGGTGGAGGTGGGACCCCCTAGCCCAACCAGGGATCTGCCTCTGACTCCAGGGAGCAGCAGAGGACCCAGGTCTCTCCCAGGGCCCTCATTGCCCGAAGTGCCCCGGCGGCAAAAGAACAAGTAGTCCGACCAGCACCACAAGCGCTGCACCAGGCACCAGGCTCGGCTAAGACCCCTACATCTAAGGGCAAGCCGATCATGGGACCGCCTGATGGGGCAGTGGAGCACCTTCGGTCACCAAGCCATTCCGTAAGTCAATGCAATTGTTCGTCATGGTGGCCAACAGAATGAAAGATCTCCCAGTGTCTGCTCAAAGAATTTCTTCCTGGATCACTGCCTGCATTTGCTACTGCTATGATCAGATGAAGGTGCTCCGCCCTCCCCCCCCGCCAGTGATTGTAACCGCCCACTCGACCAAGACACAGGCTTCTTCACAGCTTTTGTGGCCCAAGTGCCTATTTAGGTCATCTGTAGGGTGGCCATCTGGTCATCCATCCATACATTCACGTCCCACTATGCACTTACCCAGCAGGCCTGGGACGATGCTGGCTTCAGTAGGGCAGTACTGCAAGCTGCTAAACTGTGAGCCCACCTCCAAGGATACTGCTTGTGAGTTACCTAGAATGGAATCAACGTGAGCAAGGACTCGAAGAAGAAAAAAAAAACTGTTACCTACCTTTTTGGTCTTTGAGATGTGTTGCTCATGTCCATTCCATTACGCATCCTCTTACCCCTCTGTTGGAGTTGCCAGCAAGAAGGAACTGAGAGGGCATAGGGTTGGTGGCGCCTAATATACCGACGCATGAGCGTGGCACTCAAGGGTGTGCCACAGCCGACCCTATGGATGCTGCTAAGGCAAAAGTCTCCACCAGCTGTGCACTTGGGTGCGCACACACCTAGAATAGAATGGACAGAGCAACACATCTCAAAGAACAACAGTTACAAAAGGTAGGTAACCGTTTTTTATCTCTTGCCAGCTTTCTAAGCACAAAGACAGGACTTTACAAAAACAATATTTGAAAGGAATACTTACCAATAACTAATTAAGCATATCAAACCTATTCAATGGATCAAACAAACATTTCCTTCCAGAAAATAACATGGATTGTGTTCTCGCACTAGTTGGTATGGAGTAGGTTTATTACAGGGCATTGGTCAGCCTTTTGGTTCACAGGTTCTTATCCACCACAGCAGGCCCTCAAATGTTCTGGAACCCATGTTGCTTATTGAGAGAAATATATATAACTTAACTTTCAAAAGCTTATCGTGTTCCTATCTGGCCACCAGTTATGGGAGGATTGTAGGGCAGGTCTACAGATCACCACCAGGTGGGTTACAGAGTTGCCTCTTATTTTCTCCAGGACTCCTCCTGTTCAGTACTCTGACATCTGGGGAAGAAACACTTGAACTGCACAGGTTTCCAACTTCATATATTTTATTAACTAAACTAAATAATTAAGCAAAAGGTGAAAATAAAAACTACAAACAAAAGAGAGTGGTTAATATCAAATCAAATTAATTAGCAGGTTGATTAAAATATTAAGTAAATTAACAATTCTTAAAAGCTCTATGTAATAATTGGAGATTATATCAGTCTAGTTTAGCTGTCAGCCTTCAAAGTAATGGGGCTTTATCAGTTTCAGTGTCAATCGATATATTTATGTCCCAGCTAAACAACTGACACATGGAGGGTCAAGTCTCTCCCATGTTGAAGCGATTGTTGAGACTACAGTTCTGATACAGTTAAGGCAGCCTCCTCAAATTATGGGTAGCTAAGTCAATTTCTTTCCTCCACAACAAAGGGTTACATGAAATAGTCCAATAAAATTCAAATGCCACAGCTTGTTATGCTTAAAATTTAGATGAACAATTTAGGAGAAAATAGCATAATGTATCAGGATTAAACAAATAACTCCCAACTCATGAACTATCTGCATGTGTGATCTTTCAGACTTTGAGGTTATTTAAGTATTTCAGAAACTATTGTATAGATGCTGTTCTCAAATTCCGTAGGTTCTGTACACACATGCATGATGGGCATATGCTCATTATCACCGACCTTTTGGAACTAAATAAAAAAAACAAAACAACAAAACCCCACCAACAGCAAGAATGCCTAGATAGAGAAGTCTCTTTACTAATTACCCATGCCCCGATCCCCTCCCATGCCCCAACCCCCTGACCCATTACTGATCCTCCTCCTGTCCTCGGAGCCCCTTGGTCCCAGCCTGGAGCACCTTCCTGCACCCCAAACCTCTCATCATCAGCTCCACATCAGAGCCCGCTCCCCCAGCAGGAGCCCTCACCCCCCCATTCCTCAATCCCCTGCTCCAGCCCACAGTCCCCTCCTGCACCCTGAATCCCTCATTTTTGGCCCCACCCCAGAATCCACACCCCCAGCCCAGAGCCTGTACCTCCTCCCACACCCCAACTCCCTGCCTCAGCCCAGAGCCCTTTCCCATACTCCCAATCCCTTGTATCACCTCCCAGCCTGGAGCTCCCTCCTGCATCCCAAACCCCTCATCCCTGGCCCCACCCTGGAGCTCTCACCCCTTCTGCACCCCAACCCCCTGAGGCAGTGCAGTGAAAGTGAGTGAGTGAGGATAGAATGAGGGGGCGGGGCCTCTGAGAAGGGGCAGGGCCTCAGAGAGGGGCAGGACAGGGGGCGGGGAAATGGTGTTCGGTTTTGTGCAAGTAGAAAGTTGGCAACCCTATGTTTGAGAAGACTGCCTTTACGCATACAAAGAACTTCCCCATTTAATTAATTCTTGGGTTGGAAAGCCCACAGATCCAAAAGTATATCCCGTCAGCAGGTCTGTAGGTATTCTGAGACCGTTGGAGTGTGTGGCCATCCCTTCCAGTCAATCTTGGAGGGAGGCCACACCCCCTCACTCTCAGGTCCCTTTCAGGGGCAGGTTATTTGGGAATTAGTGGTATCTAAAACCCAAAAGAACTTCAGGGCCTGCCTTTTAAACTTCCTGTTCCACCGCTCTCCTTCTGAGCGTAGGTGTCCTGGTTCAACTCACCATCAAGTAAGCGGGGTTCCTCGTTACAGAGACAATTTGGTTGGTGGATCAATCATGCTACAAAAGTCCCCAATCAAAAACAATTTAAAAAATAAAAAGCTTGCAAAATATTGAAATTCAAATACTAGGAAAAATAATCAAATATTTTCTTATCCATGCACACAGACACAATTCCTTCCAATTCCTCTTGAACTCTTCCTTTTATATGGACAGGTGAATAACTTCCCTTTTTCTAGTTTGGTATTCAGAAACTTATCTTTCAACAACATTTTTTGTTGCACAGAATTTATGAGAAAGGTTAGATTTTAACTCAGAGAGGAACAAAAGGCTTTTCCGCTTAAATATCACAATTTGGGGGTTCAGTTTTTCTACACAGGCTTATCCTCACAGCACGTTGCTTCTTTGCTGTGTGTCCGTTTAGACTGCAAGCTCTTCAAGGTGGGAACTTTCTCCCTTTCTATCTATATAATTTATATAAATAATATCTCTCATGTATATGTATTTGTATGTATAAAAATACACACAAAAATTATATATAATAGTGTCGTGTGTGTATTTTTATACACACGCACAAATATATTCACACACTGCATAACAGAATGGTGGGTCTCAGGTCTGGGTTAGGGCCTCTAGTCCCTATTGTATTTCAAATAACAATAAATACTGAAAGCATTAATTATACTAAGCAATTACATCATAGTCATAGAGCCTCAGGCCAGAAGGGACCACCAGATCATTTAGTCTGACCTTCTGTATATCACAGGCCACCAATACCACTCAGTACCAACATACTAAGCCCAACACCTGAAATTAGAACAAAGTATTACAGCCCAAAGGAGATGAGTCCATTTTATGTGCCACAGGCAGACAATAGGCCGAACCGAGGTGCATCAATGCCCAAGCCCACGAGAATTGCAGGGAATATTTTCTTCTCTTTTGAGCGAATGCTCAGTGTCATCTCAGAGCTCTGGCCCTCCCTGTCCAATGTGCTGTCTCCAGCTGTGAGCGTTCCTGATGCTTCAGAGGAAGGAAATTTAAAACAAAACAAAACAAAAGCCCACAGAAGACATTGTGGCGGGGGGGGATCTTGATGGCTGCTTTCGTTGCGAGAAATATGAAGGAGTCATGTCAGAGACAGATTAAACCTTGTATTGCCCTGTACTCAGACTAAAAATGTTGCCCATAGGTTTGGACTGTCTAAGAACAGGAAGTAAAAACTAACAAAAAACTTGTTCCTACCTTTTGGGGTTCAGGAAATCAGAGAGACAGCCAGTGGACTTTAATAAAACACTCAGCTAGGGGAAATCAACATGAAAATGACAAGATTTTATTTCTAAAAATATTCTGTGTATTATTGCTGAATATTGCTCTTGTTTGATTTTGCTCTGGGCCATAGCCCATTACTGGGTCAAGTCAGACTCGGCTGCATGGAGAAGAGATTATGGAAAGATAGAGTCAATCATAGTGAACATTAAGATATATTTTATCAATTCTTAGGTGCAGAGATCTAGTCACATCAAAGTAGATTTGATGATGAATAAATAAATTATGAAAATAGCCCAGTTATGATAAGATATTTTTCCCTTGGGTGGAAAAACTGAGCTAGAAAATTATCCTAGACTCTTCATTCTGAAGACCATTAATGGGCAGAGGGTTGAAGAAAGAAAGATATCATTTGTCACAATTTTGTAATATAGTCTTACACATTGCCACAATTTTATTTTAAATTAACCTATTTATATTTAATTGTGTGACTTTTTGCACTTGTATAAATTCTATGTATGTTACACTCCTAGTCATACAGAGGTGTTGGTGTTTAAAGTTTTTAGAAAAAGTCTGCAAATTAAATTAACAGAGCATAGTCTGTTACAGAGGTTCCCAAACTGTGGGGTGTGCCCCCCCAGGGGGGCAAGGAGGAACATTCAGGTGGGCATAGCAAGACCTGGGCCAGCCCCCCCAGGGGGCAGGAAGGCAGCGCCACCCAGCTTTACTCTGGCCCTGTCCCTAGGCACAATCCCATCTCCAGCCTTAGCCCCTGATCGCAGCCCGGCCACGGCTTCCGCTCCCAGCCCCACCCCCAGGCTCGACCCCTGGCTGCAGCCCCGGCTGCAGCCCCAGCTGCGGCCCCTTTGTCCCATCCACGTCCACCCCAACCCCCCTGGAGCTCCTTCCCACAGCTCCCTGCGGGGAGGGTGCAGACGGGGTTGAGGAGACGTGACCGTGAAAAGTTTGGGGACCACTTGTCTCTTACAACTCATTCCAGTTGTTCAACTTAGTGCTACCTCACGGTTTGAAATATGATTCATTAAGCTAAACTTTTTGACATTCTTTGTAATAAATACTATCCAATGAGTTGTATTTAAATCTTTAGTTTAAATATGTAGTGGGCCAAATTCTATTCTGTTTTAAATGGAGGCAGTTCTATTGAAATCCATGGAATTGCACTGGTTTGCACAGCAGAAAATTAGGCCCTTGCTGGGGTGTGTGTACGTGTATGTATTTATCTACAAAATAAAGCATGCATAGGTCTAAGTCTTCCCTCAGAAACAATAAAGATACACCTGTTCGGTATATGAAGGCAGATTTAGATACTGCAGCTTTCACTGAAAGACTGGTTTTGCTCAGAACAACAGTGGTCTCTCTTTATAGTGAAGCAGAAGTTATTGAAAGGGTGCCAAACAGCAGCATGATTTCCATGTCAGCAAATGTATCCCCTCAGATACTTCGAGCAGTGGTGTGACAATGAGTTAAATGTATCCTTTGTCAAATTCGGGTACATTTTTGCTGTCTGTTAGCTCCCATGCATTATCATGTTTTTTATTGTAGTTTACTTATAATTGGGGGGTACAAGGAAATAACAAGACATTATTTGTCAGTCTGATAGGTAGTGATCTTGGCAAACCAATGGCCTAATCATTATGTAGATATTTTAGGCAAAACTACAAAGGAGAGTTTTAAGGAGGATTTTGAAAGGGGTTAATGAGGTAATTTTGTGGTTATTTATTGAGGAGTGCCTCTCAAGCATGAGGGACAGCATGAGAGAAAGCACAAAGGTACTTGTTTGAAAATTTAAGAGGGGGATGATGGAGGTTGGCATCACCGACAGATCGGAGATGGGTGCTGACAGCTCAGTAGCGAATGGGGTTGGGTGGGGACAGGATGTGAAGGGCCTTAAAAGTGAAAACAAGTAGCTTATGTTCGATATGGTAGAGAAGGGGGAGCCAGTGGAGAAATGCAAAGAGAGGGGTGACATGGTTAAAGCAACAGGTTTGGGGAATTATCTTTACAGCAATGTTCACAATGGATACACCCTTGTACATGTGTAGAACCCACTGACTTGAGTGGGATTCTTTTTGGGTTAATGGGCCTACCCAAGTAGATCAAATCACAGGAGCGGGGCCTTAATCTATGTATTTATTTTGTGTTAAATCTAAATACTCAATCTGGATTTAGTTTCTGCCTCAGTATATCACACAGTATATCATGCTAAAAAAGAATAGCTATGACTAAAGAATGGATGATGGATTTAAACTGAATCTTGGTTGTAGAAGTGTAAAGAGTACTTTTTATGATAAACTGCTTGTGATTCATCTGAGTGCAATAGTTTTGTTTAAATATTTCAAGTGAACAAGCATTCCATGACAATTACTAATAAGATTTTTAGTAGTGTGTAAATAATTTAAGTGACTTGTCCAGCACCACATAGAAACATAGGAAGATGCAGGGTTTGAATCCAATTCTCCAGGGTGGCATTCAATTTATTTTGCCATGAGACCATTCTTTGTCTTCCTGAAGTCAAAATCAGCTGATCTGTAAGGAAGAGCATGGATGCTTGATTTTTGTCCAAAGAGTTTATTGGCCATCTATTCTAAGACAGATTAGCAGAGATCAAGGAATGCTGAGAACTCCATTCTCAGTATGTCCTTCCCAGTATATCAATATTCCATAAAGGAATTTAAAGACAGGGTAATAAAAAAATAAAATGGTTTCAGGTGTTTTAGCCTACCAATGATTTTTTAAAAAAAGATGTTGATATCCAGACATCCTGAATGGAGATGCTGACAACTTCTTCCAATAATAGGCCTACTCTCTTTGCTATATTTTTTGTCAGTAAGAATGAGCATACAAATTGCAGGTTGTAGGTCAAAGTTTCCCATGAGCTTCTAGGACTTCAGTGAGCCGAAGAGACCTCATCTCAGTGCTGCCTTTTCTAGACCTAACCCTGGAGGACTAGAAAATCTATCAGACCCCTCTGAAGCCTTATGGAATCATAAAAATGAATGTGGTCTCAATATTCTAAATCTTCAGCACTGTTAATGGGCATTGTAGATGGAATTCTCAACATCTTGTGTAAGGTACCCTTTTCCAACTGATGGAGACCAAATGAGTTATTTCAGTAAAAACATCTTTAGCACGGTACAGATAAACTTGTTTTTCTAACACTCCAAATTACTTTTAAACTTCGTACATTATACACAGTAAGGGCCTGAGTCTGTCACTTTTTATTCATGTTGAGTAACCCCTTGCTTCTGAGTAATCCTAGTGAGCACAATGGGACTGTTGGTATGGTAAAGTATTATACAGTGGCCCTAATCCCATTGTAATGTAATGCTATGGAATATCCTTATGAAAAAAAAAGTAAGATCTTGCTGACTAATTCATTACTTACTAACTGCATTGTGTTGAGTTTGTGTGTGTGTGTGGGGGAACTTCTGCAACTGTGCCGAGCCCTATAGAATCAATTTATATGCTAAACAAGGCAGGGTCATGTCCTTGGGTAGTGACCTTCATTTTCCAAGGAGAATAAGTAACTATGTTGTATGTTGGGGGTTAGGCAACCAAGCCACCTTATTAAAGCTGATGGGCATGACAACCATGTTCTGTGCAGGCTAAACGAGGGAACAATGAAATGTGTATTGGAGAGAAGCAACAAAAACCCCAGAGAAGCACACGGAGAAGACAGCAAGGAAGCTATGATGGCCAGAGAAACAGCAGTATGACTCTGAGAAAAGCCAAGACACAAAGCTTTTGGGTAGAGTGTTGGCCAGAAAGAGGCGTGGAGCAGAGAAACACTCTCCTGCTGTTTGGTTCCTATGGTGTCAAGGAAATAGGACAGTATGCACATTCTTTGTAAGTAAACAGGATTGCATCAAAGTACTCCATCAATTTCTCCTCCTAATGGAATCAACCAAAAAGAACCCCCAAACTGGCTAGCTACTCAGATTAAAGGGGTTAACAGTATTCTGAATGATGGAGAAAGACATCATCTATTGTAATGATCTTCGAAGTTACAACAGCATTTTTTAACATTCCATGGACAAAGCATCATGTTAATCGCTAATTCTGCAGGAAACGTTCCAGGCAGTAATCTCTTTTTTTCAGTCCTTTTGGATTTGTCAGAAGAGCCTGTGTTCCCAGGATCAGATCTGTACAGAAACTGAAACAATATTTCAGATAACTATACCAACTCTAAAAGTATGTCTGCTGAGTATAAATTTAAAGTAAATAACTTTTCTAGCTGCAGATCTGTTGGGCCTACATTGAAAAAAAAATTTGCTTTCACTGGATCGCTGATCAAACTCTTATTACTGATCAATGCAATAGTATTATTAAAGGCTTCTTAGCACTAGAAAAAATAACTAGGTAATTCACCTAGACAAAGATAAGGTCTGTTAAGGAGCTTGTAGTCCTATATGTTCCCCTTTTCTTCATGTAAACCTATACTAAGCTTGCTCTGATTATTCACTGAACAGGTTTGGATCAACATTGGGTAACATTTTCAGAAGTGTGTGTGAGAGTTAAAAGCCTAAGTCCCAATTTCAAAAATGACCTGGGCATATAGGAGTCCAAATCCTATGGACTTGAAAAGACACTGAGAATTTAAAATGCCTATCACTTCTGAAATATGGGACTTGGGCTCCTAAGTCACTTAGGCACTGTCATTCACTCTTAAATCCTTTTCCCTTGTGCTGCATCTCTTGCAAGCCACAATGACCAGTGATGATAATGCAAGAGAAATTTAGATTAGCTTTGAGAGCATTTGATTTACTGTTAAATTTCATGGGTGAAAGCCTTCCCAAATGAAATAAATGGAAATTTTGCCATTGACTTCAGGATTTCACCCCATGTATTCAAGCAATGCAGGATTTTTATTTATTTTTAACGTTTATTTTGTTAGTAACCAAAACATATTTTTCTGTTGGCTGTCTTGTATTGGAATTTTCAGTTTCTTATTCCTTGTTTTCCTGTTGTGCAATTTTTTCACTGCATCTCTTTCAGTGAAAAGTTGCTGTTATACTCGTATATATTTTAGGAGTAAATCTATAGTCTTACCTTCATTCTATTCTCACTTAGTTCCCATCCACAACTGCAAGAGATTTGCTTTCTGATTTACACTTGATATTTCCTGAAAATGATGCATAAAGCAGTTATTCATTTGTGCATATGGCATTTCTTTTCAAAATTGTTCTTGGAGATTTTTAGTTGTATAAAGCAGCTGAAAGGCTTTTGCAGTTGTCCAAAGCAACAAAGAATTTTTTTGAATTGTTAAAGTAAACTGACATACCAAACTACTGTTAAATTACTGTGCAATAGAAAAAGCACATCTGTAGACAGCTTTATCTGAAAATCTCAGAATAAGTACAAGAAACTGGAATATAATACTCAGCAACGTTAAATACAATACTCAGGAGTTTGGAGAAGAATACCAGTGGAAGGTGAAAGGATATTAAGAAGATTGAGGAGAGTGATAGAAGTAGAGAAGAACGCTGAGAACTACAAAGAGGGAGGGCATATATAGAGAGAGACTGATAGAGAGACAAATGTTGGTTATTGGAGAATTTTACATCTTGGTGTTTTTAGACTCATCTGGAAAAAGTAGTGCATAGGTTTTCAAAAGTAATAGGTTGTGTTTTAGGATTTTTTTCCCTAAGGTGTGGTGCATTTGCAGGCAGTATCAAACTGGGGCTAAATTTGTTTATGCCAAGGATGAATTTGGTCCAATGAGTCCAATCCTGAATTACTGATACCTGAGCAAAACTCCCACCAAAGTCAATGAGAATTTCACCTGAGTAAGGAGTTCTGGGTAGAACTGAATCCTGCCATCACTCTGGGTTCAAACCCAGAGTAAGGGGAAGCCGGGGTGAAAGTAACTTAAAGGACTTACCGGTACGCTGGAGTCCTGAATAGAGGGGCAGGGCCTCAACCGGAAGGGGCTGGGCCTTTAAATCCCCAGGCCCTTTGAATCCAGCTGTGGTAGTGGCAGCTGGGAGCCCCGGGTCCTTTAAATCACTACTGGAGCCCCATGCGGCGACGGCCAGTTGCCGCGGGGATCTGGCAGTGATTTAAAGGGACTGGGGAAGCTGCCCCCTGCCAGTCCCGTCAGCTACGTACCGGCTCTTGCTGGTACGCCATACTAGACCGTACCTGCCTACTTTCACCTCTGGGGGAAGCACACTCTTGAGCTGCCATTGGGACGGAGAATGGGACTCTGTCTCTCCATCTCTTCCTCATCACTCTCAGCTTTGAATGCTACTCTAGGAAAGGGGTAAACGGCCCTGGTTTTATACCCAGCATGGCGCATATTTCCTTTTTCGCAGCCACAGCCTCACTAGCTTCAGTGTTGAGGGATGGAATGAAAGCTTCAACCTTGTTCCATCCTCTCCTGCCCACCTGCACAAGAGGGAGACAAAGTGACAGAGCCTGCTTTCCCTCCCATGCTTCTACCTATGATGAAAGTAGCTGAAGCAGGGTCACAGGGATATTTTATTGCACCTTCTTTGGGAATAGGCAGTGGCAGGTGGGTCTCCCTACTGCTCAGATGCTACACATAATCCCATCATATAAACACTGCACTGTTTTACAGAGCTATAATTTGGAATGAAGTGTAAAACTCTGAAGTTTTGTCACACAGTAAGAGCAAAACAAACGTTTAACGATTGGTACTGTATACGTCACAATAATTTAGGCCTTTAGCAAATTGTAAATTTAGATTTGTTCCTCCTTGTAGTATGTAATATAGGTAAAGATCTATGGGACGATTCTGTTTTCAAATACCTATACTACCAAAGTGTGGGTCAGTGAGTTGCACAGTATAATTAAAGGCAGTATTTTGCTCAACAATAAATTTAAAATAGACTTAGTCCTCTGCTTAACAGAATAATTTGGCAGAATGCTTTGTGAAATTCAGTTTACAATTATGTTAATGTGTTATACGAAAGACGCAATCATGCAACTTTAATGGAAAAATGACTCTTAAATCAGCAGAATTCTCTTTCTGAAGTCTGGACCGTGGGCTAGGATCCTAAAGCAGGAAACCTGAACTCATGAAAATATATTAGGAAGGAACAGTAATACTACTTGAGCACTGTGTGATGAACCTGAGGAACTCACTGCTGCAAGGAAAAGAGATTACTAACATTCACAAAGAGATTGGAGCATTATATGAGTAGGAACAATATAGGCTCTCAAAAAAGTTTCTAAACCGCTTCCTAGGAAAAGCTCCTAACCATACTCCATTCTTATCCTCCTTGACCTGTCAACTGCCTTTGGCATGACCATGATCATCATCTTAAAATCTTATCCTCTTTTAGCTTCCATGACACTGTCCTCTACTTGTTTTCCTTCCATCTTTCTAATTACTACATGAATGTGTCCTTCAGAGGATCCTCCTCATCCTACCTCCAGCTTTCAGTGCTGGCTCCAGAGGGCTCTGTCTTTGGTCTTCTTCACTTCTCTCTTCACCTTATATCTGGGCAATCTCATCTGCAAACAAAAATTCAGCTACCATCTCTATGCTGAGGACCCACTGATCTACCTCTACTCCAGATCTGTCTCCTTCTGTCCAAACTAAAATCTCAGCCTTTTTGAGATCTCCTCATGAATATCTAGTTGTCAGCTCAAGTTCAACATGGCTAAAATAAAGCTCTTAATCATGCTGCAAACAAATCCTCCCTCTCCACCTCTTTGATTATTGTGGCAATATGATAGACCATCCTGTTTCCAGGGCCGGTGCAAGGATATTTTGTGCCCTAGATGAAACCCTACCTTGCGCTCTCCCTTCCCCACTCTTCCCCCCGTCAACCTCCAAAAACTAGTAAACTTGGCATTATAAACAGCCTTGTGTAGATCCCTTCCATGTTCCTCTTTGTGGGTAAGTGCCCTGTAAGACTTGTGTGGGATGCAGAGAGTTTGTCAGGCCTGCAGTGACAGCTGTTTGTGAAGATCAGGGGGCCCTTTGCCAAGGGGTGCTGGTGTCACAGTGAGCTTGGGGTGGCTGACAGTATAGGGCAGGGCACTGAGGCTGGTGGGGCAGGTAACACTCACTGCGCTGGGAGGCAGGTGGTGCCAGGATGGGGCAGGTACTTGTCAGTCTCCAATGGCAGCCTCTGCAGCAGCAGGGGCAGGTGGGGAGCGTAAGCGCCCTGGGCTCGGGCTGTCTGGCTCCCCCTGAGTGGTGCCCAGTTCCTGCTGCTCTTGGCTGGCAGGTGCGGGGCCCCAGCCAAGCCCGGCCCCTTGCGTCTCCTCTGTGGTGGTGCCCCCTGCCCGCGTCCTCCCGGGCTGCCGTGGCGGCAGTGGCTGGGGAGCCTGAGAGGAGGAGTGACCCCTGGGCAAGTAGGGGAGACTCCAAGGTGAAGAGGCTGCTGGCCCTGGCATGGCCCGAGCGCTGGAGACTGACAGGTACCTGCCCCTAAGCAATAGTGTAAAAAAAAATGGGGGGGGCACAGCTTTTTGGCACCCCCAAATCTTTGCACCCTAGGCGGCCGCCTAGTTCGACTAGTGGTTACACCGGCCCTGCCTGTTTGTCATTCAAACCCATAATGGTGGGGGGGTCATCTTTCACTCAGACCTCTCTCTAGGTCTTCATAGCCAGGAGTCCTCATATGTTTAAATCTTGCAGATTCTCCATGCATAATAACTCTAAAGGCATGTCTGGGTAGCAGCTTAGGCTAGCTATCTGAGTACAAACATGCCCAGCCCCCGTGGTACATACTTGGGTGCCTAGCTCATAAGAATGACCATACTGGGTCAGACCAGTGGTCCCCCTGGCCGTGCATCCTGTTTTCCAGCAGTGGCTGGTGCCACGTGCTTCAGAGGGAATTAAAAGAACAGGGCAATTTATTGAGTAATCCATCCCCTGTCATCCAGTCCCAGCTTCTGGAAGTCAGAGGCTTAAGAACACCCAGAGCATGGGGTTATGTCCCTGAACATTTTGGCTAATAGTCATTGATGGAACCTATCTTCCATGAACTTATCTAATTCTTTTTTTTTACTTCCTTGTATTTGTTTTAAATCCGCTGCCTATTAATTTTATTTGAGACCCTTGGTTCTTTCCTTATGTGAAGGGGTAAATAATATTTCCTTAATCACTTTCTCCACACCATTCATGATTTTATAGACCTCTATTCTCCCTTAGTTGTCACTTTTCTAAGCTCAACAATCTCAGGTTTTTCATATGGAAGCTGTTCCACACCCCTAATCACTTTTGTTGCCCTTTTCTGTACTATTTCCAATTCTAATATATTGTTTTAAGATGGGGTGACCAGAACTACATGCAGTATTTGAGGTGTTGGTGTACCATGGTTCAATTTAGTGGCATTATGATATTTTCTGTCTTATCTATCACTTTCCTAACTGTTACTAAGATTCTGTTAGATTTTTTGACTGCTGCTATACATTGAGGACATGTTTTCAGAGAACTATCCACAATGACTCTTTCTTGAGCATCTAATTTTGACCTCATTGTATTGTACATATAGTTGGGATTTTGTTTTCCAGGATGCATTACTTTGCATTTATCAAAATTGAATTTCATCTGCCATTTTGTTGCCTAGTCACCCAGTTTTGTGAGAGTCCTTTATGTATCTTCACTGTAGCTTTGGACTTAACTATCTCGAGTAATTTCGTATCTTCTGCAAACTTTGCCACCTCACTGTTTACCCCTTTTTTCAGATCATTTATGAATATGTTGAACAGTACAGATCCTAGTACAGATCCTGGGGTGGCCCTGCTCTTTACCTCTCTCTATTGTGAAAATTGACCATTTATTCCTACCCTTTGTTTCCTATCTTTTTAACCAGTTATTGATCCATGAGAGGACTTTCCCTCTTCTCCCATGACTGCTAACTTTTGTAGGAGCCTTTGGTGTGAGGGTCCTTGACAAAGGCTTTCTGAAAGCCCAAGTACTCTATATCAACTGGATTACCTTTGTCTACATGTTTGTTTGACCTCTCCCCCCCGCCCCCAAATATTCTAATTGATTGGTCAGGCATGATTTCCCTTTACAGAACCATGTGTTGGCTCTTCCCCAACATATTGTGCTAATCTATGGGTCTGATAATTCTGTTCCTTATTATAATTTCAACCAATTTGCCTGGTACTGAAGTTAGGCTCACTGGACTGTAATTTCCAGGATTGCCACCGGAGCGTTTTTTTGAAAATTGGCATTACATTAGCTGTCCTCCAGTCATCTGGTACAGGGGTTGATTTAAGCAATAGGTTACATACCACAGTTAGCAGGTACGCAATTTCATATTTGAGTTCCTTGAGAACTCTTGGGTGACTACCATCTGGTCCTAGTGATGTATTATTTGAACTGCTGCCTATGTTACCCTGGGTATACGGCATGCTCCCAGCTGCAGTGTAAGTTTACCATTAGACATGGCCTTTCCCATCCATTCACACACTAAAACTCATAATCTCACAACAAATGCAATTTTGCCCTGCTCATATTAATTCAGATTGCTGCTCAAATATTGTTTTTGTTGCTTCTCATTTTGACCATATCACCACTCTCTTTGCATCCCTCTAGTGTTCTACTCCCACTTCTTTGTTGCATCAAACAAAAGCTGCTTATGTTTACTTTCAAGGTCCTTCACGGCCTATCCTCAGCTGATCTATCATCCCTTATTCACTATCGAGATGTCAGCTCCCACGTCTCATCAGCCAATGATGGCAGCCTCCATTGCCCACTTGTTTAATTTTCAAAGAAACACCTCTATGCTTTCTCCTATGCTGCTCATCAGACTTGGAAGGAACTCCCCATAAACATCTGAAAAACTAACTCCTTATGCTCCTTCAAAATCCTCCTTAAATCTCTCCTTTTCTTTGATAACTGCAAATATGATCATGATAATGGTTAGATGTTTGGTGGTGTAAGACTACTGCCTATCATGTTGATCAGCTTTGTCTCATTGTTTCCTTATGCTCTCTCATTGGTCTGTGTCTCCGTCTGTTGTCTCGTATTTTATACTTAGATTGTAAGGTCTCTGGTCCAGGGACTGGTTATTTTGTTCTTTGTTTGTATAGTAGTTAGCACAATAGATTTCAGAGTAGCAGCCGTGTTAGTCCGTATTCACAAAAAGAAAAGGAGTACTTATGGCACCTTAGAGACTAACAAATTTATTTGAGCATAAGCTTTTGTGAGCTACAGCTCACTTCATCGGATGCATCCAATGGAAAATACAGTGGGGAGATTTATATACATAGAGAACATGAAACAGTGGGTGTTACCATACACACTTTAACAAGAGAGTGATCACTTAAGGTGAGCTATTACCAGCAGGAGAACAGGGGTGGGGGGACCTTTTGTAGTGATAATCAAGGTGGGCCATTTCCAGCAGTTGACAAGAACGTCTGAGGAACAGTGGTGGGTGGGTGGGGGGGAATAAACATGGGGAAATAGTTTTACCTTGTGCAATGACCCATCCACTCCCAGTCTCTATTCAAGCCTAAATTAATTTTATCCAGTTTGCAAATTAATTCCAATTCAGCAGTCTCTCATTGGAGTCTGTTTTTGAAGTTTTTTTGTTGAAGAATTGCAACTTTTAGGTCTGTAATCGAGTGACCAAAGAGATTGATGTGTTCTCTGACTGGCTTTTGAATGTTATAATTCTTGACGTCTGATTTGTGTCCATTGATTCTTTTACGTAGAGACTGTCTAGTCTGACCAATGTACATGGCAGAGGGGCATTGCTGGCACATGATGGCATAGATCACATTGGTAGATGTGCAGGTGAACGAGCCTCTGATGGTGTGGCTGATGTGATTAGGCCCTATGACGGTGTCCCCTGAATAGATATGTGGACACAGTTGGCAACGGGCTTTGTTGCAAGGATAGGTTCCTGGGTTAGTGGTTCTGTTGTGTGGTGTGTGGTTGCTGGTGAGAATTTGCTTCAGGTTGGGGGGCTGTCTGTAAGCAAGGACTGGCCTGTCCCCCAAGATCTGTGAGAGTGATGGGTCGTCCTTCAGGATAGGTTGTAGATCCTTGATGATGCATTGGAGAGGTTTTGGTTGGGGGCTGAAGGTGATGGCTAGTAGCATTCTGTTATTTTCTTTGTTGGGCCTGTCCTGTAGTAGGTGACTTCTGGATACTCTTCTGGCTCTGTCAATCTGTTTCTTCACTTCAGCAGGTGGGTATTGTAGTTGTAAGAATGCTTGATAGAGATCTTGTAGGTGTTTGTCTCTGTCTGAGGGGTTGGAGCAAATGCGGTTGTATTGTAGAGCTTGGCTGTAGGCAATGGATTGTGTGGTGTGGTCTGGATGAAAGCTGGAGGCATGTAGGTAGGAATAGCGGTCAGTTTTTCAGTACAGGGTGGTGTTTACGTGACCATCACTTATTAGCACCATAGTGTCCAGGAAGTGGATCTCTTGTGTGGACTGGTCCAGGCTGAGGTTGATGGTGGGATGGATATTGTTGAAATCATGGTGGAATTCCTCAAGGGCTTGTTTTCCATGGGTCCAGATGATGATGATGTCATCAATGTAGCGCAAGTAGAGTAGGGGCATTAGGGGACGAGAGCTGAGGAGCATTGTTCTAAGTCAGCCATAAAAATGTTGGCATATTGTGGGGCCATGTGGGTACCCATAGCAGTGCCGCTGATTTGAAGGTATACATTGTTCCCAAATGTGAAATAGTTATGGGTGAGGACAAAGTCACAAAGTTCAGCCACCAGGTTTGCCGTGACGTTATCGGGGATACTGTTCCTGACGGCTTGTAGTCCATCTTTGTGTGGAATGTTGGTGTAGAGGACTTCAGCATCCATAGTGGCCAGGATGGTGTTTTCAGGAAGATCACCGGTGGATTGTAGTTTCCTCAGGAAGTCAGTGGTGTTTTGAAGATAGCTGGGAGTGCTGGTAGCGTAGGGCCTGAGGAGGGAGTCTACATAGCCAGACAATCCTGCTGTCAGGGTGCCAATGCCTGAGATGATGGGGTGCCCAGGATTTCCAGGTTTATGGATCTTGGGTAGCAGATAGAATACCCCAGGTTGGGGTTCCAGTGGTGCGTCTGTGCGGATTTGTTCTTGTGCTTTTTCAGGGAGTTTCTTGAGCCAGAAGAGTACCCAGAAGTCACCTACTACAGGACAGGCCCAACAAAGAAAATAACAGAATGCCACTCGCCATCACCTTCAGCCCCCCAACTAAAACCTCTCCAACGCATCATCAAGGATCTACAACCTATCCTGAAGGATGACCCATCATTCTCACAGATCTTGGGAGACAGGCCAGTCCTTGCTTACAGACAGCCCCCCAACCTGAAGCAAATTCTCACCAGCAACCACACAACAGAACCACTAACCCAGGAACCTATCCTTGCAACAAAGCCCGTTGCCAACTGTGTCCACATATCTATTCAGGGGACACCATCATAGGGCCTAATCACATCAGCCACACCATCAGAGGCTTGTTCACCTGCACATCTACCAATGTGATCTATGCCATCATGTGCCAGCAATGCCCCTCTGCCATGTACATTGGTCAAACTGGACAGTCTCTACGTAAAAGAATCAATGGACACAAATCAGACGTCAAGAATTATAACATTCAAAAACCAGTCAGAGAACACTTCAATCTCTTTGGTCACTCAATTAAAGCCCTAAAAGTTGCAATTCTTCAACAACAAAAACTTCAAAAACAGACTCCAACGAGAGACTGCTGAATTGGAATTAATTTGCAAACTGGATACAATTAACTTAGGCTTGAATAGAGACTGGGAGTGGATGGGTCATTACACAAAGTAAAACTATTTCCCCATGTTTTTCCTCCCCCACCCCCCACTGTTCCTCAGACATTCTTGTCAACTGCTGGAAATGGCCCACCTTGATTATCACTACAAAAGTTTTTCTTCTTCCCCCCGCCCCCCCCCCCCACTCTCCTGCTGGTAATAGCTCACCTTAAGTGATCACTCTCTTGTTACAGTGTGTATGGTAACATCCATTGTTTCATGTTCTCTATGTATATAAATCTCCCCACTGTATTTTTCACTGAATGCATCCGATGAAGTGAGCTGTAGCTCACAAAAGCTTATGCTCAAATAAATTTGTTAGTCTCTAAGGTGCCACAAGTACTCCTTTTCTTTTAGCACAATAGAGTATGCTATGACTAGGGTTAATCCATGACTCAGGCTCTTAGATACTATGCTAATATAAATAACAAATAATATGATAACTTTCACTTACAGAAGCAAGGATGAAAATATCAAGGACTATCTAGCTTCTTGGCTTTAAGGCATACATTAATCACAAGTTGGGAGGAAAAAGAAACTTTTCTGAAATGTAAATATTGCCAGTTAAGTGCAATATTATATTTATACCTTTCTCTGGCTCATATAACTTGGGTCACTGTCTGTGACATGATGGTGAAATAGATGGCCTACTGGTATATATGGTAATTCTTATGTTCTTAAACTGTGTACTCTAATTATAGAATGGAAAACTGTGATAAATGGTAAGGAGTGCATTTTAGCACTTAAATGGGTTCAGCTATGTGACACTAAATACATTTCTGTAAGATGATTTAGTTTCTAAATCACTTTCACTCCTGAATTTCAGTGATAGTTATGGATGAAAAACACCTACATTTCATCAGGAGGTAAATAAACTATTGAAGAAAATACTATGGGTGTGCTAGTAAATATTTATTTGTGATAGATGTGCATAAGTGAAGTATAGCGTTCAGCATCCACAAAAACCATATCAATCTTATAAGATAATATAAGGATTATGAATATATGTATGAATGGTTGAGTGCAGATTCTTCTTCAGCTTTTAGGAGTTGAAGGTCATGCCATGTGTCATTGGGAAGGCAATTCTCCAAATTTGTGCAATAAGGTTTCACGTTTGAACAAAAATTATTCAAGGGCTGGACAAAATGCTTACAGTGAGAGTCTTAAGCAAAACAATGAAGCCCTTCATCAAAAATTTTGAGAGGTAACTTTATTAGTGTATAAGTACCTTCACAAGGAGAAAATACATGGAACTAAAGGGCTCTTTAATCTACTGAAGAAAGGTATAACAAGAACCAATGGGTGGAAGTACATTCTATTTATTGTTTACACTCTTGATATCTATGACCAAAAAAGGTTTGTAATTAGAGCAATTGTGCAGGAAGCATTGACTTTGTCACTTATCTGCATAATGAATGTAAAGACCGTGGACTACTGTTACTGTTTAGTTGAGCTGATTAATTGGAGGAACTGCACTGGTAATAATTAGTAAGTAGAAGAAAGAGCAGTGGAGTAAATCAATATCTTTGAGAAGAGGCTCTTTGTCCTTTGGGAGTCTACACCATAACAGAGCTGTCATGTTGCAAGGAGATTAGAGTATCCCTGATTAGTGTTGGTAATTTATTTAGTGGTGCCTTTACCTTATATACCTAATACATCAAGTATCAAAAGATATTTAATTTAATAAATTGCATTAAAGCTTCAAGTCTTAATTTTGATAGATAAGCTGCTAACACAGTTTCAAAATTCGATTGTTATGCATTATAATATTCTCCTGCTGTAAATGTTTAGCAATTATATGCTTCACTTGCTGTTTAGTGTTATAATTACGATGAAGGGGATTATATGTCTGCTTTTTTTAGTTTTAAGGATAAGCAGTGTTATAAAGTGAAGCAGATATCTTCCTGTTTTACAACCTGGTTGACAGGAGTACCAGCTCGCAAGGCTGTTCACTTCTGGTAACATGTTGTTATAATATGGTGGTATGATAGATTTGGCTGGACATATCAAAGCAGACAAATGCCTCAGATCCTTTTTCTTACTGATTTTAGACATGACTTCTCCTTTCCCCCATTTAAGCCAGTGGAAATTTCCCATTGATATCAGTGGGAGCAGGAACAGGCCTTTTTGCTCCAAGCTGTAGCGGACTGGAGCCTGGCACCGCTATGGCTTAGGTTTGCTGAGATCTATGGGAGCAACCCCATGAGACTCAGAATGCATGCAGCTGACTATTCTCTCTCCATAGCTCAAATAATTCCTTCTCCAGATACCAGTACAAGGTATATGGCTATTTCTTGTGATACAAGGGGATTCAACCAGATATGTTCAGTTAAGGATGAACAATGAACAGAGGTTCAGAGATTTAAGCTAACAGAAAGCAAACAGAAAATTCCATCCAATAGTCTTCATGTGGAACCAGATGTAGGAGCTTATGGCTTTACAAATATTTTGCAAAATTTTTACAAATATTTGTTTTAAAAATGGATCTTTCTGCCCTCCTTTTGTGTGAGTGTATGTTTTTGTCTGCATTATGAGTAGTTAGCTCAACTGGCATTTGTTTCTGCTGACTTCCTGTAGAATTATCTGTTACTATGTTACTATAGTCCATTGTTACAAACCTGTTCCAGTTGGTCATGGTATGCAATGGGTAAAAATAACACTTTGTATAGAAGCACCCACCTAGTGATCTGAGGACTACATTGCAGAAAAACTCACCCTCATGTAAAATTCACTATGATTAAAAACTCTTTCTGTGATGCAATCAGTCTATTTTTTGGAAGAGTGTCTTTGTGGAATTTTATGAGTAATACAAACTGGTAATTTTATGAGTAATACAAAATGCTTAACTGTGGCTAGAAGTATCCAGGTTTAATAAAGATATGCTATATGTTAAGAATCTAATTTACTAACTGTCAGCGCTAACGTAATCTCTACAGCAGTAAAACTCCAGATTTGACACTAACAGGCACACAATCCATTTCAGGGGAGTATAAACATCCAGTCTATGATATACCTATGACTATGCAGGTGAAAGTGTTCACTAATAAAGTGTGTATTAGTCCTAGACAGGTAAAGAACTCCCTCAGTCTCTTAATTTGCTTTGAATAATTCATTAGCTGGAACTTTTCACCCCATGACAGTCACAGGTAATCCCAGACTGCAATTGCTAATTAAAGTTGTGAGATGAAGGGGAGCATCTAATGAAATACTAAATAAATCCTGGAACAATGCAAGTGTAATCTTAAATACATAAAATGATATTGTTCACTTGTTTTCACAGATGGATGGGGAAATTCTGTAGCATTTGTAGTAATAAATAAATTGGAAATGTATATTAACGTGGATCTGGGATGTGAAAGTATTTCTACTTACAGTACAGTGTCCCTAGGGTCAAAACAATATGTGGAAAATTTTGAAATCTTTAGGGATTATCCATCCTATTGCTATTAAATGCTGTTGAATACTTCACATTCCATTCTTTAATGAAAAGAATGAACAAATCTGTGTAAATACTAAATAAAAAATCCTTATTGGCATTGTCTGTATTGTGTGCATTCATGTCAAATGATTCTAATCTTAACTAGTAGGTTTCAAGAATTTAAAACACATGGAAACATTTTAGATAATAGAATTTACTTTTTTCTGGGTTGTGCTATGATTTTGAAGGTCAAGATCTGAAAATGAATGCTCTGTTAAAGAAGAATGTACTATGCACTGGTATTGCTTCTGGCTGGCTGGGAACAGAAACATATCTGATATTTCAGTATGTTAAAATATGCTTTACATAGGAAAGTTTTCTGAATAAGAGGGGTTAGGCATTCCATTTTTGATGAATAATTAGAATATGCAGAACACAGCAAAGTGTATAGGAGCCGAAATGTATTGAAGCAAAAAGTCTTGTATATTTAATGGCATTGTTAATCATGATTGGAATGGTCTTATCTTGTGTAGATTATGCTTCAACTTTAACTCACAATGTGTAAAAAGAGGCTTAGTTGGCAGTTAAGCCTTCAATGGAAAAAGTTTATAATTTAGAGAAAATTGTATTCACACCTTGTGGAAGGTAGTGGCCTATTCTTGGGAATAGAACTAAGCCTGTTTAGCAGAGCTGTACTCCACCTGGGAAAAAGGTGGAGTGCAGGACAACATTCTACATCCCAACTAGCCAGACTGCCTGTGCATCCACACTACAGCCACTAATTCAGGGCTTAGAGAAAGTCACCAGATTCTGATGGATGCACTGGCCATGATATTAATCACCTACATCCTCTACCCTTTCATGGAGAACTTTTGAAACTACCATAAAGCTTCTGAATGGCACACAGTCACACTGCCAGCCCACAGTCTCTACTGTTGGTGCTCTCTGCAGAAAATTCAGGTTTTAAGATGTTTTGGGGTTTTCCTCAGGTTCAGATGATTTGGCCATGCCCAGAGCTCAAAATATACCTGGTGAAAAATCTTCAGTAGTTTATTTTTATATCTCTACATAAGAAGCTTTTAGAAAAATTTAAAATGCAACACAATACTTCCTAAACAGTCACACAAGTGACTAGAGCACATGTAGACTGCAGACATGGAATCAGAGTGTCCACCGGCTGGTACTTTGGATAAGCATTTATACCTGTGCAAAGTGCTGCCATGAGAGACAGTGGAGAATTATGATGTGGAAGCCTTCTACATCCACTTTGCATAGGTTTTAATAAGTACATAAAGTATTAGGCAGTAAAGAATCCGGTCCATGGTTTAAAAAAAAGGCGGGGGTAGGGGCGAAGCATTCCACTGGAATTATAATAAATGATGGGATAGTTGCAAAAAAGAGAAGCCCTGAAGTCATAGGAAGAGCATTAGGTTTTATAGTTTCAAAATAAATCTGGGACATATTCAAACCTGCCAAATTATTAAAAATAAAATAACTCCCTAATCATTTCAGAATCAATCCCCAACTCTTGGATTCTCAAATTCCTGCTGTTACTGAGATTTGTCAGTTGAGGTACAGACTTTGTATAGGAAGTTTATACTTTTCTTGGGCCACCAGACAGGCCCTGGAGTGTGCTCTCTCACACACACTTCCACCTTCCTCTACCTTTGAGGAGGAATAGATGCAGCTGTGCTTACTTTACTGAGGATGCTGTTTAGAATAATAATCATGCTGTTTTCTTTGTAAATACACTCTCTGATACATGGGAGGGAGGAAAGGAAACAGTGAAAATGCTGTGATTAGTGATTTATTTTATGCAGCACACTGAGCTAAGACTGTACATCATGCTAGCTAACGGAAAGGACTTTCAGAAGGATTCCCCATCTCATCATCCATTCTCAGTGAAAAGAGTAGTCAGGTGGGGGTGAAGACAGAAACTGTTAGATTTCCCTGGACTTTGGATGATGATGCCTATGTCCAGGTCTACTTCCTTACTCCTCTTCAAAAGCAATGGATACTAGTATATCTGCATATTTTCTCCATTGTAAAGTGGTTGCCCGCTTGACTAGGGTGTGGTTTTGAGAGCTATACCCATACAAGTCCACCAGGCCCAAATGGATGACATAATGGTATGCAGCATTTGTTATATAGCACTTTATATGTCCAAAGCAAATAAATGCTACAGACAATAACTAATGAATCCTTACAGCATCCCCCTGAGGTAGATGGAGTGTTCTCTATTTTACAGATGGGAAGCTGGGCAGCCTTTTCTTCTGTTTTCTTTTGTACTTAATAAAGTTGGATGACATCCTGTGAACAGGTTGTAAAAGGAAGTGAAAAGCTTATGGTATTAGGGGGTTGGCAGATTGGTTTTAATGGGGTGCATGGAGGCATTGCTGAAAGAGGGCAGAGTTAAGGTTGCATGGGCACCCTAAATCATGCATTTACTGGTTTTCAGAAGCTTGAGTTTTGCTCAGCTCGGTGTTCTGTATGGAGACAACGTACCATAATGGAACCTTAACTCTGCATTAATGTGTTATTTTGCCATTGAATTTCCAAGGTGTTCTTTTGTTTTGTTTTTAAGTAGGAAAAGACATGTTGTTGGCAGGAGTTAGACATTGAGGCACATTGCCCCACAATTTGCATGCCAGTCTAGCCAATCACCACCTCCCAAATTAGCTGTGCCCCGTCAGCCTTGCTTTGGAACTCCTCCCTAGCCATGCCCCTGACCCATTCACTGCATTCTTCCCTCCAACCTGGCCCCCTCACCGTTTATTGTACCCAGGACCCACCATTGCAAGCAGGGAACAAATCTCTCTGAAGTCCTCACACTCTGGTATACAAACGTTTCTATTGCCATTATTCTCTCCCCCGACCCCAATAACTTGACTCTCATGCTGTGTCTGGAGCAAAGAACATCTACGTTACAGTGAAATCGTGTTCGTGTTTGCGTTTCAAAATGGTTGGAGGGCAGAGTTTGTGACAGGCCCAGCAAGAGGAATCACAGACAGGGTTTCTGTTCTACAATACTGATAGTTTTATGTTGGAGAAAAAGATCCTTTGACCCCTGCCCAATATATATATCCCATTTCTGAAAAATAGTGAGGTATCAGAGTCTGTAATATTTCTGTGCTATACAGTACATATTTTCAGCCATAAACCCTCCAATTTTCTGCTTAGTCATTAACTTATCCTTAGTTATATTAATTGAATGGTGAGCCATCAATCTCAATGAGGTCTGTGACTTATCCAATTATTAGTACCTCTCAGATTAACAATATAAGGTAGCAGAATGAAGCCACTGGTGGTGGTGGGGGACTGTAACTCAGGAATCCATTGGTCAAATTTGGATCATTAATACTACCCTGTACTCCCATGAGGCACAACATATTTCAAAACAATTTAGGTAACTATTTGGATTTTAGAGCACTTAAAGTTGACATTTACAGCATATCACATGGTGGAATGGAAATCATCGAGCTGTTTGTCCATATTGGTGCATGCATGCTGTAAAAAAATGTAAATTTCCTGAAACACTACTCTCAATTTGGGTCCTCTAAAGATTTAGCAGGAGCCATGCAGAACCCTGGGTAAAATTGGCAGACTGAGAATATTTTTATCCACATCTCTGTCATAGAGGACTCTCAGCACTGGGGTGCCTCCTCCTGTCTACTCTGAGGATTAGCTCTTACAGGCCTGACACCACTTTCTGTCACTCACTGGCATCCCCTGCTGCATCTCTCTCCCTCTCCATGACTCAGGGTTCTGTCTCTTCATGCATTGGCCCAATACAGATAGATATATAGATATGGTCACTATATATAGATCACTATAATCTTCGTCTTCTGAGGTATCAAAAGCTCTTCATCCAAAATAGCAGTCCTCCATTCACTGCCCAGTCCACGCCACTTCCCCAGTGGCTTATAGGGGAAGCCAGGCCGCAATTGTGGTCTACTTGTTCCCAGATCCTGATGCTATTTCTCTGGACTCCTTCCTACGTCTTCTGGCTCCTCCCTCTCTAGCTATACCAGCCCAAACTTCCTCCTCCCAGACTTCTTAAATGCAGACTTCTTAATACTGTAGCCCCAAACACAGTGCCCTACTCCTAGGGAATGATTGCAGATTAGTTCCCCTTGCAGCCCCTTTCTGCTGCCAACTCCCTGGCTTTATACCAGCCCCACCTGTTGCTTCTCAGCTGGGCTTCATCATCCATCAGCCTGTCAATCCCTGGCTTTCTCCCAGGCACAGTCTTTCAGGTTAATTAACCTAATTTAACCTGCTCTGCTCTGTGTGTGTGTGTGTGTGCGCGCACATGCTGGTGCGTGTGCGTGAGCGCATGCGCCCTACCACAATCACATCAATAGTTTGATCTCTAGTTCTCTGTAAAAAACAAACAAACATATATAAATGGAAAGACCCAACAAAAACCTAAAAACTTTTTGAAAAATGGCTATTTTTTCAGGGTTTATATTTCTGCAATGCTGATCTCAAAAAACTCCAAATTTGGGTCACTAACCCTACCCTGTGAAGCAAACCCAACTTCAAAGGAATCCAACTAAACCTTTCAATTTTAGAGCATTTAGAAAGGTCAACCTTTAAACAGAAGTGAGGACACAACCTTAACTGTAGTGGTGCTCCACTGCTATAATAGAGACAGTCCCTGCCACAAAGCTCATAATCTTACTGAATTAGTGGATATGTTCAGGGTTTGTGCCTGGGTTGGGGTGCACTGGCAGAGCTGGTGGGTGCAGGACATCTGAGGTGTAGGGTGATTGGGTCTACTGGTAGAGTTGGGGCTGCAGGAGCATTGCGGTGCTGGAAGGTTGAGGTTCAGGGTCGTTGGCGTTCACTTGCAGGGTTATGGGATGTAGCGTGATTGGGAAGGATTGGCCGAATTATGGGTTGCTGGGTGTTTGGATTGCATTGGCAGAACTATGAAGTGTATCAAGGCTGGGGTGCAGTGTGACTGGGGTGCATTGGCAGAACTGGGGATGAAGAGTGGGTTGATGTGCACTGGTAGAACTGAGGGGTGCCATGCCTCCCTGATCTGAGGTCCCAACCTATCTTCCCTCCTCTAGCACCCATCCCCATTTACTCCTCTCTTCATAACCTTCCTTGCCCTCTCTGTGGCCCCAACACCCGCCCCAACAGCACCACCACTTTTGCCCTCTGATATCCCTCCCCACTATAATTCCCAACCCTGTGTACATTCATCTATATCACACTGTGTTCCAAAAAAAATCAATACAGATGTATTCTCTAGAAGCCTGCTAAAGTCATTGTGCATGCAGAGTTTTGCATGCTGTAGCCATACTTCCTATGTGAGTTGTTTCTCATGTTACTGACACCAATATCAAAACTCTTATTCCACTTTGGGATTTACTAACTGAACTCTCATGGCTTTCAAACATCCACGTTCCTCCTCTTCAGGTTTGTAGAGTGTATCTGAACTGCAAGCTATTTCTGATTCCTTTTTTTTTTTTGTCTTTCTAGGTAAAATAGCCTTCAGTAAAATCAACACAGATTATTTGCTGCCTGAATATAATCCTGTCATCCTGGTTTTAGCAGCCATAGAATTCTTCATATATTTGTTCTAACTGTTAAAACAGCTGACAAATCCGTATCTCCATATACTGACATTTACAAGACATGCCCCACTACCTTAAGGATTCCCATCTAGATAGCAGAATGAAAAGGGCTTTGTCTTGTAAGATTTCACTGAGTATTTACATTATACTGCACTTAGTAAAACAAGCCTTCCCTTTCTTGGAGCAGATTCATTTCTCTACTAGTCTAAGTAGAGGGACGAAGGCCTCTCCCTTAGGGTGGGAAGTATGGTAGATTCATCCTCAGTATGTAAACAAGGCACCCTAATCTTTCCAAATAGATGAGTAGGACAGGGGATGATCAGTTAATGATTACCTATTCTGTTCATTCCTTCTGAAACACCTAGCATTGCCACTGTTGGAAGACAGGATACTGAGCTAGATGGACCTTTGGTCTGACCCAGTATGGCTGGTCTTATGTTCTTATGAGGTAAATCACTGTCTGTCCTCACTTATTTTGCCATATTTGAAGCTAACACTGAGGAATGCAGTCCCACGGAAGTCAATTTCATTGCAATGGAGATATACATACTTACACAAAGGTTCAATTTAGCTCCTTAAGGGCCAGAACCTGAAACTCCTTCATTTAGCAGTATTGCTGCTCATGTGGAGTGCGGTTTGCATGGGTTTCTTTTTATGCACTGCAGGCATTGATAAAAACCTCAATTAAAATAAATCAATCTGTCTTGGGCCAGAGATCACAGGGAATAGGACATATTCCCACTTGGGCACTGTGTTAGATTTCCAGGTGGGAAGATTCCCATTTTTTCACTTATCTATTCCTTTCCTAATGATTCCCACCATTCTGTTAGCTTTTTTCACTGCCACTGCACATTGAGTGGATGTTTTCAGAGAACTATCCACACCTCTTGGAATGGTACGTTGAACTTCAGGAAAAAAAACCATGTTAATTTGGAAAGGACTTGTTTGAGTGACCTCTTCCAGTGTGATAGTAGACAGCACTTTCCAGTAATACATTATGTAGGCACCTTTTACTGAAGGGGCCTCTGAACTTAATTGGGAGTGTTCGAGTTGGGAAGATCCTGCGGGCTGCAATCCAGCCTTGGAGACCATAACGCCCATGATGCCTTGGGGGAGGAGAGAGGGAGAGAGAGACTTCCTCTTCCAGAGAGTGCAAGCATGGGGTGGGGCTTGGCTCCATTTTGGGAGAGAAGCTGAGCTTCCTTGCGTGGAGCTCTGTCCATACCAGAAGCTGCTGCTGAGATCCTGCTGGGGCTTTGATCAAGCAGAGAGCCTCAGAGGAGCTTGGTGGCTTCAGTGGAGCCAGGGCAGAGTGTTGCTGTGCCCAGAGCTGACTGAGGTGAGCCTGCAGCGAAGGCAGTGAGAATAACTACCACCTTTGTTTGGGAAAGTACTTGCAAGGGAAGAGGCAAAGCAAGGAGACTTTAGGGGTTGTCTCAGTCTGAGAAGAGGCAGAGTGGTCCTCTGGCCCATCTCACCAGAACCCAGCATCATCTTAACCAAATGTCAGCAACTCCAATCTTCAGAGGGGTTGTGCAGCTTGTTGCTACAAAGCACAGGCACTGACTTTTATTTTTCCTGGTGGGTGCTCCGCCCCTGCTCTGCCCCTTCCCCAAAAGCTCCCACCCGCCCGTCGCTCACTTCTCTCTGCCCTTCCTGAAGAGCCAGCTGCCAAACAGCTGAGCCCCGCCCCCCATTTTTTTTCTGTGGGTGCTTGATCCCCGGAGCACCCATGAAGTCGACGCGTAGGATACAAAGAACATATTTAATTTGTCAAATATGGGCTAAGTGTAATACAGTAAAAACTTTGGTATCCGGCATGTTGGGGGGATCCGGGGTGTCAGTAAGTAAGAAAATTCCAATTAACTAAGGGGGAGGGAGTCTGGTTGTGGGAGAGGGCTCATGGCAGGGGGTTGGGGCATGAGAGAGGGTGTGGGGCATGGGCTCTGGGAGGGAGTTTGGGTGTGGAAGGGGGCTCAGGGCAGGGGGTTGGGGTGCGGGAGGGAGTGCTGGATCTGGGGGGTCCTCACCTCAGGTGGCTCCCTACAAGCAGCAACCTGTACCTCCTGTTCCTATGTGGAGGCACAGCTAGGCGGGTCTGTGCACTGTCCCCGCCCTGAGCTCTGGCTCCACAGCTCCCATTGACCAGGAACCGGGGCCAATGGGATCTGCGGTGGCGGCACCTGCAGGTAGAGGCAGTGCACAGAGTTGCCTGGCCATGCCTCCACCTAGAAGCAGCAGGAACATGTCGCTGCTTGTGGGGATCCATCTGAGGTGAGCGTCATCTGGATCCGGCACCTCACACCCCCTCCCGTGCCCCAACCCCTGCCCAAGCCCCCTCCCCACCCAAATTCTCTCCCAGAGCCCACACCCCCTCCCGCACTCCGAATCTTCGTGGCCGTTCCTCTGCCTAGAAGCGTCAGGGACATGTCGCCGCTTCCAGGGAGCCATGTAGAGCCAGGTAGGGAGCCTGCCGGCCCCGCACCAACCGGACTATAAACTGGACTTTCAATGAAGATCAGAAATTTTGGTTTATAGGGCTTTCCAGCTGGTAAAGTGCCAGATAACACAGCTTTTACTGTATGTAGTTAGGTATGTCTGTGTTTGTGTCATTTGTACTACTGTATGGCAAGCTACTTGAAAAGAATCCCCCCAGGGTGTGTATTCTGTGTTGCCAGACATCACAATGTCTAAACACAACTGAGTTGACTAAGGGAGCTGTGGAAGGCCTACCTCAGAATGCCTTTCCTTTTTTTTTTTTTTTTTTTTAATTTTTTTTATTTTATGCCTTGGTGTTAATGTTGCTTCAACATGTTTTTGTGACTCATACTAAAACAAGGGGGAGAAAAGAAGGCAGTTGGTTTATAAAAGGCTTGAAAGTCTTTGATCTATTTTTAGCTGGAAACATACCTTTTCGGATGCTGGAGTTATTACTTTTAAACCATGCCCTTCGGTTGCACAACTTATATTATTTAAACACTGAAATCTCTTAAAAATCTCATTTTTCAATTCAGTGATTCTTTTCTGTATGGTATGCTGTTATAATCTAAGATTAATCTTAATTTGCTGTAAAGCTACTTTATCCAACTTCATATTGTTTAAAATGTCCATTATAAACTTTCCAGTTTAATACATAGCTTCCTGTAAAATGCTAAATCCATGGCTAACAAACCTTGAAAAGGTCTATTGCTATATTTTCTTTCTGCTGAAACAAGAAAATTGGATCGATGTTGTATTATAATACAGGTACGTTATCTGAATTCTAAAATAAAAAATGCATATTGGCAATTTAAAATGCAAAATTTTTTGTAAATCAGTGCTAGCTATAAAAATCAGAATAAAAATAATAAAAATTATTCCTAGAGAAAAATATTCCTAGTAGTCATACATTCTGATTTCTGCCAGTTACAGCTTGATTGCATACACAATTATACTTGTGCTACTCTGATAAACTTGTGATTGGAACATAATATTCACATTTCAACTAAATGCACCTTGTTTGAAAGTCTCCCACACAATGAAATATAAAACAAAATCCATGCATGCTCTCTGTGTATCTCTCCTTACTTCCAACACTTGGGAATGAGAAATTTTCTAACTCCAGCCTGATGATGAAGATGGCTATGATGATAATGCTTAGCGCTTCTACAGCAATTTCCATCTGAAGATCTCATGGTTCTTTACAAATATTAGTCAATTAAACTCTGTAACCCCTTTTAACCTCCACCAGTTCTAATCATCCACTTTCAGCTTCACAGAAATATATGGGAGAGTAAGAAACTAAATAGATAGTGCCTGTTCATGTGCAAGTGAACAAATGAGGAGACAGCACAGGGAGCCCCATCTGCTCATCCTTGCACAGGGACCAGCCTCAATCACAGTGCTTGTATTTCAGTCTACTGGAACATGAATGTATGTGGAGAAGGAGGGGGAGGTAATGGAGCAAAGGACAATAAAAAATGATCCTTTCCTGTAAAAAATTACCTCAGAGTACTAGAACTCAGGACTGTGGAAATGGTTCTGATAGCCAGAGTTGGTGTGGCCAGTTCATATGGTTGGGTAAGCAAGAGTTCCAAAATTCTCATTTTACTGAGATTCTACATCTCTCCTGGCAACCAGGGCTGGATTAACTCTCCTGTGGGCCCAGGGCTATTAGATTTTGTGGAGCCCCTGGGGGTTTGGAGTGCAGGAGTGGGCTCAGGGCTCGGGCTGGTGATTGGGATGCGGGAGGCGGTGCAGCTCAGGCTGGTGGGGAGGGCAGGGATGGGACAGGGCATTGGGTTGCGGCAGGAGGTTCGGGGTGCAGGCTCTGGGTGGGAGTTGGGGTGCAGGTTGGGTGTGGGGTCTGGGAGGGAGTTTGGGTGCAGGAGGGGGCTCCAGGATGGGGTAGGGCAAGGCTGGGCAAACTTTTTGGCCTGAGGGCCACATCAGGGTTGTGAAACTGTATGGCGGGCTGGGTAGGGAAGGCTGTGCCTCCCAAAACAGCCTGGCCCCCGCCCCCTATCTGCCACCTCCCACTTCCCGCCCCCTGACTGCCCCCCTCAGAACTCCTGACCCATCCAACCCCCCCTGCTCTGCTCCCCGAGATGGCCGGCATGTCCAGCCCCTCAGCAGAGGGGCCAGGCAGCTCTGCACAGTGCACACTGCCCATGCCCGCAGATGCTGCCTTCGCAATTCCCATTGGCCATGGTTCCTGGCCAGTGGGAGCTATGGAGTTGGTGCTCAGGGCAGGGGCAGCGCACAGAGATTCCCTGAACGCCCCTCGTCTGGGGCACAGGGGCATGCCGGCGAGTCGGCACTCACAGCTCCAGCCCCGTGGGGTGGGGGGCGTTGAGGCTCAGGGACTGGGGTCCGGCCCATGGCGCGGAGACTTGCTGTGGGACGGATCCGGCCCGAGGGCCTGCAGGGCCCTCCTTAGCCCGAGGCCCAGGGCTGCAGCCCCTAAAGCTCCTGTGTTAATCCGGACCTGATGGCAACTGATTTACCTAGTGCAGTGGTTCTCAAACTTTTGTGCTGGTGATCCCTTTCACATAGCAAGCTTCTGAGTGCAAGCCCTGCCCCTATAAATTAAAAAAACGTTTTTATATATTTAACACCATTATAAATGCTGGAGGCAAAGAGGGTTTGGGGTGGAGGCTGACCACTTGCGACCCCGCCATGTAATAAACTCGTTATTAACCCTCCCTACCCCTAGTTTGAGAACCCCTGATCTAGCGAGTATCTAAACTGAATGTGAAGTTCTCATTGGAGAAAAGAACCTCCCTTCAGTGTTCTGAATCTAGTGTCTAGGATGGAGGGGCGAGTAGTGGGTGCCTCATCAAACTTGTTTGTTCTCTTAGAGTGCCAAGATGACCCATTAATACAGACAATACTGTGATCTATAGGCAACTTATGGGGATGTCTTTGCAATCTTGTGGAAACATGATTACTTATTTTCCCCAAACCTCTTCTCTAAGTGGTTATCTGAAAAAATGGTTGAAGAAAGCCATTGCCATAATGCTTACTTCTATCTTGCTCAGATTGGTCTGGTATATGAATCTGATATTAATGCACATACCCAGGCACTGGCTTCTGGCCTAGGTACCTGATCCTCCTCCCCCCGCCCCACCCCAAGGGGCAGCTGTATATCTTGATCTGAAGATATATGTGCTGGCACATGACAGGTTAACGCTTCAAGCCTGGGGCTTTTTCTACCCCATCAATTCAGTTCCTATCGTTTGCTGTAGAATCTAGAAAAGTTTTGGTGTTGGTGCCAAGACATCAGAGCTCTTTATTTTCTACAAAAAGCCCTTTGCAAAAGGTTTCCTACCAGTATGTTTCAGTAGTTAGCTAGTAGCCTTGGAAAACACTGCCCTCACTTGTGCAGCTCCCGTTAAAATAACATCATTTACAGGTAAGTATTCTAAACATTGCAGCTACGCTTTGGAATTTTATAAGAATGAAGGTAGAAAGCCCCACTTGATGGAGGTGCCATGATGCCACTCTTCACAGTGGACAACATAGAGTGAAGCTGGTGACAGAAGACACAAATGCATTGTACTGCTTTGCAGGGTGGTAGGCTGTGCTTGCCTCATTAGTGGGTTGAAAGATCACAAAAATCTCTATCCTGTCTGCTAGGACTTAAAAAAACAAGGATTTTGTTTCAGCTTTCATTTTGTTACGTATTTCTTCAAGTCCAGGTACATTTAGGTAAAAACAAAAATCATCATCACTGTCCAAAACTGTATATGCAATCAGACAGTGACTTGCTGGCCTCAGAATATATCATGACTAGCATGTGTATTTCTCTTAAGTAATATTTTTATTATAATTTTGATTTGATTTTGAGTTGGTGGAATATATTTTTTCTAAATTGAAAACACTTACGTTGATGTAGCTAGAGTATTCTTTTTCGGACAACTAAATGCTTGGTAAAGGTTCGGATTGTCTAGGAGTTTTTGTCCTGGTCCTCTTATGGCCTGGCAATTTCCAGAATTCAGATCCCTGGGTCTGTGAATACTATTCTGATCCTGGAGATCTATCAGCACTGTACGTGTCACTCTTTGCAACCTCCATATGTAGTTGTCCATGAGCACACAAGGGGACAGAGTCTTATCTGTGGCCACAAGTTGCCTCTGAAGTTCTGATAATTACCCTCTGGGCATGGAGTAGATCTTAAAAATAAAAATTTAAAATTTGAACCCTTTGTATACAGAATCTTGGACACTGCATTTCTTACAATGCTGAAATTCTTAAAGGGACTTTAAAGATCTGTTTGAAAAATATTACTAGGATTTTGTAAAAGCTTTGGAACAGGGGCTTCTCTGTGTAGTAGTAGGTTATAAATTACTCAGGCCATATTATGCCACCAGTTATTATGCAGAAATCCTCAGTGATTTCAGTGCGAACCTCTATTTAATAATTGGATTTTTAAAATGTTTTAATCGCATTTTTAGTTACACAAATTATTGCCTCTAAGGAAGAGAAAATCTAAATTCACACACAAGACTGTTTTTCATGATGCGGTTAAATAGTCCATTCCAGAAATCCTTCTTTTTCTTGTTTAATTCAAAATTTTGTGTGTCTATTATTGTTGTTGTTGTTATTTTATTTTAATTATTATTGAGGGAAACAATATATTTGTCCATGTATGCTGTAGTTATGATTAATATTTGATATGGAGCTCAGAAAGGGCTCACAATAATTTGTCTCTCATTAGAAGCAGGTATATCTAAGTCACTATAATCAAATCTCAAGGTATATCTGCTATCTTCGTTTTCTGTGGTGATACTTCTCTTTCTTCCTTTCTTCTCCTAACTCCTCCCCTCTTTGCTTTTCTGTGCAACTGAATGTGGGTGGTTCTTCATGCACTTGGCTAGGCCAGCCAAAGGTAAATGAAGTCCTGAAGATGCCCTCAAGCATGTCCAAATCATGGCTCCCCTTTTTTCCAGATGTATTTTGGAGGAAGGGCTCCCTGCATTTACCACTTCATCCTCCTCTCCCATTGCATTTACACTAGAGCAAAAATAATATGGCTCCCTGACCCCGTTATGTCAAGCCTTTCCCAGTAAGAACACCGTATTATATGTGATGTTACACTGAAAATAAGGAACTGAAAGTCTATAATTAAGAATCTGTTAGAACACAGTGGGTTTGGGCAATTTAGGACCATTATGCATGTTGAGGTTCTATGTTCCATTGAGGAAGGAGGGTCAAAGAGCAACTTCCTATGTAATACTGTATTCCTTCCAAATGCTTTAAACAGTTCATAAAATAAAAATAATTCTCCTTTTGTTCTATTCTTACTCCTAATGGGGATTTTTTATTGTTAATTCATATTATCTAAATATGAAGATGTTCACATCACTCAACTTTACTAGTACCATAAAAAGAATATAAATATTTTTGTTCAATACTCTGCTAAATGAATAAACATATGTCTGGAACTTAAATCTACATTCCGCAGTCTTTTTAAATTAATCCTTGAAGCCTAAAACTTCAGCGTCTTTTTTTAAAAAAAACTTTAATCAATTATTTTGCTCTAGAGTTCTAAATTGGTTTGCAAGATTTAATGGTATCCATGACATTTTGTTAATTTACAGTGCATTTTACTAATAAAGTATTATTTCAAATGGTAAAAGTTAGAAAATGAGAACTCTTCATTCACTCCCTTTGAAGAATGTTTAAAATGTATACAGTGTGTCAAGATTTCCTATTTATTCAGTAATCAAGGTTTAAAGTACACATGTAAATGTTACTCAGTGTTCCTCATACCGCAGAGTGTTGAAGGAAGATTATAGTGCATTCTAATAGTTTTAGAAAAATGAACTGAAGCAAGATTTATTAGCTTTTTCACAATATGCATAGACGTCAAGGGGGGGTGGGAAGGTTGCATATTGGTGCATATAAAAAAAAGAATCTCTCATGCTGTTTTATAGTAGTTGTCACTCACACTGAATAAAGGTATGAAAGCTGAAATTAGGAAAAGCCTCCCACATTTCTAGCCTGTAAAAGCAGATAGAAATTAATTCAGTGCACCCACAACATGCCCCAAACTGGAGCGTATTCTTGCAAAACCCTCTTTGAGCCAAACTCCCACTGAAATCAATAGGAGTTCCATGCATGGAGGGTTTGCAAGGTCAGGCTCCTAACTGTTACAAGTTAATTACAAAAAGAACTAAGGAGCAAAGGAGGCCTCAAACCTGCATTCCCTTCTCAGGCATCTCCTGTTGCCATCAGTAGGAATTTTGCATCTGTAAAATGTGCCGGATCAAGCCTAAATGTTGTAATTAACTGAGTGGAACTCAAACTGAACCAAGTCTTGCCCTTTTATGCAAACATGCAACACTGCGGGGTGCACAGTCTAAATGAGAGTGTTATTTGCTCCCCCACTTTTGACAAATAAGGTGGTATTGACTTGCAAATATCTGCTGTTTGATTATTAGCGCAGCATGCAACCTACTAATTCTGAGCAAGAACCTTCCTACTACAGTAAACATTGTTTCAGAGTAGCAGCTGTGTTAGTCTGTATTCGCAAAAAGAAAAGGAGTACTAGTGGCACCTTAGAGATTAACCAATTTATTTGAGCATAAACTTTCGGATGCATCTGATGAAGTGAGCTGTACCTCACGAAAGCTTATGCTCAAATAAATTGGTTAGTCTCTAAGGTGCCACTAGTACTCCTTTTCTTTTAGTAAAAATTGTGTATTTTTGCAACACCTTAACAAATGTTTGATTTAAAGACTTCCTATTAAAAACAAATGACAAATAATGCGGACAAGAAATCATTAGTAGGAAATGATTATTGCAGTTTACTTTTAAAATGATCTATGGCAGTATTCTTGACAAATAAAGCAACTGACCTTTTATTAAAAGGAATGATTGGTGTTAGTAATTATAATAAACCACACTAAATGTAATACATCTTCAAAGCACCCCTGTATAATTTGTCTTTTCTTTCTACATTTGGAAACATTTCTTGCTTTCTTCAAGGTTGTTCTTTTAACGATTGAGACACTAAAATATTTTTGCTCTTTAGTGAATTGAAAATGACTTTTCTAATCTTAATCATAAAAGCTCTTAGAGATATTTTTTTTGTAAACTGAGATTTTCACTTCATTATAGCACTTTTGTCATGTCAAAAATGTCTCACCATATCATCTTTGTAAAGAAACCTTATCATAGATTGTATTCTAGAAAACCAAGTGCTGATGCACAGGGTTCTTATCAGCAGAAAAAAGTGTATTTTCAGCTTCCTAGATGTAACATGCTGTGCCTTCTCACCAAGGACACACAGCCAGGCAACAGTACAGTGTATCATGAGCATGTGTAAGGTGAACATCACTTACGCGAAGCTACAATAATTCTCATTTCCAATTAGTTAGACAAAAAGCAGTTGATTAGCTTAATGTAGTATAGGAAGAATAGCTATAGAATTTATAGTATAATTTCAATGACCACTTCATTATTATAATGGCAATTGAAACATAATGCGTTATTAACCAATTCAGCAATATGAAAATCCAGAGTATATACATGTTTTGGAAGTAGAACACAAAACCTTATGTTGTTTTTGTTTGAATATTACTGTGGTTAGATGTTCGGCTGTGTGTGTGTGTTTTTCCTGTGTGCTGTCCCATCTCTGTGCTCGAGGTTTGCTGTGCCAACTCATTGCTAACTACCAAGTAACCACAAAATCCATTAAGGTACAAAGGCACCCAGCCAGGTTTATTGTCAACAAAGCATGGTACTAGTATCCCACAAACTCTGCCGGACCACTAATACACGTATGCCCATGACACTAGATGCAGCTCAGTCAGTGGCAGAACTTTCCACTGCCCCCGAGACTGCCATGACTGCTTCTTGCTTTGGACCTTGGCTTGCTTTGGACTTTGCCTCCTGACTTAGATTCTGACTCTTGGTATCAACACTGGCCTGGAACCTGATTATGCACTCCTCTGCTACTTCCTGCTTCCAGTTTGCTCCTGCTCTGACTCTTGGTACTGACTGCTTCTATTGGGATCCTGACACTAAAGTCTGCATGCAAATTTTTTTTCCAAGACCTTACATACTACAGATGTCAAACTAACAGGCCTTTAGTTACCCGGATCTCTTTTTTTTTTTTTTTACCTTTCTTAAAAATATGTTAGCAATTCTCCAGTCATACGGTACAACCCCTGAGTTTACAGATTCATTTAAAATTCCTGCTAACGGGCTTGCAATTTCATGTGCCAGTTCCTTTAATATTCTTGGATGAAGGTTATCCGGGCTTCCCAATTTAGTCCCATTAAGCTGTTTGAGTTTGGCTTCTACCTCGGATGTGGTAATATCTACCTCCATATCCTCATTCCCATTTGTCGTCCTACCATTATCCCTAAGCTCCTCATTAAAGACTGAGGAAAAGTATTTGTTTAAATATTGGGCCATGCCTAGATTATCCTTAACTTCCACTCCATCCTCAGTGTTAAGTGGTCCCGCTTCTTCTTTACTTACTAACCATAGGCTCAATACACTTGTGTGTAACTTATTTTGACTTCAATTAAAGTTGCACATGCTTGCGTATCGGATGGCAGAATCTGGTCTGGTGTGTATTGTCTTGGTTACTAGTTTTTGAGCTTACTTAGCTGTACCTCTGCCTTTTTATGGCAATTTAATTTCTTACACTTATCCTAGATATGTAAGATATGTCTGAAGGCTCATTTCCAGTGTTCCTTGTCCTTTTCTTCCTCTCGTCTACCTCCAACTTTGCTATATATGTACTTTGTACTTTATTTTATTCTACATGATTTTCTTCAATCTTCACTAGCATATTATTATTATTTATTAAAAGTATTTATTATTAAACTTTTGTATTTAGTGCCATAGATATTTAGAGAGAGAGTAAAGGCCTAGGCTCTGAGTCTTCTCTCATGCCAGTGTAATTCTGAGTAACTCTATTTAAATCAATGGAATTACATTGATGTAAAATTGTAAATATGATGCACCCCTACCTCTATTACTTTACCATCCTGTAGTACTAGCTGTGATTTAATAGACTATATGTATTTAAAATATTCAGTAGTTGTACTAGAAATCTCTAGCTATGCTCTTTCCAGGATGGTACCATATTATTGGTGAAATATTGCACTGAAAGTCAGTAGCCAACTTCCACTGATGTCAGCAGAGCCAAGATTTCATCCCAGGCATAGGTTATTATTATCATTTGAAACACCAGAGTTCAAGAGAAATACATTTGTTTAGTTACAATATGTTTCATTTTGACTTCCTTTCCCACTTCATGCTGTTTTCTGCCTGAAGAGCATATAGTGGTTACTGCTAAACATTAAATGAGGTGCAATATTAATGCCTGGCTGTAGTTTACATTTTAAATATAGGAAATACCACAAAAAATAAATAATATAATGTATTTGTTTACATTCATTGGTGGCCATTTTATACTATTTTACATCACTCCTCTCTCCAATGAAATTGGAAGTAGGGATGGTATGGTACATGTTCAGAAAATACTGTTAATAAAATATTTCCTGAGGTCTTCAAGCCATGAAAAAGAAAGCTAGAGACTGAGAGATCCTATAAATATCTTTCACTGACATCAGAAACCAGAACAAGAGGTTTAGAACTACAACTGCTGCAGCAGTGTTCTTCTGGAATCCAAGTAAAAAATGAACCCTAAAAATGGCAAAACTGTCTGACGCAATTTTTAATAAGCTTTTTCCATATTTGTAAACTAATTTCCATAAGGCCTGAGGCCTAAGGAGCAAACATATATGGTCTTTGTCTCCATCTGATATTTAATCTCACATAGGTGACATGCATTTCCGAGGAGCCAAAGGACTTGTCTTCACTTCAGTGTTAGCTTGAGGTATAATTTTAGTGTTGTCCCTAACCTGACTCTCATGCACACACAACAATCGCCAGTGCAGGTTAAGTGGTGCATTAAATTTAAGTAGCTGTCCCATCAGGAAGTTTGGGTTGTCGTTCAAGTGCTGCTGGTGCTCGAGCTAGTAATGCAGTGAGAAGCATCTACAGGCTATAGTTTGAGTTAGCACAATTCTACTGCTAACCCACTCATTCTGCTAATCAAATCACTCTGTGTAGCTGGAATGTTACTTTGCAGTGTGGCCACTGTCACTAGAGGTAGACTAGCTTGAGTGGAGTAACCCAAGTGTACTAACTCAAGTTAATTATTGCAATGAAGAGAAGCCTAAAGAGACTGGAGACTATGTAGCTCATGTCCATGCCTGTATTCAGATGAATGCTATGGTAAGCAAGGAGTAACATAAAGTGCTCAAAATAAACACGCAGGAAAGTAGCAGAAACTTTAACATCAATTTAAATATTGGTTTAATTTTCAAAATCATTTTTTAGAAGTGTCTTTTTTTCAGCATTATCACATGGTTCTCTGGGTCTGAGATAGACTGGGGCCCAGATTCTGTCTTCCTTACTGACATTGAGTAGTACTTTACTCCGCAAAGTAGGCCTGTTGACTTCAGAGATACTACTTGTTGAGAAATGTACTATCATTGTCACTAAAGGTGGTTGAGTCTGCCCCTAAGGCTATGTCTACATTAAGAGCGAGGGATATGATTCCCTAGTGTGCTTACATACAGACTTGTGGTAGCTTAAGTATAAATAGCAGTTTAGTCACGGTAGCACAGACAGTGACAGCATGGCTTAGCTGTGCTGAGTATGTAGCCGCCAGTTTCAGGCAGATTTGTACGTGACCTTGCTAATCCATGCCACCGCTGCCTATGATACAACAGCTACGCTACCAGTTATATTTGACCTAACTCTCATTGAGCTACTGTGAGCTATATGTTCAATATGTCCATATGTATTTTGATCTGTGGCAAACCTCAGTTCTCCTATAAACAGTGATTCACTTTGCAGTGACATCTTAAAGAGCGGTGTGCTTTAGCATCGTATTTGGTTTGCTGCTTGTGAGCTATAATAGTGCTTTATATTCAATGAGGTCGATGTGTGTAATCTCATCTATAAGGTATGTGACTTGTATATTTTTTAAAATTAGCAATATGCTATCTGTGATTTATGCATCACAAATAAATGGTCTCATTGCCACTCATTCATTTAATTTAGAAATGGTATATATTGTGCACCCACATCTTTGTCTGTTTCTATCATAAAGATTTGTTCTTGACAGGTCTTTAGCTAAATTGTTGCTCTTACTAGTGTTCCTTTCAGTGGTTTTGCATCAGTTATTTAGGGACAGATTTTTTAAAGGTGGTATTGTTATATTCATAGTTCAAAGCACCATTCTGTCTAGTCAGCCACATCACTGAACTACCCTCACCATGGGTGCCCCTGCCACCAGTCCCTGCAACATTGGCTTAGGCAATCTTCCTACAGTCATCCAGCTCGCACCTCTTCTTGTGATGATCCAATCAGGTCAGTATTATCAGTGAAGCAGAGATGACTACTTTGTCATCCATTGACGGATACACTCTCCTGTAGGTTTCTACCAGTGGCTCTTTTTAAGACTTCAAGCCAACTGTTCAAGAGGGTGGGTAATAGTGTGTAGCCCTGTCTGACACCTGTCCTCATGTCAAACCAACTATTCTGATCATGCCCCACAAGCACCAAAGTTATCATGCTTCTGTGGAGATTTTTATTTTAGCGTTATTATATTTTCACCAAAGCTGACCAGATGTAAGATTCCCAAAAGAGGTTTGTGTCATATGCTATCAAATGCCTTAGCAAAATCCACTAAGACATGGACCACTTTCGTGTTGTTTTCCAGCACGTTCTCGTATAGCACATGCTGATTGAATTATCCACTGTATTTCTTTTTTGTCTAAACCTGGCTTGTTCTTCAGCCAGACAGTTCCCTATCTTGGGCTCAATTCTCTTCAGGATGATACACAGCAGTATTTTGCTAGTGTGACAGTAATGAGGTATTGACGCAGATTCCACAAACAGCCAGGTCCTCCAAAGATACATATAAGTGCCTAAGGTGAAGATAGGCACCTAGTGGAATTTCCAAAATACTTAGACCCCTATCTGCCATTGAAATTAATGGGAGTTAGGTGCCTCGGCACTTTTGAAAATAATACTTGCTGCCTATCTGTGTCTTTAGGCACTTAATTTTTATTAATCTAACAGAGAATATTCTGTCTAACTTTTCCTCCCTCTTGATACTTAGGCATATTTAAAAATATAACTATATATGGGGAGCGGCTTTAATTTGAGAGGCCATCAGCAATCTCTTGATAATTCTTTTATAGAAAAAATAAGATTCTCTGTAGCTTATCCAAATTTTCAGTCCTTGTCTTGTCAGTATTAAAATCCAGAATTATTTTTCACTTTTGATTTTTGTGTCTCTTGTAATCATGATGTATTGTGGAGATGACAATGGTAGCTTTGACTTTTGATAAAATTTGGGAAAATAGCTTCAACTGGTCACCATATCCCAGTTCAAAGGCAGACTTTGTTGGTATGTTGTAGCTGTATTTAATCAGTCATTTGTATTCTCCTGGGCTAATATCTAAAAGAATATTTAAAAGTATATAACCTGCTACTGCACTTATTGAGGTTAGTGGCTTTATGATAAGATTATTCACAGAGTAAGGTACTAATCAATGTAAGCATGACTGAATTGGGCTGGGAACATTTGAGGAAATAATAAATGGAATAGAAATATTTGGGACAGACCCTCAGGTGGTGTAAATTGTCATAGCTCCATTGACTTTGGTGGAGCTATGACAATTTGCATCAGCTGAGGATCTGCACTGGGGGAGGCAGACAGAGGAACACGTTTAAAAGATAAAACAATTAAAGGTGGGTGCCCACAAAAATGAACAAGCACACTTTTCCACTCACAAAAAACCTGCACCTGTATAAGCAGCTTGCCTAATTAGAGACCTACATTACAGACCTGGTTTTCTGTGCTGATCACTTGCACCTATGCAAAGTGGTGCAAAATGCTGCCATTCTGAGTTGGTACCATTTTGCCCAACTGTAAATACCCAGACAAAGTGTGAAACTGTAGAGGGTCAAGTCCTCTGAGTGCAAGAACCCAATTTGCATGATGAAATGAGAGATTGTGAAGCTAAAATGGTAATGTGCACATTTTTGTGGGCACACTCATATGTTGGCAAATTTGGTGAAAAAGAAGAAATATGTTATCATTGTCTGTTGAGACATTTTAGATATGGGTAAGAAACAAGCACTATGTGTTTGGTCAAGTTCATTTAATTCAATATTATAATGTGTTTGGGACAGATGTTGCAATCAGGTATATGTGCACACCTCCTTTTGACAGCACTGCAGGCATCTTAGAGCAGAACTGGGTCCACTGACTTCAGGAAATCTATTTCTCTAATCATATCAGTAAAATATTACTCACACCCATAATATTTGTGGATTACAATTAATGGCTGCTTTTATTTGTTACTATATCAACCTATGTTTACTAACTTCCTCTTAAAATTGGAGAAATGTATACTTAGATGTGTTGGCTAGGGTACATTATACCAGAACATACTTTTAGTATCTTAAAACTGCCCTCTTTTACAGCTGGGGATAAATGGTCACTTTATCTCTTAAGAGTTAATCCTTTTTGTTTCAAGTTGAATTCTGCAGAGCTGTTTCTTTTTACAGACCCTCTCTAAAACTTAAAGAAAAGCATGCAGCATAGCTACAGTCTCTTTGCAGCTAACTCTTTTTTTTTTGTTTTAAACAACTGTATGGTGATGGTTGTGAGTTATCGTGTCTAAGTCACCTCTTTCCCCAGAAACCACAAAGGAAGAGGTGAAAGAGGATAACGTTCAAAGGCAGATTGGAGATTTCTCTCGGATTGTTCCAATAAGGGAGCGAGCTGAGCACTCCCATCCCATGGAACAAGTTGTATGGATTATTCACAACCACCCCATGTTCCCCTAAGGATATGTAGGAGATCAGGGACATCCATCTATGTGGAGGCCCTGTGTCACTGTACTAGCTCTGTGTCACCAGCTCCCTTGTATGTTTCTTCTGCATTAAACTGAGCCTTCTGTGAGCAGCAGGGAAGGGGAGGAAGATGTTGCGGTGGAGGGGGGCAAGCTCTGTGTGTGGAGGGATATAATTAGGCCTTATTCCTGAAGTGTTGTATTTGATCTTAATAATGGTAATATAGTACTATAGGTTTGGGTGGGCTTGTATGAGAAAACTAAAGTAATACAGAATTTAGCCTCTGCTCCTGCTCCCGAGGAGCTTAAATTCCAATGGCTCAATCCTCCAATCCCACTTTTATCAAATTGTTGTGTTAAAATCAATGAAAAAGTATTTCCAGGATTAATCCTAAGTGAGATGCAAAATGACATTCAGAGAATGACATGGGGCCAATAGAGGAAGGAATGGGTTCTTCAAGATTTAAAGTTGTCATCTGATTCTGGCCTTTTCATAAATTAACAGAATCCATGAGTTGATTATGAAGAGACAGTGTTCTTGTTTTACTTAAGTCAATATTTTTGAATCATATTTTCAAATTAGCTCTAGTGTTGCAAAATCTTTATTGGAAACATATCATCCTTCTATTATCAGACTCCTTCACAACTTTAAAGAAAATAAATCAATACTAATTTTTAGCATGTATTAACTTACAATATCCTAAATTTCCAGCACCGCATCTTAATTATTTTGTTGCATTAATATAAATCATTACCTTACCACTTTTTGGAGAAGTTTAGCAAAACTATAACTTTCATAAACATTCCCAAATTTGATCTGTTTTTGTGAATGTAAATACCATTACTTTGAAGTGAAAACCAATATTCTTGTTTTGCAAGAGATATATTGCTGAACGTATAGAATAACCTTGTGGCAATGATAAATCATGGATTGTTGTTGATATTTTTTCTTATTGTTTAAAACATTTTGTATCTCCTTAGTGAGATCAATTTTGTTTGCTGTATTGTCCTTTATAATATTTAATGTTTCTGCTAAAATCAGCTAATACATTATGATTTCTAAGTGTTGGGTGTTTACCTGCCACCAAACCCTTCTTGTGAAGCACCTGCAATGCTATGCAATTGCAAGTTCCTCTAGTTTGGCCACTGATAGACAGGCAGACAACTATATTTCATTACCAGCTAATACGGCAAGAATGTTGGGTGTGACACTCCCAACACAGTGTTGGCCCAACTCTTCTGAAATTCCAATGGAATGTTACTTGGGAAAAAAAGGGCCACCGCATCTTTCTGGAGCACAAAGGTTGCAACGAACATCAACGGTAAAAGGGTTAGATCAAAAAAATCCCAGAGTTCATTACTTTGGGTGATTCAATTTTTTGGGTGCCTAGCAGTGTGGCTGCTTCTGAAAATGGTGTCCTCAATAAATTAGTAATCACTGGATTAGTTTAGAAGGAATTTGCTGATTGGTAACAATAACTGTAGCAGTGCTTACTTTAGGTACCTGGTGTGGTCTTGCAGCTGTTCTTTTTCAGTCAGAGGCTCTTGTGCTCATAATTGCAAAAGGGAGGGGGAGCTAACTGATGGCAAGACTGTCAGAGTAAATAAATTTCTTTGTATGACTCCTGACAGGGAGGAAAAAAGATACCTGGACAGATGGAATTTCAATCCAGGTATTTTATGGTCTTTTTCTCTCTTTTCAACCATTAATAGCTTGCAAGTGCGCAAGTCTCTAAAAGTAAAATAGGACAAATTCTACACTAGATTGTACTGAAGTCAATGAAATTGCATTAATGTAAGGGCAGTATTTTGGCCATGTAGCTGAACTCTGTTGAGGCAAAACAGGAACTGGCATATTCCATAACAAGAGCAGAGCAATCCCATGCCTGGGCATGAATCTACCGCTTTTCCAGCATGTCTGTCTCTCCAAGGAAAGGATAAACTCATTCGTCCAGACTCCTGGGGGGTCCAATACATAGCCAACGCCCATTTTAAAGATAGGAACATCTCCCTGTTTAATGTGCTATATCAGTGCTTCTAGAAGATATTGCTCTTGCTTACCCCACTTTAGCCTCCTCTTCATCCTTGGGATTTTTGTCTTTCCACTCCCCACATGCTATTTTCAGCAAGGAAGCATTTAGATGGCAAAATATATTATATTAGATGGTAATATAGCCTCTGTCTTTTTCAGCTAGTTGGAATATGCAGCTGGATCTGAGAACTATTTGTGTAAGGAGTCTTGTTGAATTTTTTATTTCTTTTCTTCGGAAGATTCTGCATCCATCTGATACTTTTGAATTTGTGTCTGTGCCTGTTTTGAGTGGCTGAGTGAGATCCAGTGAAGCCTGTTAGCACTGTTGCAGAGGGATGCTGGCTGGGAAATATTGTATGCTGTTGGCAGAATAACAGAATGTGGAGATGAAGAGTGTGCCAACCAGGAAACTTTGAGACAAGAGACAAGGAAAGTTGCCAGCTAGAAAACAGAATGCAGCCAGCAGGTCTAATAAATAGAGAGCATTTTAGGGAGCCTCCTCTCACGAGAGAGAGAATCAGACTGAGAGAACAGTTGTTAAATGCAACATAGTGAGGAAAATCAGCAAGAGGCCTAAATACTCTGAGTCACTTGCATGCTGGTATAGCCGCCTTGTTCATTGTGAGCTGCCAAGCAATATCGGGTGAGAGAATGAGTGCACAAGGCCACTGCTGTGAGAAGAAGCCATAGAGAGAAGAGTTAATTAGAGGGTCTGAGAAACAAAGAGTCGGTGTGATATACTGGGTGCAGAAAATTTGCTGTGGGGAGTGGATGGATGATAGACTCCCCTGTAAATTCTCGAGGTCCTGAAGGGTTGAGAGAATTTATGTTGGACTCTTTTGACACCGCCTAGGCTACTTTTGCTTGCCTAGGGCTTAGGAACTTTGGGCTGTAAAATTGACAGTGCCCTTCAGAAATATTTTGTGGTTTGGCACAATATTTTTGAACTTTTTTTACTATATTGTTTCATTTTTCCTTTGTGCCACAGTCACAAATGCAAAGTGAATTTATTTTGCAAAGCCTTGGAGAGACAAGGTTGGTGAAGCAATTTCTTTTATTGGACCAACTTCTGTTGGTGAGAGAGACAAGCTTTTGAGAAGCCGGTACAATAAAAGATGTATTATCTTACTCACCTTGTCTCTCTAATTTCCTGGACCAACATGGCTACAACAGCACTGTATTTTGCAGAACCTGTCAGATTATTGAAACCATTTGGATCTGCTTTCCTTTCTGATTCAGTCAGTGTTGCTATTTCATACCTCTCGCTTTGGTCCAGGTTTTCATATTGTCTAGTAAGTAGTGCTGCACTATTATTAGGAAGTAACATCAAAAACCTTTGTTAAGCTAGCTTTTCAGTACTGCCTTTAGCAACGCAAGCTACTTAGCATTGAACTGTTACATCCAGACATGTGGATAGATAAATCTGTATTGGATATGTTTGCTTCACAGGAAGTAATTATCACTGATATTGTGTTATGTTGTTTATGATCAGAACCTAGATGTACTTATGTATTGAAATGTGGCCTAGGACACTGGACGATTTATTTTCTGAACAGAACTTACTCCAAGTTTACTGATTGTTGAGTTTCTCTAGCTGAATTGATGGTGATCTCTGTGGTACCAAATGTGGCTGCTTTATTTAGGATCATTGCTCTACCAGTATGGTCTGAGATAAGGGGCAGGAAATTAATTTCATTTGCTTACAACCTATGGAGATAAACACTTTTCATATCTGAAGTCCCTTCTCTCCCTGAAGTCCTGTCAGTACTGTATTAGGTCTCGGGACTATAAACACTTCCACAAAAGACAATGGAATCAAAATCACTTGAAATCTTCCACTTAGAGCTTGACAGATACCTGTTGGAGATATTCTAGTGTTATATGAGAAATATTAGAAAACTGAAAAATCCCATTATTGCTTAATGGAGCAAATATACTAAATTATCAGTGTTCAGATACTGCTGTGATGGACACTATAGAAGTAACTAAGATGCACTGAGATGCTCCAACCAAGATTAGGGCCCCTTCATGCTAGGCACAGTATAAACACGTAGCAAGGGTGTCCTTCCTCAAAGACTTTGCAGTCTAAATAGACGAGATAGATACAGGTGGGAGAGGGAATAGAGAGACAAACAGGTGAACTGACTTGCCAAAGTTCCATACAGCAAATCAGAGCTGGGACTAGAATCCAGATAGACCAGGGGTGGGCAAACTTTTTGGGCTGAGGGCCACATCTGGGTGGGGAAATTGTATTCAGGGCTGGGGCAGGGGGTTGGGGTGCGGGAGGGAGTGTGGTGTGCAGGAACGGGCTCAGAGCAAGGGATTGGGGCAGAGGAGGAGTGCAGGGTGTATGAGGGGGCTGGGGTGCAGGAGGAGTGCGAGGTGCAGGCAGGGAGTTGGGGGCAGGGTGCAAGAGGGGTTCGGGCTCTGACCCAGCGCCGCTTACCTAGAGCAGCTCTGGGGTGGCAGCAGCGCGTACCAGGGCCTGCCCTGGCCCCACGCCACGCCGCTCCGGGAAGCAGCCGGAACCACGTCCCTGCGCGGCCCCTGGGGGAGGGGAGGGCACAGGGGTCTGTGTACTGCCCTTGCTGCGCCTCCAGGTACCTCCCCCGAAGCTCCTATTGGCCGTGGTTCCCTGGTCCCGGCCAATGGGAGCTGCAGGGGATGGTGCCTGGAGGCAAGGGCAACGCACGGAGCCCTCGCCCACCCCAGGGGGCCGCAGGGACTTGGTGCTGGCCGCTTCTGAGAGTGGTGCGGGGCCTGTGGCACCACGGGAGGCAGTCCTGTGGGCCGGATCGAAAGCCCTGACGGGCTGGATTCGGCGCGCAGGCCGTAGTTTGCCCACCCCTGAGATAGATAAACTGATATGAGACCTTTCAATCCTTAACAAATCCGTTGACAAACTATGGAGCACTCTAACATAATGAAGGAGGTAACCTCATGAGAAGGTGGCACTGAATGTATATGGGTCGAAAGATGATGGGTCATTTTTAAGTAATTAGTTTGGTTAGAAAATGCTGGATTGAATGTTTCGTTCTGATAACATACAGCTTGGGATACCTACTTGTGGGTGGATATTTTGTGGGATGATGTCATACTTAGAAATAGTAACTATCATGACTGTGGTTCATTTTTTACCACCATGCTCTTCCATTCAAACAGGTGATGCTGAGTGTCTAAGTTTGTAGTTCGGTAAGCTTATTTATTTATTTATTTGATTTATAAACCAGGGCACCAGGTCCTTCTTGGCAGAAAGTCTTCCTGGAAGGAGTGGTAGTAGCTGAAGTGCCTCCACCTGTAACCCACCTCTTCGTGTCCAGAGGGCAGAACAGGACATGCAGGGGCCATGACTTGAACAGTCAGGGATATGCTGATTTAGCAGCTGGGAATCCTAGGACCCGTGGCCACAATTTAAAGCTGTCCTTCCCTGATGGAATCTGTGGAGACAGCAGCAGCACAAACACGACGTGCTCTCCATAGGGATGAATAACCTTATAATGCAGTTTCCCTGATAGTGAATAGGTTAGGGGTAAATTGCGGCCCACCAGTATGTACTTAAATTGTGAAAATTGGTGTTAGACTGCTTGTAATTGCCTGTGAGACACTGTGACTAGTCTCGTTACTCTGAGCCATTGTTTCCATGGGGAACAGTGACTTTTGCTCCTGAGAACTTGGACTTAGACATATTAATGCTGTTTGGTTATTGTGTGATAACAGCTCCATTAACATGTGTCACTGCTGTTCTAACACAGAATAAGGTAGTTGCACTTACAGTTTGTTAGCTTGGTTGAGAAGATTTGAAGCTGTACACTCGAAATTTCTTCAGAGTCCTTTCTCTATTTCATAGATATTCAATCATGAACCTGGTTGTAGAATAAGATATGTACCTACATAATATGATTGCTATGTTGTAGTATTTATTGAAGAAATGTTCCTTATTTCCATAATAAAGAAGCACAAATAGTTGTATATTATGGAACCTCTTCCATAATTACATTTGGGTAATCTGTTTTTTGGCGATAGCTCCCAAACATCTCAAGCTTCCCTATATTAGCTTCATTTTGTTTTCAGCTCACAGTTAAAAACCTTTTCTCTGAAATTAATGGTCCAAGAAAGAAGGTCTCCAACCACCTGGCTGAAAAGGTGTGTTTGCTTTGTTGTATTTTAAGGTACTAAAATGCAGGATTAAAGGATGCTTGTGGAGTCCAGATTTCTGTGATTTTTTTTTTAAAGCAACATACATTTTGATACTCTTTTTGTAAAAACAGATTGAAAACTATCTTTCCTCCATATTGTATTCATTCATTTTTTCCTGAAGTGAAAGCAGAAGGTTTTATACAAAATGTAACTGTCTCTTGTTTAAGTAGTACAGTAAAATTAGTTTTCATAAAAGATTCATGAGAAGAAAGGATATTTATGAGATGTATTTTAGCTTTAATTATCAAGGAAAGTGAAGTGCAGAGTAAATGTGCATGATTAACTAAGGCCCTGATTCAGCAAGCTACTTAAGCATGTTGTCTAACTTTTAATTATTTTACTTTTTTTTTTTAAAGGTAGATAGAAAGAAAACTATAGTACATCATAGAAAATCATAACAGAAACTGCAGTTTCAGAACTAGCCTGAATCTCCTAATGTTATACCAACATTTAACTGTTAATTTTAGCTATTAAGGTATGCTATCTGCATAATTTACTAATGGATATTTAGCTTGATTTTCCTTGTCTATTTAGGTAGAATCTCTGCAGATGGTGAGGATGGCACTGCAGGCTGTAAAATGGATCTGAGAGAGAATTTCTACACCAGAGTGTCCTGCTGCATTTCTTTGAATGCATACCCAGTTTATTGTTGTGGCTGATGAAAATTAAGCCATTTCCTCATCTTTATCCATTGATACATCTGCAGCTAAAGGTTGTTTTTCTAGTCTCCAGTATGAGACATGAAAAAATATACATAATGAGAAGATACCAGCATCCCTAGAAAATAATTGGTACGACACTCCATGTATTTTACAAACATTTTCTAGTTTTCCCTTTTTGTACACTGATTTCTATAGTCATAAGGCATATTATAGTCTCCTCTTTCTTTTTGGTCTGAATATTCCTATATAGGTTTCCTTCTAATGTGAGGTTTCAAGAAGAAAATAGGCCTAATTTCTAAAACATTGTAAATATAAATTTTACAAAAATGTTAGAAACATAACAATTCCAGACAGCGCCAAAAAGAAAAAGTATTTCAAAGAGCAATGAAAGCACACTCAGCTTCTCTGTTGCCTGGCTTGGATGGAGTGGAATTTCAAATGGAAAGCCTCTTGAAACGGCAAAACCATTGTCCCCTCACTCCCTGAGCATGTGAAAGTCCCTGATTCTATGCTACTTATCTGGCACCCATTATAGTGCTGTGCACAAACTGGATTTTTTTTTTTGTTTTGGGTGAAGTTTTGTGATTTTGAAATTTCTTCTGTTCCAGAATGGAAGAAAATAAATAAATAAATGCAATTCTCACAATCCAAAATTCTGAAAAAAATTGCATTTCAGGACAATCAAAACATTTAATGTTGACAATCAAAATGTTTTGTTTAGATTTCAACTTTATTTTATATGATATAAAATTTTAAATAATTGAAATTGAAAGTTGTTTCAAAATAGAAAATAAAAAAATCCATTCCCAAAAAATTGAAATGTTTTGCTTTAAATTTGTTTCAAAATGAATTTTCATCAAAGGTGACACATTTCTGCAAAACATTTTGCTTGTGATCAATTTGTATTTTGGAGCAGAAAAACTTTCAGTCAGAGAATTTCTGACTAGCTCTACCATATTACCATAATCTCTGAGTGCTTCATAATCTTTAACACATTTATCCTCATAACACCCCTATGAGACAGGGAGGTGCTATTTATTATCCCCATTTTACAGAAAGGAAAATAAGGCACAGTCTTGTCCAGTGTTCTAGCTGAAGTAAGGAATTGAACCTGGGTCATCTGAGTGTCAAGTTAGCATCGTCAACACGGGACTATCCGTCGTCTGTGCATCAATGCTGTGTGACAGGGGGTTAACGGGGTATCAGGACAATGGGGCTGTCTGGTTGGAGCCTGGACCCAGCAACTGAATTAATGAGACATTATCGCTCAATACTTCATGAATAATCAGTATGCTACCTATTGATACTTTGTAATATTTGTCAAATTGTTTTTCAATATCAAATCAGTTCCAAAAAACAGGACTCATGAAACCAAAAATACCCCAGACTTTGCTCTTTGTTGTTTATGACAGATATGTTCAATTATCTTTAGTTAGCAGATCAGGTTCCTGCCCCCTCCTGTTGCCTTCCTGAGCTATGAGTGTTCTTCCCACATACTGTACATCCCCTCTGAACTTCCTAGATCCCCAAGACCCGTCCCCCTTAAGAAGATGATCCGAAGTTCAGTCTCTTGAAGTTCTCCTGACTGTCTATTCAGCTCCTGATGGTTTTTTTTTTGTTCTCTAAGCGTGGGCTGTCCAGCCCATGGAGGCAACCATACCTTAGATACCCCAACTATATCCTTTTTCATTATATGTTGCTATCATTTCTAGAAAAAATGTTTTTAACTAGACCCAAAACTTTCATATCTCTGCTGGTTTGGGGTGTAGTTACGAATTCACAGCTCAGACATCAAAAGTTTTGAACTCTTCTTGGAAACCTAGATCCAGTTTCCAATGACTAAAGGCAAATTTATGTTTTTTCATCAAAAGATGGTGTAATGTCAGTTTCATGTTGTGTTTTAGAGGATTTGATTGAATGTGTATCTGTTTGAAAATTGTGATTGATGTGAACACCATGCAAATTGAAACAAACAGAAATGTCCATGAAGAAAAAACAAATAGTCAAAGAGATTCTTGGGGCCTGATTCTGAAAAGTGCTGAGCACTTATAATTCCCATTGAAATCAATGAGAATTACAGGCACTTATGGAGACAGACTCTTAGATCTACCCTTAGTTGTACATGCAGTTCCAAGGAGGCCTGCTGTTATTGAAGTCAATGTAAGTGGGATTAGAGCACATAATTACCTAAGAAATGAACCTGTAAGCTTCTCCAAGCAGTTATTTTCTCTATATGAGTCTTATTGATTTAACTCCATCACACACACATCACACTTACATAATTGGCATTTTGTTTTTGATATGATCCTGTAAGTTCCCTCTGAGTTTCTGTAGTTTCACAATTAACCCAGCCATTTGCTCCTCAAAGGGTCTGTTTGTCTGTGTGATGCTTTTGCTGGGAACAGATCAGGAATGCAGCTCAGAACTCCTGTAAAAATTTAGTAAGCAATCTAGCTAGAAATGCGTTAGATTTCTTTTGTTTAATGGCTGGTAAAATAGCTGTGCTGAATGGAATGTATATTCCTGGTTTTGTGTCTTTTTGTAACTTAAGGTTTTGCCTAGAGGGATTCTCTATGTTTTGAATCTGATTACCCTGTAAGGTATTTACCATCCTGATTTTTACAGAGGTGATTCTTTTACTTTTTCTTTAATTAAAAGTCTTCTTTTAAGAACCAGATTGTTTTTTCCATTGTTCTTAAGATCCAAGGGTTTGGATCTGTGTTCACCTGTACAAATTGGTGATGATTTTTATCAAGGCTTCCCCAGGACAGGGGGTGTAGGGCTTGGGGAGATATTTTGGGGGAAAGACGTCTCCAAGTGGGCTCTTTCCCTGTTCTTTGTTTAACACGCTTGGTGGTGGCAGCATAAGGTTCAAGGACAAGGCAAAGTTTGTACCTTGAAGAAGTTTTTAACCTAAGCTGGTAAGAATAAGCTGAGGGGGTCTTTCATACAGGTCCCCACATCTGTACGCCAGAGTTCAGAGTGGGGAAGGATGCTGAGTTTTAGTAACAGTTCCCTGTTGCTTATAGGATACAATAAAAGATACAATACTGTGGGACCCAAGCAGGCTCATAATTCTTTCTCCTCCCCATAATGAATATAAAAGCTTGGCCAGGTGTTTCTTATGTACTGAAAACATTTCTTTCTTTCTGTCAAGTCCAAGGAATAGTGTTAAATCTATCTTTCATACACACACTGCGTTCTGCACGTATATGCAAGAGGCAAATTAAGTGACAAAGCATTACAACACTTACTTTCTACTTAGTCATTTCTGAATCTTTTATTACACACAATTGCTTTTATGTTTTGCAGTTAAACCACAACCCCCTGGGGTCATAGTATTGGTCTGCCTCATCTGTAAAAACACTTCCAGCTCTATTATTGAGTCAAATAACAATGAAATACAAGAAGCCTTCCAACCCTTACTCCCTTTCGGCTTCCAAAATGAAACTGGTAACTTCCTGGAAGCTTTATTCCCAAAATGTTCTATTAGTGCAGTATGATGCTGGAATGATTTTAAAATGTCTTGCACATAAGGAGTAACTTTTATGCACAGGACAGCTCTCTACAGTGTATTGCAAACAGCAGACTTAACAGCTATTCAGAAAGGTCTCCCCAGAGCAATGGCCTAGCTCCCTAAACACTGTCAGTGGCATCATTGTCCGGTGTTGAACTGCAATATATGAAAATTTCAGCAGATAGATTTTGTGCATAATAATGCTCAGAATATTCAAGCTGTCATTAGAAGGCTGCAGCTCCATTCATTTTTGGTCCACTGAGTTGGGAGCAGGCTTTCAAGCTGTGGAGCCAAAAAAAAAAAAATCTAACACAGCTTCCATGCAGTAGTCATACATCCTATTATTAAACGAATAGATCTCTTGTTATTTCGGGTGCCCCAAATTAATTAATTAATTTTAGGGAAAACAGTGGAATTTGAGGTGAATAATAAAACAAATCTTTATTTAAAAGCCTTTTTGCCATTTAATTTCCTATCCCACCTGAACACTTTAGGGAATTTAAAAGTATTTTGACATAATATTCTAGTGAGGAAAGTTATAACCAAATAGTCTGTTCTTTTTAGCAGTAATATCATTTGTGCTTCAGCACCTGCTTCTTCATCGATGGTAGCAGCTGTTTGAGTTGAAAAAAGGAATGAGACCTTGATAGTTTCATACTCTACACTATTGTATATTAAGTTAAAGCAGCTACTGTAAACCTGACAAATCTTGGAGGAAGTTTCTAGTTCTAGGTGCCTTTCTAAATATCTGACATATATTTGTGAGAACTTTGGGCACCTTTTCCTTAGAAAACAAACAAAAAAACTACTTTATCTTATGGTTTCAGCATAGAATTTCACTAAAATGCATGAAAAATTCAATTCTGGATTCATTATATCTTGCACTGTAGTGCCAGAGTCTATTAGTGTTTGAAAGTACAGGAACTGCTTTTGGCAGACAGAATAATTCTTCCTTCTAGATCATTCTACAGCAAGGTTAATCATTTAAATCTTGGCATAGCTGGTGATCATCTTACCAGAGTAAATGTAAAATGGAGCATAAAATGCAAAAAGCAATGATCTACATGAATGTTCTGTACCATTTGTTACCAATGGTATTGATTCAAAAGCTATAAATAAATAAGGATAATTATCATAATGTTATAAATATTTATACTATGTATTTGGGACCAGATCCTTAGCTGATGCAAATCAGTGAAGCTCCATTGCTTTCAGTGAAGCTAAACCAATTTACTTCAGATGAAAGTCTGGTCCTCGATTTTATTATCATTATTTATTATTATTTTAAATGAAGGAAAATCTAGTAAATTGTAGTCAAGTTTTGGACCTCCTTTTGTGAGCATGAATGTTTTTAAAAAGTAGTGGAATCATCATTCTACTGTGTAAAGGCCACGGCAATGGAGAGAACATGCTAGTGTACTCCACCTTGTCTGTACGCTGTGAAGAACAGCTCCATTCTGGTTTCCTCCACAGCAGGGTGTAAGAGGAATTTGGGAGCAGGTTAGACTGTGGGGGAGTAGCAGGAACATGGCCTCTGGGTCTGCGTTTACATGACGGTTTACCAAATCCCCAAGTCAGGAGAGAGTAGCCGGTGGTCTGTAACAGAAGCTGCAGCATTACAGCACTGGTGCTACCTGTCCTGTGCTAGTTTGGGTGGGGAGTATTTCATCCATCTAGCTACTACACATTTCTCGTGCACAAAGCCAGTGTAATTGAATTTTGTGCACAGGTCAGGATTTATCTACAGTATTATTGGAAGAGATAAAATGTGTATGGTGAGCCCACAGCTGTATCACAGTAAATATGGAGAATTGTTCGTAATCAATTTGCTCCAATTATTGATATGTACTAGTTGTATGTTAGCCAGAATCACTGTGCAGTAAATCCAGTTGCTAGTTAATCCAGAACTAAGGCATGTACAATAGCTTTGAAATGTCATTTTATGTCAAAATCAACACAAAGTAATGACACGCTCTGTATCTGGTGTCTGAGAATTGTAATTTTATTAAATAAGTACTCTATTTAAAAATAGCTGAGTTTCATTGTAGGGAAAATAATTTTTTCTCTAGAAAACTGGCTGTCTTGGGTCTAGTTCTGCAAAGTGCTGAGTACCTTCTGGACTGTGACATGATCAGCCTTCAGCTTCAGGAGGAGTCGTGGGCATTCAGCACCTCACAGAAGGTGCTCAGCACTATGTCAGAATGCCATGAACACATGGAATATTGAAAGACTATTGTATCAACTTTATAAATGTTATGTGTATCTTCATGAGCTAGTGATTGTATTTCTGATCAATGAGGAGTTGTGTGCTATTCTTAATACCCTACATTTTTTACTGAATTCTTCCCCACCACCACCCAAAATTCCTGCCTTTTGCAAAAGTAACTATTCAAGTTTTACTGATTTTTTTTTTAACCTGAATTTTGCAAGTGCTGGAACTCCCCTGACCTGGCTCTCCCCCCGATCCCCGCCGGATGGTACAGCATGCTTGCACAGAGGAAGTTAACTGCTGGCTGCCGGAAGTTAACTGCTCCTGAGCTGTGTGGAGTGAGATGAAGGGAGCCGGGTACTGACAGTCAAGAAGGGCTCCCTGCCCATCTCATTCTCTGACTATCCACGAGAGGGCAGGGAGCTTGTGATAGCCCCCGTCTGCTTTCCCTGCTGGACAGAACCGCCTTCTGACCCCAGACCTGCAACATGGCCCCATCTACTTCTCCTGCCCCCTGGGGGAGCGAAATAGGCAGGGAGCCAGGTCTTGGCAGCTGAGACTGACCACTGCCATGAAAGGCCCACAGGAAGCTGAAGGCTCCCTTCACACACAGCCCCACCCATCTCCTGGGCCTTCATTTTTGGCTTTTACTGATTTTTCACACTTTTAAATTTTTTTTCTATAAACACTGATAAATTCCTGGGAAATTTGAAATAAAATAAAATTAAAACCAAAATCGAGAAGCCTTAGGTTTTCTGCAGGAACGAAAATGACTGGGAGGTAAATTAATGCAAATTCCTGGGCAGGTAACAAGTCTGAAGAAGTCTCATTTCCTGGCTGGGGGGAGGGGGAATTGCATATGCTAGTTTGACCTGGTTCAAGAGGCCTGGCAAACAAAGAACTGAAAACTGTTTAAAGTGTTTTGAAGCTATATTTTCTCTGTAATGCATTTGTTCTCAGTAAATAATACTTTGCTTTATGAAGGCTGGCTGGTCATTGGTTAATCTTGTCATTGCCCTAGAGAGCACAGGCTCTGTAGGTGCTGAACTAAAGTCAGATCTGCTAAAATGAACACAGTAAATTACAGGATACTGCAGCCTAAATCCCCAATCTGGAGGGAGTGGATTGCATGATTCTGCCCCAAGAAAGTGACAGTTAGAGTCCTGAGACCTAAGTGAGATAATCTCAAAGACCACAAAGGAGTCAGAGGTGCAATTACCTCAGAAACTATAACAAGTACCTTTTAAAATCAATCCTTTTATGATTTTACAAAAGATGAACGTTGTATATGCTGACTCAATGTAATGGAATCCTTAAAATGTAGTGACTGACGGCTAGGTGCAAATTTTACAAGAATGCCTATGTTTGTGCAAGCAATACAGTCAGTTGCCTGTGTAATATCAAATGTGCATGCATTTATGGTTTGGCACACACAAGCATCACTGCATGTGACTGCCACTGTCTTTGTATGTGTTAGTGCTTCCAGCAGTGAAGTTCAAAATTCATTATACTCTGTGATCTGAACCACAAAGCTCTGTTTAGTGCTGCTGAAATGCACTTAAAGTCCATTTGGAACAGGTTTGCAACTTAACTTTTCCTTCTAAAGTGTGTATATATGATTTGGAGTGCAATCTATAACAGAGATATAAGGCCAGGTCCTCAGCTGGTGTACATCAGCATAGCAACACTGATTCTAGTGGAACTATAATGGTTTACACCAGCTGAATAGCTGGATCAGAGGTTAGATATAATGAGATAATATGAAACACAGATAAACTCCAGGTGTTCTGCCAATCACATATCTGGAGCACAGTGCAGAAAGCATACAGTGGTATTATTTCATTGCTGTGTAAGATGTTACGCACATAAATCCCTTAGCAGCAATGCAGTTCAGAAATGATTATTCCCTTGCATCTCACCTAATAAGTTCTATTTAGTATTATCAAAGTACAATTATAGTTCACTTTGAACAGCTTTCTTGCCTCATTTTTCCTTCTAAAGGATCTGAATATTATTCTAAAACAATTCCTATATTCTCAGCATGTACTGGAATGTACATAATGCATATTTCTATAAATGATGTCATACACATACCCTTTAGGCGGAATAATGAAGCCTCAAACTGTTCAAAATGGACTTTAATTGCACTTTGATACCACTACAAAGAACTTTTTGGGTGAGATAAGGGTATACATGAATTCCATTGTCTTACAACTGAGTTTGCGATAGAGTTAAACAAGAATCAGAACAAAAATACCTAACTAGAATTTTGAATCCTGCAAGATTCAGTTTGAGATTGGTTTCAGGAACTGAACTCTACAGTTTGGTTTGATGCAGTTGGAAATGAACTGGCATCTGCATCTCTTGGAGATTTAAGATAAATTAAATTGAACTCCCAAAAGGAGCCCCATTCTGCTTAAGTCCACTCTTAGCCTCCTAACAAGTCTCATGGCTGCAATACTTAAAGTTGTTTTCTGAGTCGTGGTCTACTCTTCCCTACCTAAATGCTCCTCCTGGCCCAGGTAGCCCCTCCTTTTGATTGGGGTATTCATATGGAATTTGCATGGTTTGTTGTGCTACAGTCATCTCCCACTCTTGTTCTTGAATGTATTGCACCTTGGACACAAGCTATGTACAAGAGGATTCAAGGTTTGAGGTGAATGTTTCGTACTGTCGTGCTATTTCGATGACTTGCTCAGTCACAGTTATCAATGAAAGATTGTAGAGACAGAGCAGGGAGGAAGGCCATGAATTCTCATTAGTTTGGGAAAGCAAGTATTGCAGGGAAGGACAGAATGATATCAGGAACTTTTCAGAAGAGAGTAGGCATGGACTGGGGGAGGGGTATCATTAAGTAGGTAGCTATGTAAATAAATTTTTTGGTGTTTCCAAACCAAAGCTTTTGATGATTGCCCTTCATTATGTAAATATATAAGTAACCAATTCTTAAACTAGGTGTACCATAATATATATGATTCTTAACTGCGTACAGTAGTCTAAGATTATTCTACCAATTAAGATTGTCTAGTCTAGATACCATTAAAACTGATGCTATGAAACAATAACTGTCATGTGACGGTTAGCTGTACCTTTTGCTGAAGTAGATCTATAGCTAATTTGAAAGTACAGCAAATATTGCTACAGTAAACTAGCAAACAAGATGGTTTTCAAGTTGTCTGCATGTTTTAGAATAAATAGACATTTTTCTTCATTAGTTTGTAAACCTTATTCCCTCTCAGTAATTCTTGCATGTTAACTCTGATAGTTTTCATTGAGAAGAGTGGTGGGTTGTTTTTTTTAAATAAATGGTGAGCAATTTCTTAACAAAATATTGGTTTGAAAAATAAAGTCTCAGAAACCAGAAATTCAGAAGCGATAAAAATATTAGTTTTGTGTTTTATTGGTGAAATAAAATCTATGGATAGCATCTGCTGTAGAGAGCAGAACAATCCTATCAAAACCAAGTCTATTTGCCTGTATAAAAGAGGAAGAATATTGCCTTAATAGTAAACATGTTGCAAAGGAGAAATGTCTTATGTACAAAGAAATAAGCAGGTGCCTGAGACTATTGCTGGAAAAATGTAGCTTCTGTACTTTCTCTCATCTGTTTTCTCTGAAAAGGTATTTAGTGTTGCTTGGAAGCTTTATTGATGAAGAAACTCTACTTAGTGCTGTGAAACCATTTGGTTTCATTTTACAAATGTGTTTTGTAAAGGACAGCTGAAAAGTTCAGAAAATGATACGTAGACTATGGATGGTAATGATGAAAACAGGTGGATTGAGAGTATATAACAGTCATGAGAGACCCCAGAATCCTGGTTTGACTAGTGTAATACATGGATAAGCTAAGTTTTCCTCTCAAGAAATGACATATTAGCCTCCCACCAAAGACAACAACTTTAACCTACGTATAGGTTTATAGATTTTCCTTCACTTGTGTATTTACTATTTTGTTTATCTAGTACTGAAGTAAGAGACTGAGCAAATAAAACTCTAATAATATCTGGAGTTTAAAAAAAATGAAAAATCTACCATGTTTAACAATTAATGCCTCATTTTAACATAGTTTACTATACCATATACATATTGAGAAGGATGTTATAGAATCACCTCACCATTGCAAAGAATTGAAAAGTGGTTGTTTTCAAACAACTGTTTGTTTCCAAAAATACAAAATACGTTAGAGATGGCAATTCAAGTTGAAATGAATGGATGCTATTTGAAATGGGTTCTGCAAAGATGCATGCATATGGATAACTTTATATACTGTGAATAGTCCCAACAAAATGAATGGTTGGAGTCAATGGGACCACTTAAAGTGCATAATGTTAGGCACATGCATAACACTTTGTAGAATTGTTAAGAAATTATAAAAGTAGAGATTTTTTTTCTACACTTGTAAAGCAGCTATTACTTTAGGCTTATAATAGCTGACACAACATAATATACAGTTTAATGCAGTCTCTTCTCATATTAGTCCTCATGGTACAATCAGATCTGCCTAGACAGAATGCTGTGCCTGGGAGTAGCCCCACTTTAGTCTGACCGCAGGACTTAGGCCAAGTTTAATGGGTATCTAGGCTCTCTGAAGTGATTTCTTCAGCCAGCCCACAAGACAGGGTCTGTGTAATCTCCCCGAACTATCAAACACAGCAACACACATCACTACTTTGCAGTAGCTATACTATTGTTACTATATACAGTGAAATGGTACACCCTGGAAATGTATTTGTGCAAGCAATGAGCTTAATTTCCCTAATGTGAAACACAAAACTATGCCCTGGTCTACACTAGGAGTTGAGGTCAAATTTAGCAGCGTTAAATCGATTTAACCTTGCACCCGTCCACATGGCAAATCCCTTTTTTTCGACTTATAGGGCTCTTAAAATCGATTTCTTTACTCCACCCCTGACAAGGGGATTAGCACTGAAATCGGCCTTGCCGGGTCGAATTTGGGGTACTGTGGACACAATTAGACGGTATTGGCCTCCAGGAGCTGTTCCAGAGTGCTCCATTGTGACCACTCTGGACAGCACTCTCAACTCAGATGCACTGGCCAGGTAAATAGGAAAAGGCCTGCGAACTTTTGAATTTCATTTCCTGTTTGGCCAGCGTGGCAAGCTGCAGGTGAGTGCAGAACTCATCAGCAGAGGTGACCAGGATGGAGTCCCAGAATCGCAAAAGAGCTCCAGCATGGACCAAACGGGAGGTATGGGATCTGACCGCTGTATGGGGAGAGGAATCCATGCTATCAGAACTCCGTTCCAGTTTTTGAAATGCCAAAACATTTGTCATAATCTCCCAGGGCATGAAGGACAGAGGCCATAACAGGGACCCAAAACAGTGCCACATGAAACTTAAGGAGCTGAAGCAAGCCTACCAGAAAACCAGAGAGGCAAACGGCCATTCCGGGTCAGAGCCCCAAACATGCCGCTTCTATGATGAGCTGCATGCCATTTTAGGGGGTTCAGCCACCACTACCCCAACCGTGTGCTTTGATTCCTTCAATGGAGAGGGAGGCAACATGGAAGCAGATTTGGGGAACGAGGAAGATGATGATGATGAAGTTATAGATAGCTCACAGCAAGCAAGCGGAGAAACCCGTTTTCCCGACAGCCAGGAACTGTTTCTCACCCTGGACCTGGAGCCAGTACCCCCTGAACCCACCCACGGCTGCCTCCCGGACCTGCCAGGTAGAGAAGGGACCTCTGGTGAGTGTACTTTTTTAAATAGTATACATGGTTTAAAAGCAAGCATGTTTAATGATTCATTTGCCCTGGCATTCGTGGCCAGTACAGCTACTGGAAAAGTCTGTTAACATGTCTGGGGATGGAGCGAAAATCCTCCAGGGATATCTCCATAAAGCTCTCCTGGATGTACTCCCAAAGCTTTTGCAAAAGATTTCTGGGGAGGGCAGCCTTATTCCGTCCACCATGGTAGGACACTTTACCATGCCAGGCCAGTAGCACGTAGTCGGGAATCATTGCAGAACAAAGCATTGCAGTGTATATTTGGTGGCGTTCAAACAACATCCGTTCTTTATCTCTCTGTGTTATCTTCAGGAGAGTGATATCATTCATGGTCACCTGGTTGAAATAGGGTGCTTTTCTTAAGGGGACATTCAGAGGTGCCTGTTCCTGCTGGGCTGTTTGCCTGTGGCTGAACAGAAATGTTCCCTGCTGTTAGCTGGGGGGAAGAGTGAAGGGTTAACCATGCGGTGGGGGGAGGCAAAATGCGACCTTGTAATGAAAGTACATGTGCTATGTATGTAATGTTAACAGCAAGGTTTACCGTGAAAGAGTGTACCCATTGTTCTATAAAATGTGTCTTTTTAAATACCACAGTCCCTTTTTTTTTCTCCACCAGCTGCATGTGTCTTCTCCTTCCCAGAGGCTAGCGAAGATTAGAAGGCGAAAAAAATGCACTCGCGATGAAATGTTCTCTGAGCTCATGCTGTCCTCCCACACTGACAGAGCACAGAGGAATGTGTGGAGGCAGACAATTTCAGAGTGCAGGAAAGCACAAAATGACCAGGAGGAGAGGTGGCGGGCTGAAGAGAGGGCTGAAGCTGATAGGTGGCGGCAGCGTGATGAGAGGAGGCAGGATTCAATGCTGAGGCTGCTGGAGGATCAAACTCATATGCTCCAGCATATGGTTGAGCTGCAGGAAAGGCAGCTGGAGCACAGACCGCTGCTACAGCCTCTGTGTAACCAACCGCCCAAGTTCCATAGCCTCCTCACCCAGATGCCCAAGAACATGGTGGGGGGGCCTCCGGCCACCTAGCCACTCCACCCCAGAGGATTGCCTAAGCAACATAAGGCTGGCATTCAATAAGTTTTAAAGTTTTAAACTTTTAAAGTACTGTGTGGCCTTGTCCTTCCCTCCTCCACCACCCCTCCCGGGCTACCTTGGTAGTTCTCCCCCTATTTGTGTGATGAATTAATAAAGAATGCATGAATGTGAAGCAACAATGACTTTATTGCCTCTGCAGCAGTGATCGAAGGGGGGAGGGGAGGGTGGTTAGCTTACAGGGAAGTAGAGTGAACCAAGGGGGGGGTATGGGGTTTCATCAAGGAGAAACAAACAGAACTTTCACACCATAGCCTGGCCAGTCATTAAACTGGTTTTCAAAGCTTCTCTGATGCGCACCGCGCCCTCCTGTGCTCTTCTAACTGCCCTGGTGTCTGGCTGTGCGTAACCAGCGGCCAGGTGATTTGCCTCAACCTCCCACCCCGCCATAAACATCTCCCCCTTACTCTCTCTCTCATATTGTGGAGCGCACAGGAAGCAGTAATAACAATGGGAATATTGGTTTCGCTGAGGTCTAAGCGAGTCAGTAAACTGTGCCAGTGTGCTTTTAAACATCCAAATGCACATTCCAGCACCATTCTGCACTTGCTCAGCCTGTAGTTGAACTGCTCCTGACTACTGTCCAGGCTCCCTGTGTACGGCTTCATGAGCCATGGCATTAAGAGGTAGGCTGGGTTCCCAAGGATAACTATAGGCATTTCAACATCCCCAACGGTTATTTTCTGGTCTGGGAATAAAGTCCCTTCAGCTTTTGAAACAGACCAGAGTTCCTGAAGATGCGAGCATCATGTACCTTTCCCGGCCATCCCACGTTGATGTTGGTGAAACGTCCCTTGTGATCCACCAGTGCTTGCAGCACTATTGAAAAGTACCCCTTGCGGTTTATGTACTCGTCAGCTTGGTGCTCCGGTGCCAAGATAGGGATATGGGTTTCTGTCTATGTCCCCACCACAGTTAGGGAATCCCATTGCAGCAAAGCCATCCACTATGACCTGCACATTTCCCAGGTCACTACCCTTGATATCAGATCTTTGGTTGCATTGGCTACTTGCATCACGGCAGCCCTCACAGTAGATTTGCCCACTCCAAATTGATTCCCGACTGACCGGTAGCTGTCTGGCGTTGCAAGCTTCCACAGGGCTATTGCCACTCGCTTCTCAACTGTGAGGGCTGCTCTCATCTTGGTATTCTTGTGCCTCAGGGCAGGGAAAAGCAAGTCACAAAGTTCCATGAAAGTGCGCTTACGCATGTGAAAGTTTCGCAGCCACTGGGAATCGTGCCAGACCTGCAACACTCGGCGGTCCTACCAGTCTGTGCTTGTTTCCCCGGCCCAGAATCGGCATTCCACCGCATGAACCTGCCCCATTAGCACCATGATGCCCACATTGCCAGGGCCCGTGCTTTGAGAGAAGTCTGTGTCCATGTCCTCATCACTCTCATGACCGCGCTGACGTCGCCTACTCGCCCGGTTTTGCTTTACCCGGTTCTGGTGCTGCATATACCGCTGGATAATGCGCGTGGTGTTTAATGTGCTCCTAATTGCCAAAGTGATCTGAGCGGGCTCCATGCTTGCCGTGGTATGGCCTCTGCACAGAAAAAAGGCGCGGAACGATTGTCTGCCGTTGCTCTGACGGAGGGAGGGGCGACTGACTACATGGCTTACAGGGCTGGCTTACAGGGAATTAAAATCAACAAAGGGGGTGGCTTTACATCAAGGAGAAACAAAAACAACTGTCACACAGAATGGCCCCCTCAAGGATTGAACTCAAAACCCTGGGTTTAGCAGGTCAATGCTCAAGCCAGTGCTCAACCCACTAAACTATCCCTCCCCCCCGGTATTTCAGGCAGGACTGAATCTCCATTAAACTTTTCAAGGTGCCCCTGACAGACCTCACTGAAATGATTGTCGGCCGTTGATTTCACAGAGGGAGTTGGGGGGGAGCAAATGAATACAAAACAAATCTGGTGTATTTCTTGTTTTGATCCACTCCATCTATCTTTTACATCTTTGGCTGGCAGCAGAAGTTGCAATAGGAATGCTAGCCATCCTCATCTCCTAGCTGCTCACCAGAAGGCTGCAATAGGACTGCTGGCAGGACTAAAGAGAATGACCTGGTCTAGTCACTCCTATTTCAGTCCCTGCACCCATGTCTGCCCAGGCGCTCCTGACTGACCTTACCGAGGCGGCCAGGAGCACTTTGGACATGATGATGATGGTTATCAGGCCTATTGCACCGTCTGCTGCCACAAGGCAATGAGCTGCTGCTGTGTAGCAATGCAGTGCCACGTCTGCCAGCACCCAGGAGATGTAGGGTGACAGTGAGCTGAGTGGGTTCCATGGTTGCCGTGGTATGGCGTCTGCACAGGTAACTCAGGAAAAAAGGCGTGAAACGATTGTCTGCCCTTGCTTTCATGGAGGGAGGGAGGGAGGGCCTGACGACATGTACCCAGAACCACCCGTGACAATGTTTTTGTCCCATTAGGCATTGGGATCTCAACCCAGAATTCCAGTGGGCGGTGGAGACTGCGGGAACTGTGGGATAGCTACCCACAGTGCAATGCTCCAGAAGTCGATGCTAGCCTTGGTACTGTGGAAGCACGTCGCCGAGTTCATGCATTTAATGCTCTTACAGCATTTTGTGTGGGGACACACACAATCGACTATATAAAAATGATTTCTAAAAAACCAACTTCTATAAATTCGACCTAATTTCGTAGTGTAGACACCCTATGAGATATTAAAGACAAGAACTGTAAAAGGGGGAAATTATTTTAAAAACTGATACATTCTAGATAATTTTCTACTTTTGGAGAATCTGGATTGCAACAAAGGCAAATGGCTCTTCAGAGCTACAGTTCTTGCCAAATGTTAATTATTCAAAAATGGAAATCTGACTGTCTTTGGATAATTGACAGGGCTACTGAAATGAGTGATTTGGCTGCTCTTGAAAGAATGTCCTTTAATTTAAACTGTTATTTGGAAACATTCAATAAAATATGGTTGCTCATTGGAAAGTATGATTAATTTCTCATCAGTGTTTAAATATTTAATAGCAAGAATTGCTCATTCCAACTTTAAGATTTTATTCACTTAGCTGAACCTTAAAGCTGGGCTTTCTGTTGTAGGTACTTATTTTATTGATTTATAAGGTTTTTTTTTTATAGCACTGACCACAAAAGAACAAGTGCCTATGATTGTATATATGCCATACACTGGATATGTTTCTGTGTCTCTGTGCATTTTAGTGTTTAAATGTAAAGGCCTAATAAAATGCATTTTTTAAAGCAGAGAAACCTATGTAGTGAACCAAAACAAATAAAAAAAGAAAAATCCCTACAAGCTCACAAGGGTACCATGGGATTATCTGAAAGTAAAAGAGGGGGATTTAAAATGAGGACCCAAATGGGCCACTCCTTCAAAGAGATTAGGATAAACATTTTAGTACATAGAGGGTATTAAATTGTGGAACAGATCATCAAAGGTAGCAATAGGGACTACAGCTGTGAATGGAGTTAACTGTGCCCTTCTGAAAAAGAAACATGATCTGGTAATAAATCAAACTAAGTAGGAGCTATAATGTCCTGAGCCCAATCCAGACTGGGATTGGGTCCTGTCCAGATTTCGTACAATGTTTATAGACCAAATGGCTATCTTAAATTTACTTGTTGCTTGTCAAAGGAAGTAAACAGACATGTGCTTAATCCTGTGTATACTGTCCCTGATCATGTAAAATATTAATTAACTAGTATATCTGTATTTTTCTTTATTTTGTGTAAAACACCTAGCACCATTACTAGGTGAGTATAGAGAGAGACTACATGAGCATCAGTACAGAAATGTGACTATATTTAAAAAAAGATGGAAAATATAATGCAACATGAAATGTTACATCACTGCTTTACACTCAGGGCTGGCTCTGCAGCTGCTGTAAACTGGCACAGCTTCACTGACTTCAGAATTATGCTCATTTATGCCAGTTGAGGATCTGGCCCAGAATCTGTTTGATTACAGCATAGAGGAATATATTGTAATCATAGAATCATAGAATATCAGGGTTGGAAGGGACCTCAGGAGGTCATCTAGTCCAACCCCCTGCTCAAAGCAGGATAATCCAAAGTATATTTATAATCCAAAGTATATTTAAAGATTCCTATAATGTAATACATTATAGAAATATAAAAGCTACAATAAATTACAAGTACCTGAAACAGGGTATCCAAGCTATTTCCAGTAACCAACATGACTGTACTAATTCTAAAAGCTACTTCATGAGTGTATTTTAGGATATATTGGGTGGATTTTTTGTTTTTAATAATAATCTCAATATTGAGGCAACAGTGAAATTCAAATTCAGATACTGGTCTTGTGCTAAAAGCCTTACTGCCACTTTTGCTCTTTAGGCACACTGCAAACATGGTCTGAATGTAACAACTACAGCATTGTATTAGTGCCAACTTTTAGTCTATAGCAGCTTCATGGCCATAGCTGCATGCTGCTCCATTTCAGAAATGCCCTATTTGCGACATGCTCTAATCAAAATGAGTTCAGAACTGTTCATTATTTCATCTGAATAGTAGCAAAGGACCACTGAATTTCTCACATAAGACTTTAAAAATGAACTTCTATATCCTGATACATTATTTTTTATATCATTAGAAAAAGTACAGAAAAGGAACTCTGAGATTTTTGGGCTTTGCAGTGATCAAGCAGTTGAGTCAAATGAGAACTAGAATTTTTCTCAAATGTATTCTCAGAAAATTCTGTCTTTTGATCCAGTTCCTTTCTCCCCAGTTATTTTTAACCATGATTTGTGATAGAAAATCTTTGCACTATCACTTAAACCTCACACTTTTAATGGGGAAAGCTCATCCAGGGTTCTTTTTTTCATTATACATTATTTTTAAAAAAATGATAAATTGCTTTTTCTTCCCAAGTCAAAGTGTGTCAGTTACAAATTCATGGTATCTTTCAGGTTGAAAGGCTTGTTCTTCATGACAGGTGTCAGGATCACTGGTGATTCAAATTAATATTAAAGGACAATAAATAAATGTCAGAGGAAATCTGCAAATCTTCTCAGTTTAAGACACTCAGCTTTGGACCTTTAATGCCTATAAAATATGAATTGCTTCTAGGCAAATTACTGAAGGATTCAGAGCAGTGATATGTGAAGAACACAACAAGATAGAGCTGACAGGCTCTTAGAATGCAGACCCAAATATTTTAGATACCATCTGGACATAAAAATAGCTTCCATACAAGAAAGGTACTTAGGGAATCTAGTATACATTTTGTGTAGATTTATTGGTATCTGTTCAGAATTTCATTTATTATTTTTCACTGTTAATACACAGATGTACCGTTTTACAAATATGTATTCCTAAATATGTGCTAGTGGAATTTGAAAATATGACTTTTTACAACAATGTTCCAACAGTTCATATGTTAGCAGAAAGAACCTGTCAGCCTACTAAGGACTGAAACAAAGAGGACAAAATTTCACTAATGATGAAAATCTGGCCCTTCAAGAGCCTTTCCGTTGCCCAGATATGTTCTTTGGTATTATTATTTTTAAACTTGAACATTTTCATTTCACTTCTTACTCTTTCTGTGTAGTCTCCTTCACTGTCCTGAGGCTTTAGAAACCAATTCCTTGTATTTGCCAGTATGCTGTGTTCAAGGTGTGATAAAGCGCAGACCAACCTTATGATGATTTATTGTAATGTGACATAGGCACAACTGATACATCGAAGGGCCGTTCCTCATCTGAGCTAAGAGAATTTACACCAGTTGAGAATCTGTCCCTACACTCAATACTCTGAGGGCCAATTTCTGCAATCACTGTACGCATAGCTTCAAGTCAGTAGCGAGGCTTTGAGACCACAAAAGTTCAGTGGCTGGAAATGAAAAATATATTGGAAAGAAAACAAGCTTTGCAAATGTTTCGAAAATGTATGGACAAAAAAGGATATTTGACTAGTGATATTTGAATAGCAAGAAATTTGGAGGCTCCCTGCGAGGGAACCAAGGGGACCCCTTTCCATTAATAATATTCCATTATCAGTTGAATCAAACTATGCAAATAATGACCTATAGAAATCTACAACTAGTAATGGATTGTGAATAGAACCTAAAATTGTCCGTCACATTTTACTCTTGTCAGTGGATAACTACTGAAAAAGAATATAATGAATGTTTTTCTTACCTTGTTTATCCTGAGTAATAGAGTGCTCTATTGACAAATTCTTCTGTCATGTTCTTGAAGTCCAGGGTCTTGCAAATATTGCTTTCTATGGACAATGTAACTAGTCCCACCAAACATTCTTGAGACATGGTAGACATCAGATAAGTTTTTGTTAACATAAGCTTTGAAAAACCTCTTTCTGCAGATGCCGCAGAGATTGGAGCTGTGAGAGACGCTTGTAGAGCAATAAATGTGTTTCGGTACATCGGGGATAAACCCCTCCTAAAAATGAATTCAAATATCTCAAGTGCAGGCTTCGGCAAAATACCAGAAAGACTTTGGAGTTTATGTACCAGGTCATACCCATCTAAAGTACGACCATCAGAACAGATTCCAGGTGACAGCAACATTTTTTAAATGCTCTTTGTTGGGGGAAAAAAAAGTTCACAATATTTTTCACATCACGATCATATGCTCTCGCAGTAATTCAAAATGTTCTCCCAGCTTCACCAGAGAAGGATCTATAGCAACATTGAAGAAGTCAAATTTAAATCTCTTTTCTTCATCACCAATGACTTGACCCTTTGCTTTGCAGCTGAACAACTTCTTTCTGCGGACTTCAGGCACTGATGTTTCTTCTGCTGTCTGATAGTAATTAACAATGACTCTTCAAATGCATTTTCATGATAATTTTGTATTTCTGTCTGATTAATTCAATTAATTTGATGACATCATCAAGATCAGTCGTTGAGCTCTGCAGTTGTTTGCTTACAATATTAATTTTAAACACTAAGTTATGTCAAACCACAAGTCAGATGATGAACCAAAATGAGGAGCATTTATCTGCCAATGATCCAGCTTCTGCATCTACCACAGTATCTTTTATTGTTTTTCTCAATTTCCACAGCGCCAACTGCACACTTTGTGTCTGAAACCGCATAGCTTTGACACTTTCAATTTTGCTCTTCCATCTTATGATGAACAGAGGCTTTAATGCTGTTTTCGCATAGGATTTCAAAACTGTCCACCTACTGCTTGAAGCTGCAAATATAATGTACATATACTGAAGAACAGCAAAAAAAAATGTCAATGAGTTTGAGGAATGTGCTGCATCACTCAGCACTAGATTTAAAGAATGGCATCTGCAAAGAACAAAAAATACATTTTTGTTCTTTTGGATTAAACGAGCTAGCACACATTCATGCTGTCCTCTTATGTTAGCTCCATTACCATATCCCTGTCCCCTGTAATTATCAAATGTCGTATCATGTATGGATAACTCCTGAAGTATCTCATCTGACAAAGCCTTTTTGGTAGTTTCCTGAACATTCAGAAATGATAGGAACTGCTCTTCAATGTTGACTTCTGTTTCTGACATCTTAACATGCCTCAAAATGACAGACTGATATCTGACTGATATCACATGTTCAGTTGAAAATAATGAAATAATAATTTCATTTTGTTTATGTTAATAATTGTACCTGTTGCCTTTTGAGGACCTCATAATGATATCATTTTGTCTTGTAGGGCTTAAGTAATGGTGTCTTTCTCCTTTTGCGAAGAACTATGTTATATTTTCTTCATCACAGGCTTAAATTTATCCATTAACTCAACTTGGCCTAAGAAGTTTCCATTTCCACTCTCGTTAAGTTTCTCCATGGATCCACAAAATGCTAGGTTCCATTAAGCTAAGTGAAGAACAATAGCCACAATTCCTTCAAATACACTTTGCAAGTGTTGTGCCTGAGTTTCGAGCAATTATTGTGAAGTGTGGTCAATTGCAGATGCAGTTTTCATTTGTGTTTCCAATTCTTTCCACTTCATTGTATTTCCGATGCAAACATGACTTTTCTCATGAGTTTTGAGAATTTTGTGGATTATTGCCATTCCGGAAAATCACCATCAATGAGCTTTTACTTATGAACACCAGATAATTTACAACAGAAGCAGAACACTACATCCACTTTACTGGACTAAATGCGCCAGTGTCATTGTACATTTTCTCCATGTTTCAATTTTCTTTTTTAATTTTCTTCAGTAACTTGCTCCCATTGTGACTTGGAAAACTTTTACCTTTAACTTGCAAGGGCCCATGTTTCACTATGGGTATTCTTGTTTTGTCATCGATGAATCTGGGCAATGTTGAAGAATCACTGACTTTAAAAAGGGATACTAGAATTAATGGAATGTCTTCTGAGTTGTGGCTACTATTATCCATTTGTTGTGGTATAATAGTATAACAGTTAGACAGTGTTTCTTGCTCCCTGTTTCTTCATGCACCTCTAAACTTTTTTTCTTGATCAGTTTCCTGTGCTGATTCTACATTTGAAGAGGTAACAGGAGTCAAAATCCTTTCAAGGCATTTGTCTTTTAATCTTCACACAATGCACAGTCAACCTGTGGAACTCATTGTCAGGGGATGTTGTGAAGGCCAAAACTATAACAGGGTTCAGAAAAGAATTAGATAAATTCATTGAGGACAGGTCCACTAATGACTATTATCCAAGATAGTCAGCGATGCAACCCCATGCACTGGGTGTCCCTAGCTTTTGACTGCCAAAAGCTGGTAATGGACGACAGGGGATGGATCACTTGATTACCGGTTCTGTTCATTCTTTCCGAAGCACCTGGCATTAGCCTCTGTTGGGACACAGAATACTGGGCTGGATGGACCATTGGTCTGACCCAGTATGGCTGTTCTAACATGCTTATGTAATCTGCTCCTCTATTTTTCTTTTTTCCCTTCCTTTTTGCTGTACCTGATGTGAATTTTCTAAAACTTCCTAACATCTTGTGGAGCAGGGCTTGGCTGTGGAACATTTAGAGCTAGAAGGCAAAAATGCGAGTGGGGTGATGCATAGAGGGCAACATCCAGCCCGCTCCCCTACCCTCTTGTTTGTTCTTTCTCATCATAATACAATGACAAGAGGACATTCAACTAAATTGAAAGGCAACTTTTTATGTTCCCCCTCATGGAGCAAGGTCTCTGAGGCCCTTGCCTTTCCTAATCTAATCATTTTGACTGAGGACTCTGAGCATTGCAGTCCATTCCATAAATAACAAAAATCCTTATTGAGTTTGTGAGTCCTCACAATCAATGAGCATTCATAAGCACTGTGCACCTAATTTTAAACAGCAATACAACAAGTAACAGGGACTTGCAACTGTAAAGCAGAAAGCTTACCCCCAGTAGGGAATATACCATCTATAAGGAACAGAGTTGTGGGAGGGAGGGAACACTGTGTGTGTGTCTAAGCACGTCTACACTATCATGCTACATTGGCACAGCTGCACCGATGCATAATAGAAGCTTAAATGTATTGGGTAAATAACAAAGTAAAAGAAGCAGTGACAGACAAAAAGGCATCCTTTAAAAAGTGGAAGTTAAATCTTAGTGAGGAAAATAGAAAGGAGCATAAACTCTGGCAAATGAAGTGTAAAAATATAATTAGGAAGGCCAAAAAAGAACAGCTTTGGAGAACAGCTAGCTAAAGACTCAAAAACTAATACAAAAAAATGTTTACATACATCAGAAGCAGGAAGCCTGCTAAACAACCAGTAGAGCCACTGGACAATCAAGATGCTAATGGAGCATTCAAAGACAATAAGGCCATTGCGGAGAAACTAAATGAATTCTCTGAATCCATCTTCACAGCTGAGGATGTGAGGGAGATTCCCAAACCTGAGCCATTCTTTTCAGGAGACAAATCAGAGGAATTGTCCCAGATTGAGGTGTCATTAGAGGTGGTTTCAGAACAAATTGATAAACTAAACAGTAATAAGTCACCAGGATCAGATGGTATTCACCCAAGAGTTATGAAGGAACTCAAATGTTAAATTCCAGAACTACTAAGTGTAGTTTGTAACCTATCATTTAAATCAGCTTCTGTACCAAATGACTGGAGGATAGCTAATGTGATGCCAATTTTTAAATAAGGCTCCAGATGTGATACTGGCAATTATAGGCCATTAAGCTTGACTTCAGTACTGGGCAAACTGGTTGAAAATATAGTAAAGAACAAAATTGTCAGACATGTAGATGATCATAATTTGTTGGGGGAGAGTCAACATGGTTTTTGTAAAGGGAAATCATGCCTAACTAATCTACTAGAATTCTCTGAGGGGATCAACAAGCATGTGGACAAGGGGGAACCAGTGGATATAGTGTACTTAGATTTTCAGAAAGCCTTTGACAAGGCCCCTCAGCAAAGACTCTGAAGCAAGGTTGTTCCTTGACTTTAGCAAAGCTTTTGACACGGTCTCCCACAGTATTCTTGCCAGCAAGTTAAAGAAGTATGGGCTGGATGAATAGACGATAAGGTGGATAGAAAGTTGGCTAGATTGTCGGGCTCAATGGGTAGTGATCAATGGCTCCATGTCTAGTTGGCAGCCGGTATCAAGTGGAGTGCCCCAAGGGTCGGTCCTGGGGCCGGTTTTGTTCAATATCTTCATAAATGATCTGGAGGATGGTGTGGATTGTACCCTCAGCAAGTTTGCAGGTGACACTAAACTGGGAGGAGAGGTAGATATGCTGGAGAGTAGGGATAGGATACAGAGGGCCCTCGACAAATTAGAGGATTGGGCCAAAAGAAATCTGATGAGGTTCAACACGGACAAGTGCAGAGTCCTGCACTTAGGACGGAAGAATCCCGTGCACCGCTACAGACTAGGGACCGAATGGCTCGGCAGCAGTTCTGCAGAAAAGGACCTAGGGGTTACAGTGGACGAGAAGCTGGATATGAATCAACAGTGTTCCCTTGTTGCCAAGAAGGGCAATGGCATTTTGGGATGTATATGTAGGGGCATTGCCAGCAGATCGAGGGACGTGATCGTTCCCCTCTATTCGACATTGGTGAGGCCTAATCTGGAGTTCTGTGTCCAGTTTGGGGCCCCACACTACAAGGAGGATGTGAAAAAATTGGAAAGCGTCCAGCAGAGGGCAACAAAAATGATTAGGGGACTGGAAAACATGATTTATGAGGAGAGGCTGAGGGAACTGGGATTGTTTAGTCTGCGGAAGAGAAGAATGAGGGGGTATTTGATAGCTGCTTTCAACTACCTGAAAGGGGGTTCCAAAGAGGATGGCTCTAGACTGTTCTCAGTGGTAGCTGATGACAGAACAAGGCGTAATGGTCTCAAGTTGCAGTGGGGGAGGTTTAGGTTGGATATTAGGAAACACTATTTCACTAGGAGGGTGATGAAGCATTGGAATGGGTTACCTAGGAAGGTGGTGGAATCTTCTTCCTTAGAGGTTTTTAAGGTCAGGCTTGACAAAGGCCTGGCGGGGATGATTTAGTTGGGGATTGGTCCTGCTTTGAGCAGGAGGTTGGACTAGATGACCTCCTGAGGTCCCTTCCAACCCTGATATTCTATGATTCTAAGGTAAGCTCTCATGGGATAAGAGGGAAGGTCCTTTCATGGATTGGTAACTGGTTAAAAGATAGGAAACAATGGATAGCAATAAATGGTCAGAATGGAGAGAGATAAATAGTGGTGTCCCCCAGGGGTCCGTACTGGGACTAGTCCTATTCAATATATTCATAAATGATCGGAAAAAAGGGGTAAACAATGAGGTGGCAAAATTTGAAGATGATATAAAACTACTCAAGATAATGAAGTGTAAAGCAGACTGCAAAGAGCTACAAAAAGGATCTCACAAAACTGGGTGACTGGGCAACAAATTGGCAGATGAAATTCAATGTTCATAAATGCAAAGTAATGCACATTGAAAAACATTATCCTAACTATACATATAAAATGATGGGGTCTACGTTAGCTGTTACCACTCAAGAAAGAGATCTTGGAGTCATGGATAGTTCTTTGAAAACATCCACTCATGTCAAAAAATGAACAGAATGTTGGGAATCATTAAGAAAGGGATAGATAAAAAGACAGAAATCATGTGCCTCTATATAAATCCATGGTATGCCCACATCTTGAATATTGCATGCGGATGTGGTTGCCCCATCTCAAAAAAAGATATATTGGAATTGGAATAGGTTCAGAAAAGAGCAACAAAAATTATTTGGGGTACGGAATGGCTTCTGTATGAGGAGAGATTAATAAGATTGGGACTTTTCCACTTGGAAAAGAGATGACTAAGGGGGGGATATGACAGAGGTCTATAAAATTGTGACTGGTTTGGAGAAAGCAAATAAGGAAGTGTTATTTACTCCTTCTCATAACACAAGAATTAGGGGTCACCAAATGAAATTAATAGGCAGCAGGTTTAAAAGAAACAAAAGAAAGTATATTTTCACACAATGCACAGTCAATCTGTGGAACTCTTTGCCATAGGATGTTGTGAAGGCCAAGACTATAACAGTGTTTTAAAAAAAACACAACTAGATAAGTTCCTGGAGGATAGGTCCATCAATGAGTATTAGCCAGGATGGGCAGGGATGGAGTCCCTAACCTCTGTTTGCCAGAAGCTGGGAATGGGTGACAGGGGATGGGTCACTTTATTATCTGTTCTGTTCATTCTTTCTGGGGCACCTGGCATTGGCCGCTGTTGGAAGACAGGATACTGGGCTAGATGGACCTTTGGTCTGACCCAGTATGGACGTTCTTATGTTTTTATGAGTGTGCAAAGGGCCATATAAATGTTATGTTTCCCATAATTGCAATACATTTAATCTGCTCTACATCAATCAAAATAGCATGGAAACTATGGAGTGTATCTGAGGCTCCCTGAAGCTGCAGGGTTTGGGTGCTATGGCACTGTATTTGACTCTGGGGCCCCATAAAATATCATCTACTAAATGAGCAGCTCACTGGCCATATAACTAAATATTATCATAGGAGCAGGGCAGAGTCAAGATGTTACACATTTAGGAATATGTTCCAAAAACAAAAAAGTCAAAGGCTGCTTCTAATCCAGACCTCCTGTGACAGTTTACCCCCAGGTTTTTTCCAAGGGTGGAGGGAAGAAACATATAAGGGATGCCAGCTATCTGAGCTGATACTGATTGTGGGACTGGGAGGGCACACCACAGCCCTCAGGGAGCACTCCAGCATCTGCCAGCCAATGGCAGCCTTGTTGTCTTACATCTATTATTGATCAATCCTGGTACTTCTACAATGCATTGCGGGTTGCTAAGTAGATGTGGAATGCAGACCATAAAAGACAGAACAAAGGAGACCTCTTATTATTATTAATCATGTTTATTATGGTAGTGCTAAGGGCCAACTAAGATGGGTACCTCATTGCACTAGGAACTCTATAAACCAGAGAAGTAGATGGTCTCTTCTTGCTGTGCCCTTGGCAATATGAGTATCCCACCCTCCCTGATGCTTAGGTTAATGGTCAGATGGATTGTCCGTTGCACATGAGATGATCAAAGGGACTTGGGGTTCACTGGGTTGTGTGAGTTCCTTTTGGACTTTGAAGCAATTATGCAAATTATGTTGAATGGACAGTAATGACATGGTAGGAGTGTGGGTGTTGCAGGTAAAGATTAAATATTGGACGATACTGATCTTTTGAAATACTTATACCTGAGTTTTAGAGGATTTCTGTCATACTGTTTGTCAAGGAACTGGTCATACCATATAATAACTATTACTATAGTATCAGTTTACTCAATTATGTACAAAATGCCATATTCTATTGATTACCTTATTCATGAAGCACTATAGTCGAGTATTAAACAACGTTCTGTATACCCTCAAATGTTTTTATATGGATTGTTTTTGCCATTTTAAATATGTTGTTATATACCTTAGTGCCTAAGGATGCCAAAAACTCTAATGAGTTTATTGCTGTTGGGAAGAGTATTATACGGCAAAAGTTTTATAATTTATTTATGTAAATTTTTAATATGCCTATCTTGACCGTAGGCATTCATACAAAATTAAAAATATTACAACCAACAATATCTTACAAGATAATTTGCCATTGCTGTCTAAGCTGCCATACAAGTTCAATTATCCGACAGTTATTACGAACATTACTTTGTAAAACTGACTACAAGGTACTGTTATTTAATCTTCTCATACTATGGCCAATTTCAAGGTCTGCCTGTTTTGATCTCTTTATAGGATCAGGCTCTATATAGGAAACCTATACAGCCTATAAGAAAAGGCCTGTTGCTGAAGATGGGTTAATTGAGGAAGCTTGCAGTTACATTTCACAATAAAAATTAGAGAATGCTTTTTTACATTTATCTCTGACTTTGGAAATCTGCTTTTTGAAACCATTTAATAGAAATACAAATAAAAGCTTGACAAGTACAAGTGGACAGTAACTGGCAATAATGAACACTTTTTTACCCAGTGTTATCTCTCCATTATTGTGGAGAGCTTGTACCATCACACTCAAAATCTGCATAGTACATATAGTCTGACTCAACCTTTATATTTATTGCCACCTTGCAGCAGTAGTATCCTAATCGTCTTGCAGGAAGGAAATGTTTCTTTCACAGAAATTCAGCAGTATTCAATGGAATTCCTCCCGTTGAGAAAGGAATCTCCATGCAGGATAGCTGAGATTTTAAGGCTGCGGGACCACACTAAAGCAACCACATGAACTTTAGTAGGAATGTTTATTAATATGGTACATTTTCAAATATCTGAAAGGCATAGGGGATGTGGCTAAGTTAAAGATAATTGATGGAATTTCCAATATTCAGTAATGGCCTTGTTTCAAATAGCAGACTTAGTAAATAAAAAAAAAAATCTGTGTAATCTCCTTGCTGCTTGGCATATTGCATAAATACTGTATATACGAATCCCACTTGTCCTCATGGTAAACCCATAGGGGTGAGAAACTCCTTAGGGCTAACACAATCCTTGGATATATAAAAAGGGAGCAGTGAATAGGAACAGGGAGGTGACTTTAACTCAGTTTACAGCACTAATGAGACCAGTACTGGAATACTGGAATATGGTTATTGGTGTTCATATTTTTAAAAGGATTTTGAAAAATTAGAGAGAGTGCAGAAAAAGGAAAAAACTATTTGAGGACTGGAGAAAATATCTTACAGTAAGAGACTTAAACTAAACAGATGGAGCTCTTTATGAAAAAGAAGATTGAGAGGTGTCTTGAATACTGTATAAGTTCCTTCCTGGGGAGAAAATACCAGGTAATCATCTCTAGCAGAAGGGATAATAAGAAACAATGTCTGCAAGTTAAAACTAGACAAATTCAAATTAGAAATAAGGAACACGCTTTTTAACAGTGATGGTAACTAGCCATTGGAACCGACAACCAAGAGATTTGGTGGATTCTCTTTTGATGTCTTCAGATCAAGATTGCATGACTTTCTGGAAAAAATGCTTTAGTCAAAAACAAGTTACTAGGCTCCATACAAGGGTGACTGATTAAAGTTCTGTGGCCTGTGTTACACAGAAGATGAGCCTAGATGATGTAATTGTCTCTTGTAGACTTAAAAAAATCTATTCATTTAGATATGACCCATATGTAATATTTCATATCTCCAAAGATGAAGGCTCTTCTAAAACTCCATATGCATAAAGCTTTGTGGGTAACATTGAGAAGCTTTAATACTGATTTCAACATACATTAAACATAGTCATCACCATCTACTTGTTCCTCTACTTAATTTACTGGCCAATTGTTCTTTTCTTGTTGCTCTCTTTGATTGATGAATAGCTCAAATAAAATCTGCTTTCATATTGCAGGACCTTCTCCTCTGTCTTATAACTTAGGAAAACTTCCATTTCCTCTGCAGAAAACATTCTGAAGGTTTTATGTAACTTGCATCTTGTAGGTGGGCACTTGTTTGATCTCTAGTAACAATACTAGGGAGTGTAGAATTGCATATGCCTACACAAAAAGACGTGTTTGAGTAGGAAAGCTTCCCTGTTTCCTTCTTACTCAGAAAGACATTATTAACCTTCTTAATGTAAGAAATGTATAGCACGCTGGTAAGAAGGCAAATTTAATTTCCCACCCCAGTCATATGACAAATCAGGGTTATAAGCAATTATACTTTCTATTAATATTGTAATATCATAGAATATCAGGGTTGGAAGGGACCTCAGGAGGTCATCTAGTCCAACCTCCTGCTCAAAGCAGGACCAATCCCCAACTAAATCATCCCAGCCACGGCTTTGTCAAGCCTGACCTTAAAAGCTTCAAAGGAGAGTGATTCCACCACCTCCCTAGGTAATGCATTCCAGTGCTTCACCACCCTCCTAGTGAAAAAGTTTTTCCTAATATCCAACCTAAACCTCTCCCCCTGCAACTTGAGACCATTACTCCTCATTCTGTCATCTGCTCCACTGAGAACAGTCTAGATCCATCCTCTTTGGAACCCCCTTTCAGGTAGTTGAAAGCAGCTATCAAATCCCCCCTCATTCTTCTCTTCCGCAGACTAAACAATCCCAGTTCCCTCAGCCTCTCCTCATAAATCATGTTTTCCAGTCCCCTAATCATTTTTGTTGCCCTCTGCTGGACGCTTTCCAATTTTTTCACATCCTCCTTGTAGTGTGGGGCCCCAAACTGGACACAGAACTCCAGATTAGGCCTCACCAATGTCGAATAGAGGGGAACAATCACGTCCCTCGATCTGCTGGCAGTGCCCCTACTTATACAGCCTAAAATGCCATTGCCCTTCTTGGCAAGAAGGGCACACTGTTGACTCATATCCAGCTTCTCCTTCACTGTAACCCCTAGGTCCTTTTCTGCAGAACTGCTGCCTAGCCATTCGGTCCCAAAGTCTGTAGCGGTGCATGGGATTCTTCCATCCTAAGTGCAGGACTCTGCACTTGTCCTTGTTGAACCTCCTCAGATTTCTTTTGGCCCAATCCTCTAATTTGTCTAGGTCCCTCTGTATCCTATCTCTACCCTCCAGCGTATCTACCTCTTCTCCCAGTTTAGTGTCATCTGGAAACTTGCTGATGGTGCAGTCTACGCCATCCTCCAGATTATTAATGAAGATATCGAACAAAACCAGTCCCAGGACCGACCCTTGGGGCACTCTATTTGATACCGGCTGCCAACTATTCTGAAGCCTAGAGGCCTCCGCTACAATTAAGTGTGCATTGTGGTAGGCACTGTACCAGCCAGCATATAGTAAGAGAGACAGTTACGGCACTGATGATTTTACAAACAAACAATGTGAAAGGAAAGAGAGGTACAGAGAGGCAAAATGACTTGCTCACACAACAATCAGAACGAGGAACAGAGCACAGGTCTCTGATTCCCAATCCAGCTGCATATCCACCAAATGTGCCCTCCCCAGTGTCACCCTTGTTACATGGACGGAATCATGATCCACTGACTCAATCATTACTGTTAAAATGTCTGTACAATTAATTCTCCTTGGATTATATCACTAGACCAAGGACTACAAGGTCCAGGGAAGAGAAGTAAAAAGAGAGAATAAAAGCACAGTAGAGAGTAATGTACTGGATTATGCTTTATATACATAAGAGAGAGAAAGAGCTATGTAGAAGTGGTGTGAGTTTCTATGAAATTCTTACAGAAAGTCAGTAAACCATATGCATTGCAGTAGGGAGGTGTGATTTCCAGAATGGGTAGACAGACTTCCGCTAGCTCTGTTTGAGCTAGCATGCTGAAAATAGCTGTGTAGAAGTTGTGGAAGAAGTGGCAGCTCAGGCTAGTAACCCACATTCAGATCCAGTGGGTTGGGTAGGCTTGGACTCCGGTGACTAGCTCAAGCTGCAGCCTGCGCTTTAACAGCCACACTGCTATTTTTAGCATGCTAACTTTTGAGCAGAGCTTGTGTAGGTCTGTCCATGCACACTGGGAATCACACTCCCAGCTGCAGTGTCGACATACCCTAAGAGTCTAATCCAGCTCCCATTAAAGTCAATGGAAAGACTCCAGTTGACTTCAATAGGGGTTGAATAATTATCTGCTAATACATTTATATGACCCTGAATATAGCATAGTAGGAAGAGAAATAATTGGGACAGTATTTAAACAGGTAGATCGGCATTGGGAAATCATTTTTAAATAAGAAATTCCTTTGATCTGACGTGGATGGATACCTGTAACATCTTCCGCCTCCCTTCCCAAGGGGGCGTAAGACTCTAAAGGTAAAGAGAGCTCCCATTACCATCCTTGACAGGATCTCTCCATCTCAGGGACCCCCAAGAAAACCCAACTCTTTCAACAGTCTTCTTGTTTCCTGCAAACACAGTCAAGAGATATTTCCCTCATCTCACCAGTCCCCTCTGACACCCACTGCTTTTATCGTACTGATGAGAAACTACTAGTTGTATCTATGTGAATAACCTTTAATGTGCCACTACAAAAGCATCAGAATAGTCTGGGAGGGGAAAAAAGAGGGGCTTGTATTTAATTACCTACTATGGTTCCTTTCTAGACTTAACAGTTCTACTCTTTGATAAAATCATACTTTCTTGAAAGGATGGCTGTACTGCATGTTTATTTATGAAGATTGTTCTTATATAGTCATTCTGGAGTTAGTTCATCCATTTTTATGTGCTACTGGCTTTTTTATTATCCCATTCTCCCATTTTGCTATAAATTGTTAATTATTACCTCAAAGGCGTTAGGAAAAACTTTTATTAACTGTCATAGTCTGAGTACTGGTTATAGAGATTTACCTTTGTCAGAGTCCTCCAGTACTCTGTTGTTATTAAATACAGCATATTATATGTTATAAAATAGGATAGTACAGTTTCTGTCTAGTTGTTTTTCAAAATTATGGAATATATCCATGACAGCAGCTACAAATAAGTTGTTTGTTTAAGGTTTTGTGGAATTGGACTCTTAAGTACCATATTCATCATTTAAGCAGAGATTTCCATTAACTAATATCCACGGAACTCTATTATCTCAGTTCTCATTACTGGTGCTGTACTGTTATTGTTTAGAAAAATACATTTATTGACATCCCAGCTTTGTATTGATTAAAGTGCAATTCTCTTGTGTGCAAATTTTACTATACTATTTCAGGAAGAAATCACCATGAATAGTGAGATGTTCTATCAATTTGCTAGATCCTGCAGGCATTGTTTTTAATGAAAGCTACAAGATCAAGCCCATAGTAATTTTTTAACACTGTGCATATTCTACTGTATCAATAAGTCTTGATCTAATATTCATCAGAGAAGTTTAGGCCAAGATTTCCAAAAGTGAGTAGTGATTTGTGCGGGAGGGGAGGCTGCGTTTTTCAATACCCAACTTGAGACATCTTAAAGGGGCCTGTTTTCAGAACATGCTGAATACCTCTCTCTGAAAAACAGACCAATGTGAGGAATCTCAAGTAGGGAACCCCAGAATTCAGGTACTCCACATTCCTAGTCACTTTTGAAAAATTTGGCGTTAAATACTTAATGGCATGAAAGATATTAGCTTGTCATATAAATTGAAATCTCAGCTTTTAGAACTAAGGAGATAAAAGCAAATGGTGTACAAAATCTGGGACTAAATTCTATCTGGTCCTTACACATGCACAGGAAAAGGGGTTGTCAGAAGGGAAATGACAAGGAACAACTCTTGCATCCTGGTCCTAATTCCCCAAAACATGCAAAGCTGATATTCCACAGACTGTTAATGTCAAGAGCAAGAGGTGGGAGGTACTAAGGCAGCATTTGGGAGTCAAGGATTGTGCTTTTTGTCTTTTTAGCTTGTACTCTCTGGCCTACTTGTGACCATTACACCTCTTCTGGTGGAATTATGAAGGTGCCTGGTAGCACCAGAGTTAGGGGTGCATAATAAAATGGGTGTGAAATGAGACATTAATTCCTGGTTTTCTCTAAAAATAGGTAACCAATCGGTGTAAAATTTCACACAGTGTATACTTTGTTTCTTTGCTTTGGGTTTTGTTTTCTCTTCCTACATTTTTATTGGGATTTCTTTGAAATTGTGCTCTAGCTGAAATTTGTCCTTGGGAATTCCACTTTTCATTGTTGGCATATCTTTTGTGTACCTTTGTGTATCTGTAGAAATTAGTATAGAGGTGGATTATCAGTAGATTAGGTGCAATGGATAATTTAAAAAAATCCTTGAATTTAGAGTCATGATTAGCTGTTACTGATCATAACTGAAGGTTTATGTGCAGGTTGATGGGGCAGGATAAAACCCTGATGGACTGGGGCAGGATAAAATATACAATTTTCCTCAGCAGCAGCATGCTTCTGCCTCCCATAGGTCCACCCCTTCCCCAACCTACACATGCACAAATCCAATCTTAAGCATTAAAAACACCATTACCACAACTGCCAAACACATACCATCACTTTAACTCTGCCCTGTTAAGGATGCCAGCCTTGCACCACCCCCTTTAACCATCCTTCTCTGCACAATTAACTTCTTCAATCAAATATATACAACAACTAGTGTTGGGGGAAAATAATATTTGAAAGGGATGCATACTGAAGAGCAAAAGGGCATTAAGATTGCAGTGCATGGGGTCCATGATGAACTTTAGGTGTGGTAATGGTAAAGTGTGCACCTATGGAATAGAATGTATGTACTGCTGGGTGGTTTAACATTTCATTTCCTTGCTGTTGTGGGTTTGCATAGCAATAGTTGCTGCTTGTAAACAGCTTTACACCTATACCCTGATATAACGTGGTCCTCGAGAGCCAAAAAATCTTACTGCGTTACAGGTGAAACCGCGTTATATCAAACTTGCTTAGGCCTCGAGCCTTTCCGTTATTAATAGTCACTTCCTGCCCCCTGACTGACTCCTCAGAACCCCCGACCCATCCAAACCCTCCTGCTCCTTGTCCCCTGACTGCCCCTTCCAGAGACCCCCCCATCCCAAATCACCCCCATCACCCCACCCCCTACCCAACCCCCCTGCTCCCTGTCCCCTGACTGCCCCGACCCCTATCCACACCCCCGCCCCCTGACAGGCCCGCCGGGACTCCCATGCCCTATCCAATGCCCCCACTCCCCGTCCCCTGGCCGCCCAGCCCCCAGAACCTCCGAACCATCCAACCCCCCCTGTTCCCTGTCCCCTGACTGCCCCCAAGACCCTCTACCCCTTATCCAACCCCTCGGCCCCAGCCCGGCATCCTTAACACGCCGCTCAGAGCAGCATGTCAGAACCAGACACGCTGATCCACCGGCGCGCACAGTGCCCTCCCCCCCCCCAAGCTCTGCCTTATCGCGTTATATCCGAATTAGTGTTATATCGGGGGTAGCAGTGTATTTATTTGGTTGGTTTTTTGTATTGCAATATGCACAAGCCAAAAAAAAAAAAAGAAAAAAAGATGGGTGCATACCTCCCCCCCCCCAAAATTCCAAAAGGCATATTTGAAAGCTTTGTAGACTTGGCATGGAAATTCTCATCCCTGTAGTTGGTCCGCATTTCACATAACTAAGGCACAGCAGTGTAAAAAGTGTTGAGAAGCTTGAATTGCTAGTGCCTGGGCTTTTAGAGAAGTGAAGGAGTTTGGTCTCCACAGCTTTAATTCTGGAATCTCACCTGAGCATTAAATTCATATTAAAATTTAAACACATGAGAACCAGCCAATCAGTGCCAGCCTATAATGGACAATATCTCCGAACCAAAAGACACTGCAACTCTTACTGAAATGATGGCCTGATTTTTGATTACACGTGCAAATCAGATAATTACCTGGTGGTATGCAATTGCATGCACATTTTTGCATGGGTAATTCTGAAAATCAGGCCGCAGGTGTCTAATGTTACTCTTTTTTCACACATGCCACTCACTCATCTTTTCATTTTAAAGTCCTGCTTGTGTGTATACGTATATATGCCTTGCCATAATTGGAAATAATGCCAATTGAAAGTTCAAGAATGTGTTAGCCAACAATTTCAATCCCCCATAAAGGGAAAAATAGTAGTTTCCTATTTCATTTTCTTTTTCATGCTGTGGTTTGTTGCATAATAGGAATAATCTCTTGCTTTGTGGAATAATAGCAATAAAAAGCTTTGAGATTGATTAAATGCCTTAGCTTTGCTTCGGCCATTAATCAAACTTGGCAGCCATTTATTGCTTTGGATAGTGCAAAGCAGTAGAGATAATCCCTTCAACATAATAAATCCCTTAAACATATTAAAATGCAATATAAATAGTAGCATAGTGATGTAAAAGTAATCTCTTCAAGCTCTGATGTGGTAGTTATATATTGGTGGTAACCAATTTTCTAGGTTTGTACACTTCCAACTAACATAGATTATTGACCTTTATGTGCAAGTTTAACCTTCAAAACAGGTTTAAATTTTGACTTCTTTGTAGGAAAAGAAAAACATTGAAAGATAATTATGGGTTCTGTCAGATGTAATCATCCCCTCATATAGTAATTTCCCTTCTTATCTCATGGATATTGTTTTCTTCTGCATCTGCTTGCACTGGAACAGCCTCTTAAAACCACTGGAAAACACCCTAAAACAACATTTCATCCAGGGATCTCAGAGCACAGGCATTCAGCACTTCACTGTATCAAGTTTCTATAGGAACAGGCATGATCCAACTCTCAGAAGGGTCTATAGTTTCACAGCAGAGAGGAGTCTATTATTACCACTTAAATAAAGCTGAAATTAAGAAAAACAATTTAATACAATGGAACACATGTACCTTTGCACTAGATTATATTTTGTCATGGTAAAATGCTACAAAAGTTGGCAAAGTGCCACATAATATGAACAGGTTTCAGAGTAACAGCCGTGTTAGTCTGTATCTGCAAAAAGAAAAGGAGTTCTTGTGGCACCTTAGAGACTAACAAATTTATTTGAGCATAGGCTTTCGTGGGCTACAGCCCACTTCATCAACTGTATAGAATGGAACATATAGTAAGAAGATATATATACATACAGCAAACATGAAAAGGTGGAAGTTGCCATACCAACTGTAAGAGGCTATTAATTAAGATGGGCTATTATCAGCAGGAGAAAAAAAAACTTTTGTAGTGATAATCAAGATGGCCCATTTCAGATAGTTGACAAGAAGGTGTGAGGATACTTAACATGGGGAAATAGATTCAATTTGTGTAATGACCCAGCCACTCCCAGTCTCTATTCAAGCCCAAGTTAATGGTATCTAGTTTGCAAATTAATTCCAGTTCAGCAGTTTCTCGATGGAGTCTGTTTTTGAAGCTTTTCTGCAATTTTGCAACAGACTAAAGGTCCATTTATAGGTAGCCTTTCTTTAACTGGTAGCTTCAATTAATCAGTTTTCATGGTGTAGAGCCTTCAGTCTCAAGTTTTAGTAGTGGCTGTCTTTGAAGTTTGGGCTGTTTTTTAAGGCATTAAATCTGAGGACAGAGGCAGCTGCTCTCTCTAGTCTGGCTGTGAAAGTTCAAAATAATTGCTTTGTATGAGGGGTTTTTTTTGTTTTGTTTATAATGGCTAAGGGAAATGGTTTTGTGTTCACTGCGTCCCTCAGACTATCAGAGCTGAGAATAGCTAGTTTGTCTAATTCTTGGGTTAGATTTGTGTTGCCAGTTTTTAATGTTTCCCTTGATTTTGTTTCTCCTTTTTCAGGGATTTGTCTGTGTAAAGACGACTTTCCCCTCACCACAGAGTACTCAAGGTTTTCATTCCTTGCAGTGCTTTCTGGTTGGCAGACTGCTAGGTGCCCAGACATCCGTGACACCAGATTCCTGGAAAGAATATTCTGGCCTTTTAGCCATACTTGTTGAAACACTTGATTAAGGGAAGAGCAGGGCAGGGCTCTAGAGGCTAGACTCCTCATTTATCTGACTGTCAGGGGAGGGCATTATGTTGTCATATGTGGGCACTTGAGGCCAGGATCATGGAAACTTGGAGGGTTGCCATACAGGAAAGCCCCATTCAGTCGCCCCAACCATCTATGCTTAAGACACATCGACATACTGGCACCTCAAACTCATTTGAGTAAGCATCTTGGAGGTGAAGACATGCTTGTTCTTGGAGGTTAAATGCCATTCTGGCACCTTGATCAACACCCTGTAGATCAGGGGTCTCAAAGTCCCGGCCTGTAGGCCATCTGCGGCCTGAGAACCTCCTCACTGCGCGGCGGAGGAGAGACGCATGCAGCCACGCTGCTGGTAATGTCTGCTGCAGGCCCCGCCCCCTCGCAGCTCCCATTGGCTGGGGGAGAGGCCCAGAGATACCATCACTAGTCACCAGGCAGAGTCAGCACCATTAGTTGCCAGGCAGAGTCAGCCATGGAGGCAGCATCGTTAGTTGCCGGGCAGAGTCAGCAATGGAGGCAGGGTCACTTTTTCCCACAATGAATGTAAACAAGTCAAAATACCGAACACAACTATCTGATGCCCACCTTGCTGCAATCCTGAAGGTTTCAACTGCTCAGTCACAGAGGCCAAACATCAGCAAACTGACGGAACTGAAGCGTCGCCAGGTGTCCTGGCAAACACTAAAAACTCTCTGGCAGGCGAAGAATAGTATAAAGTTGTATGACAGTTTTATTATTTCTAAGAAATTTGAAATAAAAATACAATATAAATGTTTTCTTTTCTGGAACACCATCTTCAGTGACAGTATTGGCCTGCTTGGAGGATTTGAGGACTGGCACTGGCCCTAAGGTAAATTGAGTTTGAAATCCCTGTTGTAGATGCTGTGTCCAGAGCAAACTAGTGGCTCAGCCTTAGCACATTGGTGACAGAGAGCTAAAGCACACAAGCTGCTAGGCTTCCTATTACTTGGATGAAGAATATGCAAAGTATCCCCCTTCTAGAGTCTCTGTTTGTGATGATTCTTTCCTGACTGGGCCTTACTTTGCTTCAGTATCTCTCACCACCCTTCTTGCTGATGCTGGCAGTACTTTTTACCAGTGTATTATGAAACATTGCTTGAGCTTTGCACTCTGTAGCAGTGGGAATCCTATGGGTACAATATAACTAAAGAAGAGAAATGTACTTATCTTTAGAGTTCTGCTTCTTTGAACACATCTGAAAGGATTTCTCCTTACCCAACCACCCCCCTTCAGATATAGATGTGTTTAAGGGAGTCTCATTTCCTGCTCATTCAGGGATTGGCTCAGAACGTTCTAGAAGGAGCTGAGGCAGTGGTAGTTGGGATGGAACATGAAGCAATTAGGCAAAAACACAGCTGCCATGGCATCAGGGTGCCAAAGATCTGAGAGCTAGGAGAGTTCCTGATAATTGGATGCTGAGACTCAAGACAGGAATCAATTCCTCCAAAGAAGCAGGATTGCAGGTAAATAACTTTCTCATCTTGACATACACAACATTATGCTTAAAAAACAAACTGTAACTTAGTGTCTTCAAAACAAGACATAATGAAATTTTTAAAAAAAGAAAAAGAAGTATGATCACTGCTCCTTATCATGTTTCATATTATGTCAACATAATGAACATATTGAAAGAATTAGCGCCTCAAACTATCTGGTTTACTTGGCTACTCTTTGGCAGGAGCTCTGTTTTTGCAGTTGAGCAAATTAATAGTTCCTGGTTTTCCTGGAACTTCAGGAGTAACCCTACTTATGATTCCTCATTTCTAACTAACAGTTCTAGGAACTGAATTATAGTTTTGGAGAAGAATAATATTTAATCTGTTTTAAGGCCTGGGCTAGGGTCACTAACCTTAGATTTTGTGTACAGTTATCACAACAACAAGAAGAAGACTCTCCACAGAACAGGCTCTCTAACAGCCTGTGTCTTTGTGTCAAGTAACATTGTTTTTTGAACAGAAGTTACTAGCATAGCAACTACAGAAGAGCTAAATGCTTCACCTATACCTGCAGGTTTGAGTGTACCTGACTCATGACTAGCTTGTGTTATACCCAGTGGTGAGCTGGAGTCGGTTCGCACCGGTTTACTGGAACCGGTTGTTAAATTTAGAAGCCCTTTTAGAACCGGTTGTTCCGCGTGGGACAACTGGTTCTAAAAGGGCTTCTAAATTTAACAACTGGCCAAAAGTGGCGCCATAGGCGCCGACTCCGTGGGTGCTCTGGGGCTGGAGCACCCAAGGGGAAAATTTGGTGGGTGCGGAAGACCCACCGGCAGCTCCTCACCCCGCACCCAGCCCCAGCTCACCTCCGCTCTGCCTCCTCCCCTGAACGTGCTGCCCCGCTCTGCTTCTCCACCCCGCCCCCATGGCTTCCTGCAAATTAGCTGTTCGCACGGGAAGCCGGGGAGGGCTGAGAAGCAGGCGGCAGCTTCGTGCTCAGGCCCAGGGAGGCGGAGGTGGAGACGGAGCGGAGGTGAGCTGGGGCAGGGGGGCGCCTGCGCCGCAGCAGGTAACCCGGGGGCGGGAGGTGGGGCGCAGGGGAACCGCTCCCCGCCCCAGCTCACCTCCGCCTTCCTGGGCGAAGCCACCGCTTGCTTCTCAGCCCTCCCAGGCTTCCCGCGCGAACAGCTGATTCGCGGGAAGCCGGGGGGTGGGGAACGGAGAAGCAGGGCTCAGCGGCGCATTCAGGGGTGGAGGCGGAGCGGAGGTGAGCTGGGGCCAGGTGTAGGATGGGGAGCTGCCGGTGGGTGCTCTGCACCCACCAGATTTTCCCTGTGGGTGCTCCAGCTCCGGAGCACCCAGAGTCAGTGCCTAAGGCGCCACTTTTCATGTAATCAATGGGGGGAGCAGCTGCTCCCCCCCAGCTATGCTACCCCACCCCTAGGAGCCAGAGGGACCTGCCAGATGCTTCCTGGGAGCCACCCCAGGTAAGCACCGCTGGGTCTCCCCACCTCGCCCCCCAGCAGGTTCCATTGGGTCTTAGGGGCAGGGCGAGGTGGGCACACACTACGGTGGCCCACAAGACCTTCCTGCCTGGTTCTGGGGGCAGTCAGGGGACGGGGAGGGGGGTGGATGGGGCAGGGGTCCTGGGGGTGGGGTGTCAAGGAACACGGGGGTTGGATGGGGCAGGAGTGGGCAACGACCCCCTTGTGGGGGTGAGGAGGGAACTGGTTGTTAAGATGTTGGCAGCTCATCACTGGTTATACCTATAGTTAGTCTGGATTGCTTCTATACTATAAGTTATGCATTCCTATCTTTGTGGTCCCTTCTTTCACCTGGGGTATTTGTAGCACTGTGTATGCTCAGCCACCACCTTTGAAAGTGACTGATTGCATCCTAGAATAAGTGTTCACCTGTAGCTTTGAACTCATCCAAGCTTATGGAAATTGAACCCTAAAGATATAGATTTTGGAAGATATTATATCCTTTAAATTCGTAGAAATAAACTTCATTTTCCAGCAGGAATTTACAGAAAATGTGAAAGAAATATGGCTAGAGCTGAAAAAAAATTAAAATGTGGAATATTTGATTCACAATTTTATATCATTAGAAAACTTCTAATTTTATATTCAGATAAGATTCCAAGATAATGTAGTGTCCAGAGCACAAAAAGGGAGAGCTATTATTTTCACATTAAGATTACTTCAGCTAACTAACACTTTAAAAAATTATACTTAAGCTAAACTCTTGTTAAGATGAAGAGCCCTGGCAATGCAGAAAATTTCCCCATTCATTGTAGACAGAAAGTAGGACAGAGATGAAGGAAAAGTTCTTCACAAAATGGCAGCCTTCAGGAGATGAAGTAAGAGCCACTGTTTTACATCTGTGCCAGTCAGGATCCTAACTTGCAAAGACTCCACGTGTAAGTAGCATTTTGTTATCACATCCGTTGTGGCTCATGTTCCTCTCAGTTATGCATCCATCAGTTCTATCCAACACCTTTTCCCTCCCATTTATGTTACACCTTCCACTGCACTTTGTTGAAAAAAAAAATCACATAATCATTGAAGCAATCCCTTGCCCATCTGCGGTTTGGCCTGCCTCTCACTGCAGCCATTAGAAACATTCCCGCTGACTTGAGTGGGCGTTGGATCAGGCCCTGGTCCATGGGGTTGATGTCACTTACTCTTCTGCTTCCTTGCTGAATGTAATTTTAATTTATTTTAACGTATGATGTTTAATTTTATCCTGACCTTTAAGAACCATAACAAACATCTTGATTATCCAACTAAGTAACAGACTATTAAAATGAAAGGTCACCTACATGCACATTCAAGATATGCAGCATATATTCCTGTTTTGTGAAGAGACAATCATGTTATGTTTTGTCACAGAGCAATATTTGGGTATTTATAACCGAGCTAATGACACAAAAGAATAAGTAACAATAATGAGGAAATAAATTAATGGATCATGAGTCCTAAGGAAATCACCAAATGACTTTGTGTAGTTGGCCAAAGCCTTCCTATGCTCCCTGGATCTGCCTGCCAGGAATTTGGGTGGCCCCACAGAGTGTTCGGGGGGGGGGGAGGAAGGGGGAGATTTTCAGTGTGGTCAGGGAGGGACTCCCTATGCAGATTTCATCCTCCTAGCTTTCTCCAATGGGTTTAACATGGGAGGAGGCAATCCAAGGGATATTTCAGATACTTCTAAGTAGCTCCCATGCATTGTTTCAGCGTTAACTCTGTAGGTCCCTTTAAAATCTATGTAGGAGGATTTTGGAGAGAAGCTGTTGGCTGAAACTGTTTACGTCTTTGAAACTGAGGGCATGATGTATAGAAAAAATGTAGCTTTAGGATCTTGAAAATGCACAAGATTTTTAGAAGTTTTGTGTTTTTATGAATTAGCATCTCAATGCACAGCATTCATAGTAGCTCTTTAAAATCTTTTCATAACTTCAGCACAAATGTTCACTTCCACGTAAATGTATAATTTACCCGTATAATTGGAGATCTAGTTTCATGTTATTTATCATGTATATTGTGTGTGATTATATTTCAACTCCAAATTATTACTGGCAGATATGACTGTTTCTTGGCACCTCTGTTTATTATACTTTGCACTCAAGACACAGCAATTCATTTTCCTGATCAACTCCCTGTGTCAGACATACAGGTTTCATGATTTATTGCTGCACTTGAATACTACTTGTCTTGAGTGTCTGTTCCACAGCTGCTGTTTGAAAATGTGTCTTCCTTTTAAAGGAATATAACTCTTCTGAAAACCCTTTAATGCAATGTATTGCCATGATCCAGTGTGATTATATTATGTAATGTAATCTTAGCTGCTTATCATTTTGTTCTCCTTGAGCTTTTAAGTACCTACATCCTATAGCAAATGAGAAATATTTCTTGTTGTACTTAGTTAGTTTAAACATCAACAGAATCTCAGATTTTAATCCAGATAATTTTGAGGTCAAGACAAATAATTCTTATAGTTATGGGAAACGGTTATGCCAGTAATAACGCAAATAATTTTCACTTGAACTGCTTGTTTTGATGCAATTTTTGATCTCTGTTATATACCATATATCAGATCTACATATTTATAAAATGGACTAGAGAAATCTGTCAATGATGCCTGTTGCTAACTGTACTGATAACAGTATAATATCATAAGTGGATATTTGTTGGCTGCATTTGGGTCTATTTGTGAGCATTTTGGATTCTCTTGTCTGAGGCAGATATCACTTTTGTGATGTATATTTGGGCGTTCTTATAGTGACTTTGGAAGCTTGATACAGTTTGCTTAAAATGATTCTTCAAAAAAAGGCAATCAATTTTAACTTATTTTTACATTATAAATGTAATGTTTAATGCAATGGATACATCATCAACCTTATTTGGGAACCATTTTTAAATATGGGTAGTATCCTCAACAGGACATCTATATTAAACCTGTGAAATATTCACAGATGTTCTTCCATAACAGTGGGCGGTTGTGTCCCTCCACCTACCCCTACCGCGGGGAAATTTTTACCCCTTCTTTTTATGTTATTTTGCACCTCCTCACATTTTGCATAATTTATGCTTTTGATGAAATAATTTATAATTGTCTCAAACCATGTTACTATGATGCAAAAGCTAATTTGGTTCTGTCTAGTTTTGGTATTTCCTCATAAATGCCCTATTTCCTCTGGAAAAATGATGTGGTTTCCTCAGAAACATTGTTTCACTTCTCAACATTTTACACAGATTTCTCTCTTCCCCCCTTCCCCCCCCCCCCCGATGGTTTGTACATGAAAACATATAAGCATTTATTTATTTGAATTTCTGATCATTAGAATTATGCAAGCAGATTCATAAAATTTCATATCAGTAAGTATAAAGTTCCAGGTATAGTTCTATTGACAACACAAGCTAAGCAAGGGAGTTAGAAGCATGCTCTCAAGTGGTATTCTCAAACATTTAAGGATTCAAAGAGAGAGACTGCCTACATTTATTTTTAAATATAAATTACAAAAATATATGCAATGTTTTACTTGAGTAAACTTCAGATATGAATACTAAAAATTTACTGGTTCTTTCCCATTACCTCAATTTTATGATGGTTTCAGGGATAATATCAGTGGTTGTTTTTTAAAAAAATATCATTTAATGATTGTAACTAAGTTATTTGTGCAATCACCCAATCCTATCTTTTTAAGAACTGAGAATTTGTAAATCAAATGTAATTCAGATTCAACAGAATCAAAAGTCATTTAGAGAGCTGTATTGCTGTGGAAACATTTCTGGTGTAACTTTAGCACACATTTTAAGGAAGTTGTACATGGGGATAACTTCCAGCCACCTGTATCTGTGAAAATATTTGTGAATCCTTAGAATTTCATAGTTCAAACCAGAAGTACATCACTTGTTTTAGTTTCCTGTTAAGAATGTTCAGTCATCCAATTAGAGAGCAGAAACAATACCATGTGACCACAGATTTTGGCTCATGAACAGCTGTAGTGAACAGTTCACAAATGAGTCATAGTCTGGCAATTATTCATCCAAAAGGTACACCAAAACAGTTATGAATGCCAAGCACATTCACATAAATGATGATAATCTGTTCATGATTCATATACCAACCCCCCCCCACCAATATTCCAACTCCAGATGCTTGTTTTTAATTTAGATAACTCTATATGAGTCTGGCCTCCTTAGAGTCTGCATCACTCCTCATTCTATTTACAAAGAGTTAAGATCAGATCAGATGCTCTCATTTGGGTGAAATCCTGGCTCCAGAGAAGTCATCAGGAGTGTTCACCCTTTGACTTGCATGGCTGGAAGACTTGGGGGCAAGGTGTTCTCATTGAGAGCCCTCAGCTATGGAATTGACTTCCCCCAATGGTCTGAGAGAATTTGAGTTTGCAGACCTGATTAACATCCATTTTTTCATGATTTGTGTGTATAAAAACATTTTCTGTATTTTCCACAGTATGCATCCGATGAAGTGAGCTGTAGCTCATGAAAGCTTATGCTCAAATAAATTGGTTAGTCTCTAAGGTGCCACAAGTCCTCCTTTTCTTTTTGCGAATACAGACTAACACGGCTGTTACTCTGAGACCTGATAATGTAGCAAGTCTTATGTCTGTGGCCATTGTTTTGTCTCAAGGGCTGGCTTCAGAGCAGCAGGAGTTAGTTATTTGTGGTTGGGGAGGTTTTTTTAATTCTCCTGTACCAAATTTATGTTGGTTTAGTCATGGCTCATTCTGTTGGTTTTAGCTTAGCCCTCTTAGAGACCATGCTAGGCACATTTCATAAAATAAAAAAAATTTACAAAAATTCAGGGTATATGTTTACTGAAATGTCTCTTAATGGTGTTGATTTTTGTATTTAACTGCTTATGATAAGGAAGGAGCTTCTCTAAAATAATGTTTCTGTTCATTTTCAGACTGTTACAGGGAACTATAACAGTGCTGATTATGCTTCAGTCCGTTAAGTCTTTTAAATATGGCGTAAAGAAAATGCAGTAGGTAGTCTGATTCTTGTCATTTGTTCAGCTTTGACATTCTCATGTATACTGTGTGCCCCAGTGTAGCCATAGCCTGTCGCCCTAGGATAAAACCATTGCTGATTATTGAGTTGGTAGTGAAACTGACTGTGAGGCTAGTGCTGTGTCAGCCTCATACTGGACTACCTTGCCCTTCTTAGTGACATTTGTCTTTGAGCTATGCATAATTGCTACATTTATATTTTTGGAAATAAGGTCAGATGCAAATTTGTTACATTTTCTACTAGGCATTAAGTGAAACTCATGTTCATTTCTCTGTGCCATACAATATACTTTATATTTAAACATAGGCCTTCTATGTAAATGACCCTATCCTATGTCAATCACCCAAAATATTTATTAAATATTTGATAAAATATTGTTATGGTTGAATAGGTTTAAAACTTTCTATAGGTAGCATCCAGTCAAATGTTTATAGACCTCCCAATCATTCATGTATAGAAAAAATTTCCCTAATCATTAGAAGGTCTGGAAATGCACAATTAAGGTATGCAGTCAATTTCCCACTGCTGTTTAATAATAATTGACCATTCTGTCTTACCACAACCAATTTTCACCATCACGCTTTTGTTGTTCAAGTCACCAGTAAGGCCATACCCCAGGGAACTGGTGTTTTTGTATTGAGTACAGTCTAAATCAATGGATTTTTGCTCATTTACACCCGCTGACGGCTTGATCCAGTGTCTGTAGATACTGTTCAAAGAAGGGTTAGAGCTCCCCCTGCTTGCAGGGCATTTATATTTATTTTCTTTTATATTTTTGTTTATATTTATTTTTGGTGTACTTATATATGACCATTTATTTTAACACACAAATACATGTACTCATTGTTGAGCTGGTCTTGGTTTCCAATATACATTTAAAATATATTTTTGTATGCCTATATACATATCCAGAGTAGTGAATAGCACAGTGTTCTAAATAAAGATGAAAATGTGCATATGAAAATAATAGATATAAAGTTAGTAAGCATGTAGTATAGAGAGTTCTCTATGTACATGATAAAGGTTCTGAATATCTATTCAGGTAACCAATAAATCTAGAAAAAAAATTACAGTGAAAGGCACAACGCCTCACGGAGACAAAGTAAATAAAACCATCTGTAATTTTAGATGAAAGAATAAGTGAAATGGATGAATCCAAAGCAGTATTGGAAAGAGTTTTAAAACTACTGGGCTCTTTCAAATGTTGGGCACAATGGGGGCCAAATCTTTAGTTGATGTAAGTTGGCATAGCTCCATTAACTTCAATGGCTCTATGATGTATTACACCACCTGAGGATCTGGCCCTGGATCTCAAAATCCAAGTTTCTGCTTTATCTCAAATTATGTAAGAAATGTTATGTAGAGACAGCCTGGGACATACCAAACTGCAAGAAACTTGTTGTTTATTAACTAAATTTGAGAGGTGTGAAAAGCAGACTTATAACAGCAGACTTATAAGCATATTTCTTATGCTTTAATTATGAAAAAGCAGTATGTTTCTCAAAATAGTGTTGCTGTCCAAACACGGAAGATGCTTTAATGGGATCCTGTTTTCGTATATTGAAAGTAATTGAACAGGGTTTGTCCATTGCATTAAAACATACGCAGTCTATGAGAGAGAGTGAAAATGAGGATAAAGTTTTCTAAAAGGATTGGTACTACACTCCATAACCTTTCTGCCAAGTATTGAAACTGCATATTTTTGCATGTGCATCTAAGGCCATTTCTTTACAAATAGTGTCCTAAGGGATTGTTAACAGTAGATGAAGCTTTCTCTTTATTCACTATCTCTGAAATTTCCTATTTGCCAACACTACAAGAGCATTGTATTATAAATGAGAACAGCTTTCTGAGAGCTGTGGTTTAATGTTGTCTGGAAAGAGATGAAGACAACATATTCTGATAAATTTGTAGCAAAATTCAAGAGTTGGTGATTATACAGTTTGCTTCTCCATACATAAGAAAAAAAATTATTATGGAAATGAAGGATTTGTAAATATATTCTTCTGAAAGTCTTTGCAATAAGTAATAGACTGTCTAGACAGAATTTCAAAACGTATATTTGTGTATATTTAGAGGGGGCAACATTTAAAGGAATGGAAGTTGACATAGCAACACCAATTTCTATATTTTTATAAATTTAAAAAACCAAACACTTTTGAATGGATTAAATTAAATAAAAGTGCAGGCCCTGGGAAGTCATAGCACTGCCAGTGGTATGAGCACCTCAAAAGAAACGCTGCTGTAGGGCACTGACTGGCAGTCCATTGTCAGGGGAAAGCGTGTGCAACATCCTCAAAAAAAGATGTAGTAGGAGGTGCTGCTAAATGTGCTGCTCCCACCCCACACTTACAGGGGCCTTCTGCTTGTTTCTGTTCTCTGACAAAGGGAACTGACATTGGTGTCATGCACCTTCATTGCACTCCCCAGCAGAATAATTTTGGCACATGGAGCCCTAGGATAAGAGAAATTGTTCAGCTCTAATAAATCAGGGACACTGGAATCTGGAATTCACTGCTCTGAAAAGGCTTTCAGAGAACACTAAGCATGTCATTTAAATGACAACACCAGGGTACGTGTAGACAGCACTGGACATTCTGTTTAGGTGTGTCCTTGTCCCAGCAATTAAATCAGCCATCCTTTAATCTGGGTACAAGTTAAGAAGATTTTACTGTCAATGATAAAGTAATAAAACTGTGATAAGAATAAAACACCCATGCATTTAAAGGTAAAATAATATTCAGAGGTCACCTGTTAAAGAAATACACTAAATCTGTTAAATATCTTTTATTTTCCAATATACTCTTACAAACTATTGTAAGGTGCTGCTGTCTTCTTAAATAAAAGACTGTCTTAAAAATGCATGTTTTGCACAAAAGATGATATTTTAAAAGATAACCACCCAAGATATTTTTATAAAAATGAAAAATATCAGGCCATCCTGCAGGCTGTCTAATTACAGAAAACAACATGAAGTGGGATATGATTAAACTTTTATTTCCTTTCAATGAGAATTTGCCTGAGTAAAGACCTTAGAGTTTGGACCCATAGGCATAACAACAGTATGTTGTATCATTTAGGTCAGAGGTTTTCAGTTGTGACTGCTGATTCCTCCTCTATATTTCCAGTTGCTAAACTGCATTAAAAGCTAGCTAAAATACAGTGAATACTTTCCTGGTTTATATAGGCAATGCCTGTAGTTACCTCAGGGATAATATATGAGAGAAGAGAAAGGAGCTGTATGATCATGAGTAAAAGGAGCTGTCTCCAAGATACTCTTTGCATTAAAACGTGTACCACACTATAAAAAAGTTTAGTACCTTTAAGGTCAATGTTAAAATAGTATAATTCCGATCTTAATAAAAGCTCACTTAAAGTAATAGCAACTATGACAAGGATCCGGACAGTTGTAATTTACCCATTCTGTTCTGTTGAAGGGGTTCAGGTATTGATAGTGTAGTTTGGCAGGTGACTTTATTTAAGGTTCTGGGCAGAGAGACATATCTTGGTCTCTATTGCCAGTTTGGTAGCAGCCTGATAGTCTCAGTCTTCATGGTGTTTTTAGGCTTCTTCAGAGGACTGCAAGTGTTCCTTGAGCTCTGGGTGCACCCGATGTAGGTGGGAGGCTAAATCTGTGGTGGCTGGTACTGGGGAACTCACGGGTAAGTCTGGGTGGCAGTGGGGGTGAAAGCCATAGTTCCTAAAGAATGGGCTATGTTGGGTTGAGGTGTGGATTGCATTGTTATATGCAAATTCAGCATAGCACAGCAAGAGAAGCCAGTTGTCCTGGTGATAACTCAAAAAGCAGCAAAGATATTACTCTAAGATTTGATTGACCCTTTCTGTTTACCTATTAGTCTGTGCGTGATAGGAGGACAAGATGAGGGTTTGAAGCTAAGGAGTCTCACAGATTCCCAGCAGAACCAGGAGATGAACTGAAGATGCTTGTCTAATGCTGGGCCCATCAGTAACCCATGTTAATGGAAGATGTTTTCTGGGAATAACGAAGCGGTCTCCCATGTGGAACAGTGTGCCATATTTGTTAGGAGGTTGACAACCACCAGGATTACCAAGTGTTCCTGGGAGTGTGGTAGTTCTACAATAGTTAATTGATATCATAGACCAATGCTGCAGAAGTATGCACAGAGGTTGGAGGAGACCTAGGGATCTGATTGTGGGATCTTGGTACAGGCTCAGGAGGTTTGCAATACCCCTGTGACTTTGATCATCAAAGATCACCACCATAGGTCCTCAAATTGTCCCAGAACCGGGCTTGATTTTTTTCAGGAGCAGAGATATTCAAGCCAGCCTCCCTGGTACGCAGGCTGATACTCAGTCCCACTTAGACTTGGTTGTTGGGGTACAACTGTGGGTGTAGCAGAAATAGGGGCCAATGCTAATTTAGGAATCCACCAAATTTGTCGTGATCACCATTAAACTTTTCAAGTAGGGGGATCTTGGGCTTGCAGGGAGAGGGGGGTTGGGAGTTGAAGATGGTGTGGCTTGAGCTGGCAGGATTTCATTCTGCACCTGCTGGGCAGCAGTCTAAGGCAGCAAGGTCTGTAAGGCTCCAGTTATCTCTGTCAGAGATATATTGGCCTTTGTAGAATGCGTGCTCATTGTATCAGTTTTAATTCTCTTACTGCTTGTGTTGGGGCTGCTCAAATTGTCAGTGACCAGGACACTGGTGGTCAACTTGGTGGCAGGACTCAGTAATCGGGAATCATAGTAGAGTGGATCTGGAGTCAGAGGCTAGATGCCAGAGCCAAGGGTCAGACACATAGTCAAAAGTCCAGAATCATAGCTGAGGGTCAGAACTTGCTTATCCAGAATGAGGCAAAGCAGGGGCAGGGTTGAGTTGGGTCCAAAGCAGTAGGAGGACTGGGAACAAGGTGGGAGCAGTATTAGGAATAAGCAGGAGCTATCAGAACCATGGGCAAATGCTTTGAGTAGTTGCTGAACTGCTGCTGCTTCTGGGCTGAAGACGAGTCTGCTGACATCTCCAACTAATCAGGCAGCCTACTACAAGCCATCTACATTCATTACGTTGCCCATGGACTGGCTCTGCTGCAGGCCCTGATTCCAGGAAATTTCCTAGGGTAGATTAGAGGAACATAAGAATGGCCATATTGGGTCAGACCAAAGGTCCATCTAGCCCAGTATCCTGTCTTCTGACAGTGGCCAATGCCAGGTGCCCCAGAGGCAATAAACCGGTAATCATCAAGTGATCCATTCCCTGTCGCTCATTCCCAGCTTCTGGCAAACAGAGGCTAGGGACACCATCCCTGCCCATCCTGGCTAAAAGTCACTGATGGACCTATCCTCCATGAATTTATTTAATTCTTTTTTGAACTCCGTTATAGTCTTTTCCTTCACAAATGAACTTTGCAAAGGCTCTCCTTTATCCAGTGGAATAACTCCATGAAAATGAAATAGGTCCTTGACTGAGGAATCCTGCAATTTAAAATTACCTGGATGTAATTGAAGTAGCAACAATTTATGTCATATCCACCCATTTGTGTCAACTCACTGTACTTAAGTGAGGAGTTCGTGGGAGAGCTAGTACAGCACTGAGATCAGTTACATTTTTTGACCAGTTGACTCCTTGCTATGAGAGAACTGATTTCTCCAGAAGGTTGGGTTTTTTTTTTTTTTTTTTTTTTTTTTGGTGGTAGACATCAGGTATGAGAAAGTGCTTCTCTACCAAGCTTTCTCTCTTGAGGCTGACCACCTCAAGTATATCCACAAACTGGTGTTAGGTTGTCAGCTAATAAATAGAACATGGAAGTCTTGTAGGAAAACAAACAAAACCAGTCCAGCAAAGATCCCTCAGCAGTATGGTGCCCATTACCTCAACAAGAACATCCAGCGTAATTTAAGTTGTTGCCTTGTCCTATAGTCCTGCTGCATTTTTCATAAAATTAAAATGTTGACCTGTAAGAGGGGAAGACAGTCTTGCAAAGATTTTTCAAAGGTGTGGTGTTAGTGACAAACACCCATTTTTTCATGCTTTGTGTGTATAAAAGATCTTCTATACTTTCCACAGTATGCATCCGATGAAGTGAGCTGTAGCTCACGAAAGCTTATGCTCAAATAAATGGGTTAGTCTCTAAGGTGCCACAAGTACTCCTTTTCTTTTTGCGAATACAGACTAACACGGCTGTTACTCTGAAACCTGTCAAATAAATTTTGTTAGTCTCTAAGGTGCCACAAGTCCTCCTTTTCTTTTTAAAGAGACAGTGACACTCTTAGGGTGCAAAGACATAAGCAAGTGCACTGTAAGCATGGGAAGTAAGAAAAAGACCTCATCTGTATTTGCAATATTCTTTTTTGAGCACCCACTTTGAAAATGCTTATCAGGAACTCCACTATCTCCATCTGCCCAGTACTGTCCTTTGAAGATTGTTTAATATATAAATCTACTGCCTGAATAGAGGGAGCCATGACAGTACTCTATCTACGGGCAAAACAACCATTAATTATCTTGTCTTAAGACAGGTTGGAAGGAAATTTAGTCTAAATAGCTTTTGCTGAGCTAATAAAAATGCAGAAATAAAGAAATAATAAGTAGTGCACTATAAAATACATATTCTTGAAAACTCCGCACAAGGACTCAGAAGAGTTATTTTCTGTGGTAGATTAGGGAATGTACCACTTCTAAAATGGTTCTAGAGTGCTTCCTTATGCGTTTGCAGCTGAGTCTGTGATAAAAGTAAGAAGCAAAATATAAAACCATGAAAAAAGATCATTTTACTTTGGCACATTTTATCATAGACAGTGCTATAGATTTTGGAGTGCTGAAAGTTCACATGGAACCATTTACATTGTCATACCATCAAAAAAAACATGAATGGTCAAAATATATTACAAGTCTTATGGCCAAACTATTAATGTGCCTTATGTTAAAACTCATATCAAATCAATATTTTATTTATCAAGCTCAATGACAGTTTTATGAGTTATGAAAATTAGTAGGTTTATTAGCATTATACTCAAATTATATCAAAATAAACATTGTTAATTAAGCTCTTAATTAAAGAGTTTTTTGGTACAATATGGAAGTACAGCTTTATTTACTTATTTATATTTAATCTTAACACAACCAAATGACTATTGTAAATTAGAACATACTTATTTACTTGTTGTGTGTACTGCAACTATACTAATTGTTGTACATGGCTCCAACTGCAGGTAGCTGTAGCACCATGCAAAAAAATTAATTATCCCTCTCTATATGCATTTTCATCTCTATAACGTATTTAAATAATATGTAATGAAAACACAGATACTCTTCTCTAATATTCAATACTCTATAAGAGAAATGGCCTGATGTAAATTCGTTTAGCTCCATTGAAGCTAGGATCTTGGCCCTAAAGGACTAAATAACTAGAGCTAGTCAAAACATTTCAGTTGGAATGTTTTTAACTGGAAAATGCTGTTTCATCAAAGTTGAAAGTTTTCATGTAATATAAATGACAAAATGAAATGAATCAAAATGGAAACATCAAAATGGAAAGGTTTTACCTTATCAAAATGAAATATTTCCATGTTATGTAAATAAAATATGATCTTATATCTTAATTGTTTGGAATTTTTGTTCCAGGGAAAATTTTGATATGGAACATATTTTTTAATGTCAGTATTTCCTGCAGAATGGAAATTACAGTTTCTGACGAGCTTCTGAATCTATCCTATGGAATATATCACAGAAAGAAAAAGTATTGGCTATTAGAAGCAAATAGTACATATAGGTTCAAGGGACACTAAGTTGAAATTTGAAACCAATAGTGATAGATGACTATGGCAAATAGGAAGAATCAAGCAACAAAGAATAGGTATGATAAGAATTTAGAATTTACCCTTTTTAGCATAAATTTATTTAGCTTTGTGCAGATATCTGACAGTGTGCATGGAAACAGAATTCATCATGGAACTTCATGTCCCACTTGGGCATTCTGATTATCATAATCTATTGTTAATCAGCCATAGTCTATATGGTTGTACACTGCAAGCTAATAAATTACTGTAAATATCATCAGGGCCTGCCACTTTAATTAACTTCTGAATGTATTTAATAAATGACAGACAGAATCATAGTGTGGTTACAGCACGGAATCTGGAGCTGGAGGGAGGGTTCTAGTCATCCCTCTTCCATTGCCTTGCAGTATGGCTTTCAATAAATGCTTTACCATCTCTGCATCTCAGTTTGCCTCATTTATTAAACAGGAACAATAATACTGATGTTCTTACCTCACAGAGATGTTGTGAGGATTAATTACATCATGGAAAGGGCTTTGAACATGTAAATACTAATTATAATTATTTTACTACTCAGTAGTAAATGGCCTAAATATTACTTACTATTTTATATTAAGGTTTTTGTTTAGACAACAAACTGCACAAATCTAGATGTTTGACTGTGAAGAAAGCAGATTTCACTTCTGATTTGTACTTTGCTAAGTTAGTGACAGTCATTTAAGTGGAATGATTAAGGAAACTGCATTAGGACCAAAAGTAAAGAAGACTCAGGTGATTTTGAGAGAAGAGACATACAGGGTATCTGATTCTGTGTGGATATTGAAGCAATTGGAATTGAGCTATATGAAACAAGCCCTAAACAATACAGAAAGTTTTATTTGTAACTATAACTTCTATAGAACACAAACTCCTGCTTGCGTTGAAGTGGTAAGAGGTACACCTGAATTTTATGCCTTGAAAACAATGTTATAATCCTCAGAATGATGCTCATCCACTTGATTTCTTGGTCAGATGCATGCATACATAAATACTGTTTTCCGATTTGGGTGTGTGTTGGGGGGAACTGAATAATATGTTTACTTCTCATAACATTTGTTACTCTTGATCAATAAAATGTCTCCTACATACATTCAGGCATGATCAGCAAGCTGTTTTCAATACATATATTTAAAATCCTGTTAGAAAACGGTTTTATCCCAAAGAATACTTACACCCAGGAAAGGGAGGTGTGCCTTTTTCAATTAAGCAACTAATGGCTTGCAGAAGAAATGTAAATTTTAATAAGAGATGGGTCTAAATATGAATTGCAAAATTGAACACACCTGAATTTGGGACACTTCAAATCTGAACTGTGAAGCTCTGGTCCACCTCAGCATTTAGGGGTCTGACACTACTAATTTGAATAAGGAACAAAAACATTTATGTTAGGTTATATATAACATTTCTTTCTAGCAAAAGTGCTAAAAAACCAAAGATCCATTGAAATAGGTTACATTTCAGATGGCTCCAGTTTCCCACCTTAAAAACTACTACAAACTGATGCAATTCAATGAGTAGCATTAATTGGTGAGGTCAATACGTGCCCCTTAATTTTACCTGGACAGTAAATGTCCTGGTGGCTGTTACCAACAGACTTGTGAGCCATTGGGTGAAGGGGAGAGAGTATTGTTATTACATGAATTCAGTTGGACTTCTTTGTGTGGTGTTCAGCAGCCAAAAGTTTTGTGCCTTCAGAGCTGGGAGATTTTGCATCTAGAGAAGGGGTGGGCAAACTACGGCCCGCGGGCTGTATCCGGCCTGTGGGCCATTTTAACCTGGGCTGCAAGCCGCACCAGCGGCTCGGCCCCACTCCAGCGCTTTGGCCGGGGCTCTGGGTCAGGGGCCAGACCATGCAGCTCGGCCCCGCTCCGGCCGGGGTGCTGGGTCAGGGGCTGCACCATGCGGTTCCCAGAAGCCGCGGCATGGTCCCACTGCGGCTCCTACGTGCTCCAGTGGGAGCTGCAGGGGCGCTGCCTGCAGATGGGGCAGGGTGCATAGCTGCCTGGCCGCGCCTCCGCATAGGAACCAGAGAATGGACATGCCCCTGCTTCTGGGAGCCGCTTGAGGTAAGCGCCGCTTGGCGCCTGCACCCCCGAACCTCTCCCCATGCCCTAACCCCCTGCCCCAGCCCTGATCCCCCTACCACTCTCCAAACCCCTTGATCCTAGCCTAGAGCACCCTTCTGCACCCCAAACCTCTCATCCCCAGCCCCACCCCAGAGCTCGCACCCCCATCCGGAACCTGCACCCCTGCCCCAGTCCTGATTCCCCTCCGAACCCCTCTGTCCCTATACCTTAAACTCCTCATCCGCAGCGCCACTCCAGAGTCCACACCCCCTCGTGCACCCCAACACAAATTTTGTGAGCATTCACGGCCCACCATACAATTTCTATTCCCCAAAATGGCCCTTGGGCCAAACATTTTTGCCCACCGTGATCTAGAGAGTAGCAAGACAGTTTTGAGAGAACTACACTGATAAAAACTCTTCTGAAAACTGAGACAGAGTTTTTATCTGGGTTGGTCTCCTGATCTAGGGACCACAAAGTTGGCTTCCACACACTTGTGCTATCCCCAATCTCACTGGAAGATGTTTGTTTCTAATGCAGATTTTTTCCATGCAGATAGTTCCTGCAGTCATTTTTTCTTATTTGAAATGAAACTTAATTCTCCCCAAAAATTGTAAATAGCACTAATATAGCTGATCTTTTGTTGTACAGCTTTATTAACATGATAAAGAAACATTATCTATGAGGCTTAAAATTCAGTGTCTCAGGAACATGTGAAAATTGTAATAATTTATGAATGAGGCTGAATCATAGATCAGAGTGGTTGAGTGGCCAATATGCATTAATTCCAGTGATGGTTTTCCTTCTGGTTTTGGACTGAATTATATTAAGAACATTTTGTGTCAGTAATTTGGAACATTAATATCTGCTGCACCAGTAAATGGAAGACTCCTTCTGAAGTTTGGACAATATAACTCAGACCATATTTCAAAGCTTTATAAGAAAAAAATATTTACTGTTTTTATGATAAATTGTCTTTTCACAACCAGTTCGTGAACAATTAAACTAACATCAAGAATGACTAATGCTAGTGAATTGCCTTTCTGAGTATGCAGTAGTTATCTACCATGGTTACACTGGTAAATTAAGAAAGGTACAATTACTTGGGAGGTACTGTAGATCCTGTTTGCTTTTCATTCTCACCACTTTTCTAATGTATCTTTTCTTACATTGTTCTTCAGACAAACAAAAAAATTGAAAATGTTTAACCAATTTTGAGAAATATGCTTCTAAAATTGAAAGGATTACTCCAGACTACAGAGTATCAGAAGAAACTTATATTAAATCTTTTAGCCGTCAAGAGGTAAATTTTCTGCACATTTCACGGCTTGTACTCACAGCTCCTGTTATTCTTAACAGGAGTAATATGTGGAAATCCCCACACAATGTTCTGAAAATTAGCCTTCTGGTGTTTACAATAGTATTTTCTTTCTGAACTCTGCATTAAATTGAGGAAGAGGTAAGTGTTGTCCTATCCTGACAATATTTAACTGTATTTATTCTTATTAGGGTTTGTGTAGGTTATTCCATGCAACCACATGAAACATTTCAGCAAGCTATATTCATCTTGTTTAGAAGGATACAGGTCATAACATTAAACTCAATAAAGAACATAATTAAATCCACAGCCAGGCACTTCAATAGTTGGTAACATTCAAACATATTTTTGCCAGGGACAATTTTCCAAAAGTGTCCTAGGTCCAGGGCCTCCGTCTTCTCTTCTACTATCCCTGCTCTCCTCCCTCACTGATGCTTCCAACCCTCCTCTCCTCTACCACATGGCTACTTCTGTCATGAACTGGTGCGTGGGCGATCAAGCCTAGTGGTTGAAGGAGGGTCAGCCAGGCCAGGAACAACACCGAGTCAGAGCTGGAGTCAGGAACCAAGCAGGGGAACAGGATTGGAGTGACCTGGACAGCAGGGGAGCGAGGCTGGAAACGAAGTAGGATCAGGGCTGGAGCAAGGCAAGAAGCAGGGCAACAGAGGAGAGATCACAGCCACAGGGGGGGTGAGGGTAGGGGTGTAGAGCATAGAGTTGTCAGCCCTCCAGGATTGTCCCGTAGTCTCTAGGAATTAAAAATTAATCTTTAATTAAAGATTGTCATGTGATGAAATCTCTAGGAATTCGTCCAACCAAAGTTGGCAACCCTCTCAGAGCAGTCAGAGATCAGTTGTTGCTGTTGGGCTTAGGCTGTTCTCACAGGCTGCTGGAGTCTGGGCTGGCACAGCTACAAGTCCTCATTCCTGGCAGCTTCCTTTCCCTCTCTTCCTTCGAATAAACTGACCTTTCGTTCCTTTCATGATCCTTGTGCAACACCTTAGTGTTTTTTCCTCCCATGCTAGCTGCCTCTCTCTCTCTGTCAGAAGAAGCCAGATCCAGGTCTGCTGAGACACAATTGTTACTTCTGATAAAGAGTAGAATCAACCATGGGATGCTGAGATCTGCTGGGAGAGAAGCAGATTATAAAGGAAAAAAGCTTTCTTTTGCTTCATGCAGTTCCTGGACATCAGCTATCAGGTGACTCTTGTGTCCTTGGTGATATTTGGAGGGTCCCATTTTGTCTGAGGCCTTCCTAGGCCTTCGCTCTCCTTTTAAAATGCTGGCCATACACTCTGCTGCCACATGTGGACCTCCTGGGATCTATATGTTTTAGATACTAGGTGCCCTCAGTCTTGTGAAGAATATGACCAGATTGACTTCAGATACCGGCTGTCAATCTGATCTTTGAGGGCATGTCTACTATTAGACCCCCGCGGCTGGCCTGTGCCAGCTGACTTGGCTCATAGGGCTTAGGCTAAGGAGCTGTTTAACTGAGGGGTAGATGTTCAGGGTCAAGCTGAAGTCTGGGATCTAGGACCCTGTGAGATGGGAGGGTCCGAGAACCCGGGCTCCACCTCAATCCTGAAAGTCTACAATGCAATTAAGCAGCCCTTTAGCCTGAGCCCAAGTCAGCTGACACAGGCCAGCCACGCGAGTGTCTAATTGCAGTGTAGACACATCCTGAGAGGCCCCAGCAAGTGTGTAGCCACTTTGACATTATCGCTGTAGTCACTGTTTCCATAAAATAAGAAATTGTTTTGATTGTTTTGCAACACTACTAGTGGAAAATTTGTGAGCATGACCTGGAGCAGCTGAAATAATCTGAAGATTACAGTTGGTTGAAAAATTTTTCCAGAAAGTTTCTCTCTCCCCCGCCGCCTCCCCTCCCATCAAAACATTTCATTTTGTTGAAACTGAAATCTTTTGCACTAACCTCTGGGGTACTGGCTACTTTGAGGTCTCACTCCCTCAGGATTTTTTTTATGTGTGTGAAAATTTCTAAATGTATCGCTTTTGTCACACATCTAAACAAACACACATTTTGAAACTCGAAATATTTTGCAAAATGGAATTGTTCTTTTCCAGCCAGCCCTACTAAAGATCTAGAAGAAATAATAGTGAGGACTTTTTTTTTCTAAAAAGATTTTTTCGGTCCACTTGTTCATGGACTACATTGGTTCTGGAAGTGTAGATAAGTTGCCAGTCTGATATCACTCACCAAAGAAACATTTGTCTTGAACGTATTATTGACAAGAAAAAAAGAAAAAGATGGATAATGACAAGGCCTTTATCATGGTAGTCAAAATATTTGAATATGAATTTTTAATCAGAAGAAAGTTGAGAGTTAACACTGAAATAGTCTGCTAGCTGCTTTCCCATGAGCAGCCACATCTTTTCTTTTACAAAGAATTTGGAGACAAAACTGAGTGAAATAATAGACTAGCTTGTGACTTTTACTTCCTTTTATCTTTTAGAGGTTGTGTTTTAATATTTAATTCTATTTTAATATTTAATATCACTTCTGCTTTTATATAAGCTTGTTATTCTAGACCCTTCACTGTGATATTAAGAATCTGTCCAGACAATGTGATTAAATTATTTTATATTTTATTGTTTGATTAGTTAAAAATATTCTTGTCGGTGGACAAAGGAGCTCAGAGGCCAGTAGTGCACCATTTCTGCCATTCTAAAATTCTTCTGAGGCACCTTTTGGGGCGCGGGGGAGGGGGAAGGACTTGTGGTTTTCGTTAGGTATAATTCAGCATATTAAAACTGCATAAAACGTGACTGTACATTACTTTTTGCCCTATAAATCAGGGCCATATTTTCAGACATGCCTTTATCCAGTCTGTACAATTTCTGAATGCTCTGTTTTTCACAACTGTATTTCTGCTCATGCAAAAGCTCAGATTTGTATACACAACTTGACCCAACCCCTACTCGAAAAATAAAACACAAACTGATCAATCCAGAATTCATACAACAAAATAAAAAAGATTAATTGGTTACCTCAGGTATCACAATTCTGCCACCGTCTCTTTTAACTTGATATTTAGTCTTGAAATATAGTTCTTATGGACTATATTTTCAAACTAGCCTTATCTGGGCCTCTGATTTTGTGGTAGCACAATTATGGGTGCAAATAGATTCAGGTTCAGTTTTGTCCTTACAAAACGTTGTATTCAAATTTTAGATTGTTATGATGTCTAAGCGCTTCTCTATACCATGCAGCACAACACACTAGAGGGGTGTGATTTGTAAAGCCCACTAACATGTTACGCTGTAATGGTCCTTTGTGGATCCTGCTGGCATGTTCTAAAAGATACCTAGTTTATGTTAACATAGTCCTATTTGAAACAGGACTACATCAAGGCAAACATGGTTCCTTTTACACCATACCAGCAGTGTTTACACCGGACAATTACAGCATAACATGTTAGTGGGCTTTACAAATCATGCCCTTTTGGTGTGCTTTGCTGTGACAAGCCCTTTAGTCTTTAACTGCATCTGAAAATTAGGATCTTAACCATCCAAATGACCTAATCTGTGCACCAAAATTGTGCCAGTATTAAATTATACCTGAAAAAAATGGAGACCAGTGACTGAAAATCTCACCCCATAGCCATCATCAGTATTTTTTTTATTGTTGTCTGTTAGGAGCATTGTTTCTATGAACATTGTTTCTTTATTTTAAAGTGTATGAAAGCTAGTCTACAAACCTTACATTGTACTGGAGACTGAAAAATAGATACAAAATATCTGAAACATTTAGCATTATTTCTAAAAATGCATTTTCTTCAATAAATATGTTTATATTTCATAACATGGACTTCTCTGTTTCTCTCTCCTAAAACATCTAGTGAAATGTTTGCACTTGAGAGAAAAAAGAAAAACAGTTATGTTTTAAATTAGCCAGGACAGGGAATTTTAATAAAAGAGATGTTTTAAAAAATATTTTCACTCTGAATAGAGTGGCCTGGTAGCTTGCAAATCTTGTTTCATTGCTGGATTTGATGTTATGCTGCATACAAATACAGCCAGGAAATAGTTCAGGGTATAAAAACATCAAGGGTCATTCTACTAGAGGTCTTTCTCTGTCTCTCATGAATCTCTAGAGTGTTAATCTAGTTTACAAAACGGAGAGATAGAGTTCTGTCTATATACTGCTCATCAGCCCTATCGGCTGAAATATCTTTGCTTCAGATTGTTTCCACTGGCAGTTTTCTTTTTTTCACACTGATGATTTATAGTGCCCCACCTTGACTGCTCATCTCTCTCCTAATGATAATGCATTCTGTAAGCATATGCAGGCTTAATGAAAAAGGAAAACTCAAAAAATAAAATAAAAAAAACCTGTTTTCTAGAGTCTGTATAAATCATACTTGAAACTCGTGCATTCTTATTTCCTTATGGTGTTTGTCACTGAGTCATTGAAAATCTCTTAATTATACATTTGTAAACCAACACATTTTGGCAGGATATAGGTTTGAGCATGCATATTCTGAAGAATCTTCTGCCTCTGATAGTATGTGATAACCAAAAATCGTGAACACTTACATGGATGTATACGAATTTTCCACACACACAACCTCAAGAGTTAAATTCATCTTCCTTATTCAGTATTCAGCTTCAGGGTATTCCAGTCTTTCATCACACAGAAGGTCTTGATAGGCTTCTTGTTCTAGCAGCTTCACTTTCTTCCCAAGTCCCTTTTTCTGTTTTACATTCAAGCCACTGGGGAAAAAAATCATAATTTTTCTTTCCAAAGGTATACTCAACCCTTCTGTAAACTCTGAACTTTAACATTTAGAGTAATCTTTTTCTTTCTCTTACTTCCTTGTTTCATAGTTGTTCACGAGAAAAGAGATCTAAAAGTCAGCATGAGCATATTAAACCAGTATATCTGGCTATATCTCCTGAATTTTCTTCATCATTATGAGTCATACATATAAACAAAACATTATGGAGAAGTGGACAGTGAAATTTTCACATTGTATGTGTCTGGATCATTGCTTCCTGAAATTGAATCTGAGTGCTTGAGCACATCTCTGCTTTTTATTCTGATATGGAACAGTGTCTGCAGAAAAAGTGCACTATAAAAATCTTCACGATAAAAATTCTTCTCTGTCTCTCTTTCCCTATAGTGGCCAATGATAACCCGGTACAATAGGTGAAAAGATTCACTTTTCTCCCATGCCAGACCACCTTTCATTCCTCACTGCTAAGGCCCTGCGGGGATACAAAATTTGTATCCACTTCCGATCCACTATCCACAAACATCGTCTCCAGATATCCACAGATGCAGATATCCACAGATATAAAGCAAGATATCTGCAAATTTGCAGGGCTCTACTCATTGCCTTTCCATTTATCATCACTTTTGGGGTTTTCTTGCATTAATTTATGACTTGCATTTTGTTAGTTGAACTCATTGTTTCAGCTGATGTTTGTCCTTATATTGCCTTGAGTTGAATATCATTAGCAAAGTCACAGTCCATTTAAGTACAGTTTTCTGTGTATGAAACTCCAGAGATGACCTCCATCTGACATTTTCTAGGCTTGTCTCATTAAAAATGGCTTAAGAATGTTCACTGGATACTTTATACTCATGAAAAAGGTATGGCAATGGGAGAAAACCAATTTATATGTCATGACATTTTGCAGGTAGTTTCCATTTAATGTGCAATTACAGCAGGTAGCTGCCCTTCAAATGCAAACAAAGATGTAGTGCAAAAAATCATGAAGACCCGTGTTGCTATACTTTAGTGTCTGTGATTGTAACGATTACATATCAAACGATCATCTCTTCCAATGCTAGCCAGCTTTTTCTTCCATTCTATAATTAAAACAGCATGTTTAAAACTTATTAATGGTATTTTTCTTAGAATAATGGGAAAATACTTAAAATAACTGTGTACAAAAGAAAGATGTCAATCCTTAGGTGCCTCTGAGGAGCACACACTGCATCTTAAGAGGTGTGTGTGCAAAGCTGGCTTTAAGTCATATTTATGCTCCTCTAATCTGGACTATCCTGTGTGCCTATCCAGTTCTCTGGTTTAATTTAGAAGATCAGTCTCATGGTTGCTTTAAATTATGCTGTCTGCTGATGGTCCAAAGGAGCTGTATGGCAGCAGAGGATCAGCCAGGCTGAGGGAAGCCACATTTTCTGCTTAGTTACAGGTCTTGCTTTGTTTTTCTCTCAAGTGGGTGCATTTGCTCATTGTATCTACTTACCCTGTTTGTTTACTGACTGTCCCTTTTTTCATTCTTCCACAACACTCAGGATCTGAGTTGCAACTAGAGATGATAACCATTGATGTGCAGCTAATTTTATAGGAAAATTGAAGTGTTTATGAAAATTAGTACATATTTCTCTTTGCTATGTTAAATTTGAAATTTTCTTCTTCAAAGTCCTTTAGAGCATTTCAGAGCAAATCTCTCAATTTTATTTTTTTAAGAACACAGACTGATTATGTTGAGGACAGAAATATCTAGCTATATCTCTTGCATTTTTCATAGCACAATAATTTGTTCAGTGTACAAATACAGTTTTTAAGAGCTAGCATATTGGTCCTATTGTAAATTGTGTATGAGTTCCTGTATATTAATCAGCACCACTTAATACGTGGATTTCCAGGAACTGACAGGTTATTTATGAAATCTTCCAAGTTTGATTTGCATTCTCCTTACTTTGTGAAAGTATCAGAGGGGTAGCCGTGTCAGTCTGGATTTGTAAAAGCGGCAAAGAGTCCTGTGGCACCTTATAGACTAACAGACGTATTGGAACATAAGCTTTCGTGGGTGAATACCCACTTCGTTGGATGCAAGTAATTTGTGAAAGCAATTTGCATAACTAGTTGGTTTCAGTTTTGAAAAATTATTCTCTATGCTATCATTTTATCTGCTCTGTATCCTTTCCATCTTTGGCATTAGTTATAGCGAACAACTGTTTCCCTAGTTATGTACAAAGTTCATTGGGTAGCATGTCCTCTTTTCTTTTCCACTATAAAGCTGTTTATTAGTTAACTTGTCTTGTAGCAAGTATTTTTCTAAATTGTTCTTCCAGTTAATTAAATTAATTAATTTAAACAGAGATAAAAATCAGTGAGTAAAGACTGAGCTAATATGCTGCCTAACACAGTATTTCATAATGCTTTGTCAGTCATACCAAAATTGCTCATTTAATTCATTCAAATATGCTTGATCTAAACTTATTTCTTTGAGATTTTTTGGACTCAGGTGTCATTTTTTCTGTGTTTGCTGATGGCATATCAAAACTTCAGTTTATGATCCTCCATACATTATCTGTTACTTCAATTTCTTTAAAATCGCTAATTGATTTGACAGTTCTCCATGGAACTTTGTCCTAATCTGAGGGTTACTTCAATCTTGATATGAAAGGCAGCTCTCTTTTCCTTGGGGGATTTATTTAAATGTCACCTTTCCATAATGGCAGTGGCATAGTGACTTCTCTTGTCTTTCAGCTACTTTTGCTTTTATGGTATTGTTGAAGATAGCCACAGCTTCAGTAATATGAGGTCAAGTCCTACTTCTTAAACCTGAGCATGGAATTTGATTGCTCCAATTGGTTCCAAACCACTATTTGTCATCTGAAGGTATGCTTTACATGCCCAGCCACAGGTATATAAAGATGGAAAACAATCAAAAGTATAGTTTTCTGATATACGAGTTTTATTTTCTGATTTTTAATTTTTTCTTTATTATTTGTGTATATGTATGCACTGCCGATCAAATAATAGGAAGGAATCAGTGGTGTGTGTATGTATCTTTCGTTAGATATGTACACACACACACAACCTTCTGTGACAGAAGGGAATCATTAATATCAACTCTTCATCATAACTGAGAGCAAATAGGTTGCCTTTTGTCCTGTCCATGCTCATTCTAAACCTCTCAAGCAAACTTCATCCTTCTGCTTTTGCTTATTCTCACTGATGCATTTATTATTTTTAACTAAAAATCATTCACTTTATAATTAATTTATAACTGATCGCTGCTCACACTGCCTTCCTTTCAGGAGCTGTCTGCAGAGCACCCCAGGGACCCATGTGCCCACATTCTGTTAGGCCACTTGATCAATCATTTTCTGGCTTCTAAGATGGCCTGAGATTGGCTGGCAGGGCAGGGCAGCCATCCTTCTTTAGGAAGGGTCAAGGTGTTGCCTCTCTCTGCCCACAGTGTGATTGCTATCAACCTACCCATTTGCTGGAGCAGACTGGTTGCTATGATTAGTTGTGTGACTTATAATGATACTAATGTATTGTGTATTTTTCCCTTCTGTATCAGGCAGGAGATACTGTGGTCAAATGATAATTTTATTATTTATTCACGTTCAAAACATTGAGTTCTTGCAGGATAGTTCTAGAAGGGAAAATTGCCAACCAACATGGAACATATATTGTGGGGAGATGGTCTCTATCTCCCAACCTGGCAGTCAGGAGATCTGAAATGAACTAAGGGCTTGATCCTGCTCTGATTGTAATTAGTGGCAAACTCCCATTGACTTAACTGGTGTTTGTTTGAGGCCTTAAGAGAGGTGTAAAGCTGACACATGAAGATTTGTGTGCGCACTGCATTTTTTGCCATTTCTCAGATGTTTATCAACTACTTTTTTGTGGGGCCTTTTATTGCTAAATATTAAACCTAAAATTAATAGTAGGCGAAGAAGATTCAAAACCTTATTACAGTATATCCATGGATGTTTTGCGGTGTAAGGGATGCAGAATCATGCTCCAGGTGTGATTTCCTATACTATTATACAAAGTTATAAATGTGATCATTTTAGATACTGATAACCAGTACAAGTTATGAACCAAACTGCAACTTCAAAGCCCCTAGATGTGGGAATTTAATTGAAATAATAGAGAATGACAGAAACTATCATTTAATAATCATTTGAAATGTATTAATTTAAAATGAATCAGGAAGTAGATGACTACACACAGAGAAATATATTGAACAAGTATATTGAACATGGTATTAGCACAAGAACAAAATCTGATCTTATCTTCATAAAATAAGGATTATTCCTGGGGAAATTCTGTGCCAAAACATTAAAAATTCTGCATATAATATTTTATAATTTTGCATAATTTATATGTCAAAATAAAACAGTATAATCATGCCAGTTTCAAGTATTTTGGTAATTTATTTAAAAATACCTGTCAGCAAGTATGTCTGTAACAATACAGACAACAAAAAAGATTCAGGAAATATTTTTTGACAAATAGATTTCTTACTAGGCAGATTAATACAGAACTTGATGTATCTTTGTTGACAGTTTTCTGTTTCAGTGAAATTAAATATTTCATTTAAACAGAGTCATTATACAAAAGTATTGTAATGACCTGGTCTACGAGAGTGGTGGTGTCCTTAAGGAATGTTTTGTATCTGTCTGTCATGTCTTGTCCAAGTTAAAGATTCTGTGTGTATTGTAAGGTTTATGGGTCACACCCCTGTAGTGGAAGGTGGAGTTGGTGAGTTAGCAGTAGTTTAGTTGTAAGATACTGGGTGGTTAGCATGGGGAAAGGAGACCAAGGTTGTGTGTGTGTGTGTGTGTGTGTGTGTGTGTGTGCGCGTGTGTGTGTGTATCAGGCGAGTGTGTGTGGAGGGGGGTATTGGGTGTGTGTGTGTGTACATGGTTCGCCAGCCAACCCTCCTTCAGTATGTGCCGGGCATGGGCGGGAGTGCTGGGGAGGGGGTGCAGTGACAGGTGGGAGTGGAGGGGGGTGGGTTTAGGCTGGAAGGTAATAGATAAGGGAAGATGGTGCCTCTAGGGTCAGACGAGCGCAGAGTAGAGTTCAGGGTGAAGTGCTACTGTATGGTACAAGTGAGACTGCTGCACCCATCAAGAAGGCCTATGGTTCCAGCCCGTATAAAAGAATGAATATCCCTTTGCCCTTTAGTAACTTCATCTGGACCCAGCTGGCTACTTTGGGAAGATATTTGTCCTGACATTTTATGGACTGCTTTATAAACATGTCATGAGCAACTTAATTTTATAGTACACCATGAGGTATTTACATTGAGTCTCGCTGCTCACACAGCAGGAATGCTAATGTGCATGCAAAGATGTAATGTATATATGTAACTAACAGATTTGAAACATGCAAAACCAGAAAAAGGAAGTTTTTTGGTGGAAATCACAAATTCTGCATGAAAAAATAAAATTATATGCGGAACATTAGTTCTGTGCAAATTCTGCATTGTGCAATGGTGCAGAATTCCAGCAGGAGCAAAGGTACCGTATTGTAAGTACTTGAATAGAAAATGTGTATGTATTTGTATAGAAAATCAAACAAAGCCCAAGTTCAGGACAGTACAACTCCTCTAAAATGTAACAAAGAGCAATTCTTACATGTGGAAATATCTTTTCAACAAGTAAATAAACTAAATGTGCAAGAATTATTTGATGGACTTAAATTTCACAACATTCTTGGAAGACATTGGAATTGGGAGAAACATACTATAGCCTAGCTATTAGGTTGGGAACGTTGACAGTCTGGCAAAAAGAGTTTCATAAAATTGGGTTCTGCTTGAATTATATCTGTCCTCATAAGCATTCAAAGAAAGGAGTGTATTACAAACTTTTCAGCATTCATCTCAAAGGGTATTGCTACATATGACAATGTTCTGAGTTGGAGGAAGTGAACAGTGGAATGAAGCAATAATGAATATTAGGGCAAGACTCTTTACTAATGCTGTGGAAGAGGGAATAAAAAGTTAATTAAATGTGTAGCTGATGCTAAATTGGAAGATATTTCAAACACCTTTGGGTACAGGGATATGAGACAAAGGATTCTAGTGAAGTTAGAAATGTGTGTCAGTAATAAAAGTTCCACTTGGCAAAAATGTATGCTGATGTACGTGGAGGGAAAAAAACCTGAAATAAAATAATCAGTGTGAAAGGAAAATTTGGAAGTAGTTGGGTCAGCTAAGTCTCATGAGGAAGATAAGGCACAGGACTGGGAGTCAGGAGACATGGGTTTTATTTCTGGCTCTGCCTCTGATCTGTTATATGACCTTGTGCAGTTTTCTCCACTTCTCTATGCCTCTATTTTCCCACCCAGCATTTTTAGTGATGGATATGTTGGACATTGAATTTTTTCAATGAAGACTGGATGTGCATTTACAAAGCTTAAATCAGAAGTTATGGACTTGATATAGGTATTACTAGAGGAAATGTTTTGGCCTGTGTTATGCAAGAGGTTAGAGCAGATGACCACAATCATTTATTCTGGCCTTGAAATCAATTAAGAGAGACTTCTGAACATTATGGACAGCAGTTAGTCAATGGGATTCTTTCCACTGACTTTAATGAAAGTTAGATCTATCCCTGTTAGAGCAAAAAACAGAAAAGATTCGACTGAAAGATTGCTCTCATCCAATAACAAGGGAAGTGCATAGCTCATTGTGCTGTGTCATGGAATGAGGATAGCCCAGATAGGCTCCCCAGCACAGAGGTGTAGGGCTACCCATGGTGTTGGCCAAAGTGATTTTGGACTGAGTATGAAGAGGTATAAGTCAGACCAGTGAGTTGGTTCCTTCCCATATAGCTCTGAGATTGGAATGAGAATGGCACCCCACTCTTAAAGGTGTCGGGCAGTTATTGTTCGGGTATACCAAAAGAAGGACAGGAGACACCTGATATAGTTTTAATCAGGCCGCAACTTGATTATTAGATGTCTGGAACTACCCAGTAGGTAAAAGTGTGCAGTGCAGGTAACTCCATGTTCATTCAATATCTACCCCGGGGGCATCCACCAGCCTCCCTCTTTTCCCATCCAGGTCCCCCAGCCAACCCATTTCTGGCACCTTATCACCACCGGCCCCAAACGAGGGTTATGGAAAAGAGAGTTGGCTCCCCACCGTACCAGACATAGGAGCCCTGAACATCATGCCTACCCATTCTGCTCCTTTAACCAATAACTCCTTTTTTAGTCCTTACTGTACACCTCCTTCCCTATGGAGTGCCTGCACTGAACATTTGCCACAAGGAAGCACCAGCAATTAGCTTGGCTGCCTCCTCCCCAAACCTAGTCAGGTTCCCAGACATCTCCTAATGTCCCCTTTAATATCAGCCAAAAATGTGTCTGCACCCAAGTCTAACAGGTGAGCGTGAACCCCATCCTCCCATAATAACTCTGGTGCCCTGTATGCTATGCCAGGCTGCAAAATTACCAACCCTCCTATGCCCCAAAGCATTTGGCCACCTTCTTGTTTACATACCTCCTTGCCTTATCTACCCTGGGGTGGGCCCTATGATGAAGCGTGGCTGACAGCACAATTTTTACTACACGAAAAAGTTACAGGTCCCTCTTTGCTTGGAGCATTAAGTCCACCCCTTTACACATTCCCAAATCGTTTCCCCCAAGGTGCACCACAATTATATCTGGTGAATGTAAACATGGATGTGAATAACAACGTGGCATTCTATTTAGAGAAACTTACTTATAGAAAACTAGGCATGTATTTGAGTCAATTTGGAGAAAAGCAACTAAAAATAATAAAGAAATGGAGGAACTAATATATCAGAAAAGACAAACTACTACAAATATATATCTTAGATAAGTGACAACTAAGGGGCATATTTACAACTCTCATCTAGTTCCCTGAATCTGTGATACCTTTATTGTGCAACTCACCTGGTTTGCACCTATAGCTGGGTGATCTCAGGAAACATGTTCAGTGAACAAACTCGGGGAGGAAAGAAAGTCCAGTGATTAGGGGGCACTAGCCTAGGAGTCTGGAGATCTGGGTTCTAGTTCCAGCTCTGTCATAGCCTTGGATAATCCCTGAGGGCCAGGTGCAGATATGTGCCTAGTGGAATTTTCAAAAGCACCTAAGTGACTAACTCCCCTGGAAATCAATGTGAGTTAGGCACCTAGTGCTTTTGAAAACACTGCCAGGTGCTTAGCTGCATCTTTAGGCACATAAATACCTTTAAAAATCTGTTCCTTCGTGTCTGTGACCCAGTTCCTCATGTGTAAACTGGGGCCAGTAGTATTTTCCTAACACAAGTTTGTTGTAAGGATAAATGCATTTTAAAAGATTGTGAGACACTCAGATTCTATGGTAATGGGCTCCATGTAGGTACTTAAAATAGACTTGTTTTTATTAAAAAATAAAAAGATACTCCATAATTTGCCTAATAGTTTAGCCTAGCATTATTTTAGTGAAAAAGGTACAGTTTTAGAACTCAAAAAAATATTTCTTTTATTGAGGAATAAGAGATTTGCACAGGTAATTCCCATTAGCGCTAGTGCAGGATAAACCCACAGAATTTCTGTATCCTCTGCAACTGTTTGGTGAATTTTACATCTACCTAATTTTTCCATGGCACGAGGTTATATTTTGATGTACAGTGTAATATCGTTACCCCTCAGCTAAGCAGAGGCTGACTTCAGGGCCTAGTGGCAGGCCTCTATCCATTGTTGAAAAAAAATGGCTGTCATGGAGTCGTTTGTTTATTTAGACATGAGTCGTGTTATTTTTAAACCATGATAGCTCCAACTGCAAACCACTAGTCACAAAATCCCCCCTCAGCAGCCCCGAGAAGCCACCAGGAACAGATGCCTTCATCACTTTAGGTTCCCAGCTGCCATTGCGACCATCCCTTCCTGGCTGCCCTATCAACCTCCAGCAAGAAGCCAGGCAAGCAGCGGCAGATTTATCCTTTGCAGTTTCATCACATTGCCCTCTGCTGATCTATTACTGCTCAGTAAATTCATTATAATATAATTAATTCTATAGAGGTGTTATATCAACCAGGCAACCTACTAACAAGCTTCAACAGGACTTTATTTTCAAAGTCTTGACCAAGCTGCTGCTGCACCTTCTGTAGCTTTCTCCAGGCCTCTCAACTCCTCCCCCTCCTTCCTGTTTCCTGTCCTTTCAGACTCCCAACAGCCAGTGCTCCCAATTCTAATAATTACAAGCAACATCTAAACACCACAAGAGGTGGAGCATATTATATTTCTGATACTTTTCCTGTCTCATCCCGTATGCTTGTATATTTCTGAGAAGACTTAGAGCTTGATCCAAAGCTCATAGAACATGAAGAGACTCTCACTAAGTCACAAAGCCTGACTTTGGATTAGGCCCTTATTGCCCAAATGGATTCCATGTGTAATATGTTTTAGTTATGATGTACTGTAATTTATAGGGGGGAGAGGTGTCATATATCTTTGAAACAGGCAGGGCCTTCTTGAAGAAGAGATATAGTATGTTTCCAGCAAATTACATTAATTTATTCTGTTAGAATTTTTTAAAGTCTTTGGTTAAACCAATATGCAGTGATATTACAAAAGGAGCCGTAATAAGTCAATATATTTGCCGGTATTGCCACCAATATTGTCTTCTCTAAGTATTGGGAAAACTGGGTAATCTTAAAAAGATATGATGATGTGCAAACTTTTGGGAAAGGCTGACTTTTTCATGGCACTCCCTGTGTTAGCCAATTCAGTAGTTAAAGCTTAACACATCCTATAGTGAAATCTCCTAACTATAAGCTCCTTGATGCCACTTTGTTTTATAGTCATATAACATCCTATGGCAAATTCAGCAGGTACTGGTATGGAAAATTAATAATGGAGATGTGTCCCTTGTATTTTTATCTGTCTTTTGATATAGTTTATCATCTGGAAAAAAGGAGAAGAGCTAGCACTATGTGACCAGTAATGATCCTGGGAACCATAACTTTAGTACTGGTGAAAGTTGTACAGGATGACCAGAGTTTCATCATCTCTTGTAATATAAAAGTCTTATATATTTTTGTATTATCGCAAAAGGTTTGCTATGCACCTCCTAATAGGAGAAAGATCTTGTCACAAAAATCTAAATTTTATACTGTACCCAAAGAGAGAGACAGAGAACAAAGAAGGGGTTACGAGTGGACATGATTATGTAAGAATAAATTATTTCTTGTACTTTGTTTTGAACTATTTTATTTTATTCTTTGAATTTTTTTGGTTCATGTCTTATAGGCTTTGCATCAGAAGTGGGTTTCTAGAAGGGATGTGAGTGAGAATGGTGGGATAGACAATACGTTTAGAGAGAGTGTTTCTTCCAGGCATAGTCATCAGCATGGAAGGAGGAGTGGAGATGTTTGTGAGAGAGAAAGTGAGTGTGAAAACTGGTGTCATTTCAGTGCCGAATCTTTAATTTCTATGATTCTGTAATTCAACCCACCAAAGAGACTGTCCATGTAAAGGTCATTGCTGTTTTGCTCTGAATGTGAGACTTTGATTTATCTTCCATTGTTGTATTAGTTGACTCTAGGATTGTAAACAATAATTTCATACTGTCCTTTTGACACTGTCATTGGATTGATACATACAGCTTCTCATACTGATTCTCATGAGTCATTTGTTGGTCTACCCAGGATGGCTTTTCATAGTTCAGTTCATACCAGAAAATGATTGATTGTGCTTCTTCAATGATTTGTAAAGTTTTTTATCTGAGAGGTGGATTACAGCCAAGGTCACTTAAGAGTTCATTCTGAGGGTATTTTGTCTGCTTTTCTGTGTTAACACCAGGCCTACTAATCTGCTTTTCTTTTAAGCCAAACTACGCTGCCCTCATTTTGTTGACTTTTTTTCCAGCAGGTATTAAACTTTCATTGAAAAAGAAAAAATCCTGATTTCATCCATCAGGTCAGAAATATGAGCCATTTGTGGCCATCTTGTCTGTGAATATGCAATACCACTGTTAAGTCTGTTTATTTTTTATGTTAATTCCAACTTTAGTATTATAATTTTTAAGGTATTGCAGTTTTATGCTACGGCCAATTTCCTACCAAGTCTTAAAACAAATAATAAAAAAACAAGGTGTCTCATCTTGCATTAGCAACAATGGATAGTTGCTTGCTCAAATAAACTACATTTAGTTTACTGATTTTTCTGTAAAATTTGCTTTTAAGATTAGGCATGATTTATCCTCCTCCTGCCAAAAAAGAGAACATTTTCTATTATGCAAAACTGCAAGATTATATTGAACAGTTTATATTTATACATTCAGTGCACTGAATCCTGCTGTCTGTTACACTCATCCATGGTGGACTTAACTCAGTAGTGAATACATGTGAATTCTGGTTTGTTGGTATTAGCTTCCCAATGAATGGCCTTTGCATTTCTTTAGAGTCTTTCCTGCTCTATTATGGAGTTTATTGCTTTCTACTGTGCTTATGTAAAAGCAAATCATTAAATAAAAATATTTTCACAAGCACAATGTATTCTTGTGCTAATCAGGACAGTCACTAATGACTTCATCCCGTGGGGTTCTGAGTGACCTCAACTCCCATTATAGCATTCAGTTGCTTATAGGACCAAGGCCTTTACTGGCTTATGTATCTGGGGAGTGTCCATTAACGGTAATGGTTAACACATAGATCTGACAGCAGATTGGCTTTTATTCCACATTGTGGTGCAAAAATCCTGTGCTACCTGGGCCAAGTCATTTAGGCACCACTTCAGTTGGAGTTCAAGTAGTAGTTGATGTTGGTCACCTAGATAATGAAGCACCCAAAATGAGAGGCCACTTCAAAATACTGCAGTAATACTTCACTGTTGTACAGAGGTGTGGTGAGCCTTAACCCATTAAGAGGCTGGTAAAAGCCTTTGAGGTGCTTTGCTAAACTGAATAAATTATTAGTAATCATCATTATTATTTATTCACTGAACTCTGTTTATGATAGTTTTTTCTTTGGTTTCTGTCATAAATATACAGGGAAGGGTAAACACCTTTAAATCTCTCCTGGCCAGAGGAAAAACCCTTTCACCTGTAAAGGGTTAAGAAGTTAAGATAACCTCGCTGGCACCTGACCAAAATGACCAATGAGGAGACAAAATACTTTCAAAGCTGGGGGGGGGAAGGGGAGGGAGAAACAAAGGCTTCTCTCTGTCTGTGTGATGTGTTTGCCGGGAACAGAAAGGAATGGAGTTCTAGAATTTAGTAAGTAATCTAGCTAGATATGCATCAGATTCTGTTTTGTTTAAATGGCTGAGAAAATAAGCTGTGCTGAATGGAATGTATATTCCTGTTTTTGTGTCTTTTTGTAACTTAAGGTTTTGCCTAGAGGGATTCTCTATGTTTTGAATCTGATTACCCTGTAAGGTATTTACCATCCTGATTTTACAGAGGTGATTCTTTTACTTTTTCTTCAATTAAAATTCTTCTTTTAAGAACCCGATTGCTTTTTCATTGTTCTTAAGATCCAAGGGTTTGGGTCTGTGTTCACCTATGCAAATTGGTGAGGATTTTTATCAAGCCTTCCCCAGGAAAGGGGGTATAGAGTTTGGGGAGGATTTTGGGGGGAAAGATGTTTCCAAGCGGGCTCTTTCCCTGTTATATATCTGTTAGACCCTTGGTGGTGTCAGCAATAAAGTCCAAGGGCAAAAGTGTAAAATAGTTTGTACCTTGGGGAAGTTTTAACCTAAGCTGGTAAAAATAAGCTTAGGGGGTTTTCATGCAGGTCCCCACATCTATACCCTAGAGTTCAGCGTGGGGAAGGAACCTTGACAGTTTCTGTTACCAATTTTAAAGGAATGCCCACACCTTTTGAAAAAGCTGTGGGGTTACCAATGATATGTAGTCAGTGAGTTAAGATTGCTGTTGTGTGACTGTTCTGGATTTCTTTAGCAAGTCCCTTCTTTATGGGTAATGATAAATTTGCATTGCTGTACATGGTTTTTAAATTGCTCTATTACAAAGAGGAGTACTTTTAGAATAAAGTTATGTGTAAATAAAAATGAACATGGCATCAGTATTGCAAGATGAGTGATTGCTTCAGATTAGAGGAAATGAAAAATAAGATACAGAATAACAATTTAAATATTTGACTATTTTCATAATAAAAAGCAGTTTATCTAACATAGAAAGTCTCTGGTAAAATTTTGAAAAGTTCTGGATAAAGAGGTACCGTTGTGATTTCACACTGGGCTTCGTAGAGCCTCTGAGTAGGAGGCATGGCCAGAGAAGCCCTGCACAGCTGCTGGAATGGCCCCTTGGGATCATGGGAAGCTAGGCATAAATTCATCTTTCTCTAACTTATTCTGGGGGCTGGACAAGTCCCTATTCAACTGTAAGATTTGGGGAATGATGAGAGCTACAAGAGGCTCTCCCCTCTGCTTCTCCCCCTGCACCCTTTCTCCCCCAGTTCCCCTTCAAAAAATGTCCAAGAATCAGAGACAGGTGGCATCAGCTTGAATGCCACTTATGTGCATTGCATGCCTGGCACCCTCAGCTCCTTGCCATCCCTGCACATCATACTTCCTGAAGAAGCCAAGGCCTAGAGGCCGTGTTTATATAACATTGGTTTTCTCCTCTCTGCATGGGAGGAAAAATAAACAAAAACATATTTTCACACAGGGCCTGGGGTAACCTAGAGTGGGCAAGGATATTAAATCAGGAACGTTTGTGTCATTGGAATCACTGCAAAATAATGTGCTATTAGTGAAGATACACAGTTAGCTAGGTGAAAACAGTAACAACAAAATTTGCCAATTGTGGATAAAATCTGCTGATTGACTTTGCTGGTAATTGTGCCTCCCTTTTATCCACCTATTAATGTTTAAGGGTGTGATTTTATCTTTCACAGAAAGTAAAAGCATTCTGAATACTAATGCAAATGCATATTCATAAGCCACATATTTATTCACCTGGATATTTTAAAAGATATTTATGGGTTAGGTGATCCAGCTGGGGACAGATACAATATCATATGACTTAGGTGAACAAATATACAGTATGAATAGTGAATAATATCCAGAGCTGACCATAAAATGGATCTCTCTCCCCCTCCTTACCAAATAAAAGCATTTTTGCATTTTTTAAAATCCCAAATCAGAATGAAAAGTCAAAACCGCAAAAAAATTTGCAGGAAGAAATTGCCAGAAAAATTCCAAAATGTTTTTTTGAGCTTGCTGGCTGCCTGGCCAGCAGATAAAGTGAAATCGACAAGAGCTTTCCAGAAAGGCTGCAAGAAGAAGAGCACCTACCCTAGGTTCATCACTACCCTGGATCTCCACCTCCCCACAACTTTGCTGCCAAAGAGGCAGCTGGCCAGTGAGGGGAGGCAGAGAACTGGGATGCTCATCCTCCCTGCTTACTACCCAGTTGGCAGCCTACCTTTAATGCTCTTATTTATTTTGCTTTCTTCCTGCAGGCAAAAAGTGAAATTGACAAGCACCTTCCAGGAAGATAGCCAGGGAGCCATCACTTTGATTTTCCTCATCGAAAATCAGTTATTTTAATTGGTAAAATTTTGATTTTGCAAAAAGGGTTTTGTCCATCAGAAAAATCATTCCAATGGAAAATTTCCAACCAGCTCTAATAAGGTGCAACAAATACTTACCTTGAACAGGTTTCAGAGTAGCAGCCGTGTTAGTCTGTATTTGCAAAAAGAAAAGGAGTACTTGTGGCACCTTAGAGACTAACAAATTTATTTGAGCATAAGCTTTCGTGAGCTTCAGCTCACTTCATTGGATGCATTCAGTGGAAAATACAGTGGGGCAAATTGTTTGCCCAGCAATCCACATAACTGGATCGAGAATTCAGAATAAATTACAGTGATGAATTAGTTCCCAGTTCAAAAGCAAGATAAGAGGCCACCTTTAGGAGGCCAGATTAAGTTGTTTAACTTTCTGTATTCAAAATTAATGTAAGTATTGCATATGGGCAAATACTGCACTGAATTTTCCAAAAGCTTCATTCACACTTTAAAACAAGGTTTTGCTGAGTGGGAGTGTTAGTTTTTAATGAACATTTTAGCAGACAAGTTTACTGGCAGGTATGTTCACTGAAACAGCAAGCTTGTCAGCAAATATAATTCACTGAGAGCATATTTGGGATTCATCATTGGTATTACACTGGAACTCTAATTATAATGTTATGGTTTTCAAACCAGGGAACAAAAACATCCACATGACCAGAGTGCCAATAAAAACAAGTTGGAGATAACATGATCAGAGCAAACGGCTTGCAGATGAACTGCAGAATTAATTGTCAAAAGTGTAACCACATGTCTGGAACTGATGTCAAATAGAATGGAATCCATCCCTATGAAGAGGGTCAGCTCAAAGCCTATTCATGCCACTTAAGTCCCACTTAAGCCCCCAAATAGGGCTTAAATAATACTTAAATGGTGCATAGTATTTATGCTGTGCTTCTGCCCTGGGGTGAATTTCACCCATAATAAATAAATTTGAGAAAATTACAGTCTGTTCACAGATTATCCAAGAACATAAAAATAGATGTCATTCATCAGATTGCTGGTTAGGAATGATTCACCCAGTTCTAGCAAATATACGAAAACCAATATATCCTAATATATCTCTGAGGCTTGTTGTGCCCAACATGTATGCCTAGTGTCTGTAACCAGTCCTTTTAGCTTGCTTCTGATAATGCTCTGGATATGATTGGGAATTATTTTCTCTATTATATTCAATCTACAGTTCTGGACTTTAAGCATCATCTCTATCATCAGTAATATGTAAGCCATCACATTGTGGTACCAAAACCTCTTGCCCTACTATTATTATTTCTTTGACAATGACTGTGACAGGAGACTAGCCCCTATCTGATAGTCTGCAGATCTTAACACTAATTAGAGTTACTGCCGCTGGATCTCAAACCTGGGCTTCTAATGAATGATTTGTGTAGGTTAGACTGCTTGGGATGCATAAGCAAAGGCATGACAGCAGCATTAGAGTTTGAAGTGGTGCTGAGCTTCACTTGCTTCTTTTACTGTTGCTGTACAACTCCCAGGCTCATTTCCTTTAGGCTTAACCCCTGTTGCCTGTGATGGTTTAGAACTCTTGATTTGAGACTAGACTTTAAGTTTAGTTTTCTCCTGTCTCAAAGTTTTCCATCAACTGTATTATTATTCCCATAATAATCCCCTGTCCACAAGGATACGGAAACAGCATTTTACTACTGTATGTGAACAGTAGTCATACAAGTGACAGCTTTTTCTTGAGGAGGTGGAAGGTGTAGAGAATGGGAAGTTCTACAAATACCGGCAAAATTAAACAGAAAAGAATGTTCCTCCTAGCCATCTTTTTACAAAGGTGTGCAGAACTTTTTGTGCATGCCTACTTCATGTCATAAAAGAGTAACCAAGGGCTTGTCTACAGGGGGATGTTCAGGAAAATAAATCAAAATTAACTGAAGGTGTGAATTTAAAGTGGATTAGTTAAACTGCATTAAGTCCCTGTGTGGATATACTCATTCAGAATTGAAGTGGCCTTAATTCAGTTTAGCTTAATTCAGTGAATTAAGACCAATTTAATTCTGAATGAGTGTGTCTACACAGGGGTTTAATGCAGTTTAACTAATCCACTTTAAATTCACACCTTCAGTTAATTTTGATTTATTTTCCTGAGTGTCCTTATGTACTATTGCCTGATCTATGGATTGTGTATTAATTGTATTGATCAACTGGAAATCCCAGTTAACGTTGTGGGTTGGCAGGGTCCTGCCTCTTGATCAGACCCGTAAGTATTAGCATTATTACAGTGATGAGGACCCTTGAGTGCACAAAGGAGATAATTACATTTCAGAAAGGCTTTCTGTTCTTTTAATGTTTTTATTTAGCACAATTAGTCAAGTCACAAACACTCCAACCCAGCAAGGTCGTCGTCGTCATCATCCTCCTCATCACCACCACCAGTGGTAGTCATCCTGGCATGTCCCAAGGTATGCAGGCCAGGATACAGGTTTTATAATGTGTTAGACTGGTGGCCATATACATAATGCATATTCAGTATGGGTTGCCAGCCCGTTTTCCTCATCTGTATTTCCTCACCCTACTAATGTTGGGGTTCTCTTCTCCCATAGGCTTCCAGGGCTTTTACTTCAAGGTCATTAGCATATTCCCCCATTAGTTACCATATGTTGTATGCAGTGTTGTAAGCTGTGTTGGTTGCAGGATATTAGAGAGACAAGGTGGGTGAGGTAATGTCTTTTATTGGACCAACTTCTGTTAATGAGAGAGACAAGCTTTCAAGCATACACAGAGCTTGAAAGCTTGTCTCTTACCAACAAAAGTTGGTCCAATAAAAGATATTACCTCATCCACCTTCCCCCATTAGTTACCATGGCATTTGTGTGGTAGGAACATCAGCAGATACCCAAACTTAAAATATCTCAAGCTGTGGTTACCTGTCAGCAGTTTAGTCATACTTGTTTATTACAGCATGTGATCTAGGGTCACTCCATATGCTAAGGTTTTTTGGGCCTTATGCCTTGATTAGTTTAGCTAAGCTATTGTCTTCAGGCCTTGAGACTTGTAAGCTCATTACGTTAGTGCCTTAACTTATACTTATGCCTCACATAGCAAATACCTATACCTATATGCAACAGTAGACAAGCATTTAGATTTATTTCTATGCAAAATTTTAGTGTGGTTTCCATTTTAATCACAACACAGAGGCTGTTCTTACCGACGCCCTGGATTTGGTCCTCAACTCTAACATCAGTTTATCATTTACTGTAATATTAACTTGACTTGAGTATTGTAAATAATATTTAGCTATTTGTGTGGATATATTGCTGATGGATATATGCAAAAACATACTGCCTCTCTTGGGAGTTTTGTTGATTTATCTGCAGTGATATTCCATAGTTTTGTTCATATTAGGCATAGTAGTGAATATATGATTATTTTCATCTGGTCATATGACAATATGCTGATATTACTCAAAGGTTCATGAAACACAGTACTGAAGTTGTATAGTAACATTAAGAGAACCAACATAGCAAGTTAACATTTCTATTCCCATTGAGGTGTTGCTGGATGGAAAATTAAGACATAAAAACAATGAAAAGAGTACACATTGGAAAAATATAAAGATGATGTTTTTGACAAAATTTTCTACACAGGGCAATAATTTCTGCATTTTTAGATTTAGAGAGAAAACATTATCCTGGACAGATTTGATTAAAAAATATTGATTGGTGAATCATAAGGGAGGAACAGAGACTCAGAGGACTTTCAGCATAAAGACTCTTACTTGTCTGATACTGTGTTCTGTATTCCTGGGATTAGGGTGACCATATGTCCCAGTTTTATAGGGGCAGTCCCTATACTCGGGGCTTTGTCTTCTATAGGAGCCTATTACTCCCCACCCTCCTGTCCTGATTTTTCACACTTGCTATCTGGTCACTCTATCTGAGTTATAAGCCACTGTAGTCATGTAAGACTAGATCTTCATCTGGTGTAAATCAGCATAACTCCATTGAAGTCCACTGAGCATCGAGGCCTAAAGCGTCTAACAAATCCACTAATATAATCAAGTTCACTAGAAAAGTCTACTGTAATGCATCTGAACTTGCTTTTTTCTTGATCTCGTACATTACTACAGTTCTGTTCTTTAAATAGATCTGAAGGCTCAAAAATAACTGAAATTAAATGTTTTGATTTTTTTTTGGAGGGCATTAGGAATTTCAGGTTAATTGTGCTGATACATGACTCCTATAGAAATGTGATTTCCCCTCTAGCAGGTACAACTAATTATATATATAATTATATATATAATTTAACTCAAATTGGAAATAATTCTTCAAAAGAGGAAAAGGCCAGAACATAAAAGGATAAAAAAAAACCTCATCACGAATCCTTGTGAGTCTTTAAAAATAGAGTATTCAAAGGGTTTTGTTGTTGTTTCTATTTTAATTAAGATAAATAGTAAGTTGCACAGTGTGAAATATATGAATAGGTACCCTACTCTTGTCTGTAAATAGAGTACAGAGTCTCAAGGGATTAGTGAAAATGTATTACTAAAAATCTAAGCAAATAAAGCTCCAGATTCCTGTGTAAAAATTGAATCATTGTATTAGGAATATGCAGTGTTGCTGATTTAAAAAAAATTATGAAAATAGAAATAAACCTATTGCATTTATTGCGCTAAAACACTTGCTTTTTATTAGACCTTTTAGTATTAGATAAAAGGGATCTTTTGTAACAAAAATGACTCACTCTGCAAAGTGATGATAATATTTTTTAATATTTATTAAGCATTGGCAATGTGCTTAGTTCTGTGTAAAATACAAAACTTGAGATATTTTATTTTCCAAAGAGAGTGCCATTTACAGACCAAGAAATCAGGACACATGAGGAAGTCCAGAGCAGAAAACAAATGTGTGTATTTGTATGCACATATGTAATACATTCATAATATATATTCACACATATATATGCTAATTTTTCAAAATCTGGACCCTAAAGTAAGGCTCCTAAATCCATATTTCTGCACCTAAGCAAGTGGTCAGCTTTTTTAAAAGTACCTCAGAGGGAGCTGTTGCCTACTCATGATATTTGAAAATCTGGCCACTTGGTTGATTGCAAAAGTATTGTTTTAGGAGCCTGAGTTCAGTTTCCATTTTTGAACATTTTGGCCATAATGTATTTAGAAACTATACCTCCAATTCTGCAAACATTTGTGTGTACGTCAGTAATCTGAAATCTATGAAATTACTCACGTGCTTAAAATTAAGCATAAAATTATCAATAATAATGCAGAAAAGACTGAAGAGATTAAGACATATTTCTGTTCTGTATTTGGGGGAAAACAGATGATATAGTCGATATATGATAATGATAACACTTGATATCTTTTTTGATGAGACTACAGGTTTGGTTGATAAAAATAAAATTGTTGATGTAAGATACTTAAACTTCTGTAAGGCATTTGACTTGGTACCACATGACATTTTGATTAAAATATTATAACTGTATAAAATTAACATGTCGCACATTACATGGATTAAAAGATGGCTGACTAATAGTTCTCAAAATGTGATTGTAAATGGGAAATCGTCATCAAGTGGGCATGTTTCTAGGGGGTCTTGCAGGGTTCAGTTCTCAGCCCTATGCTATTTAACATTTTTATCATGGCCTGGAAGAAAACAAAATCACTGACAGTTTTCAGACAACACAAAAATGGGGGAAAGGTAAATAAAGAAGAGGACATGTCACTGATACATATCAATCAAACTCAGTGCAAGCAAACAATATGCCAAGGTTAGACGCAATATCCATCTAGTAAAACTGGTTTCAGGATCATGAAACCAATTCTGCCCTGGTGAAAGTGAAGAGCCATATCAGATAGCTGACCCACTAGACTTTCTCTCAACATAAATGATTCTATCAGTGTTTTCTTTGAGAATCATTTGTTTTACTGAGTCCAAAAGTCAGTGGTTGGAAATCTGTAGTGATGTCTTCACTGCAGGCTGTGCTGGATATAGTGGACTCAGTGGCTGGGTCCATGGTTTCTGCAGTGGCAATGCACATGAGCTCTTGGCTGCAATCATTGGGACTTTCACAAGAGTTGCAACAGCCTTCACAGGACCTGCCCTGTGAAGGGTCTTTGCTGTTTTTGGACTCTACGATGCATGGCTTGAGAGACTCTAGGGCAGAGGTGGGCAACTCTAAAGTCTTTGGGGTTGTACACTCCTTTCCCATCCAGAAAGCATTTCCGCCCACAGCATACCCACTGTTGTTCTGCCCCTACTCCTTGGCAGGACCTGAAGAAAAAGAGTAGGGGTTGTAGATGTAGAGCTCCCCCTCCTTCTGCCTCTGTATCAATGCTCATGCCATCTAGACACCATCTAGACTGTGTGAATGTCACCAGGCATTTTGATGGAACACTTGGAGATGTCATGCCCAGTCTTCAGGATTGTATGCAGTGTTGTTGTAGCCATGTTGGTCCCAGGATATTAGCGAGACAAGCTGGGTAAGGTAAAATCTTTTATTGGACCAGCTTTTGTTGGTGAGAGAGACAAGCTTTTGAGCTACACAGAGCTCTTCTTCAGGTCTAGGAAAGGTACTTGGAGTGTCACAGCTAAATACAAGATAGAACAGATAGTTTAGTATAAGTTGTTAGCACATATTTTAATGGACCATTCTAAGTGGCCTATTAACAGTCCTGTAGTCATAGGACAAAAGGGGGTGGGAGGACTTAGTGAGTTACAGATTGTTGTATTAAGCTATAAATCCAGTGTCTTCATTAAGACCATGATTTTTAGTGTCCAACAAAGTTATGAATTTAAGCTCTCAGGCTTATCTTTTGAAAGTGTTGTGCAGATTTCCTTTGAGGATGGGGACCGAAAGGTCAGATACAGAGTGACTGCTTTGTGAAAAGTGTTCACCCACAGGTTTTTTTTTATCATTTTCCTGTGTGAGTTCATCCAAGAGTGTAGTGATTGTCTGGTTTCACCCACATAGTTCTTGTCCAGGCATTTAGTGCACTGGGGAGGAACACCACATGTTGTGATACTCACATGTAGGACCTATGGATCTTGAAAGCTGTGTTGTGAGGGTGTTGATCATTGTAGCGGTGGAGGTTTCGCATCCGTTGTTCTGACATAGTCTGGTGTTGGTTTGAGTTGATATGTCCTGCTCTGCGGGGAGCTTGTAGGATATCATAAAACAACTACAACCCATACTCGATGGGGACCTCATCCTGAAACAAATCTTTCCTGAATCCCCTCTTCTGGCCTTCAAAAAAAACCCTTGACCTCTTCAAGTTCATCATCATCAAGTAAGGTCCTACACATACCTATCACTACATGTGGTGTACCTCTAAAAGATCATGGTCAACTGCTCCACCCAAACGTGCTTGTCCTTCATTTAATGGCCTGGACAGTAGTGCTGGAACATTTTTAATAGAGTGGAGGCTGAAAGTCAGCCCCCTTACCCAATCTCTGCCCCCTCCCCCCCCAAGCTGAGACCGGGACCCCCTGCACCCCTAGTTCCTGCGCCTAAGGCTCCATGGCTAAATCCTAGGGATGATTCTTGCTTGAAGCAAGTTCACCATATCTTATTTAATAGTAGAAAATGCTATACCAGAGCTGTTTACCCTCAAAATGGAGGCTTTTTTTCTGTTTGGTATTGTCAGTCTGGGGTCTTGCCAATACAGGCCTCTGTGTCCAGCATATCCCAGACAATCTATTGCACCTAAAGCAGCACAGGTTCAATTTCTTTTGTCAAGGCCTATCTGGCAGCAATATCAGATTTCCATCACCATGTAGGTAGCCGTTCTGTATGATACGACAGTCAGATTTGTGAAGGGCCTGGAAAGATTTTACCCTCAAATAAGGGCACCTATGCCCATTCTGGGACTTGAACCTGGTTTTGTGGAAGCTCATGGGGCCACCATTTGAGTCTCTAGCAATGTGCTCCTTACTGCACCTATCTATGAAGGGGGCTTTCCCAGTAGCTATCACTTCAGCCAGGAGAGTGGCTGAACTGTCTGCTCTGACTTACAAACCTCTTATACAATCTTTTTGAAGAATGAAGTGTGCTTGCACCCTCATCTGAGATGTCTCTCTAAAGTTGTATCCAATTTTCAGATTACACAGTCAATTTACTTACCTATATTTTATCCAAAACCACATGCCAATAGAGAGGAGAAATGTCTGCACATCTTAAATGTTAAAAGGGCTCTGGAATTCTACATAGACTGGACTAAACAGTTTTGTTTGTCAACCCAACTATTCACGGCCATAGCAGACAGAATTAAGAGTTTCCCAATCTCTCTTCGCACAGAATTTCAGCTTGGATAACTTCCTGCATTTGTGTTTGTTATGATCTAACAGGCATTTCCCTGTCAAGCAAAGTGACAGCACATTCCTCAGGACTACAAGTGGCCTCAGCGGCATTCCTTGTGCAAGTCCTTAACCAGGAGATTTGTAAAGCGGCAACCTAGTCTTCGGTTCACACCTTCTCATTCCATTATGCCATTAATCCATACTCCAGAGACTATGCTAAATTTGGATGAGTTGTATGCCAGTCTGCGTACATATGAACTTTAATTCCTACTACTACTTTACCTCTTGTGAGTCACCCATGGTGGAATGCATGTGCACTCACTTGAAGAAAAAACAGTTACTAAGGGGTTTTGTAACTTGTTGATTGAGATGTGTTACACATGTCTGCTCCACAACCAGCCATGCTATCCCTCTGCATCAGAGGTGTCCAGCAAGGAGGAACTGAGAGGGTTGGGAGTGGCTGGGCCCTTTATACTGGCATCCAGTGGGGCCCAGCAGCAGAGGGTACTCAAGCCACCATGATGGGTACCAATGAGAGAAAAATGTCCAACTACTGTGCACAGGGCACATGTACACCAAGAATGAAACATACATCTGCAACACATCTCAAAGAACATCAGTTACAAAAGATTAGTAACCGTTTTATCCTGGATGAAACTTTCAGAGGAGTGTACAAAGAATTAAACATGTAAGTCCTATTATTATTATGAAGAACTGTCCATCTGCTTTTCAATGCACTATAATGAAAGTGCCAGATTTATTACATCTGTTAAATCAAATAATGAAATATTATTTTGGTTTTGTCTACAATCCCATGTAGATATTCTTTCCAATTTCAGTTCAGGGTTTGGATAACTCTTAATATTCACATAGTGACTTCTTCTGTTCACAGTGTAATCTACGATTTCTATTCACTAAAAACTAAGCACCAAAACTTTTTAACCACACAAATGACATTATTATTGTTTTTTAAAATCAGTTTCTAATCTTGACTAACTCTGAAATTTGACATTTTTGCTGAGTCCACTCATGGAGAACTACCATAAAACTGAAAGCTTTGCTAGCTTGCATAGTAACAAAGAGAAGCTGGGGGAGGGAGGAGCAAATAAATGGTGGTTATTATTGTTTGTTCTGATTATTGCAAATGGCAAAGTGTATATACACTTACAAATATACATCTCTGAGGCTCTTCTCCTTCACTAGGCCCCTTGTTTCTCTTGTATCTGTTTGACTCACCCTGAAGGTTGCAGGGGAATATTTATTGTAATCCCTTCTCCTTCAGTGAGAACTGTGCCAGCAGAGCCATTCATCCCTGGAGGAGGCCAGTTGTATTTCACTGCAGGAGAGAAGGCAATTTTAAACTATGTATGGGGCACCATAAAAGCTCTGGCACTGGATGCTTTCTAGGAAATGTTCTCTTTCCTGTTCTGAGCTGTGCTGACAAACTGGCCCCCAATCAAGAGGAGATTTTGTTGCTTGCTGCACTGCATTGTATCCCCAATCTCAGCAGATTTTCCATGTCTGGGATCCCTGGGTTCTACCAGCAGAAATGAATCAGGTTCCCGATGTTTAAAGTACAGCCCCCCTACATATCTTTATGGAGAATGATGTGGAGTTTCAACACACAATGGATCCATGCTGGTAATGTGATGAACACTCCTGAATGACATTGAAGCCATCTTATATCTCCTGAGTGGTGCTTCTACAAATTCCATAGAATTTAATAGAGTATTATAACCTTTCTATAGAATATCTAAAATTTATAAAATTTTATAGCAGAGAGAGAGTTCTCCATTAGATTATATTGTCTGAGCTAATAATTCTCTACAAATGATCTTATTTTCTATTATATCTATGATGCTGGCAAACCAGGTGCCAGTTTATGCTAAGATCCCCATGCCTCACTTGGATACTGACAAATACATGGTGAAATTAGTCTGGCTTACCTGTGTGACAATATTTTTAAAATAGGTAGTAGAGTTATGAAAATGTGTTGAGTGTTTAGACTACTGAATGCTTGTAAGTTGTTGCCTGCATTAATCTCACTTATAACATCTGTATCCCCCATTGAAAGATAATATTTGAGTGTTTGCATTGTAATTCTCTGTAACTGTATAAATCACTAGACAGGAAAATGTGAAATGCTGGCTTCCAACAGAAGACGTTAAGTCTTGTACCAACACACAAGGCCCATTGACACCAGAAGAACTACTGTAGAACATCAGAGGACAAAACACTTTTTGCTGGTTGCTCTCCTGTGTCCACAAAGTGGAGGCATGCAAAGAAATTCCTCCCATCAGAGGCTCTAACATCTCAGTGGTTTGCAACCAACCTGTGAAATTCAGTAGGGACTAAGCCCTGGGGCGAGAGACATGTCTTTCACTTGTCCTGTGAAATTACAATTCTGGTTTGGGTGAGATATAAACTGTTGTTTCCCTTTTTTATTTACATTGTTCAGGAAATTTTTAGCAAAATACAGATATAATTAATGAACATATGGCCCTAACAGATGATCTCTGCGTCTCAGAGCACCATTTGGGGTAGGAGCCCTACCTTCTGGAGACAGGAAAAGAGAAAGTTGAGCTGGGCCTGGCTCTGCCAAACCCATCCCCGAAACCCAACACATAGCGTCAGTAGCCCGTTCCCCACCTTCTGAGATAAGAATTCTCACAGACACACCCTGTCTAACAGTCTGCTCTGTGGGGTGAGCTCCATCTCCCTGCAGTACAGACTGTCCGACATGGAGAAAAATCAGATAAGAAACTTTTTCTTTCTCCTGCTGCCACAAAGTGTAATTTCTCCATAGTGTAGCTTAAATTGTAGAAGTCTGTGACGTAAAGCTGAAGATCTGGGGTTCAAACTATGCTGATAAGGGTGTTGTTACATGTACTAAAATTAGTTTTTACATTTTTTTCTTTTTTAAAAAAGTAGGAGATTACATTAAAATAAACAAACCTACATTGAAAGAACATCAGTTAAGTTGTGAAGTTCAGCACTCTAAAGTTAGGAAATGCCAGATTGAAAGTAGCACATGCAAACTTCATTCTGCCCCCCTGGTGCATATGCATTATGGTAAGCTCTGTAATTATATGATCACATACTATTTGTTTGCAAAGGACCCCTGTCTCAGTCAAGCATAGGATGGATGCAAAACTGGGCAGAACTAAGGATGCATGGGCAATCTTAAATCTGGCATTTCCTAATGTCTGAGTGCGTGATTTTGCAACCTACATAATTAACATGTTCTGTATAATAAACATATAGTTCTGTTAACAATTTTCATAAAGTGTAGTACAGCTTAAAAATCCTAAAATGTATTTGATCATACTTTTAATATTTGCTGTATAATTTCATAAATTCAAATTATTTAAATCTTTAAAGTATGAAAATAATTTGTGTAATGTACACATTTATTCTTTTCATATGCAGCACTAATAGCTCAGATGAGAAGTGTTACTGTAGTACATTCTGAACCAATATAGGTTCAGAAATCAGGGCAAAATGTCTTCTTTAATAAACTAGACCCTTCTTTACATCAGTTCTTTAAAAAAGTGCCTTCTCTTGATTACTTTTAGTCTGGGTTAGAGAATCTCCCTTCCTTCCAGTGCTGAGGACTTAAAACTGCAGGAACAACAGTGCCCTTCTATAGAGCTGCCATTCACCAGATTTGCTTCTCTCTAATAGGTCGAGACATGGGTATCTCACAGCCTTAGAGTTTTGCTGTTTTGAAGGTTTTTAAATAAATTAAAACCTTTGTTTTACCAGTTTGTTCACTGTGAGCTTGGAAGTTTCTCTTCCTTTTCTCTGATGAGAATAATAGCATATGGTAGTTGCGTTCCAGATAGACAAGAAAGGGATGGTCCCTACTCCAAAGAGCTCATAGCCTAAGTGTAATTTCTTACAGTAACAGTTAGGTTTGTTCGCATTCATTTTGTCGTACCCAGACACTCCACTTTGTTATTCTGAAGAGTTAGAAATGTGTTGCTGTTTCTGGTTCTTCATAATTGCCTATAGTTGCTGCTAATTTACTAAACAGGAACATAGGCCCCATATTTTGGGACAGTGAAATTACAAAATTTCCAATTATTCTGCTTGGGTAATACACAGTTCGGACTAGACTAAAAGTAATTGAAAGAAATACTGTTAACAATGAAATTCAACTTGTGGTATTCTGTGTATAATACAAAAGTACAATATTTTCTACAAAAAAAGGGATAAAATGTTTGTTAAAATTTACTGATAAGGGAAAGATTCTATTTGAATGCATAGAGTTTATAATCAGCATCTTCTTGTTTTATGTAACAGTAATGCTTGTATTACATTATTATATAGTTGTCATTCCAGTGCAAAGAATTGCAAGCCTGCAATTAATTACCTTATGGTGTGAAATAATTTCATTTTCTCATTTAGTGATGTTACTTTATGTGACCAGAACAGTGGACAAACTCAGACCTGATGAAAATAAGGATTAATTTGGCTCTCTTGCCTTAAAGTGCAATGTCAAAAGTGTGTGTGTGTGAGGTTTAAAACCGTGCTCCAACATGAAATGTAATGGGTCATGTTATCAGGCTGTTCAGAAGACTAAGCTATTTCTATGGTGAGATTCTGTTGCTGCTTTCCCTTATTCTAGTATCTGTCTACCAAAAACCTCTTCACTTGACAACTGTTTAGTATGTGATTTTTGGATAATTCTTTTAGTTAAATCAAGGAATAATAAATTAATTGTCATGTTTGATCTCAGAAGTGAGGAGAGGCTGATTAATGGACAGAATTGTCAGAATAATCCTCCCAAGAACCATTGCATTATTAGTTCCAATAAACTAGTTCCAATGAACACAAAGTATATTCTTTCTGCATTGTATTTATTATTGTTGGACATTTTTGCTAATAATTATGATTATTTATCAGAATTATGTACAGGTAAATAATGTAAATTATTTACATAATACCTGTGGATTTTTACAGGTATTATGCTAATTATTCTAAACTGGCAGCAAGGGGGAAAAAAAAACAGTGCCTAGGGCTGTTGATTCATTTTTCAGTAATCTTTTTGTAATTCCATTGTACTTCCAAATGGTAAAATAGTTCAGAGACAACATGTGAGATTATGATTCCCATAGTTGAAATGGTTTAGTCATATTTAAAATCCATTACTTTGAATATTCTAAAGATTGAAGATCAAGAGATATTATGAAGATCAAAGGTCACTAGATATCATTTAAGCCGCTAGAGTTCTGTATTTTTTTCCAAAATTTCAGTGAATTCCCATGTCCAGAAGCCTGTGGGTTGTCAATCAAATTGTTGCATATGCATTGCCAAGTCTTGTTAAACCCATCCTAATGCTGAATCCTGACTTCAGCTTATTCTACAGAGGCTTCCTCCAAGAGAGACAAAAGGGTGTAAACTTCAATATAGATCTTAAGTGCAGAGTAAATCATTCCACTTTTTGAAGTCATTGTCCATTTCCACTATTGCAATTCCATAATAAAATTAAAAGTAATTTATAAAGGCTTTCCTAATTATTTCATTTGTACAAGGATTCAGACGAATATATGTTGTGAGATCTTCAGCGCGCTAATATTTCAAATTTCTTGTTTCAGGTTTCATCATATCAAGATACTTGTCAATCTTTTTAAACCATTTTATTTGCTAATTGTCCCCATAGCAAATTGTTAGTGCTCTATATAACCTGTTGAAAGAAAGATTAAATTATTCAAAGGTTATTTGTACAGAGAAGAATGATTCACCCTCTCTCCCTTCTTGGTATGAAGATTAGATTGACTGCTGAAACCATCCATTAAAGCTCATATACAGGAATTTGTACATTTAAAATCGAAGTTGTTCAGTACTAGGAAATGTCATTCTAGCTCTTTTTGATATTTGCTTCAGAAAAGAATTCCATTCAAACAGAAACATTTGCAAAGAACGAAAATGAAATGTCCTCTTTTTTAGCTCTTAAACCCTTGTATTCTGAGAATATATTACAGTCAGTAAAACCTTTAGACTGAGAGTTTCTGAAATTCAAGTTTTACCACAGAATATTGTATATTGTCTTCTGTAAATGTCATTCTTTATTGTATTCTTGCAGGAAACTATGGAGTGAAAGTGAAAAAGTTAACATTCATAAGAGTGTCTGCTAATCAATATTTTATTTAGTGTTCATAGGAATCATAATCAGGATTAGTTAATTGACCAGTAGAGTGACTACTATGCAATAGTACAGGAATTCATTCTAAATTATTAGATATTATTATATATATTATTAATATATGAATGTACAATTATATTAAAATACAACTATGAAAATGACATTGCAAAGGATTCCAGTATGGAAGTAAAAATAATTACTGTTTAGTATAGAGACATGAAGTAGAGATGCCTGAACTACATATAACCATCATTCCAAAATAAATGTTAATTTCATTGGCATGTTCACTATAAATTTCACTATATACTGTGGCAGGTTTACAGAAACTAGGAAGTTGTGTTGTGCCAAGCCAGTTTTCTAGTTACCAGCTTGCTGTGGATTACTGTTTTGCTTCTATAAGTGCAACAATTCCATTAGTTTAAAAGAAGCTTTTGTATGATGTTTTATGAGGTGAGAGGAAGTACATAAGATGAATTCCACTCTTGTGCTATTCTAATTTATAAGAATAGTGGCTGCAGTCACACTGTGCTATTTTTACATTAGGGTGTTAGGCCAGTGGATCCAAACAATCACAGATCACTTGACCCTGTTCCAACCTTGCTAACGTGATAGCCTAGGTAAGGCCGCTGTGTACAGCCCTTATGCTGCTACTTTGCTTCCTCTTCACTCAGCCATGCAAGCAACTGCATGGCTTTAAGTGGTACAGAAAAGCTTGTACTGGTCCTAGATACCTGGAGTGAAACCCTGGCTTCATTGAAGTCAATGGCAAAACTTCCATTGACTGGAGACAGAATTCTCCTATGAATGTATGTGCCTGCCTGTTTAATACAGATGCTGGCTGCTGAAATTTTGGCCCTTGATGTAATAAATTTTGTAACCCACAAGTCTGCATTATAGAAATGAAGTTCAAAAAATGTTGATGTTATATATGAAACACTTTTCATGGCTGAGGTATTGCTGATGTATAGTAACCTCACAACCTAGATGAGCCTCTATAAGTATTTTGGGAAAAGGGAAAGAATAAGTATGAAGTGTAGGCATTTGGAGAGAAATTTCAATTTTGCAAGGGCTAGATTGAAGTATTAAGTTATAATTAAAAAAGTTATTGGAGACCTCCAGAAAGCTCCAAGCCAATTTAATTAATGCAGTCCAACCTATTTCTTCACTCCTGCCAACGGAAAAGCAGCAATCAGTACAGTGGTATTTCAAAGGTTACAGAGGTCTGAATTTCACCTATAGTGAATGCTAAACATAATTATAAATTTGCTCATATCCTATTCCTTTTTACTTCTTGGGAGTAAAAATCCTGCCAAAGATAAGTTTACCATGGGATCTACTGTTGTTCATTTCTGCAGTGTTCTCGTGTTACTGAGAAAAACAATTTGGACCATTAGGTGCAATAGCTCCTGTGTGAGGAAAAAGGAGTCTATAAAAGTTATTAGTCTGGATATTAGTAAAAATGGGAAAACAGCCTGCTGAAGCCAGGAAGGAAAAACTACTGTTGATTGGCTCTGTGATTACCAATCAGTGTGTGTTATTTCTGCCAGTTGCCCTTACTTTGGAAGCTTTCAGATAGACATGGGATAATTTGGTTAATAAAAATAAGAGTTTTGAAAGGTGCATTAAAAATGAGATATAAAGAGAGGCATTGTGATTCTCATATTACATGGCATACGTTAATATAGTTATAATATATACTAGTTTACATATAGTTAGTATATGTATAAACTTTTAGGTTTCTTTTATGATTTTTAAACAGTGATATAACACTATACAGAGAAAAACATTTTCATTGACAGTGTATGCATTACAACAACAAAATTCTGGGCTGTATGCCTTTAGGGAGCTCAGGGTCTGTACCCCTTCTGGAAAAAAAGAAAAACAAAACAGTGAATTTGTATCACATTTACACAATGAAGAACACACACTTGATTTTACACTGATTTATGAAGGTCAATAGCTTTATACTTGTGAAAATCTGTAAGATCAGTGACTTAAGATTTTGAGCTCTTTGTGGTGGGACTTTTCCTAGGTATTTGTATAACACTTTCTATTGAAACCCTGAGCCTTACTGAGGCACTGCAAACTAACACAATAATAATAAAGTAACATTTATAATGGTGATAAAACTGCATATAAAGTAAGACTCCTTATGCAGAAATAAAACTGCAGTTCTGTTTGTTAAATATAGGAGCACATTTTAAAATACCTTCATCTTCTAAATGTAAAAGGAATGAGTTTTGTGATTACAAAAAGAAGGAAACATAACATCTTCTTTAAGCTGTCATGGATTCTGGAAAACCACTGGTGAGACCACAGAAAGGAAGTTTGTGTGGTGCTTAGAGTAATGAAGCATTGCCACACTATATGACCTCTAATCTGTTTATACTTCAGTTTTCACTTGTATGAAATGGGCATAATAGTCCTTAGTGCTACTTCACAGGGATGCCACAAGGCTTAATCAATCAATATTTATAAAATGTTTTGATATGTTTGACTGACAGATGCCATGCATATAGTAAGTGCAAAGTATTACTATGTACATGGAGTATATCTCCTCCACCATATAGGGGAAGTTATGGAGTAGTTTGGTGATTACCCTCTATCATGCTCTGTGGTCTGCTACTCAGGTCTTCAACTTCAGTGGCTACATTGCTTTGATCATGTAAACAAGATGGTGGAGCAGCACTGCCAATTGTTCCGGCTGTGGTGTGTTAGGAGGATACTAGTTCAGAGGTTTGACCCTTAAACCTCTATTATGGCAAATTGGAAGGGAAGGCAGAAAACACACTTTTTTTATTTTCAATCACAAGCCAAGTGCTTGTTGTTCCTCTCATAATGGTCATTCATATCTTCAAAAACTCTAGGCCCTTATTCCTGAAGTCCACTTGGAAGGTCAAACTGGTCAGAATATAGCTGTGTGCCTCTTGCAAGCCCCTGTAAGAATTTCTTTTAGAGTACTTGTGGCACCTTAGAGACTAACCAATTTATTTGAGCATAAGCTTTCGTGAGCTACAGCTCACTTCATCGGATGCATACTGTGGAAACTGCAGAAGAGTCTTCACTCTAGTTTCCTGTTCATCTCCAGATGTAAGTCAAGGCATTGGTGATACTCTTTTAAAGCTTTGAATAGTGTGGAGCTGCTTCTCACACATCCCCCACCTCAGTATTAAGATCCTCCACAAGGTTCTTGCTCTCTGTTTTGGAGTTGGACTCTTCAGGACTGGTGGGAAGATTCTCTCATCTGAGTGCTCCCACCCTTTGAATTCACTCCCTTTGGCAGTCTGCCAGAAATCAGATTGAGTAACGTTTAGAGCAGGGTAAAAGACTTATTTGTCCTAGTCTGGTTTGAGTGTATTTGTTTTAATTCCTGACAACATAATACGGTTGTTAACATTTCTGGAGATGGCAACAGTGCTTCTTTAATGTTACCCACTGTAGTTTTATGTATATGTTTTCAATAGATATGCCATGTTCCCTCCCATATGGGTGGCAAGGCCACAAAGAGTCCACATAAGGTAATTCCAAGATCCTCAGTTCTCTACCAGGCAATGAGCTATGACAGCATTTTCCATGGAACTGCAGTGGGGGTCAGAGAAGGCATGTACTACTATAAGCTAAATGCCTTAATAGTCACGGCCTGGGTGTACTGGCACTCTTTGCACTACCTTTGGATTGAAGAGTAAGGGCTGTATCTCCCCTACACTCAAGTGCAAGACCCTTTTCCTTCAGCTTTACACAGGAACCAGTCTTTGGCCCTGAATCAAACATATTAGCATGTTGCTAACTGAATATTAAAAAGACAGACAACTATTTCTGAAGAGGGCTAAACTGCATTGTATGAGAGTTTCTGAGAAGCTCTGAAATATGAAGAACACTATTTTTCTCTTTCTCTGACTGCTTTTCTCATGATCTTTCCTATAGAGCAGATTAAATGAATGCTCTGTAAATAGGACTTTCTGAATATTATGATGTTGGCATAACTATGGCAATAGTTTGTTAACTACCGTAAGAAGGCCAGAAGGGGTGTTTGTATTTTACAACTGATATTTTAATTCTTCTGGCAAAGAATTTGACTAATGAATTCATCTAGATAACAATTTTAAGGTTGTCAACACTGGGTCCTAAACTAGTTGACTGTTACTTTTAGAACTGAAATTGAAATAAATTTAAATTATATGACATTAACTTTAATTGTAATAACCACTCTTCCATTCATTTTCTATAATAAATAACATATGTATTTCAATGGTGGCTGATGATTTCAATAATTAGAAACATGTTCAGTGGGATACAATGTACTGAAAGTCAAATTTTGGAGCAATAGTTTAAGCACATCACAGTTTCACTCAAGACCAGGAAATTAATCAAATGGATATACTCTCATGCTTAGCATGACTCTAAAATTTGAGCATATTAACAAATAGGGCATGATCCAATACCCATTAAATTTATGGGTGCCTTTTCATTGACTTTTAATGGGTATCAGGGCCAGAGGCAACTGGGTGTAATTCTTGTATTCCAAATCTATGAACAGATTCACTGGAGCAATGAAATATATACATGCAACATTGTATTGTATGTTTACTGTAGCTTGTATTCAGAGTAGCAGCTGTGTTAGTCTGTATTCGCAAAAAGAAAAGGAGTACTTACGGCACCTTAGAGACTAACCAATTTATTTGAGCATAAGCTTTCGTGAGCTACAGCTCACTTCATCGGATGCATTCAGTGGAAAATACAGTGAGGAGATTTATATACACACAGAACATGAAAAAAATGGGTGTTTATCATGCACACTGTAAAGAGAGTGATCACTTAAGATGAGCTATTACCAGCAGGAGAGTGGGGGGGGGGAAGGGGGAGAAAACCTTTTGTAGTGATACTCAAGGTGGGCCATTTCCAGCAGTTAACAAGAACGTCTGAGGAACAGTTGGGGAAGGGGGGAGTATACATGGGGAAATAGTTTTACTTTGTGTAATGACCCATCCACTCCCAGTCCTTATTCAAGCCTAAGTTAATTATATCTAGTTTGCAAATTAATTCCAATTCAGCAGTCTCTCGTTGAAGTCTGTTTTTGAAGGTTTTTTTTGAAGAATTGCAACTTTTAGGTCTGTAATCGAGTGACCAAAGAGATTGAAGTGTTCTCCGACTGGTTTATGAATGTTAAAATTCTTGACATCTGATTTGTGTCCATTTATTCTTTTACGTAGAGACTGTCCAGTTTGATCAATGTACATGGCAGAGGGGCATTGCTGGCACATGATGGCATATATCACATTGGTAGTCATTACACAAAGTAAAACTATTTCCCCTTGTTTATTCCCCCCCACCACTGTTCCTCAGACATTCTTGTTAACTGCTGGAAATGGCCCACCTTGATTATCACTACAAAAGGTTTTCTTCCCCTCTCCCCCCACTCTCCTGCTGGTAATAGCTCATCTTAAGTGATCACTCTCCTTACAGTGTGCATGATAAACACCCATTTTTTCATATTCTGTGTGTATATAAATCTCCTCACTGTATTTTCCACTGAATGCATCCGATGAAGTGAGCTGTAGCTCATGAAAGCTTATGCTCAAATAAATTTGGTTAGTCTCTAAGGTGCCACAAGTACTCCTGTTCTTGTAGCTTGTATTGAAAATCATATTGGTGACAAGAAAACTGAAAAGCACAGAAAGGTGTTTCATTAGTACAAAGAAAACCTCTCTAGAGTTCATGTTTCTTCCTATTTGTGTTGAAATACTGTGTTTTTTAAAAAGAGAGGACATGGGACCAGCCTAAAATTTCTTCCATCTAGTAGGTGTTTTCAAGCTATGAAACTAGAGTTATGATTGAAATTTACAAAAATATAGAGCATCTGCTAGTGATAGATTTGCATGTGAAGTACATGTTTTTGACTTCACTCTATAAAAATCAGTAATTTTGAGGGATTTACATCTCACATTCACAGCTTAGATCTGAAACTTGTAAATTCCAGGTACAAAGATACAAGATTTACATATGTTTTGATGGAAAAATATTCTTCCACCCTTTAACCGAGAGAAATATCCTGTAACTATAGGCATTTAGCCTACTTCTTCCTTTAGGGTTTTAAATCTTACTTTTAGAGTAGTGTGTTTTCAGGAAATATTTTTAAACCTTGGATACTATACAACGTGAACTTGGACACTATACAAGGTGAAATTAACTTGAGACTGCTAATTCTGGCTGTCATTACCTGTCTATTGAGAATCTTATATCAATGTAGTGTTTAAACTCAAATAAAAATAAGGAGTCAGCACAGAGGTAGATTAGAAAAAAATCTTGTAAAATGAAGCTGTAGCCAAGAAACTAAGACATGTTGACTTTTTTAAAAAAATACCATGTATTATTTTTCATAAAAGATTGCAAACAGAATGATGCAAAATTTTCAGGCTCCACTGGGTGTGAAATGTTGGTTAAACTCATCAATATAATCAGGAAAGGATGCAAAATACTATACATTTTGGGGTTAATATAATCATAAGGTTACATCTGCTTATATCTTAGAAGAGACAGAACATTAACTTTTCCCTTGAGCTCACTGCCCAGGCAGTCTCCTTCCCACTCCTTGCACAATCAGCACTCCAATGGAGAAGAACCAAAACAGCCTTCCTTTTCCGTTCTCAAGAATTACCCACGATATTCAATCTTGAAGGACAAGTGTTACACTTCTTATTACCAAAGTAAATTAAACTTAAGCTCCAGAAAGTGCCATAGACAAAACAACTCACTATTGTGCCATTATTGCAATACACACATGAGAGAAATACCATTCTCTGGTTAATAACTGAACACATTCAATATTTATAATCACTGCATCAAAAACAGCAATAAACACAGCCACCAGACTACATTTCTCAACATACTACTGGCAGAGATCAAATCAACACTCTCAAAGTACAAAGCCCCAGATTCCTGATATAGTCTTCTCTGTATCAGATTCTCCAGTTGCAGAAAGACCATCTCAGACCAGAAACATGCTTTCCTGCTTTATGTGGCTATATTGGTGCATAAGCAAACAATAAAGGAAAAAAAACAGATGGTATCTTCTTTAAATCTCACATGTATGGTATTTTAATTACCAAATCTTCTTGTTGTTTTATAGCATTGCACTTGTGGTTTTGTAATATTATCTCTTGCTATATTACCAAGCTCAAGGAGGGCACAAACTTGCATGTGGCAACTCAAAAACACAAGAGAAAACAAGAAACGCCAATCACACTCATTTATCTTCATATATATTGTGGCAGAGCTCCGACCTTGTCCCCATGGGTCCTGCCCTTCCAGGCAGTTTATGCTAGCTTCAGAGGCTCACTGTGACCCTCCACGTAGCCCTTCTCTCTCTAGGGCCAGGGATACAGTCTACTGAGCCCTTTTCATCATAAGCCAGCAATGGAGGTTAGTGAGAGAATTCCTATAGTCTCTGTTGCTCCTACAGCCTTATGCCAAAATAGTTTAGCCTCCTGTCCTGACAGGGGCCTGTTTTCCCCTCCCAGGAGGTGTTTCTGTAGTAGCGGGTTGGGGGGAACCCAGCCCACCCTCTACTCCAGGTTCCGGCCCAGAGACCCTAATGGTAGCAGCTGTTGGTAGCCAACCTTTTACTGCCAGAGTTGCTACATTTCCCTGGGCCACTTTCCCTCAGCTCTCCTGCTTCTCCCTTACCAATGACGTGAGGGTGTCTTCATTAACCAGCCCTTCAGCCACACTTCATCTCCTCTAGCTCCTCTCTACCTGACTGGAGTGAGCCCTTTTATATTATCAGAGGGGCCTTAATTAGAGTCAGGTGGTCACATTAGCTTAATGGCCTCACCTGACTCTTTGCAGGTTAATTGGAGTCAGGTGTTCTCATTAGCCTGGAGCAGCCCCTGCCCTGGTCAGTCAGGGAAGAAAAAACTGTTAATCTAGTGGCTAGTATATCTGCCTTCTGTACTCTGCACTCCCGTCCCTGTTGTTCATTAGTTGTCCCCCGTAATTACGTGGTTTTCCAGGTCCTGTGGACCCCCCCCCTTAGGCTGGGGGCGGATCCTTTAGCAGTGGGCGGGCTTTGCCCCCCCTCTTCCTGGATCCCAATAAGGCTACTCTGCTGTACCCGGGGCCTGCCGGTGATATCAGTTGGCGGCTCCTTCATGGAGCCATGAGCACGGGCGTGTACTTGGCGTGGTTTACCCCAATCCCGGACACCTGCCCCTTTTGCGGCGTGAGGGAAACCCTGGCGCACGTCTATCTGGAGTGCGCCAGGTTGCAGCCCCTATTCCGGCTCCTCACCGATATTTTATTAAAGTTTTGGTTGCACTTTTCTCCTCACCTTCTTATCTACGCACTCCCTGTCCGTGGCCCCACTAAGTCGCGGGACCTCCTGGTCAACCTCCTCCTGGCCCTGGCTAAAGTGGCCATCTATAAAACCAGGGTGAGGAGGTTGGCCGATGGAGTCTCCTGCGACTGCGGGGCCTATTTCCGATCCTCCGTCCGTTCACGCCTCCAGGCAGAGTTCCTCTGGGCGGCGTCCACCGACTCCCTTGAGGCCTTTGAGGAGCAGTGGGCGCTGTCTGGGGTTCTCTGCTCGGTGTCCCCGTCCGGTTCCCTTCTTTTGACCCTTTGACCGCACTCCCGTCCCTGTTTTTCATTAGTTGTCCCCCGTAATTTTTTGGCCTCCAGGTCCTGTGGATCTCCCCCTTAGGCTGGGGGGGGATCCTTTAGCGGTGGGCAAGCTTTGCCCGCCCACTTCCTGGATCCCAATAGGGTACTCTGCACTCCCGTCCCTGTTGTTCATTAGTTGTCCCCCGTAATTACGTGGTTTTCCAGGTCCTGTGGACCCCCCCCCCTTAGGCTGGGGGGGGATCCTTTAGCAGTGGGCGGGCTTTGCCCGCCCTCTTCCTGGATCCCAATAAGGCTACTCTGCTGTACCCGGGGCCTGCCGGTGATATCAGTTGGCGGCTCCTTCTTGGAGCCATGAGCACGGGCGTGTACTTGGCGTGGTTCACCCCAATCCCGGACACCTGCCCCTTTTGCGGCATGAGGGAAACCCTGGCGCACGTCTACCTGGAGTGCGCCAGGCTGCAGCCCCTATTCCGGCTCCTCACCAATATTTTGTTAAGATTTTGGTTGCACTTTTCCCCTCACCTCCTTATCTGTGCACTCCCTGTCCATGGCCCCGCTAAGTCGCTTGACCTCCTGGTCAACCTCCTCCTGGCCCTGGCTAAAGTGGCCATCTATAAAACCAGGGTGAGGAGGTTGGCCGATGGAGTCTCCTGTGACTGTGGGGCCTCTGTCCATTCACGCTTCCGGGCAGAGTTCCTCTGGGCGGCGTCCACTGACTCCCTTGACGACTTTGAGGAGCAGTGGGCGCTGTCCGGGGTTCTCTGCTCGGTGTCCCCATCTGGTTCCCTTTGTTTGACCCTTTGACTACACTCCCGTCCCTGTTGTTCATTAGTTGTCCCCCGTAATTGTTTGGTTTTCCAGGTCCTGTGGACCCCCGCTTAGGCTGGGGGGGGATCCTCTAGCAGCACTTCCCAGATCCCAATAAGGCTACTCTGCTGTACCCAGCTGGCCTGGATCTATCACAATATGCTATGTCTACAGTGTCTTAAGATTCCTACTACTGTAATTGCTATATTGCCTTTATATCAGGGAAGCTTGTAAACGACATTTCCAAAGTAAACATAGTATGGTATGAGCAAAACTTTGATGGGCAAGAAAAATGGTGCATGTAAGTCCTCCAAGGAAGACCACCTGACTCTATGTGGGCCAGTTTTCCTATCAATAAAATGTTGATAATACATACCTAACTCAGGTGAGATGAGGACTAGTTAATGTTTTACACAATGCTTTGAAAATGGAAACTGCTAAATGAGTGCTATTGCTATTATGAAACTGTCTTCATGATGAAATTTTAAATTCTTAACATGAAGTGTATTCCACCATTATCAATCATGAAAAATTGCATGTAGGGAAAATAGAGTTTTGTTCTTTAAACTAGAAGACACTTAATTTGGTCTACAAAATAAACTAGCCATCTTCCTAACTGTGTGTTGCTGCTAGTTTGTGTATTTGTCTTGTCATAATGAATAACATTTCTCTGTGTCCTTGTTTATATATTCAAACATGGTGAAACTATCCTATTCATTTACTGCTCTAGAAGCATATGAGCACTGCTGCCTTTATATTCTATTTTGTTGTTTGTTTGTTTTTCACGACTTGTTCTCCTTTCTGGGTGCAGAGAATTGTAACTTGGTACATTTCCGTTCTGACCCAAGGCAACCTGCTCCTGGTCTGACACCTCACTACCTGCTTTGACCCCCTTGTGTATATGAATTATACATCTGGCTTTATTTATACAGGAATATGATCACAGACTATTTGTTCAATGGGATCCCTGTCTCATTCAATGCACAAGATGCACACTGAATGAGGCAGAAAGTTGCAAGAAGAGAAAGAACATGAAAGAGCAGTCTCTTGTGTTTAAGGCACTGGACTGGGACACAGCAGTATTGGGTTCTATTTCTGGCTCTGCCAGAGACTTCTGATGCAATGTTGGACAAGACTGCCATAACACATGCACTCAAGTGGCCTAAATTGTAGTTGTAGAGGCAAACTTAATATGGGTGTTTCTTAATTGTTAAGTGCTAGACTTTGCAACCTTTAATTTTCTTTTAACTTTTTTTTTCCTGGAATTTAAAGAATATTGAAACATTATTTGCTAGCATAGAGGAATGACTACTCACGCTTGCAGTGTGGACCAACATCATCCACATGACTTCACTGGCAGTTGAAGGTGCTCAGCACCTTGCAGTACTGAGTCTTTTGTGGGCACACATGCAAGATGTTTACAGTGACACAGCTCTTGTTTGGAAAGGTTGCTGCTCTCTTAGTTAAAACAGTCTGGAAGATCATTTGAAAACAAAGTAGGAATGTAAGGAAACGGAGTCTTTCTTTTGTAATGTAAATTGGATTGATTTTTGGGCCCTCTCAGTCACAGCTTTTTTCCCCCCATTTAATTCAAGATTTTGGATCTGAGAACTTCTCATCAATAGTAAACTAAAAATGAATGTCTTTTAATATTTAAAAGTATCACAAGTTATTTCGACATACTTTGTGAATGTTGTTCCAACAGTTGAGTGAAACCGATATACCACAGTAATTTGGCTTATATAATTTATTTTACAGTCATTTTCTTGAACTAAGCTACAATTTACGTCATGGATAGCACTGAACTCAGACTGAAAGAAAACATAGCCGCTGATAGTCTGTTAGGCTCGCTTAGCAGATGTGATTGAGTATATTTACTCAGGGTAAAGTTCTCATCATTTGGAGTGATTTTTATTGTAACTGTCAAATGCAGAAATGGTACCAGAAAAGATAACTAATTTTACTGTTAACAGTGCAGTTAACATTGCAGTTGACTGTGCATTTCTGAAAAAGAAGAGAGACATTTCCAAATAACTGTCTCATGGTGAATTTGCAAGCCACAAGATGATGTCCCCCAGTTGTAAACTTGTAACGTATGAATTTGTTTATTTTGATGTCTACTTTTGGCTTTCGACATATAACTTTGTTTTGGACTTAGAGTGGGAAACAGAATCATTATTTTATAAACTTTTTAAAAGTTGTCTTTGTTTAAATATTTCACTTTATGATAGTTGTATGTATATCTATATGCTGGAGGGAAAGAACAAATGGATAATATGGATTTAAGAATTTTTCAAAATCTATTCAGTTGAAGATATCCCAATATTATTACCATACTATTTGTATTTTTGTAGCACGCACAATATGGTAGCTGCCCCAGCCTGGAGCCCCCTCCCACACCCTGAACTCCTCATTTCTAGCCCCACCCCAGAGCCCGCACCCCCATCTGGAGCCCTCATTCCTGGCCCACCCTACAATTTCCATACCTAGATGTGGCCCTTAGGCCAAAAAGTTTGCCCACCCCTGCTTTATTAGGTGACTAGTTTCTTGTAAGTATCAGAGGCAGCTCTGGAGAAGACAATAGTTAGGAGTTACATATCAGTTGAGGGAAGAAGGTTTCATAAGTAGAGACAATGTGGAAGAAGGTACAAAGACAGCTGTGAAAGAGGCAGACAAGCTGGTGATCAGTGTTGGCATCGAATATTCTCAGTATGGCTCCTCATTCCCCTTTGCTGGCTACCTGTATCTTGGAGAGAAACACCCTTTAGAGAGCTGCTATTCCCTGTCCCACCTAGGTGGGTGGGACTAGGGCCTGGGAGTGGAGGTTTATTCCCTCCCCCCACACACACAGCACGCTATGCATCACATCTGTGCTGGCATGCTAGATTATATGCCAGGTATAGGGTTGGCACAAATTACATCCCCTCCAGGGCATTGAGCAAGATATATCCCCCTTTAGCTTCCTGAGCTGTTCCTTGGGCAGTGCAATAACACATTTTCCTATATCTGGGGCTTGTGGTAAAGGTGCAGTTCAGTCCTTTAGCAGAGGCAGTGTCTACTGTTGTATTTTCCCCCTTATGAAATGAAGGGAATTATTCTAACAGACATTTTTGTTTAATAATAATGTAATTCCTCATTAGGCTATGATGTTCTTAAACATGCACTCTTTTACGTAGCTCACCTTGTGTGTTTTGGAAATTGAACCTGATATCACAAGGAAACAAATTATGAAAATGATGATTTGCCAACAAAAAAAGGAACATATTTAAATTATTCTAAATATTTGTAGTAAATATGAGTAGCCCAATTGTTTTAAGAAATAAAAAAAACCTTTTGAGATCAGAAAGAAATTAAAAACGTGACTAAAAATTATCACGGTTTTTTTTGTACAGACAGCATCCCTTTAAGTGGAATACATGCCTTAAATCTGCATGCAGGGGCAGTATACATAGCCCTATGGAAATAAAGTGCTAAGAGGAGAGAGGTGCAGAAATATTTGCATTTAAAGCTCAAAAAATACTGAAATTCTGATAATGAGGTTCCTAATGAAACAAAAGACAGTTCACTTCTTTGCTGGATAAAAGTGGGTTTGAAGATCCTTTCATTAAGCACAGAACAAAATTTAGAGTATATGACTTACTGGTAATGGCTATAATAGCTATGTTTTAATAGCCCCAAAACATTCTATGACTACAAAGAAAGAAAACAAAACAATCATAACTTAACATTCACCAAAAAGCATACATTAATTTCTAAGCAACCACAGAATCATGTTCTTGTAACCCAGTTCTGCCTTTTAACTGTTTTGCCACAGTTGGTTCTTTTACTCATATGTTAGGATTTTATTTACTTTTTCAGTTCTTCTGGACAGGGAAATGTCTTCTAAGTGTTCAGTAAAGAACTTAGCACATTATTGACCACCGTAACACAAATAAATAAATAAATAAATTGTGATTAGATGCCTAATTTATACTCCAGATACAAAGGAATTGGGAAGTAGGACCAAATCATACATACGGCCTTATCTCTTGGCAGGGAAAAGTTAGTATAACAGTGGAGTTGGACTAGTGCTGATGGGAGTGGCCAAAATCCTATTTGCATGAGACATAGGCAGCTGATTTTATGTAGATGTGGGTACTTGCAACTTTACAAGAAACATCAGTACCATCAGGGTTGCTTAGAAAGCTGCAAAGCACTGTGAGGACCGTATCTAAACACCAAGGTGAATGGAGAGAGATAGTAAAAAAAAAAAAAATGCTAGTTGGCATGTGTGCCCATATTCCATTCATATTCAGCCTTAAATTTTTTTTATTAAAGCTAATGTTAAAATTTTATAATACACAGGTTAAGAGAATAGCGTTGGTACATCTAGGTATAGTGCTTAAATTATTCAAAAGTAGAATGTTTGATTTAGAATCATAAAATACATATAGTACATAATCCGCAATAACCCAAATTTAGATTAATAAATTTAACCATATAGTTTAAGTGTTAGCATCCAAATGTTCAGGTACATCACTCATGAAAAGTTATACAGAGAGTTGGTTGTAGAAAGCAAATATAGCAACGAGTGGAGATTGTCCTTCAGTGGGCAGCTCCATTCAGTGGGACACAGTTGAGCTGTGCTCTATCGATGAACTTCCAGTCAGCAAATCGGGTGAAGCTTCCCCCAGGGAGGAAGTGGTTGCTTGCATCCTACTCGCAAGTCACCTCGAAAGCTTTGCCCTGGTTCGGCTTCTATTTCAGGTTTTCCGCATACTGGCAGTGGATGGCATCCTTCAGGGTCTTCTCCAGCATGGTTCTAGCTCTTGGAGTGATGATTATGTGCTCTGTGCTTCACCTGTGGCATCGGGACTCCCAGCTCCTGGTGTTCCTCATACCACGTCCAGTGGCAGCAGATATGTTTCTCCAGTCATTGCGTAGCATTGTGGGCACGACTCCAGAGTGAAGCAAAATCTCCCCCATCTCTGCCAAATTTGTCTTGCAAGGAGACGCTCAGGTAGCTGGTGACATCTTGGTGGGAGGGAGTCCTGGCAAATCACTTTCTCATGACAATGTGCAAAGCATTCTCCACGATTTCAGAGTAACAGCCGTGTTAGTCTGTATTCGCAAAAAGAAAAGGAGTACTTGTGGCACCTTAGAGACTAACCAATTTATTTGAGCATAAGCTTTCATGAGCAACAGCTCACTTCATCGGATGCATACTGTGGAAACTGCAGAAGACATTATATACACAGAGACCATGAAACAATACCTCCTCCCACCCCACTCTCCTGCTGGTAATAGCTTATCTAAAGTGATCACTCTCCTTACAATGTGTATGACAATCAAGTTGGGCCATTTCCAGCACCTGGATTTGTGTTCAAGGCGTTGGTCTTTTGCCATGGTGTCAGTAGGGAAGAAGTCAATCTTGGCAATGTCTCGTAGGATCTCTGCGATGGTATCCTCAGGTGTCTGCTGCACACAGAAACCCATGGGCGTGCTGAGATGTTGGTGCACTTGCCCATCTTCAAGGAAGATCATGGGTTAATCCTGGATCTGGAATGGCGGTGTTTGGACCAGTCCCTTCTACTACCATCGATATGTAGGGATGCGCACTTTCTGGCTTTGAAGCGGAGACCCATCCTGTTGGCAGCCTGGCTGGTGACATCAAGCATTTGTTGGAGACTCTCAGGATTGTCTGTGATCAGGACCAGATTGTCTGTATAGGCCAGGATATTCATTCTATTGCCATATAGGTCGAAACCGCCTAGACCACTGGAGATCCCACAAATGAGCGGCTCCATGGCTAAGTTGAAAACAATGGGGCTAAGGGGACAGCCTTGCTTCACACCATTACAGATAGGAATTTCAGGCATCTCTCCTTCCATGGAGTGGATGGTGGTGGTGCAGCCATCATAAAGTTCCTGGACCAGTTGGAAAAACTTTTCAGGCATCCCGAACTCTTGCAGAGTGGTAAAAATGTGGTGGTGGGACATGGATCCGAAAGCATTAGCCAGGTCAAGCCATGCTATGGCACATTGCTTCTGTGCCCTTGTCAAGGTTCCTTCCCCACTCTGAACTATAGGGTACAGATGTGGGCACTTACATGAAAAACCCCCTAAGCTTATTTTTACCAGCTTAGGTTAAAACTTCCCCAAGGTACAAACTATTTTACCTTTTGCCCTTGGACTTTATTGCTGCCACCACCAAGAGTCTAACAAATATATAACAGGGAAAGAGCCTGCTTGGAAACATCTTTCCCTCCCCCCCCCCCAAATCCTCCCAAACCCTACACCCCCTTTCCTGCAGAAGGCTTGATAAAAATCCTCACCAATTTGCATAGGTGAACACAGACCCAAACCCTTGGATCTTAAGAGCAATGAAAAAGCAATCAGGTTCTTAAAAGAAGAATTTTAATTGAAGAAAAAGTAAAAGAATCACCTCTGTAAAATCAGGATGGTAAATACCTTACAGGGTAATCAGATTCAAAACATAGAGAATCCCTCTAGGCAAAACCTTAAGTTACAAAAAGACACAAAAACAGGAATATACATTCCATTCAGCACAACTTATTTTATCAGCCATTTAACCAAAACAGAATCTAACGCATATCTAGCTAGATTACTTACTAAGTTCTAAGACTCCGTTCTTTTTCTGTTCTTGGCAAAAGCATCACACAGACAGAGAGAAGCCTTTGTTTCTCCCTCCCCTTCACCCCCCAGCTTTGAAAGTATTTTGTCTCCTCATTGGTCATTTTGGTCAGGTGTCAGCGAGGTTATCTTAACTTCTTAACCCTTTACAGGTGAAAGGGTTTTTCCTCTGGCCAGGAGAGATTTAAAGGTGTTTATCCTTCCCTTTATGACAGCCCTCCTGGCCATGTGGATGGCAGTTTGAAGGACAAAATTATGTTTGTAACAGCCTTTGCATGACATTAAGCCCTTCTGGATGGAGCTGATGGCTCCTTCGTTCACCGACCAGTCTGCGATCCTAGCCACAATGCAGCAGGCATACAGTTTGTACATGGTGGAACAGAGAGAGATGGATTTCCAGTTGCTGGGGTCATCTTGCTCACTTTTTGTGTAGATGAGCACCATCATAGACTTCTTCCAGGAACTGGGAGTATGGCAGAACTGTTTGCATTTGTTGAAAATGGCAGTTAATACCAGGCAACTAGGGTCTCGGTTTTTTAGGAAGTTATAGTGAATGCCATCTTTTCCTGGGGTTGTGTTTTTTTGTGAGAGTAAGTCTGGTCACTATTTCTTGAGGTGGAAAAAGGCATATTTTAAGAAAATTGGAAGAACTTGCCATTCCACTTTTGCAAGCTGATGGCTCAGTTCTAGTGCTAGGGCTTGATCCTATGCTCATTGGGTCAATGGCAAAATTTCCATTTAATGATACTGGATTAGGACCCTAATGCAGACAACATTTTTCCTGGATTTGGTCCTGCAATTCTCCTGCATGCGAGACGCAATCTGACAGGAAATATGTACCCCATACCCAGTTGGCAGGGTATGGATTAAAACACTTCACTGGGGTGAAGTGATCCTGTGCTGCTGTAAAATAGGCCAAAAGCAGAAGGCTTCCAGCTCATTAAGTGGGAAGTGCATAGGTTGTGTGCATCCCTTGTGCAGTGTAGAGCTCAGTTCTGCAGTAGCAGTCTTTGCACAGAAGGGTGGGGTCAGAATGGGTTCAAGCAGAGGGTGGGATGGAGCAAGAGGATGTTCCGTAGTGTGGATCCTCTGTCCTCCTCTTTCTCCCACTCTGGAGGGACTCTTGAGGGCTGCAGGAAAATTATTTGTGAGAATGTTTGGAGAAAGCCAACACAAAGGTATAAACAGAGCCAAAGCAAATCCCATTTCTTTTTCCAGTGAATCCACACAGGAAACGATGCTGAGGTGTCACCCATCTCTACTCTCCATTGTGGCTTCTGGTTTGATGAAGAGCCAGATCAAGCCCAGCAGTGAATTGACTTTGAACAGTTGTTTTTAAAAGACACTTCCACATGGCATTCATAATTAAATGTTACTTAATACGGTCAACGCTTCTGATTAAGAACCAAAAACTAATTTTAAATCAATCCATGTTGTACTTAATATTCATTTGAATGCATCTTTATCTTCCTTCTGCCCCGAGATGTTCCTGTGCTTATTTATAGATCATACTGAGTCACCAGATACCCATAGCAACATAAATAGCTCTACGCATTTTATCTCGCTACTAACCAGATACCATAGAAAATGACAAATGGCTGAACAGTATTTTACTTTAGTACTAATATTTATAAATAAGAAAATATTGAGCTCTTTCACCCAACACCATTAAAAAGCTTTTATTTGGGCTTTTTTTTTTTTAATTCAAGAACAGATGGTTAGGAAACTGGTTGTCTGTTTTACTTAGTTAATTATTTCGATTCAAGTTAAATCCTACATAGCAAAGTTTTAAAGATTAAATACAAGACAGCAATGGTAAATAAAGTTAGGATCATCCCTTTCTCCCCACTCTGATAGACACAGAGGATGACAAGCATCTGTCTCATCTCCCTATGTTGTGGGCATCCTTTGATATAAAACTGAACAGAAATGGAGCTTCACTGCTCTAGGAGGGCATGAATGAATGAAGGCAGGATAGAGCCAAAGATGGGCACTCTATGCAGCATTATCCCTTCTGAAATTGGATTACCCTGGGAAAGTCCTTGCAGCATTAATGTCAGCATCTCCCAGCTTACTCAATCTATTCTCTGCTTCCTGCTTACGTGGGATCAGGATGCAGAAACCATGCTATAGAGAGAGGGGAGGCCTGGAAAGTAGTGTGGAGGGATTAACCTTCATGGAGATGCCTCTGACTTACACAAACATTGACCAACATCTGTGAGGATACCAGAAAACTTGTGTGATGGAGAGCCAAGCATCCTATTCCCTCTACAAGTATACAAACATCTTTCTCCCCCCCACCCTTCAATGGATGATAACTTGTGAACTCAATCTTTATACCTGTTGAGTTTCATGAATAAATTATCCACACCTAAGGGAGAGGATATAATCTGAGTTTATAAATTAAACCTAGGATATATGAAATAAGACCAACATGTTTATTTGTTTGTGTAAAAAGAACAGAACAGACACATCCACATTCTGAAAAGATAAATGGGGATTTCTGTTTTTTACATAAATCACATTTTTGTACCTGGATTACGATTATGTTCCATGGAGATGACTGTATTGCCTCTAAAGTTTCACAATAAATGTCCCCAACTATTAATTTCCTTTCTTTTCCTAAATGAGTCAAGCTCAGGTACTGTACCTTGTTTACAAAACATAGTTACAGAATCAGATTTTCAAATGTAGGGCCTACTTCTGATTTCACTTGCATTGATGTACATTAATGCTACCTCAAAGGAAGCAAATGTGGTACGCTGCTATACATATGCTGAAAGTGATATCAGAATCAGGCCCTTAGACATTCAGTTAATTGGTTAATGATTTCCAAACTATAATACAGATGTTCTATATCAGAATGTTTGTTTTAAAATTGACTCATGACCTTAACATTTATAAAATAAATAGTTACACGGCAAGAGAGCTGTTCACCAGTTAGTCCATGGCAAAAAAAAAAATTACTTTTCAAGGTGAAATCTTAAAAGAGGAGGTTATAAAGGAACAGATACAGTGGAAAAATAATTAGTAAGGTAAAATCCTTCAAATCATTGCAAACATACTTCACAACCTAGCTAAATGTAGGGTAAAATAATTTGCACCACTCCTATCTAGACTGGTGACTCAGTGCTACTATCTAACCCTAATAAGAGAGGAAACTTAAAATGATTTAGTAGTACATACTTAACATCTTCTGTAACCATGGTTTCATTTGTCTGCATGTAGAATATAGATAATTTGCAATTGAGACTGTAGAAAAATACAAGCTTTGTTTGCAATGGAGGTAAATAAATTTGTGATCTAGCTCTCATAGGGCCAGAATATGATTTTGTTTAAACTGGTGTAAATCAAGAGTAAAAATTCCATTAAAATTACCAGAATTACTCTGGATTTATTCCAATGTATCTGAAAGTAAAGTGTGGTTCATAATGGAGGGATGGTTGAGAAGTATAAGTGAAAGAGCTAACACATTCACTGTGTTTACTTTTCAGGTTTATAGACATTCCTCATAATTTTTCAACACAATCAAAAACAAAAGCAGCTCAAAGCACAATTCTGCATTTAGAATGAAAGTCACCTTAGTGTGATGAGCCACACAAGTCCCTGGGCTCTACTTAAATCCTTAAAGGGTGTGAAGAGGTCTAATGGTTTCTTTAGTGGTGCATACAGCCTTGTAATCCTTTAAACTAGATTGTGATATTCTTACAGTGGGTTGTGCCTTGGGCCTCAATCCTGAAAACACAGTAAGTGTTTGAGGGATTGGGGCCTTACTCACAAGTAATCCCATTGAAGGGTCTATATGTGAAGTAACGTGCTATTCCATGTAAGTGTATCAAAGTCTGCAATTCAGCGATTAAAAGAATTTACACTCTAATTAGAGAAGACCAACAAAGTGTAGCAGAGCCAACAGAGGCACAGAGAGATGGAAGGCAAAATTTTCAAAAGCACCAAAGTTGTTTAGGTGCCTAAATCTCATTGACTGTTAAAGTCAATGGGATTTAGGCTCCTATTTCTGTTAAGAGCTGTTGCAAATTTTATCCAGTGACTTGCACAAGTTCACACATCACATTAGTGTCAGCCCTGGGAATACAACCCACATCCACTGATTCCCAGTCCAGTGCTGTATATTAGACTAGACCTATATTAGGCTTAGACTTATGCGTAAAATTCGCTACAAAAATTAATAGTTCCACTTAAATTACTGTAACTATTGATTTTGAAGGGAGTTCAGAATTTAGCCCAGTGTCCTGCAGATATAGAATTGTTGGTTTCATATAATTTAATACATATTTTAGAAGTAGAAAAGCACCTTCAGTCATTTCAGAACAACTTTAAAATTTTATGACACTATTACATATGGGGAAAATACCTGCGTGATTGCTGTCCATTCTAAATTTAAAATTAGGGCATTCTGAAAATATACTTTTTATTACTTTGTAGATATTATGTTTATGTGCTAGCTTTATAACATAATGTAATATCCTATTTCTATCTTGATTGGCAAGAGAGAGGGAGGGTTGAGACGCATTCAACTTTTAGAGTTCAGACCAGCAAACTGAAGAAACAATTTTAACCACATGGGAAAAGATAAAAGAACATTGCAGAAGATAGGCAAGCAATTATTTTCTAGTACAGGTAAAAGAATTTCATCTGATCAGATTATGTGAAACAAGCAGAAATTGCCATGTGCTTGTAAAAGCTTAGCTAAACTTGTTAAGGACAAAGATAGTGCCGTTGGCAAAGTCTTAAGTGAATATGGTTGGGACCTGAACAGCTGTACACAGCTCAGCAAAGACAGAGATGAGTAAAAGCTCCCTGGCTGTTGGGCTTTGTAACCCAGATCTCGAATGCTATGATCCTAATCAGCTTATTTCATTTGTAGACCCCAAAAGACAATTATATATAATATTCGAGTGCTTATTTAATTGCGTTTCACTTTATAACTGAGCTACCAAAGACCTCTTTACTGAACGAAAAATAATATCCTGGACTATTGAAGTAATCTTTGGCAATAGCTGCCCAGTGGTTGTTTACAGAGCTCTAACACAAATCTGGATGTCTGCCTCAATGTTCTTGGAGACTTTGGGCTTTCAAATCCACTGACATTAGATAGGGCCTGATCCAACCTTCGAGCAAATTCCATTGAAATGCATGCAAGTCTTTCAACTGATTTTAATGGGAATTGGATTGGGCCATTAGAGTTCACTCCATACATCAACTAATGGAAGAAATATGCTAATGCAAAACTCAATAAAATGACCATATATTTTATAATTTGAAAAGAGCAATGCAAATTTAACTGATTACCGATCAGAATCATTTGTTGTGTCATCTAGAGCTGCGATGTCAACAAATGTTTAGAAATGGCACTGTAATGAGAGATCCCCAAAGGACGCCAATGTACTGAGGGAAAAGGAATTGACAACTGGGTATGTGACCTTCTATCCTCTAAGTCAATTCTGAACCAATGTCCCAGCATAGTACTATGGTGCACTGCACTGATAGAGATGCCATTTTTCAGATGAAATATAAACCTAAGGTCCCAGTCTATCTATCATCTCTCTAGCATGCTTATCACCATAGTATCTAAACTAGGTAAGTAACCTATGCTCATTAAAATCCCATGGTGCATTTTACAAATTAAAGGGTGTTAGATAAATTGATTGGTTTAAATTCCAACACTTAGTTCTGATGACGTTCTTTTATTGTAAATGTCCTCTGTAGTTTCAATTGGGTGAGTTAACATTCTTCGCCTCTTGTACTAATGTTTAGTGTTGTTTGTTCTGGTACTTCACTCTGCCTCAGAAATGGATGTATTTCAGTGGTATGTATACATTTGTGAGTCAGTTGTAAATGGATGTCAAGTTACAAAAAACACTAGGGGCACTTTTTATTCATTCAGATGCAATGAGGAGTTTGGGCTATTGTGCTGACAATACTGAGCATTGGAATTTAGGGGTATTTTTGTACTAGACCTATTCACTTTAATATGCTGAAAAGTAATTTTAACAGATCTCTATTTCTAGTTCGCCTTCATTTTTTTTTGTTGAAGAAACGAAATGCACAATAGTATGTCTGATTTCAGTTTTATATTCATGTAGATCTTGGCAGAAAATATGAGCTGCAAATTGAACAGCCTGTAAATCCTGTGTTCCAAACAATGACTATCAAATCTCTGTGATATCCAAAATTCTTGTTTCCTATTTCTGTACTTCCTAGCCAAATCAAAATTCATTTTTAAACCACTGATTTTACAAACATTTCCAGCATCCCCTGAGATCTTTACAACATCTTTAGATCTTTACAACAATTTAAAAATAAATTATTTTATAATCTTTGCAAAACATTGTGTTCCTTCTAGTGGACAAAATATTACTTGTAAACTGCCATGCATTTTAACCAAAACTGTAGCCCAGTGGTTATAGTCTTGCTTAGCATTGCATTGAAATCCCTTGTTTTTAATCTTGTAGAGTTTGCCTTTTCAATAAGCCAGATATCTTCAGGACAGCAGCATCCAAATAAATGGTTGACAATGGGGAGATCCAGAGCTGGCACCCAAGAGAAGGGGTGTAAAACTATGCAATACTAGAATCCTGGTTTTTTGCCATCATTGTGAAGAAGTTTCTCTTAGAATCAATATAGAGCCTAATGTATCTGGATAGCCATATTAATACAGATCAGGACCAAGATTTTTCATGGAAAGTAAAGTACTCATCCTTCAGACTCTTAAAACAATAAGTCCTCCTCCTCCTCTGGTTAGGGTCGGGTGTTTTGTCTCAGCAAGAACCCATCTCAGTTTACTCTGGCACGTCATTCCTTATTCATCTCATCCTTTCTAGTCAGCTCCATATGAAACCATAGCAACCTTTCCTACTGCACTGTTGGAAGCACAAAAATCAACCTCTGAAGATGAGAATAAGGGTGTCATTCCTTTTCCTTTCATCTGCTCTGTTTGAGCATCCCCAGTGCCTTGGTATCATCTGTTCCCTCTCGTTGCTTGGCTTTTGAGAGAGGCAAATTGAAGCACTACTTTCTTCACCACTAGGTTCTTTCTGCCAGAAAGAGGTGACTAATAAGTTATACTGGGGGAAGTAGGAAAGATAGTTTCTACCAAATTGTGTGCATCCTGTGCAATCCCTTTGAAATTAGTGCTTTGAAGTCAATGATCTTGCACAGGGTTTAAATCTGAGTAGAATTTGGCTCTTTGTTCTGAAATTGGGCCAGTCCTCTAGGGATCATCCATAGTCTTCCTTTCAGATTTAATCTTAAATCTTTATTTAACTCATACCCTCATTTTGCATATGATGAATTCTGTCATCTGGCTGCATAATTCCTCTTGGCACTTTCTTTCCTTAAGGTTTTGTATGTCCTTCCTTTGAGCCTCGGCATTACAGTACTCTACATTTTCATTCTAGAAGACCACATTCTTGTGGCTATATCCTCAGCTAGGACAGTATAGGGAGCTGAATGCCTTTACTAAAGGTTCCACTTTTCTGACCCTATGTTGTCTTTCTGTGGTTAGATACTACCTTTTGCTTAAGGTTATTTCTCCCTGTCCTAAGGATTTTGAAGTCAGGTGTCATTCCTTAGTTCACAAGTCTTTGTGCTTGGAGGATAATGACCCGATGTCAGAAGTTCTCAGTGTACACAACTCCCATTGGCTTGTGAATCTTTAAATGAAGTGTTTGTTTCTTCACTGAGGAGCATAATCTAGGGAAAGTATTTGTATTTAAACCTGAGTAGCTAGCTGGCTTTTGGGTGCATTTTTCACAATACTTCGAACTTTTTGTAAAATACTTTAAAGAACATTTACTGTATGCCTTTTCTAAAAGCTGTGCATGTTTTTCAAAAATCCACATATTACTATGTTATCCATTCCCTAAAATTGAACAAGAGTCATTAAAATTGGTCAGTCCTTGTAAACTGGAATATCAGATCACTCTAACCACGGCAGAAGAGAATATACTTTTTCTTTTGCATAAATTATTTGTGAGTACATTTTGATCATGTAGTATTTTAGATAGAATCTTTGATTAATATTTCATCAAAAATGTACAACTTCATTTAAGAGATTCAAGTTCCACTTTGATACAATGGATACCATTTGTGTGCATCATGTTCCATTCTGGGGGCATCAATCCCAGAAACATGGATACATTAGTGAAAAACAGTATAAAGCAACACAAATGATTAATGGGCTAGAAGATTTAAAGCAGAGGAACCTCCTCAAATGTAGGCCTCACCTACATGTTTTGAATCATATATAGTTTATGACATCAGGTAAGGTTCAAATTATTTTAAAAGAATTATTCCAGATTTGCACCAGTGTGACAGACACCCTGTGCATTAGTTTCACCTACTCATTTACCAAGCTCACCAGCTACTGTTGGATAAAAGAACTAAAATGTATAGCTTGGCTAAACAACTATGGGTGAAGGATATAGCTGTCTACAAGTATCTGAAGGGCAAAGACACCAAAAAGGGGAAGGAACTACTCAAGGAGGAGGCTTCTCAAGTTTTATCTTTCATAATAGAATAAATATCTAATACACCACCTTTTCTCAGAATACTGATAGCATGGACCTCCACCCTACCCACTGTTGATCAAATGACATCCCTGTAATAACTACAGCAGTTGCTTACATGGAAAACTGATACTAGACCGTATATGATACATTGTAGCTTCTTTTAATGTATTTTAGCAACTGGAACCAGCCACCTCTCTGCAGACTACTAATTGTCTGTGGACCACATTTGGGACCACTGCATTAGGGAATAATCTTGTACTGGTTAATTGGTATGGAGAACCAAATAGGTTTTTCCTATCTATGTTGTTTATTATTTGTGCCACTCCCAAAGTTGTGCTAAACTCTTTACAGAATGCACTCTAAACAAGGGAGTCCACGGGATTATAACTAACAGCAATGAGATACAGTAAGAGACAACATAGGATGGTGACTATAAAGAACTAGTGACTATGGATTAGTTTCCAAAAGGAAACAGGGATAACCCCAGTGGCAGAGACATTTGCAATAGGACCTGAAAAACTGTAGTGTACACACATGCTATAGGGAACACTTTTCCATGTAAGGGGATGGTTTAGATTACCTAATTGTTTGTTTCCATGTCTAATTTATATGATACTGTTAGCATCAGGACCAAAGAGAATAACTACATATAACTAAAATTACATACAGAGCTGGCAAGTGTTCTTGGTTCCCACTGATTAAACCCGATTAAAAAGTTACAATCATATGTATACCTCCTTTTTTACATAAAATCTAAAATCTTTGAAAACATAATTCAATTTCAGTTCATGTATTGTGTTAATTAATTCATTTATAAAGCCTTAGCAGTTAATTCACTTCATTGTTTAAAGGCTTAACTTTAAAATTTTCATTAAATTTCACTTCATGTACTGCACTCATTAATTTATTCATTTAAAAAGCATTTGTAATTTATTGCCTTTATCCTTTGTACAGTTAAAAAGTTACTATATTTTGTCTTCCAATAGTCATAGAATCATAGAAATGTAGGACAGGAAGGAATCCTGCACAGGGGCAGCACTAAATATTATCTAGACCATCCCTGACAGATGTTTTGTCTAACTTGTTCTTAAACCCTCTAATGACAGTGAATTCACAACTTTCCTAGATAATATGTTCCAGTGCTTAACTACCCTTGGATTTAGGAAGTTTTTCGTAATATCTCACCTAAATTTCCTTTGCTTCAATTTACTGCTGCATTAGTTATCCTGTCCTCAGTGGACAAGGAGAACAATTTATCATCCTCCTCTTTATAACAGCCTCTTACATACTTGAAGACTATTGTTATGTCCCCCCTCAGTCTTCTCTTCTCCAGACTAAACAAACCACATTTTTTTTCAATCTTGCTTCATAGGTCATGTTTTCTAGACCTTTAATCATTTTTGTTGCTCTCCTATGGACATTCTCCAATATGTCCACACCTTTCCTAAAGTGTGGTGCCAAAAACTGGACACAATACTCCAGTTGAGGCCTTTTCAATGCTGAGTAGAGTAGAATTACTTCATATGTGTGTTACAACACTCTTACTAATGCATCCCAGAATGTCTTTTTTTGCAACATTATTACATTGTTAACTCCTATTTAGTTTGCAGTCCACTAAAATGCCAGATCATTTTCTGCAGTACTCATTCCTAGGCAGTCATTTTCCCATTTTGTATTTGTGCTATTGATTTTTCCATCGTAAGTCTAGTACTTTGAGTGTATCCTTACTGAATTTCATCCTGTTTATTTCAGACCATTTCTCTAGTTTGTCAAGATCAAAAGTGCATGCAACCCCACGCAGTTTGGTATCATCCGCAAACATTGAGTGTACTCTCTATGCCATTATCCAAATAATTTATGAAGCTATTGAATAGAACCAGACCCAGGACGGATCCCTTTAGGACCCTGCTTGATATGCCCTTCCCACTTGACTGTGAATCTTTGATAACTACTCTGTGAGTATGGTTTTCCAGTCAGTTGTGCACCTACCTTATAGTAGGTTCGTCTAGGATATATTTCCCTAGTTTGCATATGAGACGGTCATGTGAGATGGTGTCAAAAGTCAAGATATATCACTAAAGTCAAGATATATCACATTTGCTACTTACTTGTATTCACAAAGTTTGTTACCCTGTCAAAGAAGGATATTAGGTTGGTTTGGCATGATTTGTTTTTGACGAATCCATGTTGACTGTTACATATCACTTTATTATCTCTAGGTGCTTACAAATTGATTACTTGATTATTTGCTCCATTATCTTTCTGGGTAGCAAAATTTAGTTGACTGATCTATAATTCCCAAGGTTGTCCTTATTCGCCTTTTTTACAGAGAGGTAATATATTTTCCCTTTTGCAATCCTCAGGTATCTCTCCCTTCCTCCATGTATTCTCAGAGATAATCATTAATGGCTCAGAGATCTCTTCAGCCAGTTCTTTAAGTGTTCTAGGATGTATTTCATCACACCCTGCTGACTTGAAGACATCTAACTTGTCTAAGTAATTCTTAACTTGTTCTTTCCTATTTTAGTCTCAGATCCTATCCAATTTACACTGATGCTCACTATATTAGTCATCAGATCACTGCTAACCTTTTTGGTGAAAATTGAAACAAAAAAGGCATTTAACACTTCAGCCATTGCTGCGTTTTCTGTTATTGTCTTTCCCTTCTCATTGATTAATGGGCCTACGCCATCCTTGGTCTTCCTCTTGGGTCTAACGTGTTTGTAAAATGTTTTCTTGTTATCTTTTACGTCAATAGCTAGTTTAATCTTGTTTTGTGCCTTGGCCTTTCTAATTTTGTCTCTACCTTCTTGTGGGTTTTATATATATATAAAATATATTATATTCTTTTATATATATATATTTTTTTTTCATACTTTTTAATTTGACCTAGTTTCTACTTTTCATGTGACTCTCTTTTGAGTTCCAGGTCATTGAAGACCTTCTGCTAAGCCAGAGTGGTTTCTTATACTTCCTATCTTTCCTATGCATTGAGAAAATTTGCTCTTGTGCCCTTAATAACATCTCTTTTAAAAAGTGCCAAGTCTCCTAAACTCTTTTTTCCCTTAGAGTTGCTTCCCATGGGATCTTACGTACCAGTTTTCTGAGTTGCTAAAGTTTTCCTTCTTGAAGTCCATTGTCTTTATTCTGCTGTTTTTCCTTCTACCAATCCTTAGAATAATGAATGCTGTCATTTCATGATTACTTTCTCCCCAGTTGCCTTCCACCTTCAAATTCTCAAATAGCTTTTCCCTGTTGGTCAGGATCAAATCTATAACAGCCTTCCCCCTTGTTGCTTTCTCCACCTTCTGTAATAAAAAGTTGTCCCCCATGCATTCCAAGAACTTCTTGAATAATCTGTGCTCTGCTGTATTATTTTCTAAAACATATCTGGTTAGTTGAAGTCCCCCATCATCACCAAGTCCAGTGCTTTGGATGAGTTTGTTATTTATTTAAAGAAAGCCTCATCTTCCTCTTCTTCCCGGTTAAGTAGTAGCTCTCCTACCTGCTTCCTGAGAGAATCTACTGGTAGACACGTATCACACTGGATGGTCTAACCAGTCTGGCTTTCTGCAACGGGAAAGGCAGGCGACAGTCTCTGCAAATCCACACCAGGACCAGCAAGAATCTCCAAGCAGAATTAAAAAGACATTAAAAAAACCTCCAAGTCCTTTTTTCACCTCATCTCAACATTTTCCTTCCCTCTCCACATTGCGCACTTCTGGAATTGTCAGTGACTCACCAAAAGTCTCTCTATAGAAGGCAGCATCCCTGACCTCACTAATTCTTCTCATTACTACTATATGAAGTAGATTGGTTAAAGCCATCAGCCGTCATGCTGCAGTGGGAGGCTCATGTTTTCCAGAGCAAGGAATTTATTTAGTGGATAATTTCAGATGTCTGCTTTTTCTGAAAGCAATAATAATTTCTAACTAGATACCATTCTGAGAAGTGATGAGAAATAGTATTGTATCTAGTATGGATATGCATTTGGTTAGCTGCACAATTAATACTGCATGAACTGTATTAAGCATCCTGTATTTTTAACAGTTGTTTTATAAAGGGAAAACTGAGAATATTTAGCACAATTACCATTCACATTAGAGCTATATGATATTTCAACATCTGGTAAGTATTGTCAATTGTCATCTACAGGCCCCCTGCTAAACTGAATCTATTCAGACAACCAGAATCGTGACTACCAAAGGTTGAAAATTATGTGCAAGAGAGATAAAAGATGCACAAACATGGCTTTGCCTGCGTCAACAACAAGAAGAAAGGTTTTAAGTAGACTGTAATATAGTAAAAAGAAAAGGAGTACTTGTGGCACCTTAGAGACTAACCAATTTATTTGAGCATAAGCTTTCGTGAGCTACAGCTCACTTCATCGGATGAAGTAAGCTGTAGCTCACGAAAGCTTATGCTCAAATAAATTGGTTAGTCTCTAAGGTGCCACAAGTACTCCTTTTCTTTTTGCGAATACAGACTAACACGGCTGTTACTCTGAAACCTGTAATATAGTAGACTCTGTGGACCAGACCCTGTCTCTCTTCATGGTTATTCCAAAATCAGGCTCAAAGGATCACCGTAAAAGCAGCACTCATATTCTGGTTTGCCTGGGAGGCACACAAAATCACAGCACATATGCCCACACAGATTATTCAAGCCAGAAGCATGATTAAAGCAAGAGGGACAGAGCTAACTGAGGTCTTGGATAGATCAGGGAAGTTTAAGCTACAACACACACATCGTGCCTCTAAACCCCATCCCTTTATGACTTTAAACTCTGAGGACTTGCTGAAGGACTGTTTTTTAGCCAGGGTCAGGACACAATATTTACAACTTGGTTTTGGTATTTTGGACATATATATATCCAAAACATGAAGATGAGATTTTTGCCTCTCGTTTTTACTTTAAGAGATACGAAAGAATCAGAACTTGTAAATTTGTGCCTGTGATAGAGTGGGAGTAGTGTAGGGCTGGCTCACCACTCTGTACACTTTGTAAGTATCCCTTCGTGGGCCAAATTGGGAGATGATTGATTAGGACTGGGTGATTAATCAGTCAACAAGGTGGGTGAGCTCATCAGCTGGAGACTGTTTAATGGGAGACAGGAAGGGAGAGAAGGGGGCTGAAAGAAAGGCAAAAGAAGCTCAGGATCTCAGGGAGATGAGACAGCTCTCTCCCATCCTGTACCTACATGGATATGTTGAAGCTTGGGAAAAGCCTTAAGGTGATGGGATGTGAGGCTGTGTAAGAGATTGTGAATAAAGTACACTGGTGAATTTACATAAGGGTGTATGAGGACTGTTGCAAAAAGAAATCCAGGGTGTGGGATCGTACCATGTGACAGTGCTTGGGTCTCGGTGCCCCACAAGGATACAAGACTTTTACCCTTGTAATGAACTATGTAGATTTCATTTAAATATTTCTCCTTTTCTCTTCCTAAATTAAAAATAGCAAGAGCTATAAGTTTTTCTGTATCTAGCAGCAGGCATGCATATCCAGGCTCAGTACAGAGGTTCTCCCCAAGGGCTGGGAGGAAAAAGAATTCTCTGCCATGCCCTCTCTTCCTCACCCAACCTATGGACCAACAGCCAGGCTACTCGGCTGCAACTATTAGCTCCTACATGCAGTTTGCCTATTGCCACCTGGGACAAATGGCGACATACTCATCTTTGTGTATCCAGAATCATGCTCCCTTACTCTTTGAAGAGGGCCTCGTTAGTTCTGCTGCATCCAGAGTTCTTCATGTCCATTGAAGGATTTGCACATTAGCATTTAATTTCTGCACTTGGTTCACAGTTGATCATCTGGGTTAAATTCTGAAATTGGCATGTGGGGATTAATCTTTACATCTTTCATTACATTTAAAATCCCACAGCCCCACTCCATGCTTTGCTTTGAACTTTTCAGGCTGGATATTTTTGTGAGTTATAGTGGTGCACATGGAATTTTATTTAACTGCAGAGTTCAGGTACAAGGGCTCATTGTCTGTTATCCTGAAGAAGGAGGAAGACACTAATCTTTGTGACAGAAAGATGGAGTAGAGGAGTGTGTAGTTCTAAAACATCCCTTAAGAACATAGAGTCAAAAAGATCCATTTTAAGGTGGCACCGCTAAAAAAGTTCGCCTTTGTTACTCTTTCTCATTGCTGCTTATAAACTAGTGTTGATGTCATGTGTTAGACACTTCGATTGCAGTGTTAAATGCCTATTCAATTCAACCATTAGCATTAATTTGATCAGTATTTTAACTGGACATTCAAATTATCATCTTTCTTACTACAAAGTAATTGCTCGAGAAATTAGAGATGAACTCTAAGTAGGCATTTGCATAATATTTTCAGCCTAAAAACTCTAGTTCTTGCAATTCTGATTTTTATCAATACTGAGATTTTTCCCCTCAGCCGAATTCGTGAAGTGTTTTAGTTCTCAGAAATTCTGAGTTCCAGTACATATCGCTATTAGTTCGGGACCAGATCCACAGCTAGTGTAAATTGGTGTAGCTCCATTGACATCAGTGGCACTATCCCAATTTACACCAGTTTAGTATCTGGGCCCTTTGATCTTGCATTTACATTGTGCACTTTACCCTGTATGAGTTATAACAGCTTTATAACTCCTGCGGAAAAGGACCTAGGGGTGACAGTGGACGAGAAGCTGGATATGAGTCAGCAGTGTGCCCTTGTTGCCAAGAAGGCCAATGGCATTTTGGGATGTATAAGTAGGGGCATAGCGAGCAGATTGAGGGACGTGATCGTTCCCCTCTATTCGACATTGGTGAGGCCTCATCTGGAGTACTGTGTCCAGTTTTGGGCCCCACACTACAAGAAGGATGTGGATAAATTGGAGAGAGTCCAGCGAAGGGCAACAAAAATGATTAGGGGTCTGGAACACATGACTTATGAGGAGAGGCTGAGGGAACTGGGATTGTTTAGTCTGCAGAAGAGAAGAATGAGGGGGGATTTGATAGCTACTTTCAACTACCTGAGAGATGGTTCCAGAGAGGATGGTTCTAGACTATTCTCAGTGGTAGAAGAGGACAGGACAAGGAGTAATGGTCTCAAGTTGCAGTGGGGGAGGTTTAGGTTGGATATTAGGAAAGACTTTTTCACCAAGAGGGTGGTGAAACACTGGAATGTGTTACCTAGGGAGGTGATAGAATCTCCTTCCTTAGAAGTTTTTAAGGTCAGGCTTGACAAAGCCCTGGCTGGGATGATTTAATTGGGGATTGGTCCTGCTTTGAGCAGGGGGTTGGACTAGATGACCTCCTGAGGTCCCTTCCAACCCTGATATTCTATGATTCTATAAGCTATTTCTCTGTCATGTATATGTATGTAATATTTTCAGTGCTGTACTTGGTCATATCACTTCCTTTTTTGCCTTTGAAATGAACATTACTATGTACCCCTCCCACACATAACACAACCACCACCCCCAATCACTGATTTGATTTAGGTCTCAGTTCTGTGCCCATTGAAGTAAATATCAAAACTCCAACGGAATTTCATGGTTTAGGATTAGGCTTTTAACACATCTATGCCCCTGCCCAGCCACTTAACACTGAAAGAGGAGGAAGAGTGGACCTTCTGACATTACCGGGCAATGGATTAGCCTTCAGATATAGGTGATAGTTTATAGGTAGACTTGGAAGAATTAGATTTTTGTTGGTAAGTGTCGATAAACTTAGATTTCAGTGTAGATGCACAACGGACACACAAAAAAATCCATCCATAGCAATGAAAATTTAGAGATAGGTAAAGTAAGAAAACTGCTGCTTGAGAACTTACTAGAGTTTGGTTTAAGAATATTTACTTTGTATATTTTGACATGTGATGTTGACAGTTTGTGTTATAACCGTTATAAAGCTTGAACTTTTTGAATCTCAATGTCTGCTGTCATTAAATAATCGTTGTTTGACACCCCCTATAATTTCCCACAACAAAATTTAAATAGATAAAAATTGAAAAAAATGCTTAAAAGCAAGTATCAAGAGTATCCGTCAAAATTGTAAAAAAAATTAAAAGTCGATTTATAGGCACGCTGCTGTCTCTGTAGATGGTCTTTCTTTGGTATTAGGCATTCAAACTAGCAATTCTGTTTGAACATTCCAGTGTAGAATAACACACACACACACACACACACAGTCCACTGTGCAATCGTCCCACACATAATCAGTGTTTTACTGTAGCGCAATAAAAAAAACAAATAAATAAATACTTGGGGTATCTGATGGGTCAGTTTGTTTATTAATATATTTTAAATGGATGGGCACTCTGTAACTGAAGAGTAGTAAAAATTCAGATAAATATATGAAATTAATTAAAATGAATTAAACCTTAATTTTCCTTAAAATATGTGGCGTGGCACATATGTGGTGATGTATTTATTGCCAATCGTTTGGGATCGTTGTTTATTTCTTAAGTGTTGATGATGAGTTGAATATTATCAGATGCAATGAACAATGTATATTTTATGATAAACACTCAAATCTACTGGAAAAAAAAATTTCAAAATAAAGCAGAATTTTAATTCCAAATTCTCATGAATGATTTCATGGTAGCTGCCTTTCTGTGCTTGCGCTACTCCACAATGGTAATTTCCAAACACAGAATACCCTTAGATTTTCAACAGGCAGGTGACATGGTTCTGACAGCTTTACATTTTGTGTTTTCTTAATTATGGTTTATTTAGAATTTTTCCCCCTTACTGATTTACAACCTAGCAGTTCACAGTTAAGGGGTTAGAAAGTTGAGGCCTTTGACAACTGCTAAGTAGATAATTCCATTCTTTTTAATTTCCGTTATTTCAATTAAGATTTGACCAAGGGAAAATTTCTTCAAATGTTTTGCTAGAAACAATTGTGTGGAACTAGGGAAAAAAATTTTGGTGTAGAATTTATTTGTGACAGCCATAATCAAGCTTATTTTCGAATATATTTATGCATATCTCAGTAAGTCTTGTGTGTGCTGTGTAGCTCTCAGGGTATTTATTTGTACCAATTATTCTGGTCTTTCAACCAGTAAAACTATGTAGGAGGGGTTTAAATCAGGTCCTATTTTGCTTACACATTTACTTATTTTGCTAAGGATGTCAGATACCATCATGTCATTTTCCATCATTCAGCAGTAAGGAGCACAAATACATTTATAATTCTTAATATTTCCTGCTCTGATCGGTTAAAGTAACTGTAACATTTGCTGCATATGGTTATATTTGTGTGTACAAAAATAAGTTTTGCTTTTTAATGTAATGCAAATACTCCAAATTCCAAACATCACACAATAAAAAATGTTTATAGAGTCAAGGAAATGAAAACTTCTATATTACCCCACCTGTTTCTTATATTGAAATTCATGGTCTGATTTCAGCTGTTCAGTAGCTGCCCTTATTGTGTGTGTCTGTCTGTGAATACAGCTATACAGATTAGTGGATACTTTGGTGTCTGATATTTATCCATACCTAAACGTAATGGTTAGGAAAAAAATAACATTCCCTTACCTCAGTGTATATATATAAATCATATGTGTTTTGAGGCTGCTATTTTTTTTTTGAAAGGTGCTCATATTCTTGCAGAAGAGAGTACAATACAAATTGCTCAAAGTAAAAATGAAGCAATAAATTATGACAGGCATATGTTTCTGGGTTATTCTAGCATGCTTGGGTGGTATTAGAAGGCACAAGGCTGATTGGCTTTATCTGCTTCTAAGAAGTATAATAATCCCCTAAAAATGCAATGCCTGCAATGTCTTACTTACATTATGCAATGAAATATAAGAATAGAAGTAGGAAAATGTCTTGACTTGAGCATGACGACATTCACATGTCACAGAAAGCTCCAATTGCACCTACAGTTCTGAGGACATTTCATTAGTGGTCATAGGGAAAGAAGAACGCAGACCTCAAACTGTTACCTAATACACTTTTACTTAATTATCAACGGGGCTGGTTTCCAGTATTTGGGAGTGGGTGAGTTCTGTTCATTCCCTCTAAAGCACCTGACATTGGCCATTGTCAGAAGACGGGCTATTGGGGTAGATGGGCCATTGGTCTGACCCGGTATGGCCGTTCTTATGTTCTGTGCTGACGAGGGGGGCTTGATCCTGTGAAGTATTCATCATCACATGTCCGGTGAGGAGCATCCCCAATTCTTAATGTCATGTGATCATCAAGGAAGCTACAGTACAAAAAAGAATATAGTTCATTTACATTATAACTGGTAGGAAGTTTCCTTCAAAGTGTCCATGCTCTGATGCAGGAAACTAGATGCTTATTCACACGTGGCTAGATTTTAAGGCCAAAAAGTTATACACTAGGGTGCAAAGGCACTTCAGTAATACTACTACTACTACTAATAATAATAATTAGTAATGCAAGGCATAGAACTTCACCTATGATTCCTGCACCAGTACCATAAGTTCAGGTTGAGCTGGAGAAGTCAGTAGTTCCAGCTGCTTTTGAGTGAAATTAAGGGACAAATTGTGGCAGTTAGCCACTCACTCTAATATGGGCAGCGTACAGCCACACTACCCCCTGGGAAGGGACTGTGACTTGTGGAAAGAAGGAAGACTACTGTGTGCTGGGGGAATCTCAGACTGCACCATCCTTTACAATAGCATAACCTGCTGCCCCCCCCACCCCCCAGTGTAACAGGTCTCTGACACTTCCCCCCTTCACCTCTGCTGTCCGCTGGAGCACTCCACACCTCCAAGAGCATGCCAAGGAAGCAGTTGCTGTATTCCACCAAGTGCAGACCCTCATGTGAGCTATTACAATATATAGAGGCTCATTGTGTGTGCTCCCTCCTACCCCAGCACCTGTGCACAAAGGCTCTATCACTTTTGAACAAATCATTCAACTTCCTTTCAGATTTCAAGTAACTTGACATTTTAACAAGTCTTTCTCTACCCACAGCCTGCTAGCTTCACTACTGCTAAAGGATCAAGATTCTTTCAAGCAGTACAAATATTAATCTTACATTATTACTGTACTAAATGTTCAATTGATTTGAATATTAAAATAGCCTAGGGACTGTTCAATAAAATATGTGATTACAGAAATAGTACAGCCCATTCCATCATAGACTAGCTCCTATGCATAACTTAAGCAATTGCAGATTATGGGCCTAATCCTGCAAGGAGCTGAGCATCTCCTGCTGTGCTCCCTCAACAATCCTCTTCTTCAGAAAAGAGGCCTGGGACACCAAAGAATGAGATTGCATTTGCCACGTAACCCACAAAAGACATTAAAAGAGGTCCCTTTCTTTCTCATGGTTAATCTTGAGAATATTTGCTATTATGACATCAGCATGCTTTTTAATCAATTTTCATTCTGTGCCAATATTTCTCCTATATAATAAGTATCTCCTTTTCTCGGCACAGTAGCTTTAATGGTCCATGGCCATGTATACACACACACTTCTCTTTCTTTATACATTATGGGTCAGATTCTCAGCTGCACCCAATAAGTGTCAGGTACACCAAAGAAAGGGTAGGAGGTGGTGCGAAGAATCCATTTGTGGCTCCCAATCATGGGGCTGATTCTTCATTGGCTTAGTCCTCTCAGTGTACTTTAAAGAAACTTCAAAGTAGGTCTAGGTACATCACCAGCCAGTGTCCCTGGGGTTCATTTCAGCAGCAGGGGATTGCTAATATACAGGGATATTCCAGCCACATCCCCTTGAGGATGGAAGGGATGATGTGGGGCTGGTACAGCTGGATCTATAACACTTGAGGATTTCCCCACACTAGCAAAATCCTTAGCTAGCAGGGTCTTATTTATCTACAGGTCCTCCATGGGACTTAACAAGCACAAAAAGACATAGCCCACCAGATAATTTGACACATTGTCTTTTAAATCCTCTAGCAATTAGAGGATGAAACCCTTACAAAACAATAAATACCTGAGCAAGTCTGACATTGCCATGACTAGGGAGCAGTAATACCCATATGAAACAGCTTGTCTATATGCTGCAATTGATACTTATGTTGCTAGTGGGAAAGAAGACAAACTCATTAAGGCCCACAGCATAATTTTGCAATGAGACTCTAGGAGAATCATTATTTGCACAATACTCCATATTATCCACATCCTAAGGAAAGAATATCCCAATTTCACTCATGAGCACAAGTCTTTAACATGATGGCTTATGCTGCTGTTCAGCTGGCTGTTGAGCTGCCTAATTTTGTATATCTTTACAAACATCACAAAACAAAGTTCTGTGACTACAGTGCAAGGCAACCTGCCATATATTCAGAATATCATCAGAATATTTTTTTGTCATACAGGCAATGCAAATGCTATAAAAGATATATTTTTCTGATTTTTGTGTAAGAATCATAGTGTGAAAATCAGAATTAAAATGTGATGTGTGATCCAGAGTTTATAATTTCAGAATCACTCCACTATAGAAACATTTCTCTCACTTAAAATGTTTGTATTGTTCATCTGAATAATTTTTACTCACTCAAGTAAATTTTACCAAACACAATGGGATCACTTGTAAATAAGGCTTGCTCACATCGTTTAGATTATGCTAATTTGAACTACTTTGAAATTATTTATCATGCAATTTAATGTTAAGCATGCAAGATGCCTGGAAGGGAAAATGTAACATCACTTATGGTTTCTAGACTTTAGAATATTCGTTAGAAGTTTAATAGAATTCAGGTTTTCTGGACTATAATTCATTTTGTAGCAAACCGCAATTGAATTGTTACACTATAGCTCTCAAGTGGCAAATTGTTTCAAGAGCTCGATGAACAGTCACATTTACACAATCTGATTGGCTACCCTAAAGGCAGAAGCAATTTAATTATGCTAATATGCATATAATTTCAGAAATCTGAACTCACCATTCCAAAACGTAAGTGTATATTGTCTCTTTAAAGAACCAGTCTTAAAGCTGTCAGGTTTCATGTTAAAAAGTGAAGGTTGACAGATTTGTAATTGTCAGCTTTAGCAAGCTAGTAACATTCATAAGTTTCATAATAGTGATGAAACATTTCATTTGACAATAAATACAGTGCTGAATATAGTGATAACCTTGATTGAGTATAACATGGCTGTGGAAACATTCCAGAAAATTAGGTTTTGCATCTTAATGTAGAATTCATAACAATCTGGGGGAAATTATTTGAAAATTTGCTCATTAAGAGCTCAATATAAAAAACATTTTGTTTGCATTGCCTAATAAAATGGGCCAGTAGATACATAATTTTTTTCCTGGAGTGTGTATTTTCAGCTTAAAATGTTCTGGTAGCTTTATGGCACAAATTACTGGAAGATGCTATTTTATGTCACAATAATCTATTTGATATGAAGATTTGTTCTTAAAATTGAGTAAACAACTGGAAATCTGCATAGGACAATAGATTACTTCAGCTGTTTATCAGTTTTATTTTTAAAAAATATGTGACAACATCCATTTATTGTCCATTGCATGTGGTTAAAGTCCTAATCGCACATTGAAAAAAAGCCGTTTACTACAAATTTGAAAGATTCCTATTGTTTAAACAAGAAATCAGTATTAGCATACCACATTATTTTTTGGCTCTTTAAGTTTGGAGAGGGAGACTACAGTTGAAATAAGTTAATTGATTGAAACTCAGGACTGTGTGTCAGAAGATCTGCCTTTTATTCCTGGCAATGCCACTGATTTACTCTCTGGTCTTGGACAAGTTACTTTACCTCTGTTTCTCCATGGGTAAAACAAGGGTAATAGTATTTTCCTCACAGGGAGAATGTAAGGTTTAATTAATGTTTGTAAACTGCTTTGAAGTCCTCAGATGGGAGGTGCTATTTAAGTACAAGGTGTTATTATCGCACTTGTCAGGGTTCCTTCCCCACTCTGAACTCTGGGGTACAGATGCAAGACCCCCTAAGCTTATTTTTACCAGCTTAGGTTAAAAACTTTCCCAAGGCACAAATTCCACCTTGTCCTTGAATAGTATGCTGCCACCGTCAAGTGATTTAGACAAAGAATCAGGGAAAGGACCACTTGGAGTTCCTGTTCCCCCAAAATATACCCCCATGCCCTTACACCCCCTTTCCTGGGGAGGCTTGAGAATAATATCCTAACCAATTGGTTACAAAGTGAACACAGACCCAAATCCCTGGATCTTTGGACACTGAAAAAAAAATCAATCAGTTCATAAAAGAAGAATTTTAGTCCCAAGAGTGAACGAACACAGAAACAAAGAACCCGAAACAAAGCCTCTCTCCCCCACCCCCACCCCAGATTTGAAAGTATCTTTTGTCCTCATTGGTTCCTTTGGTCAGGTGCCAACCAGGTTATTTGATCTTCTTAACCCCTTACAGGTAAGGAGGAATTTTAGGCTACCCTTATGGTTATGACAGCACTCTAATGTTGTTTATTTTTATGCACACTTTACAGAAGATAGCTCAGGGACCATAAGGAGGTGCCATGGTGGGAGGGAGAAGTCCCTGTGGGACTGCTCCAGCTTGTATAACCTGTAACAGCCCTTAGACTGGTCTAAATGGTGTCAAGGGCTGTTACAACTTCCAGCTGCTCCATAATTGGGGAAGTGGAAAGCTGGATTAGAGCCATCTTCTCCCTACATCCTCCTCAGCTGCTCTAAGTGTAAGTCTACACTACAATCTGAGGTGTTATTGCAGCTTGGATAAACATACCCATGTTAACTTTTTCCATGGTAGAGTATAAAAACAGTGTAGACGCATGTAGTCCCCAGGGTCCCCAACATGCTTGTACAGCCTGTGTCTACACTGCTATTTTTAGCCAAGCTAGCGCAGGTAGAGCTAGCACAGGTATGTGTACCAGAGTGGCAGTCGCATCTCAGATTGTGTGTAGGCTCACCCTAAGTGTCTGTTTAGTATTTAGCATAGTGATATATGTTTTTAAGAAGTCATTTGTCCATTTATAAGTTTTATAGTATATAACTGTATAGTTGTGTATCTTTAAAGAAGACATTTTTAGGAATATAAAATAGAGGGTTGATATTATTGCACATAATACCTGTACAGGACTTTGCGTCTTCAAAGGGAAGATGGGACACCTCCTTAGCCCCCACTGTTTCAGTTTTGTGTATGAAAGTGATAGTTTCATATTCTGTCGATTACTCATAGTTCAACTAGTTATATTGAAAGCCACCCTACTACCTTCTATGAGGCCTGATTAATTAGATCATCTCTTTACAGGAAAGCACTTAAGCACACGCTTAAATCTAAGCATGAGCTGAAGTTCCATTGAAGTTGGATTGTACACTTCTTGGGACAAAGACCTGTCCTATTTATGCCTGCAAAGCATCTAGCACATATATGTGTAGCATATGCATAATAAAGCTCCTATGAGTCTTGAGTTGAAAATTATGGAACCAAGGTGATGGTGTGATTTGCAAATAGTTTCCCTAAGTTTCTTGTCTTCTGAAGAACTACAGACATGTTTAAATGTTACTTTTTATGACAGAAGGCACCCATGACCATAGTATTTGTGTTGTAAGCATTGTGCATATTTAGTCTCACACATATTTTCAGAGCGGGTTGAGTTGTACAGCAGCTGTTAATACTGGCTGATGATTCATGTAACTCAGCGCAGTGTAACTATAGTATTCCTTATTCTGAGAAATTTAAGGATATATGATAGCAAAAGTAGTAAAAGGAAATCATTTTTATCTTCTGACCCTATTATCAATAGAGATAAAATGTAGTTCTGTGGCAAACCCAGTTGGTACAAACCTACCGTACTCACAGTGTGGCGAGCTTAGGTTTGCCACCTATTTAAACTATTATCTGGTTGTTCAGTTTACTGAGTGTCAACTCTGCTGTATGGTCAGGCAGGGATACAGCATAAGACTAGGAATCGAAACCCTGGAAAAGAATTGCTTGTTCTTTTACTGACTCACTGTGTAAATTTAGGGTAAATCACATACAGGAATATAGCAACTGCCATACCAGATTACCAATGATTCCTCAAATACAGAATCATGTCTCGGGTACTGATTTGTACTGTGTGCTTCACAGGAAGTCCCAGGAAATTCCATAATGGACAATTATGCTCTAACCAAATAAGAGATAAGTTTCTTTTTAACCCCTGTCAATTAGAGGTGGGATTACACTCTGGAACTTGAGAGATTATAGCTCTTTTATTTTAATGTAATTTTGCATGGCTTCATTATTCGTATAAAAATCTAATCCTTCTTTTGATGCTACTGTGCTGTTGGCCCCGGTGCTATCTATTGGAAGTGAGTGCCACAGGCTAGCTATGGAAAAGAACTATACAACATTTATTTGCCTTTATACTTCTATAATTTATGGGTTTCTTATTCTTGTATTGGGAGGCAGTGTTGCCTAGTGGACTGTGCTGTGACTCCCGAAACCTGGGTTCCATGTCTAGTTTCGTTGCTGGGTGGGTGACCTTGGGCAAGTCACATGCCTGCTCTGTGCCTCAGTTTATCCACCTGTAAAATGGGAATAATGATACTGACCTGCACTATAAATTGCTTTGAGAGCTGCAGATGAAAAGCGCTAGATAAGAGCTAGGAATTTTATTATTATTACTTTATTATAAGAAAAGGTCAATAGGAGAACACAATTTACCTTTTCTAGACTTGATTATTTTGCATACTTGATCATATCCCCCCTTTTCTATCCCCTGCAAGCTAAATAGTCCAAGTATTTTCAGTCTTTCCTCTTTCAGTGTCTCTAATAATTTTCATTGCCAACCTCTACTCCTCTCCCTCCATTTTTGTTACTTATGTCTTGAGAAATGGTAGAAAGAACTGAATGCCCTCTTCCAGGATAGAGCATCCACAAGAAGATCCAAGAGGAGAAGTTGCAGCATCCATTAAATCTAGGCCCTTATCAACATTTTTTTCTTGATAGATGCAACTTGTATCACATTACTGTTTAATAGTTAAATAAGTGGAAGACAAGATGCAGAAGATGCTTCCCTGTTGGACTTCTGCTTTCAGTTCAAATCTTTCTGACATTTCCTGTTTTATCTTCCTTAGCTCCATGCTAATCTTCCTAGATGCTCCAAAGAAGTGCTGCAATATAGTGCCATCACTCTTTTGCCTAGTGAGCCTTATTCCTGTCTGAAGCACACAAACAACACACAGAGATATTTTCTATAATCTCAGCACTTTTGTACCATCCCTTTCACAGTGAATATTAGCACACCCACTGACTTTCCTCTCTCTTTCTATCTTGCATCTTATTCAGGGTTCACGAGCAATAAACTTCTCAGACATGCTGAGCACACTAATATTTCCTGAGTGCTTATATTATTTCTTGTCCCCTTCTTCTGTGTGGAGTCGAAGTGCTCATCAGCACCTGCTGTGCAAAAATTGATATTCATTGAGATGCCCATAATCACCTGGAAGGGACTTTATGAAATAATAAAAAAAAATGATAGGAAATTGAGTCTCTTTATAATCTTTATTTTCCTCTTGTAGCTTGATTTTCAGTTTGTATTATTACTTACAAAATGAAAAGGAGTACTTGTGGCACCTTAGAGACTAACAAATTTATTTGAGCTCAAATAAATTTGTGAGTCTCTAAGGTGCCACAAGTACTCCTTTTCTTTTTGCGGATACAGACTAACACGGCTGCTACCCTGATACTTACAAAATGTGTAAGACACCCTTCCTTGTTCTACCTAGAGGCCATTTATGTAGTTAAAACAAACAATGTAATGTTATTCTCTTAAACTAGAAAGCAAACTTATTTTGCCAAAGCCACCTCTACTAGAGCTTCCTCTCATAACCCACACGATAGAAAATATTCCCGTAAGGGATCCAAGCAACCATTGTCAGGGAAAAACTTGATAAAAAAGACACAAATTGCACTCTGATAGAATGCCATTGCCAGTGGATTCCAGAGTGAAGAACCTATTGCTGAGAAGACCCCAGGACCAACACCTCTGAGTGCCTTTCTGAAGACTAATACTGGAAGTTTCCAGACAAGTAAAACTGCCATGATGGCATATACTGTAGGGGATAAGGGTATACTCTGAGATAACATGATTCTTGGCCCCTTTATAAAAGGATTTTTAGGTACGTAGAAATGCCCTTCAACCACAAGTGAAATGGCAATCAATCAAGGATTAGTGTAATGTTCCCTTGTCTGTCTACTCTATCTAAAAGACAGAAAGGCATACTCTGCATTAGTGGGTCTTCAGGGATAGAAGAACACATTACAGTAGTCTGTCTTGAAAGTGAGAAGGTTATTGATGACTGGGCAAATCCATGTCAGAGTAAGGCACACAATCTCTTGGCCAGCTGAAGATGGCAAAAGACACTTCTAGTTACTACTGCTATATGTAATTCCAGGGGCAGAGCTTAATCTCATAGGATCCTATGGTCACAAATTATATTGTTTTAATATATATTTCATATACATATTTGTATATTTTATTGTATCACCCTCTCTGGGGAAGAGGACAACAGCCAACTGCCAAGCAGCAAGGTACAGAACAACAGAACATACAAAAGTTTCATAGGCCTACATTGCCAAGAAGGGTAGATAAACCTACCCTCAAACCATGAATAGATAGATAGTAAATTTCATTGTACTTATTTGATCTACTATGTAATAATGAAGTCAGTTTTGCTAAATTTGAACCTGGGGTTCTAGGTGGATTAGGCAAGCCAAAACTGAGGCTTAGGTCATTAAATTATCCCCTTCCCCAAAACAACAAGCAGTGGTGAGCTGGAGCCGGTTCATACCGGTTCGCTAGAACCAGTTGTTAAATTTAGAAGCCCTTTTAGAACCGGTTGTTCTGTGAGGGACAACCGGTTCTAAAAGGGCTTCTAAATTTAACCGGCCCGAAGTGGCGCCTTAGGCGCCAACTCCATGGGTGCTCCAGCCCTGGAGCACCCAAGGGGAAAATTTGGTGGGTGCAGAGCACCCACCAGCAGCTCCCTGCCCCACCTGCGGCCCCAGCTCACCTCACCTCCGCTCCGCCTCCTCCCCTGAACATGCCGCCCTGCTCAGCTTCTCCCGCCCACCCCCCGCTTCCCGCGAATCAGCTGTTCGCGCAGGAAGCCGGGGCTGGCTGAGAAGCAAGCAGTGGCTTCCCGCTCAGGCCCAGGGAGGCAGAGTGGAGGTGAGCTGGGGTGGGGGGTGTGAGGGCATGAGGAGGACCACCCGCGCCGCAGCAGGTAACCCGGGGGAGCGCACGCAGGGGAACTGCTCCCTGCCCCAGCTCACCTCCGCCACCCTTGGCCTGAGCGGGAAGCCGCGGCCTGCTACTCAGCCCTCCCCGGCTTCCCGCCGAACAGCTGATTCGCAGGAAGCCGGGGTTGGGGGGCGTGGAGAAGCAGAGCAGGGCAGTGGGTTCAGAGGCGGAGGTGAGGTGAGCTGGGACCGGGCACGGGGTGGGGAGCTGCTGGTGGGGGTTCTGCACCCACCAATTTTCCCCGTGGGTGCTCCAGCCCCAGAGCACCCAGGGAGTCGGCGCCTAAGGCGCCACTTTTGGTGTGATCAGTGGGGGAGTGGCCACTCCCACCCAGCTACACTCCCCCGCCCTAGGAGCCAGAGGGACCTGCCGGATGCTTCCTGGGAGCTGCCCCAGCTAAGCACCGCTGGGACTCCCCACCTCGCCCCCCGGCAGGTGCCTCTGGCTCTTAGGGGCGGGGTGGGCACCCACTGCGGTGGCCCACCAGACCCTTCTGCCTGGTTCTGGGGGCAGTCAGGGGACAGGGGAGGGGGGTGGATGGGGCAGGGGTCCTGGTGGGGGGCGTCAAGGAATGCGGGAGGGTTGGATGGAGCAGGAGGCCCCGGGAGACGGGGGTGGGCAACGACCCCCTTGTGGGGTGAGGAGGGAACCCATTGTTAAGATTTTGGCAGCTCATCACTGACAACAAGTACTTTCTCCTTGTTCTGAAGCACTACTGTGCAACAGTATGACAGAGAAATACACAGCAAAATAATAAAATATGAACAGCCAGTGGTATTGCCATGTTTCTTAAGAAAGTAATTTTATGTATGGCAGTTGCATATTGCTAGCACTGGATCTCTGTGCAAACACAGTGAGCCACCTGTGAGACTCACCGTGCAAGTTAACAGCCATTTTGCCTGAATAAGGACTGCAGGTTTTGGCAGTCTACTCTACTTGCAATTTCAGCAGGTTATTTAGAATAGCATTCACCTTCCCTTATTTTCTGTTGATAATCTTTGTATTAATTGTTTTAATGTGTTTTTTCTGTTGTCAAAGCCTCATTTTTGTAACATTTTTCTTCAGACTCCTTTGTCATTTTCACCTTCAGTCATTAAGATGCAATTATATACTTTGGCTAATTGCTGGTTGCTTAATGTCAAAATACATAATGTGTCTGAAATGTCTTGAACTATTTTTCCCTCACAAAATCATATATGGCACTATATATCAGCTCAGAGGGTATGAGAGTATGTATCATGCCAGATATTTACCTAAAAATTAATTATTCTGATAGAACATATATTACATCTTTTGGATATAGAGTTATAGGCATTTAAAATGCATGAAGAGCTCCTATTATATGTATTTGGTTTTTGAGGCCTTTATACAGAGGGTTTATTTACTCAGATTCTAAATTCACCATGTCATTTTAACACATTTCTGGGGGCTGACAAAGCTGGAAATACTTTCATAGGCTAATGTAACTGGACACAGAGAAGTGCCACAGTGCATTAATAGAATAGAAATCCATTCTATTTCATGCTTGAATTTACCCTTTTCTAGAGACAGAATTTATTTGCATATTTTATTTCAAATCTATGTGAGTTACACAGAAGAAGGTTAAAATTAAATAAATGCCATAATTAAATGACAGACATAGGAATGGCACACCTGGTTGCCTATCATACACATGTTTTCTTGTCAGATTGATCACCATGATTGATCGGTCCTTCAGCCCTCATATAGATTGCGCCAATCACAACACGTCTTCAATTATTCTCTTATCGTGGCTTTCCTCCTCCACGTGCGACCATGCCTTTTCAGATAAAGTCTTCCTATTTCTTTGGAGGTCAGCCGAGTGGTCGTTTCAGTTCCTGTGGGTACCACTCGGCGACAGCTGTGGTCCATCGATTGTCAGTGAGCCCAGCTATATGCTTGACCCATCGCATTTCACTGTATCTGCTTTCAACAATGATGCCCTGCACTCCTCTATGCTGTCTGATTGTTACATTGAGGACTCAGTCGTGGATTGAAATCCCCAGAATTCTTTCCATCGCCCTCTCTCTGACAGATAGATGTTGCTGCTCTGACTTCATCGGTGCCCAGGTTTCGCTGCCGTACAACATTGCCAGCGCTACTGTTGAGTTGAAGAGGTTGGCATATGTTGTCTTGTTGATTTTTCCTTGGAGGACATCCTTGATAGAATGGAATGCGTGCCAACCAGCTTTCTTACTTTGCGAGATTTCACCTTCCCAATCATGGCGCATGCTAATTTCTTGGCCCAAATAGACATATTTTTCAAATTCTTCTCTTTGTTCTCCCTTGGCTATTATTTGGGCTTGTGGCAAGGCATCAGACCACATAAATTTCATTTTAGAGTGGTTCATTTTGAGTCTGACTTAACTGCTTTTTGTGTCGAGTTCTCGTAGCATTTTCTGTAGTTTGATAGTGTTTTCAGCAATCAACATGGTATCATTTGCAAATTTGAGATGGTTTAACTGCTCTCCATTGATGCTGATTCCACCTTTCCAGTTCATCCACCTCATTACCATTTCGAGACAGACTGCGAAGAGTATCGGTGAAACCGGGTCTCCTTGCTTCACACCTTTTTTGACTGGGATGCCAAGGGGAGTGTCGAACACAGTTATATCTGTAGTGCAGTCAGAATTTGCTTCCTTTAGTAGTTTGATGTTGTTTTTGTAGATGCCCTGCTCTGCAAGAGCTTTCAGTACTGCATTGATTTCTGTGCTGTCGAACGCTTTTTCATAATCAATTAATGCAATTCATAAAGGGAATTTGTATTCCCTTGAGTGCTCTAATAGCTGGTTTATAGTGAAGATATGGTCCAATGTGCTGAAATTCCTTTGAAAATCTGCCTGCTCTCTCAGCTATTGCTTGTCTAGACTCTGTGAGAGTCAGTTTGTTGTTATTTTGGTGATTAGCTTGTAGACACGTGAGAGCAGGCATATTGGACAATAGTTCTTTAGATCTTCACAATCTCCCTTCTTGTACAGCAAAATGGTGTTGGACTCCTTCCAGCTGGATGGTATCTTCTGCATTTCCAAGTAATGGCTAAACCTCTGAGCAAGGGTTTTCCAGAGGTCTTGGCCTCTAGCTCTTATAATTTTGGTTATCAGTCCGTCTTTTCCTGGAGCTTTTCCTTCCTTCATTTGGTAGACTTCATGTCGAACTTCACCAACAAGGACCGGGAGTATGCACTCGTTTGTTCTGTTGAAGTGTTGGTTGTGTGACATTCATCTGAGATGCAAACAGTTTGGTGTAGAAATCTTTGCAGACTACTTTCATTCCTGTTCTGTCAATTACTGCTTTTCCATTCTTGTTCTTTAGTGCCATTAGAGATAGGCAAAGTTGTCACAATATATTTATTTAACTTTGTTTTCTCTCATAAAAAATGTGCCTAGTACAATTGTTTCTGTACCAGCTGTGGCTTCATTGTAGTCTCAAAGGATAGACATGTGTAGAATACATTGCAGTAATCCATTCTGGATCTGACAAAGGCATGGATTAAAGCGGGCAAGGTTCATATGTAATAAAAACAGGCACAAAACTCAAGATAAGTATAGATTTGGAGACTGCTCCTGGCCATTAACAACTCCAGGAACAACTGGGGATCTTCTAAACCCTATTAGCAAAGAGTGGGCAAACCCCTTCATTTGTAGGGGAAGAACCAACCCACAATGTGCTCTGGCTGCTGTCCTTAAATACCCAGCAGCATAACTTTTTTTCTCCAGCTTAAACCATTAGCCCTCAGCCAGTTTGCTTTCATTCAAATCTGTAGCTTGGCCAGATGCTAGGAGGGCACTAACTCCACATCATCTGGATTATCTGGCAGCAAACAGTCATGAAATAAAACACAGTGTAAATTGTGTAATGAGTTTTTCTACTAAAGCAACTTGTTAATGAACATAAATATGAACATAGTCACAGTAAGACAAAAAAGCTACTTTTAAAAATGTCAGATAAAAAGGGTATATTTTTCAAAATATTTTGTCTACATCTGTAACCCTGATGTTTACCCTTTTAAAATTCTTCTCCCTTTTAAAATTATTTCTTTAGCAGGTTCAAATTTGGAATCCTGTAAACTTGTGTTTTTCATTTCCCCTTATACCTTTTCTCCTCTTATACTTGAGCTCTCATCTCATCTTCTGCTGCTCATTCTCTATCCACAGTTGTTTTCTTCTCTTGTCTGTTTTACTTTCTCATTAGGCCTGTCTTGGATCTCTCCATTCTGACCCTGAATGTTTGGTTGGCAGGCTGGATTTCACTATGTTGCTTCTAATCTGCTCCAAGTACAAAAATATTGATATTGTAAAAATCAATATTGCACTAGGCACAGCAGAACAAAGCTCTATGTAGTAAAGACAACCTGGATGGTCCAAAACAGAGATAGGTCTCAAGAAATCATGACAAGAGAGAACCTATATTTATCATATATAGTTCAATCTTAAAGCATCAGTATAGATGCCCACAATGGCAAGGAAAGCGCTATGCCATGAATAAAGCATTCTCAAAACAACATTTTTGGCCAAAACAGCAACACTCATATGCCACCTTCAGTTTTTCAAAATTCCTTAAGATACTTTCTTGGAAGCTGTGGATGTTGCCCTTGGAAATAGCCCTTTTGAGAATAATATTATGAATTTAAGCAGTTTACACAATGATAATTCCAGGTAGTGGTAGCTTGGCAGTTTCAGAGAATCAGCTTTATCATTTTTACTATTAAGAAATGAGAGAATACTAAATCTTGAATACACAACTATTTCTCATTTGGACTGTTTTTACAGTTGGACATTCTTTTCTTTCTAGGCAGGAAATATCTCTGCCATTGTATTGTAGTCAAGGAAATGTTCCCTTTTTAAATGGAGAGTCACAAATCATCATCATCATGGCAAATCCCAAAGGGACATGGCCTCCTTTCAAATCCCTCAAAAACCTCTCCATCTTTTAAGCTCAATCTCTGGCAAGTTGCTTAGGGTGGTCTGATTGTATATTCAGTTTATGTCCATCACTGGCAATCTTGTCATGCTACCAAAGCTTTTGGTGCCCCCATGACCGTTGGCCATGTAGCAGCCGTCCTTGGTACACACCTTGTTGGTCTTCCACTCTTATACTATCTCCATATTAAGAAAGCTGCTAAAACTGAACCATCGTTGCTGAAGGTGGTTGCTGGGTCTGGGTTTGAATAGCCTTGTTTCTGATCTTGTCCTGCCACTTGATATGGAGCACCTGATGGAGATGTCAAGAATAAAAAAGTCAGTTTGATGGGAAGTGCTTCAGCCTTCCTCAATGCCAGTGTTTCATTTCCATACAACAGAGTTGATATAACTGAGATTCTGTAGAACTGTAGCTTTGTAGCCAGCCTGATGTCACAACATCTCTACAGAGGCCACTTCAGGGCCCCAAACATGGTAGCAGCTGCTGCTTCTGTGAGTCTCTACATGTTTCAAGAATCCCCCAGCATTGTCTCTGATGCTGTTCAAATATTTGACAGATGCCATCTGTGCGATGTGCTGTCCAGATAGGTTAATATTGAGCTTGCTGTATTCTGGAGCTGGTTGATGGTAATGGCCCTGGATTTAGTTTTATACAGATTAATAACAACGCCAATGCATATTGCTTCTTGCACTCATATAGGTCATGAGTTGCAGCGATTCATCAAACTGAACCACCAAGACAATATTTTTGGTGTATTCAAGGTCTTGAAGTAGAATGGTGCTCAACTCAATGCCACTGATAGCTGCCTACTCAAGTTTATCCATCAACCAGTCAATGCTCATGTTAAATAATGATGGTGACAGTCACAGCGTTGCTGAATTCTTATGGAGAAAGGAAACCATCCTACGTATCCTATGTATCTTCCATTGACTCAACTATGATTTTCCCTTTCATTATAGAGCTCTTCAATGACACTGTCTTTTCAGAGATGCTGAGATACCTTATCAGATCCCACAGATTTGGCCAATACACTGAATCAAAGGGCTAATGGAAGTCTATAAAAATGCTGCTCATGACTTATTAAATTCAGTCATCTTCTCAAAAAATTGTCTCACGGTAAAGATCTAGTCAACAGGTCTAAAGCCTCATTGCATATCCTGACCTTTGCCATGAAATGCATCATTGATTCGAGCCGTTATCACTGAAGCACAAACTTTCCTCAGAACCAACAACACTAATACCTATAGTTGCTACATTCAGCTTTATCACCCTTTTTGAACAGCAGAAGAATAATCCCCTTCATCCAGCCATCAGGGATGATATTAGGACACCAAATCATCTGGAGGAGCCTATGTGGCCATTGTACAACAATACTCTCCATTGTCTTCAGCAACTCGGGTAAAGTTACAAAACCCTTGATGCATTCCCAGACTTCATTTTATGGACTGTGATCCGGGTCTCTTCATCTCTACCTGAACTTCCTGCCCCTATTCAAATGGAAGAGGGACAGCAGGTGATAGACAATTGAGGAGTATCCTGAAATGATCTTCCCATCAATGCAACTGATCCTGCAGAATCTGGCTGATGCTGACATCCTGACTTTACTGGACAAGCTGTTGCCACCTTTCTCTGTAAACACTGAAAAGTTGAATAGAGGGTGCGGTGATCATGCCTGGCAAGAGTCTCAACAATTGAACAGTTGCCTAGTTGCTGAATTGCTCTGTTCTGTTTTGGAACTGATCTGTAGTTATCAGTGTTACCACATAGATTATCCACTGTTAAGTGATATAGGAGCTAACTGTGGACTTCTCATATTGTCCTCATGTATAAATCAGTTCTTTCAAATACTACATATTATTTCACTAATTTAAGTTTGTAAAGTAGTTTATAATATTGGGATACAAGGCATTATTTAAGTGCAAAGCATTGCTTGTTTATTTCCCGTTTACCTGCAGGTGTTTCTTTTTTCAACCATATGGGCATATCCTCCGAACACTTACTCCCGAGCACAATGTTGTAGTGCCTGTATGACCTGTTCCAGGACCAGGACCATAGTTAGTAGTGCCAATATCCATAAATGGGCTCATGAGTTTATGTTAAAGAGAGGGATTTTATCTGAAATACAGCTTATTTCCTGGGGATTAAGTGGGACAGTGTGTTAATTAAATAGTCATTCAACACCTGAAGATCTGGGTTCAACTCTCTATCAGGTGAGCATTGAAGAACATTATAGAGGAAAATATAACAGCAAAGTTTAAAAAAAGCTGGACTGAGGGCAAGCTACACATGTTCAAGTGTAGGGAAGGTCCTTCTAATTGAAAACAGCTAGTTAAATTGTAAGAAAATAACCTGATTTTATTTTGTGCAAGAGTGGGCAGGAGAAGGAGGTTTGCCAACCAGAAAGACAACCATCTAGGAGACCAAAAGCAGCTAATCTATCTTTTTGTTGTACTAAGTTTTGACTCAAGAAATTGTGTTCTGTGTTTGTAAAGCATGTTTGCTCTGACCTCCTGAATCAAAGAGGGTGATCTCTATACAGGAGGCATGCATGAAACAAACTCCAAATATGGAGTTTGGGATTAAGTGACTCATCCCAAAGTGACACTTCCAAGTTTCCTATAGAGGACTGATTCTAGTCATAGATGTTAATAATCTGTGGCCATTTGTTAGCAATATGAACACTTGTTAACATTTAAAAGTATAACGAATACTTGAGTGTGCAGAATTCCATTATGTTGAAACAACAACACTGTATTAAATATAACACTAACACATCTTTAGTACATAAGATTTTTGAAAACATTTTTGAAACACCTCTCCATCTTTTAAGGCAACCTATGATATTATAAGTGTTAAGCAATGTGATTTAAAATAAGCATTTATATCACATGGTTAGAAATTCTTATGTGACACATTATTTCTGAATTATTTCTAAGAATTTCCCTTGGCAGTGTGTTTAGGATTTTTTATTCCAAATTGAGTTATATTGGCTATAAATAGAGCTGCATATGTGTCACACCATTTTTTATCAAAAATCATGGAGAAGTAACTTTAGAAAAGTTAGTGGTAGTAACTTTAGAAAAAGTCACAAGTTTACTGACTGCTTTGTGATGTCCAGTTTTTTTTAGTCTTGACAAATGAAATTCAAGTCTATCTCTTCAAAATCCGAGCAGGCCAGGATCTTTCTCCTCTTCCATCTCCACCAGAACATTCACCTTGCCTCACAGAGGGGGCACTAACTACCTGCAGTAGCACCTTCCACTCAGCACCCTGATCCCCTGAGGAGGAAATGGGGCTGGAGAATGAGCCTGTCCCATCCCCACCTTACAGCAGAAGATCCTGTCCTGTGGGGTTGGGCCTGGGGCTTTGACAGCAAGCCTGCGCTGCACTTATCCTGGGCATGGGCAACGGCAGCTCCTGTGTCCCACTGGGCTGGTTACAAGCATTTGAAAGTGCCACATGGGATTGGAACACCACTCAGATTTGGCCCAGCTACCCTATGTCATGACAGAGGGACAGCCACGCCAAATCTGAGTGAATGGCACAACCTCAGAATGGGAAGCCAAGCCAGTCACAGCTCCATGGGATGCAGGAGCTGTCACTTTGCAGTGAGCATGGGTGGAGCATCCCCGCAGTGGCCTCCCTTCCACACCAGGCCAGTGGGACAACCCACTGAGAGCGTTCCCTCATGGAAGTCATGGTATCTGTGATTCTTTCACCATCATAACAAGCCTGCAGCCCTAGCTATACACATCTAAACAGCAGTTATTAAAATACATATTAAAGAAATGTCTAAACTAGGCTATAAAATCAATTATTAGTACTGTAGTAAAGTGGACTCACTTATAGATTTTCACTCCAGGGCTTGTTTCTTCACCCAATATGCTGCTTTTGCATTGATGGGACTACTTTGACTTCAGTGGAAATACTCTTGATTCATACTAGTATGTGAGAGAAGCAGACCCATTTTCTTTACAAGTATTATGGCTCAATTCAGCAAGGTATTTAAACATGTGCCTAGCTCTAGGCACATGAGTAGTCTCTGAGACAAATCACATGCTTAGTGAAATAGCTGCTTATGTACCCTGCTGAAATGTGGCCTATTTATTAATATTAATGAAACTGAGAATATTGCAATTTTTTGTAGGTCAAACTTAAATTTTTGCCACCCTTGCTTTTCCTAAATACTATTTTAAAGCCATTTTTTTAACACTGTAAAGACCCAGACATCCCCCCCTCGCCCCCATACAAATAAACAAATGTGGGAATTGAAGTTTGTACCAATGCAAATGCCTAATGAATTTCATGGCTTCATGAACTTCTTGAAAGCTTTTGGAAACCTCTTGATTGTGATTATATTTGTTGTTCTAGCCAATATCTCATGTTTATTTTTCTAAACACTAATGCCATGTTCACTAACTGTAACTCCACCAACTTCATTTCCAAGAGAAATGCGAGCTGGAGGAAAATACTTTTTGTACCAGGCTGTTGCAGTTTGAACAATGTTATGGCAGCCATAATTAATAAGAGAATGCCTCAAGTGCTCAAAACAAGTCAGGGAATTTTGACTAGATTGAAAATGAGGTTGAATAATATAGATCAAGAGATCTTTTAATCGTTTTGACTTTATATTTTATAACTAGTTATAATTTATAACTAGTATTTTATTTGAAAAATATAAATCTTGGGGGTAAAAGTCAACACTGTATATTTCATAATTAAATGATAAAGATATTAACTCTAGCGACCAGTATTAACAATGGGTGAAATCCTGCCCCCATTGAAGTCAATGGGAGTTTTGCTATTGACTTCTACATACTAGGATTTCACCTGGTATGTTGTAATCAAGCACTTCATGGCCAGAGCCTGGACCTTGAATCTTAATGGCAGGTATTTTGAAATATTTTCTTCTTCGCCTCACTCTCTGAAACCCTAGGTAGAGAGACTGAAAACCATTAACCATACAGCAGCAAGAGTAAGGCTCTTCTAGTTAACTTTCAGAGGTTTAGGAAGGTTTATTTTCCAGGTTAAATCTACTTGTACAAGGACTCATTAAATTTTCAACTAAGTGGGCAAAGAATTAATTGTGGGTGAAACATGATAATTTTTCTTCAAAATTGGGGTTAAAAATTTCAGTGGAAAAAAACTTGAAAACTGGCCTCTGAGCAAAACACTAACAATTATCTGCACTGCAGCCTAGATCAAATTCAGGTTAGGTAATTTGCTACATAAATATATGTTGCTTCAGCTGAAGCTGCCTACGGGTAGCTTTAACTGAGACATCAAACTTTTCTTAATTTTCTCTTAAATCTGTGTTCTGGGATAGGTGCATCTTGTTCATTCGAGAGAGTTTATGAAAATTAGACAGGAGAGCTCTTTCCACACTTTTCAGTCTACATTATGTGAAAACCTGGCTTATGTGGAAGACTTCCCTTAGGAATCAGGCCTTTAAAGTAACAGAAACTTTTAGTGTGATCTTAGCATTTTACTTTTCCTGACACACCCTCCTCTGCAGTTTGGATTTTGTTCAGCATTTGAGGCTCTCTGGCATATCATGCACTTGATTAATCTCAGTCATGCTTGTTTTGAAGAGTCAGACATTTATTGTAATTTGTGGGCACTTTAAGAACCTGAAATATTTACCAGTATGTGCTTCTTTATTCTCTGTGAAGAATAAAATGTAAGTTGGAATCCCAAAGCAATTTGAATGTTTTAAGTCTGATTAATTTCTGTCTCTTTAAGGGACACAATAGATGGCTTGAGCATTAGTGACTGTAAATTCTGAGTTTGGTACTTAAAAGTAAGATTCATTACCTCCCTAGGTAGGCCTCAAAGACTAAATGGTAACAGTAGATCCTTTCTAGCTCAAAAGTGCTGCAAACATTGCATGGTTGATAAGTAAATTACAGGGCAATGTAACAATAAGTGAGGTTTGTAACTGCATAGTACAAATATTTGTACTTTAATTGGATATTTAAAGGACTGAATTTTGGCCATTTTTCGAAGGTAATCAGAAATTGACGTTTTTTTCATTTATACCTTAATGGTTGCTGTATGTTAAATGAGTTTCGTAGTATAAATCCATTTACTAGTGGACAGGTGTTCACATGATAAAACACACCATTACAACTGCCCCCATTTTGGCAGGCTCAGTGGATAAGCAAAGAACTGAATGGCTGTGGAAACTGCTCTGCCTTCTCACCTGGAAGATCAGTCCAACTAGATCAGGGTTGAGGCTCACTGGTGTATCAGAATATGGAAACTTTTGCTGCTGCTGTAGCCCTACCCAGCTATTTATATTCTGGGTCCAGATAACTTTGGTGCTCGGAGCTGTAAATCTGGTACCTTTTTAAAGGACTGACCTCACTTATACTAAAATTAAAATATTTTACAAAAATGTTAATGTATAAAAATACTATCCTATGTATAGAAGTGCCTTAACGCAGATAGCTCTCTTAGCTAATGTAGGTCACTTGTCTTGTGATATCTAGAATGTTATTGACCTGGTATTATTTAGCTCTTTACGTTTAAGTAAGAAATAGGATTACCATGAAATCATCATGTTATGGCTTATGTTACAGCTCGTATTTCTGGGACCAATAAAATGCAGATAGTAAAGGAAATATATACAATGTGTGTGTATATATATATAAAAGATATCATGAAGGAGAATTGAAAGAAGTTATGTTTTCTGCTGTTGACACTAGGGAATAAGAGGAATGAGCTCTTTCCACACTTTTCAGTCTACATTATGTGAACATCTGACTTATGTGGAAGAATTCCCTTAGAAATCAGGCCTTTAAAGTAATAGAAACTTTAGTATGATCTTAGCATTTTAATTTTCCTGGCGCTCTCCTCTGCCGTTTGGATTTTGTTCAGTATTTGAGACTCTCTGCCAAATATTCAGCAGTATGTGTTACTGAAGTAGGCTTCTGTACGTCATTTGGCTTGGTACCACACAACACTTTCATTTAAAAACAAAACAAAACTAGAATGATACAACATATACATGGCACACATTGAATGGATTAAAAACTGACAGATATCAAAATATGCAGTGTTGTTGTAACTGTGTTTGTCCCAGGATATTAAAAAGACAAGGCGGGTGAGGTAATATCTTTTATTGTACCAACTTCTGTTGGTGAGAGAGACAAGCTTTTGATCCTACACAGAGTGCTTCATCATCAACATCATCATTTAGTAAGTGTATTTCTAGTGGGGTCCCACAGGGATCTGTTCTTGGTCCTGTGGTATTTAATATTTTTATCAGTGACCTGGAAGAAGACTTAAAATGATCACTGATAAAGTTTACAGGTAACACAGAAACTGGGGGAGGGGTAAATAATGAAGAGGACATGTCACTGACAGAAAGCAATCTGAATCACTTGTAAACAATCGCAAGCAAACAATATGTGTTTTAATATGGCCAAATATAAAGTTATCCCTTTAAGAACAAAATATGTTGGCCATACTTACAGACTGAGGGACTCTATCTTGGGAAAGAGTGACACTTAAAAAGATTAGGGTGTCATGGTCACTATTCCCCCTAAGCTGTGCCCACGTGCACACGCACACAGATCCTAAACCCCGCGTACATGGCAAAACACTGCCCACACAAAAATTTGCACAGAAGCACAAAAATTTGCACAGAAGAAATTTTTTGCACACACAGTCTGTCAAAAATTTGCACAGAAGAAATTTGTTGCGCACATGGCCTGTCAAAAATTAGAGGGAACGTTGGTCATGGTAGATAGTCACCTGAACATGAGTTCCCCATGCAACGCTGTGGCTAAAACATAAAAATGTAATCCTTGGATCTATAAACAGCATAATCTTGAGTAGGAGTAAGGAGTTTATATTACTTTTTTATTTGGCACTGGTGCAACCGGTGCTGGCATACTGTCCAGTTCTGGTGCCCCCAATTCAAGAAAGATGTTGATAAACTGGAGAGGGCTCGGAAAAGAGCCATGAGAATGATTAAATAATTGGAAAACATGCCTGCTGCTGATAGATTCAAGGAGGTCAGTTTATTTAGCTTAACAAAGCAAAGGTTAAAGGGTGACTTGATCACAGTCTAGAAGTACCTACAAGGGGAGCAAATATTGATAATGGGCTCTTCAATCTAGCAGACAAAGATATAGTACAATGGCTGGACACTGAAGCTAGACAAATTCAGATTGGAAATAAGGCACAGGTTTTTAATGGTGATGGCAATTAACCATTGGAACAACTTGTCAAATATTGTGGTGGATTCTTTGTCATTGGCAATTTTAAAATAAAGATTGGATTTTTTTCTAAAACATATGCTTTAGTTCAAATAGAAATTAATTCAGAAAAGTCCTATAGCTTGTGTTACTCAGAAAGTCAGTCTTGATAATCACAACTGTCTCTTCTGGCCTTATAATCTATGAATTATTATGATACAAAGTTGTTCACTGAACATCAGGTTTATTATAAGTCATGTAGGATACCATGTAATGAAAACCATTGAGTCTGAAAGGCAATTTAAAGTATTATTGTTTCAGGAAAAAAGTGTGCAAGTTTGAGTGAAAAGGACTGGTGATAAAAATATGATTGCAGTGATCATATTAGAATGCTGATCAATACCTTCGAATAAACTGTGTGTATGGGTGTCTCACTAAAGCCATGTTGCTTATTAAATGGCTGGGCATATTCCATGGTGAAAGAGTATTTTTATATTGGACAGTTCTACTGAAATAGTAGATGTAGTTGACCTGGTGGACCTCATTCACTTGGATGTACAGAATGCTTTATGCTGTGCCAGTTCAGAGTCCTGACAAGCTTGCAGCCACAGGAGACCCCCAGGTGACAGGGATTCCATGCCACCCCACACTAGTCTGATGTTTACTGCTCATGCTCCACTGTTGTGCAGTGCAGTGCACAAACTACTCTATGCTTCATTAGTTCTACAGTGATAATTTAAGCCTTCTGAAAAAGGATTTCTCCCCATCTGTTCTGATCTTTGCATATCATAAGTTTCCCACCTCACCATTGAACACTGAAAACTGCATCCATGGTTCCCTAAATCTCTCCACAACACTTTCCCATTGTGTCTATTCCCACATATCTCCATTCTCATGGAACTGAATCCCTTGACTGTTAGAGTAGTCTGGGACAGACGGCGGGGAAAGGTGGTACATTGCAGGTGTACCATGTACATTGAAGGTGGTCCATGCAGCTGAGGAGCCCAATAGAATGGCTATGCTTGGGAGGATCTAGATTAGGCCTGTCTAAAAAACATCAGTTCCATCAATGTTAAGGTTTCATGTTTTTGTTCTGATGTGGACTTATTATTTTTTCTGTGAATGCTTGATAGAGATCGTGTAGGTGTTTGTCTCTGTCTGAGGGACTGGAGCAAATGCGGTTGAATCTTAGAGCTTGGCTGTAGACAATGGATCGTGTGGTGTGTCCTGGATGGAAGCTGGAGGCATGTAGGTAAGTATAGTGGTCAGTAGGTTTCCAGTATAGGGTGGTGTTTATGTGACCATCGCTTATAAGCACAGTCGTGTCCAGGAAATGGACCGCCTGTGTGGATTGGTCTAGGCTGAGGTTGATGGTGGGATGGGTTGATGGTAGTCTGCTAGCTGTATAATGGGAAGTTTCCCCTTCTTTTGAAATATCTGGTATCAGTCACCCAGAGAAAGCCGAGCAGACTAGATGTGACCAATGCTCTGATCTGGTACAGTAAATCCTGCATTCCTATAGATTCTTTTTGTGTTCATTAATTCAGGAGGGAAGACTCCTTAATTAGGGCTTAGATCACACCACAGTTCTGCTAAGGTCTGAGGAAATCAGCTTTTTAGATAAAGTGAAGGAAAAATGGCCATCCCTCTCCCTCACTCACACACACTTCCTTTACAACTGCCTTTCTTCCTGCTCCACAATAGGGGTATTTAACCTCATCACTGCAATGAAAGATCACATTCATGTGGAAACATATCCCTCCAGTCTGTTGCATTGTTCCTGATAAATTGTGGCTTTCCAGTCAAGTAAACAGTATCGTTGATAACTGCTGGACACAAATATGCTCCAACAATGGTGATTTCTGTCTTTACCCCTCTTTTCATTCTCTCAGTAGTGCACTACTTTACAATTATTTTGTTTTATTAGTCCACTGCTCTATCCTTCAGCATACCACTGCAGCTCAGAGAAGTTCTCCTTCCTCAAAACTGCTAATGCTTTTCACTCCTGCTTGTCTTCCTTTCCTATTGAGTCAAACATGCAGCTAACATTGGAGCATGAAAGAATCTCTCAGATGTCCCCTTCCCTGCTTGCTGTCCTCCTGAATCCTGTTTTTCAATCTGGTTTCAGTTCACACACAGGTTAGAGAACATGTAATTTGGAGCAATCATGGCCAGCATTCTCTGGAAATGCCTCATGTAGCCAAATGCATAATCAGATGCCAGTGATAATGCAGTGATATGCACAAACTTAAACGGTCAAATCACACACACACACACACACACACACCTGGATTGAAAAATCAAAAATAAATGTTAAGATATTGAGTCAAATGTTTCCTTTAGAGATGAGCATGTTTGGTATTGATTTCAGTGGGAGAGAAACATGTGTATCAGAAGTAGAACTATGTCTTTTTTTTTTTTTTTTACAATAGAAATAACAACTGTAGTGTAAGGAATTCCCTAGGGATTACTGGTTACTTGGAGTTAGATAGGCTAAACATTTTTCACCCTCTAGTTAAAAAAAATGGCCTACACATTCCAACAACTTCCTTTATACTGCTCTACCTCTATCACCAATTAATCTGAATTGTCTATTTCTATTCATGTTACTGCATTCAAAAATGGATCCTCCAAAATAGGTAATTAAATCATTATGTTTTTAAATTAATTTTCATTAAATTTTATCATCCCCTTTTGTGATAAAGTGAAAAATACTAAGTCATAATTTTATATCCTTTTCCTTTTTATATATTCTTTCTGAATGGCACCATAAACTTTAGTTAATTGTTTTTCTTACATTATAAATCAGACTGAATATTGATACATTTGTCAAGATATCTTAATGAAATATCTATATTTTAGCTTATTTCTGATACACATTTGATTTTAAAATATAGGAAAGAGGCTAATTACTAGGTGTGCTTTTATGAATTTGTCCTTCTTTTTTGTTCTGCAGTTGCAGATATTGCCTGCTAGAGACAAGCTGATTAATCTCAATTGCACAAGGTTCTCAAAGATTAATATTCTTTTTGTGATTCATGCTGTTCACAATATGGCTAAAATATTAAAACACATTACTTAAAAAGATATAGGATAAGTTTTTCAGAGTAGACTAGTCCAATCCAGTCACATGCAGCTTGGGTTGCAAATGAGTAAACCCTAAATAGTGTTGTACTTTGCTGTATAACTAACATCCCAATGAGTATTGCTTGGAGTTAGATAGGCTAAATATTTTTCACCCTCTAGTTAAAAAAAAAATGGCCTACAAAAATTTAAGCAAAAAATTCTCTCATCTAGGAAGAACATTTTTGTTTTCAGTATCATGTTATCACTGCACCATGTCTAGAAGAACCATCTGTTTGAACTTAATTCCTGCATAATAGTTGCTTATAAAATATTGCTTAATATTAGGCTACATCTTGAAGACCTCAGTTCTTACTCAGACTTACTCAGGGAAAACCAATGAAGTCAATGTGAGTAAGAATTGAGTAATAACTAGGTAAAGATGTTAGTGTTTGGACTACTCTTTTATTTGTATCTAAGAATAGTTGTTTCTTTATTACTACATATCAGTTGTGAAGTATTTCTGCTTCCTCCTCGAGTCATTACCCTCATCCACTCCACTTCAGGTGTGTGCAGGCCTAGTGCAGCAGAGTCAGAGACTTTCCCTATATTGGTACCCATCAGGGCAGCACAGGTACCCTGCTGCATGATGGTATAAAGGGCAGATCCCTCTCAGTTCCTTTTTACTGGTCGGTAGACAGAGTACACTGACTTGCTACTTAAGTTCTCTCTCTCTTAAAAGAGAAATTATCTTCCCTACTGTAAACAGTTAGACAAGTGTAGGTTTTCTTTGTTGTTTTTCTTGTTTGTTTTGGAGCTTCAGTCCCCTCTTATTATTGGTGTACCTGGTACCAAGATATGCCTTCGTCTGCAGGATTTAAGCTTTGTGCCAGCTGTAGGAAATCCATGCCAGTGAGTGACCCTGCATTCCATCTGTCTAAAGTGCCTTGGAAAGGGTCTTATTAGAGGTCTCTGCCAGATTTTCAGGGGACTTCAAGCCCAAGGACCAAAAACTACAGAGGTGACTTTGTGCCACAGTCTCATGAGTCTGTCCCGTGTCCACCTTTGGAACCTTCCTGCTCAGGGCATGCATCAAGTACTAGGCATTGGTGAGGAGTGCCCCTCTGGATATTGCTTCTGAACATCAGCGTCAATCCCCTTCTCCAATGCTGAGAAAGATGCACAAGAGGGTGGATTCAGGAGCAGAGACTTAGCTCCACTAGACAATGGAGGTCCCTGGTACCATCCACCAGCGTGGGAGGACAGGGAAGGGTGTAGTCCAGGAGAAGGCACTTCCTGGTACCAACTCTTCTCACTAGGGGTCATCAGTGCTAGCTATGGTGCCTGCGTAATTGAGACTGACCCCTGCTATGCTACCGATTACTTCCGGACAACAATGGAAGCATCAGGAAAATTTCTTGGTACTGATGACATTGGAGACCTATGCAGCAGCATGTGACCTACTCTGCATCTTGGTGCCAGACCTCTCCAGTTGTACTAGAGACAAGCCAGCCAGCACTGGTGGATCCTCAGGGTCCTGGCTGCCCACTTACTCAGTCATGATGAGTCCTCAGTACCATGGCAGGGATAGATTGTCAGAGCCTCTGTGCTTTCTCAGCCTGTGCAGTTTAAGGGTAAATCTAGCATGATGTCCCCTGTACTGATATCTCCAGAGCAACAACCATGGACCTCAGCACTATCTGGCACACTACCACCACCATGGTCAGGTGACTCAGGGTCCTCCTTGGAGTCTAAGATGAGTTCCTATGCCCTTTGCTCCTGGGATAGAAGACAGCACTTCTCTTCTCCTTGATCAAGGGAGTTCTGGTACTGGAACCCACTGGATGGTTGCCGCAATCGTGCCACAATCGTGGCTGAGACCCTGTGCGATACCTAGTGCCCTATTGGAAACCAAGGGCCATGCCTCCCACTTCCAGATCCTCCCCAGTTTCTCAGCATTTCAGACCTCCGAGCACACAACCTGCTAGCTCACATGAGGAGGTCCTGATGTTGATATAAAGCAAGCCCTTCCAGGCCTACAGGCTTCAGATTGTCATAGAATCATAGAATCATAGAATATCAGGGTTGGAAGGGACCTCAGGAGGTCATCTAGTCCAACCCCCTGCTCAAAGCAGGACCAATCCCCAATCAAATCATCCCAGCCAAGGCTTTGTCAAGCCTGACCTTAAAAACTTCCAAGGAAGGAGATTCTACCACCTCCCTAGGTAACGCATTCCAGTGTTTCACCACTGTCTTAGTGAAAAAGTTTTTCCTAATATCCAACCTAAACCTCCCCCACTGCAACTTGAGACCATTACTCCTTGTCCTGTCCTCTTCTACCACTGAGAATAGTCTAGAACCATCCTCTCTGGAACCACCTCTCAGGTAGTTGAAAGCAGCTATCAAATCCCCCCTCATTCTTCTCTTCCGCAGACTAAACAATCCCAGTTCCCTCAGCCTCTCCTCATAAGTCATGTGTTCCAGACCCCTAATCATTTTTGTTGCCCTTCGCTGGACTCTCTCCAATTTATCCACGTCCTTCTTGTAGTGTGGGGCCCAAAACTGGACACAGTACTCCAGATGAGGCCTCACCAATGTCGAATAGAGGGGAACGATCACGTCCCTTGATCTGCTCGCTATGCCCCTACTTATACATTCCAAAATGCCATTGGCCTTCTTGGCAACAAGGGCACACTGCTGACTCATATCCAGCTTCTCGTCCACTGTAACCCCTAGGTCCTTTTCCGCAGAACTGCTGCCTAGCCATTCGGTCCCTAATCTGTAGCTGTGCATTGGGTTCTTCCATCCTAAGTGCAGGACCCTGCACTTATCCTTATTGAACCGCATCAGGTTTCTTTTGGCCCAATCCTCCAATTTGTCTAGGTCCCTCTGTATCCTATCCCTGCCCTCCAGCATATCTACCACTCCTCCCAGTTTAGTATCATCCGCAAATTTGCTGAGAGTGCAATCCACACCATCCTCCAGATCCTCCAGATCCTGTCCACCCACTGTACTGTAGGAGGATCGGCCTCAGCCTCCTTTGCATTATTCCTCCTCCTCATCTGATCAGACTGGTTCCCTGGGACTATTCAACTGTCCAGGGTGGCTTCAGGGCTTACCAAGACGTTTTAAAGAGAATTGCTACCTTCCTTGATATTCCTGAGTATCTATCAAATATGTTTAATTGTTTAGGCAAAATTTTTCTTCCTGATTTTTCTAACTTTTCAAATGGAGATTAAAATCAGCCACAGCCTGTTTCTGTTTTGGTAACTTCCTGGTTCAGGTTTTGGTAGCACTAGTTTAGTTAACAGCTTTGCAGACAGGAATACACTAACTTACACTACCTCGGACTGTCCATTCACCTGCCAAGCAGAAACCACTGAAAGTTCTTCATGGACTTCCTAAGATTCCAAGGGGGCTTGTTTGCTAGTTAGTTTTAAGGCAGGTGAAATCTGCTTTCTAAATTATTTCAGAATTTCTACATCAGTTCCTTTGAACTTCCATTATTGTTTGGTTTTTACTGTCTTTTCACCCCAACTTCATATTTTCTCATTCTCCTAATCATTTAGCTACATGACATTCATGATTTACTCTTTAGGATGCCCTCTGCACTTCCAAAAAAACATGTTTAAGCACATTTGTAGCGGCCAAAGTATGTTATAAAAGTACTTTCCTTGCCTGCGTGGACAGAAAAATAAGTAATAATTACTTTTGAACCCAGAATTAACACACAGATCTAAGTCCCTGATTAAACACTAGCAACATTTTTGAAAAGTTTTCCCCACTGTTGCAGATGAACAAGTGTTAACTTTGGGAGCCCCTTTATGTAGATGACCCACTGGCTGCCTTATCTAACTCTGTTGGGAACAAGTCGAAACTGCATAATGCTGAAAACGGTTACAGTTGCTGGAAGCCTGTCTACATGAGGGCTTCTGAAATTAAACAAACAAATCCCACTTTCCCTAGTGTAGACAAGGCCATGGAGAACAGTTTATTAGCCTTGCTATAACCATAGATCTCTAAAAGTTAAACAAGTTTTTTGTTTTTGTTTTTTTTACAGTACAGACAAGAAAACTTAACATAACAAGACTTGACCATAACAATGCTACAGAACTATATTTTAAAGATGTTTTCTAGTAGCATAGACAGCGCCTAAAATCATGCACTCCAAGATTTGGGCTTGAATTTCAGCTTTCATTCTTGATACTCTAACAATTTGGATCATCATACACATTGATTCTTAACTATGCTTTCTTGCATACAATATACATTGGGCATGGCTTACCAAGTTTTTATTTTTTTCCAGCCTGGACAGCACTGATAATGTACTACATTTTATATATTTATTCATGGATAAGTAAACTTGGGCTCTGTTTCTAGGCCCAAGATGCTTGCTTTTAACAACCAGAACAAACTTTTTAAAAAATAAACACTTTACTGGAATCAAACAATGTAATTGTTCTGTTGTATAAACTTATTTTAAACTTGAAATAATCTAAACAAGACTGGCAAAAGTATTAGAGAAGGGAAATACTACTGTAAGGAAATTTCTTGTATTGTTTGTGTTACAGTAGCACCTTGAGGCCCTAGTCCGGGTCAGTTGCTCTAACTGAATCACAAAGAGGTTAAATGACTTGCCCAAGGGCATACAGTGCCCTTACACCAGAACTGACCATAAACCTTTGGCCTTCCTGAACTCCCAATCTAGTGTTTGATCCACTGGCCCATGCTGCTTCTTTGGTATGCAGTGGTACAAACCAGGTTTTCAAATAGAAGTACTAAGTCCTTAAAATGCTTGTTATTTCCTCAGCTAACGTTTATAAAAACAAACATACAATTAATTTATCTATTGCATCATACTCTAGGCCAATGACCCCCAAACATTTTACAGCCATGCACCCCCCTTACTCCTGTGCGCCTCCCACCCCCAAGGAGCCAGAGCAAAGAGCAGGGCTGCACCTCCGAGGGGGGAGGAGGGAGGGATTTGCTTGGCCAGGGATAAGGGAGCCGCGGCCAGGGGCTGAGACTGGGAGGTAGGGCCGGGAGCAAAGTCGGGGGCGGAGCTGAGAGCAGGGCCGGGAGCAAAGCTGTGGCCAGGGGCCAAGGCTGGGGCCAGGAGCGGAGCCCGGACTGGGAGCGGGGCCCCAGGAGAGCAGGGCTGGGTGGCTTTCCCTCCCCTGCCCCCCATGAGGGCTGGCCTTGGCCCTGCTGTGCCCCCCTGAACATTCCTCCATGCCCACCTGTCATAAATATAAAGCAAAGGGTAACCACCTTTCTGTATACAGTGCTATAAAATTCCTCCTGGCCAGAGGCAACATCCTGTTACCTGTAAAGGGTTAAGAAGCTCAGCTAACCTGGCTGGCACCTGACCATAAGGACTAATAAGGGAACAAGATACTTTCAAATCTTGGGGGTGGAGGGGAAGGCTTTTGTTTGTGCTCTTTGTCTCCATGTTTGTTCTCTCTTGGGATGGAGAGAGGCCAGACAGAAATCCATCTTCTCCAACCCATCCTAATCCAAGTCTCCAATATTGCAACCGGTATAGGTAAGCCAGGCAAGGCGGATTAGTTTATCTTTTGTTTTATTTGAATTTTCCCTGTGTTAAGAGGGAGGTTTATTCCTGTTTTCTGTAACTTTAAGGTTTTGCCCAGAGGGGGATCCTCTGTGTTTTGAATCTGAATACCCTGTAAAGTATTTTCCATCCTGATTTTACAGAGGTGATTCTTTTACCTTTTCTTTCATTAAAATTCTTCTTTTAAGAACCTGATTGATTTTTCATTGTTCTTAAGATCCAAGGGTTCGGGTCTGTGTTCACCTGTACAAATTGGTGAGGATTACTATCAAGCCTTTTCCAGGAAAGGGGGTGTAGGGCTTGGGGGGATATTTTGGGGAAAGACGTGTCCAAGTGATCTCTTTCCCTGTTCTTTGTTTAAAACGCTTGGTAGTGGCAGTATACTGTTCAAGGACAAGGCAAAATTTGTACCTTGGGGAAGTTTTAAACCTAAACTGGTAAGAATAAGCTTAGGGGGTCTTTCATGCGGGTCCCCACATCTGTCCCCTAGAGTTCAGAGTGGGGAAGGAACCTTGACACCACCTGAGGGGGAACCCCCCACAGTTTGGGGACCACTGCTCAAGGCAGTGCTAATCCTGCTGGACAAGTGTAATTACATTATTGCTTAGTAAGAAGTGATATAATCTGGGGAGATGGAGAATAATCACATTTTTCCAGAATAATTTGTTTATAAACATTAAAAGACAAGAACCTTTTAATATAATCTATTTATCTATCTATCTATCTCAATGTGTTTACAGACCTGTTAATATGTTAGCTTTTTATATAAAGGAGAGTTTAAGATTTTTAGTATACCACAGGTTTGTTACCATCCAGCAACATTCTAGAAAGAGTTTAAATTGGGTCCTTGAACATCAGAAGCTTAGTCCCAGACTCTTCAAAAGATCTTTTAATGGAGAGCAGACAGCTTGATGTTTAATTCACCTTCAGATTGCTCATGTAAGCCTGTTGCCTACATAGTTAAGGGTTACTCACCATCTTTACATTAAATAGAAATTTTAAAGTGCAATATCTCAGTATCAGAGGGCTGTAGACAATGAAGCACCAAGTTAATAGAAACAAAAACTGTCTCACTCTTCCTCCGCCGTAAGTTCTGTCACTTTAGGTTTTGTGCTGTTTGAAATAAAATATGTTGTGTATCTTTTCTTTACATTTGAAGGTTGCTAGAAAAAATATTTTTTTAGTGCTGGAAGCCAACTTTAAGGGGGTTCTGGAACTTAAGGTTTGTGGGCCTGATCCAAAGTGCACTGTCGTCTTTCCATTGACTATAGTCAAAATTGCCAAGGTAGTTTGGAATTAATGTACTAAGAAAAAACTGTTTTTCTTGTTAACAATAAGAACCCAGTATACGTTTAAACCCTGTGTACTCCTTATTAGAACTGATTAGAAAATTTTCTACAAAAGAGTTTTTCATGAGAAAATGCCAATTCATCAGATCTTTCTTTGGGAAGATTACTGGAAATTCTGCTCAAAACCAGAGTGAAGAGCCAGATTGTTTAGGAACTAGCGATGGGCTGACTATAGCCAGGGGTTAGGGCATGCACCTGCAATGTAAGAGACCCATGTTTAAGTCCCTCCTTCAATGAATATTTAATTATTTATACAAAGTGGAACAGCTCCAACTAGAGTAATTGAGAGACCACAAGTAGAATAGCCAGTAGCCTGCTGGTAAGGGCACGTGGCTGTGATCTGGAAGACTGACTTAGAGAGAGCAGGGATTTGGATGTGGCTCTCTCCTACATCCCAGTTGGCTGTTCTGGGGCTCACTCTCCAATTTTTCATGAAATATGTTGAAAGGTCTCGGTTTTGTCCTGATGCAGAATGGAACATTTTTTGAAATAGCAAAATTTCTCATGGGACAGGAGACATTTTCTGCTCATTTCCAGCTCTTCTACTTACTCAACCAAAATCCCTATATACATGCCACAAAATCATAGTGTTAATTTTCTTAAGTAGCTTTCCCTTACATTGTGAGGCACTGAAAGGAATAGGTCAGGCACTGCTTTAGGTTAATTTTATCACTCCCCCAGGTTGCGGTAGTTGCTAGCCAGCAGCTCTCAATCAAATTCCCTTATCCCCCACTGAAAATAATCAAGGAAGAGCTTCCAGCCAGATCCAATAGTACAGAAAGTATTCAAAGAAAGAGCTCTCTCAATAAATCTCATAAATAATACAACTGCAAACTTTCAGAGAATTGTCAAAGGAACCCCTTCATTGCTCCCTCTGTCTCTCCCTCTTCATGTGTATATTTTATAAGTACCGCATTGCGTCAATGATTTAAAAAATAATTTTTCCAGGTTGATGCAGTGTTTGCAGCAGAGTAGTAGGCATGCTCACAAGAACCTCTATACAGGAGTGATTAGTGGCACCTCTTAATTTTTGTGCTCATAGATGAAATAGATTAAAAAACAAACAAACCTGTTTTTGTTCTGTGGCACTGGAGATAAGAAAGTGTAAATTACCAAAAGATGTGGTCTCATTATCAAGCCAGGGAGATAATGTAAATGAACATGCAGAGAACTTTGAATGTGAAGAAAAAAAGCAGATTTTTTTCCCAAGGATGTATGGGGAAATATGTGAGGGGAAAAAAGGCATCCGTGTTAGATATTAATAGAAATCCTGATTGTAGCTAATGCACTGAGGAAATTATTCAAGAACAACTAATCCTAATGTAAAGATTAGCCATGTGTTGTTGCCAGGATCTTTCAGATCTTAGGTTATCTACTGTATAAGAGACAGTCATGTAACTTAGAGCTGATTGTGAGCAGATTCAACTTGCACAAATGACTTTCCAAATAATTATTAGCACTATCCATACATAAATTTGCATTTATTGTATATTTGGCTGGATTGTCCATCCCTCACTCCCTGTGTGTGTGTCAATAAGGTGGCCACATGGGCAATAATTAATATGTGTTTAGTAATGCTGATTTCCTACACGTTATAAGGCATAGCCAGGTACTGGAGTTTTTTCTTTTATCATAGACAAATTATTGATTCTCAATACAAATGTCCTTTCAGAATCCTTCAAAGCACTCAGTTTCTCAAAACTTAAACCATTTCCAAAAATAATTTATCTTACATTACAGCATGACTATGTAAGCTAAACAGTTTTCACAATTATATTGGACAGTGCCCTGGTTCAGATGTAAAGGCAACAAACTTAGGGCCTGATTCTACAAACACTTACTACAGGGCATAGTGCAGTGGTTCTCAACTCTGGTCCACCACTTGTTCAGGGAAAGCCCCTGGCGTGCTGGACAGGTTTGTTTACCTGCCGCATCTGCATGTTCGGCCGATCGCGGCTCCCACTGGCCGCAGTTCACCGCTCGAGGCCAATGGGGGCTGCAGAAAGTGGCAGGGGCCGAGGGATGTGCTGGCCGCCCTTCCTGCAGCCCCCATTGGCCTGGAGCGGCGAACAGCGGCCAGTGGGAGCCGCGATCGGCCTAACCTGCGGACGCGGCAGGTAAACAAACCGGTCCGGCCTGCCAGGGGCTTTCCCTGAACAAGCGGTGGACCAGAGTTGAGAACCACTGGCATAGTGTTTATTACCATGGGTGGTCTTCAGTGGGACTATTTGTAAATACTATTTGCAGTGCACTTTGTGATATGTACTAAAGGTCTGCAGTACAAATATGGCCTTCATACGCCTTGGCCAGCCCCTTACATGTCCCTACACGAGAGGTTGGTGGGGTGTAGTAAAGGACTATTTCATCAGTCCTACCTCTTCTAGAGACCTCCCTGAGTCAGGAGAACTCTTGGCTGAAGTGATCTGTCTGTGTTTCTGCCACTTTATGCCAACAGACTAGGGCACAGAATCAGGCCCCCATTTTCTGGAAGTACTGAAAGCTAAGGCTAGAATCCATTAAATTAAGTATTTCACTAGCAAGACATAAAGAAAAAATGCCATTTTCCTTATGTCCCTCCTAGGAAATGATTAGTGTATTTTTGCCTGGTGCAAGAACTCCCACTGATATCAATTAGATATTGTCAACTTCAGTTTTGTCAGTGAGAGCCCCACAAAGGGGTGCATTTATGGTACACTGGTCTCAGATGTATCAAATTCCATGATGCCATAGAGGTTTCCTGGATCCGCAGTGTAGCTCCTTTCCTTAAGGTCCAGAGTTGTCAACTTTCCGCTGTGTGCAACACCACTTCCTGCTCCCCAAGTACTTGATATTACACCATTAAAGTTAATTGGAGTTTTTCCACTAACTTGCTAGCTCCCTGTTATTTCTAGGCCTTTTCCCCCCATAATCTCCCCTGAATCTATCCCTAGTTCACACAGAATGAGGGAGAAACATGTGCCTAAGTGCAGAAATGATTGAAGTATGTAATGCAACAGGTGATCTGCATTACAATATGTAATCCGCTGGAACAGATATTCTGAAGTGGAAGTGGATATTTCTCAAAGTGGATTCAGTGGTCAGAGTTTATGAAGTACATTCTTATAAATTACATGGGCTCACTCAATTTCATGAAGTGTAAAAATGGGACTTCTTATTAAAATTAGATGACCTAAGGTGAGGATTGCCCTGATATATTTTCCTTTTTTTGTTTACAGCTGATCAGGAGAGCAGTGAAATATTTAAAATTAATTGAGAGTCATATATATTGAAATTTTTTCCTATAAATTACATAATTATTTAATGGATAGTATTTGAGTACAATCAGATGGTCGTTAATACAATGTGGTGTAGTTTTCTATCAAGTATACCTGTTATAGCATAAACACATTTAATAGAAAACTAGAGCTATGAACTGTATTCATACTAATACATGCCTGTTTCTGCACCATTTTCTTTAAATGTTAGACAGAAGGTAGTTTCTATTTGTTTCTTTCTATCATATAAATAAGAATTCACATTAATAATTAGGATTGAAAAACAGCATGGCTAAACACATATTGAGGGAATGTGTTCTAAGACTAGCTCCTTAATGTAGCAGAACATAGTAAGAGATTTTTCAGGGAAAATCAGCATGTCAGAATCAATAGCTGTGATTATCCTGTGGTAACTATGTTTAATGTTCATGGGCCATGTTCTTTAGACTGGATTACTGAGGCAACCATGTGGGTATCTGCTGCGAGAAGACAAAGAGTACCAGTTGAGTGGAGATGACGGTTTTGCTAAGTAAACTACTTCCTTGACTGCATCTTGTAAAAAGCTAAATTCCTCTGGTAAAATTTCTTTTCACAAAGAATGAATCAAATGGAAATACAGCATGAAAAATGAGAATAGGCTCCTGAGGTACTCAAAAAAAAAAAGTTCATCCTATTAGCAGTACAGGCACATGAAATCACAAAGCTAGGTACCAACATTTGAAGCTGTACAAATCTTTAATGTATCCTCTTTGATTTATAATACCCTATTCATATCTTAAACCTTCCATCCCATTCAAAATAATGGCAGAGAGGCTACTTCCTATTGTTTTATTATGATTATTACAACAGTTTAGAAAATAACACATTGCTCTAGTCTTCCTTTGCTATTTGTGTTGTTTTAGGCGTGGAATAGTCCCGATCTTTTATCATTCTGTGTACAGTGCAGCAGGTTTCAATCTGAACACAAAGATATAGCAAATGTTGCCTTACCTACGCTAATTAAAATGCCTATTATCCTCCCTGGGTCTGTGTACCACAGAGCTCAAAGAATGCATTGTATATCGTTTTAGGCATTTTTTCCCTCTATCAAAGCTACAAAACTAACCCCTGGATGAAATAGCTCAAATCACAGCATGCTTGTTTATTTTCCAGTGATTTCAAACCCTTTTGTTGTAGTTTGTCATTTAAAAAAAATATTTTTCCAAGTCTTTTTTTAATTCCTTGCACAATCTTTTGTTCTCCCTTTTTAAACATTGTAGATGAGTAATATTGAAGGGAGTGTATCTGGTGTGTTTCTTTCTATAGACTGAGGACCCACATTAGACGCAAGACTAAAGAATATATGCAATACAGTTGAACCCTCTTATAGTGAAGTATCCCCACTAATCCATCTCCCTCTATCCCCTGAAATTTCACTACGGGTAGGGGAGGGCCTACTTACCTAAGATCCCCTCCATTTTATCACAGCAGTGGTGCTAGGGTTTCCTTCCACCTCCTGAAGATGTGTGGGCTTCTAGCAACTGTGAAAGGCACTTGTAGACTATCTAAGAAAAATTCCACTTTGTTATTACAAAATAACTGAAACATAAATGTGATACACAAGATACATGGATTTAACAAAGCTTAAATAAGAAATGCAATGATCAGGTTACATTTATTTAAAAGATCAAGGGAGAAATTCGTCCTCTCCCTGCAGCCCTTGTTATTTCTGCAGCATGCAGTGGCCATAGAAATGCCATAACTGGGTGGAGAAGAATTCCACCAGGACAGGCACTGCATAGAAGATACATAGGCCTTGTCTACACTACAAAGTTTTGTCGGCAAAAGCTGTTTTTTGCTGACAAAACAGGGGAGGTGTACACGCTACAAAGCTACTTTTGGCTGGAAAACTCTGCTGTTTTGCCGACAAAACAAAACCACCTCACTGAGACGCATAAAGCCTTTTGCAGCAAAGTTAAAGCGACAGAGCGTCAGTGTAGACACTGTTGTTTGTTTTGTTGTCATAACTGGCCTTCACCAGTATCCCACAATGCCTACCGTGACCGCTCTGCTCATTGTTTTGATCTCTACTGCCCTGCATGCATATACCCCTCCCATTTCAAAGCTCCTGGAAGTATCTGACAGCTCCGTGCTGCCCCCTTTGGGGAACGAAGAGCAAATCATTAACTGAAATGCTCCTGTTCTGCCCTGCACTAGGAACACAGCAGCAGGCATCTAGACTGCTGCTGTAGGGAGCGGGGCCGGGTGTGTGTAGGGGGGAACTGCTGTGCTGCTTTGATATTCCTCAGCACAGAAAGCTCACAGAGCTGCACAGAACCATAGGCAGGCAGGCAGAGTGGGTTACTTCCAGAGAGACTGCTGTGCCAAGCAGAGCCAAGGGCTGACATGGAGGGGTGTCCTCCTCTCCCTGTCTCAGGATAGGTCGGTCAGCCTGCTGTCTGCTCCGCCCCAGACATAGCACTCTCCTCTCCCTCCCCACACACTTCAGTTGAAAAGCAGCTGACAATCTACTGGGATGCCCCAGGAATGATAAGGTTGAGAAACTTCCATCATGTGATGCTGAACCTGCCCCATGAGTCATTGCAAACCCTTCCCAAACCACCCTGCGGCCAGTTGCATGGTGGGATAACTACCACAGTGCACTACTTTGTGTCGATGCAAGAGCTGTTAGTGTGGATGGACTCAAGTGCTTTAATTAAAGCGGCATAACTTTTGCTGACAAAACTTTGTAGTGTAGACAAGGCCTTAGGCTGTCCTATGTAGACTCTTTCATAAACCCAGTGCATGAGAATATGCTGGGGTGGGGCTGGGGAAGGATTGACTTGTGTTGTGGATAGGAGGTGAATCCCCATAGTATACACAACTATGGGAAATTTTGGCTGCTTTAGGCTGTGGACCAGCTCACAAACAGCCCAGAAAGAAAGATGATCCATAAATTAGAGCAGCTCCCAGCTGGCTGCTCTACTTTGTACTGAGGGCCTCAGTGGCCCCTGGAGCTGTTCAGAATCTGACAGGCACAAAGGTGATTTACAGCAGCCTTTCACCCAAGAGGTGCAATCCAGAATCTCAACCTAGATCTTATATATTGCTGCTTATACTTATTATAAATGAAGTTATTGGAAACTAGCAGAAAACTTTGAAAGAATATTGTCACTGTGAGCTACTCAGATAGCAATTCCTAGAATAATGTAACATCATCCAAAACTAACAGAGGAGTGACAGTTCTATTTAATTGTCATTTGTGCGCATTCATTGACAGTAACAATCTCCATGCTTTTGCAAATCTGAGTGCTCCTTGTTCAACGTTCTGTGTCAGTTTTTGTACTATCAGAGATGTTTGAATGATCATTTAAAATGGGAAATTATGGAGCAAATCAGTTGGATCTTCAGAGTGGACAGCTTTCTGTTCACAACTTATGTTTGGCATTTTCTGAACCAGCTTTACAGTTATTCAGCTGAAATGAACATTTCCAGCATTTTGGTGTTTACCTGTCAGGGCTCACAGGCCTACAGGTCCCCAGGCAATGCTCAGGCTATGACTGCCACCCAGCAGCTCCCCTGAGTAACTATTGAAGGGTCCAGAAAAGGCCTAGCTTGCAGAGGGCCCCGCCTCGAAAGCTTCTGATTGAGGGGAACATCCAGCCCTCTGATTGGCTAAGGAGTACTATATAAAACAGGAAGTAGTCTGAGCAACTAGAGAAATTCTTGGCTGGCTGGGACTATGGAACCCTTATGTGCACAGACCACTGCAAAGTTTTAAATACCATAGATGTATCACTAGGAGATCTCTCTGGCGGATGACAATTCCATTTCATGGCAACTTTTGAGGTTTCTAAATTTGTTTTTGTTCTGTATTGGAACCTTTGAGTTTTCAGGGGTTGCAGTGGAAGAGTTCATTTAGGATGGGCATTATCTGATGTATTTTGTATCCAATAGCATACAACTCTAAACCACTGCTTTAAGTGTCAGGATCACAGTGGGACCTTCTAGTCTTGCCTATCCAGTTTCATGTTATGTCACAGGCTTTTCACTGCTGCATAATTCTTATCATTATCCAGTGATGATGGCTTTCCTTTGGGCAACACGCATGTCCTTATTTTTACAATGTCAACGAGAACTGGTTTTTTCCCCCTCTTTCTCTAATTTCGTTAAAATAAAAGATGAAAATTGTGTTGTCTTAGTTTTAGCTTTTGTTTGGTAAATGTTGGACAAAATAAATATATGTTTATATTTAAACAGCCTCTATTAAAGTCCTGCTTTTATGTGAAGGGATGGTAGCAGGCAGGATAAGTTAACTGGTTACCTTTAGTTAGTTTAGTTGTGTATACAGGTACTTCCATGGGTTGGTTGGTTATCTATATGCCTACCATCTCTACTATAAAAAGACTTTGTAATATCTCAATAATAAATGCATTCATAACGACATCTTCTGTAATCACTACAGTTCCTGAGCTACTATTTGGCACTCATTAACTGAAACTCCCATTCACCTATAATTTATGAGAAGCATACAATTATGTGTTATCAGTACTTCAAGTGATTATTACACTGTATGTTTTTGAGATAATGGCATGCAACACTCCATGATGAATTATGCCGCTATGGGTAGCTTCAGTTCCTCCTTTAGCTCTATTATTTTTCTGAAAACCAACCTAGAGAGAATTATGTTACAAGGTTAGCAGTATCTGCTTAAAGTAAGAACTCCAGGCCATGTTGATCCAATAAAGAACAGGACAAGGCACACGATGACATAATATTATACATATTTTGTATATACATGTGTATGTGCATGAGACAGAAAGATACTTTATAAGGTGTGACAAAGTTCCTCCTCTACCTTGGTGGGTCTTGTGCTTATTGGCGGATTTGCTCACCTTGGAGCATCACGGCAGCCCTCAGTTTGGCCATTTTCATGAACCCATAATTCAGGTCAACTCCTCCTGTATCTGACCAGGAGTTGAGAGGTTTGGGGGGAACCCGGGCCCGCCCTCAACTCTGGGTTCCAGCCCAGGGCCCTGTGGAGTGCAGCTGTCTAGAGTGCCTCTTGGAACAGCTGTGCGACAGCTACAACTCCCTGGGCTACTTCCCCATGGCCTCCTCCCAACACCTTCTTTATCCTCACCAAAGGACCTTCTTCCTGGTGTCTGATGATGCTTGTACTCCTCAGTCCTCCAACCGTACGCGTTCTCACTCTCAGCTCCTAGCACCTCTTGCTCCCAGCTCCTCACATGCACACCACAAACTGAACTGAGCTCCTTTTTAAACCCAGGTGCCCTGATTAGCCTGCCTTAATTGATTCTAGCAGCTTCTTGATTGGCTGCAGGTGTTCTAATCAGCCTGTCTGTCTTAATTGTCTCCAGAAGGTTCCTGATTGTTCTGGAACCTTCTCTGTTACCTTACCCAGGGAAAAGGGACCTACTTAGCCTGGGGCTAATATATCTGCCTTCTGTTACTCTCCTGTAGCCATCTGGCCCAACCCTGTCACAAAGGGTTCAGATATCATAAATAAAATGACATTTCTTTCCTGGGCCTGATTAAGCTGAAGTAATACAGTGATGAATCAGGCCTACCATTTGTTTCATTTTTTTGATTCTGTGATTTCAGTACTTATATAATTGAAGGACAAAGAACATTGGCTCAAGCCAGGCATGATTTAAGCAGGAACTGTACAGGCTTCCTCACATAGCTCTGTAAGTGCTCTGCAGTATTAATCTGTAAGACACCCAGCCATTTTTCTTTTTCTGAACAGACACTGAAAACTTTACTCTATATGGTGGGTTTGTGTGTAAGTCAAATTTTTTATTTTATTTGTATGCATTATGCATTGGAGCCATAGTCACGGATGAGGACCCCACTGTGCTAGTGGCTGTACAAACAGAACAAAAAAGAGGGTTCCTGCTCCAAGGGGCTTACAATCTAAGTATAAGACAAGAGACAGCAGATGAATAGAGATACAGGGAGAGTACAAGGACTCAACATGACAGGCAGTGGTCTCAGCACATCAGCAGCCTAACCATTGTCAGATTTTTGATAGGCATCACAACAAATGAGAGTTTTGAGGAGGGAGTGGAAGGTGAATAAGGAGGTCGATTTGTGCAAATACCAAGGGTTAGAGACAGCCTGGGAGAGCATAGATTCATAGATATTTAGGTCAGAAGGGACCATTATGATCATCTAGTCTGACCTCCTGCACAACGCAGGCCACAGAATTTCACCCACCACTCCTGCAAAAAACCTCACACCTATATCTGTGCTATTGAGTTCCTCAAATCGTAGTTTAAAGACTTCAAGGAGCAGAGAATCCTCCAGCAAGTGACCCGTGCCCCATGCTACAGAGGAAGGCGAAAAACCTCCAGGGCCTCTTCCAATCTGCCCTGGAGGAAAATTCCTTCCCGACCCCAAATATGGCGATCAGCTAAACCCTGAGCATATGGGCAAGATTCATCAGCCAGATACTACAGAAAATTCTTTCCTGGGTAACTCAGATCCCACCCCATCTAATATCCCATCACAGGCCACTGGGCCTATTTACCATGAATATTTAATTACCAAAACCATGTTATCCCATCATACCATCTCCTCCATAAACTTATCGAGTTTAATCTTAAAGCCAGATAGATCTTTTGCCCCCACTGCTTCCCTTGGAAGGCTATCGCAAAACTTCACTCCTCTGGTTAGATGGTTAGAAACCTTCGTCTAATTTCTGGTCTAAAATTCCTGGTGGCCAGTTTATATCCATTTGTTCTTGTGTCCACATTGGTACTGAGCTTAAATAATTCCTCTCCCTCTCCGGTATTTATCCCTCTGATATATTTATAGAGAGCAATCATATGTCCCCTCAACCTTCTTTTAGTTAGGCTAAACAAGCCAAGCTCCTTGAGTCTCCTTTCATAGGACAAGTTTTCCATTCCTTGGATCATCCTAGTAGCCCTTCTCTGTACCTGTTCCAGTTTGAATTCATCCTTCTTAAACATGGGAGACCAGAACTGCATGAAGGTGCTTGTTTGAAAATTTAACAAGTGGTCAACAGCTGTTGTGGGCCAAATGGAGGCAGGAGTTGGTATCTCATTAGTGAATGAGAGATGATAGATAGAGTGTGAAGGGCCTTGAAAGTGAAGACAAGTAGCTTATGTCTGATGTGATAGAGAAGGAGGAGCCCACTTGATGGATGGAAAGAAAGGGAAGGTCTGGTCAAAGTAACGGGCTAGAAGAATGATCTCTGCAGCAACATTCTGAATGGATGTGAGCAGAGCAAAACAGTATTTGTCAAGGCCAGAGAGGGGGATGTTGGAGTAATTGATACATAATATGATGCAAGACTGGATAAGAGTTTTAATTGTGTGGGTGGATAAGGAAGGCCGAATCTTAGAGACATTATGACAAGAATGGGCAAGATTTAGATATAGCCCAGCGGTTCTCAAACTTTTATACTGGTGACCTCTTTCACATAGCAAGGCTCTGAGTGCAACCCCTCCTCCCCTTTATAATTTAAAAACACTTTTTAATATATTTAACACCATTATAAATGCTGGAGGCAAAACAGGATTTGGGTGGAGGCTGACAGCTCACGATCACCTGTGTAATAACCTTGTGACCCCCTGAGGGGTCCCGACCCACGGTTTGAGAACCCCTGAAATAGCCTGAATGTGAGGACCCTAGAGAGTGGTAGAGTTGAAGATGATTCTGCGGTTATGAGCCTGAGTGGCAGGCAGGATGGTGGTGTTGTCCATAGTGATTGGGAAAGGAGGTAGGTGGAGGATTGGGAGGGGGCTGGGAGAGTAGGAGCTTTATCTTAGTCATGTTGGGTTTGAACAGACAGGATCAGGGCCTAAATCAGCCACATCAAATCACAGAAGGTAGAGTAAAAAGAAGAGCTAATTTTATTAAACCACACTTTTTCCAGATTTCTTCTCATGCTCCATAGGTTGTTAAGCCTCATGCTACAGTGTATGCACTTGAGATAATTATATTAGTGATATCATTGGAAACCTCTAGCTTTCTATTGCATAGGTTTGTCTTTCTGCTGTTTAGGGGCCCAATCCTGCAATCCTTAGAAGCAAAACTCAACTGAAGTACTTGGAGTTTTGCATTGCAAAGAGCTGTCACTTACAGGATTAGGCCCCTAAGTGTGAAGCTAATCAGCAAGGGCTAAGTATTCTCATCATAGGCCCGGGTCCTACAATTGCTTCATGTGTGGAACTCCCACTGATGCCAATGAAGGTGGTGCAAAGAGTCTCTAAAAGCCCTGATTCCAGTGGGGTGATGATTCCTCCAGTGCAGGAACTGAGGAAAGCAGCTATATGACTCCCTTTTGAGGACGCCCTTCCAAGCCCTGCTGTTGAGGCCATGTTGGGAGCCAGGCTGAGGGTGATAGGTGTATGTCATGAGTGGGCAGCAGTGGAGATTCTGTGCAGTGCTGCCACCTATAGGACTGCACATGGAGGCTGTGTAAGGCCTCTCTAGTCCTTCCACTCCCAGGCTGCTCCAAGGGCTGGAGCTATACTCTAGTTTGTGAGTTCTGTGCTTGGATTCTGTATTGTTTATGGGATTATCACCTCAGTATTTAAATACCTTATGAGGTTGATCCTGTGAGCCTCTTGGGAGGTGATGAGCATCCTCACCTCCCACTGAGAGCATCTGAGAGATGGGGACACTTAGTACCGCAGAGAATCAGGCTCATAGTAAGTGTGTGTGCTTGTCCCAACTTTACTTGTGTCTGTTTGTCATGCATATTTTATCATATTTTTTTCTGTTTAATGCAAATCATGCTATGTAGTTCAAATTTCAGTTTCATAGTTAAATCAATGTCAGTGGTATGTGTACCTGTCTCTAGAAACAGAGCTGGATTCACAGATATGCAATGTGTGTTATAGAAACATTATCAATACAATTTATCCTGGAGAGAGCAGAATGTCTTGTTTTTCACTAACATACAGGTGTGACAATAATATGAACCTTTGAATCAGAAGGGGAAATCTGTGTTGCTTTTTCTCTATTATTTTATGTAACATAACATGTTTTTGAAAAACAGTAACACTAAAGCCAATGTGCTCCAGGAGACCCAGGCACTTTGTCCAAAGCCATATAGGTAGAGCCTAACCTGGTTGTGCAGGAGCAGGGAATCAGACAGGGAGGAGTTAGATAACAGAATACATGCAGCTGAGCCTTGTTATTCTGCAAGGTCGAGGTGATAGTTATAAAAGGAGAAAGTCAAAAAGAGTGGCTTAGTTGGGTGGGAAAAGGCTGACTCAGTCTAGGACAGGGATCGGCAACCTTTGGCATGTGGCCTGTCAGGGAAATCTGCTGGCAGGCCAGGACGATTTGTTTACCTGCAGCATCCACAGGTTTGACTGATCGTAGCTCCCATTGGCCTTGGTTCACTGTTCCAGGCCAATGGGAGCTGCAGGAAGTGGCAGCCAGCACATCCCGTGCTGCTTCCTGAACCCCCCATGGCCTGGAACAGCGAACTGTGGCCAGTGGGAGCTGCGATTGGCTGAACATGTGGATGCTGCAGGTAAACAAACCGGCCTGCCAGCGGATTTCCCTGATGGGCCGCGTGCCAAAGATTGCCGATCCCTGGTCTAGGAGATTATGATGTTCTGTTCATAGCCCATAAAGAGGAGGAGCACTTGGTTTTGTTTATAGTCTATTCTCAGTTCCTTTGCGGGGGTGTCTGGTCCCTGACTTTGTTTAGTCCTGTAAAGAGGCATACATCTCCAAAAGGAGCATGAGAAAAAGTATGCATCAGAGAAATTAGAAGAGTGTCCTTGGAATACCATAGTTCCATGTTAGGTCAGCACTGTGATACTGTTATGGGAGTCCCCCACAAATCACAGCTGCGAGTATTTGATTCTTTCTTCTATGTCCAAAAACTATGGCTTCTTCTTCCTCACAAATGATTTTATTGTGCAACTCATATTTGCTCACATATTTCAGCCAACTGATGTATTTATATCTGCATACAGTTCAGTAGCTTTTCATTTTTCTTTTAGATCAAACTCTTTTAGATTATCCCTGCTCTCTGAGACCCAAGATAATATCAAACATTCATGTGACTATTTTTTAAATTAAACCCTAGAATACAAGTGAGTCTGACCAATGGAATATGCCTGGACTAAAATGACCTGTATTCCTTCTTCTTTTTTTTTGTTTTTTGTTTGCACTGTAAGAATTAAAAGTCCAGTATGGGTGTTCCATGGCCATCATAATACATTCATTAGTAAGATGTGGCATGTATTTGAATTTTGCAAGTATAATGGCAAATCTACATTCATTATTTTTTCATGAATGTATCTTACTGTAATAATCTTCTGTTCTCAGTCCTCATGTTTTTGTCAGAACTTATTACATCAGTGATGAAATCTTTTTTCATTTTTAGCCTTGAAAATAATAAGGATCACCATAAGTGTTCTAAACTGAAACAAATGCAGCAGCTAATTATTCCTTGATCTCTATCAGTAACCTAGCTGGTTGCTTTCAGACACATGTATGTTCACAAACATACCAATTTTCATTTTATATATACAGAATGAAAATATATATATGTATGTGTGTTTTTATATATATATGTTAAAACCCTTCCACCAAAGCCCAGGTTATTGAACATTTCAGATATAACAAACAACATTTTCAAAGGCCTGATTAACTGCTTTGCTGTGGTCTCAGAGCTTATGTTGCTTTTTATTCCTTTAATTTGTGTTTCAGTGTCACATGGCAGAAAACCAAGGGGAAAAATTGTACCATCTGGTTTGGCTGTCATCTGCAGAAATGGTTGACTCATCTTTTTATATAATACAAACATACCTGACTTTAAGTTTGTCAAGAAGACTTTTTCCCACTGAATGGTTAAACAAAAATATGCAGTCCTTGTTTATATTTTTATATATTATTTTGCTATAGTGACCAATTTTTTCATAAAGTTTAGAAACCAGTGTACGCTAATAAGAACGTAGGATCATATAAGCTTTGGGAATTAAATAAATAGATGCAAAATGTAGCAGCCAGTATATGATACTTCTTTTTGTAGGGATTGCAAATTAAAATTCCTCCTGTTTAGAATGATTCTACTAGTGTGGGAGATAATCCCTACATATGGAGTGGAGAATATTAGTAGAACCAATAATATCAAACAGATTACAGTTTTAAAGTGTCTCCACTGTATTATTGTTGTTTTTCTATTATGCTTATTTTGTTCACTTTAGGTCTGCAAAATCAATCCATCAACAGCATATGAGAGTGAGTGCGGGGGGGAGAGGAGGCAGAGAAAGAGAGAAGTTTTTTCATATAAAAATTCTGTAGATAATTCTAATTCATTAGAGTTGTGCCTGGTTATTCCATCTGGTGGAGTTGGCCTATAAAATGAAGAACCTATACTTGATATTTGAAATATACATGTAACTGTTATCTCAGTTCATTGCTATCTGTTCAGAATGGTGGAGGCTGGAAACCTAGTTCATGAGAACAAAACTTTTGTTTGGCTTGGATGATTTAGATATTAAGGTTGAAACCCACACAGATTTAAATCCAGATAGCACTGAATATAGGACAAATTATATTAGTAAACTTGCAAGAGGTATAAAAATAAAATCTCTTTCCATTTACATTTTTTGTCAATTTTTTTGTCAGGCAGCTGATGTGTCTAAATTGTTCTGAGGCAGTGCAAGAAAATTGGATAAGACCTTTAGTGTAATGCTATTTGTGTAAGTACAGTTGTTACAAACTACTCTACACAGTATGTACTCTAGCTTTTGAAACTCTGCTTTGCAAGCAGCAATCCAAGATGAAAACAGACAAGAAAAATGCTGAGGCACCCTTTCGTTCAGCCACTTTCCTATTGAAATCTTAGTTCATTAGGATACTCTCATAGGAAAAGTTGAAAAAAATCTAATTTGCTGGAGATTTTTGTACATTTAGGGACAGATTTTAAAAAGGATTTAATTGCTAAAGATGCAGATAGGGCATCTAGTCAGATGGTCAAAACTGCCTAGATACCGAACTCCCATTGATCTACAATTAAAATTCCAACTTTACATACAAATCATGATAATGACAAACATACTATGTGGCCTTAAATACGATTTGGCTAATCACAGTTAAAGGTCATACAAAAAAGAAAAAATGTTTGTGTCTAGTTTTTCCTATGAATTGTTTCTCTTGATAGAGAAGGCATTTAAGTTAATATTCTAAGAGACTATAAAGATCCGTAATAGAGTAGCAGTCTGCAATGAGGATATGTGGATGGAAGTAGAATTATTGTAGTAGGTGGGGTGAATTCCATGAGGTTCTGCTATTTCTTTATACTACAGAGCAGGGCTTGGAAAATTCCATTTGCTACTAGTGAGTAAGAGGCATTCCCTGGTGAATGAAGGAGGCTGAAGTATCAGTTGCTATAGTATTTAAGCTTTAATTTAAAAAAGAAGTGCCTAGCCCGTGGGATCGCAAAGATTACACTCTAAACGTGACCATAAGGTAAAATGGTGCAGTGCTCTTTTCTAAGTCTTCAGAAAAACAGTTCCAGTGTGTCTGTTGCAACAGCAAGTGAAACTAATACAATACTTTTCAAGTATCAGGGGGTAGCCATGTTAGTCTGTATCCACAAAAACAACAAGGAGTCTGGTAGCACCGTAATGACTAACAGATTTATTTGGGCATAAGCTTTCGTGGGTAAAAAACCACTTCTTCAGATGCATCCGCTGCTATTTAGATCCCTTTGTGTATTTGGTCCCCATGAACCTGGGGGAATCCCTTTGGGGATCCATCAAACATTATTCAGAACTCTCTGAGCACCAGTGACAATGTCAAGAATCTTTCCCTTTGCAGGTGCTTGGGAAATCTTGAAGAAGCAGCAGAGAAAGCACTGGAACTTTTGCATTTGACCTTTCTTGTGTTCCCCTGCCTTCCCATCTTTCATATCAGCAACTCGCTGGTAGGTGTCTGGCAAATTTGTGAAGCCCAGTCATAGAGCATAATAATGTGGTTTGTGCAGCCCTTACATATAATAAACCATACACAAAATCTCAAAAGTACTAAAGGTGACCTATGAGACACATGTGGATGGTAATTATGTTAATTACTCCTGAAAATTCAGGTAGCAAGTAGCCACTTGATCCATTTATTTCAGGCAGTTTGCCAGTTAAAAAGCACATGGTATTAGCTGTTTCTTTTGAAAAATCCATGGATCATCAGGTATCTCTGGACAGTTTCCTTGATTTCTCCCAAAACATTTACATTTCTCTAGTTCAAATCTATTGCTTCATGAAGGAGTATAAAATATTGCTGGACAACACCCCAAAAAAGTAGAAACTAATAAGTTTGGAAGCAAACTTTTCAAATGAGCTAATTATGAATAAGTATATTGCTACTATATTAAATTAGTTATTTGAATGAAAACACTGGGTAAGAATCTCAAATAAGAATTAGATTAGTTGATGGAGGATAGGTCCATCAATGACTATTAGCCACAATGTCCAGGGATGCAGCCCATCATGCTTTAGGTATCCCTAAACCTCTGACTGCCAGAAGCTGGGTCTGAATGACAGGGGTTGAAGCATGCAACAATTGCCTTGTTCTGTGCAGTCCCTCTGAAGCATTTGATACCAGCCACTGTCAGAAGACAAGATCCTGGGCTAGCTGGACCAGTGGTCTGATCCAGAATGGCCATTTTTATGTAAAGTTTTATAAGAGGACCCTATCATGGATAGTATCATGGTCCCCAAATCCTTCCTTGTACTGCCTGCTGTCCCTACACAATAGTGAAGGCACACTGGTGTTGTGAATAAGTTGTATGCTATGAGGGATGAAGTATGCCACATAAATGCCTTCCATCTGGCCAATTATCCACTATTTAGCTCCTTTCTATACCACACAGTGATGGGTAACATATAGGCCTTTGGAGAACATATATGCCATTCAAGGGAGATGGACTGGAACTTTTGAAAATGAAAAAAAAGATGATAAGCTTTATTATAATATGTATGATATTACTGAGTAGAATTTAAGTGGCTTAAAAAGTAGAATCTCTGCAAAGAAAAAGCCAAAGGACAAGAGAGCTCATGTGAGCATGTTTAAAATACCTAGGTGCCAATGCCTACGTATTCAAGCAAAGCTTCTCCAACCTCAATTAAGGTGAGGGTGGAATAGAGATTGGACTCTTTCTGATTGTGCATAAGGAGGATAGTGAGAGATTGCTGAGCCAGAAGAGGGGGTCAGGATTTGGCACTTGGAGCAGATGACTGGAATAGGAAGAGGAACTGAACTGTATGCTGAGTTGTAAAACTGGCCAGATGGCTTGTTGTAAAGAAGAGGAAGATGCTGGGAATGATGGACTGTCTGGCTATGGATTTCCTAACCTGAATTCTGACAATGAAGTGAACTTACTAGGGTTAGTTTGTTTCCTACTGCTCTAAGACACACCCTGCAGCATCCACCAAGATTTGTCATACTCTAGAAGGGACTAAAATCTATTCATAATTATGATAATAAGCACTTCTCTTCTTTAACAGTTTGTCATCTAGAGTTGCTCCCAAATTGGAGTGCACAGTTTAAAATGTACAATGTGGTTTCTGCCTGCTGGGAAAGGCAGACAATTCAATATTTGTAAACCTTTTTACTCTGGAAAGGTAGCACTGCATGTGAGAAAAACCCATCATATTTCAGTTGAGTGCTGCTGGGTTATTTTTATCCAGGAAGGCTTTTCTTTAAAAAAAAAAAAAAAAAAGTAGTTTTGAGGAAGTCCAAAAGTCAATCAGATATACTGGGATGAACTGAAAAATCAACAGGAATTGAAATTAGGTTTTCAGGGTACAGCAAATGGTATGATGAAGATGCCAACCAAGATATAGTATCTTACACTCTTTAAACCTATTCAGACAATGTTCCAGTCATTTCCAACCAAAATGAACTTCTCACAAACTGCATTGTCCAAATGCAAAGTAGAGAAAAACAGGGCTTTCCTTGTGTATGTTTCTTTGTATCCCTCCCTAATCTGTGGACAGTGTAAACTGTACGTAGTATTATAAAAGGCAGATGCATTGTGCAAAACCATCCCTATCAAGTGAATGAAAATGCCAGAGAGAGAAAGTTCTGTATCTACAACCTTAAACTCTAGTTTAAAAATACTGTTCATAGATCTTAAGCTCCTGTTTTATTTGGCTTCTTGGGAATTGGCTGTGCAGATTTCAGTTCCATTCTTTGAACTACATAGTCTCCCTCTGGTGGCTAATTTGACATCTACAAACTCCGTTAACTGTAAATCAGCTGTGTTGCTTCTTGAAGAAAATTGTCTATCTAACGTTGTGAATTCCAATGATGCTTAGGCTTTTTTTTCCCTCCATTCTGGCTTCCTCTGTGATATGGGTGTGATTCCACTGTGATATGAAATGCTTCAGACATTTATAGAGAGACATTTATTCAGGAGGATCCCCAGACACGTAGACCCCAATCCTAGGCCTCTTTTCCACTGCAGAGAGGGTTGTTCCTGGGTCTTCACGGTTCCAGTTGCTCAGGCTATAATTACTTACATCGGTAGAGAGGTCAGTATCTCTTGCTGCATATAGAGGGTAGAAGATTTCTGTATCTGGGAAGTATTGAGCTCATATATATATAAGCTCGCTACCCCAAGCAACTCCTAATAGGCTTTTGAGCCATCCTGTTACCATAGGGGTCTCTGCAGCCATGAAGCAGCATTAAACATTGTAAACTGCATACACAGTAGGGGAGAGTGACGGGAATGCTAAATATATGGATATATTTGCCTTGGTAGGGGTAAGAATTACTTGGCAGTGGGGGGCTGTTTGCTCTCTGCCCTCCATACCCAAGTGCCTCTGAGGTGTGCAGCTCTGTGCCACAGAATTACCAGGGCCAGATTTTGGCCTGTAATTATTATTAAGCATGGACAAATTGGTTTAGATTAAAAAAAAAGTACCTAGTGAACTTTCACTTAGAGCTGGAAATAAATCTTCTTTATGGTTCAGACAAGTTCAATTAGCTATGTTTTGTTATCTTTTCTGGTGTTCATCTCAACTCACTGTTTCCAGATAGAACAGTAGTGAAAATCTGAAAACATCAATAGTCTGTGTTTATAATATTTCTATCACTGCCAGAAGCAGGAAGTACTGGAATCCTTGCAAGATTTTTGGCCCAATTATCAGACCCTTGAGGATTGGATCACTCAGATAAGGCTCTGAACTTTTGCATGCTTATCCAAAATTAACCTCTGAACCTTCTGATGTTCCACGTTCACTTACCATTTGATTTAAATCCATTCTATCCTTGGGGATGGTCAAAAATATTCCCTGAAAACTGTTTTTAATAGAAAATTGGGTTTTTATATAAAATATTTCGCAAAAAGTGTCTGCTTTCCATAGAAAATTTTGATTTTTTTATTTGAAAAACTGAACACCCAGAAATCAAAATAGTTTTGTTTAAAAATAAAAAAGTGATTCTGAAATGATGCTGTAGTGCCCCATGGGAGTTGTAGTTTGGGTCCTTCATGCCCTCCTTCCCCTTGATGGTCTACATACTCTGGCTGAACTACATCTCCTGTGATGCACCAAATCATCTCAACAAGAGGGGAGGTTTTGGTGAATTACATCTCCCATGATGCATCTAGGGAGCCTAACCCACCAAAGACAATGGGGGCATGAGGCACAGCAACAGAATTGCGAAACCAATTTTGGGGGAGGTTTAGATGACCCAAAAATGGATTTCAGTTTTTCATTGACAAATCAAAATTTTCATTGAAAAGTCAATAATTGTATTTGTTTTATAAACATTTTCTGCACAGCTCTGTCTTACACATTCTAAGGACATATTCAGTTAAAGAAGCAATTCATAACATATAACATTGTTTTCATTAAAGCCAGGTATAAATAGGAAATGTTCTGTGTTTTTAACTCTGTAGCTCTTGTGTAAAATGACTAACACCTTTACAGCTAGATTCCCACTTTCTCTTTTTCCACCCTCCCGTCCCTGTCCACATGCACAGCTTGTGGGATTCCACGCTTAGCATATGTCTGCATGTCAAGCTGGGGGTGCCACTCCCAGTTCGAGGAGCCAGGCAGTTTCTCGTGGCGCTAGCATGTTTTAAAAAAATAAAAAAGTAGATGCAGCAGCACAAGCAGTGAGACGGGCAAGCCACCCTGAGTATGTGTCTGGGGCAGGGGTGGGCAAACTACAGCCCGGGGGCTGCATCCGGCTCTCCAGACGTTTTAATCTGGCCTTCGAGCTCCTGCCGGGCAGCGGGATCCAGGGCTTGCCCCACTCTGGCTCTCCAGCTGGGGAGCAGGGTCGGGGGCTTTGCCCTATTCGGCATGGCTCCTGGAAGCAGCAGCATGTCCCCCCTCCTCCCACAGCTCCCACTGGCCGGGAACTGCGGCTCCGCCTAGGAACCGGAGGGGGGACATGCCGCTGCTTCCCGGAGCTGCTTGAGGTAAGTGCCACCCGGAGCCTGCACTCCTGACCCCTTCTGCACCCCAATCCCCTTCCCCAGCCCTGATCTCCCTCCTACCCTCCGAACCCCTATAAGTAAAAAAAAAAAAAATCCCAATTAAGAAATTCAAGCAGAACTATTTTGTATAATTAGTAATAAATCTATGTTTTAATTGTGGGGAAGGTGACTGTAGCAATGAGTTCAAGAAACACCTAGATTTATTCCTGGAGAAAGAATAGCATAGAAGGCGAGGAATAGGGAAGATGTGGTTAGAGATTTTTAAGGAAATTGGACAGGATGATATCCAATACTTGCAAATTGCAGCAAGTCATTCTCTGATAACTGTTGGAAGAAATATTGAAATATCCCCATGCAGTTATGTCAGTTAACACTGGAAATGATGTTTTAAATCTTGTGTAAAACATTTTTGATTACAGCCTTCCATCAAAAAAAAAAGGAATTACTTTTTCCATTGCACTCTCATAGTCACATTTTAAGACAGAGACAATCTCCTGACTGTACTATGGTTTAGTCAAAATTTTCTCAAGAGACATAAGATAAATAAGGATTAATATTTCATTTATTTAATTATTGTAATACTTGATTCAATTAATTTTGTTATATGTTTGTTCTTTGTTCATAAAACATAACTGGTGCTTCTTGGAGATTGTTTTAAAATTAATTGCATTAAGTGAAATCTTATGGTGACTAGCGTGATGTTTAAAGATAAGCAGAAGCTCAAGAAGAAAAAAAGATGGGGCCCATAATACATTCATTATCAATCAGTATCCATTAATTATAATAAATAATTTGGCCTTAATTAACATGACAGATTATGTTATTGGTGTTTATGGTGCCTAATTCAATTTTGGTTTTTGTTTTATCATTCATGAATGATCAATAAATGCTTCAAATAATTTGGATGTAGGGGGCTACAGACTTAAACCTGCAAATGCTCTTAGAATCATAGAATCATAGAATATCAGGGTTGGAAGGGACCTCAGGAGGTCATCTAGTCCAACCCCCTGCTCAAAGCAGGACCAATCCCCAACTAAATCATCCCAGCCAGGGCTTTGTCAAGCCTGACCTTAAAAATATCTAAGGAAGGAGATTCCACCACCTCCCTAGGTAACACATTCCAGTGTTTCACCACCCTCCTAGTGAAAAAGTTTTTCCTAATATCCAACCTAAACCTCCCCCACTGCAACTTGAGACCATTACTCCTTGTTCTGTCATGAGCTACCACTGAGAACAGTCTAGAGCCATCTTCTTTGGAACCCCCTTTCAGGTAGTTGAAAGCAGCTATCAAATCCCCCCTCATTCTTCTCTTCTGCAGACTAAACAATCCCAGTTCCCTCAACCTCTCCTCATAAGTCATGTGTTCCAGTCCCCTAATCATTTTTGTTGCCCTCTGCTGGACTCTTTCCAATTTTTCCACATCCTTCTTGTAGTGTGGGGCCCAAAACTAGACACAGTACTGCAGATGAGGCCTCACCAATGTCGAATAGAGGGGAACGATCACATCCCTCGATCTGCTGGCAATGCCCCTACGTATACATCCCAAAATGCCATTGGCCTTCTTGGCAACAAGGACACACTGTTGACTCATATCCAGCTTCTCCTTCACTGTAACCCCTAGGTCCTTTTCTGCCCAAGGACCGACCCTTGGGGCACTCTACTTGATACCGGCTGCCAACTACACATGGAGCCATTGATCACTACCCGTTGAGCCCGACAATCTAGCCAACTTTCTATCCACCTTATTGTCCATTCATCCAGCCCATACTTCTTTAACTTGCTGGCAAGAATACTGTGGGAGACCGTGTCAAAAGCTTTGCTAAAGTCAAGGAACAACACGTCCATCGCTTTCCCCTCATCCACAGAGCCAGTTATCTCGTCATAGAAGGCAATTAGATTAGTCAGGCATGACTTGCCCTTGGTGAATCCATGCTGACTGTTCCTGATCACTTTCCTCTCCTCTAAGTGCTTCAGAATTGATTCCTTGAGGACCTGCTCCATGATTTTTCCAGGGACTGAGGTGAGGCTGACTGGCCTGTAGTTCCCAGGATCCTCCTTCTTCCCTTTTTTAAAGATGGGCACTACATTAGCCTTTTTCCAGTTGTCCGGGACTTCCCCTGATCGCCATGAGTTTTCAAAGATAATGGCCAATGGCTCTGCAATCACATCCGCCAACTCCTTTAGCACTCTCGGATGCAGTGTATCCAGCCCCATGGACTTGTGCTCGTCCAGCTTTTCTAAATAGTCCTGAACCACTTCTTTCTCCACAGAGGGCTGGCCATCTACTCCCCATGTTGCGATGCCCAGCGCAGCAGTCTGGGAGCTGTCCTTGTTAGTGAAGACAGAGGCAAAAAAAGCATTGAGCACATTAGCTTTTTCCACATCCTCTGTCACTAGGTTGCCTCCCTCATTCAGTAAGGGGCCCACACTTTCCTTGACTTTCTTCTTGTTGCTAACATACCTGAAGAAACCCTTCTTGTTACTCTTAACATCTCTTGCTAGCTGCAACTCCAGGTGTGATTTGGCCTTCCTGATTTCACTCCTGCATCCCCGAGCAATATTTTTATACTCTTCCCTGGTCATTTGTCCAGTCTTCCACTTCTTGTAAGCTTCTTTTTTGTGTTCAAGATCAGCAAGGATTTCACTGTTAAGCCAAGCTGATCGCCTGCCATATTTACTATTCTTTCTACACATCGGAATGGTTTGTCTTATGACTGTGCTTACTACCACGAGCAGTGCATAAACCCTGCATCTTGTTGTAAGTGATACAAGTATCAGACTCTGTGACAGAGACCCATAGAAAAGTCAGTAGTTTCAATTCACAAGATTTTCTGCACTGATCTGCAGCTTTGGGCCTGATCTTACTTCCAGTGGAGTCAATCAGGAGTAACTCAACTGATAGATTCACACTATGTAAAACTGGTATAAAGTGAATTGGAATCAGGTTCTGAGTTTTGCGATCAAACTAACCCCAAAATGAAACTCAGTAGAAAGCTCTGGATTATTCTGCATGAAAACAAGAATTCAGATCAGAGTCCTTTGAATATATTCTCAGGATCACACAAAACTGTGCCCAAATTTTCCTGAAATGGTTGCAAATCTTAGGAAACCTGTCAGCTTCTTAGGCCAAGTTTCAAGTTTGTAACAAGATTCTAAACCTGACCATTTTTTTGTGTTTGTATCCTATTTGCTTTGCTACTCTCTTATAAGGAAAGAGACATTTTAGTAGTGCACTCTCATCAGTGTTTGTCCTTTTATTTTGACAGTAGAACAGCCTTAGGCACCTCAGTGTAGGGGATCTATAACCCCACCTGACCTCAAACAAGGCATGTACCAAGGGAGCTCTCATCATCGTGAGTGGAAATCAAGGAAGTTGGTCCTATTCAGAAGGATATCATGTAACATTCATTCACTTTCATTCTGGGACACTTTCCCCCTTCATCTAAGCTTTTCCTGCCCCCTCAGAGATCAAGATGCACATGTTCTGAGAATATTTCACTCACCCTTACGGCTGAGGGCACATTACCTCTTTGAGGTTGCAATAATGGTGTGAGAGTTGTGCAGTCTGTAGACTTCCCACAGGCACTGAAGGTACCAGTTCAATGATGTTCCTATCAATCTGAGAAGTGAGTTTCAAGGCCAAATTTAATTCTTGTGTGGCAGTAGGTGGGATACAAGCTAAGTTGTCTGTCTGACCCTCATCATTATTTAAATAATGTTAATGGGCTTTAAACCAAAAGAAAAAGGGAAAACCCTTTATAATCTTTGGTAGTTAATTTCATTAGCATAGAATTATCACACACTGTGAAATGCATAAAATATTAAAAGTTAAAGTATTTTTGCTCACTGAAAAAGTGGGGTAGTGAACAGAGATGAGTGTATGCAGCAATTGTGGTTTAAGGGATAAATGGCAAGGAAGAACTAGCACAATACTGCCAAGAATGTATTTTTGAACATATGGGTAATTAATACATTCACAAATCAGGAGAAATTTACAAACAGAAAAAATATGAATTCATAGGACAATGTATCTGCAGCAAATAAAATTGACTGGTTGTACACTAAATCAGGGATTCTCAAACTGGTGGTCAGGACCCCTCCGGGGGTCATAAGCTTATTACATGGGGGGTTGCCAGCTGTCAGCCTCCACCCCAAACCCTGCTTCGTCTCCAGCATTTATAATAGTGTTAAATATAAAAAAGTGTTTTTAATTTATAAGGGGGAGTCGCACTCAGAGGCTTGCTGTGTGAAAGGGGGTCACCAGTACAAAAATTTGAGAACCACTGCACTAAATACTGTAGGCACTTTCTCCATTGCTTTTTTTTGCCACCTTTTTGTTGCTGGTTTGGGACAATGCAGCAAATTGCTGTGTTCTTACTAATGTTCAATCTATCCTACATGAAATCTTTGGGCCAAATTCTGCCCTGGCTTATATTTAGTTCAATCTTATTGCCTCAGTGGATTTGCACGGATTGTGAGTCAACACAGAATATGGCCCTTTTTTTTTTACTTTTGGAGAAGATTGCTTCAGGGAAAATAATCTTTCTTTCTACACATATTTTATCACTCCTAAAAGTCCACTTTCTAAAGGTACACGCAGAACAGGAACCTGATTTGGAATGTCATTTTTCTTTGAGTTATGTCTCTGTGTTCCAGAAAAGTTCTTGTTTTCAAGGAGAGCCACTGAACCTAAACTGGGAAAGTATGATTTTTGGTTATACATCAGGAAAAGTCCTGTCTATGACCTTGCTTGCTCAACCTTGAAAATTGATCCCCTTGTTGTAGTGAGTAAATTATAGTCAATGTACAATATTATATTTGTTAATCAACTTTAAAGTTGTTTTTTGGCAGATTCCTCCTATCTATTTGTGATGTTCACTTTGGATGGTAAAGGGAATTGGCCAAGCAAGAACAACTTGGTCTTTGGCACATCGTTCAAAAAGAGTGAGAAACTATCACCAGACCAAATAAAACAGCTGGACGCAATCTAATGTTTATAATATCCCTTTTAAGAACTCATTTATCTCACCTTTTCTCAGCATGATTTTGAAAGAGCTATGTTTAAATGAGGAGCAATGAGGAAACTTTGCAACTTTCAGAACACGTCACAGCATCTGGCTTCTTTGCAGGCTTTTGACAGCTTCAGAACTGCCCGTTAGGGTGCTGAGGCAGCTGTGACAGTAAATGGCTAACCTATCCTTTTGAACATCATTTTCATGTGATTTAATTTTGAATCTGAGGAAAAATCCACTTTTATCTTTAGTTGGTACCCTTAAAATTGCTACTTTCATTATTCAACATTTGTGAGCAAAAGTGGCTTATTTTCTTACAATCTAAGTAAACCCTTTATTTTTGTGGGGAGGGGGGAGCAGTTATGCTAGTGGTGTGTGTGTGTGTGTATATATATATACCCATGTATCTGGGCAGAATTAGAGAGAAAGAAAAATCTAAATATTCACCTGGACCCAAAGGCTACCTTCATAAATACTCATATACACCTCACATCAAACTGCTGTAGGGTGGTATTAGAGAAAAAAAATACCAAGTTCCAAAGAGCAGTGTAAGGATTTTGGAGTGTGCCTGCAAAGTGTGGTTTTTGTCCTTGCCCCTCCCCAGTCCACTATGCACAGTATCATCTTTTGGGTTTCAGGGAAGGTCTTCAAGATTATTGTTTACATCCCCCAAATCTCTCCAGACCTCCAAACTCTTCCTTTAGGAACCCAAAGCTTTCCACTGAGGTCTGCTCATACTGGTGTGAACAAGGAAGAAAAATCTGAAACATCTCTCCATAGAAGAGCTTTCAGTCTCTGTCTTGGTGTCCCAAACATATAGAACCAGACATCTTCAGGGGAGTACAATAAAATAAAAGGAGCATAAATAAGTAACATTTACTTGTCTAAATGTTATGCCTTTTCTTACCTGTTCCCTTCTCCAATTTCCTTATTCCCTTTTCCTTCCTTCCTTCTTCTGGTGTTCTCTATCCATCTTCCTAACATTTTCTTCCTTTTGTCTCAGTTCTGTGTATTTTTAATCTAATTTTCTCTTCTTCTTTCTTTGACAAGCCACATCTCCTTTCTCACTCATATTCTCTTTCATCCTCACCTGATCCAACATCCATCCCATTGCTCTCTCCTGGATTATATTTTCTCTCCTCCCTTACCGAGCCTTCATGTATTCTCTTTGCTTCCAACAGATATCCCCTCTCTGATTACAGTTCAGGAGAAAATTCCTATTTAAGGTAGCAATTAAGAGCTCATTTTAAGCCCCCATAAAATCAATTAGACTTAAGCACATAGTTGTGATTAAACACCTACTTATGTTTTCTCTTGCATATGGATGGTCTTAAGCATGTGCTTAAGTGCTTTTCTGAATTAAGAAAAGGAGTACTTGTGGCACCTTAGAGACTAACCAATTTATTTGAGCATAAGCTTTCGGAATTAAGGTTTCTCTCTCTTGTTCCCATCTGTATTCCACTGTCTCAGCAAGATTCCCTTCCCTGTCAATCAGTGTCTAATATTTAGAATTTATATAGCATTGTACAAACATCAATTAATGATCAGTCAAAATGCTGCTGTGTGAGGTAGGGAAGAAAGAACTGTTTCCCTCATTTTCAGATGGCAACAAAGCCTTAGGCATCAGAAGGAGTCTGTATGTGAAGGATTAGAACACAGGAGCAATTTGCTTCCAAACTCATGCTTGGTGTTGTGCACAATGCACCATTGAGTTGCTCCCCCCATGACAACCAGTTGCTACCTTGGTTTCTCAGCTGGTTGGCAGATGGGAGGGAGCTTGTGTCAGCTGTAACACAATCTGTGGCAGCTCAGGAGGCCCTGACTCCCTCACTGCTGCACGCTGGTCTGTCCAAAAATCAGGTTCTCAGACCACAAACAGGGGCCTTTCGGGCTGTAGATAATATGTGAGTTTTATGAATTATCATGGTAATACATTATCAAGTTAAATTTTTAAGGCTTTCTGAGCAACAAAAAGGGCTAGATTTTTCATTTATTTATTTATTTTTAGAATGAAATTTAGCATTAGCTTTTACACTCATTGCATCTCATTATCAGGGATTCAGCTATGAGAAGTATATACTTAAGTCAGGATTTTTCATTCTGTTTTAAAACTGTTTTAGAAATAGTATTTTATAGCCACTTGATCAAGTGCCATGTGCAGATTTGCACATAAATTTGTGGCCTCACATCATAGTTTGGCCCAACAATCTAATAATCCCTTCTTGATTTTGTGCTAACAAATCAACAATCTGTTTTTATTACTTGTTAGTTAACATTTAACAATATCCTGTTAAGTAGATTGTCTGGCTATACTGAAAGAAGGACAGGAGACATTTGCCATGGGTTTAATCAGTTTGCAACTTTATTATTAGATGTCTGGCACTACCCGGCAGATAAAAGTGTACAGTGGAGGTAACCCCACGTTTATTCCATAATTACCTGGGGGGCTTCCATCACTCCCCCTCTTTTTCCATCCAGGTCCCTCCAGCAAATCCACTGCTGGGACTTTACCATACCCGGGGGTCTTCCACCAGTTCCCCCTCTTTTTCCATCCAGGTCCCTCCAGCAAATCCATTGCCAGGATCTTACCATCTATTTCCCCCACCCCCCATAGGAGGGTTAAGGTGGGCTATAAGAATGTGGGGGTTGGCTGCCTGCCGTACCCAATCATAAGAGTCCCCAACCGCCTCCCCCCCCCCGCAATGTAAAAGGGAGGCTTGGGGTGCAGGGCTATCCCTTGTAAACCCTGCATTCCCAAGGGATGAGTCACCAACTACAGTGACCCTTTTGCAACAGTTTTCACCCCCCTCCCACCCCAGCCGTAAAGTACCGTTTCCTTCATTCGACCAGCCAGCCAAATACCCTCAAGATGAGGTGCGGTCATTTCTCTTAGCTCAGTGTGCAACAGTGAGCAATTTACTTTGATGAAAAACTATATTAGATAGATATTACAAATGTTTTTCTAATATGTAATGCCATATATTAACAATAGTAATTCAATGCAGTGGCTTAATTATCTTCATGGAGGGCTATATATTTTTATGGAATACATACAAAAAAGACTTTCAGTTAACACTGAACTTTGGCTTCTACTAGTTCTGATTCTGCACATGGTAAAACTGACTGCAAATTAGATTCTGCAATATATATTGTTCATAATATTTTTCAACTGATTAATTTAGTTAGCATATAGTTAGCAGTAACCTACCCTGTTGCATTCAGCTTGCAATTTTGTAGCAATCTCAAGCACTGTGTTCAAATCCCTAGTGTAGTGTGTAAAGATATCAAACTCTTTCAATGTATATTTTCATTCTGTAGTTCTGCTTTGTACTCATTTAAAAGAATTAGTCTTTAATTTGTAGAGAAAGACTTTCAAAATGAAGTTTAGAAAGAAGAAAGCAGTTTGTCACATTCATTGGGTGTATTATCTACATCTTAACGTGCAGGGAGTTACTTGCAGAGCTCCAATTAAATCGCTTAGTGTACCCTATTGCATGTTATTTTTTTTGTAATTGCTTCTTTAATAAACAATAATTGTACAAAACTACAGTTGTGTACTATAAACTAATTACACTAGTTTGAATCATTAACATACCACTGATCCACTTCCATTTATTTTGATGTAGCTGAAATATGCTTCATACTTGCTTGTTGTCTAGGAATGGGAGCTATGCTTACATAAATGGAGAATACTGTACAACATAAAACTTAGAAATGATAAATAAGATGAGCATAAAAAGAAATAGTACAGTTAAATATTTAACTTAATTGTCAGTCTTGTGAAATGGCATGAAAAATAGTTAAGGGAAAATAATTTTTCAAATATTTTACCAAATGAGGAGAAACTCATTTTGGAAGAAAAAGAAGAGTAATTTTCATACTAGATAGCATGTACCTCTATCCCAATCACTACTGAATGGAATTTGAATTGCTAAAATTTCTTAATAATCTGATAGTTAAGGGAGTTAAATGATAGGGAACTGTGATTTTTGGAGCAGAATGAACTGAGTTCTAGGCCTATTGTCATCAGAAGTGGTCGTGGGGTTTAGTTCAGAAATTACTGAAGTCCTCAGTAGCCACACATCAGCAACAATTCAAAAATGCAGACTTAGAGAGGGAGGAGATGATAATGAAGTTCCCTATGTGTAAACCTTTTCATTGCAAGCTATAAGGAAGATTCCCCAATATTTGGAGCCAAAGTAAACTTGGTTTCTGAATTTCTAAATGACTTGCAGCTTTTTAAGCCATGTCTAATAAGTTGTAGTTATATGAAATATTGACTCTTAGTGTGAAAACAAATAACTAACAAACTTACAAAGCTCTCTTTATTTTCATTCTGATTATTAATCTTTTTCTGATTATTAATCTTTTTAATTCACAGGTGTTATTTGGAAGATGGAGCTTCAAAAGGTGCCTGGCTGAACCGGTCAAGTATTATTTTTGCAGGAGGTGATAAGTGGTCAGTAGATCCTCGAGTTTCAATTGCAACAGCAAATAAAAGGGAATACAGCCTTCAGATACAGGATGTAGATGTGACAGATGACGGTCCATACACTTGTTCTGTGCAGACCCAACACACTCCGAGAACAATGCAGGTGCACTTAACTGTACAAGGTACGTGTTTTAACCAATTGCACAGCATTATTAGGAATGTATTGAAAAAATCAGCATTTAAAGTAAAACAGTCCTTTATTAAATTATTTTTTAAAAAATATGTTCTCTTCTTAATGCACAGTAACCTTGTGATCAGAATGCATCCTCTAGAATGTTAGTCTAATGTTATTATATTTTTGTTCCATAACCTCTCCCATGGATTTTGGCACCATAATGATTACACTAAGTTCATAAAATCAACACTGAATTTTTTTCTATAAGATATATGCTTTAGTTATAACAGGAGTTAATTCAGGGAAATCCTATCGCCTGTATTATACAGGCAATCAGACTGGATGATCACAGTGGTCCCTTCTGGCCTTATAATCTATGAACTTTTCAGCACAGCTCAGGCAAAATCCTCAGCTCCATTGTCTTGTATAGGTAGATAGTGAACTACCTACTTCTCTATTCAGTTCCCTTTTAAATTCAAGCCATGATCATGAAAGTGTATGTGACCTAGATGATGGGCATCTGAGCATGTTTTAGCCAGCCCCTCATGACCTCATGACATATTGCATAGACCTCATATATCGGGAGGAAAAAATTCTGTGACCTTTTCAACCACGTAAGAGACTTGTGGTAAGTTTTTTTTTACATTTATTAATTACTGTGCACAGCTTTTTGTACAAGATATAAGAATTTTAATGCTAACTGAACAATCCTGCTTTTTTCTCAGTACCTGTGCATTTAGAAAGTAAGGTGGGTCAAGAAGCTATTGTGTTAGATAGAGACTTATGCAGTATAGGCTGGAGTTGTTCAAACACATTCTTATGGACAGAATATCACCATATTGATGCCAAAATTACCTTGATTTCATTCCTGCATAAGTCGCACTTACGTAAAGCCATTGTCCTGCAAAAGTGAGCTCTGTAGTTATTCTTTTGTTGCCTTTAAGTCAGGTATTAGTCTCCTCAAAATGTGGTTATTCTTGATTACTTGCAAGGATTCATTTATTTTCGGTTACTGTTTTATCTTTTCTGTTATTAGAGAGGATATGCCTGCAGTATTTGCAGTGTCAAGTAGTTTATGTTTTAAAAATATGATAAACACCTTTATGTTATATTTTTAAGTTAATAATTGCCTCATCAACAAGCCAAACAGGTAACACTCAGACACAGAAAGTTTGTACTTCAGTAGCTGATGTGGGATTACTGCAGTTTTGCAATTACTTTGTTTTCCAGAGCTCAGAAATGCATGTAGTAGGTAAGGTAAAAAGCTTAATCATATGATGCTGTTTATAAATGTAATTATTCATTTGAAATTGATTGGCATTTAAACAGTTTTTCAGTTATATGAATATAAGTTCAAGAGGGACAAACATCAATAAGTCAAACAGGGTCAATTCAAGCAGTAAGTAAATGTCAGAGAAACAATTGTCCTTAAGGAGAGATGATTATCTGCATGCTAAAACAAGCTGTCTCACACATTTTTATTCTTCAGATTTTAGTAGGTCATGTCAATGCATACATATTTTAAAAATATTGTTTGAATGATAAATTTTCAAGACAAGATAAAGTAAATTATTGAAAGAGTACACAATTCTCCAGATTAAGGATTGAGGGCATCCAAAAGCCTTTTTTTAAGGGCTTGGCTTTCTTTGAATAAGCAGCCCAATAATCAACTATTTTTAAACACTCCTATAGCCTAATTAAAAAGTTCTAGGAGACAGGTGGTTTAGAAATGAGCAATGAGATGTTGAACCTTTCATCTGTTGATCAACCATTCAAATCCAGACTTGGATTGGCAGTGATCAAAATATTTTACTATTTGATTGTTGTCCAGTGGCCAGTGTGAAATAACTCTAGCTTTCTTTCATATGGCAACTGTAAAAGCAACCTTAAAGGTCAATGTCCAAATTTGTCATTCGCTCTATGGCTTCTGGCGGAATGAATCCAGACTATCCCTCCTACAGAAGGATTTTAGAGGGCTGCAGTTCACTAGTTGGTCTATGGTTTGGATGTCTTCTCCACATTCACATCCCAGGCTATGCTTCATTTTCCATTTTTGTAGTAGATAATTGCAACGCCCATATGAGGTTCTGATATGGTTCACTGTGATCCATATCTTACATGGCATCGTGAAGCCAGGTGGTTGGTCTGTAGGACCATAATCAGATCTTGATTCTTGATCCTGTTATTTTTACACAACCTCCACCACTTGTCTTTTGGTGAGAATCCTAAGATTTTAAGAGTTTTTGCCATTAACCAGAAAGAGCTCCTAAACTTAAGGCACCATGTTGGGTTGCAGGGGAGTTTGGAGATCTTCATAGATGGGCAAATCTATGTTTGTATTCCTGCTGCTTCTCTTCAAAGTGATGGTGATAAGATATGCATAAATAAGGAAGGAAACCAGACTTGGTGTTGACTTCAGCACTCCTGAAACAATTTGATTAACAGTGTTCAATTGCACATCGACAAGTTTCGTTTGTGTTACCTGCCCATATAGTTGCACAATATTCAGCTGCTGAGAAAATGAGAGCCAAAGAGGCTATCATAAGATGAGAATGTCTGTTTCCCAACTGGTCACAGCTCATTTGTGGATTATATTGTTCCTAGTCTTTATCATGGCAGTGGTCTTCATCAGATGTTGGCCGTATGGGATGGTGCAATCCAGAACCATTCCAAGATATTTCAGGAAATCCTTGTGCCTGAGTTTTATGTTGCAGAAGATGGCTTTCAGATGCTGCTTTGCATGTTGGTTGCTCAGGTGGAATGTGAACACAGCTGTTGTAACTTTAGTGATGTCAGTACAGTGCTTTGTGGCTAGCTCCCCACTACACAAATAAAACATAACCATAACATTGGCATTTTTAATGGGAGTCTTACAAGAGAGGCAAGGATTAAATGGCCATGGAGGTGGCCTCTTAGCTTATTAGCACATGGATAGAGAACCTCAGTCTCCAGGAATATCAACTCAGTTCATTTCACAAATTCCATAACAGTTAAATTCCTTTAATAAGGAAAAAGGTTACCTCTCTGCTAGAAAGCTAAGTATCCAGAGTTTGCTGCTGTTCTGGAGTTAGAAACAACAATGGGAGTGGAGGGTGATAGTTGAGGGGGTAGGGTAAGAAGAAGAAAGAAATTGTATACCACAAGTCAAATGCTGCTTTGTTACATTAGTGCAGTATCCATTGACTTGAATGGGGAATATCAAATGAGAACAGAATTTGGCCCAGTATTACTCTTTTTCAGGTTTAATTAAACAGTTATTTCTGACAATAAGAAAGTTAAATAACCATTAGCTATAGCTACACAGTCATTTAACCTCATGTATGCTACTAGTTTGGTTTTCTGCTTCTTTAAGAACCTGTACATAGATTCCCAGCCCTGCTCTGCACCCATTGCACTGCCCAGGCAGCACAGAGAGAAGAATCTATTATGCTTGATATTCCCTTTGAGGGATCAAGTCCCGACTCCCCAGTAAGTGTAGAATTGGAATACCAGCGTCCTGTGTCACCTTACCTCCATCTCCAGTATAGGGCTATGTTGGGGCAGGGAGAGTGCATGGCAGGAGATCACTTCAGCCATCTCAAGTTGGTGGACAGTCTCTTGGAGACTACTGCCAGCTGGCATGGGCTAGAGGAACTCCCAGGCTGTATTAACCTATGCTAGGGTGGAATGAGGCAGAGAATCCTAACTCTAATCAGCTCTCTGATATACTACCCCATCTGCCGCAGCATAGAATGTAGCCCCAAATGTCTGAGAGCACAGGAATTATGTATGATTTTAAAAAAAAAAGAAGCCTGAGTGAAAATTATTTCTACCATTTGTGTATTGTTCTTTCTGAGGATGCAAAAGCAAAGGAAGAAGGTATGAATCTAGTATGAGATATATCTGGTAAAATTTCAGACAATGTCAGTACAACATTAAAAAAAAATTTGACAAATGTATTTACTGTGTTGACAGTTGAAAATAGAACAAATAAAAACATCAACGAAATAGAGTGTGTGTGTGTGTGTGTACGTGTGTGTGTACACAAATAGAAATACCAAAAACTTTGTATATTTGAAGTGATCGTGTCTATTGTCTCCAGCAGAGGTAATACGTGTATATCTGTCAATTTGCTGTAGATCGTCTAGGTGGCTCCAAGTATTCTGTCTTGTCATCATTTTAAAATACATAATCATGTGCTAAGTTCAGGGAGGGTTTATTGCCTTTGCATTTTAACACTGATGCCAAATATAGTTGGGGGGAAATATTCGCATTTCCCTTAGGCTAGCAAGGTGCATTCTGCAATACAAGAAGGCACAAGTGTTATATGCAATCTCTTCAAATGGTATGGGAATAAGAAGAAGCCACATAGTCTTTATCACAAACTGGGCATGAAAATGAATATTGCTCTTGAAATTCATAGGTAAAAAGATTTTTATTTAAAACTTCTATGGTATCAAATCAAGACTTTTGGTAGGCTAGTTTTGGGGGGTTTGTTTTAACATTATTATGGAAATGACTGGACTTACCTGAACCTCTGTGGCAATATTTCACAATGAGCCTGTATGAGTAAAGGAGGCAGAGGACAATAATAAAGTTGTGTGGCCCTACGTAACACCCTTCCCCAGTGCTTCTGAGGTGGTAGCAAGCAGCTCATTGAAATTCATTTGCTTTACATCTCTGCTCCCACAGAAGCCCCTAATGAGACTGAGAACAGGAAGTAATTACTAATGTTGCTACATGCCTAGACAGCAGACCCTGGCTTTCCTCTATTGTTCTCTTGGCATTCATCTAAACTACAAGTGTATATGTGACCTGGCTCCACGATGCTCTCAGTGGATGTCCAACAAAATTTAAAAGAATTCCAGTATTTCATTACAGCACCTCAATTGTGGTGTATGCCATTGTAATGCAAAGCCATGCAAACAAGAATTAAATGACCAGCTTAAAGTAACTAAACTAGACTGAAAGAAACATTTGTCAAATATAGAAATGAACCATTGTTGAAAGGACACACCAACAGTGAAGGCAAAAAACAAGGCTTTTTCTTTTTTAAATATAATAATCCACACTGTTTTCTTTAATCTGCATTCTCACAGAAAATAATAGCTAAGAGGCCTGGCCTAATCCTGCAATTGGAGGCTTTTCCTGTATCACCTCTGCAGGACTAGGATGTGATTTCTGTTAGTCTGTGGAGGTGTAGCAGAGCGCTGACTCACCACCGCGGCGCCTCCTGCTGGCTGTCCTGGGAATTAACTCTCTCAGCCCTTGTGTGCCCTCTATAGACCAGTGTCTCGCCCTCTGTTACCTGCCCCTCTGCGGTCCCTTTATCGCCACCATGTGTAGGCCCCACGACCTTCCCAGACCACAGTCCCCTTACCTTGGGGTGCTGCCCCTCACCCAGGGAACCCCAGTCCCCTGAGCCCACCTCGCTTTAGTGACCCACTGCTGGTCTTCATCTTGCCCCTTTACTCAGGGGCAAACTGCAGTCTGGAATGGGCAATCATCATTGGTTAGGGGTTGGACCTGCTGCCTTTCCCTGCAGCCCCAGTACCTCCTTAGGCCTTCCTGTCAGGCCTCAGCCTGGGAGGTTGCCAGGCCTGAGCTCCCCAGCTTAGCCTGCCCCTACCCCAGCACTGCTCTGTTGAAGGTACCCTGTGCTCCCAGGCAGCCAGGTCCTTCCCGCTTCAAGGCTGGAGTGAGACAGCCTGCCTCCTAGCTCACAGCCCTCTTTATACCAGCCCTACCGGGTCCAGATTGCCTGCTACTTGCCTTTGCCTGATTGGCTCCTCGTGGTAGCCCTTTCCCACAGCTGGTTTTAACCCCTTTTTCTCCAAAGCGAGGTGCTCACCCCACTACAAGAGGTAATATGTATTGTACAGTTCCAAAGTAAAGAATCCCCTGCTTTGATTATTTTTATAATAGTTAATGCCCTCAAACAAGGAACTGAAAAGCAAAGTTGCAAACTAATTGCATATAAAACATATAAATGAAAGCTTTAAATTAATTAAGCTAATGATCTGAAATAATGAATCAATAGTGAAAAATATGCCTAATTATTAAGCAAAGGCATTTATATCTTCAAAAATGCAAAGTGTAACCTAAGGCTTCAATTTATTAGCGGTTGGTGTAATCATCATTAACATTTTCAGTTGAATCTTTAATGAGTAATAAAGCTATTAATATAAAACAGAATTTAAAATGGCAATCTTTAATACTCCAGATAGCATACTCAAATCCTTTACAAATACTGTATATGAAATCTTTGTCACACTAATTACTTTTAACCAGTGCATCTTTGAACCCAACAATGTCATGTTATAGCTTTGAAAGAACCAAGTATATATATTACATAAAGAACCTTATTTTATTAGTAGGGACAAAAACCTTTGAATCCTCTGAATTTGTAGCTAAGATCGTTTTTTTTGTAATATTTGTTGTATGCAGTTGTAATGAAAATACTCCTGTAACTGCAGTCATCTGAGTTCAACTAAAACTTTTATGGGATTTTTGTACTGGGAATCATGCCATATTATTTGCATACAATTGGATTAGCAATGGTAACTAGTGGGTTAACTTCTACATTGAAATACAGTAGAGGACAAAGGATCTCTTCAGCCCAATGCATCAATTCTTCTTCGTGCGATTGCACACATCCATTTCGCTTCACGTGCCTGTGCGCCCAGTGCACAGTTCCTGGAGGTTTTCCCCTCAGCAGTGCTAGTCGAGGCAGCACGTGCTCACTCCATGGCCTCATGATGGTATACAGGGCCGAGCCGCCCCGACCTCCTTCAGTTCCTTCTTACCACCTGTGACGGCTATCATGTTGTCTAGTCTTGCCTTCACACGGTTTTCAAAATTTATCTATTTTGTACATAGTTGATACTCATTTAGCCATAGTTTTGGTGTTAGGTAGCTTTTAATATTGTTTCCTTCTAGAGTGGTGTTACATATTCCAGTTCCTTTTGTTGCGTTCTGGTACTGGGGCCAGAGCATGCCTCAGTTACCGGGCTTTACCCTCCCTCATTCCTGCAAAAAGCCAATGGCAGTAAGTGGCCTGCACTTCAGTTGCTTGAGTGTCTCAGGGAGTTGTACAACAGGGACTTGTAGGGACTTGAAATCAGTGACCAAAAATGACAGCGTGGCCAGACTTACATTTCTACTGATGGAGGCAGCTCTGTGTTCACACTTGGAGTCTTCCGACTCAGAACAGCTGCTTTGTTTATGAGCACTCCTGCTATGTTGGCTGACTCCTGGCAGCAGTCGTCTTCCCAAGTACCAGGGAAGAAACACCACAAGTTGCCTTCATAGGACTCAGCATCTAGGAGAGGGAAACCCTAATACTGAAGTCCAGCAACCATGCAGACAAAGGTAGTAGAGTGTTTATCTTGTATGTAAATATATAGTAAAAGCTGGTTTATCCAGCATGTTGGGGGAATGGAGGGTGCCAGTAAGTGAAACATCCCAGTTAACTAAGAGGGAGGGAGTTTGGGTACAGGAGGGGGTACAGGGCTGGAGTGTGGGAGATGGTGCAGGATGCAGGCTCTGGGAGGGAGTTTGGGTGCAGGAGAGGGCTTGGGGTAAGGGGTTGGGGTGCAGGAGGGGGCTCGGGGTGCTGTATCCGGGGGGGGGGTGCTCACCTCTGGCAGCTCTCTGCAAGCTGCAACCTGTACTGGCAGCTCCTAGGTGGAGATGCAGAAGGCAGCTCTGCATACTGCCCCGAGCTCTGGCTCCGCAGCTCCCATTGGCCTGGATGTGTGCTGGTCAGAAAAACAAATACACATTCCTTTGTCTAGTGTTGACTGGGCTTATGCATTGCTTACCAAACACATTTTAAGACCACAATTCTAGCACATATCCATAACTCTTTGTACACTCCCCATACATACATCACTCAAGAATATTAATGATCAATGAGTCATTAGTTCTCCAATTATATATTACATACACTTTTTGGGTATATATCATGACAACCATGTATTAGGCATAGTGAGTATATCAGGCCTGAAAAGAGTTGCAGACACAGAGTTAATGAACCCTCAATGGGCCTCTGTATCACAATACCTCAGCCACAAAGAGGCATCACTTTGGGGATCAGCAGCAACAATACCGCTGCATCTACAGATATTGCTAAGCAAAATTGTCCAGATTTGGTGTGCTGGGCATGTGCACATCTGAGTGAATTACAGATCTGCACCCACATCTCAAAGAGCAACAGTTACAATATAGATAAGTAACCATCTTTTATCACAGCCACATGACAAGTAGGTCAAGTGGCTAAATCAGTTGCATGATAAAAGAGAAGTCTCCAGTGAGCCAAAAGAGGGGATAGTGAGTGCATAGCTTGAAAGAAGTCTGTCTATGGAAAGGACAGAATTAATAGAGGCCAGCTAAGAGAACCTGATTGAGGTCTGCAGCTGGCCTGAGTTATCAAAGGAGACCCTAGAAGGACAGTGTGAGACTCCTGGCTTAAGGAGGGAACAAGGGTTAGACCGGACTAATTGCTAAAGACTAATGAATATGCTGTAAGAGACTTAATAAATGAAACCCCTTGCAGGGGGTATCTCAGTTTAAAGTATTCTGGCCTGGGAGTGACTTCCTACAAAAGCCAAACAGGGAGTAGAGTGGTGGTGGGCAACCGTCAGGGTAATCCACTGGTGGGCCAGACCAATTGTTTACATTTGCACAGCCGCCTGCATCTCCCAGTGGCCACGGTTCGCCATTCCCAGCCAATGGGAGCAGCAGGAAGCAGCGTGGGCCTAGCTGGCGCTTCCCACAGCTCCCATTGGCCGGGAACAGTGAACCTAGGCCACTGGGAGCTGGCTGGCTGCAGGCCGCAGGTTGCCCACCACTGGAGTAGAGGGCAATGCACCTGCAGGGACATGCCATGCAAGAAGGGAGTATCTTGAGGGGTGTTTTTCTGCCACAGAAATTTTTTATTCTACTCTCAGTCTCCATTTGATGGCTTGACTGTGGCAAGACCACATTAGACCTGTTTGGCCTGCAGCTTCCCAATCCTGCTTTTTCCTCAGACATCAACTTGTGTGGCAGAAGGCAAGTGCCAAATGAGTAGGGATCTACCTTATTCATGGGCTTCCTGAAGGGTCTATTTCCTTCTTGTTTTCCCCACAGTTATGAAGATCATAGGACCAGTGGAACTTCAGAGAACTCTGTTTGTACATCTAGAAATCACAGTGAACAATGGAAGAATGCACAAAGAATGGCTTTAATAATGAATTAACTGGTTAAAAAAATAAAAGGCCTATTCAAATAATCCATGTAATTTTGTTAGAGTAAACTATTTGTATGTTACTGTAAATCTATTAAACATGCATAGTAGATTTTTAAAGAGAGTTTCCTATGAAAAGTTAGTTTTTTGTTAAACCATGCCCTTACTCTCATAGCTGCTGACTTTTACAAGAACAGAACATGCTTACCAGCAATGTGCTACTCACTGGTTTAAACTTGCTGTCTCAATTATATTTCTTTATTTAAAAGGCTTATAGAGCATCTAAATGGTCATTTTGAAGGAGAAAAGCCCTATTGCTCTTCCATCTCATTTCCACAATTGTCAACTTTCCATATCAGTAGCTTGCATCTGTGGCCAGGACAATTCCTTTTTGAATGTTGGGAGCTTGTGTTGGTTTTCTTATTCAGCATTGGTGAGCTGTTTGACAATCATCTAAAATTGAGAGTTTTTCTTTTGGCTTTAAGGAAAGTAGTAGTGAAGTCTTTGTAAGAGGAGACCTTGCTTTATGTGAATATGTTTGTTAATTGTCCACTTTATCTAACTTACCATATGTGGCCAAGCTTCTGAGGAACGTGTGGCAGTATAGATGCAGTAACATCTGGATAGAAGGGATATATATGATAAATTGTCTACACAATAGGTATGGTCAAATTGGGTGGAGTTTTCAAAGAAGAAAAAGCAGGGAAATAATATCTTAAATTAATGCTAGGTATGTTACCTCTAATAAATAGACTTTCAGATGTGGATGGACTGGCCTGACTCCAGAACATGTACCTAGGATCTTTTCAGTACAAAGACTCTACCCCTTATTCTATATGAAAAGTAGTTAGGCCCCCAGATCCCAGTGAAATCACCCTCATTCCATAGGCTCCTTTGGAAATCCCAGCCATCACCTTGTAACAGTTTTAAATGATCTGCTCAACACAGTGAAGTCTATGACACAGCAGATAATCAGATCCTGTTAAAGTTCCTGAGAAGCAGGGTAAACACAATGGGAAAGCTCTACAGTACTATTTGAAGGGAAGATGTGAGTTTTGGTTGAAGGACCTAATTTTTTTTCAGGTAGCATAAGGAGTAGAATTTCTGTACTCAAAGAGCCTTGGTACATGTTCTGGAGTCAGGCCAGTCCAGTGCATATCTGAAAGTTTATTTATTAGCAGTAATATATCTGGCATTAGTGATAGATGTTATTTCCCTGCTTTTCCTTTTTTCCCCTTCAGTTCTTCTACTTGTTCTCTTTTCAGTTATGACAGCCCAGAAGAAAAGAAATGCATGTCAAGCCATTTTTCAATTTTGTGATGCCAAAAAAACCTCCTGTCAAGTCTGACTGCATTAACATGCCACTCAGCCTCTCTGTTCATTAGAACAAATTAGATTTGGAAATCTTTTAACTTTAAACAAACTCACTGCAAACCTGACATATAGTAACAGCAGCAATTATTTTCTTCATCCTTTTTTTATTGCATGGGTTTTATCCCATGTAATGACAGACTAATTGCAGAAATGTTGGGAAAACTTTCAATGTCAATTAATGTAACCTCCACAAAAATTCAACAGCAATTGGAACCAGGAGCATTTTATATCCTAAATAACAGCCTTTATATCAGACTTCACAGTTGAGTACCTTAGAAGAAGGTAGGCATGAAGAAAAGATCTGTAAGCTTGAAAGATTCTCTCTTTCACCAATAGAAGTTGGTCCAATATTATGTCACCCACCTAGTCTCTCAAATATTTTGAGATCAACAGAGATATAAGAAGACAGCAAACAATCTTTTTAATTGCAATTAATAAGGTAATGAGTATAAGTAAGGTAGATCAGGACCTGCTCAATCAGGTGGCTGCAAGGAGCTCTATTTAGTCAAAATCAGAGTTTCTAGGTTTTGGCCATCAACATTCTGAAGCTTAGCACTTGCTATTCAGACTTTCCAAATTTTGCAGCATTAATCATACAGAACTCATAATGCTGACCAGTATTTAACCCCCTTCAATTTTTTTTTCATTTGGGCTATCAGCTGCATGCCCTCTTATATTCTGTGTATTATACTAGTATGCAAAATCCATATTTTTTAAAAAAATTGCACACCAGATCAAATATATCTTCTGCAAGATGTGTGTGTTCCAGCTGATTAGCTACACAAGGCACTTGATCCAACCTCATGTATTTCTGCTCTGTTACAGTCAACCCATTCTGTTTACACTTTCAAGTGTCTTATGACTTTTTTAATCACTTTTGTACATGGAGTTCTCCTTGTGCTTCCTTCCTTTTTCTTTACTTCTAGTTCTTTTTTATTTTTGCTTGCAGTATGGATAATGTGGGGCAAAAGTTCCACCAAAAAGAATCTTAACTAAGTCACATCACTTGGAAAATGTGAACTTAAAAGGCAGGGGTCTTTGGAAAAAATATTTTTATATAATGATGTGCAATATATAATATCATTATGTTGGGAGAGTGTATTTTCCCAGAAACCTCACTGTTTCCCAGAGAAGATCTTCCTCAAATGCTGACTTAGGTATATCTATACTGCAGTTAGACACCCACAGGTGACCTGAGCCAGTTGACTCAGGCTCACGGGTCTCAGGCTAAGAGGCTGTTTAATTGAGGTGCATAGATTGCAGGGGACTCTCTCACCTCTCAGGGTCTTAGAGTCTGGGCTCCAGCCACAACCTGAACATCTCCACCACAATTAAACAGCCCCTTAGCCTGAGACAGCTGGCACAGGCCAGATGCAGGTTTTCAATTGCAGTGTAGACATACCCGTAGCATACTAGAAGGACAACAGCCAGGTACTAGTATTAACAGTTACAGGGTGTTGTACTCAGTGTAAAATCTGGGCTTATTTTCATTTTTTTTAAGTTGTATTTGAGGGACCACATCTGGGCAAGCCTAAAAACCATATTGAAAAGGATATAAAACCATCTTAAAGATGCAATTAAAGTCCAATTATCCTCTGTGTTTCCCTTTTAATTTTAGTAAATTTAGCCCTGCGGAAAGCTGCCAGACTGACAGCTCTGTAAAGAAAAAACATCCCCTATTTATGCACTGAACTGGCACAGCAGGAATAGCAGCACTCAAAGCTTCCCCACAGCATCTCAGCCCCGATCTTGGGCAAGAGTCTATCTATTGGTTCTATCTCCATTCCAATTCAATTCTTGGTCTCTGCGGAGGCTTGCACATAGTAACAATTATTAATTGTACAAAGGTGGTTTTATGCTGTCTATGACTGTCAGGTTCAAAGTGAGATCAACCACTCATTATATACAGGTCTCTGCATAGTCATCAGATTGTAGTCATCATTGCTTGGGCTGGCTTTGAAGCAGCAACTTAGAGATAAAAGGTGGACTAACCTTTATTTATGTAGTCTCCCTTCAGAGCGGTGTGGGCATCAGGTTTCAGTTTGGCTAGTGCCTGACTTCAAGTATGTAAACATTTTTTGAAAGGATGTCTCATATTTGCACTGAGAATAAACTCACCCTCCATATTCTCTGGTAAAAAAGGCAAAGATATGAGACTTACACATTTATAAGGAATGACTTTGATCTGGGGATAGATCTGTTTGAAATAACGGAGACTCTTATGAACCTCAAGAAGCTAATTGGTGCTATCAAGCTATATATCATCTCTGCTGAATGGGGTTCATAGGGATGGCATAACTAAATTCTACAGAAGCAGCTTCTATGTTCTCTTTTAGTTTTGTTCATTCTTTTGTTCTGAAAGACTAGAAACAATGTGTGCTGTTGGGAAAAAAATAAATGAAAATAAAAAGCAAAAAGGAGATACAAAATGAAAGCAAAATCACTTAACCAAAGTGCTAGTTCTCCCTTTATGTTGCATATGGATAATTGGCAGCAGAGTCTGCAACAGAACATAAAATTTTAGAAACAGGAGATTTTTTTAAAGCAAAGTTCCAGTCCATTAAAATGCCTCCTTTGTTACATGGTGAATTCTATTGAATAACAATGAGTTCTTGTATAGGAAAAAAAGGGCTTTCCCTTCCTTCAGGGCAGGAAGAATTTGAAGGCCAGGAATTATATGCTACACATTACAAATGAAAGAAAATAAAGACTCAAGCCTTATCCCAAACTCTCAGTGACTTCACTGGGAGCAGGAACAGGTCCCAAGATTGCAAAATCATTTATGATGAAACCCTACTCTCCAAAAGAGTTCCCTGGGTGAATCTCTCTGTTGCACTGAGATCTTTCTGTACAATCATTCCAAACTCATTTTGACTCTTCTTTTGTGTGCCATTTTTGCCTGATGTTCTTGATGTGGCTCAGTGAGGAAAAAATAGATTTTTAATGGGATAAGACTGTCCTCATACTGTTTGACTTCGTACTGCACAAAATTTTGATTAAGAAATACAAAATTCAGATGATACACATTAAATGGATTAAAAACTGACTAACCAAGATGTCTCAAAATGTAATTGTAAATAGGAAAATGTCATTGAGTGGATGTGATTCTAGTGAGGTCCAGTTCATTGATAACTATGCCAAGATATCAATGACCGAGAAGAAAACATGAAATAATCATTGATAAAGTTTGCAGAAGACATACAGGTTGAGGATGTAGTAAAGAGGACAGGAGAACAGGTCACTGATATCAAACGATCCAGATTGCTTTATAAATTAGGTACATGCACACAATATGGATCTAGGAACCAAGAATGCGGGCCATATTTACAGAATGAGGGACTCTATCCTGGGAAGTAGTGACTTTGGTTCATGGTGGATGGATAATCAGTTAAACACGATCTCCCAATGTGATGTTATGGCCAAAAAGGACTAATGCGTTCCTTGGATGTATAAAGAGGGCAATCTTCAGTTAACGTTATTTCAATGACCTTATTAAAGGGAAGTGAGAATTATCAGTAATTAATTACAAGTTTAGAAGGAGTTCTTAGTCAACTCAGTCTTAATCAGAGCTAGATGCTAACTCTTGAACTGATGATTTAAGTGTTAGATTTTCTGATATCAAAATCAGAAAATGAAATTGTCACAGATCCTAGCAAGTGCCTCTTCCTGGCCAACCAGTAGAACTACTGTGAGGGGAATCCAAGCCTCTGTGCTCTGGAGCCCCTAAAGCATGTTCAGCTTCTAGACTGTCAACAAGCTAAAGCACTGGTTCCTCCTTTGGCCTCTGGCACATTTCCTGAGCACTGACTCTCAGTCTGCTACCCTTTCTCAGAAATGGAGCTCCTTGGCCCACCTGCCTTGGACCCCCTGGACTAGTGCTGACACCTGAGATACACCTGTTACTTAAACACACCTTGTCCCAGAACTCCACTCCAGAGCTCAGAAGCTTCTGGTTTACGGTTTAGCTCACTCAGGGGCATGCAGGAGTTGTGAAGCAGTCAACATACAGAGAGACACTTTACTCTAACATAGCCTAACAACTTTATCCTCTTTTATATTTCTTCATGTAAAGCACAGGGGAGTAGAGCTCATACAAAATAATAAACTGCAATGTCCCTCACTTTGTATCTCACCTGTCCCCTGCGAGCCCTTTGGAACCATCTGGGTCCGGGAAGGCAGACATGCAAGATATCCTGTCTTCATGAAGGCTGTTGCATGCTAGCTAGTCCTCTCCCTCTTGGAGCCCTGTCAGGGTTCCTTCCCCACTCTGAACTCTAGGGTACAGATGTGAGGACCCTCATGAAAGACCCCCTAAGCTTATTCTTACCAGCTTAGGTTAAAAACTTCCCCAAAGTACAAACTTTGCCTTGTCCTTAAACAGTATGCTGCCACCACCAAGCGTTTTAAACAATGAACAGGGAAAGAAACCGCTTGGAGACGTCTTTCCCCAAAATATCCCCCCAAGCCCTACACCCCCTTTCCTGGGGAAGCCTTGATAATAATCCTCACCAATTTGTACAGGTGAACACAGACCCAAACCCTTGGATCTTAAGAACAATGAAAAATCAATCAGGTTCTTAAAAGAAGAATTTTAATGAAAGAAAAGGTAAAAGAATCACCTCTGTAAAATCAGGATGGAAAATACTTTACAGGGTATTCAGATTCAAAACACAGAGGATCCTCCCTGGGCAAAACCTTAAAGTTACAGAAAACAGGAATAAACCTCCCTCTTAACACAGGGAAAATTCACATAAAACAAAAGATAAACTAATCCGTCTCGCCTGTCTTACCTATACTGGTTGCAATATTGGAGACTTGGATTAGGATGGGTTGGAGAAGATGGATTTCTGTCTGGCCTCTCTCCATCCCAAGAGAGAACAAACATGGAAACAAAGAGCACAAACAAAAGCCTTCCCCCCCGTCCCCAAGATTTGAAAGTATCTTGTTCCCTTATTAGTCCTTATGGTCAGGTGTCAGCCAGGTTAGCTGAGCTTCTTAACCCTTTACAGGTAACAGGATGTTGCCTCTGGCCAGGAGGGATTTTATAGCACTGTATACAGAAAGGTGGTTACCCTTCTCTTTATATTTATGACAAGCCCCATCCCACCTTCTGTGACTTTTCTCTCTCTTGCCCCATGCTGCTTCTTCCTGTCTGGCCCCTGTTCCTGTGTGTTTATTTTAACCTGCCCTGTTTTTGTTCTCCTCCTAGTGACTTTCAACTGCTCCTATCTTTCCCCTTCCCTCCAGACGAATCAGCAAAATGTTTTTTTCTAAGGATGCAGCTACTTTTTGCATAACCTCTGTGTGAAGTATAAGTACCATTGTTAACCTTAAGTGCTTCCCATTGTGTCTGTCTGGAGTGTACATGCTACAGGCCCTGGCTGCAGTGGTGGATCCACATATATGTGGGCACTCATAAAACAGCAGTTTTTCATAATACATCTTCACACTATCCATCAGAATTCATTAGCTGTGCAGACATAGCCCCAATTCAGCACCGAAATACCTCCTACCATCTTGTATTCTACAAACAAAGCTTTGAATAAAGGACTGAATGATCCATCCAATCTGTGGATGTGTTCCCGAGGGACTTTCAAGCCAGCAAACTCACCAATACTTCTAAGAACCTGATATATGGACTTTGGAGTCTCTATATGTATCTGACTGCTTTACCATTTAACAACTCTCTTCTTGTTCTTTCTTTTTTCTTTATAATAAACTTTTCCTTTTAGACATGAAAGGATTGGCTGGCAGCATGGTATTTTAGGTAAGATCCAACCTAATACTGGCCTGGCAATGTGGCTGGCCCTTTGGGGTGCAGAAGATCATTTTGCATAGTGAGCAGAGTTTTTTAAATATCTTCTCACTGTACTGGACCTAGGTGCTGTTTGGGAGCCAAAGAAGTGGAATGCAATAAGGGAGCTGTGTGATTTCTTTTTTTATTATTATTTCTTGATAACCAGTGTGGGAGATCAGAAGTACAGTCTGTGACTGGTTGGTGAGTTTATCTTCAGTGTTAACCCCCAGTTTTGGGAATATCTGCTCTCCCTTTTGCAGCCTGCCCTAACGTTGGCATTTTCAGTGAGGGCTACCACAAGCACCTTGGGTCACAGATACCATTGAACTATACTAGGAAAATGCAAGCCATATTCTAATGCTCTGGCTCTGGAAGAGTTTGAGTAAGGTGCATTTTGAAGCTGTTCTTAAAAATAAAGAAGATAGAGGAAAGAAATGAAGCCTTGTAGTATTTAGGAGCAACAGCTTGGTTTCTTAATTCTTCACCTTTTACTGGACAAAGTTAAGACTGATATTTAAGAAGGAGTTCAGTAAGTTAGAGGTCTTATTGCTATCCATGGACCACAGTTTGAAAACTGCTATTATCTTACATAAATACCATGGGACAGAGTTAAGATAACCATGTGTGTTTTATCAAGTGCTTAGCGTGTGACTGTCATTTTTTCCAATTCCATGTTCTTGATGGAGTTTCTCAGGCTTTTTAAAGGAGAATGAGAACATGGAATGATGTGATTAGTATGCTCCTTATCCCATGCACCTGATGAGGGCTGCAGATTGGAAGGCAAAGACTAAACCTGTCAGGAAATTTTGATTCATTCCTCACTGGGCTACATCCCAGGTCACCTTTGGGACTAGTGTAAATAAGGCATGCAGAATTGGGTCCACATGTGTGAGAGACTTATATAAATTCCTTTTCTTACTTCTCTCTCATATGTTTTTTTCTGTGGATTATCTATGTTTTGGTTTCTTAAAACATTTGATATACTTTGCATATAATGAATTGGAAATAATTTAATTGTATATGTATAGATTCAGTCCATAATGATGATCAATGTTTTTGATTTAAATGTTTCATATTTCCAGTGTAATATTCCAGTCCTTTTCTTTGTTTAATAAGCCTCCTTAATGCCTCCTAAATATTAATGTATTGATTCAGTCTTTGAAATGTTTGTGAAGTCTAATTTATTTTCTAAATCTGGCCAAGAGGGACTTGCATTTGGAACTAACAAGATAAACCTTGCACAAATTCATTTAAAGTGGAACAAAATAAATATGCAAAATACTTCTAAACTCATATCACCACCACTTTCCAGTTAAAACTGACAACATATTACTTTTTTAAATTGCTGGTACTTGAGTGGGATGTCAGTTTTAGTTATAAAATTAACTTGCTAGTGCCAGCCACTGTTATCATCTTGTCCCTTCTCAGAACAAAAAGAGAAAGAATTAGCAAATTTGTTCCAGATTTAAAGTAGTTTGGTTAGATTTACTAAACAATAGAAAAGCAGTCCAGTTCCGTAATTTTATTTAGAATCTTTATTATTATGGGCCATATCCATGAAAGCTGTGAATAATGACCAGTCAGAATGTTCTCCCACTGTTTTTGTTTTCGTGGATTGATTAAATGCTTTACAAGCTCTTGCAATTCCTGGCAATTCAAAATGGACTCTAGCAAAATGGACTCTACCTGTGGGCTTGTCTGTACAGTAGGGCAATTTGCACTATGGGGGTGTGATTTCTAAAATGCACTAGCATGCTACATGCTACTTGGTCCATGTAGACCCTGCTGGTGCTCACTAAATGTTCCCCAGTGCACTTTAACAGAGTGACATCACTTTATCAAAGCACACTAGGGAACATTTAGTCCACACCAGCAAGGTCTACATGGACCAATTATGAACAACACATTAATGTGCTTTAGAAATCACACCGCTGTAGTAATTACTCTACCATGTAGACAAGTCCTGTACCTATTAAATCATTTCTTCTTTAATATCCTCTGATAAATCATGAAAACTCTCATCTTACCTGGCCTGATGGTGATCTCACTTGCATTGGTATAAGTCAGAAATAATTCCACTGAAGTAAACAGGGTTATCCTAGTGTGGAACCAGAGTAATTCTGGAGTGGAGATAGATACCTCCACAGTTAAGATTGCAACTGAATTCTCTTTATAAGCCTGTATTTTGCCCCATCTCAAATCCACAAAGGAATATCTACATCAAAATTGATAGACTGGACTCTTTTTCAAAAGTAGTTTTTTTCTACCTGATTTTAAGTAAATTGGACAAGTTGTTTCTGACCTATAAAACCTTTTCAATGGTTGTATTCACTAGAGTCCAAAATGTCTTTTGATGTTTTTTTGTAACAAAAAATGGGAGTGGACATATCTACTTAAGATCTAATGCAAAGGACCAGAGTTAAGGTGATTAAATTCTAATTTTAAAATTAGATAATAGTTTGAGGAGTAATTTCTAAATGGGTCAGAGATGGGCTTGAATAACATGAGCAGGCGGGGACAGAGGGAGTGGATTCCCTCAGTGGGTCTTCTTGAAAGAGCCTGAGGCAAAGGTGGTGGGAGGGAAGAGGGGAATGACTCCCTGTTCTGCTACTCACATATTTCTCCTAAACTCTCTGTTGTCTTGCATACCTCTGCTTTGAAGCATTTTGAGATCTATTGATGGAAAAAGTCTATAAAGTGACTATTAATAATAAGCATATATGGGAAAAGAGGGGTTGAGAGACTCTGGAGAGCTTGTGGAGAAGAAGATTGGAGGTATTCTCACCGAACCTCCATTTCTATGAGAATGCTGTGGTCTGTCAGAAGTGAACAACTCCCAGTAATTCTTAGGAGTCGTCTTAGCACTCTCTCTTTCAAGCCTAAGGGGCTCTTAAGTGGCCTGAGGCTTCTAACTAGTCACAATGTCCCTTTTCCCCTTCCTCTTGCAGACTTCTCAAGGTTGGATGGAGTAAGTTCCCCCTTCCTTAGGAACCCCTTCCTGCAGACCTTAGGAACCCCTTCCTGCAGACCTTAGGAACCAGCTGGTCAGTGGAGCCATATGAAACTCAAACTACTTAAAGCACTGAGGAAATTTTCTGAACTATCAGAGATAGTGGCAAATTTTTGGCTGAATAGAATTCAAATTCTAGTTTTATATTTAAAAACTGGGCATGTCCAAAAGCATAGTAATATTTTATTAACTTGTGAGTGAGACTACAGCAAGTGTTCATCATCCTGATCTGAAAACCAGAGTGTTGTTTTGCATGAAAATAATCTATTTGAAAATTTGAATACTTTAGTAAATGTCAGGACAAACTAATTGTTTTTATTTAAATCCTAATAAGTCCAGAATTCCTTCTTTAAAATGAATTCAATAATTGCCATTCAACCCTTCTTTAAATTCTGAAAGTTATATATGGAGAACATTAAATAGATTTTTTGTAAATGCATTTGCAGTCAAAATGATTTGACTTAAAAAGTGGATAGAATTCATTACTTGGTACCCTGTTGACTAGGAGTACTCCAATGTAGATTGCATTGTAGAAGGTTTTACAGAGCTCTGCAGTGTGCCAGACCTGTTTTTCAACACTAAAATTATTCCAGTAAATAACAGTGAGGAGAGTGACAACTGCTGCTATATCCTGGGCCACATTCTGCTGTCACGTTGACATAGCTATTGGAGTGCTCCATACATATGGGAATTTTCCCCCAAGTGATTGTATCATGTATTGTGGAAAAAAGATTCTTCTTTTAGGATTGTACTTGAGACTTATTGGGCCTGATGCTGATCCTGCTGAAGTCAATGGCAGGACTCCAAACCAGGAGCCAATTCAGGCCCATGATAAGGCTTGTTCTGAAGCTTCTGGAAGTGAAAGGCTATTGTTTCAACCTGCTGTGTCAACTCATACAGATGTTCAGTGATAAGAAAATAAAGTTTAACAATGTAGTGTGTGATTTACTCTTCCAATCATGCATAACCTTATTAGTGTAATTAAACAATGAACAAGAGTTTCATTTTGAAGGATACTCTGGATATGTCTACATTGTGGCTGGGAGTGAGCCTCCCAGTCTGGATAGACAGACTTGTGCTAGCAAGGCTTGAGCCAGCGCACAAAAAATAGTAGTGTGGACATTGAGGCATGGGTGGCGGCTTGAGCTAGTGACTCGAGTACAGGATTGCATCCCTGACAATTTGGGCTAATAGCGATTGATGGCTCTATCCTCCACATCTAATTCTTTTTGGAACCCAGTTATACTTTTGGATTTCACAACATGTCCTGGCAACATGTTCCACAGGTTGACTGTGCATTGTTTGAAGAATAATATTTTTATATTTGTTTTGAATCTGCTGCCTGTTAATTTCATTGGGTGACCCTTGGTTCTTGTGTTGTGTGAAGGGGGAAATAACACTTCTTTATTCACTTTCTCCACACCAGTCATGATTTTATAGACCTCCATCTTATCCTCCCTTAGTTGTCTCTTTTCTAAGATGAACAGTCTATCTTTTTAATCTCCTGTTTCTATTCCATATGTCCGATCATTTTTGTTACCCCTCTCTGTACTTTTTCCAATTCTAATATATCTTTTTTTAAATGGGGCAACCAGAACTGCACACAGCATTCAAAGTGTGAGTGCACCATGGTTTATATAGTGGCATTGATATTTCTGTCTTATCTATCCCTTTCTTAATGGTTTCTACCATTCTATTAGCTTTTTTGACTGTAGATTGAGCAGATGTTTTCAGAGAACTATCCACAATGACTCCAAGATCTTTCTTGAGTTGTAACAACTAATATAGACCCTGTCATTTTGTACATATAGTTGGGATTATATTTTCCAATGTGCATTACTTTGCATTTATCAACTTTGAATTTCATCTGCCATTTTGTTGCCTAGTCACCCAGTTTAGTGAGATCCCTTTGTAACACTTCTCAGTCAGACTTAGTCTTAACTATCTTGAGTAATTTTGTATTGTCTGCAAGCTTTGCCACCTCATCATTTATCCTTTTTTCCAAACCATTTATGAACATGTTGAACAACGCTGGTCCCAGTACACATACTTGGGGGAACCCACTTTTTACCTCCCTCCACTGTGAAAACTCACCATTTATTCCTACCCTTTGTTTCCTATCTTTTAATCAGTTACAGATCCATGAGAGACTTTTCCTCTCATCCCATGATTGCTTACTTTCCTTAAAAGCCTTTGGTGAGGGACCATGTCAAAGGCTTTCTGAAAATTCAAGTATATAATATCCACTGGATCACCCCTGTCCACATGCTTTCTTGACACCCTCCAAGAATTCTGATAGGTTGGTGAGGCATGATTTCCCTTTATAAAAGCCATGTTTATTCTTCCCAAAAATAGTACGTTCATCTATGTGTCTGATAATTCTGTTCTTTATTATAGTTTCAACCAGTTTGCCTGGTACTGAAGTTAGGTTTACCAGTCTGTAATTGCCAGGATCACCCATGGAGCCTCTTTTTAAAAATGTTGTTACATTACCTGTCCACTAGTCATCTGGCACAGAAGCTGTTTTAAGTGATACCCCAGTTTCATACCCCAGTTATTAGGTCTGCAACTTCATATTTGGCTTCGTTCTGAATGGGTGAATACCATCTAGTCCTGGTGACTTATTACTGTTTAATGTATCAGTTTGTTTCAAAACTTCCTCTATTGACACCTCAATCTGGGACAGTTCCTCAGATTTGTCACCTAAAAAGAATAGCTCAGGTGTGGGAATCTCCCTCACATCCCTTTTAGCCAAGACCAATGCAAAGAATTCATTTAGTTTCTCTGCAATGACCTTGTCTTCTTCCAGTGCTCCTTTAGCACTTCGTTTGTCCAGGTGCTAAAGGAGCTGATTGTTTGGCAGGCTTCCTGTTTCTGATGGATTTGACCCAAAAACTAACAGTATTTTTTTGCTAGTTGTTCTTCAAACTCTTTTTTGGCCTGCCTAATTATACTTTTACACTTGATTTGCCTGGGTTTATGCTTCTTTCTGCTTTCCTCAGTAGGATTTGTCTTCCATTTTTTAAAGGATGTCTTTTTGTCTCTAGCTGCCTCTTTTATTGTGTTGTTTAGCTCTGGTGGCATTTTTAGGTCCTCTTATTCTTTTTTGCATTCGGGGTATATATTTCGTTTGAACTTCTGTTGTGTTTTTAAAGAGTTTCCATGCAACTTGCAGGCATTTCACTCTGGTGGCTATTCCTTTTTATTTTCATTTAACTAACTTCCTCACTAACTCCCCTTATTGAAGTTAAATGCTACTGTGGTGGGTTTCCTTGATATTTCTCCCCCTACAAGGATGTTACATTTAATTACATTATGGTCAGTATTACTAAGCAGTTCAGCTATATTCACCTCTTGTTCTTTTTCGCCTGTTTTCTGAGGTTTTGTTTTTTCTTTGTTAAATTTTTCTACTTAGCACTGTGAGTAAGCACGGTGAAAAATATATACTATATTAAAGCCTATTCAAATCCTATTTTAGTCAGAAGATATTGATCTCCATTGACTTCACTGGGCTTTGCAGGAGACCATTAATGAATAAAATACTACATCACAATGCTATGCTGTACATTAGCATACTGTGCTAACCGTAGTGGTATATATATAGCTTTTATATATATTTTTATATATATAAAAATGTGTGTGTATATATCAAGAGGCTAACACATTTATGAAATGAAGCAGAATAAACATCAAAAATAGCAAAAATTAAAATGTATAGTAAAATACTGTGTATGTAACTTTTTTCAAAATGCTTATGATATAAAAAATAAAGAAAACCAGGCAAATAATAAAAAAGACATTAACCATTCTGAAATAAGGAAAGCATATCATGGGTAAAAAAATTTACCAATACTATAACAGACATTAGCATAATACAGAGCATACTGAACTGATGGCTAAAGAATAGTGACATGGGTGTATCGCCTTTGTCATGTGACTGAAGACATTGTTAGGTATATGGCTCCTGTGAGATTTTTCTAGATGAAAGATTGAGGTCAGAATTTTGCTGTTAGACTGATTTAAAACTAATAATGTCTGGCACATTAAATACCTTAGTTGAAATGTTATCATCGGATAAAAACCTTTTGTCAAGTTTGGTTAATGGTTTAAAAAGTGAAGTCTGAAAAGTACAATTCTGCACTGAAAGTACAATTCCTAGCATCGTTTCTCCTAAAAACTGTGAAGGTTTCAGGGAAATCTTAGCTATCCTGTAACAGCACAAAAGATGAGATCAGACAGGAGTATTACTAAAACCCATTTTACCACACAGAAAAATCTAGTCCTGGGGTCAACTTGTTTATTGTCAAAGGTTAAAGTTTGCAAAACTTGCAGGCATGTTAGGGTATTCCCTCAGTTACTGTGAGCCAAATTCTCCTCCCCTTACATGAGAAGTCACACTGGCTTTAACATGCTGAATGTGCATGTAAGAATAGCAACTTTACAAGGAAACATGCAAACATACTTGAACAGTATTATCATTTAAGAAGAGTATCTGATGGATACGCAGTGTAATATACATACACTAGCCTATATGTTGTTCTACATGAAAGGGACGAATTTGCCTTTAAGAAATCTGTTTTCTAATTTTATTTTTATTCATGTTTATTTCTGTACAAATATTTTTATACAAATATTTTTTTAACTCACTGGGCAGAATTCTTCCTCTCATTACAGCTGTGCAGCCCCATAGGTATCAGTGGAGTTGCAGAAGTGTATCTGAGGGCAAAAAGATTCACATTGCATATTTACAATGGGAAGACAAAGAACTAAAGGGATGAGGTACTCAGCAATAACACTGACGCATTGTCCCAAAAGAAACATATCGTGCAACACAGACTAAAAACAAAACACCCAGACCAATTCCCAGTAGACATTTTAATAGAATGCCCTAAGTGAAGTAAGCTTGTCTCCCATTTCTTGTCTGAAATCTTTTTTTTTTTGCCATTATTATGAAGGATAATTATATATTTGAAGTATGTAATTAAAGGATATAGAGTATGTGACCAATTCTGTGTTGAGTTACATCTGTGCATCCCCTTTTAAGGCCTTGTAATAAAGAAGAGAATTTGGCCCAGTATCAAATTATATTTTTCTGGTTTAGAGTTTATTTATTTAGATATAAAATAATAGAGGCCTATCCAAGTGCCCTGATATAATTAATTATACTATAAATATTCATTTCAATCTGAGCAGCATTAAAATCTGTTCAATAGGATAGCCACCTATCCCCTCCAGCACCTAGAAAGCACACTCTCAGCCTTGTCCAGCGACCCTGTCAAACAAAAGTCTTTTGCAGAGTGCACAGAAAATCACCAAGTTTAGGCCACCGAGTGGGGAACCAAGTTCTAGAGTCTTGCCAGTTACTCAATGGTAGTTTATATTCACTTTGATTTGTGTTCTACTTTGGAACAAAGTACTATAGAGTGGTTCAGTTCTTGTTACTCTAGACGTGATAATGCTGATCTATGAAACATTTTAGAATTAAAGGTTTCTTCAAACTATGGTGATTCCTATAGCTCTGCCATAACAAAACTGTGATTTTACAGTAGAATGGAATATTCTAAGAAAATATTTGAAATATTTATATCTACTAAATATTCAAAAAAGAGAGATAATTGAATAACAAGATAACTGGTGAATCTCAAAAAATGCACTAACAAATGCTGCATATGCTAAGATGCATTCAGTCTCTGGAGTGTGATAAGTTGACAGTGATATCTGACTTGGGCAAATCAGTGAAAGTGAAGCTAGCTGCTCATATGTGAATAGTTACTGATTGTGGTTATTCACAGGGGGAAAAGAGCAGTACTTAGAAGGCAAATGTGAATATATCTGGTACAGCATGAAAGAAAAAATACTAAAAAACTGCTTTTTGAGATTGTATCTGCAGTGTTAGATTGTAGAATAACCTTTCAATAACCTTTGCTTGTGAGTCTTAAAATTAGGGTGGGCAAAGTACTAGAGACTATAATGTTGGAGCAATCTAGCTGACATCTAGTCCATCTTTCCTCAGATGTGATTAATTTATTGTTGAATATTACTCAATCCTTTTCTACAGTAATTAGAACCTCGTTCCCATTTTACAGTACTTAGCTGGCTACCTTGCAAGCTAAATAATTCTAATTATAAGCATTCAGAACATTACATGTATCAATAAAGGCAATTAGCATGACTTGATTATAATTAAAAGGAAAAGAATTATAATTATTATTTTAAAAACTAAATAAATATTCTTAGAATATTCTTTACATTTTGAAATTATTACAGAAATAAATGGACGATTCCATGAATGCAATAAACAATATTAATTCAAAACAGAATTGAGGAGAAGAAGGATTATTTCCCAATTAAACCACTGGACTGATAGTCACTAGACTTAGGTTCCGTTCCTGGCTTTGTCTCTGACTGTGAACTTGGGCCAGTCCCTGACATCCCAGTGATTCAGTTTCCTCACAGGTATCTATAACATGAGGACAGTAATATTTATCTACCTCTCAGGGCATATTCTGAGTCTTAATCCATTAATATATATAAGGCACTTTTGAGATCCTTGATTATAAGGTGAAGTACACCAAAGATGAAAGGAAATAGCTGATTAGAAATTCTAGTGGTATAATACATTTCAGGAGCTTTGCAATAAGCTGTGTTATTCTTAGATCATATGGTGGCCCCTGCTGTTTAACAACTTGGGAAGTGGCTAGCTTCTGAGTTTTGAAGGTGGCCACTAGTGAGTACAGGGCTTCTAGATCCTGGAAATCAGGGCTTCATTGGGACTCTAGGGTAGAATTATTTTGCCTTCTGGACTGCCATCCTTGAGGCCTTCTACCAGAGAACCATCCCTGACCCTGGTTTGCACTTGGAACCTGACCTGACCTTTCCTGATTATTATTTCAAGTTGGAAACCGGCAGACGGGGACTGGGTTTCAAACATGAGCTTAGTCTATAGGTGGGGAGGAACTGGCAAAGAGTGAGCAACAACATTTTGCAGGGAGCTTGAGTTAGCAGCTGAAGTGAAGTGAGCAGGGCAGTGAAAGACTCTTCACACACTCAGAGGGCTTTCTTCTGATGCTCTGTGTGGAGTCTAGACAGATGAAATAGGTCTTATTTGATTAAATCCAAGGCTCTGACTGGTTGAGCCACAGAGAAGAAAAGTGGCTGAGATTGAATGAGCTCTCTGTGGTTTATTCTTTCTGTAGAGAGTGCTAAGCATGTGCACTCTTTGGTGTCCTAAAGGTTAAAACATTTCACTTGTTATAAAGTATGACAGCTTTTCGTCCCTTTTTAATAAATCCTTTTTTCTCTCTCCTGTAGCTCTGTATCAGATTGCTGTGAAAAAAGTTGTTGGTCCATTGCAAGGACATTCAAATATGACCATAGTGGTATCAGAAATTTTTTGCCACTTCACCTTATGGAAGGTATTACTTTCAATACTTGGAAGCAAAGTGTCTGCTGTTCTGGTGATGTTTTGCTGTGCAAAATGAAGAAGCAATTGGACTGTATTATTGTGTTGGTATATAATATGTCTCACACCAGCGTAAATATTAATTCTTTGGGTTAGGATGATAGACTGTACATAACTAGACTGTTTTGTAAATAACATGCTGAACAGTATCTGGTACTCTAATTGTAACAACTCAACTGTATGAATTCTTAGATTTCTTAATTTAGATTTTAGTAGTGAAACAGATAAAAATGTCCTCTTTTCCTTCAGATCCTGATTTTAATCACACTTCTGTGCTGATACCTTCAGATGATTGTGTCTCCTGGACATTGATATCTTTTTGAGTTTGCTTGTAGCTGTCTAAACTGTGTCTATTTTACAGCTTTTATCAAACTTAGGTGCTCCTTGGTACAGGGAATGTTTCATTATATGTATTTTAAGCACTGAGCATTGTTACATCAACAGTACACTTTGCAACAATGTGTCCATCATCATTAAGTACACAATAATGATTCTTTGCCCTATTATAGCTCTATTTCTCAAAGATCTCAAAGCATTTTATTATTATTATTATTTATTTCTATTATTGTAGCATTTAGGGGACTTAGTCAGGGACCAAGGACCCCATGGTGCTAGATGCTGTACAAACAGACCACAAAATACACATGATGCCCTAAGGCCCTTACAGTCTATAATCATGAATGAATTTATTACTAGAATCCCTGTTAGGTAGGAAGAAGTATTATCTTCATTTTACAGATAGGGGTACTTGAGGCACGGAGAGAATTAAATCGAACTTATAAAAATGTCCAATAATTTTGGATGCTTCAATGTTAGGGTACCCGTCTGAGAAACACTGTGCTTGATTTTCACATGTGCTAAAATCTTCAGCTCCCAGTGACTTACGTTGCAGTTTGGGGTGTTCAGCACCTCTGAAAATCAGTCTCTAGGTGTCTCAAGTTGGGCACTCAGAAACTGAAGCACAAAATTAGTGGACTCGTACCCCAATTTTTCTTAAAGTGACTTGTTCAAGGACACAGAGAAAGTCTGTGGCAAAGACAGGAAGAGAGCCTAGACCTCTTGCCTTCCAGTACCATACTCTGTCGGTAGCAGGTGTACAGGTGTTGTTCAAGGAGAATATAAGGAGAATATATTAAAAGGAAGTAGTCTTTTAGAACTGCTATACTACATTAGAGGTATATGTAGTCTGGGCTGGAGTAAGGAATAGGGATTTTTGAGCCCATGCTATAGTCCTTATCTCCCACGTCACGGCATAAGGTCAGACTCTCAGCTTTCACTTACATAATGTTTCTAGCCCTTATGTATGCAAAGGAAAACTTGGAAATGTGAGCTGAATGTAACTGATGTCTGCCTGTCTGTCAGTCTTCAAACTGCCTGAAACAGTAATTCCAAGAGGTGTGATCTGACCCATACATCATAACTCTGAAACCTGCTGCTACCACCCAGAGGAGTAAGCCCAGTGTGTGGCGCTGGGGCATGGGCAAGGGGTCGGGGCCTTGGAGGCTCGCTATTAGTTGTGCCTTAGAGTCCCAGATTTCCTTAATTTAGCCCCATATATAGTACCATTTGGAACTGCTAACTATACCATGATGTATTTATTAATTGAAGCTCCATTCATTAATGACAAGTGTATGGCCTTATCTGTGTTCAGTTTGTTAAAGTTCTTAGGGTTTTTTTTAAAAGAATTTATGCACATACCTTGCTGCTTTACCTAACCTGACTTGCTTAGAAATCTTTTCTGCCATAATCCCAAGCAACTATAAAAATGGATTTTAATTTCTTACAATACCAAAAAGTTTCAGATCAGTGGCTGGAATTTTAAACTCCTAATTTAAGCATAATCCTTAGCTGGATAATTAGATTGTAATTTTTAGAAGCCTTGAAATGGGATGTGGTTTGGGAACTTCATAAAATCTGTTGATGGCACTGCTATGAAAATTCCTTTCTATGACACTTAAACTATAAAGCTGTCTTCTTTTGGTAATATTGCTTTAGCTAATTAGCCTTCAAGACCTCCAACACACTATAATTTCATTCTTGTGTCCACAGTCTTCTCTTACATATTTTACATACATGCCTTTGTTTTAAGGCCAGCTAAAATACGAATATGTATAATTCTATTTCTGTAGGAATCTATATCCATTTCCTTTTGGAAAGGACAGGACAAGGGTCAAATTCCCTCATTCATGTCAATGCATAAATAGATTCTATGGGTTCCTCAGCAGTCAGTTTAAACTGGTGGATTAACTTTAATAAATCATATCAAACCATAGATTGTCAGGAAAATATGTTATCGTTTTTGAGCGTTGAAGAGTTGTACAATGTTGTATAACTACCACTCTCCTTCACATGACGCAGTATTAGGTCTCACAGAAAAATCCTGGGCCCTGTATGAAACCTGGGTAGGGGGTGTGTAGGAGGAGAAAATCCACTTCTTCAATTTGCTGGAAAGGTTTGGATCACCAGGACAACCTGGAAAGAAGGGATTTGCCGGCCCAACGTGTTAGTGCAAAACTATGTGCAAATCATTTTATATCTTTCTGGAATGTCCAGGATACCAGGTCTTCATGGAAGCTATAATACAGTTTTGGTTACATTATGAGTGCATCCATGTTTTGTAAGCTAGATTTTCATCCCCAATGGAGCATTTTAAAGGGTTGTTGTACTCTTTTAAAAAAGCCATTGTGGGGTTCTCTTCTCACTGTGTTTCAATAACTCAAGCTCAGTTTTGCTCAGTTTAAAAGTCATACTGGTTGTTTTCCAACTTGCAGACCTACAATCTCTAAATGGGAAAGTCGGACTGAACTATTTCTGATTTGTACAGCATCATATAGTAATAAAGTAATAAAGATTCTGCATACCAAATTATGTCAGTTCAACCTGTGTGAGCCCATTATCTTCAGAGAGGTTGCACAGGTGTAATTAGTGATAGAATTAACCTTCGCTATTGGAACTTGGTTATCAATTTTGATGATGATACAAGAGACAGAATTGAATCCAGTTCTGATACTCATAGCTGGGTTGACTCTGCAGGGTTAAAAAGAGTAAAAAATAGTAAAATCGCACTTTGTCAGTGAACTCTGACCCATTTTGCTTGGTCAGTATGACTCCAAACACACATAGGAGAAGATCTGTATTGTTTTAGTAAGTCAATTTCAGAGTAGAACCTCACTCTAAAAAGACTGTAATACAGGCATAAACAAAATTAAGCCCCTGACCATGCAATGAGCCCTGTGCAGGTATGTTATCTCCTGGATGTGCATATACAAACTATATTAATTTTATTGGGCATTTCTTGCAAGCAGCAAGGGAAAATATATCACTTTTCTTCTGACTCAGATGTATACAGGGATGTATTTTTATGCCTGATTCGTTAATCAGTTATGCATCATTTACAAGAAACTTCACATACAAAAACTGAAGGATGCGATAAAAATAGCAAACTTCATGTGTTTCATATTCAACCAAATCCTCTTACCAGTGCTTACATTGCTAATTTGTTGTTTTACCACACAAGTTGAAAATGAGCTAATGAGCAAACTTTGCATATTGCAGGAAAAAACCCTAAATTAGAAATTAAGAATGATTAGAAAATTCTGCAAAATGTTGCTGTGTAAGTAAGATCTATTTGAAGCCACTCACACTGGCATTCTGCCCACTTGTGCCAGATTTTATTTGATCTAGTCTACTGTTATCATATCAATCATGCTTATATCAATAAATGGATCATACAATCCAAATGCAAGAAATGTCACCGTTTGTTAGGCAAGAACACACCAGAAAAATATTCCTTCCCACTGCTACGTTTGGGCTAAATTATGCATGACAAGCACATCCCCAAGTAAGGAGAAGTGCTCTGCTATGCTGCCTTAGATGGAAAATGGGGGGTGGGGGGGGAGTTGTTCTTAGCTAGGCACAGTCCCTTTCTCAGCTCCTGTGCATGAACAAGAAGTGAAAAATGTGTAGGCTGCACTGTCCAGCTTGCTGCACCTACAGTGCTTGACTCCCTATGAGGCATAGGGAGGAGGGATTATGATTTTCCTTATCTGCTTTTAATAACTCTTGAGCTTGGAAAGCATCAGAGGAAAACAACCCTTGCAAGTAGGCACCGCTACAGCGTTGCTAATTATTTGCAGGGTCCCTACCACAACCCTGATCACTAATACTAATGTGAGTTCCATTAGTATATCAATGGCAATATATGCCCCAACCCTCCCACTCTTCACTGGTGAGCAGGCACACTGGAAACTAGCTAATGCTAGCTATCACCTGGGAACATTTTCAAGGGGTTCTGAAGCTGCGAGGGAGTGCTGAGCCAAGACAAAGGGGAGGTTCTTATTTTGGGGAAATGACTTTTGTGGAGCAAATTGCAGCCCATCATTCTTCCCATCCTCTCTAGAAGTTTCCCTTTTATGCTAGCTGCACTATTGATGTGCCTTGCATCCCCCGCTAATAGTTCCTGATACTTCCCACACATCAGGAACCAACAAGAAGGTGTCTAGTGTAGGGGCAAGGAGGGATTAATGCCATGGATGAAAGCAAAACCAGCAGCTGAGAAGAGGCGATCAGGAAATGTAAAGTTCTTGGATTCTAGGGTGGGATCATTCCAGCACTTACCGGGGAAATGAGAGAGAGCTTGGGAGATGAGAGGCTGTATAGGAGCTTCTGGAGGGATGATCCAATTCCCATCAGTGTGGAAAGATTCTTGGTTTTTTTCAGTGGGAATTAGATGAAGCGCAGCATGATTCTAGTGTCTTTACTACCTTAATGCCAAACAGTGACGTTGACTATACTTTATTCCTGGGTCAAAGAATTTAAGAGGAAGAGGGAAGTCTCTATTCAGTGCTAAGGAGAAAGAATATTACACAGAACCAGTATTTATATATTGGACCTTTGAAAACTGAAGGCAAAATTCAGATCTGCATGATGGATCTCAACTGCTGTTGGGCTTGATGTATTTTTTAAATAAATGTAATTCAGTCTGGTAGTTGGTAATGTGCACCAATATAACATTCTAAACACATAAACTAGAAAAGATGGGATAACTTCACTGTTGGCATCAATGAACACAACTTCACTGATGCTGTATCTATCTTTGTCATTGGTGATTTGGTCCATTGACGAGAAGGAAGATGGGAGATATAGAGAAATGGGGCAAAGTAAAACCAAGCAAAAAAGCGAAGCAATAAAATTGCTAAATGGGAAGGGAAATACAAAGAAAATGGTCCTGATAATCCTTTCACCAGGAAGAAATGGCCAAAGCAGTAAAATAACTAAATGTTATTTATTCTTAAACTTATAAACTTTTATACAATTATCCATCCTTGAAAGTTTTGAATACATCTCCATACAATATTCATCTTCCTTTGTCTTTCTCTTCTCAAATACTTTTTAAGCAAAATCAGCTGCATAATTAGAACTAAGTCAAACACCAGTGGAAGTGTAGTTGACTTTTATAGACAGTACATGGGTGGCAAACTTTGGACTTCTTTGATAGAATACTTTCAGTAAAATAAGCTCTATGCTTCTTGCCATGGTTCCATTTTTAAGTGTGGAAAAACCTATTGCACAGATAATTTTCTTTGTCTTTTATGGAGTTACATGACACATAATATTTAAGTATCTGTTTGTGTGGCACTGTTCTGTTTCCTTTCATACAGTCTGATCTGAAAGGGTCACAGTGTAAGGTAAGCCTGTATACCTGCCTTGAAATTAATAAATCCTTGAGAGATGGCATTATTAGCTGGCATAGTCAAATAGAATGTCATTTATATCTTTGTAGCTGACTCTGCTTTAGCAAAAGTTGATTCATGATTTCATAAAATGAGATATATATATACACAAGCAAAAATATTTCACCTCCAGTGACCAGTCCATGAATACAAATCTATAAGCAGAAAGGGACAGAAACATCTCAATATGGGAAACAGAAGAAAAAAGTGAAATGTATTCAGCTGACCTTGATTTACAACAATCATCCCCTAAACCTAGGGGGCCTTATGAAAGGATTGATTGGGCATGGAAACTGAAGTAGAGATGGTCCCTCCAGATCAGATGCCTCAATAGAGTTATTCTGGGAAGCATGCAATGATTGCTGCAAACGTTTGGTGAATAGAGCACTCCATAGAGCCCTCAGTTGAGCTCATTTCATAACCTTAAAAACAAAAAAGATACTGGAGATAGGTCTTATTTAACAATGTAGTGCCTCTCTAATTTTCAAGGAACAAAGGCTGTATTCATTGTATTTGCAAGAGAATCAGTCTTGAATGTTGACAGGTTTCAGAGTAGCAGCCATGTTAGTCTGTATTCGCAAAAAGAAAAGGAGTACTTGTGGCACCTTAGAGACTAACAAATTTATTTGAGCATAAGCTTTCGTGAGCTACAGCTCACTTCATTGGATGCATTCAATGGAAAATACAGTGGGGAGATTTATATACATAGAGAACATGAAACAATGGGTGTTACCATACACACTGTAAGGAGAGTGATCACTTAAGGTGAGCTATTAGCAGCAGGAGAGGGGGGTGGGAAACCTTTTGTAGAGATAATCAAGGCGGGCCATTTCCAGCAGTTGACAAGAACGTCTGAGGAATGGAGGGAGTGGGGGGAAATAAACATGGGGAAATAGTTTTACCAAAGAGATTGAAGTGTTCTCCGACTGGTTTTTGAATGTTATAATTCTTGACGTCTGATTTGTGTCCATTGATTCTTTTACGTAGAGACTGTCCAGTTTGGCCAATGTACATGGCAGAGGGGCATTGCTGGCACATGATAGCATAGATCACATTGGTAGATGTGCAGGTGAACGAGCCTCTGATAGTGTGGCTGATGTGATTAGGCCCTATGATGGTGTCCCCTGAATAGATATGTGGACACAGTTGGCAACCGGCTTTGTTGCAAGGACAGGTTCCTGGGTTAGTGGTTCTGTTGTGTGGTTTGTGGTTGCTGGTGAGTATTTGCTTCAGGTTGGGGGGCTGTAAGCAAGGACTGGCCTGTCTCCCAAGATCTGTGAGAATGATGGGTCGTCCTTCAGGATAGGTTGTAGATCTTTGATGATGCGTTGGAGAGGTTTTATAGAACGCCACTAGCCATCACCTTCATCCCCAACTAAAACCTCTCCAGCGCATCATCAAGGATCTACAACCTATCCTGAAGGACGACCCATCACTCTCACAGATCTTGGGAGACAGGCCAGTCCTTGCTTACAGCCCCCCAACCTGAAGCAAATACTTACCAGCAACCACACACCACACAACAGAACCACTAATCCAGGAACCTGTCCTTGCAACAAAGCCCGTTGCCAACTGTGTCCACATATCTATTCAGGGGACACCATCATAGGGCCTAATCACATCAGCCACACTATCAGAGGCTTGTTCACCTGCACATCTACCAATGTGATATATGCCATCATGTGCCAGCAATGCCCCTCTGCCATGTACATTGGTCAAACTGGACAGTCGCTATGTAAAAGAATAAATGGACACAAATCAGACGTCAAGAGTTATAACATTCAAAAACCAGTCGGAGAACACTTCAATCTCTTTGGTCACTCGATTACAGACCTAAAAGTTGCAATTCTTCAACAAAAAAACTTCAAAAACAGACTCCAACGAGAGACTGCTGAATTGGAATTAATTTGCAAACTGGATAAAATTAATTTAGGCTTGAATAGAGCCTGGGAGTGGATGGGTCATTACACAAAGTAAAACTATTTCCCCATGTTTATTCCCCTCCCACCCTCCACTGTTCCTCAGACGTTCTTGTCAACTGCTGGAAATGGCCCACCTTGCTTATCACTACTAAAGTCCCACTCCCCCCCGCTCTCCTGCTGGTAATATCTCACCTTAAGTGATCACTCTCTTGTTACAGTGTGTATGGTAACACCCATTGTTTCATGTTCTCTATGTATATAAATCTCCCCACTGTATTTTCCACTGAATGCATCCAATGACATGAGCTGTAGCTCATGAAAGCTTATGCTCAAATAAATTTGTTAGTCTCTAAGGTGCCACAAGTCCTCCTTTTAATCTTGAATGTTTCTTTTTTTTTTATGGGAAGTTTCCCCTTACTTAAGAAAACACAGTGTATGCTTCTTTGTAAGATCTTCTAATTGAGGAAGTCTATTCTATCCTCGATGCACATGGATAATTCCCATTAATAATGAATGTCCTTGGAAAAAGAGAAATTCCCCAAGACACTATAAAACTCACAAAGAGGATACAATCTGTTGCCAATGATTCTACTGTCTCAGAGTTCTGCTGTAAGTTACTTGATGTACCTCACAGAGGGCTAAAGCAAAATTTATCAGCAGTTGCACAGGTGATTGGATTAACTGGAAAAGAGGAAGCATGTAAATCAGTTAATTTAAATTCCACCTCCAAAGCACAACGCCCGATTCTACCCTTTTAATTTAGATATGATGCATCTCTGTATCATGTTTCATGATCTGGGAATCAACTGCAGGGAGAAATCATCTTTTGTTTTGGATTGGTTTCTCCCTGTATATTTTCTTCCCTTGGGATCGCCTGCAGCTGAATTATCTTCTTTTAGGAGGTGGATTAGAGAAGATGACCTGGATATTTGATATTTTTGAGACCTAAATGGTTATTCCCACATAGTATGTCAAACTGAATAGAACAAAATCAAATGCACATCTTGAAAACTAATCCAAAGGGAAAACAGAGAGAGAGAGAGAGAGAGAGAGAAAACATCTATGACAAAGGGGCTGCTCATAATTCTAAAATAATTCAAGTGGGTTCACTGACATAGAATGTACCGTGAGTAGTACCAAAACTGAACCATTAGCCCCCTGCTGAACTTACATTTGGTAGAGTATGCACATTGTTCCCCATTTCATTCATTGAGCAGAAAGGTACACGTTGGGATATGGTAAACATCTATTTGTAATGATGCCCACTGTATCCCCGGGATACAGAAATACTGGAAATAACAGGAAAGCAGGCAATGCTAGCTCCACAAAAAGCCATGATACTGCAGACAGATAAAGAAACAAACCCACTCAGTATACACATTATACCTCCTCCCCCCAGATCCCATGTCTGAAAACAGATTTCAAATTAAAAAATACTAAAAACTGAATAACTGGAAGTTAAATGAAATCAGAGCAATGGAATATCCCACATTTTAGTCTTTTAGCACAGATGGACTGAAATGGTTCTAGTCCTGAAATGTGTGGGAGTTCATTTTCCGATCCAGTTATGATATTTTCTGTTTGGGTCCACTTCTAATTTTGATATAGGTATCCCTTACCTATCAGGTCCCTCTTAGTTTCTCTTTGAGAGAGAATCAATTGGATTTTTTTTTTAATTCTTGCTGTGCTTAAGTTAAACACTGTGTGTAAAATCTTTGCAGGATGAGGCCCTGAGGTTTACTTGTAACTGTAGCAAGTTCAAAAACGTCAAACAGAATTGTGATGTTAATCTTAAACAATTTTATGAAATTTTATAAGAGTAAATATAATTGATGACATTTGTGACGTTATCTAGTTGAGATTAAATTAGCCAAACAATTAAGAGCTCCAGTTGATTTTTGACTGAGACCTGAGCTCAGTTTAGTCATATAAATTATTCTAAATTATTACACCAATACTAAAAGAGTATATCTTCCTAAAATATGGAGAAAGCATGCCTCAAAAAGGAACTCTGTGAGAAAAGAAAGGTTAATCTTTCATCAGTGTAAATCTGAAATTTTAAAATTGTGGAGATTAATTAGCTTTTGCCAAACATCTGCTTTATTTTTGGCTGCATGTCAAAAGCAGTGTTGTAAATTTTTGTAAAAATATTTCAGGCAAAAGAATAATCTATAACGGATTTCCATGTGTACTGTGATATACAGACATGCATCTTTCTGTATGGGGCCGGTCCACAACATTTTGGCACCTGAGGAGGGGAGCTCAAATAATGCCCCCTGTCAAGGTTCTTTCCCCACTCTGAACTCTAGGGTACAGATGTGGGGACCTGCATGAAAGACTCCCTAAGCTTATTCTTACCAGCTTAGGTTAAAACTTCCCCAAGGTACAAACTTTTACCTTTTGTCCTTGAACCTTTTTGCTGCCACCACCAAGCGTCTAACAAAAATAACAGGGGAAGAGCCCACTTGGAGACGTCTTCCCCCTAAAATATCCCCCAAGCCCTACACCCCCTTTCCTGGGGAAGGCTTGATAAAAATCCTCACCAATTTGCATAGGTGAACACAGACTCAAACCCTTGGATCTTAAGAACAATGAAAAAGCAATCAGGTTCTTAAAAGAGAATTTTAATTAAAGAAAAAGTAAAAGAAAAATCTCTGTAAAATCAGGAAAGGAAATACCTTACAGAGTAGTCAGATTCAAAACATAGAGAATCCCTCTGGCAAAACCTTAAGTTACAAAAAGACACAACAACAGGAATATACATCCTATTCAACACAATTTATTTTATCAGCCATTTAAACAAAACAGAATCTAACACTGTCATAAATATAAAGGGAAGGCTAACCACCTTTAAATCCCTCCTGGCAAGAGGAAAAACCCTTTCAACTGTAAAGGGTTAAGAAGCTAAGATAACCTTGCTGGCACCTGACCAAAATGACCAATGAGGAGACAAGATACTTTCAAAGCTGGATAGGGGGGGAACAAAGGGTTCTCTCTGTCTGTGTGTTGCTTTTGCCGGGACCAGAGCAGGAATGCAGGTCAGAACTTCTGTAAAGGGTTAATAAGCAATCTAGTTAGTTTGTGTTAGATTCTGGTTTGTTTAAATGGCTGATAAAATAAGTTGTGCTGAATGGAATGTATATTCCTGTTTTTGTGTCTTTTTGTAACTTAAAGTTTTGCCTAGAGGGATTCTCTATGTTTTGAATCTGATTATGCTGTAAGGTATTTACCATCCTGATTTTACAGAGGTGATTCTTTTACTTTTTTTCTTCAATTAAAATTCTTCTTTTAAGAACCTGATTGCTTGTCATTGTTCTTAAGATCCAAGGTCTGTGTTCACCTATGCAAATTGGTGAGGATTTTTATCAAGCCTTCCCCAGGAAAGGGGGTGTAGGGCTTGGGGGGATCTTGGGGGGAAAGACGTTTCCAAGTGGGCTCTTTCCCTGCTATATTTGTTAGATGCTTGGTAGTGGCAGCAATAAAGTCCAGGGGCAAAAGGTAAAATAGTTTGTACCCTGGGGAAGTTTTAACATAAGCTGGTAAAAATAAGCTTAGGGGGGTTTTCATGCAGATCCCCACATCTGTATCCTAGAGTTCAGAGTGGGGAAGGAACCTTGACAAACGCATATCTAACTAGATTGCTTACTAACTCTTTACAGGAGTTCTGACCTGCATTCCTACTCTGGTCTCGGCAAAAGCATCACACAGACAGAGAGGACCCTTTGTTTCCCCCCCTCCAGCTTTGAAAGTATCTTGTCTCCTCATTGGTCATTTTGGTCAAGTGCCAGCGAGGTTATCTTAGCTTCTTAACCCTTTAAAGGTGAAAGGGTTTTTCCTCTGGCCAGGAGGGATTTAAAGGTGTTTACCCTTCCCTTTATATTTATGATACCCCCATGTCCCCTTGCTTGGGCCAAAACTTTGAAAGGTCTCAATTCTGCCTTTTTCCTGTTCTACTCCTTTCATGGTACTGCTCTGCTATCTACCCCAAAAAAAGGAGAACGAATAACTTAAAATGCCTTGTTCAAAAATTTTAGGTAACACTTAACTTTCAAATGCCTGAACAGCAAATGTAACTTTTCTTGTCAGCATAGTAAACACTGGCATTTTTATCTGTTTGAATATTCAAAGTGGTGCTTTAGGTGCTTTCTTGATTGCAAAGATTTGAACTGCTTCCTGCTGAAGGCCCACAATCTAGGCCAGCTCATGTTCTATTGAGATGGTTGCAAGGCCGACCAGCCTCTCCTGTGTCATTGTGGATGTGTAGATGTGATTTTATTAACTTCAGCTTGGAGAAGCTGCGTTCTTCACTGGTAACTGTTACAGGAAGTGTTAGAAGTATGCGCAGAGCAACAAAAGCATTTGGAAAGAGGTGGTCATCTTATTTGTGCACATATATTCCAGAACAGCCTTTGGCATTGATCCTGCTGAAATGTATCTTGAAAGGGCTTTCAGTTCACCTAAATCACTTGCATCAATATCGCAAATGTCATCATGTGTCAACACTGTCTCTAGTGCCCTGCATTGCTGGTGTAGTGAGAAGTTTTGGAATATCATACAACATCCCAAATATACTGCTGTGTTCCTTGAGCTGCATGAAACATTCTTCAACTGACTATATTGCACAATCTAGCACCTGGTTAAAGAATTCAACTTTGAATTCTTTGGGGTCTCTTATGGAATTATCCCATGCCTCGTAATCAAAATGTCTTCTTCTTCAGTGATTCTTGTATTCTTGAATGGTTGGGAAAATAGCTTCAGTGTGAAGTTCCTCTGCCAACTTCAGTGCACTCTTCAGAACGTTTTGAAATCCCTCATCTGACCCGTAAGACTGTAGGTATGACTTTGCTTTGTCCAGTTGTTCCATTGCTCCAGATATATCAAGGTCAACACGTTGGAGTCTTTTGATTACAACATTTATTTCAAACAGTATGTCATGCCACAACACTAAGCCACATGGAAATTTGAAGTTATGTATGTTTCTGGTGATTCCATTTCCCTCTGCCACTGTTCTCCCACAAACAGTTCCTGTCATAGCATTATCCTCCATAATGGCAACTATGGCATCATCTATCTTCCCAATTTGGTGTTTGATAGGCTTTATCACCTCCACTCGACTTTCCCATCGTGTGGCACTCAGTGGTTTCAGTTTCAGAGAGGATGCTCCCAGATGTTGCTTCAAAATTTGCCATCGATGAGATGATGCAGAGAAAAATACATAGGTGCTTTGAATTACATTTAAAAATTCAGCAGCCTCACTAGAAGCTGATGCTGAATCACAGACCACCAAATTCAATGAATGAGAACTGCATGGGACAAAAAAAGCTCAAGGGTTTAACTCTCGGATCCAAGTCTGTACTCCTCGGTTCTTTCCTCTCATGTTGGCACCATTATCATAGCCCTGACCTCTCATGTCAGCTATCACAATTCCCGTATCTTCCAGCTTTTTAAGAAGCACATTTGTCATACCAGCTCCTGTAGTATCATCAATGTCAATAAATTCTAGAAAATGCTCTCTGACAGTCACCATTGCAGGGACATTTTCACTAGGTTCTATTGTTGTTACAAAACACACCATTAAAGTCATTTGTTCCATATGGCTGATGTCAGATGTGTAGTCCGGAATAACAGAGTAATATCTTGCTGACTTCAGATCTGCCACAATCTTCTGTTTGACTTTTGTTGCCAGTAACTGTATGATCTCATTTTGAATTGTTTTTCCAAGGTAGTTGTGTGTGTACATTTCTTGGGTGGTGACTCTTCTTAGATGCTCCTGGAGTACAGCATCAATAGCAGCCATCAGCTCCACAATTTTAAGGAAGTTTCCATTGTTTGGCACATACAGCTGATCTGAAGTGCCACGCGGTGCTAAGTTTTGAGTAGCAAGCATTCTCACAATGGCAATGAGCCTTTTCAGAACATTTTGCCAGTAAAGAGACTCTGATGCAATCTTCTCTTGATGCTGATCATCTATGGTGGCCTTTAACCTTAGTCTCATCTCAAGCTCTTTCCACCTATGGAATGCTCTCTGGTGATTTGCTGCCTTCTCATGGCATGCTAGATTTCTAGCCAGATTTTTCCAGTCCTTTGTTCCTGTAGAATTCAATGTGGCTGGAACATTAGACTGGAAGAGTTTGCAACAAAAGCAGTATGCAGCATTCTGGGTTTTTGAGTACATAAGCCATGGCCTCTCCACTTTGTCACCATTGGGGATTTCATGGCAGTAATGTGTTGGATGGAAACTTCTATTTTCATTGTCTTTGGGGAACATGAAGTTTTTCACTTGCTATGGCCCATGAAGTACAAGGAAGTCTCTCAGGCTACTGCTCAAGTGGGTCCACAGTCCTGGATCATCTAGACTTAAGGAACTAAACTCAGCAGCAGCTGTTTCTTGTGCCTCCACCATACTCTTCTCTGATCTACACTTTTCTTCAGGAATGTACATGGTTACATCCATTTGAAGTGGAGATATGGATGCTGCAGTAGCTGCCAGGTCACCTGCACTCTGACTAACTGGAAGATCAAGCATCTCCTCACCACTCACATCCTCACTGGGGCCAGAAGGCTCACCGTGAACATTTGTGTCTATGTATCTCAGGAGAGCTCCTTCCTGCTTAGATAGAAAAGCTTCCTTTGCTTTCTTTCTTTTTCTGAATGCTACCCCAGAAGGGCATTTTCTTCTTTCACTCATGACTGCTGTTCTATGCCAGCTATAGTGGCTCTCAACACTCAGTTGAAGGGGACAAATAAGTAGGCTGGTAGCAGGGCCTGAGTGAGGGAAGATATCAGCATCTTAAGGGCCTAACTGGCTCCTACTACTTCAGCTGACTTCCTGTTCTCCTCAAGTGGGTTCAGGGAAGCAGCAGGAAACAGGAAGCTCCCTGAGAAGCTGGCGTTAATCAGTCCAGGCTCCTGGGGGTGCTAGAGAGGTACCTAAGAGGCTCGTCCTCCTCTCTCTCTGCAGCTCCTGCTGATGTCTGTTATTCCCTCTCACCTTTTCTCCTGCCTGCCTGTTATGTCTCTTGTGCCCTGCTTCCTCCAGCACAGCACTCCACCATCTCTGTGCATCTAGAGCAGAGAGAATACATATGCACCAGCAGCAGACAGAATTTTCTACATTCTGGGTCCTAGTGGTGCCCCCCACTAGTCTGGCACCTGAGGCAGCCACTTCAGTTCGCCTCATGGTAAGGCCAGGCCTGTTTCTGTACTCCAATTAAGGATTTAAAACAGCTGGAAAGCTACCCTAATTGAGTAAAGCTGTGACTTTCTCTGATGTTTAGGAATACCTGAGCAGTTTAAAACCAGCGTATCCAGCTTTCCTCTACCTGCAGACAGCACCTCCACCAACAGATGGGGCTGTATCTCTATCTTAGTGATAAGTTGTCTTATATATTATTATGATCTGTTTGATCAGAGGTTTGGGGAAGAGGAACTTTGTAGATAGTTCAGTATTGCCTGTGTGTGCTGGAGTTGGTACTTGCACGATTTCAATAAATCCCTGAGATTCTATAAGTGAATATTGCAAGTCTTTCTCATAGTATGGGATATGCCCCTCCCCCCAGGTAATTCCCAAACAGTGCTCCTTAGGAGCGGCCTGAAACTCTTGTCTTATTTTTTATTTATAGGCTTTAAAATATATGTGAATCTTTCCATGGGATTGTCTGTTAGATTCTCGATGAGCTTGTTCCGTCACCAAGTATCCATGTGGGGATTGAGCAAGATTTCCCCTGCAGTGATGACACCTGACCATCGGGGTCCCCTGTGGTGCCAGCACCGAGTGCAAGGAGACTGTCTTGTCTCTCCTCTCAGTGGGCTCCCTTCGAGAGCTCAGCCAGTGTGGAGCCACTGGTAGAGCTGGTGGCAGTGGCAGTATCAGCAGGTCTTGCTGGCAGGGAGGTGATGGAGACATGGGTACAAGGGGGAACAGACTTGTTGAAATTGGATCAGTTGGTTGGAATGGGCTGGAGGGGACGTGAGCTCAAGGGGGATTATTTGGGGGTGGAGGCTTCCTTTGAGTGCCTCTTCCCCCCCTTGAGTCCCAGGGAGGGTCATTGGTCACATTTCAGATTGAGTTTGGCTCAGTATTTCCATAACTGGACCAAGTGTGCACAGAAACTGTCTCTGAGCTGTGTCAACGTAAAGGTAATAATACTGATTTCTTGCACTTATGAAGGTAGGAACTGAGGGCAAAAAGCTTGGAACAATAATCAGTTCTGTATAAAAACACCTACTGGGTATCCAGAGTATTTATTAATAAATGCAAAGTAATACTGAAATATAGTGTCAGACCCCCTTTGTTCTTACCATATAAGAATCTAGCAATGGAAGGTCTGTAAAATCTTGGAAGCTATGGCTGGGATTTTTCATAATAATTGAAGAGAATTAGGCATCAAAAATCTTGCTGAAATTTGATGGGATTTACACATCTAGTTCCCTGAGGCACCTTTAAAAATCAGGACCCAGATCTACTGTGAACCTTACATACTTCGTTCTCTTGGGGTAAAATTCACACTAGATAAAGCTTTAGGCAACAATCTAAATCCTCAGGAAAATTTCACCTCTTTTTCTGAGCAGGCGTGAAGAATTCTCTTGCAACTGATCAAGTATAGTTCCATTTGCCCAGGGTAGAGTACAGGATTCAGAAAGAAACCATCCTCTCTGTGTCACTGAGCTTAGCTTCAATGGAGGGCTATGTGTACAGTGCTACATATGAGGATAATAGGGGCAGGGGTGGAGTTGGTGGATCTGTTACTATGACTATGAAAGTCATCTCTTCCCGGAGAGAGGCATAAGTAATTCAGAAGCTAATCCAGTTCTGCGGAGCCAATCGGCTACTGCTCTGTCTCTTGGAGGAGCATTCCTTCCCTGAATGCAGCGAAAACTTCCCAGTGCACTCTGTGCTGTCCATAGGAGGAAATATTTAGTTCGTTATGCAGAGATTAACTAGTAAAGGACCTTGTGTGAATCCTTTTCATGGTGGTCAATTTCCTGCTGAGAAAATTTTTAAATGGATATCTGAATATTTATTTTACTAATTTAAGGAGGGGGGGGAAGACCCATACCGTGCATCTTTAAAGAAAGGGAACAAATCCAAATAACAAGCAGAAGCACACTCACTACCCACAAGAAATAAACTTGTTTTATTACCAAAGATAAAAACACCAAGCCCCACAACACTGCTGAATAGTTCTTGGAACAGTTGAAAAACTCACAGGCTCTCCCTCTGATATTTGAATGTAAGGAATTTGTGAGGAAACTTTAAAATGCATGGCTTAAATCTTCCTGATCATAAAATCCCCTTTTGTAAAAGTTAGTCTTTCATTGACCATTTTTTAAAAAGATTTCCCTGTAAGGAAAACATTTACAGGCTTTAGATTTAGAGTGACTTTATAATCTTCAAAAGATTTCAGGACAGCAAATAATGAGCTTAACTAACCTGAGCAATCTAGGAAGGGTTCATCCTCTACAGAGAAATTAAAGCCACTGCTATTTCTGATCCTAGCGTTTGAAATACCTTCATAGTGAGATTTAATTCAGGAGGTTTAGGGTTTCTAAATTTGGCCTTCAAAAACGGAAGTTTCTGCTCTTTCACTCTCTAATTGACTGAAGCTAGGGGAGGATTTTCAACTTTTTTTCCCCCTGAAGGTTTGTACAATAAAGTTAACCTGCACACAAGTAAAGGAAATGATCTAGCAGAGGGAATGATAAAATGTCTTTCAGAAATCTTATTGGGACATTCTCAAGAGGAAAGCTTGGAACTTATAAGTCTTTTAAATATGGTTTCTAACTGATCTTTCAGCAGATAGAGGAAAAAGTCAAAACATGAGATGTAGAAGGGACTAAGGAAGATTTTTTTTTCCTGTTATTTTTTCAAAGTTTAGGAGTATAGTACAGTCACTAATTTTGAATAGGTCCAGAGGGTTATGTTAGAATCCAATTTTAAAAAGGAGGTTAAAATTCCAGTCTCAGATATGGCACTAATTGCTCCCATAGAAGGGGAGGGAAGCAAAACAGTACATATCATGCCAAAAGGCTTGTGGGGGCAAAGTCAGGAGCATCCCCCAGTCGTTCAGTCTCTTTCTCCCTCATCCACGTCCCAGCAGCCTCCCTGGATGCATAACTGTGCAGAGAAACCAACATCCCACCCCACCCCCACTTGGTCTGAAATAGACAAAATCTGTTGATCTTCAGGGTGCACAAGCTCCATTTATTCGGGTCGCACCTTAAGTAGGGCTGAGATGTATTGCAGAGAGGTTGGGGAATCTGGGGAAATAAATGAGATGTAAGCTTTTTTTTTGGCTATTACTTTATAATTAGATTGGGATTTGCTGTTGGATTTACCTTTTCCCCCCATATAAGTATATTTAATAAAAATAAATTAATTAAATATATTTGTTAAAACTCTTGAACTGTGAGAGAGAGCGGAGGCCTTACCTTTACTTTAAGAAAAGCTTCTGGTTTAGTAAATGTCATATTTTATTGTAGAATATGATTTATTAATTCACTCATACTTGATCTGATCATCTGCATGACTGGCACAAATTTATATGAAAGTCATCTAATATGAACAGCGTGAGTGGAAGACTCTTATAGTATTGAAAACTAGGTAACATTTACTACTGCAATATTTTGTCCTGTGCCGGCAAAAAAAGACATTATCAAACATGAGAGAAACAAGGTGGGTGAGGTAGTAATATCTTTTATTGGACCAACTTCTGGTCTGGAAAAGGCACTCATAGCGTCAGAGCTAAATACAAGAGGGAACAGATAAGGAGTTAACACATATTGCAAGAGACCATTGGCCGGGAATGGGGAACCGCGGTCACTGGGAGCTGCGAGCGGCCGTACCTCCAGACACTCAGGTAAACAAAGTGCCTTGCGGCCCGCCAGGGGCTTACCCTGAACAAGCCGTGAACCCAGTTTGGGAACCCCTGCCTTAAAAGAATGGCTCAAGTGTGGGAATCGCCTTCACATCCTCTACAGAAAACCGATGCAAAGAATTAATTTAATTTTTCTACGATGGCCTTATCTTCCTTGAGTGCTCCTTTAACACCTTGATCGTCCAGTGGTCCCACTGATTGTTTGGCAGGCTTCTGCAACACTTCAACATTTTTTTTCGGTTAGTTTTTCAGCCCTTTGCTAGTTGCTTTTCAAATTATTTTTTGGCCTGCCTAATTATACTGTTAATTCCTTATCTTTCCACCCTTGAATTTAGCTCTTATAATCTGAGTGCCTTTCCAGACCTGAAGAAAAGCACTGCAAAGCTCTGAAGCTTGTCTCCTCCACCAATAGAAGTTGGTCCCATAAAAGATATTACATCAGCTACCTTGTCTCTTTCGTATCCTGGGACCAAACGTGGCTACAACAACACTTCAAACAATTATTAAATATTACAGACTGTGCCTCATTGGGAGACAATAAATAGAAATGTCCACATATCTGGGATAATCTGCCAGGTTATTTTTCATCCAGTGCATATGGGGCTAGATCTGGGATGCCTTGTATACAGAGGACTCCCACGAAAATCTAGGAATGCAGGAAGGGTCTCTTAATAGCATTTTAACTTCATTGCACCCAGGAGCTCCCATTCCAGAAAAAAAAGCTTGTGTTGCTGTTTCCCCTAAAATAAATGATTATAAAGTTGCTAAAAATTATTTCCATAAGTGGTTTGAAACAGCACAACATAGTTGAACAATAATTGAACTACACAGTATACAATTTATTCATTTTCATAATATTACCTTCAAGTGCTTAGACAAATTTTTCAGGCTTTACATCTTTTTAGTGATTTTTTTAAACTACTCTACATTTCCTGAACTTTAGATCCTTGAGACTGATAAAAAGGTAAGAATTCCGTGTGTGTATATGTATATGTATATAAAATAAAAATATTTTTGTTTTGCTAAAAAATTTCCTCTAAATTTTCCAACTCTTTTAGCTGAAAAATTCAGATGAGACACAGCTTTCATGAAAATTTGTTTTCTTCAAAAAGGTTAAAAATAGATTTAGCTGAAACTTTTAACCCTCTCCGCTTAGCACATGCTGACATATGATAGGTTAATTATTACCTTTTAATTTTCCATTGAAACTAAAGTGAATTTTCTCAAAATAAGAATGGAATGTTTTTGTTGAGCCATGCATAGCCAGTTCAGTGAGACACAGATATGCAGTAAAATTTTCCAAACATACACTTACTTTATAGAAATATAAACACTGAATAATAAACAAATAAATGTTACTCTTGATGCTGCTGACCAAAATGTAGTGCTGCTACATAATGGGCCAGATTTTCAGCTGGCGTAACTTAAAACCACTAAAAACAAACAGCTATGCTGATTTATACCAGCTGAGGATCCAAGTTCTGGCATGCTGTGACTCTTTTAAAAAAAAGGGAGACATGCCATCATAGCATAATGACCTATTTCAGGATCATAAAGGAGATTTAAATATATTCATTAAATACTGCATTACCAGCAGATTAGTAATATGTATTTTAACTAATGTTAAAGGATCATGAGTTTTGTTAGAAAATAATTGTCTTATTTTACTTTATTGCAAAGAGCTTGAAATACCAGAAACAAACCAAATGCTACCACTTGCCACCTTTGGTGAAATAACTTCCACTTTCCATATTTAAAGAATTTACTTGTACAATATAAAGTTTACAAGACTTTTTCTTCACTGGAAAACGATACAATTTTATTTGTATCTTTTAAAATAGTAAAGGAACTAAAGTGTTGTGCTTCTTCAATGTATTTAGTGGAGAATTGGTATGATGTTATATTACAGTTAAATGTACCTTCAAATTTATTGATTTAATATTAGAGATCACATAAATATTTTATTTCTTATTCAATAAAAGGAAAACAATAAAAAGAGGTCTTTCTTGTGACCTGGACTAAGCATCACTCTGAAATACTTTTAGTCTACCAAAAATAAGAAAATAATGTGTCAGCCTTTAATCATATGCATTAGTATTGTGCTAATTGAAAAATGAGTAGACCCCTTTCTGGGAGGCATACTGACATTGCCCAGCCGTGAGCCTTTGTTAACTCACCAAGAACTGCAGGATGTCATCTAATTTGCATAAATGAGCAGATTGTTGCCACTTTCCTCTTTAATTCCAAGACAAAAAAACCCCCAAAACCCTACATTAAAATGGAGTTAAAGCTGAAAGTGTGTATCAGTGATTTAAGTATTAAATATATTACAGGGGTGTTGTAATTATCCCAAATCCAAGCATTTCAGACCCAGGAAATTCCACTATTATTAAGTTAAGGATTTAAAATAATGTAAGCATGTTAAATTATGGAAATTCACAATTAAGTCTCCCAAACAACTTTAACTCTGCCCTTTAGGGATACTATGCAATAACTATTAATTTATGATTAAAGCATTTTAGTGTTTGTGGTTCCAGATTAGACTAAACTGATTTTTAAAGATTTTCTTAAAATATATTTTTCCCCGCATGGTGTTACTACAGGACACAGCTAAGGTTGTTTGGGTGCCTTAACATGTTTCGATTTCTTTTAAGTGTAACCGTAACTCAATTTCCTGGGCTTATAATGGTTAGGGAATAATTACAGCAATGCTGGAAGGTTCTTTTACCTTAAATTACTGATATATACTCTCAGACTTGAACTCTATTTTAAGGTAGATTTTTTTCCTTGGAATTTCCTTAGTTTTCTTAATTGAAAATTTCATATGTCAATATAAACAAGAAACCCAAAGAAAAGGTTAGCATATGGTATTAGAGAGCTGTAGTAGGAACCTTAAATCATCTTTAAAATAATTTATCTTTAAGGGGTAATTCACTGGTGCATCAGAGTCACACAGAACAAGTGGATTGCACTGATGAAGATGGCCCTTAAAAGACTCATGCATTAGTGGGCTGTGTTACAGAGACCATCAGTGTTTGAAAGAGATTGTGTGGACAGCCCAGTTTCTGAGCTTCAATATCACTAGTATGTGGCCACAGAATCTTTAAAGAGCAGTGACAATTGGGCTAAGTAACCAACTTTTGACTCATGTCCAACCTCCTCATACCACTGGGTCATTATATCCAATAAAACTGTTGCATGCAGATTAGCTGTAGAAGAAGATTAATGATTGGCTGAGTTAGCTGTGATGTTACAGCAGCCCCACCAAAGTTACCTAAACTGTTGACTTCACTTTGTAGCCTAAACAATCATAACAATTAGATACCACAATTGTTAATAATTTAGCTTAATTACAACCTAATTTCTAAAAATGTAGCATACGGGTATGTTTTCAATTAATTTTAACTACATGAAAACTTTGAAGAGTCTGTTCTCTTCCATTATTAAGATCACTGAGGACAAAGAAAAAACTGATTACAGATGTTTAATTAATTAATTATAACTCATAAATTAATTAACAGTTTTACTTGTAAATTCATAGAAAATTAATTCTGTATTCCAAGAGTAAGTGCTGTAAGTTTGGGCAGTATACACTGAATTTTTCATACATAATGAATCCCTACATTAAATGCTTTAAGTGCAAAATAGAACAGTCTTAACTGTGGAGTTATGACCAGTGGCTCCATAATACAGAGTGCAGCCCTCAGAGACTGCAAGTCCCATCATTCAATGCTAAGTAGCATTCTGTAGCTAATGCTTTCTGAAACAGGCCTCAGATCGAAAGTCTCCTGAATTCAGATTTCAGTATTAAAAAGTGAAGGTAGCTAGGGGTGTCTTTGTAGAACTACGGATGGCAGGGGTTGCATTAGGTCCATGACACACACTTGGCCGCCATTTGTCTAATTTTAATTGTGAGAACAACAATTTTATTTCAAGAAACTGTCTTGTTGCTGGATAAATATTTGGGAATGTCAGCATATTCAGGGTGACTAAGGAACCTGTAGATTAATCAAAATAATTGCCAAAATGGCACACCAGAATTACTAAGTTATTGAAAGTATAATAGTTGCCAAATTTGATCTGGAAATTTCTGGATAATGAGTATTATGCAGGTACGGTATCATTACCACAAAAAATAAAGCACTAAACATGGATTGCTTTGGAATTACATTTGATATTGCTTTCCTATTGCCTAAACAAATAGAGGGAAGGAAAAGGTTCAAATAACACCAAAAACTATGTATTAAAAATATCCTGGCTTTAAACATGAACCCCACATTTTGAATAAGAATTAGATTTGATCACACCACAATCAATTCATTGTAACAATCAGGATCTATCTATAAAAGCTGGAGCCAAAGCCCATTGAAGTCATTGGGCTTTGGATCAGGCCCTAAATGTAGAGTTTTGTGACTGATCAGTGTGAGTCAGGTTGATTTAATCCTTCTTATGTGTATAAAATTGCACGGCAGGCTTTTAAAACTATTTTAGGACATTTGAAAGAAGTTATTTAAAGTGCTGAGTCCAATGTAGACTAGTGGCTCATTGCTCACATTATGCCTCCTTGGTTATATGTTGTGATATTCATTTCTAGCTGTAGATTCAAATTCATGACAGTAATTAATGTGGCCAGTCATTGTCTATGATCTTAGTCAGAAGGAGTGCTAAGAAACATCCACTTTCAGCCTTTTTCCAAACCTATTAGACGACTCTTCATCTGCAGTTAGAACTAGGATTGTATATTCAACCTATCCCCCCCAAATTTGCCCCGCCTCCTAGCAAAAACAAACAAAAATTAAAAAACACCACCACTATCTTATTATAAGCTGCAGTTTGTTGGGAAATATTATACTTTGTTTCTGAAAAATATGTGGTGTACTGACACAAGTGTATAATTTGAAGGTGGAGAGGGGTAAAGACCATATAGTGGAGGCCAGCGGTATTCTCTGGACAATATTTTTGAATATATCTGTCACCATTTAGTGCTCTCTGTGGGTGATTTCAAAGACCAAAAAATGTTCTTCCGAAGTATTTTATGAGCCACAAGCTTTATCTGATCAGAATGATGTATCAGGATCTTGAGTAGTAGGTGAACTTCATCAGAGGCAAGGAAATCAGCCAACTCTCCTTTCGAATTGATGGCAGAATTTTAACAAGGGACTCCTAGAAGCCCCCTGGAGTCACATCACTGCTCGAAGTCTGTTGTCATGACGAACTTTTATTAAAGTGGGCAATCCAGTTTATTTTTACTTGTCTTTCCAGTCAGTACAGTGGCCATACAGTATTTCATTATTTATTAACTGTGAGTGCAAATTTGGACTTTCAGATGTTGATTCTGTAAAGTGATATTGCTATGTTAGAGAACAGTGTGTTTAAATGCTCACATAGTACAAGGAAATCAATTTGTATCTAAACAGCCATAAAAATCACGTCACATAAAGAACTGAGTGAATTAATTTCAGAAGAATAAGTTAGCAAGCAACCAACACATTGCGATACTTGAACACAGCTGCAAACTTGGAGGATACACTAGATTAGAACACTGTTTGTAGCAAATAACAAATTGAAGCCCTCTTTGAGGCAATTAACAAAATCAGAGCATCCTTTGAAGCAAATAGACATGAAAAATGCCATTCTAGCACTGATTTTCCAAATGCTTAATTTTGCAACAGTCCTGAGTGTCTTATAGTTGTTCAAAGCCCAGTAGAACTATATATCTAACACACAGATGAGTTTTTGTTTTTATATGAACTATTCATCCAAATCTAAATGCATATTTGCAATAGCAGAAATGATGAATAAGAATTATTAAAATAATTCCCACTGCCGGCTGATGCATAGCTGTAACCAGATAACATTTTGTACTTATATCTTACCACTGAGAGGTGGAAGTCACTGTGCGGAAAAAGGTTAAGCAAACAAAGATTTGGTAGATTGGGGAAAACACGTCTGCATTCAAATGTGAATGTGACTATGCTGCGGAAACATGGTGGTAAATAGTTTTGGTAGCAACCTCTGCTTCCCCTCTTCCATCTACTAACTTTCATTTAAAAGATTCCGGACATACTTCTGTTATTACAGCAGCTGTGTAAGACAGATAATTCAACCAGTGATTTCCTTTTGAAATCTGGTGCTTCTCATTGACTTCCATGAAAACTTTAGAACCACTTCTTAAGTTTTAAAGGGCTTCTTCCTGTATTTTACTCTGTTGCCCCTTCATTGTGTATAGGCTAGGAATGGGGTGCCCACAAAATTTCCTCTTCCTTTTAATTCTGCCTGACTATAAGATGTGTTACCCTCTTTTATGGGCACACAGGGACACATCCCTGAAAGAAGCTTCAAGGCCATATCTCTTAAAAGAGCTATATAAAGAAAAATGTGCATCAATAAAACCATGAAGGATGTGTGACTAGATGTATGCTGTAATTCCTGAGGCAATAATAGGCGTAATAAATGGTATGGTACTTGATAGTGGAAAAACTCTATAATAACGGAAAACTCTGACAAGACACTGCTTCTTAATGCTGTAGTATGATTCTAACTTCTATTATACATGCTTCTCACAGATCTTTTATTCCCAGGTATCGGTACAAAAACTTGGGAATCCTACAAACAGAATATTCTAGCCCTAAAAGTAAATTTTTGAAAATCATGCCTAAGAAGATGTATATACAAAATCTGTTCATTTCCTGCATTTTTGGTGTTCCTCTTCCTTGCACTGTTTCAAATATTTCTCTCTCCAGGTAAACATGTTCATTTTTTAAAAAAATCCAATGGGAGAGATGTGAATTTGAATTCAAGTGCTCTAATTTGAATGGATAAAAAGGACTTAAGGAGTCAGATAATACAGTCACAGCCGTAGGTCTGTGATCTTAAACCTAGCTCAAGGCCATTATTACATACAGCACAGTGCAACAGATGGAACAGTTACATTATTACCTCATCTTTGAGACCTTGTGACACTAAATACTAAATACAAAAAAAAAAAAAGCAGCTATACAAATGATGGACTAATTTTATTTAGCTTTGAATTTTAATAATCCGCAGTTTGCATCTTAATTTTAACATTATTTCCTCTATTACTACCCTTAAACTCACCTGCTAGAGGAGGTACAAAGATACATTTCTTAAACTGTTGAAAGTATAGTATCCAATTTAGGCCTCGGTGACCTAAGTGAGGCATGGGTGTATAAAAAATCAATTTTTAGTGTAGTCAAGGCATTATATGGTAACAGCTCTTTTGTATTAGTAACCTTTTTTGTGTTTGCAGTGTTTCAAAACAAATAATTTATTTGGCATTGTTCATTGGTTTATTATCCTTGCTCCGTTAAAAATTATTATCTGCAACTATTTTAGAAAGTTTGTAGATTATATTAGCATATATTAGGAGTGAAATTACTATTCAGGTTCCAAAATAAATGCCAATAATTTTTGTATTTAAAAGGAAACATTTAACATAAGCCTCTTCATACATATCTGCTGTTGTGCACTCTAAACACCATTGTATTACTTTTTGGTTAAAAGAATTTGATTAAAAATAATTACTCTGTACTTGACTCCTGATCACCATCAGTAACTGACCCTGTATTCACGCCTTACATATGCCAAAAGTGTCTTGTCTCACTGCTCAGATTATAACTTCTCTTTCAAAATATCCCATTTTCTGCAAATAGGGGAATTTATACGTCTGTCAATGTAATCTGGTAAATCATTAATCATGACATTAAATAGTGTGGCACTAATTGTACTTTTCTGTCTTCCAGAATTCTGATTAGAAAGTTTGAATCTGTTTGAATCTGTATTTTCCAATAAGGAAAGACATATTTTAGCCAAAAGAAAAAAAAACTTTCTATAATTCTCATTTTTATAATAATCCCCTTCTTCCATGTCACAAGTTTTAAAACATATATATATATAGCAGCATCTGAAAGTGCCACTATAGTTTATTTCTTGTACACATTTCTAAGCCTTTATAACCTGCATAAAAATTCCTGCAGGCTGTGCAGCCTATATGTAGGATGTATATTCTTCTTTCAGTGTGAGCGAGTAACTTTCAGTAATCGTCTATCAACACTGCAATTAGACACTCGCTGCTGGCCTGTGCCACCTGACTTGGGTTCACAGGACTCAGATTGCGGGGCTGTTTAATTGCAGTGTAGACGAGCTCTGGGGCCTTCATAGTGTCCTAGAACCTGGGCTCCAGCCCAAGTCCGAATATCTACACTGTAATGAAACAGCCCTGCAGCCCAAACCCTGCAAGCCTGCATCAGCTTGCACAGGTTTGCTGTGGATGTCTAACTGCAGTGTAGACGTGCCCTAAAAGTTGAAGTTGGTCGAATAAAAGAGACTACCTCACCTACCTTGTCTCTTTCATATCCTGGGATCAACATGGCTAAATTAACACAGTAAAACTATTGGTAGTTACATACCATGGTTGCCATTAAAAACCCACACAGATATATTCTACATATCAGATATCAGTGTGTGGTAATGGTAGAGACAGAGTGACAATTTAGTAGTAACAGCTCTAATACACATGAAGTGGAAAATAATTCTCAAGATATCTTCATCTCATGGACTAACTTTTGGTTGGAGAAGGAAATCCTGGTTCCACTGAAATCAGTGGCATAACTATCATTGACTTCAGTGGGGCCAGCACTCCACCTGTAATTTTTTTAATAATCAGGACTAGCCATGGTTAAGTTGAAAATAATTAGAAATGTAATAGTTTCATATGTACTTGCATGTCACTGTAACTCAAAAGCATTTATTTAATATGACAAAATACTGTGTTCAATTCTGGACGTATTCATAACAGAATAATTTAGATTAATCATCCTGTTGCCCTTCACATTTGAGACTGGAAGATTTTCCTTATGGAGATAGACAACATGGAAACAATCTGTATAACATGACTAAGCAATGACAAAAGTGGGGACATAAATTGGTGTATTTCAAAGGTTCATCAAGGAAGAAATTATTTAAGGTGACACAAAGGGGTGTAAATTGGAGTAATGGGATGAAGTACAGGAAAATTTAGGCTGAATATCAGGAAACACATCTTGATTATGGGGTCTGGTAGACTGTGAAATAATCTCTCAAGGCAAGTGGTATGAGGCACTTCATTTAAAGTAAAATGAGACTTGAAAAAGTACTAATTTACATAATATAGGAAACAATCTTGCACGAGCAGCAGGATGAAATATGTGATCTAATAGATCTTTCCCAGCTCTAACATGTGGGATGCATTTATTAAAATAAAGTTTTGCAGAGCATTAGTCAATAATATCTTGGATTCAGAGAAGGAAATGAACACAGGAATTGATAGACTGGATCAAACCCAAGGTCTACCTGGTCTATTGTCCTGTGTCCAATAATGGCCAGCGTCAGATGCTTCAGAAGTATGTGTAAGAAGTAGTAGGCAGATGTGGCATAATTTGCCCCTTAGATTAATTATAATCCTAATCTCCAATAGAGATTGTTTTAAAACTTGAAGCACAAGGTTGAATATCCCTTTCAGAATTTTTGTTAGCAATAACAATTATAATCAAAGATTATAATTTGAAAATTGCATGTTTTTTGTTAGTATGGAAACATATATTCTGACTGACATTTAAATGGATTGGTCTAATATGTAACAAATGATCATGTCAAAACAACTCCAAATAAACACTTTTAAAGATTGTATGAATACCTATCAGCATGACACAATTCAGAGTATATTTCAGTATATTAAATGCACGTTTGATGTAGTCTAAATTAGGAATGGTGAGCCTTGTGTAGTGTGAGGAATACAAACTTCAGAATTAAGGTTTGAGTTCATACAATCAATTAATTAAATTGCCATCATCTAGGGTATTTTGGGAGGGAGGTGTTGGTTTTTTTTGCAATTTAAAGCCATGGTGGGTTTGTTTGTTTTTTTGATGGGTGTTTCAAGTTAAAAATAAAGTGCAAATTGAAGTCACTGGCACAACTCCCATTGATGTCAGTGAGGCCAGGATCCCATATGGGTTCTTTAACATGGTGTCCCTTCGGCTAAATCTACATGAAGGAGAGTAGAAATCCAGAAATGTTCCACTGGTACAAAATATGTGGCCTATAGGGGACACGTGTGATCATCGAAGATACTCACTTTGGTCCCAAACTGATATCTGTAGGTTCAGTTCTGGGTCCTGGCACTGCTGAGGCAGCTCACTGCATTTGGAAAGTTGCCCTAAAGGGTCAAAACAAAAATTCCCATTCTTACAGACAAATCTATGCTACCCACCTATTGGAGTATGAGGATTGTTGAGTGTGAAGAGGGTGAAAGGGGCATAGTGGAGTGGATAGTGCTCTGCCAGGTGGTTGGCCACTGAAGCTCTGGAGTTGCTCTAAGATATGTGAAGGGCTTTTTTGGCCCCCAGCCATTTTAAGATCAGGGAAACAGAACGGTGGTGTAGTCCTCTGCTCATCAGAGCCAAACTCTTGTCACATCTGAGGCTTCAGTCTTATGAGTATATTTAAAGTGTCAGTGAATGAAGGGAAATTGTACCCAGGCAGTGAAAAGAAGAAGGCGTGAGAAGATAAATCAAGGGTTTTCTGACAGTTTATGCCTAAAGACTTTTCAAACCTACAGTGTGATGTTCAGATTGGGTTCAAATGAGGCAAAATGGGTGTGTATAGTGGAAATTCATGTAAATTCTCAAAATACTTCTATTTTGTGTGGTTTCATTTTTAAAAAATATTTAAAAGTAGTAAATTAAATGTGCATTTTAAGTGCATTTAAGATAACATTAGGTTGAAATTTTCTCCACAACTCCTTAGCTTTGCACCTGCAGAATTTGCAAGCACATCCAATTTCCGAGTGCAAAATGGGTAATTGAACTAATTATTGCAACTCTTCACTTGCCCATGCAAGTACTTTTTTTGTAGGTTGTAATTATGCAGGCACTGTGCAAATTTGACCATGGAAGTCTGACTCAAAACACAAATGAAATGGCATTCAACTTTAAGACAGAAACTCTGTGATAAACTCATTTGGAGGGATCAGCAAACAAGTGATCAATGCTTTATTGCTACAAGACCAAAAAAACAAAAGGGAGGAACAATAGCTTCAACTCTGAATATTCTATTTTTGGTGAAATCTTTAATGTTATTTGAAATGAAGGGTGGGTCATTGGGTATTATATCTTCAAACTTGCTCTACTTCATATTTCAAATGTTTCTAGAACTTTGGACATAAATGGAGGTTTTGATTGTCATTGATGTCACACCATTTTCAACAATCTCTCTAAAATGCACCTGTTTGATTCCCCCTCTGATTTCCTTTTATAATTTCCATTTCATAATTGCAGGGAGACACTCCAGGAAGTGTGTGTCGGGAAGACTACTGCACTTCACTGGCAGTTGAAAGCTCTTGGAACAATCCCCCAGAAATACACTGCCTGTTGTGTTCTATTGCTTAATTTTCCAAACTCCTTAATAGCCAATTCTGGCTATGGTACGTGACCTACAGTAAATTATTTCTTTCATAACTCTCTTTAGAATAGACACATACAGACTGTTCTGAACATAAATTAATATCATGCTTGAAATCTCCATCCGTTTATGTAAGCAAGCCCTTAGCCAATAGTTTTATAAAGGGAAAAAATCCCCGCTTTGCAAGGGCAGCTTGTCAGCCCGGGCGAGGGAGGCACAGCCAAACCAAGAATTCCCAAAAGCTACAAAATATCTTTTTATTTCATTCATGAGTATACACAGATTTAAGGGCAAATTGTGATTTGATTCAAATATCATTACTCACTGTCTCCAGTAGTGAAATGCTTGCCAGAAAGTTGTAAGAAGGTACTTCTGCATGAGGCTCAAAACTTGATATAGCTAATAATGTGTCAAAAAAGCTGCCTTGTTACCATGGCGATTTACATGCCCAGCACTCACTTTATAAAGGCATTGCTGTGGTAACCACTGCTTGGTGAGGCCACAGCAGGATTGTGGCAGATAAAACCAGGCTGCAGAGGGCGGGGATGGGGCCTGTGCCCTGTACCTCCCCAGTCCTCTCCCCCGTGGGAGGCCCTGTGCATGTGCACAAGGAGCCACCAGGCCTGCCTTGTACCCTGCCCCCTTGCCCCTCACTCTCCTGGATAGCATTGGCCAGGGAGAGGGGGGGCAGATCTAACTCCTGGGTCCACTATAAATAAGGAAAAAGAAAAGGAGTACTTGTGGCACCTTAGAGACTAACAAATTTATTTGAGCATAAGCTTTCGTGAGCTACAGCCCACTTCATCGGTGTCACAAGTACTCCTTTTCTTTTTGCGAATACAGACTAACACGGCTGCTACTCTGAAACCTATAAATAAGGCAAATTTTTAATAGCTATTAAATTCTACATTGGGGGTGGGATGAGGTGGAAATAACTATTTTGTGATTTGTACCTCACCTGTCAAAAAAACCATGAGCCAGCATTGTTCCTTTGTTACAAATTATTATTTTTAAAGTTATTTAAGCCCAGATTTTTAAAAAAGAGAGTTTTCTCTCCCCCCACCCCACTCTCCTGCTGGTAATAGCTATTACCAGCAGGAGAGTGGACTGGGGGGCGAGAAAACCTTTTGTAGTGATAAACACCCATTTTTTCATGATTTGTGTGTATAAAAACAAACATCTTCTGTATTTGCCACAGTATGCATCCGATGAAGTGAGCTGTAGCTCACAAAAGCTTATGCTCAAATAAATTGGTTAGTCTCTAAGGTGCCACAAGTCCTCCTTTTCTTTTTGCGAATACAGACTAACTCGGCTGTTACTCTGAAACCAGATTTTTAAAGGTATTTAGGTGGTGTTCTGCCCAGTGTTGCAATGTCTAACTCATTTAGGAGCCTAAGTGTCACTGAAAGTCAATCATTTGCAAATTAAATATGAAAACAGTGATGGTAGCAAAACTCCTAAACTTTTGGAGTTTCAGATCAATTTGGATGCCTACCTGAACCAGTGGAGCTCCAATAGGTTCTGAAACCCTCTTAATAGGAACCCCCGCCCCCCCCCCCCCCCCCCCCCCCCCGGTATTTCAACAGATATCCCCACTGCCAGTGTTATTTTCATGGGAGGGGAGTGGAGGAAGCCTGGAGCCAGGTCATCTGCGCCCCTCATTTTACGTGAGTAGGCAGCTCCCCCTTCTGACATCCTCAAGGAAGAGACAAGTATAGTAAAGAAGAACAAAGTAAGAAGCATTTTTAAACTGAATAATGTAGAATGGCTATACGTTTATGAGACTTCATTTTGTACAAGTGCCTCACTTCAATTGGAAATAATCAGATTTTGGTTTCTTGCTCTCTGTAGGCCATACACTACATTCAAAGATGTATATGCTGTTAGCAAATGTTCATCTGATTACACAGTACCTGTGTGTTTTTAATATCCATTACTCCTGTTACATTGTTTTTGTTTTGAATGCCTCACTTCTTGTAAACCCTCCACCCGTAAAAGACTATACATATGTGATATATGATCTGAGCTACTTTGTCAAGAGTATCATCTGAAAATTAGTACAAAGCACCAAAACATGAGTCTTTCAAATTGGCAAGTGGAAGTTTCCAAGTTGTGGTCATATAACACCTTGGGACTTGTCACAGTATTTTTTTCCACCCCACCACATCTTGGGCTGTTTCTTTGGAATATTATTGCAGATTTAAATTATTAACACTGTAACAACCAAAAATTATCTTTCCAGGTAGGAATATAAAATTACTTATGAATGCTATCACAAAATTACCATTAACTAAGTCAACATACAGTATGGCAGGAAAGCTTTCCTTTTAATATCTCATTGTGTTCAAATGCCAAGTCTAATTTTCAAAGCTGCCAATACAACCTTGGGCAGGCCTCCAGAAATATACAAATGTACTCCAAGCTTTTCTTTGTATAGAAACATAAGGAGCCAATGGCAGAGTATGTTGGAAAGTGCCATTGTGTAACTATATTAAGTTCTTTAGCTTCCAGGCCAGCATCAATGTAGGTTGACATATCCAACCTTAGCCATTTTCAGTTATTAGACAATGGGGCTCCCCTAGTGTTGTGGGTTCTTTGCCAGCACACAGCTATCATAATGACTCCCTTATCACACCCCTCCCTGGAGTGAAAAGCTAGAATCAGCAGGGCACCTGTAATGGTCTTTTCGAGCTGTTAGCAGCCAATGCAACTTAGAGAGGTCCAGAGAGAGGAACTGGACCAAAGCAGATCAGCCCAGAATAGGGGTTGTGTAAAAGTGGCTTAAAGATGTCTTTCATCCCCCTGCTCCTGAGCTGTGCCAAGTGCTTCTGAGCCTATGTGAGATAGGTATTTCATGATGGAAGCCTCTATCTGTGTAGGCTATATGATTTTCCTTGCATCTCTGATACATTTTCCTACAGAGTATCAAACGCCTTTTCCATTTTTTCAGATCTACAAAGCTACAATAATTCTAGGCCTTGGGAGGTTATTTTCTAAGAAATGGTGAAGTGTAGCATTCAAATGAGACTGATTTAATAGCAGTTACAACTGGATCTGTGTCAAATTCTCTAGATAGCTCAGCTGCCCTTAATCACCATTTGCAGGTGTTGCAAATTTCACTTGGATGCTTTAGTGCCAGACTGATCAGCTCCAGTCTACCCCTGAACTGTGACAGTAAGCTTTTTGGCATCCTATGAACTTCTTCTCTTTAGACACCTCTGTTTTCAAATTTAGATGCAACTTTTCTTGTTAAACTGCTTTCTATGTATAATTGTAAGGAGATGCAACTTCTGAAAATGTTACTTGCCATTTCTAACTGGTTCCAACAACACTTTGGTTCCATTTTTATAGATCCAAGCTAAGTTTCTTGTGGGAGAAGTTCTTGCCAATTAGAATAGCAAAGAACATCGGAAGAGATTTGATAGCTTTTACTGATGTTTCTGCAATATCCCTCTTTCCCTAAATGGAGGCCAGCAATGATTTTTGTTGCTGAACAAACCAAATTGAATAGCTTTATCAGCTTTTAATATTAAAACATGATAAATTAATCTAGATGTTTCTGCTCACTTATTTATGAAGCCGAGATACTACGCACTTACACAGCATTGAGAAGCTGCTGTTGTAATTTTTAAACTAAAGATGGAAAGTGGTCCTCTGTATTATTTGAGCAAAGTCATTAGCTAGATGTTGAAATCCTAATTAAAAAGGATTTTGAATATTCAGCTGTGGAAGTCAATATTAATTGAAGTAAGCTGGCTATTTTGAATGTTTTTAATCCTTGTAATACTTTTGAATAGTACCACAGATTTGATTAATTCATTATTAGAAGAGACTTTAATTATCATTGTATTTCATGGTATAATTTCATAGTTTCTATTTTAAATTAATTTTTATTGAATTTCCTGAAAACACAAATCCAAAATAATAATGAAAATTACACACACACATAATAACATAAATATATATGATATTGTAAAATTTGGCATATATTATGGGGCCATTGTTAGTTGACAACAAAGTTGAGGTTATGTTGAAAATTGCACTTAAAATAAGAATAAACTCTTTCACACTTTAATTATTAAATGTAATCTCTAAATTTGTCACAATAACTCTTCAGAGAATGATACAAGTTTCCCTGTCATTTTAAAATAAAAAATATATACTAATTTTTGTATGGGAAACATTTAAAAAGTTCCCTTTTTCAAATTCTGCCCCGACAGTGTCACTTTTGGAGGTTCCTGTATCTCAACAAACTCTAAAATTCATTCTCTCTCTCTTCCCCCCTCCCCGCCCCGCAGGACTTCTTAGAATTTAAACGTCAAATACAAAAGAATTATTCTTTTTCACCATAATTGAATTGATCTCCACTAAGAAAAAAATAGCTGAACTGCTGAGATCTATCTACTACTTTCTTTTCTGATAATACAGAGGCAGCTGGCTCTGTAGTGGATCTTCAGGGTCATGGTTGCTGATAGGTTGGGCTTTTCCTTTTACTTGCCCCCTATCATGCTGTCTTGATCTCGGTCATTAACAAGAGACCACAAAGGTTCCTGGAAGAGGGAGGAGACTTATTATCTGTGGGCCATTGAGGGTGTAGGCAGTGCAGACAGAAACCTAGGGCAAGTTTATCAGACTGGGACTCCATTAAGGCGTTAACAACTATGGAGGATGGGATATAGGTAAGGGGTGGAGGTCTTGCAGCCATAGATGCCTCAAGCATAGAGCTATGAACTCCTCTCTGGAGTCTGCTTCCCCTTCTGGTGAGCCATCTGGGGCTCAGCCAAGGGGATTTCAAGTGTAAAGAACCAGAACAGGTCAGTTGGACTGGAACTCCTACTGGAGAGGGCTAGGACTTCCTAGAGTGTCTTGTGGCCATGAGTAGGGGAACATACATTTATTTATTTGGATTCTAAAAAGTAGCAACAAGAGGCATTGATCAGTCTATAGATGAGTCTAATAAGTGGCCTGTATCCCAAACTCTAGGTGATTAAAAACACAATAAATCAGTAGAACCCCACAAAATAGAGAGAGCTGTAACCCATTAATCATGTGTCAGAAATCAAATAAACGAAAGAGAGGACATGATAGGCTCCTTGTTCCTCCCCTCCCGCCCATGCACTTCATTGTGAATGCCACACAAACCCTTCTCCCTTACTTCCCATAACCCAGAGCTCCCCTTTACTTCCATCCTCTCACATTAGCATGGCTTTGGAAGGAGTGAAGCAGCCTAAAGAGAAGCTCCATTGTATTTAACTTTCCAGTATATGTCTGTGCGGAGCTGCCGTCTGCTGCATCCCCTGTGACTCTCAACGTAAGAACTGTGTGCTGGCAAAGTAGAGGAGGTTTGTTACAGCAGAGCTCCACTGTACTCTGCAACTCCTTACCATTATTCCCCCCCATGTGTTTCCACTATGCCCCCTCGCATACAGTCACGGTTGCTATCAGGCCCCTGCCGCAGTAATACTTGGACCCATCCACAGTGGCAGCATGTTGAACCATGCTTCTCTGGTCAAGTGAAAAATATTTTAAACTGGATTTAAAAGCATTAGAAAGAGGGTGAGGGTGTTAATTATTACTGTGGTAAACAAATTAACTAATAGGAATGTGGAGCCTTGGTGATGAGATATAAAAGCTCTTGCCCAATTTGGGAATGGTCCCAACTCTAATTGGCAACTTGAATCTTGTAGTATATAGATCTAGTCACACTCCCATATTGCTTCTACTCTCGTACATGTGGATCGGTATCTGGTAGAAAGTGCACTCTCAGAAGCGGGATTTCACTTCTTCTCCCTCCACTAATCATATAGCAGGATTGATTTATTTGTTTGTGTTCCACTGCAATGTCTAATTTTAGTCTCTCCCCCACTGTAGAAGATACACTATTGTTATGCTTAGCCCTCAGGAGACTGTCTCTCAGAGAGGTAACTAGAGGCTGAATTTGTCTCTGCCTGGCATGGATACCTTCTTAATCAAATTGAATCCTCTAATGGGGAATTTAATAACATTCTTTCGGCTCTCAAATAGTCACTGGCCCTTTACTTCAGGCAATACTGTGGGACTTGATGATTGCTTTTGCCTTAAAACTTTATAAATATTATTATAAGGACAGAAGTCCCTCAGAAGGGTGATTTTGTTAATGAACAGGCAAGAGTAGAAGAGGGTATGATCTTGTGTGAACATATTGATAATTTCATTTTACTCAGAAGAAATGTTATCAGTTTGCTGGCTGGACTGACTGTTTGCTGACTAGTACAGTGAAGGCCAACAGACTCAGTAATAGGATACTTAAGATTCAGGATTTACTATTCACATATTATGTTGTTATTAATAGGGTTAGAGAAATTATTTTAACAAACAAACAAACAAAATCCCACATCTTGTATTCCCTCAGAAACCTGTTCCTTAGGAGTATACCAAGGGGTGCAACAGAATGGAGGTGGTGGGCAGAGACTAGGACTGAGTAATTATTTCACACAAACAAAAGTGTATACAGTAAATTCAACATCCTTGTGTTTGAAAACTATTCTTCAATAGACTGTAATTTTTATTTTATTAACTTTATTGTTTTTTTCTGTTGCTCAATTAATTGTACAAATGAATTTTTGCCTATGGATTATTTGCAACCTGCTCATTGTATTTTTGATTCACTTAATGTATGATTGGTCACCTAAATCACATACCATTGTTTCTGATCCCAAATTGGGGAATGCTCTACCTCACAAAAAGTCAGCTGCATTAACATTTCCAGTGGAAACAATCCTCTGCATATATTTTCAGAACATTTCTAGTTCTGCAAACTTTCTTGCAAATAAAAATGAACTCACTTGAAATTGCATTAAAAGTTTTGCTAATGTGCTGCAACTCAGATGGAAAAAAGATAGTACCTATCCTACTCAACCTAAACAAAGCACTATTTTTTAATCTAAACCCTTTATGACCATTTAATATTAAAACACTTCAGGTGATAAGTTATTACTTAATTTTTTGTAGTTATGTTTTAACTGTAAAGATTCTACCTATCTGGTCATTCTATCTGTTTTCTAGCATTTTTCAGTGTAGAATCTAAGTTCACATACTTTAAGTATTAACATAGTGAGCTCTCATGAAAAATAAGGCAAATGGATATATTTTCTCAGGTGTACAGATAACTTCTATTCCCATCAGTGGAAATTTATGCACCTATGTTGACAGGGGAATAGCCCATGTAGATGGATGCTTACTAATATTATTACTGAAAGATGTAAAATATTCTTTTGTCATTAGTTAATGTTTATATTGCAGTAGCACCCATAGGCGAAGCCAAAATGGGACCCATTGTTCTAGACTTTGTACACATGCATACAAAGTCTGTACCTTAAAAAGTTTACAATCTAAGAAGTTCTGGGACCACACATGGAATAAAAAGGATAAAAAGAAATATTGAATAAGTACCCATTCACTGGCAAAGAAGATCATTTTAATGGCTATATTTTGAATACTAGGCAAAATCAAAGCCACACAAGATTTCAAAAAAAGAAATATATACTTATCACAGGGCTAAATATAAATTGTGTCTTAACTGTCACATTGGCAACCAGATCATACTATGTGAAAGCTGATATTTAATGGCACTTCTGTGCTAGTTATGTTTTTACTGGTAAAACCTGTTAATATTCTCACCTTGCTAAGAGGGATAATTGAAAATATTAATCTCTAATGTCTGGTTTTTAATTTTATTTCAGCTCACATGCAGTAAGAAAAATAGGTTTCAGTGAAAACTTCCAGTACCTACTAATATTATTGTACTCCAGCTTGAAAATCTGTCAACCCTACATTGTACATGTTTGTCAATAATCTATATTATATATATAGGAGAGCCTAATTTTTTGCAATAGAAAATCATGTTGATTCTCCTAGCCACTAGAGAACTGGCCTCTCGTTTTTTCTTAGAATTAACAGAACATAGAATTGTTACGTCTTTTATTCCTTTATCTACAGTAGTATGAAACAGCAGGTATAAAATTACGGAAGTTTGATACTGTACAAAAGTGTGGCTTGTTTGACCATCAGATGTATGAATCTCTCCCAATTGGTTTTACACCAGATTCAGTGATGTGTTAGTTACTAGTTTAGAGGAAAGTAGTGTTTTGGGGTTTTAAGAGAGAGGATGTGTGTATGCCCTAGTATAATTATTAGCAGCCTATTGATCCCTTTTTGAGGATGTCAATCAATTGCTATGGAAAATATGAAGATAATTATTTGCTGTCTTATGTCTAATGACATGGGAAGAAAGGAAAGTTTAGAATATTTATTGCAGAATATAAAGATGGAAAAAACTTGCTGGCTATTCCTTCCATGTTAAGTAATCAAAGCACCTTAATTGCAGGGAACTGAACTGAGATGTGCGATTGAACAGTATCATTTGGAATGTCAATCTGCAGTGTTTGCCAGTTCACTTAAACCAGTCACAAGAAATGTGAATTAACTCAACTTTTTTCCTGTTGTAAAGTAAACTGCTCAGAGAATAAAAACTAAGCAAAAGTACCAGACATTTAAGAGGTATTTAACATAATCTTACAGGTAAGAGATGGGAATGACTTATAAGGTGAAGGATGGGTCTCTTTTGTAAATTCTCGAGTGTTTTGTCCATTTTGAATAAATCCAGTGAAGGAGCCTTACAAATTTCTCTTAACTATTTCATAATTTAATTGAACTTGCTATTGGAAAAAAATTGTATTGTTCAGCTAATTTTACTGACAACATTTTATGATGCTATTTCTAGTTATTCCTCACATATCCACTGCAAGGAATTTTCTTCCTGTCTATTATTAATGTTGGAACAGTAGATAGTTACAATATTTCTTTTCTAGTCACTTTTGTTACCTAGTTGTAGGTATTTTTTTCTTTTAAAGTTTCCTTGTTTTGGTCATTTTTGGTATTCTTTTTATTATTTCCCCCCTTCATTGCCAGGGTGTCTGTTTGCTATAGTGATACACCTCCAAATGCACACATCACAGTGTGACTTCTCTAATGCTGTATAAAGAGAACTTTTTACATCTGTCCCTGACATTATGCCTTTTATATGTTGAATACAGCTCCATATAACATTAACCTTTTAGCCACCACATCACACTGCAGTTAATTTCTGAGGGCCTGATTCTACTGTCATTTCAGATCCATGTACATATGCATATTTAGGCCCTATGTCATTTATTATCAGGCTGAGGTCTTCCTAGGGTTGCCAACTTTCTACTCACACAAAACTAAACACCCTGGCCCTGCTCCCTACCCCACCTCTCCTCCGAGGCCCCACCCTGCACCACCCGTTCCCTGACACCCCACTCCTTGCTCACTCCATTGCTCCCCACCCTCACTCGCTCATTTTCACCAGGCTGGGGCAGAGAGTTGGGGTGCGGGCTCTGCGGCGGGGCCAGAAATGAGGAGTTCAGGGTCCAGGAGGGGGCTGTGGGCTGAGGCAGTGGGTTGGTATGCAGGAGGGGGTGAGGGCTCCGGCTGGGGATGCGGGCTCTGGGATATGACCAGGGATGAGAGGTTTGGGGTGCAGGAAGGGGCTCTGGGCTGGGGCAGGAAGTTGCAGTGCAGGGTGGGTGAGGGTTCCAGCTGGGTATGTGGGCTCTGCTGTGGGGCTGGGGATGAGGGATTTGGGGTGCAGGAGGGAGCTCCAAGCTGGGGTAGAGGGTTGCGGTGCAGGAGGGTGTGAGGGCTCCGGCTGGGGTGCAGACTCTGGGGTGGGGCTGGTAATGAGTGGTTTGGGGTGTAGGAGCATACTCCTCACTGGGACCGAGGTGTTCGGAGGGCAGGAGGAGGCATCAGGGCTGGGGCAGGGAGTTGGGGTGTGGGGGGGGGTGAGGGCTCCAGCTGGGGGTTTGGTCTCTGATGTGGAGCTGGGGATGAGTGATTTAGTATGTAGGAGGGTGCTCCAGGCTGGGACCAAGGGGTTCGGAGGGTGGGAGGGTAATTAGGGCAGGGGCAAGGGGTCGGGGCATGGGAAGGGGTGAGGGGTGCAGGCTCTGGGCAGTGCTTACCTCAGGCAGCTCCCGGAAGCAGTGGCATGTCCCCTCTCTGGCTCCTATGTGCAGGCACGGCCAGGCGGCTCTGCACACTGCCCCCGCAGCTCCCATTGGCCATGGTTCCCAGCCAATGGGAGCTACAGAGCCGGCGCTTGGGGCAGGGGCAGTGTGCGGAGCCTCCTGGCTGTCCCTATGCATAGGAGACAGAGGGGGGACATGCTGCTGCTTCTGGGAGCTGCATGGAGCCAGGGCAAGCTGGGAGCCTGCCTTAGCCCCACTGTGCTGCTGACCAGACTTTTAACGGGAGCTGTCAAAAACTGGACACCTGGCAACTCTAGGTCTTCCTCATATTTATTGTTTCTAACTATCTTTTCTTCATATATGCCTGTGTTTTGATTATTTTGGCCCAAAGTATTGTGATTAACTAGCTACTGGGTGTAGTCAGAACTAGTTAATTGCGTGTGTTGTAACAATACTCTTGTTGCCCTGTTCTGATAAAAACTAATGCAAATTCTACTTAAACTCTACTGGGAGAGCCAATCTTTTGTAGTAGGAGGACTAGATTCTGTCCCTGCTGCTGCCTTGCCATGAAGTTCCTAGTAACATCTGTGAAGATGTAGATGGCTATGGATTTGTTACAGTCTTCATAAACATATTAAATCTGTTTTACTTAATTTCTGTTGTTTTACTATCTGTTTGGATCCGCATGTATTTTTGCTCTGTTCTCCCTTTGCAAGACTTCCTAGCTTTATATCTATGAATGTAATTCAGTTGTTTTCTCTGCCATTTCTAAATCATTTCTAAAGATGTTAGAGAAGCATATATGTATCAGTGCCTCTCCTCGATGCTCAGTTCTTCAGTGAGACTTGCAAACTCAAGGAAAATACATTTTAAAACATATACATTTAAACAATACTTTTTTTTCATCCTGCTGAGCTTCCTTCTCCAGTTTCCAAGTGCATCATGTTTTGGCTTTGTCTGTTTTTTGTTTTAAGGCCCTGATCCTACAATTTGTTCTGTGTTCTTCCCTGAACCCATATGGAGCCCTATTAAAGTCAACAGGGATCTGTGAGAGCAGACGAGTTGGACCCTGCTGAACACCTTGCATGGTTAGAGCCTTTCCTTGTAAGCTCTAAGAGGCAGGGACTTTTATTTATCCTCATTAATTTAACTATCTCCATTTAACATTAGTGTGAATTTCTCTTTAGTATTCATTTCATCCCTGATAAATTTATTTTTAAAAGCCTTATATTAATCTGTCCCTGTTTGCCTTGCTTTCCCTTCTGAGTTCCAAGTTTAACGCAGTAGTGGGAGTTTTGCTGCATGCACTGAGAACAGAATTTGCCTCTGAATTTTCTGTATGATTAATTCACAGAAGTCAACATTTCTAAATGTGTGTCACATTCTAGCAACCAGGGAAATGAGTAAAACAACCAAATAGACTTAAATCAAAAACAAAATTGAGAAAGCAAGTTTTCTGTTAGTGTTTTTTTTAAAGTGTTTTTTAATAGAATGAGGAGGGAAAACTTCTCTTTTGGTAACAGCAAGTTAAAACTGCTTGTCATAAATATAAATGGAAGGGTAATCACCTTTAAAATCCCTCCTGGCCAGAGGAAAAATCCTTTCACCGGTAAAGGGTTAAGAAGCTAAAGATAACCTCGCTGCCACCTGACCAAAATGACCAATGAGGAGGCAAGATACTTTCAAAAGCTGGGAGGAGGGAGAAAAACAAAGGGTCTGTGTCTGTCTGTGTGATGCTTTTGCTGGGGACAGAACAGGAATGGAGTCTTAGAATTTAGTAAGTAATCTAGCTAGGTATGTGTTAGATTATGATTTCTTTAAATGGCTGAGAAAATAGCTGTGCTGAATGCTTTTTTCATTGTTCTAAGATCTAAGGGTTTGGGTCTGTGGTCACCTATGCAAATTGGTGAGGATTTTTACCAAACCTTCCCCAGGAAGTGGGGTGCAAGGGTTGGGAGGATTTGGGGGGGAAAGACGTTTCCAAATGACGCTTTCCTAATAAAAATAAACCCAGATAAACATTTGGTGGTGGCAGTGGAAGTCCAAGGGCAAAGGGTAAAATAGTTTGTACCTTGGGGAAGTTTTAACCTAAGCTGGTAAAAGTAAGCGTGGGGGGTTTTCATGCAGGTCCCCACATCTGTACCCTAGAGTTCAGAGTGGGGAAAGAACCTGGACACTGCTTCATGAACCAAATACTGCTAAAATATACAGTTCGGTTGGATTTATCAGTGAACTCTTCCACTTAGCTGATATCGTCCCACTTCTTTCTTTTTTTTTCTTTGCTAAGGAACAATACTCAAAAATAGCCTTTTGTGAAAAAAAGTCCATAATAACACATTTGTGTTTTGAAGATAAATATTTTCTGACAGGCTTGTTATTAGAAAGAGACAGGCAAAAGTAGTGCAGAATTATTTGTTTGTTAATCTTTTTGTCTCTTTTTTCTTCTTTTTGTCAAGATATTGAGACAATATGTTAAATTAAAACATGTTGGCACAGTAAAGAAGGTGCAGGTTTATTTAAAGCTGAGCCTTTGTAAATCAAAAGTATCTTCTTTTAACTGGCATATTGCTGCCCTTATTCCATTGGCAGGAACCTTGAACAAGCTGACAACTAGCACAGTGAAAGCAATGTGTTCTTTCACTAAATTTGGGTTAGGGTAGACCAGTATCTTGGAATCTTGTTCTTTTCTCACCGTCTCTTTTTTGTTGCAAGCATTTTCCACTAGAGGAATGGTTTCCAGCTTAAGTCAATTGTAACAATTTGCTACATTGACCAAGCCAATATCTGGTGCCACTCATTCAGTGAGTACATTCCAGGTCGATCAACACAAACTCCATCATGGGATTAGTGTGAACATACATGAATGACAGTCAGGCAGCAGTGTTTCACGAGTACCCATCCTGCATTAAGGTAAAGCACCAGTTACAAATACCTCTGGCACCAGTATGGGTGTGAATACCAGTGGTCGGGAATCACTGAGGTAGAAAGGACCCTCATTCAAAACTTTATATAAATTTTATTTCAAGTGAATCATTGTAATAGGAATTCTTATTCTGATTATGCTAATTTATTCTTATTAACCTCACATAAAGTACAGTCAGTAGAATTTAAGAGTGAGAAACATTGCAGGTACTGCCACAGTGTTCATTATCTTGGAGGGATAATCATAGAATCATAGAAGATAAGGGTTGGAAGGGACCTCAGGAGGTCATCTAGTCCAACCCCCTGCTCAAAGCAGGACCAATCCCCAACTAAATCATCCCAGCCAGGGCTTTGTCAAGCCGGGCCTTAAAAAAAAAATCCCTCAAAAAATCTCTCTAAAACAATATTTAGCACTTCTATGAAAGGAATCTGCTCATGTGTCACGTTCACACTCCATAAAGAGATTGTAGATGCAAGCTTGAGATGAAAGGACTGTAGGTTAGATTAACAGGGAGTGCAGTGGAGCATAACTTCCCTTCTGCTGAAAAATGAGCAGGAGCTCCACCTCATCTCCCTGTCCCCCTCTCCTTCTTGGTGCACTGAAGACTCACCAAGCAGGGGGATGCTGAAGTGGCAGCAGCAGAAGGAACGGGTATCTAGGTGAGGAATTTTTGGGGCTCACAGCTTTTCCAGTCAGTGGGAGGAGCAGCAACAACCTGAATAGGAGAAAATGATGGTGTCTCAGGTGGAAGTCCCCTACCTACAACCCCTCCTCTAAAGGAAGATCTGCCCTACCCAGTACCTAGGCTTCCCTCCAAGGGGAGAGGAGAAGGAGGCATTCCCAACAGATACGCATCTATCTCTATTTTCAAATGAGTTTTCAGGGAAGAAGCCAGTCCTTCCCATAACTCCACCCTGGCATTACTCAGTTTTGTTTTTACATTAGTACAGACATCTAGTTAGAACTTGGGTGGGGAGCAGCAAGTATGTGACCACACCCAGCTCTGCACAGTATGCGCACACACACATTTTTGTATGGCTGGCTCTGGGACATAAATACCTTTTGGAGGTGTTTCTTACTGCATCTCATTGCCCCAAGAAGCCTTCATCAGCACGTGGCAGTGGCATCTGTGATAGGAGGCAACAAAATTAGGTAACTCTCCCTCTTACTTTGACCTTCTTTAAGCAGAGCTGAAGCATAATGAACGTTTTCCAGAAATAAAAGGAGAGGGTAAGCCACAAAACAGAGCTGCTACAAGTTTAAGAGAAAAAGAAACAGTTGACCAAGAAGTACCAGTAAATCAAATACACTAAAGTTAAATGGAAATATTTTATCACTCTGCATTGCAGGTGACCATAGAAATAAATAACATCCATAATTTTTCAAAGGAGATAGGTAATTTTGTGACTTATAATGTTGGTGATTATGGGTACAAAGGTAAGTGGAAACCATATCTCTTCCAGGAATATGCTAATATTTTCAGATCAGGAAGGAATTTCCCCCCTCAGGTACAGCACTGTACATTTAACGAATGGCCATTGGAGGTTTTTTTGTTTGTTTGTTGTTTTGTTTTGGCTTTCCTCTGAAGCAGATCAGCTCATTGGTCCATCAGTTACAGTATCCTGTCAGAGGCAGGATACTGTAACTGATGGACCAATGAGCTGATCTGGTATGGCAAAACCCTATGTTCCTATAACAATTAATGGCTGTTAAATCTTCTAATTTAGAGCAGAATGATGGAGAGTGGTATGCTTAGTTAGAAATATTATATTACTAGATCTGTGTTTCAGTAAATTTTCTGATTTGAATCAAAATTTTTGCAAACAAATTAACAGATATGCCAGTTTTATTTTGTTCCATCTCTCCTTCTTTTCTAGCATCAAGTCAGTGACAACAAATATACCTTCAAGGCACATAGTCTAGCTTTTCTACTTTTGTATTTTCTGAGTAATAAATTGAGTACAGTAATGAAAAAAATTTGGAGAGTGATGAAAGGGTTGCAGAGAGAACAAGTACTAGAATCATAGAACTGGAAGGGACCTTGAGAGGTCATCTAGTCCAGTCCCCTTCACTCAACGCAGGACTAAGTATTATCTATACCAGGGGAGGGCAAACTACGGCCCGCGGGCTGGATCCGGCCCGTCAGGACTTTCAGTCCAGCCTGCAGGATTGCCAGCCCTGTGGCGCAGCAGAGCTAAGACAGGCTCCCTGCCTGCCCTGGCCCCGTGCCACTCCTGGAAGTGACCGACACCACATCCCTGCGGCCCCTGGGGGTGAGGGGGCAGAAGGCTCAGTGAGCAGCTCTTGCCTGCAGGCACCGCCCCCCACAGCTCTCATTGGCTGGGAACAGGGAACCGTGGCCAACAGGTGCTTCAGGGATAGTACCCACAGGCAAGGGCAACACGTGGTGGAGCTGCCAGCCCCACCCCACTCCCAGGAGCCACTGCCGGACATGCTGGCCACTTCAGGAGTGTCGCGGGGCCAGGGCAGGCAAAGAGCCTGCCTTAGCCCCGCTGCATGCTGCTGCCACCCCAGAGCTGCTCGAGGTAAGCAACATCGGGCAGAAGCCTGCACCCCGACCCCTCCTGCACCCCTCATCCCAACGCCCTGCCCTGAGTCCCCTAGCCCCCTGCCTTGAGCCCCCTGCTGCACCCCAAACCCCTGCCCTGAGCCCCCTCCCACACTCCACACCCCCTCCTGCACCCCAATCCCCTGCTTTAAGCCCCCTGCCACACCCTACGCCCCTCCTGCACTCCAACCCCCTGCCATGAGCCCCCTCCTGCACCCTAACCCCTGGCCCTGAGCCCCTTCCTGCACACTGCACCCCCTCCCAAACCCCGCACTAGTATAATTAGTCCAGCCAAAAAAAGAATTTGAAGAGAAAATGAAACAAAAACAAATTGCAATTTAAAAAAAAAACAGATCAGAAGCAGGAAGCTTGCCAAACAATCAGTGGGGCAACAGGACGATCAAGGTGCCAAAGGACCACTCAAGGAAGATAAGGCCATTGTCCGGCTATACCGAAGGAAGGTCAGGAGACACTTGATATGGATTTAATAAGGCTTATTCTTAGATGTCTAGGACTACTTGGCAGATAAAAGTGTACAGTGCAGGCAACTCCATGTTCATGCAGATAACTATCTATGGCTTCCATCAGCTCACCTTCATTTTCCATCCAGGTTCCCCAGCCAACCCATGTTAAGGTGGGCTATAAGAAAGAGGGGATGGCTCCCTGCCATACCAATCATAGGAGCTCCCAACCCTCCCCCCACCCCATTCCATTCCTTTAACCAGCATCTCCTTTTTAGGTCCTTTATCAGGACATTTGTCTGCTCACTGTATGCCTTCCCTATGGAGTACCTGCACTGGACATCTGCTCCACACTTATAAACCCCTTTTCCTTCTCACCATGATAGGTCCTGCCTAACATCTGCTGTGGAGAAGGCAAAAAAAAACAACACTCCACTGAAGCCAACATGGTAGTGTCCTAACCCAACCTGATATTCTCACCTCGAGTGGAGAGAGGGTGGGTGCTGCCTTGCCTGTTGTGTGGAGAAAGGGCTTCTAATGCCAGGGCTTGCACCTTATAAAGCCTTCTGCCCTTATGTTCCCAGGGGATGAGTCAGCCTTGCCCTGCCCACCACCCACCTTTTTGCAGCAGTTTCTGACCTACTTCCTCCCCCCACCATAAAGCCCTGCTACCTTCCTCCAGCAAGTCTGGACAACATCCCCCTGCTTCAGGTACAGTACAGTCATTGCTGAGAAATGAAATTAATTCTTTGCATTGGTCTACACTGCAGAGGATGTGAGGGAGATTCCCACAACTGAGCCATTCTTTTTAGGTGATGAACCTGTGGTACTGTCCCAGAGGTGTCAGTAGAGGAGGTTTTGGAACAAATTGATAAACTAAACAGTAATAAGTCACTAAGACCAGGTGGTATTCATCCAAGAGTTCTGAAGGAACTCAAATAAGAGATTGCAGAACTGCTAACTGTGGTATGTAACTTATCACTTAAATCAGCCTCTGTACCAGATAACTGGAGGATAGCTAATGTAATGCCAATTTAAAAAAAAGGCTCCAGAGGCAATCCTGGCAATTAAAGTCCAGTAAGCCTAACTTCAGATAAATTGGATGAAACTATAGTAAAGCACAGAATTGTCAGACAATTAGATGAACACAATATGTCTGGGAACAGTCAACATGGCTTTTATAAAAAGAAATCATGTCTCACCAATCTATTAGAACTCTTTGGGATGGGGGCAACAAATGTGTGGACAAGAGTGATCGAGTGGATATAGTGTACTTGAACTTTCAGAAAGCCTTTGACAAAGTCTATTACCAAAGGCTCTTAAACAAAGTAGGCAGTCATGGAATAAGAGAGAAGGTTCTCTCATGGATCAGTAATTGCTTAAAAGACAGGAAACAGAGGGTAGGAATAAATGGTCAGTTTTCACAGTGAAGAGATATAAATAGCAGGGTCCCTCAAGGACCAGTGCTGTTCTACATATTCATAAATGATCTGGATAGACAATAATGGGTAAACACTGACATGGGGAAATTTGCAGACAATTACTCAAGATAGTTAAGTCCAAAGCTGACTGTGAAGTGTTACAAAGGGATTTCAGTAAACTGGATGACTAAGCAATAAAATGGCAGATGAAATTCAATGTTGATAAATGCAAAGTAATGCACATTGGAAAACATCCCAACTATATATACAAAATGATGGGTTCTAAATTAGCTGTTACCACTCAAGAGAGATTTAGAGTCATTGTGGATAGTTTTCTGAAAACATCTGTTCAATGTTCAGTGGCACTCAAAAAAGCTGACAGAATGCAAGGAACCATTGGGAAAGGGATATGTAATAAAACAGAAAACATCAATAATGCCACTATATAAATTCATGGTGTGCCCACACTTTGCATGCTGCATGAGTCTCCCCATCTCAACAACAAAGAAAAAAGGATATGTTAGAATTGGAAAAAGTACAGAGAAGGGCAACAAGAATGATCTGGGGTATGGAATGGCTTCCATATGAGGAGAGATTAAAAGGACTGAGACTGTTCACCTCAGAAAAGAGACAACTAAATGGGGATATGATAGAGGTCTATAAAATCATGAATGATGTGGAGAAAGTGAATAAGGAAGTGTTATTTACCCCTTCACATAACACAAAAATCATAGGTCACTCAATGAAATTAATAGGCAACAGGTTTAAAACAAGCACATGGAAGTAATTCTTTACACAACACGCAGTCAACCTGTGGTACTTGTTGCCAGGAGATGTCGTGAAGGCCAAAAGCATAACTGGATTAAAAAAAGAATTAGCTAAGTTCATGGAGGATAGGTCCAACATTGACTATTAGCCCTGGTGGTCAAGGGAAGCAAACCCTTGCTCTGGGTGTCCCTGATTGCCAGAAGCTGGGACTGGATGACAGAGGATGGATCACTCGATAAATTGTCGCGTTCTGTTAATTTTGTCTGAAATATCTGGCATGGCAACTCCCGGAAGATGCTATACTGGGCTAGACGAACCATTGATCTGACCAACTATGGCCATTCTTATGTTCTTATACTGTTTTCATGTGCGGACATAGGTCCAGAAAGCCATGGTGTTGACCTATTTCCTGTATGCAAAGGAAAATGAGATGAAAGCGGCATTGCCCCAAGAGGAAGATGAGCTCATCTAAAAACCTACCTAAAGTACTTACTTTAGATCAATCATATATATAAATTATCAATAGACCATTATGAGTTAAGCCCAAAATGTAGAATAAGTAATCATGTAGTTTGCTGGGAAAATAAAGATTTACTAAATAGGAGCAAATAATTCATCCCTATTTTGAGTAGATGTAAAGGAGGTGCTTGATGATGGTTAACAAGAAGTCCATGAAACAATTAGCTCAGAAGAGGTCTTTAACATTTAACTCAATTTATGGCAATGCTTTAATTGATGATAGGCTATTAGCCATCAGTTCTTGTCTTCTCATAAATCTTTATACCAGTTTGACTCTAACAGTGGTTGATAGAACCATATGGTTAACAATGCCCTTGTTAAGCACACTATTTTTTTTAAGAGTTCTTTCTCCATTTTTTCATTATGATCTATTTTTATGGCAACATAGTTCGTTGTTGCTGTACTATGAGGCTGATGTTTAAATCAGTCAAAAAGAAATCCATCTGTGATGGATAACTACATTTACATGACAGTATATTTCCAGTGAAAATACAGAGGCTTGTTAAATGCTTTATGTAATTCTGATGGTATGAGAGAAGTATGGGATACCGGTTAATCAAAATCTCAGAAAAGTACTGCTTTTTATGAGGTTTTCATATTTTTGCTTCAGCAATAAATTGGAAACAAATGATGTGTCAAGACATAGCCATTTTTCTTTCCAACATATGCATCACTTACTTTGTCAGACCCAGTGCTGATGCTTCCTTTGCACACAAGGCAAAATATATTTAATAAGCAAAGGTGGGGACCTTTAAAGCAATGCTCTTCAATCAAAATGCTCTTAAGGATCTAACAATGTAAATGCAAAAAAAAAAACCAAAAACAAAACAAGCTCCCTACCCCAAACCACATTTTCTGAGTTGGTGATTGATTGCCACATAAGTAAAAGATCAGTTCTACATTAGTACAAAGTGTAGCCGATTGTAGTTTTAGTTTTATCTAAGTAAATGTAGTGCATACTCATTTAAAAGCTTTATAAAATTTACTGTGAAAATTAATGTATATTTTTGAGTATTTTGTGCACTGTGCTAAATATTTCAATTTCACTTATTCTCTTCTTGTCACAATGTTATGGGGGGAAGTTGTGGACGCAATTATGTACAATTTACTTTTTGTTTTGGTTGCAATAGATTTTTTTCACTGGAGCAAGAAATAGTTGTAAAAGGAAAATAATTTAAATTGTTGCCCCTTTTTTTGTAAAGTAGTTTTTATTTATACTCAGTAAAATCGAGTCTTACCACCACATAAAAAAAGAAAACAGTGTTACACAGGATAAGATGGTAAAGGAATGAATAACAAAGTAGCTTCATTGTAGTCATGTAAATCTCAGCGAGGGTCTGTATGTAGCACTTTCTTTTTTTCTTGTTTTTTATAAAAATAAAACACCGTGGACCAAATTCAGCCTCTATTCTGTATACATAACTAGGGAAAATGAGGCCAAGAAGGTGGCAACTCTTGTACTCACATAGATTGTATTTAAAACTGGTGGAGTTCACACACAACTTTTGCAGTCCATGGCAGGTCCTGAGATTGACCTCACTTCACATTAGACAGTGGGAACCTTTGCTGGGCTTGGAAGAGAAGGTGTCTTACCCCTTTAGGGGTGGCTGGAGAACAGAAGGGGTGTTGCCCATTTAAGGGTGGCTAGAGAGCTAGTGAGTAACTTACAACATGAAAGCAGTGTATTTACTTAGATGACTTTTTGTTTGCAGGAAGGGAAAATCTGGACAAGTGTGGTAGCCCGAGGGACACCTTTCAGGCTTGGTCTGAAAAATTGGGGATAACTCTAACAGGAAAAAAAGGAGGGGCCTTTCAGTACTACCTGGGGATTGAGCTAGACACACTGGCAACATATATCTTACCTCCCTCAAGATAACCTTCAGAAGTTATGGGGCTTGATTAGGAGAGGTAGAGCAAGAAAATTACAGTCTGTGAGCTGCAATCTATTATCGGGCATCTTTGCCTACTGGACGGTAGCCTTAGGGTAGATATCTTGCAGCTGCATAGGCATATCACCACTTTGTAAGAGTTACTAGTGAGATGAAGGGGGATTGGGATGTGAGAACAGTTTCTCAGCCATTTTAATGGAGTGTCATTGTGGAGGGAGGAATAGATACTTGAAGCTGATTTAAAGATTCACTTGGATGCTTTGGGAGGTACAGGTTTTGGGGTGTTTTACCAAGACAGGTGGTGTGCCCATAAATGGATACCTGGATACAAATGGTATCATGCAGGATGTAACATTTCTGGATTTTTCCCCCATTTTGGTTGCAGACTTGCAGTGATCATTTGAGGAATAGAGTTTACTAATAAAAAGATGTTTTTCTCTTGTGCAACAAGATGGTGGTGGTACATATTATCATTCACCAGACCTCCAGATCACACAGAGCTATGAGGTTGATAAGAGCATTTGTACTACAGTGTTTAAGACCTAACATCTGTTCCCCTTCCACACATATGCCTGGGTTTGATAATGGCATAGCAGATGCATTGTTTTATTTTCAGATGGACAGATTTCAAGAGCTGGCACCAGAAGCCAGCAAGGAACATGAATGGATGCAACTAGTTCTATGAAATGGTGGCTGTCAGTGTAGCAAAGAGTTCAGCGGCTATGCAAATAATGTGGAGCTATAAAAGAAGTTTTAATGATTTTATGCAATTTCAGGAGTGAGAAGGCCTGTCACCAGTATGACCTATTACAGAGGACTAGGTGCTGCAGTACATGGGGTCATTAGCCACCTGGCAACTGGCATCATCAACCATGTCCACTCGCCTGTTGGGCATTACATTTGTCAGTAGGCTGAGTGGTACCCAGATCCTTGTGGTGAGTTTTTAGTTTGGAGGTTTCTAGGAGGGTTGTCTGGAACCACTCACCATAGGGTGGATACACTTTGTCCTATCACTGTCAATATGCTTAGGGATCTGATGTGGATCCCAAAGTCCATACAACATTGTGGACAAGAGGTGGCCTTGTTCAGGGCTGGATTCCTGGTAGCATTTTTTGACACTCTTAGGATCAGTGGACTGGTACCTGGGTCCTGTTGGGATTCTTCTGGAAGGGCTTTGGAATTGAGGGATATAGACTGGAAGGGATGACTGCTGATGTTAACCTTAAGGAGGTCAAAAGCAGATCAAAGAGGCCAGGGTGAAATCCCATTGTTTTATAGGGAGGGTGACAAGTGCAGGATCTGCCTTATCAAGGCCATGAGCACAAACAAGACCAGAGAGGGATGGGCTCCTCTTTATTCACAGTGGTGGGAATCCCCTTACAATATACCAATCTATTACAAATGGGGACTGACAAGGTTGGGGCTTCCAGCACAGGAATTGGGTTCCCACTCATTCAAGATTGGTGCAGCAACAGCAGAAGCACAGCTGGATCTGGGGGCCGAGGCAATTCAGGCAATTGGACGCAGGCATTCTGAAGCATACAGAATACCTGTGAGACCACTGGTGAAGAATCAGTGTTTATTTTCCGCTGTGTTTGCATTCCAGATGCTTTCAGACAGGCCAGGCTGATGGTGGGAGGGATCTGCCGGCACAGTATTGTTTCCTATGAACATAGATGGGCTTCCTGGTTGTCTGGAAGTTTGCACCTCAGCTGTGAAACAGCCCTTAGCTGGCATGGGGGGAGGGGCATGTTATGGGACCAACTGTTGCCCCTTGTGTACATAGTAGTGACCGATGAGCAGACACTGAATACACTGTGGTTCACCTCAGGGAAAACGGCATGGGAATGTGTAAATGCCGGGGGGGTGGGAGGGGAGGGAGGATTTAATGCTCAGAGCTAAGAGGGATTTAGGCTTTATTATATGTAGAATAATTAACCACTGATGGAATGCCCATAACAAATAATATTCATTGTGAATTTTAGCCCCTTAGTTCTGTTCAACAATTGTTTGTCTGTGAATGTCTTCATTATTCACAAGTAAATAGAAAAGCCAACCATAGATTATCTATGGTTGACATTTCAAGCTGTTCACGTGGACTATCCATTATTCCTTAAATTTTGGTGTGTGATTGTCACATGTTGATATTACAAGCTTGGGTGATAAAGGTAATAGTGTTTATATAATATACTTAGTCTTCTGTAAGGCATTTGACTTGGTACCGAATGACATTTTGATTAAAAAATAGAGCAATATAAAATGTACATGGCACACATTAAATGGATTAAAAGCTGGCTAAGTCATAGGTCTCAGTGTGTAATTCTAAACAGGGAATCATTGACCAGGTGTGTTTCTAGTGGGTCCTGCAGGGATCAGTTTTTGGCACTACGCTGTTGAATATTTTTATCCTTGACCTGGAAGAAAACATAAAATCCTCACTAATACAGTGTGAAAATGATCCCAAAATTGGGAGAGTGGTGTTTAGTAATGAAGAGGACAGGTCACTGATATAGCACGATCTGGGTCACTAAGTTTGCCACAAGGAGACCATATGCATTGTCATACGGATATATGTAAATCTGTACATCTAAGAAAAAACAATGTAGGCCATACTTTCAGGTTGGTGAACTCTATCCTGAGAAGCAGTGACTCTGAAATAGATTTGGGGGTCATGGTGGATAATAAGCTGAACTTGAGCTCCAAGAGCAACACTGTGGCTAAAAGGGCTAATGCCATCCTTGCATGCATAAACAGGGGATTCTTGAGTAGGAGTAGAGGTGTTATTTTACTTCTGTATATGGCTCTTGTGTGACAGCTGCGGGAATATTATGTCCAGTTCTGGTAACCACAATTCAAAAAGGATGTTGATAATTGGAGACAGTTCAAGGAAGAGCCACAGGAATGATTAAAGGTTAAACAGGGTTCAAAAAAGAACTAGATAAGTTCATGAAGAATAGGTCCATCAATGGCTATTAGCCAGGATGGGCAGGGATGGTGTCCCTAGCCTCTGTTTGCCAGAAGCTGGGAATGGGCAACAGGGGGTGCATCACTTGATGATTACCTATTCTGTTCATTCCCTCTGAAGCACCTGGTATTGGTCATTGTTGGATGACAGGATACTGAGCTAAATGGACCATTGGTCTGACCAGTATGGCCATTCTTATGTTCTTAGAAAACTTGCCTTATATTAATAGACTAAAGAAGCTCAGTATATTTTGCTTAACAAAGAAAAGGTTAAGGGGTGACTTGATTACAGTCCATAAATACCTACATGGGGAACAAATATTTGATAATGGGCTCTTCAATCTAGCAGAGAAATATGTAACACCACTCAATTGCAGGAAGTTGATGCTAGACAAATTCAGATTGGAAATAACATGTAAGTTTTAACATTGAGTAAGTGACCAATGGAATGATTTACCAAGCATTGAGGTGGAGTCTCCATCACTGGCAATTTTTGAATCAAGATTGGATGCTTTTCTAAAAGATCTGCTCTAGGAATTATTTTGAGGAAGTTCTATGACCTGTGTTATACAGGAGGTCAGACTCGATGATCACAGTGATCCCTTCAGGCCTTAGAGTCTATGAAAATAGGAAAATAAGCACATCATACATTCCTGGTACAAATTTTCATACAAATGCTTACTGTGCTAAATTTTGTGAAATGTTTAGGAACATGAACATTTTCAAGACTTCCTGGACGCTGTCTGAACAATAGCAAACTGAGAGGTATTTGGTGTATAAATTGACAAATAATAGCAAACAGAATTTAGTGCACTTTTTTCTCTCCCATAAAAATATTTACAAATCACTGTTTGTGTTGGTCACCCAGCTCTAATTAATTGGTCCAAGCCATAAAAGGAAACGTAATCAGCAATTTCTTGTCATTTTGGTGATTGCTAGAAACTATCCAAGTTTAGTACAATCAGTGGGCATGTTAGGAAGACAAAGCAATAAGCTTTGCAGAGAAAAATCAAAGAAAGAAGTATCCTTGCACATATCTCTTCAGTAACTACATGAGACCCCTTGGAGAGGTAATGAGATGTTATGGGCTTCATTGCCAATAATGTACAGCACCCAGATGTACATATCAATCTCCAAACAGTGCCATCACAAAGATGTCTCAATGCCTATAATAGATCATCTGTTGCATAGAGGAATGTGAAGTTCAGACTGAAGAAAACTGAAGTAATGCTAGTCAGAAGGAAGATGATAGCAAAGAACTATCTGAAACACTAGTGCCCCCCTTCCTCCCAGTGAAAGCATCCTCCCCCATATGCCTTAGTGGTGAAAAGCTTTGGGGTCCCATTTAACTTATTATCCCTTGATAAAATGGAAGCATCAGAAGTAAATAATGCCCTATTCTATCTTTAACTTTCTGGGAAACTTTGCCCCTTCCTTTCAGCAAGGAATCTGCCCACACTGATACATTAATCATTTCCAGACTCACTATAACTCACTCTATTAGAAGCTGAAATGGAAACAATTCGGGGGTCCCAGCTTTTGTAGAATATCGCTGCCAGTCTCTTCAATAGGATAGGCTACTGTGAATGCATCCCCCTGTACTACAATTCCTCTGTGGTCATCCAGTGTGCTGTTGCCAGTTCAAGACCTCTTTCCAAGAATTGTGGAGACAGCTGTACTCCTCTGAGACAGTGCATCTTACAAATTCCAGGATAAAACACATGAGAGCCAAAAATAAAGTTATAGGGATGATTAGCCTAATCCAGGATCTGACCAGTTTTAGGATATGCTCCAAGACAATTCTCTTTGTTAAAACTTTCTCAGCATAACCAAAAGGATTTATGCATAAAAAGTGAAGAACAAAGAAAAAACCTCAACCCCAGGAAGTGCAGAAGAATCCAGGAAGTACAGAAGGTACCTCGACACAGATTGAGTATATCTGGAAAGGGTTTTAGAAGCTACAGTAATGGGCACTACAGAAAACTGTAATATCGGTTGATTAATCAGACTGACCCATTTTGCTTTGCTTAAAAGGGTGTGTGTATTTGTATCAATGATGGGCTGATCTTTAGGTCTTTCCCATCTTCCTGTTGAAGAAGTGGTGCCCAGCTTTTTTGTTAATTCTCAGTTATAAGGATGTTTTACGTTGGTTTAGATCAGTTGCCAGGAAAATGGCTAGAAGCTTACTTTAAAAAAGGAAAAAGTTGTGATATTTCATATATATTTCTGGTTCAGCCCTAAATAGATAGCGTGGGTGGGGGACAGTGGCCACGGGATTTCTGAGGTCTGAGTGTAGTCTCTTCTCAAATGCCAGGACTGTAGTAAACCAGGCATAAAAACCAAGTGTATATATACCACCAATATATATATAATGTAAGTAGTCTAAATATATAGTAGATTCACTCTTTTCAAAACTATTGTTGGACTCTAGTCCAAATGTAATTCACAAGGGGTCCTGCCTATTGATGGTAAAAATTACATTTAGATAGCATCTTTTGTCACAAAGGAGCCTCGAGTACTTTACAAACTGATTTGTAAATTTAAATAATTATTTCACCCACTCCTAAAATGTGGCAACAATTCAGAAGCTCACAGTGACGCTATATACTATAACAGTCCAGGGCAAGAGGTTAAGAATATAATAGGTAAAGAATATTTTATGCAATTGAAACTATTAAGGAATAGTGTAAGGGGGAATTTAGGTACAGAAGGCAGAATGTAAATACCTATCTTGGAATCTGGCCAAGACTCTAAAGTTTGTACAACTGTTTATGCAATAATGCCATAGGATCTTTAATAACAACAAATAATAATGACTTCAGCTTTGACGCTTCCAAACTCTTATTTGAATTTTGAATTATTTGTGAAAAATACTCTGATCTCTCTTCATTGTAACTCCAATGATTGCAGTGAATGACTCCTTGCTAGCACTAGTATGAAATCAAAATTTAGGGCTATAATTAGTATTGTGGGTTTACTCACATTTAAAATAAATTACTGTCAGGCTTGCTTGAATTCTATAGGTCTTCATTTTCACTTTTTTTAAAAAAATTGCTTTTGGAGACGAAAGGAAATTCCATTTCTTATTAAAGAGCCCTGAAGAAAATAATGTCCCTCATGCTACTGTATATTGATGTGCAGTTCTGGGAATGATGTATTAATTTATTTAACGGTGTATATATAGTGCCTGCAAGCTTTAGCAAATATTTAAAACATACCATAGTGCAAACAAACTAAATAGAGATGCTTAGATTAACTTTGATTTTTCTTAATGTGCACACTTTGTTCCAGTTATTGAGACACAGTTATTGTGTAATTTTAATATGTTTCTTAGGAGTACTGAATAGCAGTTCACAGTAACCTCTCTGATTACTTTGAGTCAAATCAATCTCTCCTATGGAAAAAAGTGTGAAGGGAGTAGGGGGAAATAGTTGTCAGAAATTTTTGAAGTTTACCCACTGATTTACCACCAATAATCTGGAAGAAACGAACTCTCAGGCATGTGGGGAAGGAGAAGGCGGAGACTTACAGAACTTGTGTTTCCTTGTGAAAAATCATATTCCAACCCTGTAGATTCTTGGGTATCTATACATAGAGCCAGCCTCTTGTTGCCAGCATAGCTGTTCTGAAAAGCTGTCATGTCATTGGCTCCCCGCCATGTCTTCCTGTCTTCCTGGAGAGCATTATTAACTAGAGCTGGCTGAAAAGTTTTACTTTTCCAGTCTTTATCTTGGTAAATTTTCTAGCTACTGGTATTAACTCCAGAAAATTCAAAACACTTCAGCATGCTGAAAATGCCATTTAAATGCCCCGATTTTCCAGTGGAACTGCCTTTTTAAAATAATATAAACTGGAATGTCAGATTTCCAAATACCCTTTCTCACAGGATCACAGGGCTTGGTGTATGGTCCAGCCTGTAACCAGTCTCTTTGGGAGTGACCCTTTTAGTGCGCCAGGCTCCAAGGACCACACAGTTCCGCAGGGGCAGGTCCAGGGCCTCCAAGACAGTGAGACTGGCCCTTCGGAACCAACAAACTGTCTCTGTCCACGGCTCCCTGCAACAAATCTAGCCAAGCCAGACTCCTGCAGGAGGCTTGATCAAGGTGCAGTGCTCTCACTGAGTATTTGTGGCAACACAAAGCAGCCTTTTCCAAATGGTAACCATTTGTTAGATATCTGGCATACAGAATCTGAAAGTCCTTAGATTAGCACAGAAAGGCAGACGTCAAGCCATACTCCATCCCGGCCAACCCAGTGCCATGATGAGTCAGCCAAGCATAATGGACTGTATCTCTGACCCCCTTCCCCTGGCCCCCTCTTGTCTCCCCTGGTCTGGGCTCCTGAGTCCTCTCAAAAAGGCAACCCTTCTTTTAGTTACTTGACATCTTGCTCTTCCCTCATTTCACAAGTCCTGCTTGCTGGGGTTTCTGCTGTTAGATGTTGACTATTCAGTCCTTGGGGCATCTTTGTCTTGCTGGACCCTCTGTTGATTTCGGTCAATTTGAGCCAGTCCTTTAATGACTCTATTCATCTGCCTAGACAGGGAGGTGATGCGCACACGCACACACACCTCCTGTCTCCTGCACTGTTCCACGAGCAATTTTAATCCTTTCACATCCATTAGGTAGCAGTGCAACAGACAGAGGGAAATTGAGGCATGCCTAGAATTCATAAAAAATATTACAAAAAATTCCCCCTTTGTCACACCCTCCATCATCATCCTGTAAAGGAAGTTATGGCTATTGCACTCAGATAACTGTTACATGTCTAACCACAGGCAAAGACAGGATGATATTACTGTCACAGCACAATTCTGGTAGCTCCCTACCAGACACCTAACATCATCCCCAATACGCAGTAACTCTGAAACTGGGAAAGTCACTACTGGGTTCAGTTCCAGTCTCTGCTGCAGACTTCTGGTGTGACTTGGTCCTGCTACTGCTTGTGAAGTCAGTGGGGCTCCATGTGGAGCCAGTTGCAGGGATGGAGCCTTAGTTTGTCTTCCCTCATTTCTGTATCTGTAGAATTAAAGTGATAATATTTTGTACTACGATAGAGTCTGGAGGTCCCAACCGACATCAAGGCCCCATTGTGACTTTTTCACACCCCTGAATGGCGTAAGTTACAACAACTTAAGGGTTGTGTGGATAAGCCCCAAGTGCCTAAATTTCTGCTGGTAAAGTCCTCTAGGTGCTTAAATTTTTGCCAGTTGGCAAAACTGCCTGAGTCCTAACATCCCTGAGCAGCTTGGTGCCCAATTCATTCCCTAGCCCTGGTGGGAGTCACAAAGGTGCGTTCCCCTGTCTATTTTACCTGAGGTACTTGATCCAGTAGGTGTTCTCTGAGCATTTCTAACCCCCCCGCATAGAAGACAAGGGGTGCCCCCTAAAACCTAATAGCCAAAGCACTCAGGTAGGATGTGGAAGAGATGGTTTTAAATTCCCACTCTGTCTGATGTGGAGCAGAGATTTGAACCAAGGTCTCCTACCTTGAGGTAGAGTGCCCTAACCTCTTGGCAATGGGGTATTCACAGGTGAGCCTCTTTCCATCTCTCCTGCTGAAAGTGTTCCACTTTTTATAAAGTATTCATTTGGCCAGAGTGAGAATTACTCTATAGTCTGGTGCTTAGGGCCCTCCCCTGGGAAGGTGGAGACCTGGATTCTAGACCTAAATTCCTTTGAGGAGCATGGCTTACGCCATACCTGTCTCCTTGACATTTCCTACTAGCTAGTTTAGGTAGCTCCCTGCTCAGTACGCTGGCTTTTTTGAATCCCTATTTTGTGCTCCTAACTCTGCACATGCATTATACAGGGAGCTTCAGTGCCTAACTTGGGGTTGTGAATTTTAGTTAGGCACAGCAATACACAGCATTGCAGCACCAAAGTACCACTCTGTAATCAAGCCCACAATCTTTTCAAATGTTTTATTAATGCACCAATCGTGCAGTATATAATCTTTAGTTACTTTTAAAATGTTTAAAGGATATTTTCTATGGGTTATATGGGTCAATGCTGTTGCAGAGGGCCAGACAAAATCTATGTACCACTTAATTCTGACTTCAGCTTTATTTGTGCTTCTCTGCATAGGGATGAATTTAACTGAAGTTCAAATCAGCACAAATGTAAGGTTCTGGGGAATTTTTAAAGGTTTGCCAACCCCCAGTTCTAACACGTACTGTGGTTGCCACCTCTTACGTACCAAAATATCTGGGATGATCCTGAGCCCAAAAAACTGGACAGTTGGCAGTGTGTACTGAGCTGTGACATCACAGCACTTTCAGCATTCCCAAGGATTTTCCAGCTTCGTACAATATTTATTGCTTGCCCAGTGATTCCAAAAAAGTCACATAACTATACACTAGAGTGAAAGCAAACACTTGCCATTTAAATTCATAATTTATACCTGCGAAGAAGCTGTGTGGGAACTAGAAGACACAAGTGCATCTGGTCCTTGATGTTAGTGTTTAGTTTTTCCAAACTTTATTACAAAAATGTATGCAAAACTTGCTATAGTAATGTTCCAAAATACTAGATTTTGTAATAATATTTCTTCAGCGTATGAGAGCATTTATGATGAATTTCTAAAGTATATTTTTTATTTTTAATAAGGAACTAGGTTTCTCCTTTGGCTCAACAAAGCCTCATATCTAATGTAACATTCTACTACTATTTTGCCTCTCTGACATGGACACAGTAAGCCCAATAGAAGGGCATTTCATTTTATTACAACATTATAAAGATTATTAATGCTACTGTCACATATTGTCCAACAGCTCTTTTCTGTCTGATTTTGTTATTTGTGTTTATATCTCGGTGAACTCTTTTCCCCCTAGCCCTCAAAGCTACATCTGATCCTTAAACATAATGAAAAGGGAGAAATCCCAAAAGGGGAACTCTGTGACTATGAGCCCTGTTATTATTTACTGAATACCATTTGTGTGCTAACTGTTATTCAGAACATAGAAGACATTGTCTTTGATCCAAGGGACACGAAATCTAAATGGGACAAAGAGTACAGTTCAGACACAGAATATACCAGATGACTAAGGATTGGAAGATCGAATCTCAAAGTAGTCTAGTTACTTTTTAAATGTTTCTTTTGGAAGATTATCATTGAAAGCTTTGCAGAAGACAAATACTTTCAGGAGATATTTGACTGAAGACAGGGTAGAAGATGAAAAATCTTCCAACACAGAAGAACCAAAAAGGTCAGAGTGGATGGATACAAGGGGAGTTAATAAGACAGATGATTGGGTTGAATGAAGAGAGCAGAAGGGGTAATAGGACAAAATGGGAGTGAAGGCATAGTAAAGGCAAGAGAGGAGCTGTGCAGCTGTCAAAGAGAACCTTGAACATAACAAGGAGAAGGAAAGACAGGGAAGACATTTAAATAGGGAGTGACATGATCCAAGTATCAAGGAAGGAATATAATTTCAGCAGCTGTATTTTAGATGGAAGAGAATTGAGATGGCCAAATAGGAGGTTAAAGCAGACACAGTGAGAAATAACCAGGGAATACTCAAAGGTTTTGGCAATAGTGAAGGATAAAGAAACATAATAAACATAATAAAGAAACATCAGGATGAGGTGACAGACTCAATATGAGGGAGCAGAGAGGAATCAAATGTAAAGCCTGGAGGATGGAGAGGACAATGGAATTATTAAGAGCCCTGGAGAAGGGAGGAAGATAAGGGAAATGAGAGTTCATTTTCACTACATTGAATTTGAGATGGCTGAGGTAACATTTAAGATGAGATATCAGAGAGCCAGTTGGAGATTCAAGACTCAACATAGTAAGAGACAGATTTGGCAGTTGCCTGGGTAGAGAAGCTGTGAGGATAGATAAGGTAATCGTTGGATAAAATGTAAAGGAAAAATAGGAGGGAAGAACAGAAAGCAAAAAGGGAGAGAACCACTGAAACAGCCACTAAATGAACAACAGGAGACGGAGTATAGAAAAACAGAGAACATAGAGTTATGAAAACTTGAGGAGAAATAACGATTGTATCAGTGAGTTTGGGGGCAGTTAGGAAAGGGAAGCTAGGGAGAGATTTGGGCTTTTTGTTTTGCTTTTTTGTCCCAGGTGCATAAGAGATCAAGGAAGCAGGGCAGAGTCAGGTGAGGGTGCAAAGTGGGAACAACGCCCATGGAACTTGGACTAAAAAAATCCATGGCCCTTTTCTCCTGTAGAGGAGAGCACACTAGCCCATAGATTCCACGAGTGACCACACAGATTTACAGAGGAGACATCACCACCTCTTAACCTTCTCTAATTTAGGTAGAAAGCAGATATCTGAAGGGAGGTTGGTTTCTGTCCCCAGCTAAAGAAAGTGGTCTACTGACACCACCAATACTGAGAGCATTCAGGTATTCTCTTGCTGTCCTCTCAGACTTGTTTGTTTTTTATGAATACACACATTCTTGCGCTCATTTCTACCAAAGTGAAGGCTAAATCACAGCAGAGACCTGGTCTTTCTGTGATGTGTTGCTTTACTATTAGTGTGTAGTGTACTTCCTGCTGTTGCTGCCTAAAGGGACCTCAGCTGTTACAGCTCTGATTTTAAACAATATTTTATATCTTTTGAACAGAAAAATTAAGTAGAGTTGCATCAAGCTGTGCAGCAGAGCTTTGAACTTTGGTGAACAAATGTTTGCAAGCTCTCATGATCACTGCTGTTTGCAGTGAAGAGTGCAATAAACATTTGTGCGTCTAAACTGCCAGAAAAATGTTTGGCAGTCTAAAGGGAGGACTCAGTTGAGCTATTTAAACCACTTACACTGAACCCCTTCATTATTGCTTAATTATGAAACTGTATTCACAAAATAAATATTATCGGGTGCTGACAATTCTACATTATGATGAAAATAGACACGCTTTCTCATATTCTCAAAAAACCTACAATAGTCTACAGGAATTTCATAGAATACTCTAACAGCACAATTGTAAGCTGTAATGTTTTATACCATTACTGTACAAAATTGTATTTTTCTTCAAAGTTTATGCCTCATTGTTTTGGCTTTAAATACAATTGGTTGGAAAAACGTCTACCAATAATTTTCCATCAGAAAATGCAGTTCTGTTGAAATCAAACTGCTTCATGAAATTGTGTAGATTTTGCCAAAATTTTGTTTTGGAGGAAAAAAAAGTTTTGATATTTCATTTTGAAATAACTTTTCATTTAGAATTTTTTATTTTGTATTATATAATATAGAAATAGAAACAGTTCAAGTCAAATATTTTGTTGGAACAAATCATTCTTCTTAGGGAGGTTCAGAATTTTGGAATCTAAACTAAACCAAATTTCAAAATCTCCAAATTCTTCATGAAACAGTGTTTCTATCCTCCCCACATCCCTCCTCGCCAGTGTTCCCTTGTTGATATTAGACAGTATCATAAGCCTATGAGAAGATATGATCACCTAGAAAAAGGATATAAAGGAAGATGGGGAGCAGAGGTGCCAACAGTGGGAAGGAGAGAAGGAAAGCATAACTGAAGGGGTGAATAGACGGGGGGAAGGAGAATCAGGAGAGGAAGGAATAACAAAAGCCAAGGAAAGACAAGAATTCAAGGATGAGTGAGAGCAGCAGAGAGGTCAAGGAGGATGAGTATGGGATTTGACCATCAGAAAACTTTGTGAGAGCTTTGGTGGAATAGAGCATGCAAAGCAAGTTGGAGTTAGAGAAGAGGAATTTGTGGCAGTAGTTGTAAATGATGTGTATGAGTTTAGAGATAAAAGAAGAGAGATGGGAAATAGCTGTAGGAGCAGGTGGGGTCAAAAGTGGGGTGTTTGAGCATGGCAGAGAACATGATATGATTTTATTTTGAGAGGAACAGACCAGAAGAGAGTGAACTTAAGGGGAGTAAAATGGAGGGAGTGAAATTTTGGGGGTGAAGTAGCTTAGTAGCAGTGAGGAAAATGGATCAAGGGATCACGTGGATACGATACAAGAAGAGAACGGATGAAAACCGTAGCAGGGGAGACGAGAAAAAGGAGGAAATGGTGTTGGAAGGAGACAGGAGGTGGGAGATCACATCATTTTCTTCAGAAAGAAAATTCTGTTTACCCAATACGATTGTCTGTGACTAAGGGAGTTCTTGTATCCTATTGGATAAATATAGGTAAAGTTTGAATTGCAACGCTCCTAGGCAGTGATTTATGAAGCACAAAAACAGGCTGAGTTCTACCATCTAGTTTTTCTTATTCATATATAATGGTGCCAAATAGAAATTATTTTCAATAGTTTTGTTAAAGTATTGAAGGGACATTGTGAAGTGATTTAAGCCTTAAATGGTCAAATTTTCAACTCAGCTTCTCAAATTGCAGGTGCGATTCTGTGTGCACAATTTTGTTTTCAGTCATGATTTTGTTCTTTTGCTTGAAAATTGAATAGTTATTTGATTGGGTAGTTACCTGATTTTTCTATACACACAAAGTTTCCTTGATAAAGTCAACGTTCCTATGTCTAGGGGAAAAATTGTTGCTGCAATTTTGGAAGCCATTTCTGAAAATGTTTGATGGGCCAGATTTTTTGCTGGTGTAAATGTGTATCACTACATTGAAGTAATGGAAACTGTGCCAACTTTCACCAGCTGGAGATCTGCAGATATATCTTTAGAAGGGTATGTTCTGGGACTGATACTCCAAGATGTTTAGTGTCCTCAATTCCCATTGAGATCAATGTTAGCATATTTCCCTCTCCCATGTTTGTACTGGTGTTTGTATCTCTCAGTCAAAGTAAAATAAATCGCTATACTTAACAGATCTTGTGGATGGGCCAGATTTTCCATTCCTCCTTTCCAGCAATGTGCAAAGGAAAGGTGGGGGAGGGTAAGGCAAGGTGTCTATAAGATCTATTTGCATGTCCCTAATTCTGGCCCTGATTCCCCATGTAATTTGGAACAGCACCAGAGAAGCTATCAATTGCACTGGTTTGTAATAGCCCCATGTTGATTATTATGTCAAAACAGAAAATCTAGAGGACAGTCCCCTATGATAAGTAAAGCTCTAGCTATGTCCCCTATGATAGGTACAGGGAAGTGGGTTGGTGACATCTTTATGCCATCCAAGTACCCCTGGAGCAACCGAGTATTCTGTGGCAGCTAAACATGCCACAACAAATAGCCATTAGTCAAGCCCTCCCCTCCAAAAAAATGTTTATATGTGCATGTACCAGAAAAATGAGAACAGCTTTGAAGGAAGTCACATGGGTTAAGGCCACTGTAAATAGTAATAGTTATTTAACCTGGAAAATATTCAATTGTGCAAAGTATATATTTACATCAGTCAGCTATATACATTTACTTGAGAGAATAACTGTTTCATTTGAATTTATTCCATTCTTCCAAGTAATTTTCTATGAACATATTTTTGTTCTGTTTTATTTTAAAGATAGAAACAAGGAACTTAAATGTAGAAAGCTATTCATAAATAGCTTTAGGGTGACTAAAGCCAGAACATGAGCTAAATTACTCATAGTATTCTTCTGTCCGTTGTACCTATATACTTAAGATATTATGGTCCCCTACCTTAGGGCCTTGGGAACTGGCTTATTATACATTCCATGTACATGAGAGTACATGTATCATGGCAGGAATTAAGAGTATGCCTTTGAATTTTTTGTCTTTTGCCAATTAATTTTATAATGTGAATGATATCTAACTTTGGTGGAATTTGTATTTAATAATGATCCTTTGGACTTTTTTCATGACAAATGGGCATATTTTATCTCATTTTTAGGCTATGTAGGTCACAGCTGTCCAGTTTTTTCTTTCGTATAGAACTGTCTTTTGCAGAGTGAATTAGAATAATGGATTAATTTCAGGAATCTACATGGCGAATCTGATTAATAAAATTATTCTTTTATGTGGAAATAATTCTTTTGTATGTTTCTAATCTTGAAAATGCTTGGTAGTGAATGTGTGGTTTTGGGGTCATTAAATGAACTGGGAAAAGCATGGATTATTTTTGAAAGTTAGGTTGTGGCACATTCTGAAATATGTTTTTATTTCTGTGGAAATGTACAAACCTATTCCAAACAGCAAGGAAGAGTAATGTACTTACTTGTAATGGGAAATTGAAAAGCCTGAGATTTGCCTTTCAACTGACTCCTGTCTGCCCTGCCATCCCACACATTGGCAGCGTTTCTCTCTGCCAATTCAAAATAATGCACTGCAAATATAGTTAGTTTGCTTTAGTGACAAAATGTGTATCCCTCACTTTAAGTGAATTTAGATGATGAGGAAGTCCAAGAATTCAAAAGCTCTTTCTTCTTTGCAGTCTCTCTGGCTTGGAACTATTTCTTAGCTTTCCTTGCTTTTATGATTGTAGTCCCTATGGCAGTGAAAGTCTCAGAGGTTGTCCTGAGGGCTCATGGTCTTCCTGGAGTCTGAACTTGATCAGTTTTGAGTAATATCAAGTTTGTATAGCTAATAGAGACTCACCAGTAATCTCTAGGAATAGGTGTGAAGGTACTAATTGTACTTTTGGTGAGGGATGCTGGAAATTTACCAAAGAAGTTAATTGCGTGATCTAGCATAATACCATAATTCAGGAGAGAGCATCTGCTTGGAATTGTACAAGGGAAAAGATACCCATCTCCACAGTCTTGGAATAAGTTATATACTATGCATTTCAATAGGAATAAAAAATATTGTTTTATAAGGGCTCTCTTTTACAAATGGGATCAGGTTTATAAATGTTTAGGTGATCTATGACAAGGTACCTGTAAATACTCTCCATCTGCACCTTGATTTATTCCAGTTTTTAAAATGCTTTTAGGACTGTATCTCATCAAAATTAGCTTTTGTGATGGGTGAATCACAGAAACTGTACAGCGCTTCTTTGCTGTGTGGTCACAAACACTGAGCTTCTGATTTAAAAGAGAGAGTCCTTCCCTCCCTCAGCCACCTCCAACAGTAATAGAGACCATGTGTGTCATGAGTACTGCACTGCAGTCTTTCATCATCCTTTCCTTGGATCAGACTATCAAAGTCTATCCAGTATAAATGCTGAGTAATAAGGTTATGGGACAACCTAACTTGGTGATTGGGTACTCGCTTGGTTGACTGGGAAAATGTTTGAAGGAGCAGAGAAGAATGGCTAATAGTTTCATTTTTCTCAGCTAATGAGAGAGAAATGATCCATTGTGTTGAAGACTCCATCCTCATAGCCTACAAACAAATTGTGAAAAGAAAAAGGAAAACTTCAGCTACCACTGTGTAGTGATCTGGGGCAGAAGGCTCCTATCCACCCCACTTTGGTGTTCACAGATGAGTGAGGTTATCCTCCACCCCAGCCACACTTTGGCCAATTCCTGTCCTTATCCATCTTGTGGCCAGTTTCCCATAGGTGGGTCAGCTACAGCAGGAAGACGAAGGAGAGAGACAGGCTCAGCATAGGGTGCTGTGTAGGCAGGGTTTCCAGGTGTCCAGTTTTTTACCAGACAGCCCGGTCAAAAAGGGACCCCAGTGGCTCCGGTCAGCACCGTTAAAAGTCTGGTCATCAGTTCAGCTGTTAAAAGTCCAGTCATCAGAGCAGTGGGGCTAAGGCAGGCTTCCTGCCTACCGTGGCTCCACGCAGCTCCCAGAAGTAGTGGCATGTCCCCCCTCCAGCTCCTACGCATAGGGGCAGTCAGGGAGCATGCTGCCCCCACCCCTAACCCCAGTTCTGCAGCTCCCATTGGCCAGAAACTGCCACTGCCACTATCCCAGGGCTCTGGCAGCAAGGCTCGGGCAGCGATTTAAAGGGCCCGAGGCTCCGGCCGCTGCTACTTCCCCGGGCCCTTTAAATCGCCGCTGGAGCCACGCTGCCAGAGCACCTGGGGTAGCAGCAACGGCCAGGGTCTCTGGTGGGGAGCCCCGGGCCCTTTAAATTGCCGACAGAGCCCCGGGGGCTTCCGGCTGCCACTGCTACCCTGGGGCTCCGGCAGCGGTGCTCTGCCCTCCGAATCCCTCAATCCCAGCCCAGCCCCCGCTCCTACATCCCAATCCTCTCATCCCCATCCCCACCCCACAGCCCCAGCTGGAGCTCTCACCCTCCAACCCCCTGTCCCAGCCCAGAGCCCCCCCACACCCTGAACCCCTCATTTCTGGCCCCACCCCAGAACCCACATCCCCAGCCCAGAGCCTATACCCCCTCCCACACCTCAACCCCCTCCCATATTCCGAACCCCTCAGCTCCACCCCTCAGCCTGGAGCCCTCTCCTGCACTTCAAACCCCTCATCCCTGGCCCCATCACAGAGCCTGCACCCCCAGCTGGAACCCTCACCCCTCTTGTATCCCAACTCACTGCCTCAGCCCAAAGCCCCCTCCTGCACCCTGATCTTCTCATTTCTGGCTCCACCCCGGAGTCTGCACCACCAGCCGGAGCACTCACCCACTCCTCCACCCCAACCCCCTGAGTGAAAATGAGTGAGTGAGAGAGGGTGGGGAGAGTGAGCAACAGAGGGAAGTGGGGACAGAGTGAGCAGGGGGCAGGGCCTCAGAAGGGGTGAGCCAAGGGTGGGCTTTGGTGGGGGGGAGGGCGGGGCAGGGGCTTGGGTGTTCAGTTTTGTGTGAGTAGAAAGTTGGCAGCCCTATGTGTAGGACTTTTACATGAAATTTTCATTAAGTCAATTCCACAGCTCCCTCTATGAAAACACAGCCAACTAGTTGTGGGAAGCTCGTTGCCTCTTAACAGTGCATATCAACTTAGCACAGTAGTTTAGGATGTCAACTGAAGAGTAATACTATATCCAATTAAAACTGCAGGGGAAGTTTAGATAGGCTTCAGCCATACCTGAACACATACATCCTGAATTTTGAGGGCTGTTCAAACTGCAGATACAGATTTAAATTTTGCAAATTGCTCATATCTTTATAATGGACAGAACAAAAAATTCAAATCCAAATATCACTGAATGTAGGGATATTTGAAATCCAAGTCAGGATCCAAATTTTGCTACTTATACAAATCTCTGCTCCAGCTATTTCCCAAACTGGACACCTATGCTAACATTTATTTTAGTACTGTAGGGTTTGCCTTTGCAGTCTCCTCTCCAAACAGTGGCCAGTACCCAGTTTATAGAATCACAGAAGATTAGGGTTGGAAGAGACCTCAGGAGGTCATCTAGTCCAACCCCCTGCTCAAAGCAGGACTAACATTGACTAAATCATCCCAGCCAGGGCTTTGTCAAGCTGGGCCTTAAAAACCTCTAAGGATGGAGGTCCTACCACCTCCTTAGGTAACCCATTCCAGTGCTTCACCACCCTTCTAGTGAAATAGTGTTTCCTAATATCCAGCCTAGACCTCCTCCACTGCAACTTGAAACCATTAATCCTCGTTTTGTCATCTGCCACCACTGAGAACAGCCTAGCTGCATCCTCTTTGGAACTCCACTTCAGGTAGTTGAAGGCTGCTATCTAATCCCCCCTCACTCTTCTCTTCTGCAGACGAAACAAGCCCAGTTCCCTCAGCCTCTCCTCGTAAGCCATGTGCCCCAGCCCCCTGATCATTTTCATTGCCCTCCGCTGGACTTTCTTCAATTTGTCCACATCCTTTCTGTAGTGCGGGGTCCCAGACTGGATGCAGTACTCCAGATGTGGCCTCACCAGTGCTGAATAGAGGGGAATAATCACTTCCCTCGATCTGCTGGCAATGCTCATACTAATGCAATTTTGCTTGGCTTGTCAGAGAAATAATGAAATCAGAACTTGAAGCTTAATCAACTTAGATCTGCATTTATTCACAGTGACATATGGGTTTTTTAATACCGGAAACTAACCTACCTACAATATTTATTTTAAAAATATTTGCAGTTATAAAATTCTGTTCCTATAAAACTGAATGGAAAATTTCTTCCTCTTTCCATTTGTGATGGGGTATGTGAACCCCAAAGTGGGATAGAAGGAGTTAAGGAGCAGGTTTAGGCCCAAGTGCCCCTGACCCATCGCACCTGTAGAGCCTGCTCCAGCTGGAGGAGGAATTCAGAAGAGAACCAGATAGCTCAGAAAGGAGGGGATAGAAAATAGGGTAGAAGAATGGACCTATCCTGGGAGTTCCTGAGTAAGGGTACATCAGGAGTCCTTGCTGCACGGAGTGGGGCTGCAAGTGGTAGCTCCCCCAGGATTTGGGGGAGGGACTAGTTTGTCTTCAAGGGCTAAGGAACCGTTTACTTTATCTTTTCTTTGATTATTTGTGAGACTGTGACCACAGCCTGGAGTTGGAAAGTAAATGGTAGGAAGCGGTTGAGGGAAGCAGCTTTGGAGCACTCCTAGGGGCTTAATATTGCTGCCACTCATAGGGCCCTGGGTTGAAGCCTGATAAAGAGAAAGGGCCTGAGCTCCCATAACCAGCTAGCCGCAAGTGTGGCATAACCTCCCGTACCTTGAGATAAGACATTATAAGTGCTGAAGTAAGGGTGTGAGGCCTTTGGGAACCCAGAATTGGGCAGAAAGCTCCTTTTGGGAGGACATTGGACTTCTGTGCTTTGTTGGGCACTGTTACCCTGGAAAGGGGTGGACTTCAATGATGACCTGACCAGAGGCCGAGTTACTGTCTACTGGAAGAGAGACAGCCACCATGTCTGAGCGACCAATGGCAGGGAACGCTGGGGACAGGGGAGAGTTGTGACACAGGGACCTAACCACTAGGCAATACCACCAATGAGCCCCAGCCCCATCACACCATTTAGCAATAAGTACATTTTGATGACATGCAAAAATTATACATGCAGAACAATTTAAAGTATTTCAAATGTAGTTACAACCTGTATTACTTCATGAATTCCTCCCCACTCCCATCACCACCACTAAGACCATTTTATCTGCCCAAACTCATTTGTATTCACTCAGGGTGCACTGTGCTGTTTGTGGGGTTTTATTTCTTTATATTTTACTAGTACTATGTTGTGCACACATAGGGGCAGCTTTTGGTTGACTATGTCCATGTGCACATGGCAAAATAACTGGGGCTATCAGTCAGAATGCTTGGTGGAAGTTGGACACGTAGGTCCTAGGCTCAGAGAGACCTACTGGGAAGCCCTTCACATTGTGGAAGAGTATAAACAAAGTGGGCCATCAGTGAGATTGACATAGTCTCCACAGATAAAATCAGCTACTGAAATAATCCCAGTGATGTAAGTAATTAATAAACTAGAAATGTATGCAGTGTTGTTGCAGCTGTGTTGGTCCCAGGATATTAGATGGTGGGTGAGGTAATATCTTCTATTGGACCAATTTCTGTTCGTGACAGAGACAAGCTTCTGAGCTAACATAGAGCTCTTTCTTCAAGTCTGGAAAATGTGCTCTGAGTGTCATAGCTAAATACCAGGTGGAACAGATTGTCTGAGGACATTTCCCAGACCTGAAGAAGAGCTCTGTGTAAGCTTGTCTCTCTCAGCAGGAAAAGTTGGTCCAATAAAATATATTACCTCACCCACCTTGTCTCTCTTAACTAGAAATGTCTGTTAAACTTCCATCTTATTTCCGGAGTTGTGTAGACTGAGAAGTAGTGCTTTTCGCATGCAGTGCAGTTTTGAAAAGCGCTGAAGCGTATTTTTTCAAAGATGTTATTCTGTATGTCTGTATGTGGTATCTGTAGGCCAGATTCAATAAATGCTCCATCCACTCTCTCTATTCTGGAAGCCTGTACAAGGCTGCAAAATTGACTTGTTTGCATTTTTGCAGCCTTACACAGGCTCTTGTGGCAAAGAAACTGGACTGTGTTATTTTTATTGATTCTTGTCCTGTGCAATTTTTATAGATCTATTTGACCAAACTTACCCTGGTACATATCGTTAAAATAATTTTGAATGGTGCAATTCAAAACATCAAAATCAAATGCTGGTTACTATTCAAAATGTAATAGTTAATCTTACCCTACGTTTGTAATAAATGAGGCTCATAGGGTATTTGTAGCCCAACTAGCTTACGAACATGCTTCTATAAACCAAGGATATTTGGACCCCAGGTCTTGGGTAAAAGAAACATTGTATTGTCTTGATGTACCATACTCCAGGATTCATTTCTTCCTTCCTTTCTCAGTTGTTTATGGGGTAGTTCAGGCTTTCATGTTCAGTTCATACTATGCCTAGCAACAGCTATGAAGAATTATCAGGCTCTGTTTTCCTACGGAGCTGCTGCTAGCAATGTCACATGGCTTCCCCAATCTTTGTTTCTCTCTAGTCTTTGTTTCCCCCTGTCCATCCCAAAACAGGTTCCCCCACGATTGCCTGCCCTAATCAGTTGCTTTTATTGTTTTAGCATGGAACTGCCTTACTCCAAACACTACAGAGAGGGCAGATGCCTGGGGACTTGGACATTACCTTTTTTAGGAATTCTACTTACCTTTCCCATACGGCTTCTTTTAGGATTAAATGGTTAATAATTGTACAGTAATTTGAAATGTAAATCCCTATATCTGCAGTAATTTATTTTTTTATTATTAGTTAGTTAGTTAGTTAGCTCTTTCATGGTAAATTATGGTCTTAGACAGCCCGACACACATTCTGTCTGAATTCTCAATATTTATAGTCTCTAGCTGATGCAGAATTCAATGTCTGCAAAGAATGGTACACAGTATATAGCAGATGCTGAGTCATTCAAGCAACTTTTCAGCGAGTAAATGACTGTGATAAAAGAATGTTTACAAAATCTAATTGTACAACACAGCCCCAGCTGGTGCTATTATGGATCCCACTGTTTACAACACAGAAATGTAAAACTGCTCATTTTATTTTTTTTTTTTGTGGCCCTCTCCTCTCAAGGAAACATAGAGGCTACCCACTCAAATGCAACTTGGTTTCATTGTCTCTGATGTATGCAGTTTGTGGGGTGGCACTGTCCAAGCCACTTTTAAAAAACATTGAGGGGATAATCATAAACTATTCTTGAATCGGCTATTCTTGGTTGAACTGGGTAAAAGGCTGAGAAGAATTTGTGGGCCAGATCATGAATTTGTGGTGCATGTAGTCACAAGCAGAAGGGGAACTATGGGGTACTGTGGCATTCCAGTTTGGCTTTCTTGAAACCCGCTAGTAGAGAATTTATATAGGTCCTCTGTGTACTGAGCAGCGGAATAAAATTAAAGGCCATGTTTAAGACCAGAGGTGTGGTCCATTGTTTTAGCCTAAATACCCACTCCCCTAATCTACTTCCATCCTTTGTGGAAAGAAATGTGAAGGGTGACAGCGTTTGATCCCATATGTTTATAGCTATTTTACCACTGTGCACATCAGGTCAGATTTTAGTTTTAACTAAGACCCTTGTGTGTGATTTGGGAAGAGGGATTGGTGAGCTGCATCGGGACCTTTGAGAACCAACAACCCTTACTTGCAAGTGTGCAGGTCAGAGCCATAGGCCCACCCTCCCCCTGAAACCTTTTGGGGATGTGGGGGTAACACTGCGGCTTGTTCTAGTGCAGGGAATGCAAGGGACTACAGTTGTGGCTGACACCTACACTGAATTTAGAAGGCTCCTTGCATCCACCTCAAGTATTATGCACCTACAGAGGTCCAGTCACAATCTATCCCATAATACATATAGAAGAGTGTTAATAACCTGGACTTCACTAGTTGCCAAACCCAATAATCCATATGTAAAAAATTGAGTCTCCCTTCTTAGCAAATATTAAATAATGTTGTGGTGAGGTTCCATACTTAATAACTTATATAGAACACTACAGTATATTTAACAGTACTGTATACAACCATGTGAAATACTTTAAACTGCAGTTATCAGAAAAGGAACTTAAAGCATTTTTGGATAGTGTATTCTTGGTCTTTAACAATTGTTTATTCACGCTCTGTTTCATAAAGGGTGTAATAATTAATGAGATTCTAATGTAATTTAAGGTTTCCTTTGCTCTTCCACTTCAAAAGTAAGGGTTGAAATATCAGGAATTTTTAACTAATATGATCAAACTATTTTGAATGTTTCTGTACCTTAATAATATTTAGGGAATAAACTAAATACTCCAGATCTTCTGAACATTTTCAGTATTTTTTTGTCATTATGAAGGTTGTTGCTACTACAATTTTAATAAAGGAGGTGCCCAGTTAAGACAATAGATTTTGTCCGCAAGAGAGAAGAAATCTGTTTTTCTTCGTAAATATTTTTGTTCAAAAAACTGAAATATTATAATCATATTTTTTCCTGTAATACAAGCATATGTTTGCATTATGGAACAGTTTTGTTTGAAAACTGCATTTTTGGTACAAAAATGTAGCGATTACTAGAGTTTCATCAAGTTTACTAGAAGATTCCATTATACCAAGGTACAGAATATATCGCTTTTTGCATGTTTGACATTGAGAATGTGGCTGTACTCTAAAAGTGTTTGCAGAAATAGCAATGTGGTGTTCCCTGTTGTTATCTTTCAATGATTTCCATACTAAAAGTGCTTAGTTAATACCTAAAAAAGCACTTCACAAGTGAAAGCTCAGCCTGGATTCCAAAAGTCAACTTTGGTTCTTGTCTTACTGTGCATCATTACCAGTAATAAAGATTCTGCAGGCCAAATGTTACCCTCCCATTGATCCTTGTAAACCTCCATTGTCTTGAAGTTATGCCCTCACTGATGCTTTCAGTTACACTGCTGAAGCCTTATTATATTCTAATTAGTCCTATAAATGGAATTTATTGAACAATTCTGCTTAAGATACAGAAAGGAAAACGAAATCCAGCTCACTCTCTCTTGGCTATATTGGCATTGCAGGACCAACAGTCATAAAAAGCAATAAAAACTTACTTTACTTACTAATGTGAGGAGATATAACTCTAGATACACACAGGCAGCAGATGGAATGAATAGGAAAGTACTATTTTTGCATAATCATTTTTCAGAGAACAATAGCATTTTAATTTAATGTCCATTATGGACTAACATGAGCATGTCCAAATTTTGCCTAAACAAGAGCTACACTGGCAGATTGCTAGGAACCTGAGAGCTATTCCACATTTTCATAAATTGGAGCAGATTGCAGTTGTCCTAGTGTTTAATATGGAGCATCCTGATCCATGGGCGGTACCTTTGTATAAATGATGGAATAGTTGTGGTTAGAAGTAAGCAATTCTGAACAAGAATTTCTTTGCAAAATACCATGAAAACCAATGTAGATAAAAATTATATAAAAAAAAATCCCAAAAGTTTGGACTTCAAGATTATGTTTGACATTGGAGGAAATGAATCACTCTTTTTCAATCTAATGCAAAATTCTTTTTTTTAAAGTTTCTCATTGTTCCATTTCAGTTTCTCCGAAGATATCTCGTATTTCAACTGACATTGTTGTGAATGAAGGAAGCAATGTTACACTTACTTGCTTGGCCAGTGGGAAACCAGAGCCTTCCATTTCTTGGAGACATATCTCTCCATCAGGTAAGCACAAAACTATTTTTAACCCAGAGTTTCTCTCTTTCAGGAAACCCGTCACCATTCATGCCTTTATAGATTAGGAATTGACACCACTAGTTCTGTGTGCGCAGTTTAGGACAATTGGACCAGATTTTCAGAGAAGGTGATCACCCAAAAACTCTAGCTGAAGTCAGTGAGGGTTGTGGGTGCTCAGCACCTGTTAAACTCAGCCCTTAGACATAGGGTTAAACACACAATCTGAGATACCAAAAATTCAACTTTACTTTTGAAAATCTGGACCTAAGTGACTTGCCTTAGGACACAGGAGAGAGTCAGTGTCAGAGACAAGATGAGAGTTCCTGGCTCGCAGGTTATGCTCATTTCAGCTGACCATAGTAATCTGTCAAACATCTCAAAAAACAAAGGAATCTTTCAGACACAGTTCTCTATACCTAAAAAAGAAAGATGAAATTTACATCATGCTGATTTAATATTCTTTAATATTTCACTACCACTGAGCCTTGTGATTATGCTGTTATACAGAATAGTTTATCAAAATAGTTTTAAATTAAAGTATACATGAAAAATTGCAAGCAGACATGATATCTAAAGAAATAATTGTGATTCTGATTCCACACACAGAGTTCTTGTACATTGGCCAAACCGGACAGTCTTTACGTAAAAGAATAAATGGACACAAATCAGACATCAAGAATTATAACATTCAAAAACCAGTCGGAGAACACTTCAGTCTCCCTGGTCACTTGATTACAGACCTAAAAGTCGCAATATTACAACAAAAAAAATTCAAAAACAGACTCCAATGAGAGACTGCTGAATTGGAATTAATTTGCAAACTGGACACCATTAAATTAGGCTTGGATAAAGACTGGGAGTGGATGGGTCATTACACAAAGTAAAACTATTTCCCCATGCTTATTCTTCCCCGCCCCACACTGTTATTCTCACCTTCTTGTCAACCGTTGGAAATGGGCCATCCTGATTATCACTACAAAAGTTTTTTTTCTCCTGCTGATAATAGCTCACATAATTAATCACTCTCATTATAGTGTGTATGGCAACACCCATTTTTTCATATTCTCTGTGTGTATATATATATGTATCTTCCTACTGTATTTTCCGCTACATGCGTCCGATGAAGTGGGTTTTAGCCCACGAAAGCTTATGCTCACATAAATTTGTTAGTCTCTAAGGTGCCAGAAGGACTCCTCGTTCTTTTTGCTGTTACAGACTAACACAGCTACCACTCTGAAAAGAGTTCTTTTTATATTTTTTAAGCAATTTTTGTATGTGACTAACAGAGTTAAACTGTTTTAAGTATGATAGAAAAAAATATTCTTTGGGGGCCTCTCTATATTACCACTGATGGCAAGAGCACCTTATTGCAAGTTGTGTTCATTGAGGAGTGCTCCAGTACCCTAACTGCTTCAAGCTTTCAGTGCCTGAGGCTGTATAAGGGAGTTCCACTCCTCAGCTGTTTCAGTTCCTGTCTCTCTCTGCTGCTGACTGCTGAAGGAACTTCACTTCCGTGTTGCAGAGCTTTGGCTCTGACAATCCTCCGTGTTTTATGTCTAGCAGGATTGCCCTCCACTGCCAGATGAAAGTGGTACACAGCATTGGTGCTGGATCTGGAATGTTTTTATGTGGATATTTTTATATATTTTAAACATAAAGGGTCTGTTCTACTCTCTCACTCATTTCAAAGAACTTTTCTGAAAACCATTGAGTTGTTTGGGAGTATGCTATCACTGAATGTCACAGTACTGGAGTATAAAAAGAAAAGGAGTACTTGTGGCACCTTAGAGACTAATAAATTTATTTGAGCATAAGCTTTCGTGAGCTACAGCTCACTTCATCGGAGCTGTAGCTCACGAAAGCATATGCTCAAATAAATTGGTTCGTCTCTAAGGTGCCACAAGTACTCCTTTTCTTTTTGCGGATACAGACTAACACGGCTGCTACTCTGAAACCTGTCATTACTGGAGTATAAGACTGATGTAATGATTGTTCTGTAACTAAAATATTATGTTTCCTTTTATTTACTTCCATATTAATTATTTAGTTTGAAAGGTTGCTGGAGAGATCACATTACTTGGCATTACATCTGATTGCTTAGTCAAATGTTTGGATACTTTTCATTTAGAATGGATAAATGAATGTGTTCCTACACTGACCAGAGTAATGCAATTAATTACTGTATGTGGTGGAACATAGCATAGTGTGCCTAAAAGTGAGTCTGAGCAGTAGTTTGCTTTACAAAACAAGATTTGAAAAAGTTACTATTGGCCTTTAAAACAATGACAATGAAAACTATTTCAAGTGACTACTAATAAACTAGAAAATATCAGTTGCATCATAAAGATGGTTTATAACTAAATGTCAATCAAAATAGTATCAGAAACCTTGGGGAGACTTTAGAATGGTAGCTTTATATATGAAGTTGCTTTAAATATGAACTCCCTAGGGTTCCCTGAAAAAATGAATTACATTAGCTGAACCCTACTGCCATCTTGCTAATGTCTCATAAGTGCTTCTAATTGGTATTTTTTATTTTAGATACAATCCCTTGCAACCCCATTGGCTCAGCTATTTATCTTTTCAAGAGAGGAGCAGTGCTTTGGTTGTGTTTTAATTAAAACTTGTCACATAGATTTTAATTTTACATTCTAGGTCAACTTCTTTATTGCCATTTGAGTTTTGGTTAACCTTGCCTGTTTAAGAGGAATCAGGAGTGAACAATGTTCAGAAAAAATAATTCCTCAGAATAGGCAAGGTTAACCAAGCCCCAAATGGCAATAAAGAAGTTGACTAATTACTGCTTACTGCAATGTAACTTGCATGCTCTCTGTAATTCATTTAACTGGATAAAATGTATTTTCTAAACTACCAATAGTCAAATACAGACAAAAGCTCTGAAAAAATAATAATAAATATGTAACTATGTAGTCTATACAGTATAATAGTATTAAAATATATATCAGTAAATATTATTGTTAGAGCTACCTCCCTCCAGTTATAGCATATTTGTGTTTGCAATCAAAATTTGGGTCATGAGTTTGTGTGCAGCCAGAGACTTGGAGGGCAGCAGAACCAGTGCACTCAGTCCATGTGGGAGGGAATACACTGGATTGCTTGTGAAAGACTTTTGCTTGTCTTTCTAAAAGATAACTTCTAGATGAGCTAGAACATATGGACTTGATGAAATTTTATGACTCGTGTGACACAGAAGGTCATCCTAGAGATCATTATAGTCCCTTTTGGCCACACAATCTATAAGTCTTTTAGTCAAGTAGTGTTAATGGTTTCTGGAAGGAGAAGCATCCAGACCATTCTTGTTCATTGCATATTATCCACAAGGTATTGCTCCCTTGTTAGGCTAGGTTAGTTCTCATGCTGTTGCTTGGACAGCACAGAGGACACCAAATGCATTATGTTCCTCTATGATGTTCTGTCCTGAGCCAAAATTGGTGCGTTATGGGATAGGATACCTGTAAGGCACAGGTGTCTGTTAACACTGTCCAGCCATCATGTTTTAGGTCTTCCAGGGGGTCTTTTCCATTCTGCTTTCATTGGGTCAAAGTCAAAGATGATTCTCTCAGGGAAGTTGGAACATGTTTGGAGCAGATGACTTTAGAACCTTAGGGAGCGTAAACTGATCATTTGAGAAAGCAATACCAGTTTAGTTAGGAGGGGTATCTTGTCTTTCAGCTTGAATTTTGTGCCAGTTGATGTTTTCAGTCATTTTGAGATGGTGTCCAACTTCTTTTCAATCTTGACAGTGTGGTGCTTGTCCCATAGGTCAGAATACTTATCACTGAAACATTAAAGCTCTTTAGCACCGAAGCGTCATATTGCTATTTACCAGTGTGTTCAATTTGTGAAAGACATTCCTGATGAGGTACTGATAACATATGCAGTGCAGGCTTCAGGTTCTTACTTGCTGCTACTCATGTTATCGACAACAGAGCCGAGGTAGGTGAAATCACCAATAGTCATGACTGGATGATCACCCACAAAGGTGCTAGAGTCCTCAGTGTGTTTGAAATTGCCACCGGGAATAATTTTGGTTTTACATCAACTAAATTTTGGGCTGACTTTTCCACTGAGCTTTCCTGGGCTTTAAGTGTCATAACCAGCTCATCCATTGACTCAGCAACCAGCACTACATCACTGGCAAAACTGAAGTCAGTACGGTTCTTAACATCAAGGTATATAACTAAAATGCATTTACTTGGTGTCATAAATATAAAGGGAAGGGTAACCACCTTTCTGTATACAGAACTATAAAATCCCTCCTGGCCAGAGGCAAAACTCTTTCACCTGTAAAGGGTTAAGAAGCTAGGATAACCTCGCTGGCACCTGACCAGAATGGCCAATGAGGAGACAAGATACTGTCAAAGCTGGAGTGGGGGGGGGGCACTTGAATTCTCATACCTTCTTGATAAGCTGGTGCACTGTGAAGATTTGCTTCATCATTGAATGACCAGGAGTGAAGCCAGCTTGAACTGATCTTTTCTTTCTTCTTAAGATATCAGTAGCTCAGGCCAACTAGATGGAAGCAAAAACTTTCCCTAGGATGGATAGAAGAGTAATGCTGTGATAGTAAAATCAGTCTTTGTGCTGCGAGTAATGTCCTTTTGTCATTTGGACAGGTTCTCCAGATTACATTGAATAGTGTCTGCCACAAAAGAATATGTGGTCCAGTGTATTTTAACAGTTCTGCCAGAATTCCACATATTCCTGTCACCAATGTCCCTTAAGCGCCCTTGGAGCTAAAAGAAGACTAGAATACTTCTTCAAATGATTTTCCAGTGTTGAAGTGCATGTGCCCTATGTGTGCAAGACGGGATGTTTTTTGAATAATAGTGTCCATTAAGGCAATACCTATGCCCTTGCCACTTACTCTTCCCGTAGTCAAGAGTATAAGGGGTGGATCAGCTGTAACCTCCATTCAGTTCCATTCAGCAGATGGCTGAGACAGAACCCTGTAGTGTCTGTGTCCCTTGCTCTGCGTAAGGTGGCTGATGCTGATCTACAGTTTTCGTTGGCCATTTGCATATATTCAAAACAAAACCAAACCTCTTAGACTTAGATTACTGATAGGTTTTCCTGTATAGGGGTTTAACCCTTCCCCCCCCCCCCCGCCCATGCATGGAACACCTTGTAGAAGGATCTGCCCTGTACAGTAATTGAAAATAGCCAGCACCAAATCACTGTGGTTTAAGTTTTCCCCTCTTGTGATGAGGCAATACCTGTGAATGATGGCTATGCTCAGTGCCTATTGTGCCTGGGAGAGGGATGTGCTCCAGAGCATGGTTAGATTTGCAAGTCTTCTCTGAAAGAACCCAGAAAGTAATGGAGGCAAAACTGAAACTTTTTCTCCTTGAAAAGTCCATGCAAGCAATATCAAACCTTGGCAGACCATCCAAGGAGCTCCAGCTACTGGGTCCACCTCAAGCATCAACTGCCCTGGTGACATGACTCCGGGTTCCCAGAAGACCTCTCATGAGCCCCACTCATCAGGCATCTCAGTGATGACTTCAGACCGGGGTCATAAGGAGTCCCGCTCTGATGTGTCTGCACCAAATCCCAAACTGGCACAATGGTCTCTACACACAACAAGGACTGTGCTGCCTCCATTAACGATAATAGGTGCTGACTACTATATCAAAGCCTCAAGCACTGTCTGTGTCTGCACCGAAAGCTCCAGCACAGTTTCCCCATACCAAGAACCACTACTTCAACTCCCACCACTGCCTTGGTACTGACCAAATTCTTACCCAAGCTAGTTTGAGAGCTCTCTTCAGTGGCACCAATGCACTCCACAGCAACCTGAGACCTTTCATTCTGACCATTTCTGGACTCATCGCTCACTAAAAGGCTGCAGGAAGTTAACCATTCCTGGCACTAAAAGACTGCAGGAAGAAACCATTCCTGACACCAACACCACACAGAGAACACTGGATAGAACTGCGACTCTGCTAGAAGAGGTGTATTTCTCTGTCTCCCCAGAAGAGGAGGAACAAAGCAGACATTCCTCACAAGAACATGCCCTCTCACTGTCTTGGGTAGCTCAGTGTGAGTCTTGCAGAGATTTGAGAGAGGAATACCAGAAGGATATTGAAGGATACCAGACCATCCAGGACACACAGGGAACCCCCTACCTGCTGCCCATCCATAGGTCCCTGTTCTCACTACCCTAATTAACCATGGTCATACTGATTTCCCTGGGTGATCAATCCATGTGGTATGAAACCTGCATTTTCAATTGCATCCAGAGCCAGATTCCCCCCTACACACAATGAATAGGTAGAATGTAAAGAAATAAGAAGCGATGGAATGGATAAGACAGAGTCTGTCTGGGCAAAAATTACATTGGGGAAGAAAACTATTAGAGCCTCCCCTGGGATAGTGTTTGGGGTGTGCTATAGACCGCCGGGATCTAATTTGGATATGGATAGAGCCCTTTTTAATGTTTTTAATAAAGTAAATACTAATGGAAACTGTGTGATCATGGGAGACTTTAACTTCCCAGATATAGACTGGAGGACGAGTGCTAGTAATAACAATAGGGCTCAGATTTTCCTAGATGTGATAGCTGATGGATTCCTTCATCAAGTAGTTGCTGAACCGACTAGAGGGGATTTGGTTTTGGTGAGTAGTGAGGACCTCATAGAAGAAATGGCTGTAGGGGATAATCTTGGCTCAAGCGATCATGAGTTAATTCAATTCAAACTGAATGGAAGGATTAACAAAAATAAATCTGCAACTAGGGTTTTTGATTTCAAAAGGGCTGACTTTCAAAAATTAAGGAAATTAGTTAGGGAAGTGGATTGGACTGAATAATTTATGGATCTAAAGGTAGAGGAGGCCTGGGATTATTTTAAATCAAAGCTGCAGAAGCTATCTGAAGCATCCCAAGAAAGGGGAAAAAATTCATAGGCAGGAGTTGTAGACCAAGCTGGATGAGCAAGCATCTCAGAGAGGTGATTAAGAAAAAGCAGAAAGCATACAGGGAGTGGAAGAAGGGAGGGATCAGCAAGGAAAGCTACCTTATTGAGGTCAGAACATGTAGAGATAAAGTGAGACAGGCTAAAAGTCAAATAGAGTTGGACCTTGCAAAGGGAATTAAAACCAATAGTAAAAGGTTCTATAGCCATATAAATAAGAAGAAAACAAAGAAAGAAGAAGTGGGACCGCTAAACACTGAGGATGGAGTGGAGGTCAAGGATAATCTAGGCATGGCCCAATATATAAACAAATACTTTGCCTCAGTCTTTAATAAGACTAAAGAGGATCTTAGGGATAATGGTAGCATGACAAATGGGAATGAGGATATGGAAGTAGATATTACCATATCTGAGGTAGAAGCGAAACTCAAACAACTTAATGGGACTAAATCGGGGGGCCCAGATAATCTTCATCCAAGAATATTAAAGGAATTGACACATGAAATTGCAAGCCCATTAGCAAGAATTTTTAATGAATCTGTAAACTCAGGGGTTGTACTGTATGATTGGAGAATTGCTAACATAGTTCCTATTTTTAATAAAGGGAAAAAAAGTGATCTGGGTAACTATAGGCCTGTTAGTTTGACATCTGTAGTATGCAAGGTCTTGGAAAAAAATTTGAAGGAGAAGGTAGTTAAGGACATTGAAGTCAGTGGTAAATGGGACAAAATACAACATGGTTTTACAAAACGTAGATCGTGCCAAACTAACCTGGTCTCCTTCTTTGAGAAAGTAACAGATTTTTTAGACAAAGGAAACGCAGTGGATCTAATTTACCTAGATTTCAGTAAGGCGTTTGATACCGTGCCACATGGAGAATTATTAGTTAAATTGGATAAGATGGGGATCAATAGGAAAATTGAAAGGTGGATAAGGAATTGGTTAAAGGGGAGAATACAACGGGTCCTACTGAAAGGTGAACTGTCAGGCTGGAGGGAGGTTACCAGTGGAGTTCCTCAAGGATCGGTTTTGGGACCAATCTTATTTAACCTTTTTATTACTGACCTCGGCACAAAAAGTGGGAATGTGCTAATAAAGTCTGTGGATGATACAAAGCTGGGAGGTATTGCCAATTTAGAGAAGGACAGGGATATCCTACAGGAGGATCTGGATGACCTTGTAAACTGGAGTAATAGTAGTAGGATGAAATTTAATAGTGAGAAGTGTAAGGTCATGCATTTAGGGATTAACAACAAGAATTTTAGTTATAAGCTGGGGACACATCAATTAGAAGTAACGGAGGAGGAGAAGGACCTTGGAGTATTGGTTGATCATAGGATGACTATGAGCCGCCAATGTGATATGTCCGTGAAAAAAGTTAATGCAGTCTTGGGATGCATCAGGCGAGGTATTTCCAGTAGGGATAAGGAGGTTTTAGTACCGTTATACAAGGCACTGGTGAGACCTCACCTGGAATACTGTGTGCAGTTCTGGGCTCCCATGTTTAAGAAGGATGAATTCAAACTGGAACAGGTACAGAGAAGGACTACTAGGATGATACGAGGAATGGAAAACTTGTCTTATGAAAGGAGACTCAAGGAGCTTGGCTTGTTTAGCCTAACTAAAAGAAGGTTGAGGGGACATATGATTGCTCTCTATAAATATATCAGAGGGATAAATACCGGAGAGGGAGAGGAATTATTTAAGCTCAGTACCAATGTGGACACAAGAACAAATGGATATAAACTGGTCATTGGGAAGTTTAGACTTGAAATTAGACGAAGGTTTCTAACCATCAGAGGAGTGAAGTTTTGCAATAGCCTTCCAAGGGAAGCAGTGGGGGCAAAAGATCTATCTGGCTTTAAGATTAAACTCGATAAGTTTATGGAGGAGATGGTATGATGGGATAACATGGTTTTGGTAATTAAATATCCATGGTAAATAGGCCCAGTGGCCTGTGATGGGATATTAGATGGGGTGGGATCTGAGTTACCCAGGAAAGAATTTTCTGTAGTATCTGGCTGGTGAATCTTGCCCATATTCTCAGGGTTTAGCTGATCGCCATATTTGGGGTCGGAAAGGAATTTTCCTCCAGGGCAGATTGGAAGAGGCCCTGGAGGTTTTTCGCCTTCCTCTGTAGCATGGGGAACTGGTCACTTGCTGGAGGATTCTCTGCTCCTTGAAGTCTTTAAACCACGATTTGAGGACTTCAATAGCTCAGACATAGGTGAGAGGTTTTTCGCAGGAGTGGTGAGTGAAATTCTGTGGCCTGCGTTGTGCAGGAGGTCAGACTAGATGATCATAATGGTCCCTTCTGACCTAAATATCTATGAATCTATGAATACAGAGGTCCCATTTTCTTAAGCTCCTCTCCTGTCCCATCCTCTACTAATGGAGGGTGAGGAGGAATATAATGGTGATGATTGCTCTTCTGATCCACAGCATCAGCTATCTGCCACCATCTCATCTTCCTCCCCAGTTGTAGTCATTATTCCTCCTCCAGGGCTTATGGATAAAACAAAAGTCTTTCAGGACTTGCTAAAAAGAATGGTGGAGATACTGGATATCCCACTAGAGCCCATACAAGAGAAGCTCAGGATATTCTGCAACATTCTACTTTTAGTGTCTAGCTGTGGCCATCAGTTATGGACTGCTTGAACCTGCCAGAGTGATCTGGCATACTTCTGGCTCAATTCTAGCAATTTCTAAAAGAGCTAACAGAAGATACCAAGAAGATGCCAAGTATCCACTAAGGGTTTTGAATATTTTTATCAATACCTGATATCCTGATTATTCAAGCAGCTCAGGAAAAAATCAAGGCAACAAGGTCAGCATAAATCTATCCTTTAGGAGAAAGATCCAAAGAATCTTTGGGAAGAAAATATATTCTTCAGTGAGCCTCCAGATGAGAGTAATGAACTATCAAGTGCTACTTTCAAAATACAACATCCTCCTTGGGACAGACTTTTTAGTGAAGCTTCTGAAGCAGAAGCGTCAGCATAAGAAATAAAGATCTCTCATGGCTGAAGCCAGGCTGACTGCTCAAGTGGCATCATGAGCTGCACTAGGTGCCTCTGATATTGTGGGTAGGACAATGGCTATTGCTGTAGCTATGAAGAGATCTTTCTAGCTGCAGGCATTAGGATTCCCTAAAGAGATCCAAGTTCCAGTTGAAGGCAACAAGCTATTTAATACCTCCATATGCTCAAAGACTCTAGGACAACTCTAAGATCCTTGAGCCTGTATGCCTAAGTCCCAAAGAGAAAATGCCAGAGACAAGGGTCTTTCTACAGATAGAGATGACAACATCCCTATTATCAGCAACAGTGGTCCTCCAAGCCCCCAAGCAGGAGACAGCAATTTTATTGGTGGTAGCCCTTTCTGTTGTCTTCGCTGCCCCACATTCTGGGGCTTCTAGAAAGAACCTGTTTTGAGGTGCATGTTTGGAGCCTGACTGGAGCACCTTTGGATCCTCTTCCATTCAACCCATCCACTGGCAACTGCTTTCCTCCTCCAGGAGACATGGACTGGAATAACCTCGGACTGCTAGGTCCTCAAAATAGTCAGCATAGGGTACCCCACCCCAGTTTCAAGCTGTGGAAGCCCACTTCTCCATCTCTTTTCAAGGATCCTTGTCATGAGACACTGTTGAAGCATCTGGAAGATTCCCTTATACAGCTGGGAGCAGTGGAATAAGTTCAGGAGCAAAGGAGTTCAGGAGCAAAGGATTTTATTCCCACTATTTCCTAGTCCCAAAGAAGAAAATGGGGCCCATAGATATCTCAAGGCCTTCACCCATTGTTTCAAATTCCAGATAGTTACCCTAGTCTCCATAATCCCTTCCTTGGATCTTGTGGTTAGTTTGTGGCTCTCAACTTACAAAACACATACTGCCACCTTTCAGTATACCCAGTTCACAGGAAGTACCTGAGATTCTTAGCTCACAAATCTCACTGTCAGTACAGAGTCCTACACTTTAGCTCCATAAGTCTTCACCAGAGTTCTGGCAGTCATTGCTGAGTAACTGAGGATACAAGGAATACAGGTGTACCACTAACTTGATGATTGGATGATATGGGGAAAATCCTCTCAGCATGTACAACTCCCTTCAAAAAACATTAAACCTCTTTCTATTCTTATTGTAGAAAACATATGTGGCAACAGGTAATTCCTAATAAGCTGAAACATCCCTCAATGGGCCATTTTGATCAATCATCGAAGACATTTTTAATAACACGTATCACTTATAAATCACAAGTAGTCTTTTTCTGGATATCTGGACAATTCTCCATGGGTCAACGGGGTCAGGGTAAAAATATTATATACATTCCACCACTTAGTCACAGACTATATTTAACCTAAGTACAAAGTCCCTAGAAGCACAAAAACTAGAATTATAGCTACAACACACTTTGTTCAAAGAATCATGGGGTTTTATATACAAAGAATTATGGGAATACAAAGAATCATAGAGAGTCTGGTTCATTTGCTAACAACAGGAAACCTTTAGTCAGACTGACATACAAGGCCAAATAGAAGAGATTTTTCTGTCTGGATAGTTCAGCAAAAATTTTCACCATTGACAACTTCAATTTCTGCAATTCTGGAATAATTACTTTCCCTGAAACAATTGGGATTGTCCCTCAGTTTTATAAGGGTGTACTTGGAAGCAATCTCTGCTAGTCACCCCCCCATTCAAGGCCACATGATCTTCACTTATCCAGCTCTGGTGACATTTCTAAAAGGGCTCACCCATGTTTTCCCACCGGTCAGGGAACTCCTTCCTTCTTGCAATCTTAACCTGGTTTTGAGACTGATGGGTTTCCTATTTAAGCTTATGACTACGTGCTCTGCTTATCACCTGTCTATGAAAACTGCCTTCTGGTAGACATCACATCAACTAGGAAAACAGGGGAGATTCAGGCCCCCTTACATGTTCTTTTGTCACCCTTAGATGTCATCTGAGGTTTCCGCCTAAGGTAACCATTGACTTTCATATCAATCAGTCTGTTTACTCCTGTTTTTTCTCCCTAAACTGATTTTGCCTCAGGTGAAATGAAACTCCCCACACTGAAGTCATGAGAGCCTGGTATTTTTATTTAGAGAGGACCAAGCTGCCCAGGTGTACATCTAAACTTTTTGTGCCTTTGCTGAGCAGGTTAAGGGACAGCCCTTGGAGAGGCAATCATCTCAGAGGCTGTCCAAGTGGGTCTCAGATTGTCGTATTATGATATTGCTAAAGAGACTGTCCCTGGACAAATTAGGGCTCATTATACTAAGACTGCAGCAACTTCTGTAGCACATCTGGTAGCATCCTCACATCAGAAATGTGTAAGGCAGCAACATGGAGTTCTAGATACACATTTACCACTCTCTATTTCCTGGTTCCAGCATCCAGCTCAGATGCTAGTGTCAGTAAGATGGTCCCGGAATCTCTATTCAAATAGGACTCCTCTTGCCCATATCCAGGCGAATTGGCATGTGATTGTTGGACACCAGCAGTGGACTCTATGTGGACAATCACTGAGAGAAAGAAAAGTTACTAACCCAACAGTAAGTATGGTTCTTTGAGATGTGCTTTCCAAAGATTCCACAACCCACCCTCCATCCTCGTTAGCTGAGTCCTATTCTTATGGGATTCTAATTAACAAAGGAACTGACTGCAGGTTGCACCCTGTCCTTTATAACTGTGGCCATGGGAAGCGAGAGGATGGCCGGGACACTGCTATTCAAAATAATCTAATCTCAGGCACCTGGGGCATATGTATACCAAGAGTGAAGTCTGTGTGGACAAAGTATCTCAAAAAAAACACACTTACTGTAGAATAAGTAACTGATCTTAATTAACTTGCATTTATGTGAATATTGTCTAGGATAATAAAGAAGCTTAATCATAATATGGCTAATTTAGTTTGGCTTCCAGCTGCATTTAACCCCACTTCTTACAAGGAGCAAACACTGATAAATCTCTCTTGGCAGAGAACTGAAATAGAGTTTGAATGTATTGTAGCTGATTTACTATTGTCATGGCTCTGTTTTCTCTGGGATAAGGATAGAGGATTTAGGACTGGTCTGTGGGAGAGGAGGAAGGCCCAGAAACTCTGTGAAATAACTCCATGACAATATAGAAACAAGCAGCCCTGGAAACCCAACAGATTATATTCTGTCTGGTAGTCTGTCGTATAAATTGTTGAAGTAATTTTCTTTTGAGGTAACAATGTAGCTGTACTGTATTGGAGCACATATTTTGGAATATAAACAGTTACAAACAGCACTAAAAATCAATTAAAAAGTGAAAGATATGCCCCGATTTATTAGGAAAAAAAGTACAGGATACTTGCAAACACTAGTTTTCTCTTTCGTGTTTGCATCCTAATTTCTGCAAATTGAGTTTATCTAGAGCTAAGGTTCATTTGCCCTTCATATTTTTCATCAGTTCTCTCCTAGAACTCCCACTGACAATAGTGAGGCTTGCATACATCAGAACAAGAATACAGTGCTAAATAATAAAGAATTATATTTAAAAGATTCTGGAATTGTTTGTCAAAGCTGTTACTAAAAGGTAAGATACTGAAATCTCTGTATACAAATGATTCAATATAGTCTAATTCAGAAAAGTTATCATAGTTTGCATCAATGCAGCCTCTACTTAGATGAGGTCTTATACAATTTTTTGAACAAAAGATAAAATAAAATGTTAATGTGAATGAAAATAAAATATATTTAAAGATGTTTTTAACTTAGTACATAAATTATTGGCCTGTAATCTTTATGGTGAATGTTTAACTTAGTCATTATGTAAATGAATTCATTATATAAATATTCATTATACAAACCCATTATGTAAATCCACAAAATCTACACAAACAGTGTAACGCCAAAAGGAATGTGAAACTGTAGTTTGTAATCTGAAATTCTCGTATTGTTGAAATGTCATTTGATTAAATTGGAGATATTTATTTTGTTCTGACATTTAAGAGCAAAGTTTAACATCCATAGTTTAAGAATGAAACCAAAATCTTAAAGAATTAAGGTCTGTCTGAAACATAATGCTAGTTTTAAACACTTGTTTTCACACCATACTTGTTATATTACCATCTTTGGAAAGCAAGCACTGCAAATGTTACTAAGAGGAGTTGTATACGGAAAGTGGACCCCTATCTAAATACCATGAGGCAGTAATTTTGAAAGGGCCTGATCCACTCCACTGATTAGGTTCATGCCCCAAGTGAGCAAGGGAAGGAGATGATCTGCAGTTCCTCCTCTTCTTTCAAAAAGTTGCTTTGGCAGCTATTTCTTTTATACATGCACAAGGTTTTCAGATATGCTTCTCTTTTCTCACTCTTTTGGGGTTTGGGGGATGGAGAAGGTAAAACAAGAAGATTGTGACTGGTGGTGAGACAAAAAGAGTTGGATGAAGCTGGCAGTTGCAAATCTGTCTAGATCCCCTGCTGTTACTGAAAAATGCATGATGCGCTGAATGATCGGGGCCCTACGGAAAACATAGTTTGTGATCATGTTATTAAAGACTCATTAAAGTTTATACAAGTGCCCTTAATTCTGGCATTTCCTAACTTTTGAGTGCTTGATTTCTCAAATGGAATGTTTTTTAATTTTGGATGTACTTCCTAGGTTTTTAAAAAGCAAATTGAAAAAAACAGAGTAGACCATGTTGGAAACATATTCACACCCTCATAGTTCATCAGCAGAATTAAAATGTTTAGATGCATAGCACAGTCATCTGCCACTTGAGCTGACTAGTAGTAGTAGGTTGTCATCCTCTATGTGACCCATCCACTAGAAGGAGATGAGGCACAGCTATTTGAGTTTTCTCTAGTGGTTACCCACCCTTTGGCCTCTGGCCCCTCCAACTTGTGTTTGTCTCAGTCCTCGTCTCCCTTCTGCCCCTTCTCATCTCAGGTTCCTCATCTCAGTCACCCCACCTCCCTCTGACTCTTTGTTCCCCAGCTCTTTCTCACAGTTTCAACAGAACCTTGTCACAGTCTCTCTTCTCCCCATCCCCTTCAGCCCTGCTCCTCAGCCTTCTGCACTCAGGTCAGGCTACTTCCTCTTTCTCCTCACTGCCTGCAGGAGTGAGCATTGAGAGAACAGGGAAAACAGCATCCCTCCTCCCAGTCCTAAAGCCTGGCAACACAGCAGCTCCTGTCTAACAGGAAAGAAATTGTAGGAGAAATCCTCACAGACTGATAGATATTAAGGTCAGAAGGGACCATCATGATCATCTAGTCCAGCGGTTCTCAACCAGGGGTATGTGTACCGCTGGAGATACACAGAGGTCTTCCAGGGGGTACATCTAGATATTTGCCTAGTTTTACAACAAGCTACATAAAAGGCACAAGTGAAGTCAGTACAATGTCTTGTTTATAGTGCTTTATATACTATACGCTGACATGTAAGTACACTATTTTAGTTCAATTGATTTATAAGCAAATAGTTTTTAAGTTAGGTGAAACTTGGGGGTATGCAAGATAAATGAGACTCCTGAAAGGAGTACAGTAGTCTGGAAAGCCACTGATCTAGTCTGACGTCCTGCACGTTGCAAGCCACACAACCTCACCTGCTCCTGAAATAGACCCCTAACCTCTGGCTGAGTTACTGAAGTCCTCAAATCATGATTTAAAGATTTCAAGTTACAGAGAATTCACCATTTACATTAGTTTAAACCTGCAAGTGACCTGTGCCCTATGCTTTAGAGGAAGGTGAAAACCTCCAGGGTCTCAGCCAATCTTACCCAGGGGAAAATTACTTCCTGACCCCAAATATGGTGATCAGTTAGACCTTGATCATGTGGGTAAGACCCATTAGGCAGACAGCTCAGAAAGAATTCTCTGTAGTAACTCAGAGCCCTCCCCATCCCGTGTCCTGTCTCCAGCAGTTAGGGATGTTTGCTACTGGCATTCGCCAATAGGCCACATACCATCATAGGCAGTCCCATCACACCATCCCCTCCATAAACTTATCAAGCTCAGTCTTGAAGCCACTTAGGTTTTTTGCCCCCATTGTTCCCTTTGGAAGGCTGTTCCAGAACATCACTGCTCTGATAGTTAGAAACCTTCATCTAATTTCAGACCTAAACTTGTTGATGGCCAGTTTACAAGCCATCTGTTCTTGTGTCCACATTGGGGTTTAACTTAAATAACTCCTCTCTCCCCCTGGTATTTATCCCTCTGATGTATTTATAGAGAAAAATCATATGTCTCCCAGCCTTCTTTTGGTTAGGCTAAACAAGGCAATGTCTTTGAGTCTCCTCTCACAAGGTGGTCTCACTCAGTTGCTGTGTGGGGATGACTCATGAACAATCCATTGAGACACAGGAGCTGAGAGTTAATGGCACATTCTCTGTGTAGATGAAATCTTCAGAGAATTTAGCTGCCAAATTTTAACAAGACTCTGCTGAGTGGGCACAAACTGAGATTTTTCAGATGCTCATAACTTGCCCAAATTGTGACAGATTTTCATGGAAAGAACAAAGGGCACATCCCTGATCACCAAGGATGATCCCCTTGCCAAATTTCAAGTCCCTGTGCCAAAGCAAGGAGGCACTAAAGAGAAAGAAATGATTGTAAAAAAATGTTAACGTTGGCAAAATAACTTGTTCTGAGAAACAGATGAACCATTTTGGCTGAAGTTTAAAAAAATAAAATAAAATATAAAAATAAAATAAATCAGCCATTGACAGACAAACAGCATGGGAAATTTAAGCTCAAAGGCTTAAAGTCTGTCAAAGTTATAAGCACCAGAAAACAGGGTCTTACAATGGAAAGTGTTGGGCATCCTTAACAACAGGCACCACTACCTGAGCCATCTAGAGTATAGCTCATGATAACAGCAGAATAATAAACACCTGCAAAGCAGAATATTCACAGCCAGTTCACTCTCCATTGCCTGTAATACACTATTTGCAGTTCAATAATATTGGCAGTCTGATGTTTTGGAGGTAGGTTTTTTTTCCATTTTCATGCTGTGATTCCCCTCCCCTTATTAGCAAACTCCAGTTTCTCTTCACCCCTCCCCCCAACCCTCGCCTTCTGCTCTTGTGTGTGTGGGTGCGCACACCATGATTGAACTGAATCCAATACTAGCCCTATTGTTTCTGGACAGTGCTAAAGCTCTGAAGATGTATTACACTAATGTATCATCATAACACTGGTCGTTCTGACGATATATTAGTGTAATACATCTTCAGAGCGCTCAAATGATGGAACTGTCTAGGACGAATGAGTCTAGGAGTTGATTCAATTCAATTACAGGACAAAAGTCTTTGCTAGTCACTGAACACAGAAAGGGACGCTGTTTCCTGCAAAAATCTCACTGGAGCAGATTACTACAAAAATCTTGACATTTTATGGAAAAAAGTCAGCTTGTTTGCTTTTAGTTTCAGCTAAAAATAACTACCTTGAAAAAATAACAAGAAGGCTTAAAATTAGCAGTAACTATGTGAAAATGTTAAAATACCTTGTTCCATATGTATTTAGTTATTAAAGGGTAATAATTTTTTTCAAAACTTTAATAAATATTTCCGCACAATACAGAAACAGTAAAAATCCTGTTTAAAAAGTAAGAACTATGTGCGGTGGATTTTTTTAAAATGAAAATGGATTTTTTTTTTACTTTAAGTCAATTAGGGGATCAGATTTCCAAGGACTTGTATAATGTGTGAATTTATATTTTAAGATGCTCAACTCTTTTCCTTTAACTCAAAAGTGGCTTTATTTTTAAACTATACTTTGCAGTTGTAGCATTCATACCTAGTGAATTATATATACCCAAGAGTCGATAGAGCATGTGCATGTACAGACCAATACAATAGGTGTTAGTGTACCTAAATTTCAATTAATATAATCACAATCCCAAACAATATATTCAATACAGCAATTTCTTAGTCTATAACAAGCTGATAACTTCCACACTACTCTACAGCGGCTGTCATTAACACTACAGAGCTAATACTAATACTAGTCTCAACTGTGTAAAATATCTAGACATAGACCAAGCTTTTCCTAGCTTTATAATTCAAAGTCAAGTCAAGGATATTTCAAGTACTTTGGAAATGGTCCCATCTGAAAGGGCTCTCTGTTGGATTGTTGTTAAGGTGCCACTTGAATTGCTTTGTCCTAGGTATCTTAAATTTTGGGATTATTTGTTTCCTGGTTCATCAGTCTGAATTCCTGAGGCCAGTGACTACTGCCAGCCTGGAGCTGCCAATCATCTGTCTAGTACTCCAAGTGATCACAAGGCACTTCCTTTGCTTCTTTTTAAAGCCTTACTGCTAGTCAAGAATAACTCTGCCAATAGTAAAACAGTTCAGTGATTTAATTTGATAAGCAGTGGCAATGACATGCCTCCCTTATGCCATCATTTTTCTTCTTGTGGGCAATTGTTTGACTGAGACATTAGCACTGTACTCAACTTTCAGGTGAAACATCTGTTCCTTGCAACTAAATTGGAATGGCCTACCCACAATCCACAAAAGTTTCAGTAGCAAATCATGGCAGGAAGGATCAACAATGAATAGGTCTGTCTGAAGGAAGCACATCATGCTGGCACTCTGAGCATGTAAATGTCTCAATCTTCAGTTTCAAATCTACTGCAAGGTGCTGGACCACATGGTCAATTGATGGCTTCCTGGAAGACAACCACTTTCGTGACCCCTTTGTGGAAGTCAATGTTAGAATGGGGAAGCTAAGAGCTTAGATCGTTTTGCAGACAATTATACTTGACAAATGTATGTACATAAAACTACATGCTACTGTACTTTAAATATTTATGACATTAATATTTTATAGGGACTTTATTCTACTCTATATAGGCTATTACACTATGGTATCGGAATGCCTTCCAGTAGTGCATTAAGTCACATGTCACATCTGTCACATGTTTAGTTCTCTCATCCTGTCCCCAGGGGAGAAGTATGTGCAGTGGAATGTCTTGCTTTGATAGGGTTTTAGTTGTTCATTTTTTTAAATATACATCTCACTATGTATTTCTAAGAGAGACAAGGTAGGTGAAGTAATACAATTTATTAGACCAGCTTCTGTTTGTTTATTGGACCAACGCAGCTACAACAACACTGAAAACAACTATCTATTTATGTTAGAGAAGGCAAGGTCAAAGACACGTTCCTTGCACTTGAAGTAGAAGTGGTGAGTGTGACAAATATTGCAACCACATGCAGCATCTTTGAGGATTATATTGTTCTTTATATTTAAAGCATGAAAATCTCAAAAAGCCCTTATATTCAGATGGGCCAGACAGCATGAGCTGTAGAATATTTATAGCCCATATTTGCACCCATACAAATGATGATGTGTATTTGTGTGTTCCTGGCTTGCTAAATGGGTTTCCTGGGGAATCCTGGCGGGGGGAGGGTTAATGCAGATCCTCTGTAGATGGGTTAGTGGTTGCCCCTCCCCCTCTGGCTCAGTGGGAGGTCACTTTGCCTCACTATGTCATTGGGGCACCACCAAGTATTAGGCAATTAGTGAATCAAGTCCCAGGGCCTGAGGCCTCTTTGGCGGGGTAGGCCAGAGCAGCAAAAGAGTCTAGGTAGCTCTGACTCTTAGGCAGGGCAGAGCAGCAAAGCAGCCTAGGTAGCTCGGGTAGCTCTGACCCTCAGGCAGAGCAACAAACAGTCTAGGGAGCCCAGGCCCTCGAACAGGACAGAGCATCAAATAGTCTAGGGAGCTTGGGTCCTTAGGCAGGGCAGGGCTATATGCAGTCTTTCACCTGATGTCCTGATTCAGGCAGATGGCCAACAAACACAGGGCTCTTGGCCTAAGGTGAGTAGGCAGCCACCACAAGGGCGGGGCAGCCACAGGGATGGGGGACCTGAGCCCACCCTACTCCACTGGGTCCCAGCCCAGGGCCCTGACAGCAGTGGAGGACGCTACCACTAGGTCAGCAGGCATCCCACTCAACATGCTAACTTGGGTTCTGACTGCAAAACTGGACCAGTGTCTGGTTTCCCTCGGCTACTTCCTATCCTAGGTTGGGCAAGGGGATCCGTTGTTCAGGGATCTCATTGGGGTATTTGGCCGCTGGCAATCCTGGTTGTTCCTCTCCGCTCTCAGTTTCCTCTGGAGTCAAGGTGTTCGTTGCTTGGTAGCAGGGCCTGGGGCCTGCAGCAGGCTTGGGACATCCATCTCCTTCCCTGGCTCAGGCTCAACTGAGCTAGAGACCCCACCTCTTAAACTTCCTGTCCCATCCCTTAGCTTTCGGCAGGAGGGGTGGGACTGGCCTGGCTCTGCCCACCAGGGATCTGAGAGTAGCCCCTCCCCCTCCAGCTCAGTGACAGACCACTCCACCTCACTACGTCCTCCAACACTAGTTATGTAAAAGCCCAGCCTTTCAAGCTTGACCTTGCGGGGGAGTGGGGGAGACTAGTTTTATCTGTTTATCTGTTTTCAAGAGCCTGGGAGACAAAGCAAGATTTCTGGTATAAAAAGCTGAGTTTAAACAGACACTGATTCTTCTGATTCAGCAAACAGACAGGACCTTAGGTCCTAGGGTGGCCCTAACCCCTGCAGAAGGGTTGGAAAGACTTTTGTCCTACCGGACTCCCCATGCAGAAGATGAGAAATTCCTGGTATGTTTAGTGATGGTTTAATCCTTTTATTGTTGTTATGTTTTTCCTCTGTGATGCTTTTGCTCTCATAATAAATGTACTTTGCTTTGGAAGAGCTCTGTGGTCACTGGTAAAAACACTAATTGTCTTTAGAGAGAAAGCCAAAAACATCCGTTCGCTGTTAAGCAGACTGGCTTGCTGGGGATATCGCAGTGTATGTATGGCACGGGGCTGCATGCAGCCTTAAAACCCGTTGTCAGAAGGCACATGGCCCCCTCCCCAGAGACAGGTGATGGTTAGAGGCCTGAGATATGACTGGACACTCCTGTAGTGGAATACAGAGTGGGGATACAGATTCAGTTACCCTGCAACTGTGACAGTGTGTTTTGTGATTGTCCTTAGTTCCTGGGGGAGTTTATCCCAGAGTCTCAGACTGGCCACCGAGAAAGGTCTGTATCGTGCACAGATGTGCTTTACCCTTGTCAAGGTTCCTCCCCCACTCTGAACTCTAGGGTACAGATGTGGGGACCTGCATGAAAAACCTCCTAAGCTTATCTTTACCAGCTTAGGTCAAAACTTCCCCAAGGTACAAAATATTCCCCCCCTTTGTCCTTGGATTGGCCGCTACCACCACCAAACTAATACTGGTTACTGGGGAAGAGCTGTTTGGACACGTCTTTCCCCCCAAAATACTTCCCAAAGCCTTGCACCCCACTTCCTGGACAAGGTTTGGTAAAAAGCCTCACCAATTTGCCTAGGTGACTACAGACCCAGACCCTTGGATCTTAAGAACAATGAACAATCCTCCCAACACTTGCACCCCCCCTTTCCTGGGAAATGTTGGATAAAAAGCCTCACCAATTTGCATAGGTGACCACAGACCCAAACCCTTGGATCTGAGAACAATGAAAAAGCATTCAGTTTTCTTACAAGAATACTTTTAATAAAAATAGAAGTAAATAGAAATAAAGAAATCCCCCCTGTAAAATCAGGATGGTAGATACCTTACAGGGTAATTAGATTCAAAACATAGAGAACCCCTCTAGGCAAAACCTTAAGTTACAAAAAAGATACACAGACAGAAATAGTTATTCTATTCAGCACAGTTCTTTTCTCAGCCATTTAAAGAAATCATAATCTAACACGTACCTAGCTAGATTACTTACTAAAAGTTCTAAGACTCCATTCCTGGTCTATCCCCGGCAAAGACAGAATGTAGACAGACACACAGACCCTTTGTTTCTCTCCCTCCTCCCAGCTTTTGAAAGTATCTTGTCTCCTCATTGGTCATTTTGGTCAGGTGCGGGCGAGGTTACCTTTAGCTTCTTAACCCTTTACAGGTGAGAGGAGCTTTCCCCTGGCCAGGAAGGATTTCAAAGGGGTTTACCCTTCCCTTTATATTTATGACAACCCTTATTATAGAGAGTTCCACTGTGCCAGAGGAGCATATCTGTCAACTACAGTGTTCATCACAGAGCTTTAGACAGACTTTTAGATACCTTGGGTTCAGGCCCTGAAGCATCTAAATACAGACTGGAGTGTTGTAGCACCTTAGAGACTAACAAATTTATTTGAGCATAAGTTTTCGTGAGCTACAGCTCACTTCATCGGATGCATGCAGTGGAAAATACAGTGCGGAGATTTTATATACACAGAGAACATGAAACAATGGGTGTTACCATACATACTGTAATGAGAGTGATCAGGTAAGGTGAGCTATTACCAGCAGGAGAGAAAAAAAACCTTTTGTAGTGATAATCAAGGTGGGCCATTTCCAGCAGTTGACAAGAACGTGTGAGGAACAGAGAACTTGAACTTGATTTGACAGTCTATAGGAAGCCAGTGTAGAGAGCAGAGAACAGGTTAGATATCATCACAATAGCCTGTGTTGTTGAGGAGACACGCTGAGGCATCTTTACTAATTGGAATTTCCTAAGTGCCAAAGGTTTCATGCTCTAGTCCATCTTATTGTAAAATTACTATTCTGGAGTCAAGTTTAGCAATCTGTAAAGTCAGCACGTCACTAAATCAATGTATTTACTGTATTATTCTATAGCATAAACTAGTTTATTTTACTTGCTTAGGAAAAATAATGTAAAACAGTTGAGTGATTTAATTCAATAAGCAGTGGCAATGTTTAATATGAAACACATCTGTAGCAGTTTCCCACCAACTCAAGAGGAAAAAGAAGATATGAACCTGGTAAAGGAAATAGACTTCCTCCAACACATAATTTTATTTATCGATTTAAAGCAGGGGTCTCAAACACACGGTGCAATGCGGCCCGTGGGGTTCTTTCGTGTGGCCCACCAAGCTCCCACAGGCCCCTCTGCCTACCCCGTGGTGCCGCGAACCCCATGCCGCTCCCTGAAGTGGCCGGAACCATGCCCCTGCGGCCCCCGGGGGCAGGGAGCTCCATGCTCTACTCTCGCTTCCAGGCACTGCCCCCCCGCAGCTCCCATTGGCCGGGAATAGGGAACCACGGCCAATGGGAGCTTCAGGGGAGGCCCCTGGAGGAGCAGCAAGAGCAGCACACGGAGCCGTGTGCCCCCCCCACCCCCCAGGGACGTGGTTCTGGCTGCTTCCTGGAGCAGAGCAGAGCGGCGCAGGGCCAGGGCAGGCAGGCAGGCAGCGAGCCTGCCCTGGCCCCGGTGCGCGCCACTGCCACCCTGGAGCCACTCTAGGTAAGCGGCGCCGGGCCGGAGCCCGCACCCCTCCTGCACCCTGCACCCCAACTCCCTGCCCTGAGCCCCCTGCCATACCCTGCACACCTCCTGCACCTCAACTCCCTGCCCTGAGCCCCGCCACACCCCACACCTCTCCTGCTCCTGCTGGGGGCAGGGAGGGGGGCGGGGTTGGGGTGGAGACTTCGGGGAAGGGGTTGGAATGGGGGCGGGGAAGGGATGGGAAGAGGCGGGGTGCGGCAGGGCCTCATGGAAGGGGTGGAGTGGGGGGGCACCGGGGGCAGCAAGGGTGGGGTGTCAGTGATGTGGCCCTCAGGCCAATGCATTAGTCCGCATGTGGCCCTCGTGGTCATTTGAGTTTGAGACCCCTGATTTAAAGGCAGCAGTGCAATTAATAGCTTCCAGTGGTTACTGTCTTTCAACCTTCCCTTTATTTTTGCATTTAAGGAAAGAAAATGTATAGTACTGAATCCTCAAAAATTCATCTATCCTGCAGACAGGAAATGTCTTTTGATTTCAGTTTTTAAAAAATGTTATTCAATGGACTTTACCCTGCAATGGATGAAATCCACTGTAGAATAGATTAAATCTGAGGATTCAGGACTGAAAATCACTTTCAGTATCAAACAGTCCTTTACATATGGAGTCACTGATATTAAACTCTGTGATTAATGGGCTGCCCATTAAACGGTCTCATAAAAATGTCATCATTATGAGAACTGTCCAAATGTTTTAGAATCCCTTTAGGAACAATTAACAGTAATTCTGGAAATGTTCATGTCATCTGTAAATTTTGAAACCCAATGCAAAATTCTGCTTGTTAATGTGGAGTTGTTTTGAGTAGTGAGGGAGATTCGGACTAAGATATTTAAATACTTTGGTCTGCTATGTAGTGAGGATACGATGATAGTCTTAGTAAAACATGGATATTCTGAGGAAAGCTATACAAATTTGGTGATCATTTTTTTAGAAAATGTGTATAAGAATATTTCATTTTTTGTTTCAGGTGATTTTGTGTCCTCTTTTCAGCAAAAATGGGCAAAATGATTATCTTTGCATAAAAATCACATGAAAATTAGAATTTTAAAACCATTTTTCATTCAGATTAGGCTTTGTCTCCTCAGAGATGGACTAATTATCACCTGAGAAGTAGTGCGTTTTTTAGTCAAAGTTTTGTGAAATATGGTGGATTTTTCAATGAAATGTCTAGTTCATAACCAAACCCAAAGCAAGTACAAACTGCAAATAGTTTTGCATTTATTTGTGTATGTTCTTGACATGTCTAGTTCTGAGCAATGTGATCTTCTGGAGAGCAGTGCCTGATTTGGAGGGTAGGAGCGTAGTGGTGGATGATCTCCAAAATATAATGCGATGCTCCAACTTTTTCTTTGCTTAAATTCTTTTACCTTTTTCCCCCGGTAGTAAGAACTGGAGAGTATAGTGTAGCCATCTATTAACCTCCTCCCCTTTCATTTTGAGTGCTGGATATCAGTGTAGAAAAGGAGAATAAATGAGTACACTGAGGGGGGGGGCTTTATTTCTCATAGAAGGGATGAGGTGAGTTTTGTGCGTAAACAGTTAATGAGATTGTGGTTAAGTGCTTGAGTACTCTCTATTGGTAAACATATCCTCAACTTTAGAATGCAGTAATAGCCTTGTCTTAATAGGCTACATACAAAAATCTTGGGAGAGAAAACTGGAGGAATCAGTGGGTTTATTGAAGTCAGATGTTTTTATTGTGGATAAAGTAAAACAATAGCCATGAATGGCAGGATGGAGGAGGATATCACTTTTGTATACCAAAAGCTACCCAAAAGGAGGAAAAGTAAACAGATGTAGCCAGAATCAGAACTGCGGGATTTAAATGTTCAAACACACAGGAATGCAAAAAAATAAAACTATACAGACTTAAAATGAGATACAAATGCACACATTAACAAAGGGTTAACCATTGAAATGAAGAAATTGTATTAGCATGAGTCACAGATAATTAGCCCCCTGCTAAGAGTCCATAAATCCCCACATAAGAGCTCTGAACTTAGCCCCATGATGAAGTTAGCCCTAATTATGTTGTTGTTGTTTTATAAATTCTTTACTTCACCAAACTGAGAAGTATAAATTTTCTTATTTGACTATTTGACCCTGAAGACTAGAGATGGAAAGTCTTCCACAATGAAATGTTTCATATATTTCAGCTCTGCCAAACAGAGTTCTGAATTTCACAAAGTAACAAGAATGTCTCCCTGTTAAAGGCTAGTGCTTTGACTAAATCTGTGAGAGCATATTCTGAATAAAGAACCCTGAATGAAGAAAAAAACATGTAATTCTCTCCCAGATAATCTATCTGTCGATTGAACACTGGTATTTGTGTCTGCACTGCCAATATACCAATCTCTTCCATGCAATACAAAGACTTCCAGAAACAGATCCCCAAAAGTCAAAGGGCATAATCTGGTAGACATGCTGCCCTTTTAGTACACAGATATCCATCAAATCTTTTGGCTTAAATGCTTTTTTTCCCTCCAAAAGGTAGCAACTGATCCATAGCATCTTCACGGTAAGTATTAAAATGTAGATAGTTGTCCTTTTATCAAGATCCTACTTCTAAGGCACCAAAATCAATACACTAATGCATTTTAGCATATGAGACAGTAATGTTTTCTTTTTTGCAATGAGTGTAAAGGGAAAATTCAAAGTTACTTCCAAAAATGGTAACTTTATGGGGCTCAGGTATATAGATTAGTATGACAGGTAGTTCTGCTCAGTGACAAAACTTCAGAAAGTTGGGGGGGGGGGGGAATTAAACTTGACATCTTCACTTTTAAAACCAATCTGTACCTTGGTGAGTCAAACCTAACCATTAATAAGCTGCAGCAAATGGGAAGGTTGTGCATGTAGAAAAATATAAATGATTCCTAAGAGTAAATTTATCTCTCTCTCTCTATTGAACACAGCATCAAAGGGAAAAAAAAGATTTTCTTCCCAATAAGGTGATGTTTGAGGATTACATATTCATGTTAAAGGAACACTCCAGTGTTGTTTAGTCTAAAAATGCTACATGGTAACTGACGGGTTTATGCTGGCATTAACGTTACTTAGTGCTCTCACGTCATCACAGCTACATTGCTTTGATGATTGACAGTAATACAGCAATTTAATATCTTCAAAAGATTTGTCGCTCTAATGATGCATTTGTGTAATGATGTATTGCTATTATATGTTATAATGCTACTCCGAAACACAAACCTTTAACATGAACACTCAGATGTGCTCTGCACATTTTATCCCACAAACTGTGTAAAAACATAGCTAAAAAGGAATATTTCTGAGAGAAAGTAATAAACACTAAAAGGCTAGAAAAGCCATGCTAACCTATACAATGTGTACAATCTTCCTTGATTTTTTTTTGAACAAAAACAGTCATTACATTGGTAAAGACCTATCTTGATTGTTCTATTCGTGAACTAATTGAAAAATACATAAGTAGTTCATTGTAAGAGTCTAGAGGTGAAATTCTGGGCCTATCTGAAGTCAGTCGGAGTTTTGCCATTGACTTAGTAGGGCCAGGATTTCATCTCAGAACTCTAATTCCCACTTTCTCTCTCCAGTTCATCTATGAGTCACTACGGAGCCTAATAGTGAGAAAATTAAATTGTCTTCTGAAACTCTTTTTCACAGACTAGTAATTCAATTTCTTCTCTTTTTCCTATGGCTATGCCTTTATTTAGGGTATACAGTAATCACAATATGTCTTAACTCGTTGTCTCTGCTCACTGGTAGATGTGTGTGTATATATAAAATCTTTTCTTCTATTGGGTGGTTGTTGGAATTCTCCAGATGTAAAACAAGATGTTTTTGACAGTGAAGATAAAATGTAATAGACATTAGTGACAAAAATAACAAAAATCCATGGATTCATGAGAAAATATTGTATATACATGCATATATATGTGGCTTTTAAAATAATTATGAAATTCATTTTCCTATTTTCAAAATGTGTAAGCAAATGAGTTATAATTATATATTACCACAAATGTTATATATGATAATGATATATATTACCACAAACTTCATATGTGACATAGGATCATAAAAGATTAGGCTTGGAAGAGACCTCAGGAGATCAGCTAGTCCAACCCCCTGCTCAAATCAGGACCAACACCCACTAAATCATCCCACCCAGGGCTTTGTCAAGCCGGGCCTTAAAAACCTCCAAGGATGGAGATTCCATCACCTCCCTAGGTAACCCATTCCAGGGCTTCACCACATTCCTAGTGAAATAGTTTTTCCTAATATCCAACCTAGACCTCCCCCACTGCAACTTGAGACCATTGCTCCTTGTTTTGTCATCTGCCACCATTGAGAACAGCCTAGCTCCATCCTCTTTGGAACCCCACTTCATGTAGTTGAAGGCTGCTTTCTAATCCGCCCTCACTTTTCTCTTCTGCAGACTAAACAAGCCCAGTTCCCTCAGCCTCTCCTCATAAGTCATGTGCCCCAGACCCCTAATAATTTTGCTGCCCTCCGCTGGACTCTGTCCTTGTAGCAACTGACTCTCCTTGTAGCAACTGACTCTATTGTATTCTTGGAAGAAAATGATGGGACATAATGAAGTTAGGGCTTAAAGTTGTCGTTTTCCTCTTGATAAAGCATATGTAATTCCTCTAATATTTTCTGCAATTATGTGTGATAATATTTTGTACTTCTATAGCACCTTCCATCCAAGGAGTTCAGAGGACTTTGTATACGTTAATTATACCTTGCAACTCCTCAGATTACATTGCCATTTTACAGGTGATTAAACTAGGCACAGAAAGGCTAAGAGGCATATTTTCAAAAGTGCTGTCTAACTTTGGTTGGCAAACACTAGACACCCATCACATTTGAAAATAAAGCCATCAATGCGCAAAATTGAAGCACACGAAATTAGAGATGACTTTTTAAAATTTAGGATTAAGTGATATAGTCTGTCACACAGGAAGATTGTGGCCAAACCAGGAATACAGCGCAGATTTCCTGATCCCTAATCCTCTGCTTTAGACACTGAACCAGCTTTCCTTTTATGGTGTGTCCACCTAAAGCAGACACTACCTTTCAGTGAATCCTCATTCGGACAACTCCTTTATACTGTATAAAAGATACTAAGAATCTATGGTTTAGGACCTGTAATCTATTTTTTAAGGATTAGTGGTATAGCTGTCTAGCCCTGATCTTTTTCTCCAGTTATGTTCAGTTACAGAAATCTGCTGTTACATGATTGCTAATGTTCTGAAAAGATAGTTGTACCAGGGAATTTTAATAGGTCAGTATAGCATCCCCACATGTACAGAATAGACTTACAAAGAAGTGCTGACAGACACTTAACAATGGCACCACTGGTACACCCCTCTAATAAGAATCATATAAGCACTCCCAAGTTTTCTTTTAAAAAAAACTTTTTTTGTTTTTATGTAAAATATAAACACATAACAAAACTAAGGATAAAAATACATGCACAAGATGGAAATATCATATAAATAACAAAATTCAACAGTCATCATTTATAAAACATGCAAAACAAACAAAAACAAAAAAAACCCTCTAAATCTGTAAACGTCATGCAGGGCATCAATTATTAAAGTGACTACATAGATAAATAAGTGAGAATATAACCTTTGAGTATCAGGGACTAATGTATACTAAGTTGCAAAAGTAGTCAATAGTTTCACATGTGACCAGGCATCCTCATATTTTTTCCAAGCATTTCTATTACACAGAGTGATTTTTTCCATTAAAGCAGTAGTAGAAAGCTCCCTAAACCAATCTGTGTATGAGGGACGAATTCTAGATTTCCATTTTCTCAAAATAACTCTTTTGGCCACTAGCATACTTAATGCAATCCATTTCTGAGTGCTAACTGGCAATACCAACTTACTCAGCACCCCTAAAATACACAAGCTTGGAGAAGGAAAGAAAGCAACACTTAAAGTTTTTGAGACGGCACTGAATATGGCGTTCCAGAATATATGCCTTTTTGACAGGTAGAGAGAATGTGTGAAAGATTGTCATGTGGCTGTTTGCATCTCCATGTGAGTTACCAATCTAGCCTTAAACAAATGTTCTGGAGTCCAGTAGTACCTGTTTAGTATCTTGTTCTGGAAGAATCACAAGGATAAGGAACTTGAAGTATCTTTCACATTAAGCCAGATATCCTCCCAGCTTTCTCTTGTGATAATTAGGCTAAGTACTTCTTCCCATTTTTTTTTTTGGTTGAGACTGAGATTTAGGGGGCAATACAAAGCATAAAGCTGCTGATAAGTAATTCTTACAAAGAGACTTTTGTTTCCATATTTCTTAACATGCTCTTCTAGAGATGAGAACATTGAAACAGAGCAGTTGTCCCCTATTCTTAGATGAATCCTTGAGCATAGCTGCTGAAAGAAGGAACTGTGAGACAGTGGTAGCTGATATTTGTTGATATTAAATTTTCTCATAAGGGTAGGGGAGCCTTTTAAGTTGTTAAAAGAATAAAGAGAATCAAATACGGCATAGCTAAGATTTTTTCGATATCAAACCAGGCTGGTGTGTATACAGAGCTACTGGAGGGGACACATTTGGGATGCTAGATTAATATAAATGCAAATCTGGCAACCCCATATAACCTCAAGTTGCTCCAGATTTTTTAAGGCTCTTGTGTGACAAGCGAGGCTATTCTTTATCCCACATGAATTGCACGATAAGCCTATTTATTAGAGAAAAAAGCAAGAAAGACACCTGGAAAGGCAATAGGCTAATAATATAAATTAATCTGGGGCAGATTTGTTTTGGCTATTTCTGTTCTCCCCAGTATGGCTAGAGGGAGGAGATGTCATCTATCTACATCCTGGGAAATTTCTTTTAATATATAACCCATATTTATAGAAACAATATTGAGAATAATGGGATAAATTTCCTAAATAAGTTATTTCCTTGCATATTTGAAGTGGAAAATGCTGAACCTGAGAAAGATCTGGTCTTTTGGGTATATCCATTGCTTGTGACTTATTCCAGTTAAAGTGAAACCCCGAGATCTTTCCAAAAATATCAACTGCATTCAATAATGATGTGATTCATGAGGATGGATTCTTCAATAGTGTAAAAATGTCATCAGCATGTAAACTGATTTTGTATTCTTTCCTGTTTAAAGTCAAACCTTCAATGGCTAAGTGCTGATGAATGTACGTTGCCAGTGGTGCAAGAGAAACATTAAAAAGGAGGGGCAAGAGGGGACAGCCCCGTTGTATCCCTCTTTCTAGCTGAAATGGAGAAATAATTGTTTTAGTTGATAATAAACAAGGTGAGAGTTGTATAATACACTGACCCCATTCAGGAATATTGGTCCAAATCCATTTTTTAGGACAGCCATTAGATAAGGCCATTCAACCCTATCAAAGGCTTTCTCTGCATCTAAAGATGAAGCTATGGAGGGAACATCTGACATCTGAGTTTACTGGATCAAGTGAGTGATTTTCAGAATCCGATGTTCCTTTAATAAAACCAACCTGATCTGTGTGTATAATGGATGGGATAATGGTGTTCAATCATGTCACTAAAATTTTTGCAGTTATTTTGCAATCTGTGTTCAATATCAATAGTGGGTGAAAGTTGCCACAGTTGCAACAACCTTTATTCTTCTTTAATATTGAAGTAATTAAATCAGTTCTCATGTGATGAGGCATGGTTCCTTTTTGGAATGTTTCAGTGAAGACCTTTGAAAGAATATTAGATAACTAATTACAAAACGTTCTGTAGAAATGTGCTGGAAAGCCGTCCATCCTAGGGACCTTGCCAGAATTCATATTTTTACAGTCTGTTCGATCTCTTGTGTTGTGATAGCTTTGTCCATAAACAACACTTGTTCTTCTTTGAGTGCTGTCCCTGTGGGTGCTCCAAATTAGGTGTGAGAGCATCCTGGCGCCGTTGATCGGAGATTTTCAGTAGCAGTGCCTGGTCAGGACGCAGGTGCTCAATTGGTATCTCCCGTCTTGTTGGAATCTTCCTGAGCACCTGAGATGGGACTCGGGGCAGTGCTACTTATCTTCCCTGGTCTCTGTAGGGAAAAAAAATAACAAAGAATATAGAAATAGTTACTAGTTAATCCCAGTTGTTTCCCTTCCTTTAGGTTAGTTACATAGTTAGTTACTTAGTTTAAAAAAAACAAAAACTTTTCACTTCAGTCTTGTCTCCTGCTGAGACACTCTCCCCTGCCATTTCTAGTTCACAATGCCAGGGGCTTCAGGATTCAAAAAGTGTGCTTCCTGTCAGGACTCCATGCCACGGTCGGATGGGAACTCACATTGTGTGACGTGCCTCGGGAAAACCCACATTCCCGCAAAGTGCCTTCACTGTATGAGCCTCAAGTCAAGGGCTCGGCGCTACAGGGACCTGCGGCTTAAAATGCTTCTGATGGAAAAATCCCTGCAGCTGCTTTCAGAGATGGGGAAAGTTAAACCCACTCCTACGCGCTCCCCAGCCAGATCTGAACCAGTGTGGAGCATTGCTTCACCCTCTTTGGAGCAGAGGCAAGAAGCACAGCAGTCTCATAGGTGAGACTCTGACAAGGGAAAAGGAACTCCTGCAAGATCCTTACCCTCTGTGCTGACAGGTGCCTCAGCTCTTTCTAAAGCCTCAGCCCCTGAGGTTGGCACTCAGTCAAGACATCCCCCTAGAAGAGGTTCAGGAGACACAACACAAACTCCTCAGAATCCTTCAACCCTCTGCACCCTCAAAAATCACGCTCCCTATAAATGAAGCACTCCGGAAACCAGCTGACACTCTCTGGAAAACTCCAGCTTCTTTATTACCAACCTGCAGAAAGGCCGAACGTAAATACTATGTTCCTGCTGACTTCCTATTTTCTCACCCACAACCGAACTCTCTTGTCATGGATGCAGTCGCACAAAGGACAAAACAGCCACAATATCGGCCCACCCCGCAAGACAAGGACCTTAAACGCCTTGACGTCTTGGGTCGCAAGGTTTACACGTCCTCCACTCTACAGTTCAGGATTGCAAGCTACTCTGCACTCCTCGCCAGCTATGACTTTGATAACTACAATAAACTTTTTGAATTTGCCTCCTACATTCCAGAGTATAGGAGAGTGGACTTTAAATCATTTCTGAGTGAGGGCCAATTGATTTCCAGAATGGCCCTACAAGCCTCTTTAGACACGGTGGACACAGCAGCCTGTACTATTGCAACTGCTGTGGTTATGCGCAGATCTTCATGGCTTTCTGCATCTGGCATCCCTAAAGATCTGCAGACCAAAGTGGAGAACCTCCCCTTTGATAAAGACACTGTTTTCCAAAAAAAAAAAAGAACTATTTCACACCATGAAAGATTCTAGAGCGACATTGCGCACCCTGGGTATTCACTCCCCAGGAGACAATGATACCAACCTTAGCAAAGACTGCACACGCAACAATATTATCGGTTTCAACCCAAACCATATGACGTAAATAAGAATCGCTCTAGACCCCCTAAGCACAGACAAAATCAAGCTCAAGCAATCACCTCCCACCCATCTGGGAATAAACAACAATTTTGAAATGTTGGTCGAGGGTCTGCGCGACCACCCCTTGATTCCACAGCCTACTTGCCCATTTGGCCACTGCCTCCAGAGTTTCCAAGATGCCTGGCAGTGTATTACACAGGATCGCTGGGTCCTCAAAATAATTCAGTCCGGTTACTCTATCCCATTCATATCCTATCCTCCTACCCTTCCCCCTTCCCCGTCCCTCTTCAGGGACCCCTCTCACGAGCACCTACTTTTTGTACAAGCGGCTCACCTTCTCCAGCTAGACGCAGTGGAATCTGTGCTGACCCAACATCGAGGGAAAGGGTTCTACTCCCATTACTTCCTGACCCAGAAAAAGACCAGGGGATGGAGGCCTATACCAGATCTACGCTGACTGAACAAATTAGTCAGGATACAAAAATTCAAGATGGTCTCACTGGGCACAATAATTCCTGCACTGGATCAAGGGGACTGGTTCACAGCCCTCAACCTACAGGTCACATATTTTCATATATCAATTCATCCAGCTCACAGATGCTTCCTACGATTCTCAATCAGTCACGACCATTTTCAATACAGAGTTCTTCCTTTTGGCCTTTCCACAGTGCCTACAGTCTTTTCCAAAACTCTGGAAGGTTGTGGCTCACCTCCACAAACATGGGATCACACTTTTCCCCTACCTGGACGATTGCCTCATCAAGGGCAACTCCAATGGCGAGACACTTCAAGCTACCTGTTTTGCCACCTCCCTCTTTCACAGCCTAGGCCTCCAAATAAACATCCAAAAATCCACCCTGACACCCACACAACAGATCGAGTTCATCGGAGCTCATCTCGACTCAATCCAAAGCAGAGCCTCACTCCCATATCACAGATTCCTTGCTATTACACAGCTCATATGCACGCTCTCTATTTGTCCCAGGACACAGGCAAGAATCTGTCTACAGCTCCTTGGTCACATGGCAGCCACCACCTTCATGGTCCAGTACGCCAGGCTACACATGAGATGTCTTCAGGGCTGGCTCAATTCCAATTTCAAACCCAACAGACACACCTTAGGGACACTGCTAACTCCTCCTCCCAATGTTCTAGCTTCCCTACATTGGTGGACAAGACCAGAAAACCTCTGCATGGGGGTTTCCTTCCAGCAACGATCCTCAACGCTCGTGCTCACCACGGACAATTCCCTAATCGGTTGGGGAGCTCATCTAGGGGGACACATCTAGGGGGCACAAGGACAGTGGTCTGCATCAGAGACGTACCTACACATAAATCTCTTAGAGCTCAGAGCAGTGAGGTGAGCATGCATTCACTTTCTTCCCCTTATAAAGAACAAATCTATTCGGGTCTTAACAGACAACAAAGCATGTATGTACTATGTCAACAGACAAGGGGGAGCCCGATCACATTCCCTTTGCATGGAAGCCATCCGACTATGGAATTGGTGCATACAACATCAAATACAAATCATCACTTCCTACCTACCACGCTGCCACAACACTACTGCCAACGCACTCAGCAGACACTTGTCAACAGAACATGATTGGGAACTGCATCCCGCAAGACTTCAACAGCTCTTCTCCCTTTGGGGAACCCCATCAATAGACCACTTTGCCACAACCCAGAATCGAAAATGTCGGCTGTTTTGCTCCAGAGCGGGACTCGGGACTGCATCCCTAGGAGACGCGTTCCTCATCCTGTGGAACAACTCCCACCAATCCCTCTGCTACACAAGGTTCTTCAAAAGATCGTAGACGACAAGGCCTGGGTCATCCTTATTGCCCCGGCTTGGCCGAGACAGACGTGGTATCCTTACCTACTCCGCATGTCCTCCCATCATCCACGGGCTCTCCCCAACAGGCCAGATCTCCTTTCCCAGGACAACAGTCAGGTTCTTCACCCCCATCTCCAAAAACTCCACCTGACAGCCTTGGTCCTTCATGGTTCCAAACCCATGAACTAGCCTGTTCAGAGCAAGTCCGATATGTCCTCCTGCACAGTAGAAAAGACTCAACTCATAAAACTTACCTGCAGAAGTGGAGGCGTTTCGCTCTCTGGTGCTCACATAATCACTTAATGCCCAATACGGTGACCCTCCCTAACATTCTAGACTACCTCCTGAAACTAAAACAGGACGGACTTTCGCTCAGCTCCATCAAAGTACACCTGGCAGCGCTTACCACCTTCCACGACCTGTTAGAAGGTTATTCACTCTGTAGCCACCCCACCATAAAACGAATGCTCATGGACCTGCAAAATCTCTACCCTGAAATTTACCCAATGGCAGTTACATGGAATCTTGACCTTGTTCTTCACACTCTCATGAAACCTCCATTCGAGCCTTTAGCTACCTCCTCTCTTCTCCATATGTCCATGAAGGTAGCTTTCTTAGTTGCAATAACATCAGCAAGGAGAGTAGGTGAAATAAGCGCCCTGGTGGCCCATCCTCCGTACACAATCTTCTCCAAAGACAAAGTCACTCTGAGACCACATCCTAAATTTCTCCCTAAGGTGGTATCCACCTTCCACCTTAACCAACCGATATACTTGCCTACTTTTTATCCCAAACCTCACAAGACTCCACACGGGGCATCCCTGTATACTCTCAACGTCAGGCAAGCAATCGCCTTTTACTTAGACAGGACTAAGCCATTTCGTAAATCTCCACGACTCTTTGTCTCCATCACCGAAAGATCGAAAGGTACAGCTATCTCTAAACAACATCTGTCCAAGTGGATCTCTGACTGCATCAGATCCTCTTACTGTATTCAAAATATTCAACCGCCTGAAGGCATTGGAACTCATTCCACTCGAGCTATGTCGACATCCGTTGCCTTCCTACATAATGTACCCATTTCTGACCTCTATAAAGCGGCTACATGGTCATCTGAACACACGTTTGCCAAACACTATGGTATCACGCAGTATACCACAGCAGACACCATAGTAGGCCATACAGTACTCTCTATAATACTGACTGCCCCATCTCCAAAGTCCCGCCAACCATAGTGGGAACTACTACACATTCACCTAGAGTGGAGCACCAACAGGGACAGCACTTGAAGAAGAAAGGGAAGTTACTTACCTTGCAGTAACTGAAGTTCTTCGAGATGTATGTCCCTGTGGGTGCTCCACTCCCCACCTCCCTCCCCTGTACTTTGGAGTACTAGTATAATCGCTCCACAGTAGAGAAGGAACTGAGGGGGGTGCGGGACGCAGGTGCTCAGGAAGATTCCAACGAGACGGGAGATACCAACTGAGCGCCTGCATCCCAACCAGGCACTGCTAACAAAAATCTCTGATCAACGGCGCTGAGACTCACCGACACCTAGAGTGGAGCACCCACAGGGACACACATCTCAAAGAACTTCAGTTACTGCAAGGTGAGTAGTTTTCAGAGTAGCAGCCATGTTAGTCTGTATTTGCAAAAAGAAAAGGAGTACTTGGGGCACCTTAGAGACTAACAAATTTATTTGAGCATAAGCTTTCGTGAGCTACAGCTCACTTCATCAGATGCATTCAGTGGAAAATTGAACTGAATGCACCCAATGAAGTGAGCTGTAGCTCATGAAAGCTTATGCTCAAATAAATTTGTTAGTCTCTAAGGTGCCACAAGTACTCCTTTTCTTTTTGTAAGGTGAGTAACTTTCCCTTCTGAAGTTAGGGTATAAAAACAACACTTGTTCTGAAGTTAGGGCATTGTTCTTAAGTTAGGGTATTCAATGAAAGGGTCAAATTTATTAGAGTCAGATTGGTTGTCCGATTCATATAAATCTTTATAGAATTGTTTAATTTGATTATTTATATCTACTGGTTTAAGGATAGCTCCTTGCCTCCCCCGCCCCCCATCTTCTTGTAATAAGGAAGAAACGCTGTCATGGGCCTGCTCCATCTTAAGTCTCTGGACAAGAAGTTTACCTGCTTAATCTCCCCATTCATACTATCTTTCTTAGACGCTGTTGAGTGCAAATTTGACTTGGCTGGATAAGCGTTCATTATATTTATATTTGTCATTGAATAGAGAACATAGAACTTTTTCATTATTTTGGTCAGTTATGTGCAATCTCTGCAACTCATCTATTTTCTTGTTCAAAGAGTCTACTATTGAGTCTTTCATTCTTCTTTTGGGAGACATGCTTTATGCATTCAACTCCACGGTAGCTCTCAGAGCTTCCCAGAAGAAGAAATCTGAGGTAACTGAGTGGTTTTTTGTGTGTGTGGAGTTAGAGATTACTGAATCGACTATGGGACAAAACTTTGCCTCTTTTAGTAGCAGTGGTTCCGCTTCCACCTTGAAGATTTTAATGATGTGTAAGAAGGGTCTAAGGCAAGTATAATGGGAGCATGATCTGAAATTGATATATTATCAGTAGCTGCTTCTAGGTATGCTGGAATTCTGAAGACACAAGAAAAGTCAGTTCTAGAGTAAGATAAATGTACTGTAGAGAAATATGTATAGTCATGCTTCTTGGGGTGTTTCAGTCTCCATATATATTTTAAATCGAATTCATTCATTAATGTAGTAGAACCTCAGAGTTACGAACTGACCAGTCAACCACACACTTCATTTGGAACTGGAAGTACACAATCAGGCACCAGCAGGGGGGAAAAAAAAGCAAATACACTACAGTACTGTGTTAAATGTAAACTACTAAAAAAATAAAGGGAAAGTTTAAAAACAAATTGACATGGTAAGGAAACTGTTTCTGTGATTGTTTCATTTAAATTAAGATGATTAAAAGCAACATTTTCTTCTGCATAGTAAAGCTGTTTTGAGTCAATGTTCAATTGTAAGCTTTTGAAAGAACAACCAAAACATTTTGTTCAGAGTTATGAACATTTCAGAGTTACGAACAACCTCCATTCCCAAGGCATTCATAACTCTGAGGTTCTATTCTAATGAGGGTTGGCCCCTTGTCCTTTGAGAGACTGGATTTGTCCAGATGTCTGTCTACCATAGTATTCCAGTAGCCTCTTGGTAGTGCAGAAATGTGTTTTTTTATTAGAAAGAATGTCTGCAATGTCTTTGAAAAATTCAGAATCCACTTGGTTTGTAAATGCTTCCTAGAATTAACTTTTTTGAGTTGAAACAGCCTTCAAAAAGAATGTATCTTCCCTCAGGATCAGACCAAGACTGTATATATTGAGAATTTATTTTTTTATGAAATAAGATGTTTGTGCCTCTGCTCTTAGAATTTAATGATAGATGAAACTCAACACCTAGCCACATCTTCTTGATTCCTTTGGCATCTATTTATGCTATATGAGTTTCCTGCAATAAAGCTACTTGGAACTTTTTTGACCTGAGGTATCTCAGGATTTTAATTCTTTTGGAAGGTTGATTAAGTCCCCTCATATTCCAGGAACATACTCCAAGAATATTCATGCAAAGTTTTAAATTGTATATTAAGACATATAACCTTATTCTAAAGATACATATTTCCCCACTGATACTGTAAAATCTCTAGGATCTGGTCTGTATTATACATATTAGATATTGGTTAGTTTTGAATGAATTTATGCCTTCAGTTGAGCCTCTAAGGGAATTAGGTATACAAAAAGATCTATAGTTAAATAATATCATGTGTCTTCCAAAGTATATTTGTAACAGAAAAGAAAAAATTAACAGACTTAAAACAAGCCAGGGTGGGCATGTTCAGATCCCTGATGGCTTCAGTTCCATCTGCTTTTCCCCTCCCTATATTATCTACTAATAGTCTAAACATTTCTACATGCAAATATATTTGAAGTCAAATATTACCCTGTAAACACTATTTGGTATTCAAAAACATGTATAATATATTTCTACCTACAGAAGGTCTTATGTATACATTCATAAACATATGTATATATACACAGACTGATCACTTGTAAATTTATAGTTGATTTGGTAAATCAAATATAAACTACTACCAAATCTAAATATGAAAAATACAACAATATAAAAAATTCATGTTCATAGTATGTCAAATGCCCTGCACAATTTGAATAACTAATGCTATTTAATGTTTAGGTTATAGTCTACTTTACACATCAGGAATATTTACTGTTCCAAGGGACGTGTGATTACCATAACATGACCTATCAGAGGCAGAGCTCTTCAAGAGATTCTGTCTAGCAATGGCACTGTAAATCCCAGCTTAGTGTTAAACTGTTGCTTTATGCATCACAGTGCTATTCAGTTGTTGTTATTGCTCAGTCCCAAAGGAGATCAAAGAAAAGTTCAACCTAGCTGGTTATCTTCTAGGAGTTAGAAGATTATATAAAGTGAATATTACCATATCTACATAGAAAACATAGGAAAACAAACTGATTTTTAAACTTGTTGAGGTATGCTTTTATGATTCTCAAATCTGGCCTCAGTCTCAGTCTTTGAAATATCTGCCAAGCTTCAGAGGAGGTTTTGCCAAATGCCCCCGGAGTCTTCTAAACCCATAGAGAAGGTGAATGTGTACTTGATGCTATATCTGACATTGGTCCCCCTCAAAATAATTTTTTATGCCATTGAATGCAACCCTCTTTTTGTTAATTTCAGCTGAGAAGTGAGGAAAAGGAGAAATTTTGTGACCTTTGTACATAAGGGTTTCAGTTTTTCTTGCAGCATTCATTAACATTACTTTAACATTGAACTTCAGCAGTTTGAAGATGATGGGTCTGGGCTTAGACTCCTGCCTTCTATTACCAGGCATTCAATGAGCCCTTTCAATGTCTAATGGGGGAAACTGGGGGGTCCAATTTAAGTTTGTCAGGGATCAGCTTCTGAAGAAAGCTGATAATATCCTTCTCGTTTAGCCCCTCAGCAATGCCCCAGAGATGAAGGTTCTTTCTTCAAGATCTGTTTTCTAAGTCATATTGTTTTTCTTCCCGTTTGTCTAATCTAAACTTGAAGGAGGCAGTTTCTTCTTTAATTTCACTGGTTTCAATGGCAGTTTTTTGTAGCTTATTTTCTAAGTGGGACATTCGGGATTTTACATGTTTAGAGAGTCCATGAATATCTTTTGAGATTGAATCTAGTCAGTCTGTGAGGAATTCTTTCAGTGCTGTAATGTCTGGGCTAGGTTCGACTGTAGCCTTGCAACCTCTCCCTTAAGCTGCTTAGGTGATTCAAACGTAGGTCTTTTGTTGCCTCTCATTCTTCATTGGAATTCATATTCAATAGTTTGAAGTTTATCCAGGGGTTTAATTTAAACTTTTATGTCAGAAATGTATTGTCAGTTTGTTAGGAAAGTAATTATCAGAGATGAATTAATACGTGGGAGTGAGGAGGTCTGGGACTAGGCAGCCATCTTCCACATGGGTACCATGCGACCTTAACCCAAGTTTTCTACGTAGTAGTTGTGATGAGTTAGAGCAGTAGCAATTTGTTATTCAGCACCCTTTCTCCCTAACAGTACCAAGAAGCAGTCTTTTGTCAATACTTATTTACACATTCACTTCCCTGCAGATATTGGTTCTGTTGATAATTTTCAACTGGACTGATGACTGCTTACCAAATCTGGGAACTAATGCTATTTGTGTGGTAGCAGAGTTGTGCCGAATACATAAACCTGTCACTTCTGTCAATATGGAGTGGCAGTGATATTGATCTCTGCTGAGGCTGAGTATTATCTCATTCAGACTGCAAAGTAAATGCCACAAGCATAGTTACAATCAAGGAATGGTTAAGAAGGCTAGAGACAGGAGAGAGGAAGTTGGGGAATTTCCTTATGTTTATGCATTAAAAAAAAATAACCTTGCGTTTCTAGTGAAGAGTGTTAGTTAGTGGCCAGTGGGTCTAATCCTGGATATCTATTTTATGGATTTGCAAGACACTACACTTCACTTGTTGTCTTCTTTCCAAACTGATGTTGGTAGTCAGAATTGAAAAAGGCATTAATTACCTCCAAGATTAGACATACCCTGTCTCCAAATTTTCACGATTGATCCAATCCCCAAAGAATTTTAGGTTGGAGAGTTTTTAATCTCATAATTTTAAAAGGATTTTTAACATACAGTAGTGTATACTTTTGTAGTGTTTTATGCATTGTTTTCTCAGTGTTATAAACAAATTGTGTGCTTTCCTATTGACAGCCTCCCATGTAATTGTTATCTCATAAATTTAGCTATCACAGACTTAGCCTACGTTTGTGTGGATAATTACAAAGTGGGATGACTTACCCAAACTGAGTATTGTGATTATTTTTAGTGTGCACAGTTAGAGTGTATGGAAAGTTCTTTCCAGGGAAGCAGTGTGGTCTAGTGGTTAGAGTAGACCATCAAGATGCTTAGGCTGAAATCCTGATCCCACTGACTTCATTAGAAAAACTCCACTAATGTCAGTGAGACAAGGATTTCAGCTTCGATTTCTGTTCCCATATCCACCACTTACTTGCTGTGTAGCTGGGAGCAAGTCATTTAACTCCTCTGTATCTCAGTTTCCTTTGTAAAATTGGAATAATACTCACCCAGCTTTTGTCAGTTGATTTCCTTCATGTTGCAATATGATTTTAAACAAAAAGCAAGTGGCCTCTATACAATGTGCTTTTAGATGCAGGATTATCATACAAACTGGGGAAACTAAAGAGTCTTTCACAAACTTTCACAAAAGTAGATCCTTTGGGATGAATAAAAAAATACTAACATTTCATATATGATTCACTGGAGCATTGCCCTTTGGGATGTGAAATTTGATAGGGTTTCCTCTGTGTAGCTAAATAAGTTCATGGAGATTTGGTAGCCTTTCATTGAACCCTTTTTGGACTTTGTACCCAGTGCTTCCCATAATATTTTGTAAAGTACACCTCTGATCACATTGAAACTTTTTTTCTTCCTTGTAACTCAGTTCTAGCTTTAAGTGCTCCTAGAGGTAAGGATTAGGATATTCTTGTATTACTTTTGTTTACAATCCTCTGTAGGAGATACACTATCACATTTTTAATCTTTTATGATGTAACTTCCCGCAGAGAGGAGTGAGGGTGGATTGTGTATCCTGCTCTTTTTGTGAGTGTGCCAGAGAGCTGTAAGCAGCTACAAATAGAGCCCTTTGGAGGCCAGCTCCCCGGTCACTTAGGATATGTCTACACAGGGATTACAAACTTGGTTTTGGCCTGGGTCAGCTGACTCAGTCTCTGGGGCTCAAAATTTGCTTAAAAGTGGAGAGAAATTGCTGAAAGTGGCTATCATGCAAGGGTAGAGGGTCCGAAAGCTTGGGTTCCAGCCTGAGTCTGAATGTCTACACAGTAATTTTTAGCCCCTCAGCCCAACCCCTATAAGCCTGAGTCAACTGACCCAGGCCAACTGCGGCTGTGCCTCAGGTCTTTTAACACTGTGTAGACATACCCTTAGATCACCCACAACACTGAGTGCAGTTAGAGTAGGAAGGAGTTAGGTTGCTTGATTGGGTTTGGAAGGGTAGAATGAATCACTTACATCTGTAGAGAGCCTGGTGAACTCAGGAGGTAATTAGCTCACCAACTGGAGAACCCAGGGAAAAAAACAAGCTGTATAAAAGGCTGACCAGGGAGCAGAGGTGGGCCTCCATCTAGCTGCTGTTACACTGTGTTACACTGGAAATAAAGGAAAAAACAATAGTTAACATATTTTTATAAGTTACTCCAGTGAGATCTGTGTGCCGTATGATTTACCAAGAGTGCTTATCAGCCTGGGTTTGGAGGCGCTGAAGGGGGAGTCTGTTCACAGTGTGGTGTTGGTTATTGATATCCTGCTGTTTCTATATGGATTATTGATTGTTTGGGTTGTCTGACGTTCTCCCATATGACATGTCATCTACTTTCATTTCTCTAATATAGGATAAAATTCTTCTAAACACAGAGAACCTGCATAAAACACTCACATCACCCTTTTTACTGAGAGCCAGTCTATCCCTTGTGGGAAGAGAAGCTAATATATGCTTAACTATCTAGATCCAATTACCACAGAGCCCGCAGAGAGGGCATAAAAGAGTGGGTGCTCCTCCAGCCACTAAACTGGATTGGAATCCATAGAGAGTCTGATGCAGCCCTGTCACCTGTGGTTTTCGTACTCCACCACAAGCCACAATGACACAATCAATTTCTGAAATGCAACCTTATATGCCAAATGTATGAACTTTGAAAGATTAATCAGCAAAGTGTTCCTTGGTTTATGCAGTGAAATAGTTTTCTTAAGCCAAAATTAGTGTCTGTGATAGAGTGTTCTCATACAGTGCCTCAACAGCATACACTGTACAGCACATTCAAGAAGGTGATAGTACATACAAGCAAATATATGTTTTATGAAGTACAGTACAACAACATATGTTTCTGTTCAGAGTGATATTAAATAAAATTTTCCAATAAATTGATTCAACCTGGCAACAGTGGCATATAACAGCAGCCAACCATATGAAAAGTAACAGCTGGTTCTTTTGTGGAAGATTACTTTTCATAATTTATCTCTTATGAACAACATGGGGAAAAACCATCATGGTGCAATTTACTGTATCCTGTACTTTATTTCACTAGATTTTATCACTGTTCAGTTCAATTCATATTTTTTCCATTGCAGTTTTATCATTCCTACTTTTTGGAACTGGTATTTTCTGTGGGATTTTTTCCCTGTGAATGAGCTGAAGTATCTGGGACCTGTTAGTGAGTGACATCTTGATAAGTATAGAAACTCCTGTGTAGAGAACCTGCAGGAGGCCTATATACCAATTAAATCCTCAAAATAAGGGTTAAGTGGAACTTAAGCAATGAACAGGCCTTGTACTCATCCTCTGCATGGAGTGAATTTCTGATACAACTATTTCAAGATTTTACCATTGCTCTGTACATTGTTTGCAGGGTTCTTAACAGTTGACCAAATCTTATCTGTGTTGTCACAGTGTGGATAGCAATTTCCAGCAATTCCTCCCTCCTTTTAAGCATGTATATTCCAACATGTGATTTATTATAACCACTGTTGGGCATTTTAGTAAGATTTAATTAATATTTTTCAATTTATTTTATATTTTGTTGTGAATGTTTATAACTTTGTGCAGAATTTAAAGGTATTTTATTTGTTCTTTAGTCTATTGAGAACTGCTCAAAGGACAGAAAAATGAACTTTCCTTGTAAGGATCTCAAAGTGCTTACAATAAACCTGGCAACACTTCTCTGCAGTGTTGGGGAAATTGAGGTTCAGAGAGTTGTGGCAACTTGCTCAAGGTCACAGCTTAAGTTTGCAGCAGTTCGTCCTTTGAGCAGTTCGTCCTTTGAGACATAAACTGTCCTTCTTCAGAATAAATAACACATTCATAACTGCTTCCACAACAAGTGATGTATACACGTACCTGAGTTGTTTTCTGAACTTGTTTTATATCAAATAAATATCTGGCCATTACTGTTAATTATGATAACATTTTTGCTTACTATGGAATGGGCCAACCCAGATGTCTTTGCTCAGTTTTGACTTAGCTCTTACTAAATCCATTTTTCACTGGCAGTTTGCATGAGGGAAGATTGAATAAAGAATTTAGTACAATATAAACACTCCTTAGTAGAGAGAGATTAGCTATTCCATTGCTCAGTTATCTTTCTATTTGTTTTAGTTCTTGATTTTTGAAAGCAGGCATCTACAATAATGTATACAGATTTCTGGATGAGCTAGAATATAGTGGATGTCTATGTTAATAAAACATTTTTATTCAGAAGCTTTAGTCAAAATGTTTTTTTCCCAATAAAAATATATAAAATGTGTCAGTTTCCCAGTCAAAGCAGCATGTTATATTTTGTAAAAGTCAATATATACGGAACCATATTGGTGAATTTAATCTACCGTGCTAGAAGATTAATAGATATATGCCCATTTTGCAGTAGTTTATCTAATGTATGTTGAGATTATAAAGAATATGTGTATACAAGAAAAAATTATAAAGAACATGTGTATACCCCTCCCTGGGAAGTAGTTGTTAAAGTATCACTTGTTAAACTTTCTCTCTTTTCCTTAAAATTGTTTTCTGTAGGTAGGAGAACAAAGGCTGTAATAATTGCCCAGTGTCATTTGGAATAATTTTGTCAGGAATATCCAGAAGAAAATCATGAGTTTGTTATTATACCTGAATGATGCTTCATGCACCTCCAGTTAAACTTTCTCTAATTTATTCTCTCTCGCTCTCTTTTCATTTCAGCAAAACCATTTGAAAATGGACAATATCTGGACATCTATGGAATTACAAGAGACCAGGCTGGGGAATATGAATGCAGTGCAGAAAATGATGTCTCAGTCCCAGACGTGAAAAAAGTAAAAGTCACAGTAAACTGTAAGTCCTGTTACTTTTTAATCACTAAATCCAGTGGAGAGGAAAACACAGCTGAGAAGAAAACAGACTACTCTAGTAAAGTGGCAACAAGCTGGTGAAATAGTAGCCCTTTTCTGTTAAAGTAGCGAAACATCCTGGACACTCATGGTCCGAGTTAATCCCACAAAAGGGAGACATTGTGGAATAAAGGTTGAAATTATCTATGTGTCCTCCAACCCTTCTGCAAAATGGACGATGGTAATGGTTGACATTTCACATTTGTTGCTTTTGTGGACATAAGTCAGATTCTGGGGTGGTGATATTTTTTCAAACTGGAGATTGAACTGTGTAATTCTCATTATTACTAATGGGACTGGAATCCCTGTATTTGGACATTGAAGGCTATATTCTTTTCTCAGAGTTCTTTTGCCACAGTGTTCTGTGGTTTAATTTTGCGCAGTTGTATAGTAATGTAGGAAGAAGAGATCATTTAGACTGATCTATCTCAGTGGAAGTATATTAAATAGAAGGTCTTATTATGATATAACCCCAGTACAAATACATGAGAAGCTCTGCTAGAATGCAATTATTTCATTAACATCTTAGTAGAGATGACTGATATCAATGGAAGTGCATAAGACTGGCTGTTAGATTTCTTTATATTCTGTCAAGTTTGTTCTTACATGGGCTTTTTTTTGTCAGTGGTTTGCTTTCAGATTAAGGCTACTCTACAGTTTAAATCAACATAAATTATGTCACTCAGGGATGTGAATTAGTCACCCCCTTGAGCAACAGTGTGGACAGTGCTATGTCAGAGGGAGAGCTTTTCCTGCTGGCATATCTACTACTGCTTGTGGGAGCTGGAGTAATTAAGCGACAGGATAGCTCTCTCCTGTCAATTTAGAGCAGTTACACTACTCTTTTGATTTGAAATATTACACTAATTATATGCTAGTAAAACTACATAACTTTAAGGGGAGGAAATGAGAATAAATTCTTCAGGTGAAACTACAAGGGAAATTTTAGGTAGGCTAAATGCAATTACTTAGATTGTAATTTGGCCAGGTCACCAGGATTAACACTCCTCTTCTCTTGAAAATTGCCTTGGGATCTTAAATAATTACAAGTTGCAAGGACTTTGGTTTATGTCTTCTTCAAAAGTTAGTGTCGCTAACAGCACAGTGCTTTTTAGCACCATGCTATGAAATTAGTTCTGTAATGATTCAGAGAGAGGAGTATGGCTGGCAGAATTGCTTATGCTACTAAATGCATTACCTGGGTTTTCCCTGGAGATATCCTATCAGAACACTGACCAGGCCTGAACTTGTTTGCTTTATGAAATGGTATGGCTGTAGGCTATTATGTGCTGGGACGTAGTAGATCAATGCAGTTGCCTTTTACCCATATAGGCTTAGTTGATTGTTTTATTCTTATCATTACAGGCAAGATACTGCCTCACTTAATCACATGGAGTAGTACTTACAATGATGTGAGAGAGTAAGGGAAGCAGAATCAGTGCCTTAGTAGGTTTTTTTACATGTCCCTAAATCACCAGAGGGTTTGGTACAATTGACCATAATTGGCAAACTCTCTGCCTTGGAGAGGTCCAGGGTTGAAATACATAGAAACGTTGATACATAGATCAGGTTCACATTGGTAAAACGATAATATGAGCAGAACTGTTTCAGGAAGCTAATACTGAGTCTGTCACACTGTACTCAGTGTTTCCTGTGTCCCTTGTTTCCATGAACATTTTGCTGAATGGACCCCAAATTTTGGAAAGTAAAAATAATTGTTTTAAAAATCTAAAATTAGTGTTATTTTTATGGATAACTATAATAGTTTTATACAACATGTAAGTGTACAGCATTGTTATTCTTCAGTGTTTTGTTATAATATAGTGTATTACAGTACAACTGCAAATCCTTACAATATTGGTCCTTTATCATTACAGTATTCTAATTGGCTTCACATCAATAAGGTTTGTAGAGTGGGGCCCTTATTTTGTGGAGTGACTTTCATGCAACCTGTGTCCCAGAATCTTTTACAGAGTTAAGTGAGCACCAAGGTGTATACTCAGCAGGTGCACTGCCCTACATCCCATGTACCCAAGGGGACATATTCTGCTGGTTAAGAGGCATCTCCAGCCCCAAGACCCCTTGTGCCTATGCCCCTTGTCACTGTTAGTCACATTCACACTTTCTCCTTGTTAACAGTACCTGGCAGCATTGTAGCGGTGCCCTCTCAGCCATCCTTGATGGTAGCTTCAGGGTTGCATTTTTGCCAAATAAACTTTGGTTCCTCACAGCGCTCCTCTTTCTTCCACCTCCTCTTCAAGAGCCACTCAGGTAAAGACAGAATTTTGCACCTAGAGGGAAGGAGGGAGCTGAGGTACAGAAGAGGGGCTTGGTGAGGCTGAAAGAGTTGTTTTAGCGAGGTGCTCAATAATAAATACTTTAATCCCTGTAAACTGTTATTCTGTCATGGAGCTCAGTGACACAAATGCCTCCAGTTTGACTTTGCCCCTTGATGGGGGTTATAGCCTTGTTAAGTACATCATTCCTTATACTGAGAGCCCTAATAGCTTCTCCAGTCTAATTTTTAGTCACTTATACACTTCCATTAATAATGAATATTTCGAATATTATTTTACACTTTGGCTACTTTTAAATATAAATATATAAAAATATAAATGTAATTTTTATTTAGAGCTACAAACTAATTATGTCCAGGATTAAGTGCTGGCCATTTTTATTTCTGTATGAACCTTTTTTTCTGCTAGAGAAAAATGAAATAAAACATCTAGAACAATCTGTCTTTATTTTTCCCACAAAGCAGCCAAATTGATTTTCTCCTGTTTCAAGTAATTTAGAAGAAAATTAACTTCAGCACTGAGAACCTGCAATATGTGCCAAACTTCAATTGGGATATTTACATAACCAGGAGCAAAGATTTTGGGGCTAGATCCTGACCTCTGTGCTCAGCTTTATACAAGTGGTCTCTGTAGAAGTTTGACAGTTAGACTGACCCCGGCTGCGGAGCACCACTAGAGTCACTCCACGTCTGTTGTTTCAGCCTTCACACTGCAGTTGCATCCAGAGTGCCTGTGTGCCCCTCTGCAGAGGATTTTGACCTGTGGTTCTGCTAGGCATGCCCTTGCCATGCCTCCAAACAGCCTTTTACTTCAAGGCAGCCCTCTGACATTACCAATGGCACATATACTGAAGGCAAATCTGGAACATAGGACTTGAAAGAGAGACAGCAAATTCATTCTTAGCCCCCTTCCACAGCTAGATAATAGAATTTTGGGAACTTTCTAGTAAAAGAATCTTTGGACCCCTGAGTGCAAATTACATTGTGAGCCTGTCTTCCCTGGTTCTAAGACAGTCTTTCTATTCTCCTCACAAGAATCAGAATCTCTCAGTCTCCTGTGGCCCCCTCCCTATCTTTCTCCCCCTTTCCCTCTGAACCACGCAGCCACATCTGTCTCCCTTACCTCAGGACTCCCCATGTCTTCCTCTCCTAGCAGCCTATCATTTCTCCTTTCTTCTCCTATTATCTGACCCCCTTTCTCGGTTAGAGGGGAAAGAAGGTGATCTTCAGAGCTACCTGGCCTCTTGTGATTCTCTAGGATGAAGAAATGGAAAGTGCAGGGGAAACTTTTGCTATCCCTCCTGCTATTGTTGTACTGGAGAAGAAGGGGACAGGGTATGAGGGAAATATCTGGCTCCCCAGGTTGAGGGAGGGTATTCTTCAGTCAGGAATTCTCTCCATGCTGAGCTATCCAAGGAATTAAAGATTAATTTTTAATTAAAGATTATGTCATGAGATGAAACCTCCAGGAATATGTCCAACCCAAATTGGCAGCCCTAATACAAGTCCAAGACTGCTGATGTACAGGACACAGAGTACGACTAGTCTAATCACTCATGTTTTTTGTCTGAGTGTGTAGGATGTTTGTGTACATGAGAGTTTTTGCTTGGGAGGGTATAATGCTAGTTTGAGAAGGAACTCTGTCATTTAATTTTGCTAATGAAGTTTTGTCAGTTTTTTGACATATACTTCCAGTGAACTGTGACTGTGTGTTTTGATTTATTTTGTTTTTGTTTTTTAATGTGATGGAAAGATTCTGAGGTATAAAGATACCTTGCAGTTACAGAATGTTAGCCATATGACTAACTCTGGGGTGGTTGTTTGCTTATGGTTACGTTCTTTTGAATCGTGATTGTGTTTTCCAAAATCAATGGTTTGATCAAGATGTGCTTGCGAGGGGCACTCACCCAGTTTCCTGGAGGAGCGCTCAGAATGTAACCTTCTGCCACGTGGAGACAGCAACAACAAGGGCTGGGTTGGCATGCCAGTTGGACCTTGTCCCTCTTCTTTAGACAGTGTTTGCTTATGTAAGCAGGGTCTGAATGAGCTCGCCCCTGACATCTAGTAATGAACTGGAGGAAAAGACTTCAGGAGCAGACTGTATTTGTGTGGACACACCTAGTCTGCCTAGGTCTTCAGCAGACAGAACTGCATTGCCAAAGTGATCAATTTTGGCCGATTTTGTGTTACAATTCACTTTGGTATTGAATACAGGGGTAATGAAATGTTGTTATCCTTATTGTATGACTAAAGGGCAGCAGAACGGTACTTAGCATGCCCTGATGGAGGGGGGTCACCCTAAACTGAACCTCACTTGCTAAACAGTGGGAGGGGAGGCCAAATCACAGTGAAAATGACAGAGGGTGGGGACAGGTGTCCTTACCTGATGCTCTGGACTGTGCCTAAAGAATCCTAGACAGTATTTGATCCTCCTCTTTCCCGTGTTTAAAGACACAGCCGATTGGACTCCATAGAGACTCCTTGTTTCTGTTCAGGGATTAGCGGAGCTGAAATCAGTGCGGAGCAGGTCCAGGAGTTCAACCTTAGACCTGGTGTGGGGTCAGTGTTTCAGTGAAAGACTGAGGCAGCAGCGGAGAGGATCTCATCACTAAGAGCTGTGCTACGTGCTGGAGCCTCAAAACACAGGGTCAGCAAAGTGGCAGCAGCGGTAATGGCAGTGGCACAGCTGAATGGTGGCAGAGAAAGCACCAGGGGTGGCAGCGAGCAGCCAGTGGCAGCAGCAGCCAGCGGCAGCAGTGAGCCGGCAGCAGCGGCCGTGGAGGCATTGCTCAAGGTGCCCGTCCCTTTTTGGGGTGCGAGGTGAGCCCATGTAACACACCAATGAACTCTGGGTCTTTGCTGACCCAGGACAGCCAGCCATGAGTGGGGTGCTGCCGAGGAAAAGGAGAGTGTCGTGTTAACGGTACATTTGCTAGCCAGAAACTGAGGCAAAGGACACTGCCCAACGTACTCTGGGATGGTTGTTTGCCCATGGTTACGTTCTTTTGAATCGTGATTGTGTTTTCCAAAACCAATGGTTTGCTCAAGCTGAGCTTGCGAGGGCACTCGCCCAGATTCCTGGAGGAGCGCCCAGAATGTAACCTTCTGCCACGTGGAGACAGCACAACAAGGGCTGGGTTCAACATCTAGGGATTTCTCTTAACAGTACAAACAGGACTGGCTGGAGCCCCCACCTAGTGATCTCAGAAAACTAATCAACACCCGTAGGTGCTTCTAAGAGGCAAGAACTGAGGCCTTGTCTATGCTACAAACTTAGGTTGACATAAGCCACATTAAGTTGATCTAATAATGTATGTGTCTACACTACCGCGTCCCTTCTGCCGACCTAAGTGCCCTATAAAGTTGACTTCTGTACTCCACCTCTGTGAGAGGCATAGCTCTTGCTTCGACATCCACAGGTCGACATGGGGATAGTGTAGACATTGTGTTGTGTAATTTTAATGAATTGGCCTCCAGGAGGTGTCCTACAGTACTCCGCTGTGACCACTCTGGAGAGCACTTTCAAATCCACTGCATGTCAGCCAGGTACACAGGAAACAGTTCCTCCCCTGTTAAAGCCCCGGAAACTTTTGAATGTTCATTTCCTGTTTGATCAGCATGGAGAGCTCGCCAGCACAGCTGATCATGGAGACTCAAGGCTGCAAATGCGCTTCAGCATGGAGTATGCAGGAGGTGGTAGATCTTATTGCTGTGTTGGGAGAAGAGTCTGTGCAGGCAGAGCTCCGATCCAGCAGAAGAAATGCTGACATCTATGCCAAGATTGCGCAGAGCATGAGGGAAAAGGGCTACACCAGAAGACAAGCATACCAGAAGACAAGGGAGGAAAACAGTTGTTCTGGTTCTGCCCCACAGACATGCTGCTTTTATGAGGAGCTGCATGTGATTCTCAGCGGTGACCCTACCACTTCCCCTAAAAACTCCATGGATACCTCCCAGGAGCCCTTGGCAACCTCAAGCAACAACAAGGAGGACATTGTTGATGAGGAAGAGGAGGAGAATGTGAGTCAGGCAAACGGAGGATCCATTCTCCCCAACAGCCAAGAACTGTTTTTAACCCTGCAGCCCATCCCTTCACAGGACCAGTTGGTGGTGGAGCATGATGCTGGGGAAGGCACCTCTGGAGAGTACACATTTCCAATCAAACTCTAGGGGTTACATGCTATTATTTTTTTATGTTTAATCTGAACAAAAAATAGGTGTAGTGGGTATTGGTGGCCACTCCAGCTACACAGAGGGTGCTCTCAGTAAAAGGCTGTTTATGTGCATGGGGATGGCCCAGGAATCCTCCATGGAGATCTCTAGGAAGCTTTCATGGAGGTACTCTGCAATCCTTTGCAGCAGGTTTCTGCGAAGGGCTGCCTTATTTTGCCCACCATGGAAGGACACTTTCCTGTGCCATTCCACTATTAACTCTGCTGGCACCATTGCAGCACACAGCATTGTAGCAAAACGACCAGGTCTGTACCCAGATGCTTGTAGCATCTGCGCCCTTGCCACCTCTGTTACCCTCAGGAGAGTGATATCGCATAGGGTCACCTAGGGGAAACAGGGGACGTTTTCAATGCTCACTCTTAAACCGCCAACGAGTAATCCGCCCGCCGTTTGGTGAAATCTGGGTCTCACAACCAGGCGTTCCCAAGTGTGCCATGGTTGTGGTTGGAAGGGATCACCATGAATTGCAAACAGCACTGAGGGGAAAAAGTGGAAGGGTGGCGACTTCCTGTTTGTCTCCCTCCACAAGCCGGTGCTGCTTTTGTAAAAAAACAAACTATTTGGGGGGCTTTACACTGGTGCCTGTCGTCAAGTACTATCCAGGTTGCTAGGGGTAAGGGGGCTTTTCTCCAGTTCGAACCTGTGATCCCAAGGATGTCCTCCACAAGACCTCTCACCCAGGCCCTGGAGCCTTACTCACCATGGCTGGAGCAGCAAACTTACTCTTGCAACAGCCAGCGGTTGTGATTACATTGTGACTTGCAGTGAAGTGTATTGAGGGGTGTTTTTTTATTTAAAAGACATTAACCTTGCACCAGAAACAATGTATGCACTGTCAGTGCTACTCTTGTGCTTTGCATTCCTTGCAGCTGAAACCTTGTCAGTCGGTGCATCCTCCACACGAGGACAGCGACTTTCCCAGATTAGAAGATGGGGAAAAAAGACTCGGGGGGACATGTTCAATGAGTTAATGCACACCTCCGAGAGTGACAAGATGGAGCTCAGAACATGGAGGATTACCCTGTCTGAGAACCTGGACTTGGACAGGAAGGACAGGAGAGCATGCAGGGAACAAGAGCATGCCATGCAGGAAGAGAAGGTGCGGATTATGAAGGAGCAATCAGATATGTTGAGGCATCTGGCTGAGGTTCAAGAAAGGCAGCTTGATGCTAGAGTCCCTCTGTAGCCTATGCTGAACCTGCTTCCATCATCACCCAGTTCTACATCTTCCTCCCCCAAACATCCTATGAAGTGTGTGTGTGGGGGGAGAGTTTGATATCCCTTGTACCCAACACAAGGAGAGGGTACAAGGACTAGAAGGTGTCCATTCCCACACCTTCGATTGTTATTGGAGTGCATCTGTAAGCAAACTTTCTTTGTTTCTCCCCCCACAGTGTTATAAGCCCTTTTGCCCCAGGTTATCTTACTTTTCTTTGCTGTCTCTGTGTGTTTGTATGCATAATAAAACTTAACAGATTGAGGAGAAAAGGCTCTTTATTCATTCAACACCCGGTGGTTAGTGCGGGTAGAATTTACAGGGGATAAAATGCAATGGAGGGGACAGTTTGGTAAGGAACAATGGATAAGTGTCACATTATTCTGGCTCATTGCTGAAACTGGTTCTCAAAGTCTCACGGAGATGCAAAGCCTATCTATGTGCTTTTCGTATTGCCATGGTGTCCGGCTGCTCAAAATTGGCTGCCAGGTGATCTGCTTCAACCTCCCACCCCAGCAGAAACTTTTCTCCCTTTGTTTCACAGATATTATGGAGCACACAGCAGGCAGCAATAACAGTGGGGATATTGCTTTCACTGAGGTCTAACCTAGTAAGAAAACAACATCAGCGATCTTTTATAATGACAGGTTTCAGAGTAGCAGCCGTGTTAGTCTGTATTCGCAAAAAGAAAAGGAGTACTTGTGGCACCTTAGAGACTAACAAATTTATTTGAGCATAAGCTTTCGTGAGCTACAGCTCACTTCATCGGATGCATCCAATAAAGTGAGCTGTAGCTCACGAAAGCTTATGCTCAAATAAATTTGTTAGTCTCTAAGGTGCCACAAGTACTCCTTTTCTTTTAGCGACCTTTTAAACGTCCAAAGGCACAGTCCACCACCATTCTGCACTTGTTCAGCCTATGGTTGAACCAGTCCTTATTGCTGTCCAGGCTGCCTGTGTATGGCTTCATGAGCCATGGGAGCAAGGGGTAGGCTGGGTCTCCCAGGATCATAAATGGCATTTCAATATCACCAGTGTTTTTTTTTTTTCAGTCTGGGAAGAAAGTTCCTGCTTGCAACTTTCTGAACAGACCTGTGTTCCTAAAGATGTGCACATCATGCACCTTTCCTGACCATCCCGCGTTGATGTTGGTAAAATGGTCCCTGTGAGCCACCTGCGCTTGCAACACAATTGACAGGTACCCCCTTCGTTCTGTGTACTGTTTGGCAAGGTGGTCTGGTACCAAGATAGGGATGTGCATTCTGTCTATCGCTCCACCGCAGTTAGGGAACCCCATTGCGGCAAAAACCATCCACTACATTCTCACGTTGCCCAGAGTCACTACCCTTCTTAGAAGAAGTCTGTTAATGGCCCTGCAAATTTGGATCACAATAGATCCCATGATAGACACTAAACTGGGATGACACTAAACTGGGAGGAGAGGTAAATACGCTGGAGGGTAGGGATAGGATACAAAGGGACCTAGACAAATTGGAGGATTGGGCCAAAAGAAATCTGATGATGTTCAACAAGAACAAGTGCAGAGTTCTGCACTTACGACGGAAGAATCCAATGCACCGCTACAGACTAGGGACCGAATGGCTCGGCAGCAGTTCTGCAGAAAAGGACCTAGGGGTTACAGTGGACGAGAAGCTGGATATGAGTCAACTGTGTGCCCTTGTTGCCAAGAAGGCCAATGGCATTTTGGGATGTATAAGTAGGGGCATTGCCAGCAGATTGAGGGACGTGATCGTTCCCCTCTATTTGACATTGGTGAGGCCTCATCTGGAGTACTGTGCCCAGTTTTGGGCCCCACACTACAAGAAGGATGTGGAAAAATTGGAAAGAGTCCAGCGGAGGGCAACAAAAATGATTAGGGGACTGGAACACATGAGTTATGAGGAGAGGCTGAGGGAACTGGGGATGTTTAGTCTACGGAAGAGAAGAATGAGGGGGGATTTGATAGCTGCTTTCAACTACCTGAAAGGGGGTTCCAAAGAGGATGGCTCTAGACTGTTCTCAGTGGTAGCAGATGACAGAACAAGGAGTAATGGTCTCAAGTTGCAGTGGGGGAGATTTAGGTTGGCTATTAGGAAAAACTTTTTCACTAGGAGGGTGGTGAACCACTGAAATGCGTTACCTAGGAAGGTGGTGGAATCTCCTTCCTTAGAAGTTTTTAAGGTCAGGCTTGACAAAGCCCTGGCTGGGATGATTTAATTGGGGATCGGTCCTGCTTTGAGCAGGGGGTTGGACTAGATGACCTCCTGAGGTCCCTTCTAACACTGATATTCTATGAGTCTATGATAGATTTACTCACTCCAAATTGATGCCCCACTGACAGGTAGCAGCCTGGCGTCGCAAGCTTCCACAGAGCTGTCACCACTCACTTCTCAACTGTCAGAGCAGCTCTCATTTTAGTATTGTTGTGCTTCAGGGCTCGGGAAAGCTCTTTACACAGTTCCTGGAAAGCATCCTTATGCATTCGAAAATTCTGCAGCCACTGCTCGTCATCCATAGCTGCATAACAATGCAGTCCCAGTCAGTGCTTGTTTCCTGGGCCCAGAAACAGCACTCAGCCATGTCAAGGTGATGCGTGACTGTCGTCAACAACTGCAAATTGCTCTGCTCTATGTCCTCCAGCAGGGCTGCTTGCATGGCATCACATTGTTCTGTGCAGCGGCTCCTGTATCGGCTGTGTAAATACTTCAGGATGAGGCATGAGGTGTTTGTAATGCTCACAACAACAGTGTACAGTTAGGCGGGGTCCATGCTTATTGTGCTATGGTGTCTGCGCAGGTAATCCAGGCTTGTGAGAAAGGCTTGATTTGTTTGCCATTGATTTCAGGGAAGGAGGGACATAAGTGCATCATAGGGGGCTAATGCCATGTTCCCATAAAAACCCATACCAATGTTTTGGTCCCATAAGATGTTGCAAGCCCAACCCAAAATTCCACTCAGGTTCGTGCACTGTGGGATAGCTAGCCATGTGTCAATGCAAACTCTGCTGGTAAGGATGCACTCCGCTGACACAAGGAGTGTAGTGTGGACATGCAAGATCAACTTGCTTAAATCAGAGGCTCAATGTTGATTTACATGAAGTCTACTTAACTTTGTAGTGTAGACATGACCTGAGTCTCTGTATAACAAAATACAACTTTTATTACAGGGGAAAGGGAATCTTCAAACTCTGCTTCCCCTTAACTTTGCTGTAGGCTTCTTGGGTCTGCATAGGGCCCATGCTGAGTATGTTATCCCTTCGATAATTTTTTCTGAAGAAATGGCAAAACCAAGATTCAGGTACAAGATGAAACAGCTTGTGCATATGAAAAACTTGTAAAAGTCAGCTAATTGTTATACATTTTTGTTGGTCTCAGTATGTAACTTGTCCACTAGCCAGCTGAACTAAATGCAGAAACACTCCCAACATCTGTTCCATACCACAACACTTATTCAGTCTGACTAGGCAGAAGAATGACTTATTATATTCAGGAGCATTTCAAGATAAAACTCACTTACATTAGAAAAGCATAAGCACCCTGTAGTGATCAAACTGCTGTGTATATTTCATTCACATTGAATTTTAAATGTAAAATTACAGTTGGGTAGAGAATACTGAAATACTAAGCACTTAATTCTCAATTGTTCTGAGTGTGAGCTGAGTCCTGGGGCTGCCTGGGGGTCATGCTAGCATAAGGGATTGTTCCATCAGCTCAAGGGCATTAGAGTACAAAATCCTCTAAGCCCACCTTTTACACCTCCATTTGGTCTTCTCTCAGCTTCCATGTCTGCTCCTGAATTCCTCATACACAGCAGGGGAAACTGGTGTGCAAGCTTTACACCACTGCTGGATTCCACTACAGAGAGGACTCTCCAGCTGCCCAATTATAGCAGCTTTAAATTCTCTTTGTGCCCTGACTTAACCAGGGCTGAGAATCTGGCCTGTAATCAGCCTAATTACCACTCAAAGAGTAAAAAATGCTTCGCAGTGAGGTGTCTTCCATCAGGCTCTCATTGACTATATGGGCCTAATCTGTGTTCTGTTCACTGCATGAGGTCCATGAAGTGAGGAAAGCACAGAGTTTAGGAATATTCCCTAAACTGCTAGATACATGGGAGATAGTGCGACAACCCTGGCGTGGGTTGACAGTGGGGTTTGAACCTAGCACGTACATCTACAAAGCACAGATCTCTGTGCCTCTCGAGCTAAAGCAGTAACCTGGTAGCGGTAATAGATTGTTAGTCTCTCTATGAACTAACCACTAGCTAGGGACACAACATATACTGTGAAAACATGTTACATATTCCATCTCTCTGGGGAAACTTCTCTTGAGGTCCACAGGATTTAAAGCCCCATGCTTCGGCAGCATTGTCAAACACCCCCATATGGACTTAACCTTAGATATTTTACAACAATAAAGCATAGATCTCTAGCACTGAATAGAAAAGAGTAACTCCACTAGCTGATGATAGTAATCTTCTGTGGCCCAGGCACACTGTACAAGCATTTTACAAAACCATGCCCCACACACCAGCAGCTAGAAGAACCACTCTTTCCCCTCTCACAAAGAGAGGCCTTCTCACTAACTGTCTCAGCAACCAGGAGGGTTTACACAGGGATTGCACACCATGCCTGCTAGTAGTCATGGGAGGGGGTAAGTGAAGAGCCACTTAACCACTGAGGGCTAGATTGTGAAATTACAATACATGTTTGTCATTGCACTGTGTAGGTCAGAGCAATGTGAGTTCCAGCCAGAGAACAGAGTAGCCTTTGCACGTGACCTTTCATAGCACATTCCCTACAAGAAATGTGGAAATGGCCAGTCACATTCCTGTGAAGTAGTGCAGAGTTTGGAACTATGTTTTTACATTCTCAGAGCATTGCTGAATAGCCACCCACAACAGCATGCTGAGATGATTTGTAACATAATTCCACTGGTGGTGTTCCAGTTGGGTCACACTGTCCGTTGCAAGGGCATCACCATTCCACCTCATGCTAGCTGACACCATCAGTTCTGTCACAAGTATCAGATGCTGAACTGAGACATGAGTGGATGCAGCTAATAGCAAAAAGATGATGTCCAACACTGTCTGCTCCTTACCCCAGCTTAAAAGCCTGCCTGATGGATAAGGTACATCAGCTAGGCTGGTTGTATAGAGAATGCTCAGACCTGCACACCCCATACTACTCAGGGCTGCATCACAATCTGTGCAAGACATTTATTTGCCTGTATTTGCATACTGTTCCCTAGGCTCTCATATTGGCCTCAGAGATGCCTGCAGCTGGAAGCAGAATATCACAATTCCTTTGAGTGTGCAATGCTTGCCCAGAGAGGTTTACTACACCTGGCCGCAAGGATTCCTTCTCTAGGCATCAGTACTAGCTGGGTAGCCTGGTTTATAATCTAGCCCTGAATGGAGTTTCAGTTGCATGGTCAACACAGTGGAATGTCAGGTCTTCATTTCCGTAATCGGTTTGTGGATTTCTGCAGTCATTTAATGATGTAATGGCTCTTCAGCTCTTAGAGACTGAATACCACTATATTAAGACCAGTTTCTTATTTTTATGTGAAAATAATTACATTAAATATGTATTGAAAATTAAATCTGTAAGGTTTTTAACAAAAGAATCATAGAAATTGAAGATGGAAAAGCCTTCTGATCATCTTGCCCACCCCAGGCCAGTGTAGGATTGTTCTTAATGGTGTGTTCTTCAGTCTCCTTTTTTCTTTTCTTTTTTCCAAATATACACTGAATAAAATATTCACTTTTGTTAGAAAAGTGAACAAATGAAGATAAAAGCCTGCCTTCCTCTTCTTTGTATCCTTTCTACTATTGAAAAATTCTCATATACAGTGTGGCAAGAGACCCTCATATAGTACAGTATATTGTCTGTCGAATCCTGCCCCTTAGATCCCAGTGTAGAGTCACTTGTGCACCCAAGTTCTGTCTGATATTGGAGAATAAACTTTATTGCCTCTTCCACTAGATGAAAAGAATTTTTTGGAGTAAACTGCTGTATTAACAAGAGGAGAGAGACCAACTGGCAAAAATATTATAGTCACTTGGCTCAGTGATCTGGAAATTATATTATCATTTACCACTCCAGTGCCTTTGGACATATTGGATTGGATTCTGATGTCAGTTACACTGTAGTAATTTGGGAGTAACTCCATTGGCTTCAGAGGCGTTACTTCAGATTAGCAGAAGCATAACAGTATGCACTCTGTTCCAATGGCATTGATTCTACAATTGTAATTAAAGTAGGTATAAATGTGGATAGATGGGCAAGGATATATGTGCAAACCTTGATTTTTCAGTCAGGAAAATGCAACCAACAGCAACTCTAGCAAGACACATAGTGAACTCCAACCATACAAAGCAATGATTATCTGATGAAAGTGTAACTCAAGGTGGTTTAGTATCGCTTAGTTCTTTAAAAACCAGATGAGCATTAAGAGCACAGCTCGGGGTGGAAGGGCAGGATGGAATAGAGGGAAATACTTGAGGGAGCAGCATACTGCAGTTATCAGTAAAGGAAGGGTTTGTGTTTGGGAAAAAACACAATAATTTTCCTAATCTACGTTTGGTATTGGAGGATGTCTGGTTCTGTTAACCCTATTGATAAAATTCGTCCTTTGTTGGCTCACTGGTACCTCCACTTCTATTCTGCTCATCTGCCCATCCTAATACTTTGCTGTGGCTGTGTTTCTGGTACATGATGTGTTCTGCTAATCTTCTACCTAATTCTCGTGGGTTTTTAATTTGGCTGCATTATTTACCTTCCAATTCAGCTCCTCAACAGATCTTTACTGTGTGGGTGTGGCCAGATTACCAAATAGTACTCTAGGGACGAATGACCCAATTTTAGCCTTTATATCTCACAAGATTTTTACTTGATTACTCTGGGACAAGGTATACAATAGGTGCATGCTCTTTTTAGAAGTAACGCAGCCTCTTGCATCCTCTGTTTGGCTTTGCATTTTCCCTTCTAAGCTTTTCTGATCTGCTGATGTACACTGGATTGATTTAAGGTTCAAGTGATCTTTATTCCATCTCTGTATTCTCCTTGCATATCCTCTTGCATCACGACTTTAGTGTGTTTTTTCCAAAACACTACACATATAGACCTTTGGCCATATAGTATCACGATTATCATGAACAGGTTAATGTAAAAAATATATAGTCAAAAGAAGTAGTCAATATTTTCCTATTAATTAAAAGTTTACACTATTTACTGCAGATCTAGTAGTTGTTGAATAAATCAGGTTTTTACTATGCCCTGTAATATATGGTTGCAGTGAACCCTGAATAGCTATGCTGCATAGGAAACAGGCATATTTTTGAATATGGATATTCACTGCATATAATAGCTGCTCAGTCTTCCAAATATGTACAAGAAAATTATGTGGTTTCAATTAGTTTTTGATTCTAAAGTTTCCAGGCTGGATTACATCCAACCAGACATAAACAGCAATTTGCTGTCTGCCCTTGTACCGTAAATATTATAACTTTGTAACCTTTTTTTCTTTGCAGTGGTGTATTGCATAAATTATTTTTCTCTTTAATATATGTGTGTCTCTCGTGCTCTCTTTAGAAATGATGGTCACAGAATTCATGACTTTTTTGCGTGTGCTCAGTGAAGAAAGTGTAATGAAATCTTAGCATCACGTAGTGTGGTGATGGTAGTTTCCAAGTAAGGAATACATTTCCAAATTGAGCTAAAATAGATAAGATATAATCCAATTTCACTTTACCAGTAAATCTTATTCACATTTTCCATTACATTTTATAAGGCAAATACTGATTTACAGATGATAATCTTGAGCCCCCTTTTGGAACAACTAGAATCTTGGATTAACAAGATTTTAATACGTATTCTGAAAGCTGGTCTGTAGTTATACATACATTACTGCAGCTTCACTAACTCTTGTCTGTTTTATAAATGAAATACTTAAAAAAAAAATAGAAGCAGTTGCTAAATGCTGAAATCCCTAGAAGCACTGAGGTCATGCTGAGAAGATGAAGAATGAGACACATGCACCATGAAGCAAGCTTTTATTTTAATTTATGTAAAATTGTCAATTCCCTAAATTAATGAATAGCAAATGTGAACTTTTAAATGGACTTGCATTGCAGAATTTCTGTTTTTAGCTGCCTCTTGTAAATTATACTAAAGGTCTGTTCTGCTGTAGCTGTAAAATAAACAGTTTGCTTCAAGCTAGACCATGTGGATTTCACCAAGTAAGAGTCCACTAGCCTTCTAAAAGAAAATGCAACTATTAAACTGAAAATAAAGGATAAGATTGTTAATTTAAATGTAGCTCTTATTGGTCTTGTGCTACAGACCAAGCGCTAGATTCACTGGTGCTGGGGCAGGGTGGTGTAAATTACACTTCCCTGCACCAATTTAGCCTCCTGACCCCTGGAAGGTATTTAACATAAGGGAGGGAACTTATGGACCTGCTACCTACTCTTTCCCCCTGGCTTTCGCCCAGAGGTTGGGGGGAGAATAGATATCTTTAGTTTTTGACCAGTGCTCCAAAGGAGTTCTGCTGGTACTGATTGCTTAAGGGGTTGTTCTGAGTTAGCACATCTTCAGACAATGTCCCCTTCCCAGCCAGCAACGGTCTACCATTGTCGTTCCCCATTAATAAGAGAGGGGAGTTTGCAACTACTTTTCAGTACTGCAACCTCCTCCTCTGTTGGGCTTCCAACGTGAGGAGCCTGCACAGCGTAAGCTAAGCAAATTGGTGCTGTTTGTTAGTTGCATAAGTCATGTGGTATTGTTTCTCTTCTCTGATTGGATGACTTACACAACTAACCAGCAGCTGGAATTTTCACTTAAGTCATTCAGAATTCACTCTTGCCAAATATTAGAATATTTAAGCTTAACATTTCCTTTTAATGACAAGTAGGAGATTTGCTAAATATTCATAGAAAAACAAACACAAGGGACATGAACACAACAAAAGTGAATGCATTTAAAGTTTTGATCAAGAATTTACATAAATATTATTCTAATATTCAATCTGCTCTAATAGTGACTGTTTTGGTTGATTTCTACATGTATAATTTCCAATTTGATTTGTTGCTTATGTACATTTTGTACTATTTTAAAGGCAAATTGAAATGAATAGACAATATTATGCCCAGGGGATGGACTTCATCAACCTATTAGTCTTTTCCATCTCTGCTGTGATTCTTACCACAGTAAAATCCAATGTAATGTTTTGCTTCCCTAATGCTAAGAAGTTAATTAAAGAAAACAAAAATATGTAGACACTGTCATTTAATTTTCTGTTTTATTTCTGATATAATGGTTCACTAAGGATTTGATTCTGCTGCCACTTTTTTTTAAGTCAATGAGAGATTTGCATGGTTTTGCATAGGAACAGGATAGGGTCCTTAATCACTTGAATTTTATTTTAAATGTTTGTTTTTTCTTAGATAGTTTAGGTTTTTGCAGAACAGCTTAACTCATTAGCATGTCTTAGAAGTCTGCCTCACTGTTGCTATGGCAGTTTGCATAATATTATCCATAATGCTCTAATTTTACTTTGAAATCAGACATACTGTACAAGTCACTCTAACCTAATTATATCTGTAACCTTAAAACTACTGTGGAAGAAATTATACTGTAGTGTTTGTTGTGCCTCTTACTGTCTAGACATTTCTCACTGTCCTTACTCTTTTAGAAGGTGTGTTACTTTAGAACTGTTGTTCGTATTGACGCTTGGCAAAATTAAATTTTTATCCTTTATAAAATCGATATTGATTTTTAAACATTTTTAGCAATTTAAATGTTCGTAGTTGTGCAAAATTATGGGGTGAAGTGGCAGGCAATAGGGACACTAGACAGTCATTATTTAATGTCCATAAATGCAGAGATTGAAAAAGTTAAAGCTTTATAACTATTAAAACACAAATTGTCAATATCACATGTCAAAATATACTAAAGTAAATATCCTTAAATGAAATGCTCAAGCAGCATTTTTCTTACTTTGCCTATTTGTAAGTTTCTGTTATCTATGAAAATATTTTGTGTGTGTGTGTGTGTGTACAATGAAATCAACATTTGTTAACATTTGCGAATAAAAATCTAATCTTTCCAAGTCTATTCACATTTCATATTAAAGAATTACAAATCACCCACTTGGATTTCATTAACTAAATGCTTAATTTTGGACTATAAGGTGGATAGAAAGTTGGCTAGATTGTCGGGCTCAACGGGTAGTGATCAATGGTTTCATGTCTAGTTGGCAGCCGGCATCAAGTGGAGTGCCCCAAGGGTTGGTCCTCAGGCCGGTTTTGTTCAATATCGTCATAAATGATCTGGAGGATGGTGTGGATTGCACCCTCAGCAAGTTTGCAGATGACACTAAACTGCGAGGAGAGGTAGATACACTGGAGTGTAGGGATAGGATACAGAGGGACCTAGACAAATTAGAGGATTTTGCCAAAAGAAATCTGATGAGGTTCAACAAGGACAAGTGCAGAGTCCTGCACTTAGGACGGAAGAACCCCATGCACCGCTACAGACTAGGGACCGAATGGCTCGGCAGCAGTTCTGCAGAAAAGGACCTAGGGGTTACAGTGGAAGAGAAGCTGGATATGAGTCAACTGTGTGCCCTTTTTGCCAAGAAGGCCAATGGCATTTTGGGATGTATACGTAGGGGCATTGCCAGCAGATCGAGGGACGTGATCGTTCCCCTCTATTTGACATTGGTGAGGCCTCATCTGGAGTACTGTGTCCAGTTTGGGGCCCCACACTACAAGAAGGATGTGGAAAAATTGGAACGAGTCCAGCGGAGGGCAACAAAAATGATTAGGGGACTGGAACACATGAGTTATGAGGAGAGGCTGAGAGAACTGGGATTGTTTAGTCTGTGGAAGAGAAGAATGAGGGGGGATCTGATAGCTGCTTTCAACTACCTGAAAGGGGGTTCCAAAGAGGATGGATCTAGACTATTCTCAGTAGTAGCTGATGACAGAGCAAGGAGTAATGGTCTCAAGTTACGGTGGGGGAGGTTTAGGTTGGCTATTAGGAAAAACTTTTTCACTAGGAGGGTGGTGAAACACTGGAATGCATTACCTAGGGAGGTGGTGGAATCTCCTTCCTTAGATATTTTTAAGGTCAGGCTTGACAAAGCCCTGCCTGGGATGATTTAGTTGGGGATCGGTCCTGCTTTGAGCAGGGGGTTGGACTAGATGACCTCCTGAGGTCCCTTCCAATCCTGATATTCTATGATTCTATGATGCAACAAAAAATAATTTCTCAAAAGTGAACAATATGTATAAAAGCTTCCAAAAGGCTACTTCACAGATCTGTCTCTGATGTTCTGCAGACTTTATTAGACACTGGTGCACAATAGAACATTAGTCACAACAATGTACCAACTTTTTCTGTTTCCTGTAACTTCTAATACAACCTACAGGAAAAGCAATGGAGTCCAGTTTAGCTGGTATGTGTTGTATGTGTGATAAATAACCCTGATCATGACCACCTATAGACATGAAACCACATATCTATAGCTCTGACAGAAGTGAAAAGGAGTTGCTGATATTCTCAGTGTATTGTACTTTTTTTTTTGAGTGAGATCTATATATACCACATTTTCATGATTTCCTTCCCCCACCCACATAGAATTGCAGTTATGACTTGAAATAACTGTTCGGAAAAAGATATTCAAACCAAAAACATGTGTATGCAAAGTATTTTCGCAAAACACAATTTCACATTTTTCCCATCTATGGTTCAGGGCATTAGAGGACAACAAAATTAATTGCCAACCAGCTCTAAGGTTCTTGCTACTCCCATGTGGTCCATCTCATCATGGATTCCTTCTAATTCCCAGTCTCTGACTGTAGGGAATCACTAGCTGTCCCAACTCTTCTCTTTTCCTCTGGACCTTCCTGTACAAAACCCCATCTGACAGGAGAAATCATTCTTGCAAATATAGATGGGTCTTTCATTTCTCATCCATCTCCTCATTCTGACTTGGTCTGTGACCTGATGCCAGAATCACATGTGCTATATACTTACCACATCACTGTAAACCTTTCCTGTCAATGGAAATAGAATCTTGGGTGCTTTATCTTCCGGGCCATGGACTTGGAGAGTTTGAAACTTTTGCAGCATGCTGTCCTCGTCACAAGGCAGAACCTTTGTAAATCTTGTAGCTCACACTGCTAATTATTCTCCAGGATTATCATTCTAAAATTTAATTTGTACTCCATTGGCCTACATGATTATTTTCTGGTTGGCCTCTTCACCCACATACTCTAGTAGGCAGCTCTGGTTCTTGGCTTTTCATTTGTAGTGCCCTGCAAATCCATGGATATCCGCTACATATCCCATTTCTTTTCTGATTTAGAATGCTCCTCCTTGATAGAACTAACTTCAAAAAGAATTCTGCACAGAAAATGTTTCTCTGTTGGCCATCTGAATTAACATCCTTGATCTTGAGCATGATTAGCAATGCTACTTGTCAACAACTTCGTAAAAACTGATCTTGTATGTGAATCTAATTCTGTATTTTTTTACTCCCTTAAACTCAACAATATTGTGGGCTAATGGATGTAATCTGCTCAGGTACACAGAAGGTTGTTCTATTATATGTTGATGAGTTTCAGAAAACTGAGTCTTAAACTCTGATACACTCACTAAACTCCCATGGACCTTTTGTAGAATCCTAAAACAGTTTCTAGCACTTGCCTTGGTACCAACTTATAAGGGTATCTGTAGTGCAAGGGGCAGTAAACTCTCAGATTCTCAGGGTGCAATCCATACCAATGCGGGGTGGTGTCATCACTTGCCCTGCAATTTTGGGTGTCTCTCAGCGGTTTGCTCTTGTAGCTCCCAATATGGACTGCTCACAAACAGCCAAATAGCATGCAGGTCACAGTGTGAGTGTCTGTGTATAGTTACAACTCTGGTCTAGCAACTCTTATCCCAGCAGCCTGTCGGCAACACACCAGCCCCACGCTGGCTTCCAGCAGCCTTGGTTACTACCTTCAGGGTGATCCCAACACATTCCCAGTCCCGAATTTTCCCCCCCCAAATGTATGTTGCACTGTCCAGCTCTCTCCTGACAGTTCAGATATTAAAAGTCAGTTGTCCCTGTAAGGGGTCAATATACTACTTGAACTGGAGTTACCCAAACAGTTCAGTTTTAATACAACACTGGATTAGTTTTGAGTTAAAAAATAAATAAACAATAACTAAAACAAGTTTATTTATTGTGAGTATAGGTATTATAGTCAGAAATGGTTACAAGAGAAATAAAGATACAACACTTTCCATTAGCTGCAACTTAAACTAGACATGGTTCAAGGTAAAATTCTTACCACAGGTTCCCAGCAACACTGATGACCAAATTTTCAGGTCAGGATCTCTCACATCACCACATGTCTGGGTCCTTTGTTTTCTTAGGTGAAAGAGACTGAGAGAAAGAGAGGTGATTGGGTGTTTTTGCCCCCCACTTTTATACTCCAGTAATCCTTTGGAATGCATTTTCCTGACAGTTATCCCTGGATAAAGTTACTTCCTGTTGTGAGGAAGAAGGCATGGAGTCTCCTGGTGAAAGAGGTTCTGTGTGGTTGTTTGCTAAAATGCTGATCACTTTGCTCTGCCCCCTTTTGTTGTCAAAGACTGGCCACTTAACAGCTGAGTGCCCATCAACTTTGACATGTGGCTAGAGTTTCCATTGTCTTTGATAAACCAGTTTACCCACTCCCCAAACCTGTCTGGTAAACACACTGAGTCATAATTTCAGTTTATGTTCATAACTCTTAATACACATTTTGTATATACATTTCACCATGATATTACTGACCAGTGAATTATTAGTTTTCAAATGATACCTCACCTGGCATATTTTGTACAGTGGTGTATAGGGTGTGAATACAGGTTTCAAGGTTCCTTCCCCATTCTGAACTCTAGGGTACAGATGTGGACACCTGCATGAAAACCCCCTAAGCTTATTTTTACCAGCTTAGATTAAAACTTCCCCAAGGTACAAACTATTTTACCTTTTGCCCTTGGACATTATTGCTGTCACCACCAAGCGTCTAACAGATACATAACAGGGAAAGAGCCTGCTTGGAAATTTCTTTCCCCCCAAAATCCTCTCCAAACCCTACACCCCCTTTCCCGGGGAAGGCTTGATAAAAATCCTCACCAATTTGCATAGATGAACACAGACCCAAACCCTTGGATCTTAAGAACAATGAAAAAGCAATCAGGTTCTTAAAAGAAGAAGTTTAATTGAAGAAAAAAAGTAAAAGAATCACCTCTGTAAAATCAGGATGGTAAATACCTTACAGGGTAATCAGATTCAAAACATAGAGAATCCCTCTAGGCAAAACCTTAAGTTACAAAAAGACACAAAAACAGGAATATACATTCCATTCAGCACAGCTATTTTATCAGCCATTTAAACAAAACAGAATCTAACGCATATCTAGCTAGATTACTTACTAAATTCTAAGACTCCATTCCTTTTCTGTTCCTGGCAAAAGCATCACACAGACAGAGAGAGCCTTTGTTTCTCCCCCCCCCCCCCTCCAGCTTTGAAAATATCTTGTCTCTTCATTGGCCATTTTGGTCAGGTGCCAGCGAGGTTATCCTAGCTTCTTAACCCTTTACAGGTGAAAGGGTTTTTCCTCTGGCCAGGAGGGATTTTAAAGGTGTTTACCCTTCCCTTTATATTTATGACAACAGGGGTGCCTTCATTCATATTCTCAATGATCTTCCTTCTCTTGACCTTGTCAGAGACTTAACTGTTTTTCATAATTATTTGGCATGAGCTCACCAAGTGGAATAATCAACCTCTCCACTGGGTCTGGGTGAACTGCCCAAAAACCATTTCATTTTTAACTTTATATCTGTCGCAGTCTTTGTCTCACTAACAGATTTTAAAACCTGCCTAACAGCCAGCATTGCATCTCAAAAGAAACACCGCAGGGGCAGATGTCTCCATTGGATGGCTACCTGTAAAAGGTATAGGTCCACTATCTCTTAACCTACTAATCTCTCATGTCAATGACAGGGCTATGGGGTTTGGAACATGTGTTAATAACATCATCCAGGAAAATCTTATAACTTCACATACAATGTTGCCACACATATTTTACCAGGGAAATAATGACCAGCAAATAATGAGTTTTCCAATGATACCTTACAAGGTATATGTAATACAAGTATTGTTACAATAATGTGTAGGTTGTGTATACAGGGATATATTCTGTCACATATTCCCCCCCTTACAAAGCTACGGTAAGGTTAGCCACCAACTAACCTGTAGGCAACAGGTCAGGCTTTATCTTTTACATAGATCTGTGATTGCAGATACAATGTCACTGAACCCAGGCACAAACCTTCTGTAAAAGTTTACCAGCCTATGAAAGATGTGGACCTGTTTTTTGGTTTGGGGTACAGGCCAATTTATAAGGGCTTCTACTTTTAAGGGATCTGGGAATATTTAAACACCCCCCTATCCAGTGTCCCAAATAAGGAACTTTGGCTGCTCCAGTTTTACACTTAGAGACGTTTATGGTTAGGCTTGCTTCTTTGAGCTTTGACAGCACAATTTTAAGTGTTTTTTTGTGATCAGCCCAAGTGTTGCTAAATGCTGGGATGTCACCACATTCGCCTTTGCAAAGCTCTGCAAACCATTTAACACTTGGTTGACCAGCCTCTGAAAGGTGGCTCCTGCATTAATTAACTCAAATGGTAACATTGTGAACTCATAGCAGTCAATATCAGTGATGAAAGCAGATTTTTTCTGTGCATCCTTATCTAAAGGAATTTGCCAGTAACCTCTAGTTAAATCAAAAGAGCCGAGATATTTAGCTTTGCTTAAAATATCCAGCATATCATCAGTTCTAGGCATGGAATACACATCTGGTACTATGACAGCACTGAGTTTTGTATAATCAACACAAAACCATACAGTGTTGTGTTTCTTAGGGACCAAGACCACAGGTGATGCACAAGAGCTGTTACACTCTTTTATTCTCCTAGGTCTAACATGGTTTGTATTTTTGTAAGAATTTGTTCCTGCACCTTTCCACTGACCCTGTAGGGTCTGCTGGGAGGTGGCTGTGGTCCTTCTATAATAATTTTATGAGTTAGCAAGTATGTCTTCCCTGGCTTATTAGAAAATGCTTCTTTGTGCTCTTGCAGCACAGACAACACCTCTGAACTTTCAACTGGTGTTGTCACACTGCAAATATCAGTGCTTTCCATAGTTGAGTCAGTTTGGCATTCAGCCTTGAAATCAATCAAAATCTCCTTCTACACATTAAATCATGGCTTGCATTTTGGAAGGCTGTTTGTGGGAGATATTTCACTAAGGCATTGTAAGGCAGACAAGGCCTTACAGGGCAGGGGTGACACAGTCTGCCACTGGTCTGGACTGTTCCATAGCAAGTCACACCCATCACTTACACCATTTCTACCATGGCATATCTGTTGACTTCATTTGCATTTCCCCTGGAAGGATGGCCATGCTTTTAGTACCTCTGAAGTACTTGGGTAAGGGGATTTAAGTTAGGGACTAGGCCTTAAATTAAGAATAGCCTACTCCATTTAGAGATATTGGATTTCAAAGCAGGACAACCTTTTTTTGGCCTTTGGACTAAACATAGGCCTTGTCTGCTCTGGCAAAAATAGGACCTGTAAATCACCGCTGGTGTCATTCCACTGGTAGTAAAAGCAAAGACAGTAAACTAAGTAGTGTAGTGTCATGCTCAGAAAGTTCAGCCATCATTTTTTATAAACCTGCTCTGCATCTTCAGAGGCAATCCAACTTTCTATAAAATTAGGATCTGCTCAGCAAAAACTTAATTTCTTATAACTGCTAAGGAATGCGAATTCCATACATCAGTTTAGGCTGAAATCTGGGGAGGGCAATCTCCTGATTTAAATGGAAGGAAGTATAGTCTTAAGACACTTTGACATCACAGCCCAAATGCAGATGCATGGCACTCAGTCCAGGGGATAGAGAAGGGGTACTAAAAATTTTAAGTTTCAGAGTAGCAGCTGTGTTAGTCTGTATCCGCAAAAAGAAAAGGAGGACTTGTGGCACCTTAGAGACTGTCAAATTTATTTGATGAAGTGAGGTGTAGCTCACGAAAGCTTATGCTCAAATAAATTTGTTAGTCTCTACGGTGCCACAAGTATTCCTTTTCTTTTTGTAGAAATTTTAAGATTTTCTTTTGGCTTTCAAACTTTTTACATAGCCTAATACAATTATTCCTTACTGTTAACTTTTCAAAATATTCATGGTTAGTGTTTTTTCTGTGAATAAATTTTACAAATTGTTTCAGAAAAGTCTTTGCTTTGCAAAATTTGAGAGAGAGCTTACTTGGCGGGAAAAAAGAATAAAAAATGTTGAGCAATGATTGTTACTACCACTTAATATGTTAGTAAGGAAAGGGGGAAAACAAACATTAAGAACTGGTGTCTGCACTACAGAAAATATTTAAAAGACCTTGTATTTGTGGTTCAGTTGGTACTACATCCAAAACTTCTCTTTTCAGTTGTTTACAACTTTCTCAGATTTTTAGTTCTGAGGATGAAGTGTATGGGTCTGTCCAGTGGTGTGTATGGGCTCTTTTAAACCATAGTAAAAGTCTGTTTTTCATTTCTGAGTAATCTCGCCATGGACAGAAAGCAGATTTCAGTTGTGAAAATTTTAGCAGATTCTGTCTTGCACATGAGTTAAAAACTATTTTGTTTTAAAACTCCATATTTGGTAATTCCTGAATAAGGAATATGTTTTGCTTTGTTTACAGAAATCTAGTTTTGAATTAATGAAGTTAAAGATGTTTAAAAATATCATTCAGAGCGTGAACAGTATATTTCCCTAACTTCAGAAACATGCTGAAATGTGGTGCTCAGATTTTTTGCACTTGCATTTTTGAATGGTAGGGAAAGGATACTTCACCTTAAATTTATTGGCAGAACCAGAGGCAGCTTTAGCAAATGGCAAACAGTCAATTTACATCTGAGGCAAATTCACAATTTTGTCCAGGGAGTAAAATTTTCTATCTAATCCACGGTTATACATTTAGATGTTTTGTCAACATGCTTTTATTTGTTTAAATCTCATCTGAAGAAAAGGAAGCCTCTTTTTTTTTTTTAAATCTTTTGATCTGTGTGATGGTAGAACTTACAAATGGCTGATATTTGTATTAAAGAGATATAGCTAAATTTTGAAAATTAGCCTCCATGCACTGCCTTGATATAAAAGATACAGAAAATACTTTACAGAATAAGAGAACTAGAAATTTTTGGTTGTTCAGAAGGATGTAGGAAGCCAGATCTGTATTGCAAGGATGAAAAGGACATTACACAGAGTTCTTCTGCAGCATGCACACACTATGCGGAAGGGAACAGAGAAATAATGGTTGATTAACTTGTAATGTCAAATATACAAGAATATTATACACTTCAGCTAAAGGGGACCTGAGCACTAAAGCAACTGAGACAGAATTTTGACTTCACATTAAGGCTAATAAATACAGACAGGGCAGTTATAAGAATAGTTACAAGACAAAGTATTTTATAAAATTAGTTAAGTACTCATCAGTAAAAATAGGTAGGACAGAACCATGATCTCAAAGTAGGGGATGGGTCTTGGAAGGCTTCCTGCTCTGCTTTAATCTAAAAATTTCCTGTGTTCTTAAAACTGGAAGGTTCTTCAGTTATGCACCCTACAATCAGAGGAAAGAGTTTCCTCTCTGTTAGATAAGAACAAAAGGCCATACTGGGTCAGACCAAAGGTCCATCCAGCCCAGTATCCTGTCTACCGACAGTGGCCAATACCAGGTGCCCCAGAGGGAGTGAATCTAACAGGTAATGATCTAGTGATCTCTCTCCTGCCATCCATCTCCACCCTCTGACAAAACAGAGGCTAGGGACACCATCCTGGCTAATAGCCATTAATGGACTTAACCTCCATGAATTTATCCAGTTCTCTTTTAAACCCTGTTATAGTCCGAGCCTTCACAACCTCTCAGGCAAGGAGTTCCACAGGTTGACTGTGCGCTGAGTGAAGAAGAACTTCCTTTTATTTGTTTTAAACCTGCTACCCATTATTTTCATTTGGTGGCCCCTAGTTCTTATATTATGGGAACAAGTAAATAACTTTTCTTTATTCACTTTCTCCACACCACTCATGATTTTATATACCTCTATCGTATCCTCTCTTGGTCTCCTCTTTTCCAAGCTGAAAAGTCCTAGCCTCTTTAATCTCTCCTCATATGGAATCCGTTCCAAACCCCTAATCATTTTAGTTCCCTTTTCTGAAACTTTTCTAATGCCAGTATATCTTTTTTGAGATGCGGGGACCACATCTGTACGTAGTATTCAAGATGTGAGCGTACCATGGATTTATATAAGGGCAATAAGATATTCTTCATCTTATTCTCTATCCCCTTTTTTAATGATTCCTGACATCCTGTTTGCTTTTTTGACTGCCACTGCACACTGCATGGACGTCTTCAGAGAACCATCCCCGATGACTCCAAGAACTTTTTCCTGATTAGTTGTAGCTAAATTAGCCCCCATCATATCGTATGTATAGTTGGGGTTATTTTTTCCAGTGTGCATTACTTTACATTTATCCCCGTTAAATTTCATTTGCCATTTTGTTGCCCAATCACTTAGTTTTGTTAGATCTTTTTGAAGTTCTTCATAGTCTGCTCTGGTCTTAACTATCTTGAGCAGTTTAGTATCATCTGCAAACTTTGCCACCTCACTGTTTACCTCTTTCTCCAGATCATTTATGAATAAGTTGAATAGGATTGTCCTAGGACTGACCCTTGGGGAATGCCACCAGTTACCCGTCTCCATTCTGAAAATTTACCATTTATTCCTACCATTTGTTCCCTGTCTTTTAACCAGTTCTCAATCCATGAAAGGATCTTCCCTCTTATCCCATGATAACTTAATTTACGTAAGAGCCTTTGGTGAAGGACCTTGTCAAAGGCTTTCTGGAAATCTAAGTACACTATGTCCACTGGATCCCCCTTGTCCACATGTTTGTTGACCCCCTCAAAGAACTCTAACAGATTAGTAAGACATTATCTCCCTTTACAGAAACCATGTTGACTTTTGCGCAACAATTTATGTTCTTCTATGTGTCTGACAATTTTATTCTTTACTATTGTTTCAACTAATTTGCCCGCTACTGATGTTAGACTTACCGGTCTGTAATTGCCAGGATCACCTCTAGAGCCCTTCTTAAATATTGGCGTTACATTAGCTATCTTCCAGTCATTGGGTACAGTTGCTGATTTAAAGGACAGGTTACAAACCATAGTTAATAGTTCCGCAATTTCACATTTGAGTTCTTTCAGAACTCTTGGGTGAATGCCATCTGGTCCCGATGACTTGTTACTGTTAAGTTTCTCAATTAATTCCAAAACCTCCTCTAGTGACACTTCAATCTGGGACAATTCCTCAGATTTGTCACCTACAAAAGACGGCTCAGGTTTGGGAATCTCCCTAACATCCGCAGCCGTGAAGACTGAAGCAAAGAATTCATTTAGTTTCTCTGCTATGACTTTATCGTCTTTAAGTGCTCCTTTTGTATCTCGATCGTCCAGGGGCCCCACTGGTTGTTTAGCAGGCTTCCTGCTTCTGATGTACTTAAACAAGTGTTTTGTTATTACCTTTTGAGTTTTTGGCTAGCTGTTCTTCAAACTCCTTTTTGGCTTTTCTTACTACATTTTTACATTTAATTTGGCAGTGTTTATGCTCTTTTCTATTTACCTCACTAGGATTTGACTTCCACTTTTTAAAAGATGCCTTTTTATCTCTCACTGCTTCTTTTACATGGTTGTTAAGCCACGGTGGCTCTTTTTTAGTTCTTTGACTGTGTTTTTTAATTTGTGGTATACATTTAAGTTGAGCCTCTATTATGGTGTCTTTGGAAAGTGTCTATGCAGCTTGCAGGGATTTCACTCTAGTCACTGTACCTTTTCATTTCTGTTTAACTACCTCCTCATTTTTGCATAGTTCTCCTTTCTGAAATTAAATGCCACAGTGTTGAGCTGTTGAGGTGTTCTTCCCACCACAGGAATGTTAAATGTTGTTATATTATGGTCACTATTTTCAAGTGGTCTTGTTATAGTTACCTCTTGGACCAGATCCTGCGCTCCACTCAGGACTAGATCGAGAGTGGCCTCTCCCCTTGTGGGTTCCTGTACCAGCTGCTTCAAGAAGCAGTCATTTAAATTATCAAGAAATTTTGTCTCTGCATTTCGTCCTGAGGTGACATATACCCAGTCAATACGGAGATAATTGAAATCCCCCACTATTATTGAAGTTTTTTATTTTGATAGCCTCTCTAATCTCCCTTAGCATTTCATTGTCACTGTCACGGTCCTGGTCAGGTGGTCAGTAATAGATCCCTACTGTTATATTCTTATTAGAGCATGGAATTACTCTCCATAGAGATTCTATGGAACATGTGGATTCATTTAAGATTTTTATTTCATTTGACTCTACATTTTCTTTCACATATAGTGCCACTCTCCCCCTTCTCCCCTCCCCCCACCCACCCCCGGACAACCTGTTCTGTCCTTCCGATATATTTTGTACACCGGAATGATTGTGTCCCATTGATTGTCCTCACTCCACCAGGTTTCTGTGATGCCTATTATATCAATATACTCCTTTAACACGAGGCATTCTAGTTCATCCATCTTATTATTTAGACTTCTAGCATTTGTGTACAGGCACTTTAAAAACTTGTCACTGTTTATTTGTCTGCCTTTTTCTGATGTGTCGGATTCTTTATGTGAATGTTTCTCATCTGATCTGGCCCATACTTTATCCTCTTCCATCCTCTCCTCCTGACTAAAACCTAGAGAATCTCTATCAACAGACTCTCCTCTAAGAGAAGTCTCTGTCCGATCCATGTGCATCTCTGCAGCAATCGTCTTTCCCCCATCTCTTAGTTTAAAAACTGCTCTGCAACCTTTTTAATGTTAAATGCCAGCAGTCTGGAACCACTTTGGTTTAGGAAGAGCCCATCCTTCCTGTATAGGCTCCCCCATCCCAAAAGTTTCCCCGGTTCCTAATAAATCTAAACCCCTCCTCTCTAGACCATCGTCTCATCCACGCACTGAGACTCTGAAGCTCTGCCTGCCTACCTGGCCCTGCGCGTGTAACTAGTAGCATTTCTGAGAATGCCACCATAGAGGTCCTGGATTTCAGTCTCTTTCCTAGCAGCCTAAATTTGGCCTCCAGGCCGTCTCTCCTACCCTTCTCTATGTCACTGGTACCTATATGTACCACGACCACTGGCTCCTCCCCAGCACTACACATAAGTCTATCTAGATGCCTTGAGAGATCCGCAACCTTCGCACCAAGCAGACAAGTCACCATATGGTTTTCCCGGTCATCACAAACCCAGCTATCTATGTTTCTAATGATCGAATCTCCCTTTACTAACACCTACCTTTTCCTAATGACTGGAGTTCCCTCCCTCAGAGAGGTAACCTCAGTGTGAGAGGATACCACAACATCATCTAGAAGGAGGGTCCCAACTATGGGAAGGGTTCCCTCTGTTCCCACCATCTGCTCTCCTTCTCTGGGCCTTTCATCCTCCTTAACAGTGCAGGGGTTGTCTGACCAGATGTGGGACAAATCTACAGTGTCCCGGAAAGCCTCATCAACAAACCTTTCTGCCTCCCTTAACTCCTCCAGTTCCACAACCCTGGCTTCCAAAGCCCGTACACGGTCTCTGAGGGCCAGGAGCTCCTTGCACTGAATGCACACATACGCCACCTGCCCACAGGGCAGGTAATCATGGTACACTGAGTGCAATAAACAGGATAGCCCCCACTCTGCTGCTGGGCTTCTGCCTGCATTTTCTCCTACAGCTACTTAGGTTAAAGATAGGGTTTTTGTTTAAATCAAGAAGTTTTGATTATAGATTAGGTTTTAAAGAACGGCAAGTGTACCTCACCCCCTTCCCACACACCCTCTCAAAACTCCCTGTTAGCAGTCCCTGGTTGCTTGCTCACTGCTTTATAAAGCCCTGGCCTTATTGATAGCTCCGCCCCCTAACTAAGGCTCAGCCAATGAACAGAGGCTTCTAGATTTCAAACGTTGTTTAGAAGCTCACAGCTTCCAACTGCCAGCCACAGCACACAGTCCTTCAAACAAACAGACAGACAGACAAACACAAGCTCAGCACACAGCAAGTAACCCCCAAACACAAACACACACTACAGTCAGCCACTTACCCCAAGGGTCCCATATTTGCTCCTCCTTCACCGGGAGAGCTTGAAACTCCCTGTTAGCGGAGATATGGGACCAAATCCTGATAATTTCACTCGCAAGGGTGATGTCATTGATGAGACTACTTGTGTGAGCTGGGTGAACAGGATTTGAACCATGATGTTGTTATGTCACATAGTTATATAGTTGTCCAAATGTTTTCCATCATGAATAAGTTTAGACTAAGAAAGGCTGCCCATATCCATGACTTAAGAACCGTATACTAAAATCTGAAAAATAAACAGGTGTTGTAATGTGTTGATCTGAGAAAACATATTTATTCCCATAGAAGAGAGAGAGATGTTTTGTTTACAAGTACAGTGCTCATCAATTATGTCCTTCAGATGTGTGTTTAAAATTTGAGAAGACAGACAGAAACAATGTGGCACAAGGCTCTGATTGAAGATCAGTCCTGGTCCTAAATTTACATTGATTTTCTGTTGCCCTGAATTCTGCAAACTCCTAGATATTTGCAGCTTCTTTTTAAAGGATGTTGCTCATGTTAAGGCACAACAAAGTCAAATAGAAATTGTTTTCTTTATGTAGATAGTATTCAGCTCCCATAACACAACATCAGTTTACGCTGGCCGCATAGAGCAGGATGCTATATCTAAAGATGTTACAGCATATTAGTATTCAAGATAATCCATGAACAGGGAAAAAATGATAAAGGCTATCTCTTTTAAAATCTCTACCTTGTTTTCACCTACTGAATTCTATGCCAGTGGTACAGTGTAACTAAAATTCTATGACATCAGCCCATCAAATGAGCCATCTTCTGCCTCCTGTGACAGACCAAGACCAGTGGGGTACAGGAGTCTGGTAGAAGGCAAATATACTGGCCACTGGATGAATAGTTTTCTGTTCCCTGAGAGACCAGAGCAGGGGCTGCACTAGAGCAATCAGGAACCTGCTAGAACCAATTAAGACACCTGCAGCCAATTAAGAACATACTAGAATCAATTATGGCAGACAGCCTAATCAGGACTCCTGGTTTAAAAAGGACCTCCCATCAGTTAGTAGAGGGCGTGCAAGGAGTGAGAAGGCATGCTGCAAGAGGACTGAGAAGTACAGGTGTGATCAGGCTTCAGGAGGAAGAGCCTGTGGTGAGGATAAAGAAGGTGCTGGGGGGAGGCCATGGGGAAGTAGCCCAGGGAGTTGTAGCTGTAGCTGTCGTGCAGCTGATACAGGAGACGTAGACAGCTGCTATCCACAGGGCCCTCGGCTAGAACCCGGTGTCGGGGGCCGGCCCAGGTACCTCCCATCCCCACAACTCCTGATTGGACACAGGAGTTGACCTGGTCTGTGAGTAACACCAGAAGGGAAGGTCTAATTTGGAAAGGTATCTGGCCTGTCCCCGACCCACTAGGTGGGACAATAGACGCAGAGATTGTTCTCCATTTCCCCCATGCTGGCCAGTGATGAGGTTAGCTGAGTGAACGGCAGGTTTGAGCCTCTAGCAGAAGCGGCCAGACTGAGAGCTGCACTCTGAGGTGAGCAAATCTGCCAAAAAGCGCAGGACCCACCAAGGCAGAGGAAGAACTTTGTCACGCTCCTCAGAGATCCTCAGAGATCTTGATCAGTTGCATAAAGCAAGTAGGACAAGGATGCAGTTTTGCTCCTTCACTGGAAGATGAGAAGCTGCTTGTCATAACACTAGCATTGTCATTGAGACAGGATAGTTTTCAGTTCAGGTGTCAAGCAGCACAAGTTGATCAGGATGTCAACAATACACACTGTGCTTTGTCCCCTTCAGGTGAAGACAAGACTGTTTTCAATACCAGCAGTAAGATGAGTAATAATAGGGATTTAAAATATTTTTGAATAAATGTATGTCATTGCCTTCCCCAAAATTATGCTTCAGACAGAAAACATCAATGTGATCTTGATACAGGCAATAAAAGACTTCCTCAAATAAAAGAGAGAGTTGAGTATTAAGTACCTCTGGGCTTCTCCACTCTGGGTCATTTCCTCGATGGCTAACTCTGGAGATTGCTGTGGGTTTCCTTTTTCTTCTCCAGATAATTTGTGAAAGAACTGCAGGTGGTGGTAGAGCCAAGTAAACTTTTGCTAGTAGCATTTGGCAGTCATTTGAAATGTCCAAAGGCCTCTGCAGTTGGTTGTGTCCTTCCAGAGCATTCAATACCATAAAAATTTTAAACCAGAAAATCTTGACGTGATGTAAAATTTTCTTTGAACAAGAAAATCTGCTCCCCCAAAAAGGAAACACTTCAAATAAAATAAAAATTATATGAATGTCAGAAAATTAATATCTCTAACCAGGAAATGCGCGTCACTTAGAGATTAAATTTATCTTATTTTAGGAATTCAGACCACAATGAATAATCTTAACACACAAGGCAGCCCTTCTGATAATGATGTAAAACAATATGCTGACACTCATTGCAAAGGCATTGACTACCTTCCTGGACCTTCGTTGCCTATTATCTATGATTCATCAGTTGCAGGCACCAAAACAGTAGATCCACCTGCAGGGTTTTAAATACAAGTGCACACACTTTCCCAAATCAATTCAGCTCTGTTCTAAACCTGGCTCTAATAAATCAATAAATCACTAACAGTTTGGAAAAAGTGAAAGACACTATGGAACTATATTTTTTGCAAGCAATGTTTTGTGTCACCAACAATCTTTTCCTTTTTTAGAGGATTAGCAGAATATCATACTAACATTCACTTTTTCACAATTAATAGAAAAATATACTTAATGCCTTGTGTATATATAATAATCATAAAATTGAATCCTAATGCATAAATATAGAATACATTGCAGTCTGTTCAACTGCTATGCTGGACTTTGAGGGTGCAAGAATTTTTTAGGGGATTTAGGGGGGTTTTCTACAGTAATGAAGAGATTTTTCTACTCTGTTGGCATGGACAGGCCTGGTTCAGATAAATATCCCACACTTTTCAGTTCATGCTAGTATTACACACACACACACACACACAATTGTGAAGGTGAAAATAAGAGTCCAGGCCCATATACAGTGTGACTGTGTGTCTTCGTTGACTCTCTGTAGGTCCTCAGGATAAAGATTTTACTCTTGCAAGACCCTGGGAGATACACAGGAATGTGGTGCCTGCCTATCAACTTCCTAGGGTGGATGGAATCTTGGCCCCATTGGAGTCAGTGGGAGTTTTGACATTGATTTCAGTGGAGATAGGATTTCACCCTTAATGTCCAAGTTAGTTTTGTGATGGCAGTCTGTGTTGTGCACCTTTTATCTGCAAAGCTATGCTCCTGTGTGGCATGTATTCACAGATCCCGTACTCTTGTCCCCATGACTCTGTTAATCATTTGAACTCCACCCAATCTCTGATTGTAGGTGTAGATTTCAATTCTATTGTTAAAGCTTGCTGATTACAGCACTGGTTCCCTGGTGAAGTTATTAAATCAGATTTTTAATAACTTCTATAATTGGACTGGAATAACCCAAATCTTTGGTCCTAGATTTGAGTTCGGAGAGCATTATAAACTATGTATTATTTCTTTCCTGCTTTCTGTTTTTATGCTGCAAAGTGCCAACAACAACAAAATGGTTTTGGAACATAGGTGAATTCTCTGTTTTAGTGTTCATAGATTATAAAGCCAGAAAGGACCACACTATGATCATAGTCTAACTTCCTGTATAACATAGGCCATAGGACCTAGCTGAATTGCTTCCTTTTTGAACTAGAACATATCTTTTAGAAAAACATACAATTGTGATTTTAAAATTGCCAGTGATGGAAAATCCACACAAACTTTAGTAAGTAGTTACAATGGTTAATTACCCTTACTGAAAAATGTGCACCTTTTTTCCAGTCTGAGTATGTCTAGTTTCAACTTCCAGCCATTGGTGCCTGTTTGCTAGACTGAAAAGCCTGTTATCAAATTTTTGTTCCCCATGTTAGGTTCTTATAGACTGTGATCAAGTCACTCCTTGCCTTCTCGTTGTTTAGCTAAATAGATTGCGCTTCTTGAGTCTATCATTTTAAGGCATGTTTTCCGTTCTTTGAATCATTTTCATGGCTCTTCTCTGAACTATCTCCAATTTATTAAATCCTTCTTGAATTATGGACCAGAACTGGAAACAGTATTCCAGCAGCAGTTGTACCAGTACCAAATACAGAGGACATATAACCTCCTTACTCCTTCTCAAGATTCCCCTGTTTATACATATAAGGATTGCATTAGTTCTTTGGCTATAACAACATACTGGGAGCTCATGTTCAACTGATTATCCACCGTGACCCAACAAGTCTTTTTTAGAGTCATCACTTCCAAGGATAGAGTTCCTCACCCTCTAAGTATGTCCTACATTCTTTATTTTTAGATGCATAACTTTATATTTGGCTGTATTAAAAATCATATTTTTTGCTTGTGCTCACTTTTCCAATCGATCCAGATTACGCTGTATCAGTGACCTGTCCTCTTCATTCTTTTTCCACGCTCCCAATCTTTGTGTCTCCTGCAAACTTTATCAGCGATGATTCTTATAAATGAACTGAAGAAAACATAAAATGTTTAATAGCATCAGAAAACTGATCCCTGCAGAACCCCACTAGAAATACACCTGCTCAATGGTGTGTCCCTATTTACAATTAGCCAGTTTTCAATCCACTTAACAATTGCTGTGTTAATTTTATATTGTTCTAGGTTTTTATTCAAAATGTTGTGTGGTACCATTTCAAATGCATTGCAGAAGTCTAAGTATTTTATATCACCACTATTATCTTTATCCAGTAAATTTGTAATCTCAAAAAATATTGAGATAGTTTGATGGGATCTATTTTTCATAAACCATTGGCATTAGTTATATTATTCTCCTTTAATTATATATGAATCAAGTCCTGTATCAGCAGTTCCATTATTTTTCCAGAGATCAACGTCAGCTGACAGGCCTGTAATTACTCTGGTTGTCCTGTTTAACCTTTCTGTGTATTGGCACAACACTAGCTTTCTTCCAGTCTTCTGGAACTTCATCAGTGTTCCAAGACTTCTTGAAAATCAATATTAATGATTTTGCTCATGAATCACTTAACTGATTCTCTACATATTTTCTGCCTCAAATCTAACCTGCTAATTTTGAGGCCAGTGTGGTTTTTTTTTTCCTTTTTTTTTTTTTTTTTTTTTTTGATAGTGTGGAGCAAAAATTAGGCTTATAATAGAAACTCAGTTGTAACCTTACTCTGGAGCAACTAACACTACTTCGTAAGAAAGCAGAACAATGATACTTCTTTACGATGGGAGCAAGAAGTCTTTAAACCATGATTTGAGGATTTCAGACAGATGTTATGGGTGTACTACAGGAGTGGGTGGGTGAGGCTCTTTAGCCTGCAGTGTCCAGGAGGTTAAACTAGATGATCATAATGATCCCTTCAGGTCTTTAAGTCTATGAGTCTACAAACACCATTTTGGCCCATGCTACTTTAGCTTATGTTAAACACTTACTATATCTGTGTGAGTAAGAAGATAACATCCATTTCTGGATTGTAAATTATTATTAAAATGTAATTCACCACATGCTGCATGGCACATATGTCAGTTCACAATGCACTGTACATAGTTGACTTGAAACACTTATCTGCTCACTACCTTTCTGAGTGTTATATTTGACAATATTGCTAAAGTCTAAGGGCTTGTCTACATGGCAAGTTAGTGCACGCTGTTGATTTACACCACGCTAACTCCCGGTGTAGACAAGCCCTAAGTAGCATAGTTTCACTGTCTAAATAGTTTAGCTTGATATTGTATTAACACCTAAACTAAAAACTGCTGGATTTAGATGTAAAATTGGCTTAAATGAAGGAAAATATGGGCAGGTATTCCAGCTTTCCCAAGTAGTTCTGCCAATTCACCTGTCCTGATGTGCAACATCCTGATTATTGCTGTCATCACCACCTCTGAACATTCCCTTGCTAATGAATACTCGTAATAATATTGCTCAGTGTTTCTGACTAACGGTGGGCAAAATATTCATACCAAATGTCAAACTAGAAAGTCACAGCTGTATCCTTTTCATAAGGAATTAAAAATTTTTTTTTCAGAAAATAAGTTGTGATCTAATCCTTGTTTTGAACATTGGCCTATAAAGATGTAAGACAATACATTTAACCCACTCTGCTTCCTAGCATCCAAACAATTAGTTTTTTATCAGTTAAGTTCTGCAGCACTGAGAGAAAATAGAAACTGTTTATCCAGAAAATCTTGTAAACAAGAGCCAAAAAAAGACTGTTGCACTCTGTATGTTTCAGTTAAATAGCACCATTATCACAATTCAGGTAGCGAAAGTCCTAAGTGTATCCCCACATTTTTGCTAATCATGTGTTCGAAGGGACTCCAGACTGTAGTAGTGGCCATGTTCCAAATCATAATGTTTTGTACATTGTCCAAGTTGTTTGAGGAAATTTGCAGAGCACCTGGCTGCATCCGCCTCATTATTATCACTAATCATGTTTATTACAGTAATGCCTAGGGGCCAACCAAGAATGAGGGCCTATTGAGCTAGGACCAGTACAAACACAGAATAGCACATAGTCCCTGTCCCAAAGTGTACATGAAAAAGCAATCTGGTTCTTAAAAGAAGAATTTTAATTAAAGAAAAAGTAAAAGAATCACCTCTGTAAAATCAGGATGGTAAATACCTTACAGGGTAATCAGATTCAAAACATAGAGAATCCCTCTCGGCAAAACCTTATATTACAAAAAGACACAAACACAAGAATATACATTCCATTCAGCACAGCTATTTTTACCAGCCATTAAACAAAAGAAAATCTAATGCATTTCTAGCTATATTGCTTACTGACTTTTTACAGGAGTTCTGAAGAGCATTCCTGATCTGTTCCCGGCACAAGCATCACACAGACAGACAGAACCTTTGTTCCCCCCCTTCCAGCTTTGAAAGTATCTTGTCTCCTCATTGGTCATTTTGGTAAGGTGCTAGTGAGGTTATCTTAGCTTCTTAACCCTTTATAGGCGAAAGGGTTTTGCCTCTGGTCAGGAGGGATTTTATAGTTCTGTATACAGAAAGGTGGTTACCCTTCTCTTTATATTTATGACAGGAGAGGTCTTGTGCCATCATTATGAAAGGCACACATATATCACACACATTCAGAAAACATATCTAAAATGCAGTGGTTAGAAAGCAAATTCTGACCTGAGACACACACACCTCCCATTGTATTTAATGCCATTTTAAGCTGTTTAATTTCTTCCTGATAATCTACCTAATAAGTATTTGTAGCTGTTTAGCTTTCTGACTTCTGTGGTATTTGACGCTCTCAAATATTCACACACGGAAGATAAAACTTATTTTTCTTGGAACAAAAGAAAGGATTTCTTGGAAATTCTCAGGTCTTCAGTTTTATATCCTTCCTTCTTTCTTTACTCAGGCAAACTGCTTTTGATTTTGCAGAGAGTTTGTCTGTTTAATGATTAAAGGACAGTTTCTCATGCTGATATGGAAATTAAAAAAGACTATGTAAGTGCTACTCAGTATGAATTAGGGTTGCTGTTTCTGGCCCAATGCAAGAAATCAGGAGTTGGACCCTTTTAAGACTTAGTAAATCTTTACAAGAATACATTTATGAATTGCAAATATGCTGTGGTAACATGAACTAATTTTTTCTCTAATATTAATAATATAGATTAAGATGAATGTATCATATTTTGGCAAACACGACATTTTACAACTGATGAAAAAGCATTCATTTTTCCCTAAACAAATTGAAATATTTTGTAAAGATTTATAAATCTCCATAAAGAGACCAATTTTTACTGTGTCTGGCTGAGTATAGGTTATAAATGACATTTCTTACTGCTGTAAAGACCTTGGTGATTTTCATATTAAGACATCCCAAAGACTTGAAAACTGCTAATGTTTGACTTCCTGTTTCAATGAACTATAAAAAAACCTGGTCCCTTTTAAGAAAAATATGTTTATTTTGAAACATTGGAGAGTAATTTGCTTACCAAAAGAAAAAGTGAAAGAAACCAAAACTTAAATTTTAATGAAATCTGGCAAAGTAAAAGATACTTTTTTGATATTTACAATTAATTTCACAAAAATGTTTGTTTAATCAGACAGTGTGGCTAATCACACAGGTGAAATTGAAAGTTACTACCACTGAATGATAGTGTAAAAGTTAATAAGTTCAGCTCATAATCATTATGCTCATGGTAGTTATAATAATTTACTGTCCATACCAAATCTTTATAAGCATTGTAATTAAATATAAAATGCACATTAGAATTATAATGAGTAATTAGGGCAACATAACTAATATGCATAAAAGTCCCAGAGCTCATTAAAATGTTAAAAGACAAAACCTGTTCTAGCTAGAATTTTTGCATATTTTCTGTAGCTGTCTGAATGCCTATGTACCTTGTGCATTGTTCTTCCTGTTCTTTTATAAATTATGCATTAAAAAACATACTGAAAATCTTTGGTAGAGCAGATTCAGTATTACCTTATCCGGTTTCCAGTTGGAACATGAGATGCTGAATCTCGTTTCTAATGATATCCCACCAGCATAAAGGCCTGGTTTATCAAAAATGGGATAGTGCACTTCAGATGCATGTAATCTGAGCAGGAACAAATTATGGAACAAAGAAATATCAACATAAATAGCAAAAATGTCATCTCCACTCTTTGTTTAATTTATTTGTTGTTTAAGCACAAGAGAAGACCGCAATGTGCAATGGACAGGCAGCTGTAAGAAGAGACTTTCCTAGCCAAGTGAATTATGATCCATCCAATCATTTTACTAAAATGAAACCAAACAGGTCTGTGACAAATGCTTTTCAAAAAGGATTTTGTCTACTTTACTGTTCATTAAGGGATACACTCTGCCCGTGCTGCACATATCTAACTTTAAGTGTTGTAGGAGTTATACATACACACTAAGGAGACAATAGATCCATGAGCCTCTACTACTAAGCACATGTGATGTTCATGCTCAATTGTGATTGTGATGTTGGGAGCCTTTGTGTAGCACAATGTGCAATCTGATTGTGCCCCAGCCCAGGTTCACACGTCATCCAAAGTAAGGTTTAGTGCTAGGTGTAGTTCTCCACACTGACTACTAGTAAATCTCAGGCCCTCTGCATGCTTGCCCCCTTCCTTGCAAGAATGCATGGCAAAAAATGGGTAGGAAGTGAGTGGTGAATGGGAGACCATAGGGGTTTATGCAAGCACTAAATGACTAATTCTCATCACAAGCCTTAATTTGGCAACTAGGCAATAACTTCAAAGCCATACATCAGCACTGTCATTGATACAGGATAAGGGTCCTGTCCTGTTTGTCACTGTTATGCTTATTTGTGCAATACCACATCTGTCTTGTGCAGTACAGGATAAGAGAGGCACATAGTCGAATTCTGCCTGCCTTCAGCCCCATGCACTACCACTGTCAGTGATTAATTTTCAAGACGATTACACAGCAGGGGGTCAGTACGGAATTTGGCCTCACTACATGTGATCATAAAAATGGGCACGTCATTGCATTTTTCCCAAAATATGATATGCAGTTTTAAAACTGACTTCATTCTCAATTAGTGGAAGTTATTGAACTCTATTTCTACCAATAATATAATTATTCCTATAGAATATAATTGAAATAGCCAGTGCAGCCTAAAAAAGTACACATTCCTCGAACCCCTCCTCAAAATAACTGACATCACCAGAATATGTGATGGTGTTGGTTACTGGAAAGTTTTGTCTCTTATTTAGCAAGACCTGCACAATTCATCATGCAATTGTAAAACTCATGGCAATAAAAACTTTACGGCACCCCTCATCCTTACTTACTCACTTCATAAGTTCAGCCTACCAAGGGGCCAGTCCTATAAAACTGTCATTGGTATATTTTTTGTTTTACTATTTGAATGCTTGATGCTGGTTGTACCAGCGAGTTCTGACTGTCTCCAGCTACCGCCTTCTAGTCAGGCAGCTATGTGTTGGGATTTCTCAAGGGTCAATCAGGGCTGAACAGTTTTACTGCTCTTATCCACTCTGCTTAAGTGATAAACTTAAAAGTTCATCAATAAGGCCCTAGGTTTTTGTTTGTTTTTTTGCTGGAAATTAATCATATATGTAAGTTTCTTTGAAATCCCATTCACTTATGTACAGAGTAAAAGCTGAACTTGTATTCACATACTTTGCTGAGTAAGGATGTACCTGAATCATGACCTAAGGGAAGGAGGGTACGTCTGTAAGTTGAGTCACAAAAGCTATATGCTAGAACTGATGCATATACCAGTGTTATAGAATCCCCTTTTTCTTCATATTGTTACTTCATCTAAATGTTAATCATATTCTTTTACAATATATATATTTTAGCAGGGAATAAACTAATTTCATTATTATAACACATGAGTGATTAAAAATTCTTGTGGAATATCACTATTATTTTTATTATTTTCATTTACTGTAAGGAAAGTATTAGCTATTCAGTTAGTGTTTTTTCTTGTCACAGAAGGACTCAGAGCAACAGAATGTTTCAGGACAATGAGCAATGTCTAGGACTATCGACTTCTAAAAGCTCAGACTTTAATAAACTCAGAGAACTAGTAGCTAAGGTCCCATTGGAAGACAATATAAGGGGAAAATGTGTTCAGGAGAGCTGGCAGTTTCTCAGAGGCAATATTAAAGGCACAACAGCAAACTATCCTGATGCAAACGAAAGATCGGAAGAATAGCAAGAGATCAATATGGCTGCATCAGGAGCTCTTTAATGACCTGAAAATCAAAAAAAAAAAAAAAAATCATGGACAAATTGCTAAGGATGAGTATAAAAGAATAGTACAGACATGTAAGGACAAAATCAGAAAGGCTAAGGCACAAACTGAGTTTCACCTAGCAAGCAACGTAAAAGGCAATAAGAAGAGGTTCTATAAAGACAAAGAGAAAGACAAAGGAAAGTGTAGGCCCTCTAGGTAACAAAGAAGGAGAACTAACGGACAACATCAAGAAAGCTGAAATGTATAATGCTTATACCTAGGGAGGTGGTGGAATCTTCTTCCTTAGAAGTTTTTAAGGTCAGGCTTGACAAAGCCCTGGCTGGGATGATTTAGCTGGGGATTGGTCCTGCTTTGAGCAGGGGGTTGGACTAGATGACCTCCTGAGGTCCCTTCCAACCCTGATATTCTATGATTCTATGATTTTGCTTCCGTCTTCACTAAAAAGGGTAATTGTAACTAGATGTTTAACACAATTTATAATAATTGCACATATTGCAATAGGTTACCTGTCATTTGGGAGTGACCATTGGGATGTATTTATTTATTTTCAATTTCCTAACCTGTGGCTATATAAAATTTCAGCAGTTAGTAAAGGAGGGAACACAGCAAAGTGTTACTGAGGGCAGCTGGACTTTCCTAACAGACAGAGAAAGAGGGATCACTCTCTGAGAAAAGTTAATAGGCAGCAGGAAAAGTGCTTGAGAAGGAAAGTGAGTTAAACGAAAAAGATAAGAAATATTTCTCTAAAAATACTAGCAGGATTTTAACTCCTGGTTTTAACTTCTCAGCATGAGCCTCGTGGAACACCCCAGTTGCTAAAGGTTTTTTGTTTTTACTCTTGACCGAAGCGGTAGCAGCATAGAGTATGACCAAACCCCCTGCGATCACAAGCCACCCGGACCACTTATGAATGTTGGTCTCTGAATGTGCCATTGAGAGGTGTGAGAATCCTGAAAGGTGGTATCTTCAGAGAATCAGAATTATAAGAAAGGCATCCACAGTTGACTTAAATACAAACTGATTAAAAAGGAGAAATATGCAGAAGCAGTTGGTGGTGTTCAGCTGAGGAAGTAGATGTCTGCTTTTTGTGTAACTGAGGGAAGTTAGGTAAGGGGTCTAGGGGTAACAAACAGATATCGTATTTAAACTGTTTTCATTTGGTTGAGTACAACAGAAAGAAGTTGGGAGTCTGTTTATTGTCATCAATCTGGAATTTGGTCTGGATTCTGACCCCAACTCCAGTCCTTTTACACTGCTGTGATGGCATATATGGTCCTTACAGGGATGCAACAGGCCCAGGGGAAATCCCTCTGCACAGTAGCAGTTTCAGGCTCATGTAAGCACTATGCTGCCTCACCTTACATGCCTTGGCGTGGGGGTGGGAGTGGGTGAATTAGAGATAGGAGAGGTTATGCTCATAGTGTTTCGTGCTACGGCAATTCTAAGCTGCAGGACAACCCAGAGAAACCCAGATACAGCTTCCAAAAAATAGAGTCATCCTGAAAGCTGCTTTAACTTATGCCAGGAGCTATTTCAGTTTCCCTGGTAGCCCAGAATTGGGGCAGCACAAAGGTGGCATTTGCCCCCAGTCTCAGAGTGCACCTTCTGTGCTGCATCTCTCAGCAGAGACAGTACAGATTCTAGTCCCATGAGGGTTACTAGTTTTCACTACACATATTAGTATGCTTTTCTGTAAAAATGTGGTCCTGATTTTAAATCATGGTAATAGTGCATGTAAATTGAGAACGCCTTTTTATTGCACAGTTGAAAATCTTGTCACTACCAATTAAAGAGAATGGACTGATTCATTCACGCTCTTGTTATCACGGGGAAGAGACAATTGGAGAGAGTGGTTATGGCTTCTGAAATTAAAGGAGAGAAAAGATCTTTTGGTGGCCTTCTGAAGCCAGTTCACAGTGTGCTATGTATTGGTATGGAAAATCATACATTCTGTTCAATCCCATCTAAAATTTTACTCTCCTGTGTGTTTTTATTAGATGCAGGGCTACATCCTCATATTTCTAGCATCCAGGTTTTCTCTTCCCAGACTCCAAATTAATATAAAATTGGATGAGCTCTCTCACATCTCTGGAATACTAATTAATAGTTAATATTTTAATAAATGGAAGCCCAGCGAGATTGTGTCCAAAGTCACACAGGAAGTCAGTGACAGAGTCATTAACAGAACCCAGTCTTCCCAGTCCTGTACTTTAAACACACCATGCTGTCAAACTACAGTGTCTAACTGCCTTTAAGGTCCAAAGATCTGGGACAATATATGGGATTGTGATACAGAGGCTCATTTCTGGTTCACTGCTTTATGTCAGTAGCTCCTCTCAGGCCTGACATGCTCACTATACTTCACACACTGTGTCATGATATTTATATAAAAGGTGACATGTAATATATGGTTTGAAATCTAATAACTCACTGATCATTAATATTCTTATGTGATATATGTAAATATATTTAAACCACATATGTCGAGGGAGTGAGTAAATTGGTTTGCCCTAGACAAAGGAATGTGCTTTTGCTTCTCTGGTTAGCCCGGTCTTCAGGCAGAGACAATGAAGGCCCATTTACATTTTAGGTAAACAAAGCTATCAAGCTAACAAGAGGCAGAGGAGACTGTTTCCAGCAGCAAAGAGAAACTTTATGGGGAGGGGGTCTGAACCTGAAGTGATATGCAATTGACTCAACCAATTGTATACCGTAAAACTGTATTATCAAAGTTTTATCGAGTGAGATGTTGTATGATAGCCTATGATACACTGGTGATTAATATCTTTGTAAAATGTATGTATTAACACTATATGAGGAATTATGGATTGCATTGATATTAGGCTTTCCAGTATGTGTCCAAACTGAGGGAAAACAAGTGTTTCCCAGGGAGGAGGGAATGTCACAGGTGTTTACCTGTCTCCTATGTAAATTAAGTATGGTAAAATCAAAACAATGGAATCTCCATTTACATATAGAGGGATGAGAAGCCCCCAGGAAGGGGAAAAAACAGCATGAGGTCACCCTGCCACTTGAAATAAGCTCACTGAACTTTGGAACATATAAGCAGAGCCAGAAAGCTGTTTTAGCATCCATCACTAGAGCGACACAAGGGAACAGAGCTCTTGAAAGCTGAGAAAGCTGGGTCCTTCACCCAAGGGGGAGAGGGGGGACAGCAGTTGAAATCTCTGTATAGGTGAGAAACCTGCTTAGAAACAGATATTTCACCTAGGAAGACAAGGGAAGCCAGCACCTTATACTTCCGTAGAAGTTCCTGACTGAGGGAAAGTCAGCCATGGCTGGAAAGAAGATAGACTGGTGAGAGAAATGATCTTGACCAAAGCCTGTACTTTGCTAGATTAATGTTAGATTTTTAGATGCATGTTTTCACTTTTGTTTGCTTGTAATCCTTTCTAATGTTACTCCTCTTACTTGGTATCACTTAAGCTATGTGCTATTTTTAATACATTTGTTTTATTTTTACTATAAACCAACTCAGTGCTCTGTTTCAAAGGAAGGGTGTATTTACCTCAGTTAAGTTAATACACTGTATTGCGCTTTTGTCTCTTTAAAGGCACAATGAACCATATTATTTCTCTGACCTGTCCAGGAGAGGGCTGGACATTGCAGAGCACATGGTTTGGGAGAAATGTAGGGCTGGGAGTGTGTTGGAGTCACCTTGCTGGTTGTAACCGAGGCTGGTGGAAGTCCGAGTAGGGCTGTAGACAGGCTACTGGGGTCAGAGCTGCTGAATCAGGGCTGTCTAGAACAAAAACACTCAAGGTGTGACCTGCATGCTACACTAGCTCGGAGCATCCCAGGCTGGAAGCTACAGCAGCAAAGCATTGGGTTACAGGGCAGTGACACAACCCTTTGCAGGTCTCGATTGCACCCCCCCAAACCCTGTGACAGGGACTCAGTCCAGTTGTCATTGAAGTCAATGGAGAGACAGACTCCCAGTGACTTCAGTAATAGCTGGATCATGCCCTTCACTGGCAATAATTCTTGCCAGGTAAAGTGTCCTTTTAAATATTTGTGAATATACTTAGGGGTAATTTCTGCATTAGTCACTGTATAGGCTATTTTAAGGGTCTACAGAAGTGGATACTGCATACAAATGCTTGTTTCCAGACATTTTATTTTAGTACATCATAATTCTACTTCATGTACTTTTAACGAGATTCACATATTTTTGTTTGTACTTAGTCATGTCCCTATTGGCACATAAAATAGCATTATGAAACTGACCAGCCTATGTAAAGAACTTCCTCATGAACCTTCTGTTTAATATAGATGTTCCTTTTTTTTGCAGTACTCGGCTTTCATAAAAGATTATGGCCTCTTAAAATGACAAGCTTAAAGATGAGTGTTGTTATGAAAAAGAATGGAGGGAGGAGTCATTTCACCTATATATATATAACTAGTTTAAAGCAACATCTGGAAAATTGCTTGAAAAACATGAATGGAGTTTTATTTATAAGTTGTATGGGTTTTTTTTCTGTTTTTAAATATAATTTATATGCATCATAAAATGCTATGAAAATATAAAAAAAGTCTAAGAAGGCGGCAATTGCTTATCTGTTCATGTTTTCCCTTTGTTAAACTATTTCCTGTGCAATTTTGTGGTGTTTAAGGTTGGATTTTCCTGAAAAATTGAGAAATTGGCAATCACTTATCTAGATTAGATTAGATTAGGATGCAACATTTATGTGTATAGTGAATTATGGGAAAAATCAGACTTGTTGTGAAAGTGAGTTCTACCTTTAATATGTACAGTCCACATTTTACACTCTTTTGGTTTAATCCTGAATTCCTTAGACGGGTGAAAATCTTAGCAGAGTCTGTGGGCATTGTGTCATTTTATACATTTAGGGCCTGCCAGATGGGGTTTGTAGAAGTCCCTTAAGGATTATGTATGTTTATAGGGTACATACTGTTTTTGGTAAGAAATTTAAATATTTTTGAATAATTCCTAGTGCAACATGCAGTGGGCACTTGTTTGTTACTAACACAGGATTATATGTTTGTTGCCTGATACACACAGCTAAATAAAAGCTGTATATTATATTCTACTTTCAGGGATAACTTCTTTCATATCCAGTTTGAGAAATGTGGTTAACTGTGAGTAGTCCTGTCACAAAAATCAAATAGGAAAGTGTTGATCCATCAGACATGAAAGTGACTTCAAGCATCCTGTAGAAGAAATGAAAAAAAAATCTGTAGTGATTTTTCTTTTAAAATTTGCGCTTCAATTTTTTTTCCAGTCGCCCCCACAATTCAGGAACTTAAATCCAGTGGTGGGATGCTAGGAGGTAATGGACTGATAAGATGTGAAAGTGCAGGAGTTCCTGCTCCAGTCTTTGAGTGGTACAAAGGAGAGAGAAAGTAAGTAGCCTGCATGTATTTATTCTATATGTTATACACTGATACCAGTCTAATGCTGTTCTGCACATTATAAGCTTTGTGATATAAAGAGAGGCATCAGTGGAGTTTGGTGTAGTACTAATGTTCAGTTGATTTACAGTAGAAAAATTATAATGAAGAAACAGAATACGGACAGGGCTTAACTTCTAAGATTGGGTCCATTAATGTGTAAAGAAGCATTTAAAAGATGCAGTCAGTGTATCTTGTGGATAGCTTTGGTTATCATGAGCCTGATTTTAGATTGTGGGCCTAATATTTGATTCCCAATCCAGTCTCCAAAGTCTTTTCAGTTTTCCAGTGTACTTGTACTCACATGCAAACAGATCAGATGTTTCAGCACATCTGAGGAATACCTGATATATCTTAATGACACTGCATTGAACATTGGAGTGCTCCCTACTAAAGCCAATGCCTGGGTATCAGACATAGTGCAGGAGCCAAGTTGTGTGTGCAAATCAAAGTGACTGAAAGAAACAATCCCAGCAGCATGGGAGCCCTGAGAATCCCTCCCCCCTACTCAGAAGGTGAGAAGGAAGGCACTACTGGGACGAGACATCATCACAGCCTCTCTGGAGAATGAGGGATGAAAGCCTCCTCTCTCTCGCAGAAACCAAGTGAAACATTGGAAGAGCCCTCTCCCAGCATTAGGATGAGATGAGGAAAAGCCCAAAATTCCATCCAGCAATGAGAAGGAAAAGATTATGCACCATTGTCAGATACTATGGTAATGGAGGCTATATACGTGCCTAAGATGGATAGAAAAAAAATCACAAAAAATGGGAAATTTTTACTATCGTAACAGTATTTACAGACAACTTCCGTTTTGAAAAAAAGGTTGTTCAACCAAAAGACTGGGCAGTGGGGGGAAACAAGTTCTGCCATTTGTGGTCTGAGAAACAGATCCCCAACTTGTGTGAATTGCCATCACTCCGCTGAAGTCGGTGGAGCTAGGATGCTCTATGCTAGCTGAGAATCTGGTCCAGGGTTTACTTTCTCTCGTCTTGCACGCTGAAAATCAAAGTGTTTTTCATATTTGTTTTTAGTCAGTTTCATTTTTAGATCCTTAATGCTACCTAGTTTGAGTATCCCTCTCCTCCAGGACATCTTTATTTATTTAAAAACAACTGCTTTCATTGAGATATTTTTAATGTGAAAACTGTTTTACAGCTCTTAAGTTTATATAAAAGTTTATTTTTACAAAAATTTAAATATTGGGGCAAATTTAAGTGGTCAGTGTCTGTTTAAGGCATATGCCCAAGGGGACAAAGTGAATGTTTAGCTTAGCTTTTGGAATTTCCGGACTGATAAGTGCTTGCTTTCTTAACATTAGCTTCCCATTAATGCTAGGATTTAACACAGAATATTAATGGGCATTCTTCATCAAAAACAATTAGTCAGAACATTTCTGACTGGCCAGCTGCTCTTCTTTAGATTTGTTCCCCTATAGGAGTATTACCTGCTCCCTTTGCTGCACAACTTCACAGAATGGTCATGAATACTATATTCAGATGAGTTGCAAAGTGTTTTTTCAATGTGGTGCAACTGAGACTTAGCACTAACAGTAGCAGAAGATTATCTTCTTTTGAGGGAACCCCATAAATCCTGCTCCCAAAGGTCCACACTTTGTCTCTCTCCGTTTATTATACCAAAAAACTACCGTTAAGTACGAGAAGGTATTTTGTTTTTTTTACAAGCAATGTTGCGGTACTGTTTGCATACTTCATAGAGTCTGGACTCAACTGGAGACTCCTGATTTGATGTCAGTAATATCCATTAAATTCATGGATCTGACTGATTCCCTTATTTTTATGTATGAACTCAAGTTTCATGAGAGCAGTAAGACACAACAGGCAATGCATTTCAGGACAATAAAGTCATTGCCATCTGCCTTTTGCTTCAGTTATTATATCACCTAAGGCTTATTTTAATCACCCAGAAATGCACTACTCTATTGTCTCTTATTGCTTAAGTATTTTTAGTACATGCTTATGTTAAGTCTAATGGTAAATAGTATTTTTGTTAAAATGTTGTTTATAGACACACTGCAGATACTGAACATTTGCAAAGATTCTAGTATTTCTGAACAATGCAGAACCTTCCCATTTTCAAGAAAGTCACTTTTTTTTTCTCATACATTGCTGTGTTTCCCAATAATACCCCTGCAAGTGTCATCTCTGGAAGATGAAAAATCTACACAGTACTATGCTGGTAAAGCCAATTCTCTACTCGTAACGCACAACTGAGAAATGTCAATTTTCAAAGGCAGTTCAGGAAAAGACTATGCAGAGCGGTGAGCAGATTATTTATAGGCGTGGCTGAAGTCACTTGCCAGAAATGTTAGGGGCCAATTCAATTCCTTCTGAAGTCAATGGAAACACTTCCATTCCCTATAATCAGAACTGGATTGGACCCTAAATTTAGTGCTGAGTGAATTTAAAAACAAAATTGAGTGTTGAGTGAGTTTGAAAAAGACCCAAGAATATCTGTATCTGAAATAACTGGCTGTTGAATTTACAAACTGTTTCATTTACTTGGATCTAAACACAATAAAAAGTTGCCTTTCAAGGCACTAGGCACCCTGGCATCCATTCAAAATACAGTCCATAAGATAAGGGCGGAGGGGAACAGTCACAAACCCCCGCTGCATAAAACAACTAGTCGGGAAAATTAAAAAGTTGCAAAACAAATTGTCAATAAGTCCCTATCAATAAGTTCCTCTCAAACCCCAACCCATCCACCCTTTACACGCGTCTTTTCAGAAAGATGCTTCATGCTCTGAAGGTCAACAAATTCAAGCTAGTTTGGATCAAGGTGAGGAGCAAATCCCAGTATAAAAAAACCTTCACACAAAACATTTCATGGGAAGTTCCATCTTCTGTAGGCTAAGGGATCTCCTCTTCACTAGGAGGGTGGTGAAGCACTGGAATGCGTTACTAAGGGAGGTGGTGGAATCCCCTTTCTTTGTGGTTTTTAAGGTCAGGCTTGACAAATCCCTGGCTGGGATGATTTAGTTGGAGATTGGCCCTGCTTTGAGCAGGGGGTGGGACTAGATGACCTCCTGAGGTCCCTTCCAACCCTGATATTCTATGATCTCCAGTTCAAGCACCATATTAATATCAGCTGTAACATGTGGGACAAGAAGAAAAGTCGTCTCTCAGTTAGTCAGGTCTTAGACCATTTAGAGCTTCATCTGTCAATACCAATACCTTAAACTCCACCTGGAAGCCAGTAGTCAGCCACTGCAGATCTCAGAGCACTGATGAATGTGTGTACCATAAAATATGAGATTCCATTTAATATACGGGACAACACATTCTGCAGAAACATTCAACTCATGAATTAATTTAATTGGGCTGGAACCGCCTGGAGAATACAGCTGGATGAAATTTTTCAGACAAAACTTTTTTTTTTTTTTTAAGAAAAATGCAGATTGTGGCCAGTTGAAATATTTTGCAAATTTGTTGCGAATTTGCTAATTGTTTCAGTTGGGGGAAAAAACAAAAAAAGTTGAAAATGTTTTGTCTCAACATCTTCTAAATGAAATGTTTAGACTTAGATTCAGAACAATTTTGAATTTTTACTTCAATTTTACAAATTTTACTTCAACTTTATTTAATTTTTGTAAGTTAAAAAAATTGATAATGAAATTTAGTGTTTTAGGTTGAACAAAATGTTTCATTTCGCCAGAAACAATATTTATTTTACTTTTTCAATTTACCAAAAAATTCAATTTTTTTTCATTTCAGGTTGACCCATATCAAAATATTTTTCTGATTTTTCATTTTGGCCACCTAACTGAAAAATCAGCTCTTCACACAGCTCTATTTGATAACGAGTTTTTCATGAGATTTCCTGTATTTGTACTTTAAACCCTGTCTAAAAACCCAGATGACAAAATTGGATAAAAATAGAGATTCAAGGGATTTGTGGAGGATTTATCACTATATTTCAAAATCTCAAAATAAGGATTGGTTTGAGCTGCGCTCTGGAACAGGACAAAGATTTTTTGGCAGGAGAGGTGGAGTGGGATTTTATTTTATCCTACCGATCCACACTGACACATTTTTCACTTTGCCTACAGTACAGGGTTAAACCTTTATGAGGGAGGCAGCCCAAAGGTCTTTAATCTAAAAATATTAATTCCATTAAAATTGATAAAGAAAACAAAACATACATTTCAAATAACCTAATAAAGACTAAAATCATTATAATGGTCTAATAGATTATAGTAACATTAATTGATTCAAATTTGAGACTAAAGATAAATACTCCTTGGGGCTAATACTGATGCGTGATCTTCTGTAGTCTGTTTCTAGGTATAATACCTGGAATAAAAGTGAGATCTTATTATACTGGAAGGCCTCAAGTGCGATATAGCAAGGTGAACGAAAAGATGATGTACTGCATTCTCTTAAAGTGCAGTTGCTCTCTGAAAAGTGACTTGGTAAAAATGGCTCGAGTTATTTTATTGACTAAGATACATTGTTGTAAGCAAAAATGACAATGAACAGGTCTTGCAAACACCACACAACACTGAGGAGTGAGGATCCTAAAAACAAAGGCAGCAGAATATAAACTTTCATTTCCATGGGAGGTTTCAGAGTAGCAGCCGTGTTAGTCTGTATTCGCAAAAAGAAAAGGAGTACTTATGGCACTTTAGAGACTAACCAATTTATTTGAGCATAAGCTGTCGTGAGCTAAAGCTCACTTCATTGGATGTATTCCACTGAATGCATCCGATGAAGTGAGCTGTAGCTCACGAAAGCTTATGCTCAAATAAATTGGTTAGTCGCTAAGGTGCCACAAGTACTCCTTTTCTATTTCCATGGGAGGCCCTGTGATATAGTAGAGTCCTGGACTGGACCCAGGAGACATGAGTTCTGTTCCTGGTTCTACCTCTGGCCTGCTGGATGACCTTGTGCAAGTCACTTTGACCTCTCTATGCATCAATTTCCCCATCTTTAAAGTGGATATAATGATAATGACCTTTCCTTGTAAAGCCCTTTAAAAATGAAAAGTGTTATATAAAAGCTAGGTAGTATTATTATTATTTATTTAAAAATAGATGTTTCTAGCCTTATAGTTGCAAAGAAAGCCTTCTAAATTTGCACCATGTTAACCAGTACAGTGCTGTTTTCCTGGTCTGCAGACAGACAGCTTCTGTGCCTTTATTGCTGCTCAAAGCTTTCTCAAACAGTGGCCGAGGGATCGATTTTAGTGTTGCTGTTCAGAAATCTGGAGAAAAGTAGTGAAACTGTCCCTCTCAGTTGCATGTGCTGCTGCTTGAGAAAGTTATGAACCACCGGCAGATACAAGCACTGGAGTTATTTGTTGAAGAGAATGACATGAAAAGGAGGATGAGGGTAGAGTAGGAGGAGACTCTTGAGTGGGAGGATTGTGGCGATAGAGATAGAAAGCTCATGTTCCATTCCAGCAGCTTAAGGGGAATGAAACTTCATATTCCTCAGGCTCCTTTACTTGCTGGATACAAATGATGTAGACCCCAATGGAGCCTAGAGGCAGCACTCTGGTAGGAATCCCAGGTCTCCATCCCTTTCCCAGGAACAGGAGAGCTGGGCTTATAGTCAGCTGGGTATCATCCTAAAATAAATTCACTCTCTCATACAGAAGTTATGGGCTTGATACAGAAATTATTGGTGAAATTCCATGACCCACCCTAAATGGCTCCCAGGGCCTAAAGGGGCACACTCTGCCTCCATTCCCCAATAGCAAGAGCAGCTAGTTCCCGCTTCACATCCAAGGGACTGGTACAGTGGGATGAAAGGTGAAAGAGGAACTTGGGAGCACAGAGGAGCATCGAAGGGTAAACAGAGTTAAGAGGTACAGATAGGGGAAAACCACCCTTAGAGGACATGGGAACTGAGGGCAGCTGTGATAGCTGAGGGAGCTGTGATAGACGGAGAGGAATTTGGAGGTGGGAATAGCCTGGAGGATGGGTTGGAGGTCACAGAAATTCAGGGGGGTGGGGAAATGACAGGGACAGGGGAGTTCTGGGGCACAGAAGCTGGAGAAACAGCTGGGAAAAGAGGCTAATAGAAACTAGGTGTGATAGGGAAGCTGAAGGTGGCAGAGGCTGAATACACAGAAATGGGACCCGCTGGACCAAACTGGAGGAAACACAGAGAGGGAGATGAGGAGAACAATGGGAGGCAAGACATTAGAAAGGATGATGGAGCAATAGAGATGAGGAGGAGTAGGAGGAAGCAGAGGTAAGAGGAGGGATGAAGAGCTGATGTGGGAGGAAGCGTAAGGAGGATGAGTGAAAGCTGGAGTGGTAGAAACCCAGGAGGACAAAGAGAAAGAGCCGGGGTGTTGCAAATGCTGTGAGCATGGAGAGTAAAGCTAGGAAGCATGAAGGTGGAGGTAGGCAAAGACCAGCATCTACAAGGGCTAGTGGCATGAGGGAGAGAACATGGTGGAAGCAGATAAGAGGGAAGGATGAGAAAGGGAGGAGATACTGAGAGAAGGAATGAAGAATGAGGGAGTACAAAGTAAGAGGGATTTTGTGGGGAAGGAGAACAGAATAAAGGGAAAGTTTTGACTGTCTTAATAGGTAGACTAAAAGCTGTAACCAAAATATGCTGCTGGCAAAGCCTAGGAAGCACAAAAGTCAATGTGGCCAGAAAGCTTGAGAGAGGTCAAAGCAGCTCGCATCACCAAAGTCAGTACTTGTAATGCAGGTGGGCTTTGTGTGATAGAAAAGAACTTGTACTGCTTGGAACCTCATAAGGGTAGAGCCTCATGGCTCTGTGTTGTAGGATCTTTCTCTCCTCTGACCCAGACTTTGTGGACCAAAGACTTTCTCTTGTTTAACTTTTTTGGGGGTTTTTTTTGGGGGGGGTGTGTGTTCAATATTGTCTTCACATCCTTCTATTGTAGCTGCCATGATCACTGGCATCTGTTGGGTTTATATGAAAGCATAAAAGCCTTTAACACTTACATTTGGCAGGTCTGACCACTGGAATGGGCAATGTAAAACCCAATGAAAGGCCCTTCCCACAAAGCTTTCTATTAGCTTCTTTGCTGCTGATCATTAGAGCAGTGAAAATGGTCTTTGCAGCACCAAAGTACTATTTAGTATGTCTTTCAAAATTTCAGTGCTAGATATATGATGCAATGCTGCATGTAAGTTTGGTATTATGTACATGGTACGCTGTTCAGCAGCTAAGTGGTAAGTTTTTGAGGAGCCAGAACTGCAAAGCAGGAGCTTCACAGTTTTTCTGTGGGTGGTGGAGGAAAAGAAAGTTATTTCAGAAGGCAAATAGCCGTTTACAGTAATATGTACTTTTAAAATGAAGGGCCACTTTTTTGCCTTTCGCAAGTCTGGAGGAAAACATGGATTTTCTTACTATTCTTCTTACCCACAAAACCAAATTTTCAATCCTCTGTTTTTTCTTCCAGTAAGTTATCTTAGTTTGTTCCTGAAATTGAAGTGTCCACTGGGTAGTACATAGCCACTGAAATTTGATATATTCTTTTTCAGTGTATGGTTTAGCCAATACACTCAGCCAACACGTATAAAAACAATACAGAACTCTTAGTGTGTTGACTTACACTGAGAATATAAAGTACACACTGCAATGAAAATCTAATTTATATGCAGGAAAGTATAGTGATTAAATGAAAACTAGAAGCGTTAATGAAATGCAGTAAAATATTCAATAATCAATATGCAGATGTACTATTAATAATGATAATTTGCATTTTGAGGCAGAATATTAAAAGATTGCATCCCTCTCCTGGATTTATGATTCTCTGCTTCCATATATCAAAATTAAAGAGTAACATGTTTATATAAGCCAAAATTCTGCTCTTAATATGAAATATAAGCAATTCTCTGAGTAATCAAGCATAGCTGGTTATTTCCATCATGTAATCTAACTATATTTCTCTTGTGTCTGACTTGGTACGATGCACCTTGTGCATTCTTCCCTACCATGACAAATTATAAAGACTTAGATTTTCCTCTCAGCTCAGGTAAAGTCCCATGGCTGCCCCTCTACCCCAGATTTTTCTGAGCCATTTAAAAAACCTTGATATTAAATCAGATTTGCTATCTCTTTTAGATATTTATTTATTTATCACTACAGTGCCTGCTTTTTACATAGGATGAATTAGGTATCCCTTATCTTTGGTGAATCTAGACAGTGAGAGGGCTCAAAAATTGATGTTCATTTGCCTGGACACACTGTTACTCTTCTAACTTGGTCAATATCCCTTTCTCCAATGTGGTAGCCATGGTTGTGGAATGACCATAAATCCAAGTAGTTGCTCCCCTAGACAACTGGTTTTTGTTTAGAGAAACAACTACACAACCAATGAGGGGATCTTGAAAAAGTTCAATGCAAAAGCTTTCCTGTAAAGCAAAGAGAGATGCAGAGTAATTTTAGGAATAATACTGTTTCCTTTTCCTAATAAAGTCCCTTGTTTGGCGTTAGGAGTAAGTAACACTTTCTGCGCTTCTTTACCATTTTTGCATGACAGGGACTAGATGGAAGCGTGGGACTCTCCAGCAAAGCCAAAACAAAAAAATGCGGGAGAAGTACGCCTTATTTTGAGCCTTATTTTGTGCCAAATATCCTGGGTCTTATATCGGCTCCTTATAGGGGGCATTTTGCCCTTCATCTCAGGAGCTGGAAACTTCCTCAAACCAGGCGAATCCTCACCTGGAAAGATGCAAACTGCTTTCTGTTTTCTTTGCAGGACAAAGGAAAGTAGAGCAGTGCTCAGCACTTCAAAGTTGCTGCTCAGACTGGAGGACCCCTCTCCCTAGGCTTCAGAGCCAAATCTCCAACTTGAGCCACGTCTATGCATCTTATTGTAGTGTGGTAGCATGAGTCCTGCAAGCCAAGGCCATCAACCTGATCTGGGAAGCTCGCTTCCACAGGCTGTGTAGATGTCAGTGTGACCACACTATGATAATTGGATGACTTTGCTTTATACTTTGTTTGTTAGCACTAATGGCACAATTTTCAGACTTGGCGCTTAAACTTATCACAACACTACTTTACTTGGACACTCAGCTATATGTTTTACACAGTTATGTGCCAATTTGAATATCCAAGTACAGGATTTCACCTTCCTATTAAGGTGCCAAGATTTAAAATCTGGGCTTTCTATCTTACTATTGTAATACTATATGCTCAGTGATATAGGGTAGTGATAGTTAGATGAAAGTGAACATTACATTGAATTATTGTCCTTAGACTATAGAACAAATTGGCAGGAAATTGTACCAATGTAATACTATCCAGTTATTGCTTTGCCAGTGCTCCCCAGCCCCTCTGCCATTGTGTTAGCTTTATACCACTGGATAATTCCCCACTGTTAGCTACTGTGGTTGCAGTCAGGCATCATAAGCAAATAAAGAAAATGCAAACATGATTGATTGAGGCATGTGGTTTACAGAAGATTTTCCTTTTGCCTTCTAGACTGATCAATGGTAAACATGGAATTACTATTAAAAACTATAGTACAAGATCACTTCTCACTGTCACCAATGTAACAGAGGAGCATTTCGGCAACTACACATGTGTCGCTGCCAACAAGCTGGGGGTGACCAATGCCAGCCTGCCTCTCAACCGTAAGTAACATGAATGTATGGCAAAATATTCGTAATTGTTTTTCTACAATGGATGGAAAAGCATAAGAATTCAGCATGATTGTTTGGGGTTTTTTTTCACAGGGAGTGTGAATACCATAGCATACATTCCTTAATAACTGCAAATACACAAATCTAACTACTCACTTCCTGAAAATAATACATTGAGCTTTAGAAAGATCCTTATTTGGGGGATGGAGAGAAGCTTTAAGTGAATCCAAAAGTACCACATCTTTGGTGGTGGGGGATTGCTACTACACATGATGCTGAGTTTGGTTTCTGTCTCTTTTTCATTATTCTGATGGAGTTGTAACTAGAATCTGTTGTTTTCTGATGCTCTCTCCTTGAGAAGTCCAAGAAAGATTCAAAACTTTACATACTGGAGATACAAAAATCCAAGGTCTTACTGCAAGCATGAAATTAGCATGACTGAATAATGCATGCCTAAGATTTTACTGTAAACAAAACAAGAAAACTTTCCAGTCTGTTCGATGAAGTAATACCTGAACATGCACAAACCAGGGATTACACTCATGGAGGTTAACTCTCTCATAACTCTACCCTACAGATTTTATTCTGACACATTTTTCCCAATCTACAGACCAATTCTCATAAATCCCTCAGAAAACCTGTCTGAATTTAAGATTGAATCTTTCTGAAAAGCCAAGAGTGGTTGTGATGGACAAAGCAAAGTAGCTTGGTGATTAACACCCAATTTCTTTTGCATAGAATGAGTCTGAAATATCCTATTTCAATTATCTTCTACTTTTAGAGTTAAGGCATTTATCTCTGGTTGCAGTACTTCTGTAGTTGATCTGAAAATCGTGACATCTGTGATAGTGATATCTGGAGATATATATTGTCTATCAGGTGAATTATGTGTGTTAATTTACAGTATTTTAATATAACAGATTTAATGGTGAAAAAGGAATTCAGGAAATGTGAACTATTTGCAAAATTTGGTACATTTTTTATTTTTAAAGAAACCGTGAGTCCAGTGGTTCAGTGGAAATAAATGCTTAAATTCTGAGACTCCTAACTTATAACCTTGAAGTTTCTTAATAGTCCAGTTATTTCCTTTCTCTTCCAGGGCTTATATTCAGCTGGAGCCATTCAGAGCAGAGCTCTGGTAAATACTTCCAAACCCGCGGGATCCCCAGTGCCTCCTGCTGGGTAGAAGCCCCAGCTCCCTGACCCCAGGGCTAAAGCCCCAAGACTAGGCAACTCCCCAGGTCTAAAGCCATAAGACCTCCCAGCCTACAGCTGAAGCCTGGAGCCCTGAATGGGGGTGCAGGCGGCACAGGGGCTCCAGGAAATAATCCCTTGAGAATTTAAGCCCTGATATCTTACTTATATTATTTAAAGCAGACGAAAAGAGTCTGAATCATCATAGAGTAGTAGGAAGCCTATTTATATTGCTTCAACAGGGAGAATGTATTTAATGTTTGAGATGTCATTACCCAAATGAGAAAATGGTTACAAATGTTTTTAACCTAAAATACAAGACATAGCACAATACAATACAAGACCCCATCCTCCCAAAACAACATTCCACATGAGAGTTTAGAGTAAATGTAAGTAGTAGAGCTTCCCCTAAATTTCCAAACAAATTGGATAAAATGTGGCATACTTTTATTGAAACGAACATATCTGAATTTAGGGGGAAAGCTCATTTACCTGTATAGCTGTTGTCATTGTGTCTATTAAAGACATATGGCTGAATCCTAACGTGTTTAATCTCTGCTCAGCACAAGTGAGTAGCAAAGATGACTAGAGGCCACCTTTACATACCCAGCTCACTTTCTGGTGAAATTTAGAAAGTTACTCTAAGTTGCATTGGCTGCTACTAGCAAAAGGGTTGTCCTGCGGTCCAAGGATTACTAGTGTACAGACGCACTCTGGCTATGTTCCTTAAGCCTGGGTTGGTGGGAAGAGGGTGTTGTAAAGCCAACAACAACAGCTCTGTGCCACATGGGGATGTCCACCACATCAAGGAATCTCCAGCTGTTAAACCATCTTTCCACCTGATTAGCACTGCTGGAGCAGCACAAACAAAAGAAGAATCCGGCAAAGATCAGGTCCATAGTGCATTCCATACTGTTTGGATGTATTCAAAATTTGTACGGGGTCAGAATTTGGGCAGGTGAAAGTCAGAAAAGTGAAAATAGGCAAATAAAAATGTGTTAAAAGTTTTTATGAAATTTGTATCTGTAAAGAAATTCTGCCCCCTTGATAAACTCTAGTTCAGGGAGAAGCCAGAGTCAGTTCAGGGAATGAAACAGTAGCGTATAGTTTCCTTCACTCCCCAGTTTATGTGCAGGAGCAAGTTCAGGTGCTGCAGAAGCCAATTCAGATGGGTGGAGGCCTAATGAGGGAAGAGAGCTGTATCACATCATGTGTGGGAGCCTGTTCTTGGAGATGCAGGGTGGTATGCACCCTTCCTATGCTTTAAAACCAGTTCACTTGAAGTAACAGCTGGTTTGGGAGGCAGCTCAGAGGTTGGCCAAAGTCTGTGTGCCAGCAGCAACAGAATAGAGCTGAGAGCTGGAAAATACTATCCTGGCTCTATTTTGATGATAGTAGATACAGGCTGAGCATCTTTGTGAAGCACTCAGAGATGTAAGGATTGAAAGGGATATATAAAATGCAAAGTATTAGTATTGTTGTTAATAGAAATTTTGCATCATAAAAGATAATGGCAGATCTAAAGTGGAACATAATGACAGAAAATAATGGAACAGGGGTCTGATCCTGCATTCAATGTTGTAGAATATGATAGTCATAGTAGCACTGTGAACGTCACTGAGAGTTTTGAGTGTGCAAGTAATACAGGATGGGGTACTTTATAATATTTTGTTGTTTTATATTAGCATTGCGCAAATCAAGTTATGGCTTGTCAGGAGTTAATGAACTGCACGAGAATAAGGAATTCAGGATTTTTGAGATTGTTCCTGTGACATGATTTGCATAGTCCCAGGAAACAGGAAGAGAGATTCTCATGCAAAACTCCTCGAGTAGTGATTCTATTAAGTATTTGGTTCTATGCTCATATGACAGAGAGTATTTTCTCTCTAAAAGATACGGTTTAGTTTGGTGAAAGTCAAAGATATAGCAATGTGTAACACCATAATCTACAAACCATTGTTGTGGAGGGTTTTTTTCAGTTAACAATAAAGAGTTATTTGATGATGAAACATATCCGTTGCAGGGATAAACATAATCTGGTGGCAACATTGCCTAAAATATTTTACAAATTAGTCTTTGATGTCTTATTTAAATGTATATTAATAAAAATGAAGAGTGTATGTTACAAAATGAGCCATTGAGTGGTTAGAATAGTATCATTAGAAAAGCTGCCAATAATTACTGCGATTGCAGAGCCGCTGTTGGGTGTACTTCTGAGTTCTTCTGCAGAACCACAATCAGTGTACGAAGACAAATGATTTTATCAGGATTCTGTCACAAAGCCCTTCTGTATTACAAAAGCAGCAAATATTGAGTGCAAAAGACTACACACCTCTGCTATTACGTATTGGCAAATTGCCCAATGTCTCTGAGCAATTGTTAATTGGATGCTTCTATGTATGCATCTTTAAAAGGATCTTCTTTAAATATAGCAGTAGAAAGCCTGCATTTTCTTCATCTGCAGGTTCATATATAGTAGGTACATGACATCTCAGTTATCAAGAACCAGTACTCCTTTCTTAGGGGAGGGGTGGTCAGACCTTTGCTGTATTCTCTTGTAGTAGTATCTCGACAGCAGAGTATTCTTTGAAAGGGTTCAAATTAAGGCTATTAAGAAATACAAGAATACTTAACATAGGATTACTAGCAAGGGGAGGATGAGTATCCGTGGTGTGTACATTCAGGCTTAAGCCAGCAGAGAGGCAGGAAGTGGGTATGGGGACAGATGAATTATAAGGTACATAATCTCTTCATGTGGCCTGGGCAGCTGGTTTGGGAGGAGAGTGACCAGGCCACAAGTGGTTGCCTGGGTTAAGGGAGTGACATAACTATGGAATAGTAATGCCAGCTGGGTGGGAGGAGTAGAGGCAGTTGTTTTTCAAAGTGGGGGAAAGGTAATCCAGATACTGTTGTGAGCAGAAGAAACTGGTCAGGATCATTTCTATGGGAAGCTGGGAAATAAATCAGAACAGATCTGATGTGAATCTGAATTTTTGGGGGCTCTTCCAGATATTCCAGCTTCTGTGGATATTTTGAGCTTTGCCACATCACTAATTGAAGAACATGATGGGTTCTGAAAGTGTAAGATCTAGCTATTAAAAATCGATCAGCAATAAAGTGAACTTTGCAGGAAGAAACAGAGACCCAGTGGTTCCCATAAATTAATAATGAATGGCAGTTTGCTAATTATTCATGGCTAAATCCTTGGTATATTCCAGATATGTTCTTTTCCAGATGTATTCCTGCGTTTTCTTTGTACAAGTATATGAACTGGATGATCCTCTCAAGGCACCATTTTAGTGTGCGCGCTGATTGGATGGTCCCATCCTGCCATCTATGGGTCCTATTCATCAAATATTTTGAACTATTTAAGCAGATTTTCCACAGTTTGCAGCACTTAAAAAGAGGAAGAATGCAGGTTTTTCTGATTGAAGCACGGATTTTATGATTCATTAAACCCATTTTCTCAAGGGAACAAGTATTGTTATGATATGTACCCAGAATAAAAGGTTCCATTTACAGAGGAACAAGGCAGGGAGTTGGTGGAGAAAGGAATAGTCCTTGATTAAATATGCAGAATCTTCCTCTAAATTAACAGTTTTAAATAAAAGAAGAAAGCATTTTCCTGAAAATGAATTTGTGAAACTGCCCTTTGGGTCTAACTTTAACTCTAGCCACTAACACAGGTTTTACACGAATACTTACTCTGCTGTACCAGAAAAAACAAGTAGTCACAATATTTACTGCTAAAACATGTATCTCATACAGTATTATGCTCTGCAGTTCACTGACTGGAAATGTCAGGTGAGATACCTGTATGTGTGACATAATATATACAGATTATAAAATGGTTGGTTGGTTGATTTTACAAATAAGGGAGTCATGTATTTTATGGTTAATATAGTCAGGTATATTTTCTCTGTTTTTAATTAATAATGGGAGAAAGAATATGGAAATGTTTGGGTATTTCCAACAGAAGAACGTTCAGTGAGCGTGTAATGCAGGATATTAATTTTACTGCCTATACCAGTATTCCTCCGACCCATTAATGTTTTGGTGGCACTTAAGAAGAAAAAGCTGAGATCTCATTCATCAAAAGAAAACCTCACAGCCTTAATGCCAGCAGCTGACTTCTCAGCCACCCTCCTCCTCAGAGGATTGAGCGGATGAAGGGCGCACTGATACTTTTCTTCAGCAAACAATTCTGTTGCACCACTGGTAGTCCCACCATACGGATGACCTTAAAAGTTATCAAGAACTCTTGGAGAGGCTGGCTTAGATGTTGGACTTCAAATTTTATTTGCCCCAAGAAAAGTTTTATTGTTTGTTCTACATTGTTCAGATGAGGCAACCTAGCCTAGTGGCCCCCTTAGAAAATAAGAGGATTTTTGAGTTAGAAGGGGTCTGTAGTTAAATCCAGCCTCCATGTCAGCTGCATCCAGGAGAACTGCCCTATAGGTATCAAGTCTTATAGAAGAGATTTGAGAGCCAATTCAGCTGCTTCAGAGAGGTCTTGACAGTTTGGATTGACTTGTTTGACAGCCAGAAAAAGAGTATAGAAGAGATTAGACCTTCAAGGGTAGAATCCATATGTATCAGCTATGCTGCAAGTGAGGATAGCTAATTACCAAATGCACTAATAAGAAGTATTCCCTCATCAGAAACAGCTTGTCCCCACTTCTGGGCCAGTTTCCTGAGGAAAACTAAAAAGAAGCTACTGCTCACATTGCTGAATGACAAAACATGACTTGTGACTTATGATTCAAGTGCCACTGCAACCTGGTCCATCTCAACACCCATCACTGTGTGCCAGTCCTTGTGGCTACACTCTTCTGGATTGGCAGGGGAGATTAGATTGCAAGAGAATACTTGTCCTTTGGAAATCCCAGTCTGTTTAGAGGCAGAACAGAGAACTCCTTGTGTAACCCATGCCTGCTGGGTGTGGTGCTCTGTCCCCCTCTAGTGGCACCTAGATCACCTAGAAATTAATGAATTTGCTACAGGCTTGACTAAGAGCTGTGTGGCTTTTAGCTCATGAAGTAGAGGCTCATGCATTTAGCTTTAGAGGTCCCAGGTTCAATCCCACCCATTGATGATTGGGGTTTGTCAGCATTACATTTGCACGCTCTAAAATACCATAAAACCACCCTCAAATGATTGGCCCTTTATACAGCGCTGGCAAAGGAGCCTCCATGCTGTAGCCAAAGACCCTGCCTTCTCTCCTGAGAAACTTCATTCCTGGCATAGACCACATTGGCTCAGAGATTCAATGAGATACCAGTACTAACAGGTGATCTACATTATGTGCTGTTACTGTGGATACACTGATCCTTAATTCTCACCCTACATTCTAAAATTATTCTGATTTCCAGTTAAATCAGTCTGTCCATTTGCCTGTTTTTTTCCCCCTCAGGCCTACCCAGGGAGGTTAGGTTACATTGATAGGGGGGATTTGCGTTGCTATCTGAATAGAACTATGCTATTCCACAGGTCAGACAGATTATTTGTATAGTACAGGTCAATCCATTTCTATTCAAGGTATCAAAGTAGATCAGACTCTTGTTATGATATAATAGAGATTCCGTTATCTTAAGGGCTCATTCCACCAGCTCTAAGGCAGCCTCCAAATATATCTCAGAAATGTCTCTGTGATAGAGGTAAGCAAGACTCTGGATTTCTGTTCATACCTTCATCTTCATGCAGCATTACTCCCTGGGCTTAGCCTGTAGAGCAGACACTCACTTTGTGAGAATAGTTCTGTAACATTTCTTTAAGAAACTCCTTAGATCCATCTCTTTAGGTCTGAGATGATTTGTCAGTCTCCTGCAGCATGGATCCATGTAAACAGTGCTCAAGGAAAAATGGATAGTTACAACAATAATTGTGATTTTCTTTTAGATGTTTTCCTGTATGGCCTCCTGCCACCTTTTCTCACTATTTGAGTTTTATCACAGATTCTTGAATCAGTGGGGGGAATTAAGTGGCCATTGGATCTGCTCTCCTCCACCTTCATTTTTAATGAGAGCAACAGGCAGCTCATTCAGGCAATCATCTTGAACCATAGTTACTGAGCTAAGTAACCATAATTGTATCAGTTTACTATTGTGCAAGGTATTTGTAGTAATCCCCATTCTATGTATCACCTATGCATAGAATGGGGAATGCTGCCAATACTTTAGCCAAATGCAAAAATGTAAATGGTACCTTTTTAGGAGCTTCACTGTAGAGGAGAAATTGTCTGTTGCTGTGCCCTATTAAACAGCTGCCACGTAACCAGTGGTGAGCTGGAACCGGTTCACACCAGTTCGTGCTCACCGGTTGTTAAATTTTGAAGCAGTTTTAGAACTGTTTGTTAACCCGCTTCCCTGCAGGGAGCGCTGAGGCTTTGATGGGCTCTGGCCAGGAAGTGATGTAATTCCTCCTCCGGCCGCCGGGGGCGCTGCGCTGCGGGAGCCATGTGGGCTGCCGCCTGGCCCTGGGCACGAGCCCTGGTGCTGCTGCTGCTCCCCTGGCCCTGGGGCTCCCGATGCTGCCTGGTGGGTCCCCAGCTGCTCTGCTGGGCCTGGGCTGCGTCCTGCTGCTCTCCCCATGAGTACCCACCACCCTGCCCGCAGCCAGCCCCCGTCTCCAGCCACCCCCCTGCCCGCAGCCAGCCCCGTCTCCAGCCACCCCCTGCCCTGCCTCCAGCCACCCCCGCACCCCCTGCCCTGCCTCCAGCCACCCCCGCACCCTCTGCCTGCAGCCAGCCCCTGCCTCCAGCCACCCCTGCCCTGCCTCCAGCCACCACCTCCCCTCCTGCCTGCAGCCAGCCCCCATCTCCAGCCACCCCTGCCCTGCCTCCAGCCACCACCTCCCCTCCTGCCCGCAGCCAGTCCCTGCCTCCAGCCACCCCCTGCCCTGCCTCCAGCCACCCCCTCACCTCCTGCCCGCAGCCAGCCCCCATCTCCAGCCACCCCATGCCCCCCCTCCAGCCACCCCCGCACCCCCTGCCCGCAGCCAGCCCCCGTCTCCAGCCACCCCCTGCCCTGCCTCCAGCCACCCCCGCACCCTCTGCCTGCAGCCAGCCCCTGCCTCCAGCCACCCCTGCCCTGCCTCCAGCCACCATCTCCCCTCCTGCCTGCAGCCAGCCCCCATCTCCAGCCACCCCTGCCCTGCCTCCAGCCACCACCTCCCCTCCTGCCTGCAGCCAGCCCCCGTCTCAGCCACCCCCTGCCCTGCCTCCAGCCACCCCCGCACCCTCTGCCTGCAGCCAGCCCCTGCCTCCAGCCACCCCCTGCCCTGCCTCCAGCCACCCCCTCACCTCCTGCCCGCAGCCAGCCCCCATCTCCAGCCACCCCCTGCCCCCCCTCCGGCCACCCCCACACCCCCTGCCTGCAGCCAGCCACCCCAGCACCCCCTTCCCCCCCTCCAGCCACCCCAGCACCCCTGCCCGCAGCCAGCCCCCAACTCCAGCCACCCCCTGCCCTGCCTCCAGCCACCCCCTGCCCTGCCTCCAGCCACCCCTGCACCCCCTGCCTGTAGCCAGCCCCTGCTGCACACCCTGCCTCCCCTCCAGCCACCCCCGCACCCCGTGCCCGCAGCCAGCCCCCAACTCCAGCCACCCCCTGCCCTGCCTCCAGCCACCCCCGCACTCCTGCCCTGCCTCCAGCCCCTGCCGCACCCCCTGCCCTGCCCACAGCCAGCCTCTGTCTCCAGCCACCCCCACACCCTCTGCCCTGCCTGCAGCCAGCCCCTGGCACACCCCCTGCCCTGCCTGCACCAGCCCCTGCTGCACCCCCTGCCTGTAGCCAGCCCTGTCTCCAGCCACCCCCGCACCCCCTGCCCGCAGCCAGCCCCTGCCGCACACACCCCCTGCCTGCAGCCAGCCCCTGTCTCCAGCCACCCCCGCACCCTCTGCCCTGCCCGCAGCCAGCCACTGCCGCATGCACCCCCTGCCCTGCCCGCAGCCAACCCCTGTCTCCAGCCAGCCCTGCACCCCCCTGCCCTGCCTGCAGCCAGCCCCTACCTCCAGGCAGCCCCACACCCCCTTGCCTCCAGCCAACCCCGCACCCTCCTGTCTCCAGCCAGCTCCGCACCCCCTGCCCTGCCCGCAGCCAGCCCCGCACCCCCTTGCCTCCAGCCAACCCCGCACCCTCCTGTCTCCAGCCAGCTCCGCACCCCCTGCCCTGCCCGCAGCCAGCCCTGCCCCCCCTGCCTCCAGCTAGCCCTGCCCCACGCCCCTGCCTGCAGCTGGCCCGACGTCCACTGGTGCCCTGCAGTTCCCAGGGCAGTAACCCTGCACACCTGCTTCAATGAGGGGGACAGGGAGCAGCTGGGACCCACACATGTGCACACTCTAGGGTGACCAGACAGCAAGTGTGAAAAATCAGGACAGGGGGTGGGGGGTAATAGGAGCCTATATAAGAAAAAGACCCCAAAATCGGGACTGTCCCTATAAAATCGGAACATCTGGTCACCCTAGCACACCCCCAGGGAGCGGCGGGGACCCACACATGTGAAACGGAGCTCATTTCTAGTTCAGGCCCATCTTTTTAAAAAAGAACTTTAAAGGCAGGGTTAATATACATCCATATTTTCCCAGACAGGTCAGGCTTTTTGGTTCTTAAATTGCCGTCCGGGAGGAATTTTTAAATTTTAAAAATTCCTCCCGGGAAAATAGGGACGTATGGTAACCCTGTTTGTACAAAAAATACATACTGGGGCACATCCCTTAAATTAGAACTTTTTATAGGGAACTGGTTGTTAAGATTTTGGCAGCTCATCACTGCACGTAACTACCCAGATATTACTTCCTGTTAGTGGTGGATTAAATGATCCATTCATACTTGTTACTTGCTTTCAGGTCTTTTGGCATCAGAGAGAAATCCTTGAAGTAATAGTAATAATGATTATAAAATATGAATCATCATGAAGAGCTGCAGGAAAAATGTTAGTGGTTACATTTGGAAGAGGAGGTACTGGATAGCAGGATGTCTGTGTGATGTGACAGTATATTCTGTGCTAATTTAATTTCTGCAGCAAAACAGAACTACTCTGTTGAATTAAGCATCCAACTGTGAACTTAAACATGCTTATGATCTTGTCTCAAACTTTCCTCAGTGCCATTAAGCACCAGCCCATGCCCTTAATTTATGTTTGTTGATTAGATTGTGCCCCAATTCCCACATAAAGATTCACACCCAAACAATATCTTTAATAAATTGCGCTCCATGCCTACAATGTAAAAAAAGAATATTATATATATATTTATATATATTTAAGTTTTAAATTAAGTCTTTGTGATCTCCACATAACATGTAGTAATATGTGTATTGCTCAGTCACATTTACTATGCATGATTTGTATACCACTGACCTCTACTGGAATGTCAAACATGCATAGGTGTGTATAGTGGGCATCCTTAAACAGTAGATATTTATGGCACTATGCGACATCTTCTAAATAGAAAATACTGGGCCACGTCATTCTTTAATTTTTTATGCAGCATTGGGAAAATTTTACTCTCCAAAGTGAGTAATTTGATACATGAGTAAAATACCTTTATTTGTACCATCATTGTCAATATTATGGTAAGAATAGGTGTGCAGATTTTCTCTTTGGTCTGGTATATTTTCATCACATTTTGTAATTTACACAGTGCAAATTGCATATTCATCTCCAGCCATTTTTAAAGACCTAATACTACTCCAGATAATGGACATAATACTGTTTTTAATCCCAAAATCCTACCCTAGTGCCATATATGCACTTTAGTTTTCGATTCATCATTAGTAACCTTGAATTTGTTACGATACATTATATATGAGATTATATATCTGTAAATCTATAGCTAGATCTGCCTATGGCTATAGCTATCTATAAACACACACACCTGTGCTACAGAGATGTAATCATAATTGTTGTATTGCTATATAATTAATCTCTGCAGCAGATTGTGTGGCATTCATCAAATAATGATCCACTTAACACATCCCTTACCTGTATACTGTCCTTGGAATGACTGACTGCAAATTGGATTCTGAGTATAGTCTGAGAGAAATTCCTTAATTTGAATGTGTATTTGAACTGCACAAAAACATATACAGACTGAACATTTAGCACCTTATGCATTATTCATCCTCATAGCTTAGACACTACCTACCAGCGTGTACAAGGCAGGAACAAGTTAGCTTCACTTCATGATGTGAACGCATGCCGGTGCTGTCCATACTGCCACTGCTAATGGCCTAAAAGCTGCTGTCACCACCCCCTCACCTGTGTCTAACACTCCATATGTATAAGCAATGAGTAAAGGCACGCACTCTTGTCTTTCAACCTCTGAATAAAGCTTTGTTAGTCTAGTTGTGCGGAGATTTGGGTTTGATCCATGACAGCTTTTTGCTCTTTTTTTCTGCCCAGGATAATAATTTGATACTATACTATTTTATTGATATAATGAAAGCTGTATTAAGTCACCTGGTAACTATATTTGCCTGTCTAATCTAGCAGTAAAATCTGAGTCCCTATTAGGATTTCTCGCTATTAAGTTTATTGTGTATGCGGCCAACTGCTATACCATCCAGGAACATAGAAATCCTATTGTAGCTACTATTAATAGGTTTCAATAATTTAAAATATTGTTGTTTGAAATTATGCACAGTGTGTCACAGGCTGCATAGAAATTCAGTGAGAATTTTTACAGGCTGTTTTATCATTAAACTCTAAGTTATTTTCTTTATTGACTGATAAATTGTATTTTAATGTGTTTGGCTTTGTGGCAGGTTCCCACTAAGTTTTAGCTGAATATCACCACTAGCCTAACCATTTTGTCATTTCTGCAAAGAAATGTGCTCTCCAGAGAAATCTTCTTTATGTTCAGAGTTTCAGTTCTGTTGCCTAATAACTTACAGAGGCATTATACCTTCTTGTTTTACTATTTCATTTCACAAAGCACTAACCCTAAAAACGAATCAGACTGAAATCTGACTGCTCGTCTATGTTATGTCGGGTCTGAGTTGGAGGGTCTGCGAAATTTGTTTTCAAATTCCTGCAGGCATTAGGAGCTCGGTGCAAAGCCCAATGAGGTCAGTGGAAAGACTTGATTTCAGTAGGCTTTGGGTAAGGCCCAAAAAACTACGAGGTACATGGGCTCCTGCAGAGACAGAGCACTGGATTGCAAACCAGTATGATATAGCTAAATCTTTCATTTGAAATGGACCCCTACTGCTGCGGCCTTGTTTTTTCCAAAGAAAATCCCATGGGGTACACATACTCCATCTAGAGATTTTCCTGTCAAGTCCTGTTGTTCTGGTTCCTGTGAGAAGGCAGGCCAGGGATCTTCTCTTCTCCTTGTGGGAAGTAGGTGGTGGAGTGTAGTAATGGGGTGGGGAATTTCTTTCAAAGCATGTGATGTATGCAGACACATTTTGTGAACCCCTAAATGTTTTTAAATAATTTGTGACACTTCTGCTTTTGATTGCCAACTGCTTGTAGCATATCACTTTGCACACCCCTTGATATTGTAAGCTGGATGCAGGTCCAATTCAGTTGAATGCTGGATGTCATGAAACCCTGAAGAGTTGAGCAAAGCATTTTATCTTTGAGGCTAATAATAATAATAATACTGTGTCTTATGTTTATATACAGCCTTTCATTTCAAAAGAACACAAAGTACTTTATAAACTTAACTGACTGCTTTAAAAATTCTACACATGAATCCCTTTTGATGCCAGTGAAATTCAGTCATTTGTGGGATTGAATGTCCCAACTGATTAAGGGCCTCTTCAGAGCCCACTGAAGTGAATGGGAATATTTTCATTTATTTCACTGGGCTTTGGATCATGCCCTTAAAGTGTACAGCACTGCACAAAAAGTAAGGCCCCATCCTGCACTTATCCCTGCATGTATTCATGTTGATTACGATGTAGACTATGCATGAGAGTAAGCATTGCTTATCGGAATAAGGATTAGTGCTGTCAGGTTCTGAGATAGTTAGTGAAGATGGTTGCAGTTCATTATTTTATTATATCCCCCTAAAGTGTGCTAGGCACTTCACAAACAAATAGAAAAGATAAGATCCTTACCGTACCCAAAGAGCTTAGAGTTGACTTATTAGCCCAGGCACAACCGGTGAGAGCAACAAAAAACATAGCGGGGAGAAGAGGCAAAGGTTACAAAACTAAGGACATGAGATTACTTAAATGTGTAGATTGTGACTGAAATGTTCAAAGCTGCCAAGAGATTTGGATACCCTGGGAACCTTGGCTTTGAGGCAATACATCTGGCAGGCTGCCCCAGAGTCGGAAGCCCAGGCTGCTGAAGAGCAACAAGCTTGGGAGCCAAGGTTTCCAGACTTCCTGTCAGCCTGCCAGGTGGGATGCCCTGGATCTGAGGATGCTAGAAGCCCTGGGAAGCTGGGCTCTCACTGCTCCCAGGCTCTCCAGTCCCTGCTTCCCTTCAGTCAGCCAAGCAGGCTGCCGAGGAGTTGGGAGCTTGCAATCCCACTCCCCAGCAGCCCACCGGGTGAGGTCTCCGGAAGATGGTTTCTGTTAGCATTTCATCAGAACTGACACATTTTCATGGAATATTTCAATTTTTCATGAATCTGCATTTTCTGGTGGAATAACGTTGCATTGGAAAATTTCTGACCAGTTCTAGTGTGCATACTAATGTTATAGAAAAGTTAATTGGGTTTCCTATTTCACCTTTCTCATGATGCAACAACACAGCAGATGATCAATAAAATTGTAAGGCAACAAATGTTAAACTGATAAAAGGAATCTTTTCCTTAAAAAAACCCATATAATATGTGGAATACATTGTCACAAGATATTACTGCCTAGTAGGATCAAAAGAGATGGAGGGATTTATATCCATAATGCAGCATGCGCAGTTTCATCCAATAGGATAAAACAAATGGCCATCTCTTCTGCGTGCGTAAAGAATGTAGATCTATAGGGATCTGGCTCACAACTTTCAGAAGGCATATGAACCCTCATTGCTCAGGTAATTAGTCACCACTGACTAATGAGAGTTCAGAAGTAATTCCCCCATGCCCAGTTTATTCTATAACTGGGATTTCTTGCACTTTATTCTGGAGTATATGGCACTGGCTAGTGTCAGAGACAGGGCGAGATGGACCACTGGTCTAATCGATATGGTTATTCCTCCATTTCTTCCTTTAGGTCAGATGGAATTTTAAGATCCCAGGATTGTACCTGTATGAAAATATTGTATTTAGATTTTATAAAGGCTGTAAGATCCTGGGGCATTTACCTTTTCTTATGTCTTTTCTTAAATTGCATATTTATAACCAGATCTGAGAGCTCGTTCTCAGTCTGTATACCGAATGAGTCCCAATGAAATGGTGTAATATAGGGACATCTATGGAATTTTCTTATTGCTAAGTGCAGTCACCCCAACTATTCTTCTATTTAAAAAAATGGAACTGTAGGTGAAGTTTACAAATACGTACTTGACTAGATGTACATGATGTCCAAATTTTCCTGACTTTACTCACTAAGAAATCCCATTGAAGCAACTAGTAAGCCAAACAGGATTTGACCCATATTCAGAGATATCATGCCCCCCAAAGAATATATGTTGCTTTCTCTTGCTCTTTAGAAAACAGCAGCTTCTCTCCAAACCATAATTTCCTGAAAGGCACTTGTTTGTTTCTACCTTGTGAGCAATCTTCTAGTATAATGAGTTAAAATGTGAAAAATGATTCAGAAGAAATGGTGGTGGGTGGCATACTACCCCAAAAAATGTATCATTCATCTTGCTGAAACTTGCTGTGCAATTCATACACATTTCAGCAACAAATTGGAAATCACAGAAAATTAGGGAGGGGGAAATCTTCTGTACTTTAATGCAACAATACCAAAAATAGATTCACAGATTTAAAACTGTAAGAGAGCTTTTTTTTCAGTCACGTCCCTGTATAAACATTCATTAACTTCTGCATTGGATCATCTAGGAAACAAGATGCTGAGGGATTTAACCAAGTCTTTAAAGGAGGAGATTCAAGCAGATTTTTTTCTGAAATCTACCTACAGTGTTATCATGTCAAACCAACAAACTTAAAACCCACAGGAATCTCACAAGCTTTTGACAGTGTTCTGTAATAAACTAAGGATTTATAAAAGCTTCAGGGTTTAAAAAAAACAGAGCAGCTGAAATATGCTAGCAATTGATGTCTGGGTACCGCTTGTAACATTTGAGACAGTTAGAGGTAAAGGCATATAATTTATTTTTCAGAAATGTACTTCCTTCCCAAATTTATTATTACTCTGCATTTTCAAGTTTTTAATCTTTGTAATATTTTAATTTCATAAACTTTATTCTAAGATAAAACGTAAAGCTGGGAACTTGATGATTGAAATTATATTAACACCTGTAATTAAAATGCTTTCTCAGGACAAAATGTTTTAAGTATTTCATTTTCAAAATTGTCCTGGAGAGGGAAAGAGGAGGTAGCAAATCTTATTGTTGTTACAGTAAGCTAAAACATAATGCAATATAGAAAATAATCATGCTGAACTCTTTGGGCTGTAACATTTAAATCTTTAACAGCTCTTTGAGAATATAAGGACTAAAAATTCCAAAGTAACACAGTTCAGTAAGAAAATAACAAAATGGTAAGCCTGAGTTTGGGGTTAGGAATCTTATAATATTTGACCTATGAGCCTTTCGTGGCTTTTAAAACTACAGTTGATGGAGGTGCTGCACACTTCTACATCACCAGCAGCTGCTGCATTTATGTTCTGAGGCAATACTTGCTAAATCTGTTCATTTGGAATTTTATTTCATTATTTATTTTTGCATTAAAGGAATGTTACCCTTCTTTTCCTAGAAGTGAGTTGAAAATTAGACTTGGTAAACTCAGAAAGATCTACAGTATCAACAAGCACATTTCAAAATATAATTTCTCAAAATTTTAAAATTCAGATACATCAAAACCCTGCTTTCTGTCAATCCAAGCTTTAAAATTATGATTAAAACAGGAGGAAAACATTAAATCTTCCTCATATTTCCAGTCATCATCTGACCTATGTTGTTTGGTAATGATGATGTGCCATTAGTCAGTCAGAAGGCTAGTGACTTTAACTTGTAAGGATATCTGTCAGGCAGTTTGAAAATAAGAATACTTTTACTGGTCATTGAGCATTCACCACTAACTCCTAGATACTAAAAGTGTTGCTGATCTGTGTAAATATTTAAAAATTAGTGTTGAACCTGAATGAGCTAACATGATAGAATGTGAACTGAAGATGCAATTCTTGGTGCATGACCATTCATTTGAGTGAGAAATTTATTTTTAATTCTTTTGATCCTTAGAGAAATTATCTACTTCTACATACAATTATTGACTTTTATATAAACCAAAAACCCTGAAAATTGTAATAATATAAGTAAAATTGCCTTTCATTGCTTCTAACAAATAGAAAGTGTTTTTTTTTCCTTTTTTACCCTATTTTCACACCCAAACATAAAAAAAACTAATCCAGAAAATCAGATGACCTATTCATGAGTCTTGAGAACAGCATAAGCTTAAAACCAGTGGAGACAGCCCACACAGGCACCAAAAATCTGTCTTACTGTTCTTTCACATTCCCCAAAAATCTTTCCCTGTCTATTCAGAGATCACACAATATAATATAAAACAAAACAGACTCTCTGTCATCAAACTGAGAGCCAGATCGTGGCCCCTAACACAGCTGATCTGGGCCACTCCAGTGTTGCAAAGTCACCTTAAATAGCCCTAAATAGCCAGCTGGATATTCCGACAGTATTGGAGCCAGTCTAGGGCCATTGAAGCTGAGTGTAATTTAAAACAACCCCGAGGCTGCTCTTGATTATGCTATTGGCTAGATCAATTTCTGGCAGCCCAGAGAACTGGGGACGCAGAGCTGTGATACAGCAAAATAGCTGAACCTAAAAATGTGTAGCAGACCTGTTGAGCCTGTGAGAATTCCCTGCATGACAGACATGGCTTCGGTCCCAGTCCACAGATCATAGAATCATAGAATATCAGGGTTGGAAGGGACCCCAGAAGGTCATCTAGTCCAACCCCCTGCTCGAAGCAGGACCAATTCCCAGTTAAATCATCCCAGCCAGGGCTTTGTCAAGCCTGACCTTAAAAACCTCTAAGGAAGGAGATTCTACCACCTCCCTAGGTAACGCATTCCAGTGTTTCACCACCCTCTTAGTGAAAAAGTTTTTCCTAATATCCAATCTAAACCTCCCCCATTGCAACTTGAGACCATTACTCCTCGTTCTGTCATCTGCTACCATTGAGAACAGTCTAGAGCCATCCTCTTTGGAACCCCCTTTCAGGTAGTTGAAAGCAGCTATCAAATCCCCCCTCATTCTTCTCTTCTGCAGACTAAACAATCCCAGCTCCCTCAGCCTCTCCTCATAAGTCATGTGCTCTAGACCCCTAATCATTTTTGTTGCCCTTCGCTGGACTCTCTCCAATTTATCCACATCCTTCTTGTAGTGTGGGGCCCAAAACTGGACACAGTACTCCAGATGAGGCCTCACCAGTGTCGAATAGAGGGGAACGATCATGTCCCTCGATCTGCTCGCTATGCCCCTGCTTATACATCCCAAAATGCCATTGGCCTTCTTGGCAACAAGGGCACACTGCTGACTCATATCCAGCTTCTCGTCCACTGTCACCCCTAGGTCCTTTTCCGCAGAACTGCTGCCTACCCATTCGGTCCCTAGTCTGTAGCGATGCATTGGATTCTTCCATCCTAAGTGCAGGACCCTGCACTTATCCTTATTGAACCTCATCAGATTTCTTTTGGCCCAATCCTCCAATTTGTCTAGGTCCTTCTGTATCCTATCCCTCCCCTCCAGCGTATCTACCACTCCTCCCAGTTAAGTATCATCCGCAAATTTGCTGAGAGTGCAATCCACACCATCCTCCAGATCATTTATGAAGATATTGAACAAAACCGGCCCTAGGACCGACCCCTGGGGCACTCCACTTGACACCCGCTGCCAACTAGACATGGAGCCATTGATCACTACCCGTTGAGCCCGACAATCTAGCCAGCTTTCTACCCACCTTATAGTGCATTCATCCAGCCCATACTTCCTTAACTTGCTGACAAGAATACTGTGGGAGACCGTGTCAAAAGCTTTGCTAAAGTCAAGAAACAATACATCCACTGCTTTCCCTTCATCCACAGAACCAGTAATCTCATTATAAAAGGCGATTAGATTAGTCAGGCATGACCTTCCCTTGGTGAATCCATGCTGACTGTTCCTGATCACTTTCCTCTCATGTAAGTGCTTCAGGATTGATTCTTTGAGGACCTGCTCCATGATTTTTCCAGGGACTGAGGTGAGGCTGACTGGCCTGTAGTTCCCAGGATCCTCCTTCTTCCCTTTTTTAAAGACTGGCACTACATTAGCCTTTTTCCAGTCATCCGGGACTTCCCCCGTTCGCCACGAGTTTTCAAAGATAATGGCCAAGGGCTCTGCAATCACAGCCGCCAATTCCTTCAGCACTCTCGGATGCAACTCGTCCGGCCCCATGGACTTGTGCACGTCCAGCTTTTCTAAATAGTCCCTAACCACCTCTATCTCCACAGAGGGCTGGCCATCTCTTCCCCATTTTGTGATGCCCAGCGCAGCAGTCTGGGAGCTGACCTTATAGATAGAAGGATCCTGCATACATCCTATTTGCATAGAGTATCTCCGAAGTCAGTGGGACTCTGCTTGGGTATATGGTGCATCTGCACATTTTCTGTTACAGAATCAAAGCATTTCTATTATTTCATTATTAGATTTAGACAAAAAAGAAAAGGGGGTGGCTAGTCAAAGCTCTAGTGTTCTAAGTCTGCAACCTGTAGCTCCTTGGAAGCACGTATTGAAATTTCAGGAGAGTATACTCATTCCTTCATCATTCTGAGCTACATAAATGGAGTAAAGTTCATTTGGATTTATATTAATAATTAATTAGATGAGTTTTGCCATTGACCATACCCTTGAAAATGTCCCTTTTGAGAGTGCCTACTGTCATTTTCTCTTTTAACAGTCATGCCAGTAGGTTCACATATTTCTTTTAACAAAATAAAATCTTTTTTAAAATCTCAAATTAGCATGGTGCTCCATCTTGGAATCCCTGCTTGGTGGGGTTTTATGGTTGCTACAAAAATCAGACACTTACTCCACAGGAATGCCTCATTCTTTAAATAATGGCACTGTAGGAAACCCCTTAAATAATATATTGGTGCTCTGTGCATTCCGCCTTGAATCTTTGTCTTCTTGTGTTCAACATTGGAGAATTATACCTAAGGACCAAATCCTGCAGCACTTTCAAATAAAATCAGGGAACAAGATCTAGCTTTGTATGTGATATGACTAGTGCTTGCATCCCTCTTGCAAGCTTTTACCAAGCAAGCCCTGTGTTCATTTTACACTCAGAATTGCTTTCAGAGAGATTGTTTTTGCTTTGAATGTAATCTTAAGTTTCAGCAGCTCCCTTATTTTCTTCACTGGGAGCAATTAGAATTTCCCAGCATCACAGTGGTGCAGTTTTCTGCCTTTGTTTAAGCATATGATGCAGAGGAAGCCTAACAGGCTCTTTCAGTACATGTGATTAAGAGTAAGAGATGAAAGGCAGTAAGGTCACAAGGGCTTAGAGGAACTGTGTGATAGTTTGAAACTCTAATGAACAACTTGCTGCCGAGCTAAATAAAACCCACGTTCATCCAGGGGTTTATTGGTGGTTCAGTTTTATTGAGTGTTTACTGTTTACTGAGTGGAGATTGGGGTCAGCAGCATTGTTTTTGCTTTACATTGATGAAAAGATAGTTAAAGATGTTCTTGACGTACCTAAGAAATTGTTTCTATGTACTTTAATTTCCTGGGATTTTTTAATTATTAGTTTGGTTTTATGCTGACCATTCTACACATAAAAAATAAGTGTTCTGTATTTGGTCTTCAGTAGGCTAAGGGCTATATATTCTTGTGTACATAAAAGTGTAGTCTGTTTGTCTCGTACCACAGAATAAAATGAAAGGAAGACTGAGCTACCTTAGGGCAGGGGTTTTCAACCTGATGATCATGACCACTCTGCCCTTCCCATGCTGCTAAATGAGAAGCGGGTTCTGGGGTCTCAGTGTTATCCCAGTATGGAAAAGGTGGAGAACTTAATATTGTAAGTGATAATTTGTTTATTTTACACAAAATAGCACACACAGTTTATATATGCTTATATACTCACTACATTTATTTGCACTTATAACTTATGATTCTGTAGTGTATAGGACTTGAACCTCCGTCCAATCTCTGCCCTGTAAGAAAAAGAGAATGAAGCCTAAAGTACTCTCTCTGTCCCTCAGTTGTACTGGTCCCTGTTTGGGGTATAATGGCTAGTGGTTTACAGTCAGATCTTAATTTTGAGGAGAGGGACAAGCAGCTAATATCTTTTTGCAGTATATCACTCTGAGCACTAGAAAATCCCCTTGGAATCACAATTCATATCCTTTAAATGGGATAACCGATTCTTTTGTGTGGTTGGGATGGGGCCACACACAAGAGAAATGCATTTTATGATTTAGTTGGTCCTGTGGACTTATCAGTAAGGGGAGAATTCAAACCAGTACCTTACAGAAATACACTTCACTTCTTTCCTGGCTCTGAACATTCCATAGCTCCCCAGCCAGTGAATCTATTTCCTTCCTCTACATACATGTGTTTGCTGTTTGCAGTACCACTTATTATATGGAATAGTGAGACACTTCTTTGACTAGTCTTACACCACTAACTATTCTCTCTTACCTATCTATAGCTCATGCCTAATTTCAGCAGTCCATATTCATATAATTTTTGCATCTATTGCCCTCTCCTATCTTCATATGTTATGTGACTCTAGACTCTTTGGAGCAGGGGCAGTAGGAGTTTCACTGCAAGGATATATTGTAATAGGCAACAATATCTTCATTGATTTTTTGTTTTTCCCACACTAGTGTGCAAAAGTAATCTCTCCCTAGTGCTTCAGAGTGCTATGAAGGAGGAATAACTTCAGTGCCAGCCCACATCCTGTGACCCTGGCCAGGATCAGTAGCACATGCAAATTGGAGTATACGCTTCTTTTTGTGAACAGCAATGTCTTTCCTCTCATTACCCTGCTCTGTAAGTGAAAGGTGGTTCCAGTGCCAGACACATGTCCAGAATTGCTCTGCTGCATATTTCCTTTCTTTTAGCATTTTATTATTGACAGAGACCATAATCTTTCCATAGTTTGTGCTGAACCTAGAATTGCTATTTCTAAGTCTAATTTTGATCCTTCCATCTTCTGTAACTTTATACAAACCAAACGGTCCATAATTTCATGTGTGTGATGTTATGCAGGAATAGATTTTTTTCTGGGAAATTTGAGGCTAATTGTATAATGTGTTTCCTTAAACTACTAATATAAATTTACAACCATAATTCAAGCTTAATGAAGTTTTTTCAGGAATTGTATATGGTTTAGAATTTCACCATGAAGCCAGCATATCTCAATATGTAATTTATACAAATTTGTAACGATTCATTTGATAGACATTGACTGTGGATTTCAATTCATCATGGATCAGTAATACTGTAATTACACAGTAATGATTAAAGAACTTATTCACAAATTGCTATATCAGTAGGAGCTAGTATTGGAGTAAGGTAGGCAACTACTTTACAGCAACTATATCTTTAAGTCATTTGTTACACAGATAATGTGGCTTTTTGGACATAACCATGGAGACAATAATACAGTGTACTGTCTATGGATTAGCTAAAGCATCATGAAAAATGTAATGTAATTTTGATATAGTTGTGAAATGAGATATCACTTATAACCACACACACACTTCTATTGATCAAATGACTTTTAAAGATATCAATAACAGTCTTAAATCCAGAATTAATTAGGACACAAAGAAGGATTTCATCTGTTTCCCTATTGTTTTGTTGTTTGTCCACTTCTGTTTGAGTTAGCAAAAGGATTGTGGATACCCTATTATATATCCACCCTCTTCTTAGGATAATAAAAGGATAATGTACTACTCTTCTCCCAGACAATCCTTTGGAATAGATTTTAAACTGTCCTTTTTCACTAAGCCTAATTTCTGCTAGTTTAATTTAGTGAACATTTTAAGAACTTTCTTTCTCAAAAATGCTCTCAGAAATCCTTTATGCTGGCAAGAGACGCTGAGCACAGTTCATTAAAAAAATATGGGTAAAATCTAATCACTTTAATTGGCTGCAGGCAATAGCATTAAGATATAAAGCATTCAACCCCTGCAGAAAATCTGTTACTTTCTCTGGATATGTAATGGGTGAATGACATTTCTGATGACACAGAGAGCTCTACTGGGCATATTGCACTAAGGTCTTCAATATTGGGGTAAGCTGTTTCATATCAGACTAAGTCTTTTCCTGATATTTGATGAGAGGTGTATATCCTTAACTAGCAGACCAGAAAAAAAGGAAAGGAACATCTTCTGGATGTAAAGATAGAAACAGACCAGTCAATCAGAAAGGGGAGGATATTTTAAAAGGATCTTTCAAGGTAGTTGTATCTAGGGTTGCGAGACATCTGGTTTTCTACCAGAATGCCCTGTTGAAAAGGGACCCTGGCGGCTTCGATCAGTGATGCTGACCGGGCTGTTAAAAGTCCAGTCGGCAGCACAGTGGGGCTAAGGCAGGCTCCCTGCCTTCCCTAGCTCCACGGGGCTCCCGAAAGCAGGTGGCATGTCCAACTCCTAGGTGCAGGGACTGCCAGGGAGGCTCGACGTGCTACCCCCACCCCAAGCGCCAGCTCCGCAGCTCCCATTGGCCAATGGAAGCTGTGGGGGAGGCGCACAAAGCTTGGAGAAGGGGCAGGGTGGGGTGGGAGCTCAGGGAAGGGGCGGGGCGGGGCAAGGGTGTTCGGTTTTCTGCAATCAGAAAGTGGCAACCCTAGTTGTATGATTGCATCATAACATAGTCCAATTTTATGCAGGATTAACACAGGACTGAGAAATACAGAACATGATAGCAGATACTGTAGGAGACAAACTTCTAACTCAAGTGCAGAATTTTGTAGGAGGCAAAAAGATTATCTGCATGATCCCTCTGGCTCCTGATTCTTCAGGTTGCAGATCTGCATAGTCAGTAAAAAGGGGAAAATTAACAGGCTTTTTGTCAGATGTGTGGTATTTACAGAAGCCAGAAAGTATGTAATTGACTAAAGTCCAATCTGAATAGAACTTTGGTTGATAGCATTGTCTGTTGAAGGCATGCCATTATATAGCAGGAAAGAGGTGTCACTGTAGTGTACACTTCAGCTCTATCGTATCTCTAATATATAGTTTACTCTGTAAAATTTACTTTATGGCTGGAAGTGAGAGTTAACAATTGTGCAGATTCAAAGAATGACCTCTGAGGACAATGATATATAATTGGTGGGAGCGGGAGTAGTTCTAATCATATGTTTTTTTAACGGCAAAAAAATTCTAACAGTTTACTGCTTCTACATTATTCATGAACTTCCTATTTATACATATTAATGAAAGCACAAATTAAAAAGAGTACTAAGAATATTTTGTCACTTTTTCTTCTTTTTGTTGTAGGCTGAACAGCTGTAAAAATTACATCTAAACCAGCTGTTTCCTCTGGAAAAATCTAAGATTAGAAATAAAGATTTATATGCAAATATTGTTCCTCTTCGATAGTAAAATATTTTTACTTTGTAAAATGGAATAAAATTATTTTATTTTATTTATATTTATTTTATTTATATTATTTTATTATTTGGTGGAGTTTTGTGCGGGGGGGGCAGCTTATTAGATATTCACCTAAATGTGGTAACTAAATAGGCTTTCTCCATTTGCTTTTCCTTGGTTTCATTACATAAAACATAAAGTACACAGGAGAGGTCTGATTTTTAAAAGTGATGATGAGCACCATCACCCAGTGTTCCCATTGATGTTAGTGGGAGCTGATAATCAGCACCTCTGAAAATCAGACCACGTGCATTGTGTGGTTTCCTTTAATCATTTTAGACTGAGGATGTTCTGCCACCTTGTTCTGTAGGAAATATTTCCACAGTTTGGCTTCATAATAGCAAAAGGCCAGGAACAGGTTAAGCAAGCATTTATGGATTACATTAAAAAGAGGGCATAGAAAGCTCGCTTTTATCTCTCGGTGGAATACAACTACTCACTTTCCTCTCTCTTTTTTTATTTTAATTATAAAGTACACACGATGAGCTTTAAAGCAATGTCTTTACTACAATCTCCGTGCTACACAGTGATGGATTTCTTTTTAGAAGTTAGAATATCCTGTATTTCAGGGGTAATGTGTGTATCATGATGTAGAGCTTATCATGGTAAATGCTTACTTCTACAGACTTGATAAGTAAACCATAGCATAAAAATTGACAGAAATGGCCAGACTTCTCAGGGGCAAGTTAGGTTAATGCTCCAGTCTTTCAGGAAAATTTCCCTTTTGTGTTTACTGATTGAGATTAAAATCCCTATTTATTCCCCTCTCTTCTCTTTGGCTGACAGTCCACTTTATGTCTGGCACATTTTTTCATGGAAGACTAATTGAGTTGTTTCAGGCATGCAAAGAAAGATAATATTACAAAGATTATACACTCAAAGGTTAGTTTTGTGCTTTTCCTGGTGACAGTTCAGGAGGGAAAAGATATAAACAGCTTACAAAACTTTGAGGAATATGGGGTCTCATTTGAAAATTGGCTGTGCTTTTTATTACCTTTCTTTTTGAGAATGTTAGGCAGTGTTTTGTAATTTCAGACCCACAATCTCTCTCTCTCTCTTTGATTTACATATCAAATGTGTTGTTTTCTTTTTGTATTTTGGCATAGTGCAAAAAGAATAAATACTTTTAGAAGGTTATTAATCATTTGGACTTGTAGTTTTTGCTATGTATTTGTATTTATTGGCCAGATTTACAAATGTATTTAAATACCTAAAGATGCAATGGGATTTTTCAGAAGCGCCTGGGTGTTTTTGAAAATCCCTCTAGCTGGCTATCTGCATCTTTAGGCAGTTAAATACGTTTGAAAATCTGGCCCTATGTGGCTTCGCATAGAATGAACAGTCCACCTCAAATCTGCCTTAATATTATGGGGTGGCGGCACCATTTTTCTCTCTGTAGTTTTCAGTAGAAAAATAAAACTTTTGTTGTGGCCCTGCAGCTGTTTTGTTCTTTAATTTGTGTGAGTCTCTAAATTCAACATAGAAGTTAGCTTTAAGAGGATATCTTTGATACTACCCAGCTCTCCTATGAAAATGAAGTATGAGTCTGCACCAGGAGTGATAGAATTCTTTCACTTTTTGCCACAATGTGAGTTTCTGGCCCATTCACCTAAACCCTTTCAAACTATGATTGGGATGGATTGTGGAAGTCCTCTTCCCTGCCAAGAATGACAGTCTATCCATAGACCATAGCACAGTCACTGTCTCCAGCTTTGCAGGGGAAGATGAGTAAGTTGCAGGACATTCAAATAATAGTGCAGTTTATTACCTTGTTGCATCCAGTGTGTCTCAACTTCAGTGCAATTTTTTTAAGACTCGAATTTTTTTCCCCTCTTCTTGTTTTCTTTTGTTAAAATGAAATCTCTTGGTGATTACTAGTGGCTTCAGAAGACAATGTGTATGTAGTACTTGCACAATCTGTGTGCAACAGGCCAAAAGTTTTACCTGCTGCCATGCTCAGGAGAGAAAACTGGGTACAATTTGGGGCTTTGTTATAGTATTTGTGAGTTCCAAATGTTCTCTGTGTTCTACACTATCAAAAATCCTCATGTCTCTTGTTAAACAGTGGTTGCCATTATGAATTTTGTTCAAATCATTATTTTCAGTGGGGCCCAAAAGCACTAACTTATGTACAACAATTCCTGTTTTTTGCCATGAACTCTTAAGTTATGCCCAAATGGAGTTTTCCTACAGTCACTGGTAGCTGTACCTTACTTCCTTAGTAAGCTGCTCTCTCTTTGCCTGTTTACAACTGCCACACTTACTATTTATTATCTTTGCATTACACAGAAGTGTGTTTGGCACACTTGTTCCCCTTCTTTCTTTCCTCTAGAGCTTATCTATGTCACTTCAGATTCTGGGAGGCTTTGCGAGCATATGTAATTAAGTAACATATGTTCAGTTCCATTATAGGTTTGTTTTTTTCTGAATATTGGTGGGAACAGTCCTGTGGTCCTTTTCTCAGTGGATTGCCAAGACATGTCCCTTGTCACCACTGTTAATTTTTGAACATGAATAATAGGGACAGACAGACAGACTCAAATAAATACAACAAAATACCTGCAGATCAGCAATAAAGTTTTTTTATCATTTTGTGCTATACAGAACACAGTAAGAGAAAAAAAGTCTGCTGCCCTCCCATAATTAAGGTGAATTATTAAAATCGTTTGCTCATCCAGTGCAAAGCCATGTGCTACCAGTACATACAGTTGTCTTTGTCATGTTTATTTTGTTATTACATTATTTGTATTATGGTAGCACCTAGGGACCCCAACAGAGACCAGAGCCACATTGTAATAGGCACTGTGCACACATGAATTGCACGTAAGGAGCCCCATAGTGGTGAAATTCTGGGTAGCTATTTTTTGAGTGGAATTTTGAATATGTGAGAGAAGTGAACAAGCTTTCTCTAATTCAGCATCTCTGGTAATAATAAAGATGTTTTAATGATAATACTTGGCACATATATATGACCTTGTGTCCTAGCATTTTAAGGTTCTTTCACTTTACCTGTGTAGTAGGAAAGTATAATTATCTCCATTTTGCAGATGAGGAAACTGAGACACAGAAGAGATTTGACTTGTATAAGATCATACAGTGTGTTGGTGGCACATCTTGGATGCTAATCTAACAGTCCTGATTCACAATCCCTTGCATTAGTCTTTACATTGAGTACTTTCTCTCCTCCTGGTCCCTCTAACACGATGGATAAGCCCTTTGAGCTCTAAGCATGGTGAGCATGTAAAATGCCTGTGGTGCAGAGGATAAGTCTGTCTCTGTGTGAGAGGAAGTGATCTCAGGGAAACAGACCATGTTGCTGATCCTGGCTTTAGGAGCTGAAATTGTAGTTTGATGAGCAGCGTAGGCTGAAACTCCCTCAGTGACAAGGCATGTCGCTGGCTCTTGATTGTTCCATCGTGTAACTTTCTGAGAATCAGAGAGCAGGACAAACTGGAAAACATAGTTTACCCATATTATTCCTAGCTTCTGGCAAGGCATTATAGGACATACAGGAGAATAGATAAACAAGACGGGGGGAGATCTGGAGAAGCCTGGTAACGGTGATGGCCTCTCCTGAAAGGTGTGGGCAAGTAAACCACTCTATTTTTTTTTTCAGTCTGTAGCGTGATGGAGTTTACAAAACCCTGTAGCATGATGGAGTTTACAAAAACAAGGCCAAGGCAGGGGAAAGGCTGGAGCAGTGCTGGGCCAGGAAAACTCTACCCTTCAGGCACTGCTGAGCATGCTCCTGTGGAAGAGAGCAGTATAAAAAGAGTTCCAGCAGCCCAGAAAGGGCAGAGGAGAGACACCATTTCCAGGAAGAGCACATTCCTGAGATAGGAGGAGAAGGAGATCTTACTGAGGAGGTCTGGCTGTTTGTCTTTCCCTCCTTCTTTGAAACATCACCCCAGAGATAGGGAGAACCACGTGTGGGAGCACCAGAGGGTTGTATGCATCAGCCCTGAGACTTTGGGGGTTTGGCGCAAAGGACTATATAACAGCAGTCACGCCCCAATCTGAGACGTTGGGCAGGATAGTAAGTGACACAGGGGAAGATGATCAGGAAGTGAGCCAAGCATAGGCCAGCCCGTGCTATCACACTTTCAGGGCCCTGAGCCCAATGAGGTGGGAGTTCCTGGGTTTCCCTTCCCAGCCCAGAGTCCCCTATGCCTACCCCTGGAATGGCAAGGAAGCGGACCTAGCTGAACCCCATCTGGGGATCCCGGACACACAGAGTGAAAAGAGAGACCGGGCAGTGGGCCCTAACCATTAGCTGACTGACCTGGCAACCCTGCAACACTAGCTTTGAAGTGACTTTGGGATACACACTTGTGGTGAGTGTCTAAAACAGTTTGTGAGATTGTGGGCATGTTTGATGGGTTTTTTTTTGTTTGTTTGTTTGTTTGTTTTTTTGACAAGTCATAATAAAGGCCCTAGGTCAGGAGCAACTTTCCATGCACAAATTCCAAAGATTTGTCCTTATCTCCCCTCCTGGCTAGTGACAATCACTCTCTCTCTCTCTACTGTTTTTTCTTTTCTTTTCTGTTTTTTTTCCCCTACTGTTGTCTTTCTCTTTGCCCACTACCTGCTCCTTTCTCCCCCATTACCCTTCTCCCCCACAGTGGGTGGTCTCCTCTTAACTCTTTCCTTCCCTTTCATTTCTGTCACCCCACTGCTCCTGTCGCCCTAGCCAGAATTTGACCAACTCACTTTGTCTCCCTCTCCTTAAATTTATTTCCCACTATTAGCACTGCTTCTGCTCCTGAGGGCCAGGAGATGAGTGGGTGAACGTGTGTAAGGCAGTTGGTGCTAGCTTCTGCCATCACCTACCACTGTCTGCTCCACTGAGCAGTGGGAGTGAAGGAGTTGACAGAGGGAGCTGTGAGAGGTGAAGAGAGAAAGTAATCTTGCCTGCCTGCTCAGCAACTGCAAAAATAAGTAAAACCCTTGTAGCTGAGAGGAGGCACTACAGAGAGACCTGGCTGACTTCCTGCAGTCCTACTGCCTCTTTCAGCTGTGGTGAAGGATGACCGGGGCAGGCTGCAACTCTTGCGGTACATCAGTGACACTGAGCTGGAATGTTTATAAGCTGGTAGTTCCGAGACCAGAAAACAAGCTGAAGAGGAATCACACAGGTCTCTAGCTCCTCATGCCAACTAGTTTGTATGTGTGTATATATAATACAAATTTCTGCTTAGGAGACAAGGTGTTCAGAGAGCTTGTAGTGGTATTTATGTAAATTCTAGTTGCTGATGGAAGAGTTGCATCCTCAGAACGGGGATGTTCACTCTCTCAGCAACAAAAGGAATGAGCTTTAGAGATTGTGAATGCAGTGTTCATAGGCAGGGGAAATTCTGTTGTCCAGAAACCTGGAACAAGTAGGAGTGCTATCTGGGCAAAAAAGTATTTAAGTGTCCTGCCCAACAAACCAAGACAACAGAGCAGGCTGAGTAATGTCAGGCACAGCAGCAATGGCTAGCCAACTGCCTAATCGCACAAACCCAAACACCCTTGCCCTGCCCCTTCCCTGAGGCCACACCCCTATCCTGCCCCTTCTCTGAGACCCCGCCCCCCACTCCATCTGCTCTCCCTTGCTCTCCCCCACCTCACTCACTTTCACCAAGCTGGATCAGGGAGTTGGGGTATGGACTGGTGCAGGCTCTGGGAGCAAGTTTGGGTGTGGGCTCTGGGAGGGAATTTGGGTGCAGGGGGCATGGGGTATGGGCTGGGGCAGGGGGTTGGAGTGCATGTGAGGTGCAGGCTCTGGAAGCGAGTTTGGGTGTAGGATGGGGTGTGGGCTCTGGGAGGGAATTTTTGGGTGCAGGAGGAACGCCAACAGACCCCGGCTGTCGGCAGGCAGGATTGAACCTGAGACCTCTGGTGCTAAATGCATGATCGTCTACTGCAGTGTTTCCCAAACTTGGGACGCCTCTTGTTCAGGGAAAGTCCCTGGCGGGGCGGGCCGGTTTGTTTACATGCCGCATCCGCAGGTTTGGCCGATCGCGGCTCCCACTGGCTGTGGTTCGCTGCTGCAGGCCAATGGGGGCTGCGGGAAGTGGTGGCCGGTATGTTCCTTGGGCCGCGCCACTTCCCACAGTCCCCATTGGCCAAAAGCCATATGGCCCTTAGTTAAGGCTATAGAGCAAACTCATTAATCTCTCTCTAAGTTGTCTCGGGACAGAGAACCACAACCAAGAAGCGTGTGGGTTACATGGGCTCTGGGAGAGAGTTTGGGTGTGGGCTCTGGGCTGGGACAGGGGGTTGGGGTGCAGGAGGGGGTAAGGGAGGCAGCGCTTACCTCAGGCAGCTCCAGAAAGCGACCAGCACACCCCTCTGGCAGCAGCTCCTAGGTGGGGGGCCAAAGGGGTCCCCGCAGAGTTCCCGGCCAATGGGAGCTGCGGAATCGGCACTCGAGGCATGGCAGCACACAGAGACCCCTCTTGCTCCTCTCCAGGAGCCAGAGGGATGTGCCGGCCACTTCCAGGAGTGGCACAGAGCCAAGGCAGGTAGGGAGCCTATCTTAGCCCCACTGTGCCACCAGACTGTCAAGTGCCTAAAATCTCCCGGTTTGGCTGCAGTAGCCTCCGGGAGATAGAGCGTGATTCCGGTAGATTCCCGGCGAAACTGGGGGGGTTGGCACCCTAACAGTGGCTGTCAGGGTTGCCTGAATAGGACTGGAGCAAACAGCTAAATTGCATTAGGGCAAGGAAGGAGAAGGAGTTGAACAGAGAAACAGAACTGAGCTACTAGTCAGAGGGAAGGTGCTGGAGAAAAAGGGGTGGTTGAGTAGAGCACAGACCTCAGATGCCACTATGTGGTAACTTAGGTTTCAGAGTAGCAGCTGTGTTAGTCTGTATCCACAAAAATAAAAGGAGTACTTGTGGCACCTTAGACTAACAAATTTATTTGAGCATAAGCTTTCGTGAGCTACAGCTCCGATGAAGTGAGCTGTAGCTCACAAAAGCTTATGCTCAAATAAATTTGTTAGTCTCTAAGGTGCCACAAGTACTCCTTTTCTTTATGTGGTAACTGTTGGTAAATGCTGACTTTGTAATGGGGAGCTCCATAATGGCTATGTAAAAGGGACAGGGAGAAGGGTTATCTTGAATGAAGCCACTTTGTTACATTGCATGACTGTCCAGAAATCCATAGCCATTATGTTCTAGCAATATATGAATCGGGAAGAGGATATCTGAGGATCCTGCATTACAAACACTGGAGGAGAGAAGGTGCAGAGTCATATTTTCTGTATTTGTGATACAATATTTATCTTCATTTTTAATCTGATTATTTATAATTGGAAGATGTCAAGTTTAAATTTTTCAGTCTACATAAGCAGAGTAAAGATTTCACTCTTCAGATTTATTTACATTGCTTGAAACTTGTATGTGCTTCACTTTTTCACCCTTGAATTTTGTTGGATTTATACCATCTGTACTGCAAGGAAACACCATGGGGTCAGAAACTAGTGGTGTAAATGTTTATAGGACACTCAAAAAGAAGGTTGTAATATGAAGGTGAACTTGTGAAAAGTTCCCTATACATAGTGCTAAAATTTTCTCATTTGGTCACTATCCATAAATACGCCAAGAATCTTGTAAAAGGCAAAGCCTTGAACATGAACAAATGTGGTATGGATAGTTAAGTGAAGTAGCTGGGTTTTTTGGTTTTTTTGTCAGTAGTATAGAGTAATATCACTGTGTGATCCTGTCATGTTTTAAAATATTGTTTTGAATGTTCCAATGGAAAAATAACTTTCCATTTAAAAACACCCCACATTTACAATATACTGAATTAACGAGAAATGTACTTATTTAAAAGTATTTAGAACACTTGACAGACTTTTGTACTCCATTTTTTCCTTTTCAAGCTGTGAAAAATAATTCATCCTGCATTAAATAGGGTGATTTCCAGTCTGTAACCTATCAAGAAATCCAGTATTAAAAAAAATACAAAAAAAACCCCATATATCCATAGCAGATTGAAGGATTAGCAAAATTTGCAACATTAACAACTGTTGGACCTAATCCTTCAGACACAGGGCCCGATGAGACATAAGGGTTTAACCTAAAGGCTACAGAATTGAATCCATAACTATTGGGTTTAAATGGTATGTAGGTCTTGTCCTAGACTTCTGCAGAGGCATAAGTTTCACCCTTAGTGTGTAATGTAGTGTCTTAAAGACCTAAATATTAAAGTAATGAATTATCATTTTAGGCATACATTAAAATACTGCGTAACACCATTTGGCAAGATTTAAAATATACTGAGCTTTACAAAAATAGGCTGTGATTAAGGGCAGACAGATAATAGCAAATGTACAGCAGTGAACAGTTCTTCATGGTCAGAAAGATGGAATGAATGACCTACTTGATCCTTTCCAGTATCAGGCTCATAGCTATTAAATTAATTGTTAATCATCTTGTACAAATTGAAATATGAATATTTATCTTACTGTAATAAAAGAACAAACCACTCAAGTAAAATAAGCTATTATTTGGCAACTAAGATGTGATAACTCATACCTGGAAAAGAGCTTGACTTGTTATTGCAATATATTAATGATTATACGATACAGAATTAATTAAGGGCATCTCCCATGTACCAATCCACTTAAACCTTTTCATCTGGAAGGCTTATATTTGAGTAAGTTTTTCCACTTACCATCACATTCAAATAGTCCCTGGCTTACTTTGGCTTAACGAGCCTTTTTATTTAAAAAAAAAAATATTCATTAACATAAGGTGCAGATTGAAGGAGATTAAATGAAATTAATGTAGTTAAGTACCAATGATCTTAATTGAAAATAGTTATGCAATTAATTTTCAACTCATATCTATACACTAATGCCACTTTTATTTTGGACCTGTCAAGTTATTACCGTAAAATATGGGAAACCTAACCATTGTTTACAGATCAAGAACAGATACCATTGATACAGATTGAGGTAAAATGGATGTTTTGATAGGACTGTTATGTTTTACTAAACAGATGAAGAATAATTAATCTTGTAGTACCAATACAGATACCGTTCTTCCAATTAATAGTGTAAATAGTGCTTATGGAACAGGGTGCTACTCAGTTTCAGTAAGGATATAAGAATCTGGCCTATAATAAAGAGTGCATTTCTCCATAGTATGCCTTAAATATATAGAACATGTAAATGTCACTGTATGCTATATATAAATATCTAATCATAACTGTTGCAATCCCTTACTGTTACCATAGTGAAAACTATTTCATGTAATATTAACCTAAAATTAATATAACTGAGGAGATTGTTGTAGGAGGAACATTGATCAGTATCTATAATGCAAAACGTTAAGACTAGAGCAGGGATATGCTGGAACTATACTTAGGTCAAATGCAGTGGACATCTTTCCCTGACAATGCTAATTCACTGTACGCTTTTCATTCCTGGGCTCTCCTGAGAAAGTGGTATTAAGTTTTATACTCTTCCACATAACACATTACAAAACCAGCATTTCAAGAAATACAAGCTTTTATATGCAGAGCAGTTGCAGTTATTTTAATCCTTTCACACATGGACCAAAATAAAATGTTTCAGTAATGGGGGGGGTTTAAGTTACAGTATTTGAAAATTAAAGGCTTTAAAAAACAATTTATAAGTTCTTCAGTTTGTCTACACCACATTTATTTGGAAAGTGGGATACAATTCCTATAACCAAACATGTAAATAAATAAAAAAGCACAATGTAACCATATATAGTTCCATATCAGTCTGGTATAGGATCATTTCGTTTGCCAGGAAATCTGATTGGACCATAGCATATAAACATTTTTTTCATAATGTGCTTTACATTATCTATGTATTGTGAAAGCTGGTATCTAAGCAATGGTACGAGTGCACTGCTGCTTAATTTTGGACCCAATCCAGGATTATAAAAGCTGTGTTTCCTTTTAAAGAAATGTTGGACCTCCCTATGGTGATTCTTTTTCAGCTGCTGCTATGTGAAAATCGACTTTAAATAAGTTTTCACTTTTGGAGGGATTCTTCCGACACCAGCAGTTCTTTCAGTTAGTTGCAGTTCCATACATAGAACTTGTCTTTTCTATCACAGAGGTTTGAGTTAATCACAAAAGTCAGTTCTATGAACCTTGCAGATAATGTAGACTTGCAAACCTGTGGTAGGCTATACAAGCCTCATGTGGCTCAAAGAGCTGTTTATATTACTGAGGGCTCTTCTTTTGCAAAGACCCTTTTTAATGGTCTAGTTTATTTCTGAAGCAATATTGAATGCAAAATCCACAAAATAGAAGAGAACATCATGATTTTGGTATTGCTTAACAACTGTAATCGCATAATGTGTTTGAAATGGCCTTATCAACACCATTGTCAGCTGATGAACAACATACAACATATTACTTTGAAGCCCATCTTTGCATTCATGGATCCCAGTAAAGTAAAATCTTTCACATCAATGTGTTTTGGATGCACAGTTTTCTCTGTCCCTGCTGGGACTATGCAAATTGGTAAGTAGAAAGATACTTATGGTAAGCTTTCTTGTGTATTCTTTATTCTTAATATGGAACAGTGTATTTCATTGTTTAATATTGTTCAATATAAAAAAGGTATTTTCTGTTTTGTTTTTAAAGGCCATGATTAGCAGAAGATATCCTTAACTTCTTTATACTCATGGATGAATAGGATATTTTTCCGTATGTTGTCAAAGTGATGTTAAAGTTATGTAGTTGTAAATGATCGGTGCATTTGGAGGAGAACTGCATTTAGAAAAGTCTTCAACGAAGATATTTGGTCATCTTTTCCCTGGTCCTGAGAAACAGGTGATTTTTCCAGTGAGGAAAAAACAGGCAAGTGGACCATGAGTGCCAGGAGCTAAAGGGGCCAGTCCCTTAAAGTAAGTATTATGTCATTTCCAGTTTGTTATAAAAAAATTGCTGAATACTGTGCCTAAAAGGCAAGCTACCACACGGATAGGAGGGAAAGCATAAGTTGTGTGCATGGGGCCTCGTGTGATTAAAAGTTCTCTATGTTCATTATTAAACAATATGCAAGGAGTTCAAGCAGAAAAAAAAATCACTTTTTCTTATGCTTCTGTTTTGCTTTATTTTTATGTCAGAATAAACACTGAAAAAGAACCAGCATTTCCTCTTCAAGAAAAAGGAGAAACAAGAAAGCAATCTGAGTAGTGCTGGAAGATTGAGCTGATCCTCCTCTGTATGTCAGACTTCTCTAGTTTCTCCTGGTGGATCATGACCCAAATCTTAAATTTCTTGGATCTACATTGTTCTCTCTCTTCTTTCATCAATAACATTTGAAGATGGGAAAAAAAGCTGGAGAACTCATTTAGGAATACATGATAGTGTATGGTGGATAAATGTTCCAACAGCATGTGTCCATGCGATGGGGTTGGGACTCACCACCGCAGCGCCTCCTATTGGTCTCTCCTGGGAATTAGCTCAGTTCATGCAGAGCGCCCTCTGCCGGTGGTGTCCCGTCCGTCTCTCGCCCTCAATTTGCTTCTTGACCTGCGTTGCTCCCAGCTCACGGTGTCCTCTTCAGGACACTGCCCTCCGGCAGTGCCCCCAAGTCCACACTTGCCCCCTTCCGGGGGGAAAGGGGATTAACAGCAGTCTTTTCACTTCACCCCAGCAGCAGTGGCCAACCACATCCTCAAAGTCTAATCCCTTCTATCAGGGGTCGGGTGCAGTATGCTATGGCCACTCCTAACGGCCGGGTGTAGTACAAGGGGGAAGGGGGGACCCAGGCCCACCCTCTACTCTGGCTCTCAGCCCAGGGACCCTCTGGCGGCAGCATCCCTGCCCTCCTTCGCTCCCTTTGTTCACCTCTCCTCCCTGGGCCGCTTCCCCTTCAGCCCGCTTGCAGGCCCTTCTATCAGGGCCTGCAGCCTGGCGGGTATTGGGCTGGAGCTCTCCTCGGCTCCCCCAAGCCTGCGCTGCGCTGTCCTGGGTGCAGGTCTCCTTCACTCAGGAGACAGACCTTCTCCCTTGAAGATCTGAGAGAGACTGCCTGCTCCCTTCCTGGGCAGCCTTTATATAGGGCCTAGCCTAGCCCTGATTGGCTGTAACACTGGCCCTGATTGGCTCTCTAACAGGCCCTCCCTGATTGGCTGCTGCCTTGTGCAGCTGCTCTGGCCTGTTGTAGCCCAATCTGGCATGGGGGTGACATAAGCTTTCGTGAGCTACAGCTCACTTCATCAGATGTGAGCTCATGAAAGCTTATGTTCAAATAAATTTGTTAGTCTCTAAGGTGCCACACGTACTCCTTTTCTTTTTGTATCACATTGTGTAAATTTCAGTTCCAGCTATAGTAAACATCTGCTTATAATGAACTTATTTTAGGGGAAAATGTCTTCACTGTGGATTCAATCCTGCAGAAATGCAAAAATGCCTATAGATCAGCACAAATTAAACAGCTATCAAATACACTGATCTTGCTACTTACATATTTCCACAAACTTCAGTAAGGGTATTCCAGCTTGCTCAGCAACTCTGTAGGTCTGCAATTTATGGCAGAACCTTTAAAGTGATAGGAACTCTCATTCAAGATGTGCTTATTCAGAAATACTGATCTTCATGGGTCCATTTTCCACAGTCACATGACTCCTGAAAGCACCTTGATGATCATCACCCATTCATACTGTCATTGCTGAGGTATATTTAAAGCAAGATGAACCTTAAAAGACACATATGCACGCTTTCAAAGAAATTACTCTGTCTTGCCTTATCGGCTTTTACCGATGTGTTTTAGACTTTGGCTGTACCTGCCTTGGGCTGTGCTCTCCAGAAAAGCCTGTGCTGGGTTTTGCTGTTCCAGTTCCAGGATGCCTAAGATGTGCTTCTACATACACTCCCAGAATCCATTACAGCAACTTGGGACTTACAGTAGCTTTTGCGGAGCCACGTGGCAGCTGTTACACACCTGAAATAAATGCGTGGGATCACACTTAGGGCACAATAAGAAGCCTGACAGTTAACGTTAACGTCACACACTTGGCCTCATATTTCAAAGACGCATTCATTAATCTCTCAGGAATTCACTTGTTGTGCTTTATGGCTTGATTTTTTTGTTATGTTTGCACAGAATTAAGAGTCTAGATCAGAGGTGTTTAGGTTAGAATATTTCACCCTGTCTTAAACCTTATCCTGTTCCAAAACATTTTGGATATGTTGTTTATTCATGATGCTGTTTGGATCTTCAGAGAGAAAAACAAAACAGCTGGTTTCCTCATGAACACACTGGGCTATTTTAATAAAAATAAAAACTCATTAGTGCATCATTAGTAACATTTTAATGGGAATGTTATTTGTTGGGTTTAGTGTGCGAGTGATGTTGGTGGCCTGTGATACACAGGAGCTCTGACTCGATGATCTGGTGGTCACTTCTGGCCTTAAACTCTGATTCTATGAACTTTCTCAACATGTTATTGTTAAAACTATATAAATTATTAGTCAACTAGAGATTTAGTGGTCTCCCCAGAAGCAAGATGTGACTCAGAATGCTACCGCTAGGAAGCATGATCCCATAGAAAATTCATTTTTCTTTAAGTCTGGGCTGAGAGGTACAACACCACAGTTATGTTCTCTTTTGGGAGTGAGGTGCAGGTTTCATGGATGCAAAAGTTCACGTTAGACCAAATTTATAAATGTCAAAATTCTGAAAGGAGGTGTGAACAGCTCAACTGTTCTACTTCTTTATGACCCAATGCTCATAGGCAAAAATTCCCATTGAAGTCATAGAAGTAAAAAATGTCATGTTTTTATGTATTTTTCAGTTGCATATCATATGCCAGTGTAAAATATGGCTAGCAAAACTGTCCCTCAATATCTGTGATATATGTGAGACCTTGATATTGTAAGAATTCTAGACTTGGGCCCAAAGGAAATGGAAAATAAATGCTAAAAAAAAAAGCAGAATGTTACTAATGAATCTTTAATGTGTTTTTATTTTTAATAAAATAGCCCAGTGTGTTCATGAGGAAACCAGCTGTTTTTATTTTCTCTCTAAAGACGTGAACTGCTTCATGAATAAACATGTCCAAAAAAGAGTTTTGGTACTTGAAGCTGGGGAAGATATTCCAGCCCCAAATAGCTTGATCTATGATTCTAGTAATGTGTAAAGTCAATGGGAGTTTTGTCCAAGGAGTTACAGCCAGATTCTGCCTCCTTTCTGATGCTGAGTAGTACTTTGCTCAGCAAGTAATTGTACTGAATGGGACTCCTTTCAAAGTGAGGTACTACTAAACTTCAGTAAAGATGGGAGAATCTGGCCCTGAGTCACGACTACGGAACTTGGCCCAATAGTAATAAAATCCTTATTAATATTGATGTGGTGGAAATGGTGGTTTTCTTTTTAATGGCAAATTACAGTAAAACATGAGTTACCTTGCTGACAGTTTTCAGAATAACAGCCGTGTTAGGCTGTATTCGCCCAAACTCACTCTCCTGCTGGTAATAGCCCCGGATGGGCTATTACCAGCAGGAGAGTGAGTTTGTGGGGCGGGGGGGGCGGAGGGTGAGAAAACCTGGATTTGTGCTGGAAATGGCCCAACTTGATTATCATACACATTGTAAGGAGAGTGATCACTTTAGATAAGCTATTACCAGCAGGAGAGTGGGATGGGAGGAGGTATTGTTTCATGGTCTCTGTGTATATAATGTCTTCTGCAGTTTCCACAGTATGCATCCGATGAAGTGAGCTGTAGCTCACGAAAGCTTATGCTCAAATAAATTGGTTAGTCTCTAAGGTGCCACAAGTACTCCTTTTCTTCTTGCTGACAGTAGCAAAGATAACTTTGCTACTAGTCTGCAGTAAATGGAACCCAGGACTTCTATAGGAAATCACAGCAATAAGAAGGATTAACTCCTACAATATCATAAGAACAAGATCATGTTATCTCAGGACAACCAGGAAGATGACTCATATCACCACTGTATAATGCTATTGAAGTGAAGACAACAATAACACCTGGGAAACCAGATATGATTTTCCAAAGCATATAGACATGGCAAGGGCTGATATCCACCAGATCAAATGATCAAAAATAGTAAACCAAAAATTAATAGATAGCATCTGAAGTATGCTTATCAATAGTTCCTGTCTACAGTACACTTGGTTTTCAGGGATACCTAATTTTAATCTAATTTCTTTTTTCCTCTGCTAGTTGCTCTATATGAATACAAGCTTTTTTTCACAAGACACTTCACTCCTTTCAGACAACTTTTCTTCACCCCCGTTCTATGCACTACTAAAATGTTCCTTCCACTTAGGCCATCTCTAACAACAATGCAATGCTGCTCTATGATATATTCAGCCACTAACCTTCACAGACTCTCACTGATTCTCCACAAAATGAGGCACATAGTGCTTGTCAGTGAGGCCATATACTGTCACTCATCTAAGAAGGCAGAGTTGGTGTCGTAAGCAGATTGTTTTAGAGTCTGCAAATAGATAGGGCCCTACCAAATTCCTGGTTCATTTTGGTTAATTTCACAGCCATAGAATTTTAAAAATCATAAATTTCACGATTTCAGCTTTTTAAATCTGAAATTTCATGGTGTTGCAATTGTAGGGGTCCTGACCCAAAAAGGAGTTGTAGGATGGTTGTAAGGTTATTGTAAGGGGGGTTGCAGTACTGCTGCCTTTACTTCTGCACTGCTATTGGTGGTGGCTCTGCCTTCAGAGCTGGGCAGCTGGAGAGCAGCGGCTGCTGTCCGGGAGCCCCGCTCTGAAGGCAGAGCTGCCTCCAGCAGCAGCACAGAAGTAAGGCTGGCACGGTATGGTATTGCCACCCTTACTTCTGCTCTGCTGCTGGCAGAGCTGGGCCTTCAGTCAGCAGCCACCACTTTCCGGTTGCCCAGCTCTGAAGGCAGTGCAGAAGAAAGGGTGGCAATACCACGCCCGCCTAAAATAACCTTGTGACCCCCTCCCTTCAACTCCCTTTTGGGTCAGGACCCCCAATTTGAGAAACACTGGTCTCCCCTGTGAAATCTGTATAGTACAGGTGAAAGCACACCAAAAAAAAAAACAGATTTCACAGGGGGAAACCAGATTTCACAGTTTGTGACAAGTTTTTAATGGCCATGAATTTGGTAGGGCCCTACAAATAGGTTACCAAGACAATTGAATAACTTCCCAATTCACATCAACATAATAAAGCCCATGGTTTTTTAAAGGTCAGACATTGCTGGTCAGTCAGTTTAGTTAACAGAACAGGTACCTCACCGAGAGAGCATTATTTCTTTAGGGTCATATAATTTGGTTTTAATAAGTGATGTATCTGTAGAATATATTGCGGGAAAGTGTGTATGTATAGCCGTCATTTAAGCAGAAACCTTCATTTTCAGGACACCAATTCTGGTCCCAGAAGAATCCACTGAAATTATTTTTTTCTATATTGAATTTGCATCAGACTTACTGAAACGAGCAGGCAACAAGAGTGTACAGGGCTGTAGCCTTAGAATGTCACCTGTCCTGCAAGAAATTTCCTACCCCACCAGGGAATTTCCATTGAATAAGTAACAGTGAGTTTGAGAAAGAAAGGAGTCTCCCTTCCTGCAAGACATTCTAAGTCTCCAGGATCATAAGTGTTAAAGCCTGGGGCTGGAGCTTGCCATCCTCATAATGATTAAGTAGATTCTGAGTCCATGTTCTATAGAAAGAGGATGATTTTCAATCATTCCTTCCAGACTGATCCATTTGGCTAGCAAGGTTTTGGGATTGGTTCCTTGGGGTGTATATACCTGTACTATGGGTGTCCCAAAATAACAGAACTTGTTTTCAACCCAGAACTACCTAACAGATCTTAGCCGAACACTGCACTGCAAACATTCAAGGGCCTTCCCATCTTTCTTGAATGCTCTTCCCAGGCAGATCCCCTGGTAAGAGCTCACTTGTGCTCTGGTTCAGCAGCGCACTTATGTATGAGTATGACTTTATGCATGTGATAGTCCCACTAACCTCTAATACTCACATATATAACGTTACACATGGGTTTCCATGTTTTGTTCTATTGGGGCCTTGGAGACGAAGGCAGCTCCACTCTCAGAGGGTGAAATTCACCCCAGTTCTGAGGGTTCATGGGGATTAAAAGGTGCAGAGAATCTTTGCAGATCCTGCATTAGGGTGAGTTGTACCCATCATGCCAAAAAGCAGTTATGGTTTACCCATCCCTGAAGTGATTTAAAGCTGTCTCAGATATCAGGTGGGTTTCCTCCACCAGCTGAACTGATAAATGTGGGTAATCGTGTAAACCATCTCTAAGCAATATGTAGGAAGCTGTAGCTTCAAATCCATTTATATAAACCACTGTGTATGGCACAAAATGTCAGCCTTTCACACTGCATGGGTTTTAGTTTTCAAAATGAATTGTAAAGTTAAAATACAGTGCAGTTGTGAATTCCTGCATATATTAATAAAATAATATGTACAGTGTCATGGAAGTGCCAATTCAGAACAGATTTATTTTAAATATCACAATAAATTCATGTGATGATTGAGTTGTCACTTGATACATTTTAAGGGCCTGTAACACTATTAACTTGCATTCAAAATAATGCATGATTTTAAAATTCATTTTGTTGTTTTAAATGAAGCAGCACTTCTTAAAGAAACCATATTTATAATTAAATGTCTCTCTTTCAGCAAATGTTGGGTGTTGTTTCATTTTGAATAAATCTTACACTCACAGCATTAAATCGAATATGGCAGCTAATATGGAAAATTGAAATGGAGACGACAGAGTGAAGTTCTTTTGCTATGATTTGCATGTCTACTGTTGTCTTACTAGTTATTTCATATTTTTTCAGCGGTTGCATTATGTTTTCATGGTATTTTCATTGTATGGCCCAGGATCCTTTGGATTTAGGTAATGCTACTGTTGAATCTTTTTTAATTAAGAGCATTAAGTTGCCGCTTGGAAATGTTACTAGTTATTTGCACCTGTGCAATATTTATTAAGATTGGTATGTTTGGTTTGTGTAGCACTATTAAATCCAATAAAAAGAAATGGAAAAAGTGGAGTATAAAGTACTACCATCGCGAGATAGTGAGATGTCACAAAGTTAATGATTTGTTATACTACGTGTGGAGAATTTTGGAATTGTATATAGCTTCTTTTTACTATTCCTTGTATTGCACCAAGTAAATTAAACTTTTTCAAAATGTGGTTTGATATTGGTGTTTTCAATGTATGTTTTCTAGAAACAGTTTAAACAGAGGATAATAAACAATTATTTCCTCAAGTTCACCTAAGAAAATGCCAGAATTGTCTTAATCATATTTCTTATGTTCACAGTCTTTGTCACTGCTTATGTTTGCAAAAATACTTAGGGTGAAAGAAAGCCTTTTTGTACACAGGTTTCAGTATTTCACAAGAAGAATTCCTTGTGAATTTTGGCTTGAAAACTTTAATGGTAGGTTTAGAAAGCTGGCAGAATGGAAATTTGCAAATTGGAATGTGGTATCCTGTGTACTGTGTATTGATGATGCATGAATAAAATAGTTCTAAAAAGAAAGACAGTGATGTGAATCTCATGACATAGGTTTGATTTATTGCATGTTTTTCACAGAATCTCTGGTGGTCAGTTGAATCTTTCAATAAAAGGTCTTATGGGTGTCTCTTGCATGACTGTTTATTGTCTCATTTTGTATCTGTGTTCCATGTGTAATTAATATCCAAATGTTCTTTTTTTTTTCCTTTTCCCTTTTTGTAGAAATTATTGAGCCTACTACCTCTAGTCCTGTCTCAAGCCCAGGTCAGTATCCACATACATTCACAACGTATGTTTGGGTACTCTCTCTCTCTCTTCAGGAATCATGACTTTACATTGTCATATCAATAAGTTGAATTGATATTGGGCAGTATTGTTTCTAGTACTGCTGGATTGTCTCTTTCCTGTCTTTGTGTATTCATTAGTCTGTCCTTCCTTGAGGTGTATACTCTGCTCTTTTATTAGTTTCTTTCTTTGAGAAAACTGTTCTGGTTTGTATCTCTCCTGCCTCCCTTCTCTCTCTGTCCAAAGATTATGCAGTAAATGCATACAAGGGGACTTAGTTGTGCATTGCCTTTACTTTTAGTACTCTTTGTAGTGTTAGCTGTAGAAAACTGACGGTTGGTTTGTGTTACTATAAACAAGGCATTTGCTTTGGCTTTTGTAAGCCTTTTTTCTGCAAACCAAAATGAAGGAATGTATTTAGCTTTTCTGAAAGAAACATTCCAGGTCATCACTACTTCTGAAAAACTCAAGAGAAGGATCTCAGGGAAGTCAGGTTTTCCTCATAGAAGTCGTCTTGTTGAAGGAGGTGGAGTTTGCCTCCATGTAAAAAAGGTTGCAGAGCCTGGCCCTACACTTGGCCCCCATGATCTGTGAGAGGTGAGGATTATCCATAGAGAGGCCTTGACCCCTGGGAGATTTCCCATTATTGGTTCCCTAACAATGTGTCTCCATTGGAATCACTCTAACAGGGACTGCCTCAGCCATGAGTGTCCCCATAATGCAGTGGGAGGAGGAACTCTGTAGAAAAGATAATATAGTCCCTGTCTGTATTTTTTTTTTAACTAATGTCCACAGGGACAGGGCAGGGGGAAGTGATGTGTCCCCTTCCAGACCTTCCCGGTTGAACTTTCTTCCCCCAGTCCATGTAAAGAATTCTCCACAGGGTCTGATGATGGTACCATGGGTGGCACAAAGGTGGCTAAATCTCCTTTTATACACAAGGAGTGAGATCTGCAAGCTGAGAGGTCCCTCCAAACAGAAACCTAGGAGGCACAATCTGGATCAACAGCTATACAAATTTTGGTTCCATTTTTGCATATAACAGTGGTTGTCTTTTGCACAGTTAAATTTAAAGATTTTTATAAAACCATATTTTCTCAACTGGTCATAAAAACTGACCCCACACATATGATGTGTGAAAAGAAAACTCCTTTCACACAATTATTTTTTTAAGAAAATGGTTATTATAATATACTAAGAGTTTTTTATGTTATCAGATTACTAATCTGCAGTGTAGTCAAATGTGGCTTTTAGGAGGAAACTGAAAGCAGTTAATATACCGAGCATGCGTTTCACAAACATGTTTCTTAGCAAAAGTATCTGAAGGAGAGTCAGATGCTTCCGGGGAAAAAGGGAAAAAATTGGCACAAAACTTTTCCTGAGAGAAGCAGGATTTGGGCCTCTATTCTTCTCTCTGCTGTGAGACATGGTAAAGAAAAAAACAAAAGTAAAATTTAACCCTCAGTTAATTCTCTACAGGAGCAGAAATGGGGGGTGGAGTCAATGTAGCCTGGCTCCTTTCCCTAAAGGGACTGGAGACCAAACCCGTTGCATCCTCTGTGGCTCTCTCTCAGGGGTGGGCAAACTACGGCCCATGGGCCAAATCCGGCCCACCAGCCGTTTTAAGCTGGCCCTTGAGCTCCCGCTGGGGAGTGGGGTCAGGGGCTTGCCCCGCTCCGGCGCTCTAGCCGAGGAGCAGGGTTGGGCACCGCTCCACATGGCTCCTGGAAGCTGCGGCATGGGCCCCCTCTGGCTCCTACACACTCCAATGGCCCCCTCGTTCACTCCAATGGGAGCAGCAGGGGCGGTGTCTGTGGACAGGGCAGCGTGCAGAGCTGCCTGGCCGCGGCTCCGCGTAGGAGCCAGAGAACGGACATGCCGCTGTTTCCAGGAGCCACTTGAGGCAAGTGCTGGCCGGAGCTTGCACCCCTGAGCCTCTCCCCAAGCCCTAACCCCCTGCCCCAGCCCTGATCCCTCTCCCACCCTCAAAATCCCTCAATCCCAGCCCGGAGAACCCTCCTGCACCCCAAACCCTTCATCCCCAGCCCCACCCTAGAGCCCACACCCTCAACCGGAGCCTGCACCCCTTCCCGCACCCAACCCCCTGCCCAAGCCCTGATCCCCCTCCCACCCTCAGAACCCCTTGGTCCCAGATCAGAGCACCCTCCTACACCTCAAACTCCTCATCCTGGAGCCCACCCGCCCCAGCCAGAGCCCTCACTCCCTCCCGCACTCCAACCCAATTTTCTGAGCATTCATGGCCCGCCATACAATTTCTTTTCCCAGATGTGGCCCTCGAGCCAAAAAGTTTTCCCACCCCTGCCCTATCTCCTTTTTCCATTAGAGTAATAGTCACCAGTAACTCCACAAGGTGACTCATGGGCTTTCTCCTTCCCCTACCCCACAGGATTTACTAAAGGAGAGTACAATATAACCCAAAGTAAAGTGTTCACTGGCTAATGATGTAGAAGTCAGGGAGAGGCAATAAGGAGGAGGTACAAAAGAAAAACTAAGAAGCATATTGAACCTTCCCATCGAGCTCCAAGGTTAACCTTGAGAAGGCTCTATTAAGATAGAGGCTGGGCAGACTGTGAAGGAGTGTACTTTCCAAAGTCCACAGATACAGAGGCTCCAGTTTCACAGAGGGGCTGCACGTCCATACTACCATTTGTATCTTCCTTCCCTCAAGAAACTGCTGCCTTTATCCACCCCAGGACCTCCTACACCGGCAATCCAAAGCATTTCAACTAAACTACCAAGAAAGATCAGTAACGTGGATTTATTTAAGACCATAATATGGCTCTCATAAAAAGGAAAGACAAAATAAAGCCGAGACAGGGGTGAAAGGGGAGGATGAACTTGACCTGCAAAGAACGGACACAGGTTCTACTGAAGTTAAACCAAGCTAGTCAGGCGATTTTTCACTGTTGTTATAGACCTCTACGGAGTGAAATATAGATAGATCGAGAAATGTTTTTATAGATAACAGAAGCCTTTAAGGAGTCCAGAACTTTGATATAACTCAGATATTGAATGGCATGTCAACTGTGCACAAACTTCACACTGAATTATTCTTTCAATATGTATTGCAGAATTGCTTTGTTATACAGTGTGTTGAACAGTCTACATGGTCTGATGCTATTCTGGACCTAATTCAAGGAAATGAGGCAAGAATGATAAATATTATATGGTTAAAGTTAGATGGCATCTAATATTATTCAGTTTGAAAGACTTATGAGGGTAAGTACTGCAGCAAGGATCACAGACATGTCTAGTTTAGGAAAGCTGACTTTGAATTAACATAAAAGGTCACAAAGACTTTTTTATGGAATTCTTAGTAAATGGGAAAATCTACTACAGACAAAAATATATAGTTTAGAAACTAATGAAGTGAGAGACCAGCATCCCAATGTGATATATTTCTCTTAATACTGAAATTGGGTACAAGAGATCACTGTGGTTAAGCAGGGATGTAAAAAGGGAGCTAAAAATAAACAAAAGGCATTTGTTTGAGGTACAGTCTGCAAAATAGGAATGGCACACCTTTAAAGCCAAAGAGAAGAAAATTAAGAGAAGCAAAAGATAATGAATAGCTATAGATATGAATATCATATATGTATGATATATTCAAACTTTAAATAATTTCAAAGATGAGTTTAAAATACATTTGCAAAATGAAAAACGTAAGAGAGAGTTGATCTGTTGACAGTACAGATTTAAAAGTTGCAACAAAATCAAACTGGTTAAAGAATAAGGGTTCAGTCATAATCCTTGCTCATGAAAGTTAGTCCCACTGAAATCAACATAGCAGTTGAATTGTTCTAAATTTGCCTTGCATAACTAGACAATGTTCCTGTGTATTACTTACACTTCTCTATTCTGAATATGTTAAATATCTAGGGTATGCTGTTACTATTACTATAATATCATGTAATTTCAAAGTCAATTAAAAGTTTTCCAGGGCAGCCAAGATCTGAGCCCCTAGCATGCCTCACTCTCAACAGAGGAGGACAACGACGTGGACTAGGATAGTACTGTTGCTGAGGACTTTGTTTATGGGGGGAAATGACCAGAATAAAGATTTTGGTAGAAATTAAAGATTAATAGATTAACATAAAAAGAAAAGGAGTACTTGCGAATCCAATGAAGTGAGCTGTAGCTCACAAAAGCTTATGCTCAAATAAATTTGTTTGTGTCTAAGGTGCCACAAGTACTCCTTTTCTTTTTGCGACTGCAGACTAACACGGTTGCTACTCTGAAACCTAGATTAACATAAGAAACATCCATTCTTTTTTCTCAAAATGAGGGTAGTGAAGTCTACTTAATATTTTATAAAGTCTTTGCCATATCAGTTTCTGATTCAACTAACAGGACTGGAAAATTGAATTATTAACACCATTATTCACAAAAATAAGGTCTATGAAATGTAGCAAGTGATAAGATTAAAAGAAAACTATACTGTGATCAGCCCTGCAGGGTGAAGGTATAAAAGGTAAGGGGTGTTTTCCACTATGATAAATTGTACAGTGCATTTAAAAAACTAATGTATTTTTTTATTGCAAATGGCATTTCTGAGCTTATTGGTCGCCATTTCGGTAAAAACAGTCTTGTGACCCCATAAATGTTAAAGCAAATACAAAAGACTGTATGCATATTTCCATCTGCTTTACCACTGGTTGAGCAATCAAAAAACCATTTTAAATATTAAACTTAATATAAATATTAAACACAGAAATTCCTTTTCTAACTACATTTTGATCATATTAACATTGTAGCAGGTTTACAGTCTTCTCCAAGTTTTATGCATAACTTTTTTAGTGAGATGGTACACTGAGATTATCAGGCTTTAGACATGACAAATGAATTTTAAAAAACGTAGGTCCTGTCTTTTTCTTACTGAAGGCAATGGCAAAACTTTCTTCATGCTGTAAGTTTGCTGCTACATTAAGATAGTTTATTCATAGATCAAAGTTCTAGTCAAAATATAGAGTGCTAAATAAACAGTATAATTTCAGGCAACATCAGAGACAATTTTGGGAAGGATTTAATAAACATAATTTAAAAAACAACTAACAAAGTAGATTTTTGAGAGGCAGGGGTTGTTTAACTAACTGGCTGTCACTGGTTTTCAGAGATATTGCCATCATTACAGAGAAAGTAAATAAAGTGGTGATTATATCCTGAAATTTAATCAAAGCATTCATTAGGAATTCCATGTTAAAAACTATTGACTAGCCAGCAGAATTCATGATGTGAAAATGAAAATACCTTGTTTTATAGAAAATTGGCTCAGGAGCGATATAAAAATGAGTAACTGGCAATTTCTGCAGCTGGAAATTTTTTTGGACTTTTGTAGACAAAGTAAATTGATAGCTGTAGTAGCAAAAGATTATTGAATTAGAAGCAGGAATATACAAAAAATATAATAGCTGCCTACTGTATAGACTAAGAGGGAATTCAACGTTATTGCAGCAAAAATATTTGAAATCACTATCCTATTCCACATCTCTATTTAAAAAAAGCATTAAAATGCTAGGAAACATCAAGAGAGAGAAGGTAAACCTCAAAAGAAATGTTTCTTTACAAGGAACAAGGGTCACGATTAATCGCAAATACATTCTTCAATATTGTCACCTTTTCATGGAATCACTGCTTGAGCCAAAACCAGTTCTGTGAACTTATTCATGATCGCTTGTTAAACTATAATCAGTTTCACTTAAATGTTAAAGATATGTTTGTAATTTATTTACAAATATGGCAGAGAAGCATTTTCACCTGACTGTCAGACTATACAGAGATGCGCACATAATGAAATAATTTAGCACTGCATGTGGAACTGTTCACTCAAGTGGCCCAAATTCATATGATAGTTCTCCATAATTACTGAATTGCTTTAATAGCAGAAAAGTACATCATACACTCTTTATTAAAAGAAAAAGTAACCTTCCTTTCATTGTCTTTCTGATTTTTTCCATGCTTCCATTCCTTACCTAGTTTTTACTGGGCTCTTAAACATTTTTTGATTCTTTAAATACAGTTTACTATTATGTGTAATTCCTCACCTGGGATTCACCCCATTGGTTAACAATTAATCCACCCTGTTTCAAATCATAAACATTCAACATGGCTGCACTTATACATGTATCAAAGTTCCATAACAGTATTTCCAGCCAGGCTGAGTATAAACTTTTGGAATAAGGTAAAGCTCCATTGAGTTGACCATCATGCATTAGGAGGAAATTAAAGATGTTAAATTTAGTCTTATCAAAGAAGAAAAAAAAAGACTTTTATGTAACTTAATCGATGCCTTTGAAATAGCTACATGTTTTTAGGTTTCTAGGACCTAGCTGTTAAAATTTCTTCTCTTCCCTTTGAATAACCCATAATAGATCAAAGAAACTTAACAACATTATACCACTGTCTAGTTTTTTACTTCTGTAGTAAAAGTTATTCAAATGAAGAAGCAGAAGCAAATGTTTTTATTGGGATTTTTTTTAAGCCATCTACAGACTGAAGTCTGAATTCTCTTCAGTCTCCTACACTGCCACCAATTTGAGACAGGAAGTACTTTACCAAATGAAGTTGGTAATGCATTGCAAAGCACCATGGGATTGTCTGGTAAAAATACTTGAAAACCATCCGGAGACGATGTCGGCAATGTGGAAGAAATGGAAATTAGACTGCAAATAATTTGGGGGCACAATGCAGCACAAAATCTAATATTTTAGCATTTTGTGAAGGGGTAGATTACTGCTGACTGTGACAGTGAGTGCCTAAAACAAGGGTTCTGAACATGAGGATTCTGGAGATGCCAATGGATAGTACAGAATGTTACTTAACTACCTGAAGTCCTGAAACTGAAACTAAAAGACAGCCTAAGTCGTAGGCAAATAGGATCCCCAGGATCCCCTAAAAAGAACAGTGAGATTGTCACTGAGACAGAGAGAATTATTTAGGCAGCACAACAGTTGAAACAGAATGAGAGGTATCAGTTCTTGTTCTTCCCTACATCAGTCCCGCTAGGGCATGTTAGACAACAAGAAGTGTTGCAAATAAAGGAGGTTTATTTGGAAGGTGGGTGTGAAGTCTACTATCATGTTGCTTTCAAAGATGAATGTTACTCAGGATGAGAAGAGACATGTTCTGAGAGAGTGATTTCTGCAAACTGTTTATAGGAAAAGATTTGGGAAAGTAAGTGAGGCAAGGCCATGCTCAATGAAAGACCTGGGGACTCTTAAATCTAAAATAGCTAAACACGAGTTGATTTTGTTCTATTGGTCTGTTGTGTCTTTTGATAAACCCGTACAAAAAGATTTGGGAAACCCAAATGTGGGACCTTTTATTTGTTGTTTCACTGTTCTAACCATAAGGTTTTTCCAGAAAAAGTGTGTAGAATCCATGTGAAGTATTTGCTTTGCAAAGCAACTTCAGGCTTTTTAGTTGATGAAGTGCTAAGCAGTCAGGGCCACCAGCACATCTTAGCAGGTTCTCTGCACCTGGCAGGATTGGGCCATCATTACCTCTCAGAATAGGACATAGAATCATAGAAGTATCATAGAAGTTTAGAGTTGGAAGAGACATCAGGAGGTAATCTAGTCCAACCCCCTGCTCAAAGCAGGACCAACCCTAACTAAATCATCCCAGCCAGGGCTTTGTCAAGCCAGGCCTTAAAAACCTCTGAGGATGGAGATTCCACCACTTCCCTATTGTGACAAAGCTCTGTCCTTGGCTCCATGGGTCCCGCGTTCCCTGGCGGATTTTGCTAGCCTCAGAGGCTCACTGTGACCCTCCACGTAACCCTTCTTTCTCTAGAGACAAGGGTCACAGTCTACTGAGCCATTTTCATCATAAGCCAGCGAGGGAGGTGACGAGAAGTTATCCTTCCTTGCACAGTCTCTGTTGTCTCCCAGTCTCAGTGATTAATCAGGTGGCAAAGGTCGGGGGGGGAGCCCAGGCCCACCCTCTACTCCGGGCTCCAGCCCAGGGACCCTAATAGTATCAGCTATGGTAGCTGACCTTTTAGAAACATGACATGTACAATTCCCTGGGCTACTTCCCCCACAGCAGCCCTCACTTCCTCAAGCTCCACTTCACCCTTACCTCAGGGCCTCCTTCCTTGTGCCTGATATGGTGTGTACTACTCAGCCTCTCCAACAGCACAACTTCCTTCTACAGCTCCTGACATGCACACACACCTGACTGACTGAGAGGCTTTTAACTAGTTTCAGCCAGCCCCTGATTGGCTTCAGGTGTCCCAATCAACCTAGCATTCTCCCTGCCTTCTGGAAAGTTCTTAATTGGTCCCAGGTGTCTTAATTGACCTGGAGCAGCTTCCATTTCACTTATCCTGGTACCAGGAATTTGTTTAGCCTGGAGCTAATATATCTATCTCCCACTACTTTTCTATAGCCATCTGGCCTTGCCCCATCACACTATGTAACCCATGCCAGTGCTTCACCACCCTCCTAGTGAAATAGTATTTCCTAATATCCAACCTAGACCTTCCCCACTGCAACTTGAGACCATTGCTCCTTATTCTGTCATGTGCCACCACTGAGAACAGCCTAGCTCCATCCTCTTTGGAACCCCTCTTTAGGTAGTTGAAGGCTGCTATCAAATCCCTGTTCACTCTTGTCTTCTGCAGACTATATAAGCCCAGTTCCCTCAGCCTCTCCTCATAAGTCATTTGCCCCAGCCCCCTAATCATTTTCATTGACCTCTGCTGGACTCTTTTCAATTTGTCCACATCCTTTCTGTAGTGGGGGGCCCAAAACTGGACACAATACTCCAGATGTGGCCTCACCAGTGCTGAATAGAGGGGGAATAATCACTTCCCTTGATCTGCTGGCAGTGCTCCTACTAATGCAGCCGTTAGCCTTCTTGGCAACAAGGGCACACTGTTGACTCATATCCAACTTCTCATCCACTGTAATCCCCATATCCTTTCCTGAAGAACTGCTGCTTAGCCAGTTGGTCCCCAGCCTGTAGCAGTGCATGGGATTCTGTCTTCCATCCATGGGATCCTTCCGACATCACTTAAATATTTTTCTTCCCTTCTGTCCAGCCGCCGTGGACAACTGTCCACAGAGGCTCCAACCAGGTGTAGTAATGGTTCATGAGTTCATTAACATTTTTATATATAACCAATAATTTTGAATAGATATTATGTGTTTAATTTGTTATTTAATTATTACAGGCACAGATAGACTTACAGGTATTTTCTGTCTCTTTGATGTCATTGGTATTCAACTGCATGTTGTATTGTGTTCTTTTTTTATTTTAAATTTAAATTTAAAAGAGTTCAAATAAAAATATTCTGAATGATGACAGAGTTTGATACTCAGGGAAAAGCTACATTAGTGAAAAACTAATCATGAACAATGGAATATTATCTAAAGATTAGAGAATACAGAGGTAAGTTTTCACTGTAATGCATGGGGATTTAAGCATGTGACTCTCATTCAGGTTAGTGAGAGTAATGCAATACTTTTTTCGTGTTGTACTGAGAATTTACTTCCAAGTAAAAAGGAACTTCTAGGAATATTTGAAGTTAACTTAGAATGGGAAATGTGTGCTAAGCCAAGTTCTCTCTCTGTGTTTAACAATTCTCTTTGCCCTTATGACTGAGTGCACAAGCACAACAGTATATCATTAGTATGATAAGCCTTTTGAAATCTGTGTCTCAATGAAGTTAAAGGGGGCTCTTGCGATAATGCTGTTCTAAGACACCCATAAGAGTCTATCGTGCAATGAGTTCACATGTGAAGAAGAGTTCAAGTGAGTTTTGACATAAAAGATCAATCATAAGATAACCAAAGGTCTATTGGGTCAAATGTATCTAGATTAAGGAATGAAGAATCCAACTAAGCCTTCAGAGAGTTACATTCCAACATGTCAATAATTGATGTTTTACCATCAAGTCCTTACATTAACATATGCATGATCTGAAGTGCTTCTTTCATAATGTTGAGATTCTCTTCCACTTATATACAATGAGCAGAGTTAAATATGGGTCAGTTTTGATGTTCAATTTACTAGCTTTTCCCAGCTGAAGTCAGTCAGGCTCTATTTTATGCAGTCATGCTTCTGGTTTAATTTATGGAAACTTTCTAAAATTAATTCAACAAAACCAGAAGATTATATATTGTTTTACAAAATGTTTTCATGGAAAAAAGAGTGGTTCAAATGCCTGTATGCAGAAACGTTTCAATGATCTCAGAGTCAGACTCAGGTGGCTGGGATAGACTTACAAAGCTATTTTTCAGGTCCTCCATCCCCAACATAACCAACTCCCATCCACCATGGTCATATCAATATACACAGGATTTTTGGTAGGACCAATGAAATTATTCCTCAGAGCATCTCCAAATTTAATTGACTGAAGGTATATCTACACTGGAGTGAGGATGTGTAATTTGATCAAGATAGCACACTAAAAATAGAAGTGTGGCCACGCTGCACAAGGGGCAGGAGGGTCTAAGACCCTAAGTAACTACCCTCTTCTGCTGCTTGCACTGCCACAGCTACACTTCTGTTTTTAGTGCACTAGCTTGAGCAGAGCTCAAGTGTGGGTATATCTACTCGAGTTGGCAATTACATTTCCAATTCCACTGTAGACAGACCCTGAAACTGTACAAAAATGTGGAGGAAGTCCTCTTGCTCCACTCAGTCTTCTGCTTCAGGAGAAGGGAAAACCATCTACTTATGATAGAATCTGTGCACTTCTATAATTATAAAACATGTTTTGGAGGACAATTCTACAAATAACCTAGGGATCTGGGGGTTGCTAGCTAACCAGCCATTCGGTTCAGGGGGGCTGTAGTATTTACATAGTACTTTACAAAGCTAAAATAATTAACCATCCCCTCAGTCCCTGTGAGAAAGGGAAATAATATTATAAAAAGCAAACAAATGGGGGAACCAAAGGACGAAAGGTTCTTCTTTAAGCATTTTTCACACCGATCCCACTGTAGGTGTGTGCATCCCATGCATGCAAGCCTAGAACCTGTTAGCCAGCAATGTCCACTGGGGCATATGCACACGTGCTCTGTGCACCCTCATGCTTCCTACAAGAAGGGTAATAAGGGCAGAACCAATCCAACTGCCATGCAGTTTCTGCTCACTGCCCATGGTAGTGAGTCAGAGCTCACAGTGTCCTCTTGCTTTCATGTAGCTCTTAGATAGTTTAGGGTTTATAGCTGGTTCGTTTGATTAGTATTAATGTGGGTTTTGATAAATCTTAATTTAAGCTGGTTGGCTTTATTTTTTTTTTTAAAAAAAGACTTTTCTTTCTTTGAGACTCACCCTAGAGAACGTCCAGAAGACGTCTTATAAATTATTTGACATTTTGCACCTGGTATCCAAGGTCATTCAGCCATGACTGTTAAAGAGAACATTCTTGACCCTGTCAAAAATCTGTTGCAGACCCCATCAACTATCTCTGCCACATCTAAGAGAGCAGATTGCTGAACCAGTTTCCTCCTAAAGGACATTCAAGTACATTTTTACCCACCCAATCCCTCTGTCTTTGATTGTAACAACAGCTCACAAAAAGTCTAAGCTGCCTGGGTCCCCTACTCTATACCCAGAGACAAGGCGCCCAAGAAGACACATCTTATAGGAAGAAAAGTTTACTAATATGCTAGTTTGGAGATTCATGTAGCCAACTAACAGGCTTTCTTGGCTAAGTACAATTTTATTCAATGGGGAAAGTTTTTAAGTAAACTGAAAAACTTCTCCTCAGAAGACTAGAGACTAATTGAAGTCAGTGGTTAAAGAAGGCCAGTTGGTGGCGAAGAGAGCTCTACAAGCCTCATTGGATGCCTCTGACACTGCAATGAGTTCAAAGGCCATTAAGATCACTATGCAAAGAACATCATGGTTCCCGTCATTGGGCATTCCAAAAGTGGTTCCGGCCACTATTGAGGACCTTCCTTTTGAGGGCCATGACCTTTTTAATTCAAGAATTGATGAAGCACTTCATTCTCTAAATGACTCTGTTTGGTCTCTCGGTCTTTACACCCCATCGCAGAAGAAAGAGCAAAGTAGATTGAAATCCTTCTTCAGGCAAAGACCTCCATCTTCTTTGTATCAGTACAAAAGGGCTCCTGATTTTTTCTATAAAAAGGGTTCCCTTCTAGAAGACGAGAGGCCTGCCTTCTTTTTTTGTGACAGCAAATTCTTCATCGGGCATGAGGTTGCAGGTTTGATGCACTGATGGAGAGTCCTGAACCCAGTTGTAGAGCATCTTTACCATTTCTCTCCTCCCTTTGGAAGTCACCTTTCCTTTTTTTTTTTTCAGATACATAGTCTGCAATTTTTACTGACCAGTGTTTCTTAGAAATTATCTAGCAAATATATTCCATATCCCCCTTCCCCAACTTATCCATCTTCAGGGACCTGTTTCATGACACAGTGCTGCTTTTGGAGACAGACTCTCTTCTTCAACTGAGTACAGTAGAAGAGGTGCCTCCAGAGTTTTGAAGCAAGGATGTGACAGGGTGCTGGGCACAGGGTTGCTGGTACAGCCCTCTGTCACGCCAGCTCCCATTTAGGAGAATAAATTAGAGCTGGCTGGAGGTAATCTGGCCCTACTTGGGGAAGCAGGGACAGCTGCCACCTAATTAACCTGGGACTGTATAAAAGCCTCAGAAGAAGGAAGCCAGGAAGAGCAGAAAGAAAGGGAAAAGGTAGGGAGTGGAAGTAGGGAGGTAGCTCTTCTCTGCCTCTCTCCTGCCTGCAGACAGTGAAGGGCCAACTGTATATGGTGAAACGGTGGTGGGAACAAGCCTGTGAATAAACCGCACCAGTAGATACTAACCCCCAGGGTCTCAGAGTGACTTTGTAGACCTAGCAGAGGCAGGAACAAAGGGGGCCCTGCCAGGCTCTGCTACAGAGAGTTTCTATCCCCACTACTTAGTCATTCCAAAGAAGAAAGAAGGATAACATTCAATTTTAGATCTCAGGCATCTGAACTAGTTCATCTGTTGCTTCAAAAGATCTTCCTTTCTTCTATAATTCCTTCCTTGGATTCTATTAATTGGTTCACAACTGCTGACAGGCAGGATATTTGCTTCTATGTGTCAATGCTTTCAGCTCACAGGAAGTTTCTGTATTTCATGGTCAATGTATTTCACTGTCAGTTCAGAGTCCTACTCCTTGACCTCTGAATAGCTCCAAGGGTTTTACCAAATATCTGGCAGAGATGGCATCTCATATAAAGAGAAAAGACTTCCATATGTATCTCAATGGTTGGCTGATTGGAAGTCATTCATAGCAGAAGGTCACAAGGGATGTTCATGCAGTTCTTCATTTATTTCCCAAACCAGGCCTCAAGATCAATTGGGACAAGCCAGCTTTCACCCCTACTCAATCTAAAAAATGTATAGGGGCATGTTGGACTCTAGATCAATGAGACCATAGTCTCTGCAAAGAATCACTTGATCTCTTTCATTCAGTCTCATCCAAAAACCACACTGAGAATCAGCCTCAGTTTTCTGGATCATATGGCAGCTTGTATTTACATGATTGTACACGCAAGACTACACCTCTGGCCTCTTCAGGGCTGGTTAAGGAGGATTTATCAGCCAATCAAACACACCATGGACTTACCAGTATAGAAGTTCACCTGAAAATACTGTCACCTCTGCTTTGGTAGAAAGACCTCAGAACACCTACCAGCATATTTTGCTTCAACCACCACCTTCTTCAAAGACTCTGGTGGCCAATGCATTCAGACAAGGCTGAGGGGCTCATCTGACTCTCTTCAGACACAGGACATGTGGTCCTGAGCTTAATATCTTTACACATAAATGTTCCAGAGCTGAAGGCTGTTTGGCTAGCCTACAAGGTGTTTCTGCCTCTCCTTCAGGGTACCACTACTCAGATATTGACAGACAATAGAAGATTGATGCATTTTTTAAACACACAAGGAGGGTCAAGATCATCCCCCTTATGTTGAGAAGAGACATATCTGGTGCATCCTACATCAGATTGGCTTTCATCTTCTAAGTATATGGAAGAGTGTGTTGGATCAGCTGAGCAGGAAAAGATCTGTAACTCATGAGTGGGAGCTGAAAGTCTCGGTTATAGATTAAGTATTCCAGGAACAGAGAGTCCTCTCCATTGAACCCATGTCATCATGTTCACTATATTACCTCTCTCTTAAAAGAGCATTTTTGGTAGCCATCACTTCGACTCGCAGAGTGAATGAAATTCAGGCTTTGATGACAGTACCTTCATAAACCGTTTATCATAAGGAGAGGGTTACCCTCATGCCCACATCCACAATGTTTACCAAAAGGATTTTCATATAAATCAATTTATACCTTTTACCAGTATTTTTTCGTAAAGCACCTGACTCCCTGCAGAGGCTGAACTCCACACACTAGATGTTCTTAGGGCTATGTCCTTTTACCTTTCCAGAACAAAGACATTTTGTAAATCTTTCAAAATCTTTGCAAATTTTGGTAATCAGTTTAAAGAGCAGGCTGTTTGCTCTCCAAGACACTCTAAATACATTCTTCCTTTTCTAGTTTAGAGCACACTATACTAGGTCTCAGTAGATATATTCAGCTGCTTTTAGGGGAGTCTCTATTTTTGAGACCTGTAGGGTGGTTACTTGGAATTCAGTTCGTGTGTTTACCAATCACTACTCCAGCTTCTAGATCAGATGCCCAGTTTGGCAGCCATTAGCCAGGCAACAAAGGTGGGATCCATGTGGATAAAATGCTCAAAGAAGAAAGAGGTTGCTTACCTTACGGTAATTGGTGTTCTTCTCGAGTCTGTGTGGAGTGCTTTTGTCCACACAGATCTCATTACCTGCCCTTCTTCTGCACCAATAGAGTCTGAATTTCTGTATTAGTGAAGGAACTGAATGTAGTTGGAGCTGCTCTGCCCTTTATACCCTCATTGTAGGCAATGTAAAGGTGGGAAGGGTACAAGTGTAGCCCCAATGTCACTGTTGGCTAAAATATTCTAAGTTTGTGCACATGGAACACACACACACACACCTACAGCAGAATTCTCTGTAACTTGCATAAGGCCACAGAAGGACTGAATATCAGAGACTGGATTAGAATTAAAGTGCTCTCTTTCCTGTGATTAGTCCACTAGATCATTCTACATCTCATGCTAGGCCACTTATTCTTGTGGCCACAACTACATTAGTGCTCTGCCGAGAAGTCAGTCCAGCAAGAAATAACTAGAATGGAGAGTGTGGCTTTGGTAGCCTCTCAGCAGCACCCAAGGTAGTACTGCCTTCATAACCACAAATTGGTCTGGACCAATTGGTCCCCCTTTCCCCGCCCCCCCCCCCCAGAAAAAAAAATCACAGGGCCTATGAGTTTTACAGGTGTCAAAAACCAGCTATTGGCGACTATAGGGAGTTGGACCTTTTAAAAAAAATCAGAGTGGTACAATTTTAACCCTATCAATCATTATCACTGGTTTCGATTTTCAGGTTATATCTTAATAAAAGGGGCTAGAAAGTTACTTTTCTAAAGAAAGACACAGGATGAGTGAGGTAATAGCTTATTGGACCAACATCCATTGGTGAAAGAGACAAGCTTTTGAGCTCAACAGAGCTCTTCTTCAGATCTGGGAAAGGTAATGAGAGTCACAGCTAAACTGTTAAGCATAAGGTGTCAATATGAAGTGGGCAATTAACACTTTTTTAATGAAAAAAACACTTTACTTTTTAAGTAAAAAAGCTGAAGTTCTCCTATACCTTTTTCAGGTGTGCCAACTCCTGAGTATGTGGTGTTGGTGGGAGATTGCAGCCACAAGATTTGTGGGTCCCAGAGTCCAGCATGGAATATAAAGTCTAGTAAATTCCCCTCTATATGTATCCAAGCATCTTTGAAAAATATGACTCATTTTCATTACTTGATCTACATGCTGACAAGGAAAAAAGTCAATTACATGCTAAGGTGCTAAAATAAATGCTCAAACTCTGCTGGATCTCATTACTGTAGTTTTTTTTTCTTTTTTCCTTATCAGTCTTTTTCTAGCTTTCCCTTAGAACTATTTAGCTGGGGAATATCACTAATAGTCCCTATCTCAATAGGTGAAATACTGAACTGATGAGGCTCCATTGACTTTTAACACTTCCATACTGTGTAAACACTATCAAGACACCATAACATTGAATCTGCTAGACAAATACCGTAACACAAAAGAACATTCATTTCACCGATTTTCCATGATCAAGTTCAGTCAAGCTATGCTAATCTGCTACTTTGAGTTTTCAATGTTAAAAATTGTCTATAAAACACATACGGTGACTCTGTTGGTATGCTTTGTAAAGATTTATTCCAAAAAGCTTAGATAAAATGTGTTTTCATTTGTTATTCCAAGCAGAAAATGTACTACAAATCTACAAAGACTAATTTTAACAGAGTCCTAGTCGTACAATTCTACTTTCTATCTTTGAGATGCCAAAAACAAGCAATTGTAATTCAAGAAGAATATGAATAGGTGAAACATTTCATGAACAAAGTAGTCCCAAAATTCTATATTCACTCAAAAAGGTTATCATCCATATTAGTAGACAGAGGTTTCAAATATTTTTAGCATTTTTACAAAATCCAAATGGATTTTAAATGATCGTATTCTTTAACACAGAACTTCTCGTTTGAATGTATTAAACCACTACTAAACTACTTTTTGTCTCTTCTGCAGCATTGATCTGGAGAGCACTTTAAAAAAATGCTTGGTTAATTAAAGAAAAAAGATTACAAACAGGGAGCGTAGTTATAAATTTTTGTTACAAATTTTTGTGCTTAGCTTTGGGTGCCCATATTCACATTTGGAAAGTTCAAATTAGCAGTTAAGTACTGAAACCAAATTTTAAGCTCCTCTATGCTGATCCTAGCACATGGATGTCGAGTTAGTTGCTCACATTTGAAAATCAGGTGCATGGTTGATATTTACTGTAGTCTTGTCAAGGTTCCTCCCCCACTCTGAACTCTAGGGTACAGATGTGGGGACCTGCATGAAAACCTCCTAAGCTTACTTTCACCAGCTTAGGTTAAAACTTCCCCAAGGTACAAATTAATTTCATCCTTTGTCCCTGGATCTCCACTGCCACCACCAAACTCTAACTGGGTTTACTGGGAAATGTAGTTTGGACACATCTTTCCCCCAAAAATCCTCCCAACCCTTGCACCCCACTTCCTGGGAAAGGTTTGGTAAAAATCCTCACCAATTTGCATAGGTGACCACAGACCCAAACCCTTGGATCTGAGAACAATGAAAAAGCATTCAGTTTTCTTACAAGAACACTTTTAATAGAAGTAAAGAAATCCCCTCTGTAAAATCAGGATGGTAGATACCTTACAGGGTAATTAGATTCAAAACATAGAGGATCCCTCTAGGCAAAACCTTAAGTTACAAAAAAGACACACAGACAGGAATAGTCATTCTATTCAGCACAGTTCTTTTCTCAGCCATTTAAAGAAATCATAATCTAACACATACCTAGCTAGATTACTTACTAAAAGTTCTAAGACTCCATTCCTGTTCTATCCCCGGCAAAAGCAGCATACAGACAGACACAGACCCTTTGTTTTTCTCCCTCCTCCCAGCTTTTGAAAGTATCTTGTCTCCTTATTGGTCATTTTGGTCAGGTGCCAGCGAGGTTACCTTTAGCTTCTTACCCTTTACAGGTGAGAGGATTTTTCCTCTGGCCAGGAGGGATTTTAAAGGGGTTTACCCTTCCCTTTATATTTATGACAAGTCTCATGCAATGATTTAGTCCCTTACCATAATAATAATTATTCTGAAGACAATGCATTGAAGAATCTTTTACGAGGCTACTGAATTCTTGAAGATGACTAAATAAGTAATAATGACAGGACATAGGGAAATAATTAGGGACTCATGATCTCACACATTATTAAAGGACTTATGAAAATTAAAGACATGCAGTGATGAGGGCACTTGCTTTATATAATTCAGAGGAAAAGTGCATACTGTATCTGTTTTAATACTGTGGGCAGTTTGGACAATTCGTTGAGTCCCCAATTATTTCCCTCTGTCCTGCCATTGTAACTTATCTAGTATATTTTAATATACATAGATACTAAAACAATCTCAATTTTCAAGCAGGCCCTATTAGTCACAGGGAAAATCCATTAAGCCCTAGCTTTCAGATCCTACAAAGTCAATGTTCCTATTTTAATCAGTGGCCATTTTGCTTGAATAAGAACTGTAGGACTGGACCCTATGAACCTTAGAATTTACAACATTATTGAGCCTTCTGGTCAATGCCAGTTTGTAGTAAAATAAATCATCTGACTAGTATTGCTTTTATGTTGGGAATGTTGTATTCACTGTTGTTAGAAGAATTACTATAGCAAATTAAATCAAAGTTTCCCCTCAGGATTTTTAAATGTCTTTGCATCTGTGGGTTCTTCCTCTGCTTTCTCAGAAGCAAGGGCCACTAAGCCCTCTCTCTGTTATAGTCTGTGTTAGAGTAAGTAGGCACATTGGAAATAATAACAGTAAATATAAAACAAATGTTTTCAGTACTGGGTTGGGTTGTTTTGAAATTTTGATGGATCTGGACTTTCTGCTTCTTCTTAACATCATACCTTTGCAATCATCTCAGGGACCTTTTTTTTTTTTTAATTGGCTAATTTAAAAAAATCAATTTTCTGGTTGAAGTATCCTTTGCACACATAATATGATACAATATAATATGCCCTGATTTTAAAAAAAAATAATTTTCAGAACACTATAGAGGTTTTTTTCTGTGCCCCCGTTGATATGTGTAATAGTTTATCTTAAGTACTTTTGTAATTACAAGTAGGTATAATATTTTCAAACAGATATGTAATTTTTAGGTAGATGGAGTCCCTTTGAAACTAAATCTAAAGGCTTTTTTTTCCTAAAGTGTTTTGGCTACAGTTGGCCCAATATTTATTTAAAACCTTACCCCTTTCCCTATGTTGGATGCCTTATATTTTTCCTGTTTATACATTTATGCAGGTAGGTTTATTATTTTTATTGTATTTTAGAATGATATATTAATGTGAATTGTTGCACCACATTCTGGGGTGGGAAGGTTTGGTTATAAATTCAACTAATATGGCTATTCATCTTCAGATTATTTAGTGTAGCAGTTGCTATTATAAGAACTGTGGAATATTAAAGCAATGTTAGTTCTTAAACCTGTGACATTTAGACGAATGATAAACTAGTTGTACTCTAGAAAATGAACTGTCTTTGAAGTAAGGTATTCATCTGCACTTACAAAATAAATGGAAACTTTGTTTCAGAGATGTTCCTAAATCGTCCTGAGAAAAAGTACATTTTGAAAATAAAAACTGTGGAATTAGGTAAATGTTTCTGTTTAAAAGAAGTACGTGTTTCAAAAAACTCACTGTGTGAACTCAGTGACAGCCTCTAATATTTAAAGACTATATTATTTCAGAAGACTCTTGACCACAGCAAATCATAAGGATATTATTCACTGCTTGCTGAATAAATACATCACATACGAGAAAAACTATTTTCTGTCAGCTAAAGAACAGGACAGAAGTAGGTCATTTTCGGTCCATTGATCCATACTCTGTAGATCTGTATGCAAAATGTAAGAATACTTTCTGCTGATATAATATTGACTACAGACATGCTCTTCTTTGGGAATTTAAATATTAATAAGCTTTCCAACAAATCTGAGTAGCCTTTCTGAGTCAAATAGCTGCTCCGAGACTCTGCCTAGTTAGACTCTGCTTAGCCACTGTTTCAGATAGAAATGAGAATTTCCAAGTTTTTCAAAACCTAATGCATTATTTTGATTAATCAATTTGCTCTCTTTGACTGTTGATTTTGGTAAAGATGCAAGTATTTTTTCATGATGCAAAAGGTTCCAATGAAATTTGGAGTCTGTCAAAATATCATAATACAACTGTATAAATCCATGGTGCACCCACATCTTGAATACTGTGTCCTATTCTGGTTGCCCATCTCAAAAAAAATACAGTGGACCTTGAAAAGGTTCAGAGAATGGCAACAAACATGATCAAGAGAGTGGAACAGTTTCCATATGAGGAGAGAAAATCTGGGCTGTCCAGCTTAGAAAAGAGACAACTAACAGGGAATATGATAGAAGTCTATAAAATCATGACTAGTGTGGAAAAAGTGACTAGAGAAGTGTTATTTACACAATATAAAAACCCAGGGTCACCCAATTAAATTAATAGGCAGCAGGTTTAATGCAAACAAGACAAAGTACTTTTTCACACAACTAACATGTGGAACTCATTGCCATGGGATGTTTTGATGGCCAAACGTATAACTTCATTCACAAAAATTGGATAAATTCATGAAGGATAGGTCCATCAATGGCTATTGGCCAAGATGGTCAGGGATGCAACTCCATGCTTGGCACAACCCTTAACCTCTGACTACCAGACGTCAGGAGTGGAAAATGGGTGGATCCTCCATAATTAATCTGTTCTGTACATTCCTGAAACTCTGGTATGGGCCAGTCAGACAGAGGATACTGGACAAAATGGACCATGATCTTGACCCAGTATGGCAAGTCTTATGTCTATAACAGGGTGGAGATTTGTATTTTTTTTTATTTGAAGGGTTATCAGAATATAGCATGCTAAAAATGAATGCTGGCCTTTATTTAGTCTAGAATATATTTTCATGATCTGTATAGTTCCATAATGTTGTTAGTAAGAGGTAGAAGATCTTTACGCTAAGGTAATCCAAAACTTTGGAAAGTTCCAACTCAGTGGTCCCCAAACTTTTCAGGGTCGTGCCTTCCCTTACTCCTGTCCGCATTCCCCCCGCGAGGGCTGGGCACATCCCACAGTTTGGGGACCTCTGTTCTAACTAGACATGTGGAAAGAGGTGAATCTGTATGTGTGTGAAATTTTGCTTGAAATGTCTCACTATTTTGGTTGTGGTGATTTTGTCTCTGAAATCATATTTCAGCACCTGTTAACATTGAAACAAGTAAGAGGCAAATTAGTTGGAGAGAAGGCACCACACTTGAAATGCCTGAACACAGCCAAGGCTTAGTCTTTTGGAGACTTTAGAACCCACTGGGAAGGCTCAAAGGCTTAGCACAGGGATTAATGTAGTCACTCCCATAGTAACAGTACCTCTCATTGCAATAAGTCATTTCCACATCAATAACTTGATGCTTATTGTTACATACCCCAAGGAAAACACTACACCTCTGTTTAAAGCATCTATTGTTATGTAAGAATGCTGCAGAGATCAAAAAAAGAAAAGGAGTACTTGTGGCACCTTAGAGACTAACCAGTTTATTTGAGCATGAGCTTTCGTGAGCTACAGCTCACTTCATCGGATGCATGAAGTGAGCTGTAGCTCACGAAAGCTCATGCTCAAATAAACTGGTTAGTCTCTAAGGTGCCACAAGTACTCCTTTTCTTTTTACGAATACAGACTAACACGGCTGTTACTCTGAAGCAGAGATCAAAGTTTACCTTCCATTTTGGAAGGACTGGCTCTGGACTGAAGGGAGCTGCCGGCTGCAGACCATGCCAGGTGCTGGGTGCTGTTATGCTCGAACTGTGTAATAGTTTAATAAAAATAATGTAAGTGTTAAATACAAACTCTTTATGCCTTGACGAGGAACACATCACACCCTCCCAGAACAAGGAGGGGAGAGTAGAGTCCATAAAAATATTGGAAAAGTAGTTCTTTCTTCCACTTCCTTGAAGAAGATGGGTGACCTATGAGCCACCTCAAATCATAGCTGATAGAGGTAGCAGGCCAGCAGACTTCCACCCAAACAACACCAAGTGGCAAGAGGAGCCAGAATATGTAATCAGGAAGGGCATGAGGTTCAGAAGCTGGGGTGGGGGGGCAGTATTGGTTCAGATAAGGATTCAAAACCAATACCACACTTGCAGTGTGGAAGATTCTCTAATCATTGCCTGTCTATGTATTTTGCACTGGTCACTGTGCAGGGTTTTTTTTGCTCTCCTCTGAACTCCCTCGTGCATGTTTTATTGTTTTAACAAAACACAAAACAAAACATCAGCATTAATGCCATAAGTCAATGAAATTATATGGGACAGACCACGCAGAATCTTATCAATTTTTTGCATGTTGTGTTTTGTGAGCAGATTTTCAAGAACAGTTTGATAACTATATCAGTTTTGCTGTCCTATAATTAAGATATTCATATTTTAAAACACCCTAAAATTCAATGGCATATGCACACAATTCTCTTATCAGCTTTGGGCCCAGAAGCCTTTAAAACATCATCTGATTTGGAGAATTGTCCATGGACAAGTATTTTAATACTGGCAAATATGATAGTTCTGGAATCAGTATAAAAGGTAACCTGATATGTTTAGGTGATTATGTTTTTCTATTTGGTGCCATTGTTTGCCAATGTAAGCACATAGCAAATAAGATTGGATATATTAGAACTACAGATGAAAAGCAGTAAAGCGAAGAGCTAACGTTCCAGATGTAATGTATTTTTGGAAAAGTTTTACAGATAGATATTTTTCCTTATAGTTCCAACAACTTTTATTAAATATTAATGCAGATAAAATGTGTGATGGTCTCCATCCGTTTCCTAGTGACAGGTGTCCCCATCTCAATTAGTATATGTTGACAGTCTCAGTGCAGCGTTAAGGGCTGAATAGATATATAGAGTTAACTACAGAACCCCAACCCTTAGAGATGATTCATCCAGATGAACTCTAAGGCACAAAGACTGAAAATGCCTGCTCTGTAACTGTTCTGGGGTAGTGACCCAGATTTTTAAATATGACTCTCTATTTGTGGGTGTAGTCTAGGTCATTTAGATGATTGTGTACCTGGGTTGTGCTGGTGAATCAGATTCTTACACATCTAATTGCTCTTAGACCAAAGTGACTATGTCCTGCATTGAGGTTAGGCTGTAAATTTAGCCCAAAGAATGTGCTGTTCTAGGTTTTCAGTGCTCCCAATCTGCAGTCCTTCGATAGCATTAAAATAACAAGAAAAATGTTCAAGATAAACTTTCCAATTTGTAACTTTGAGAGGACCAGGACAAAAGATAGAAAAACTTCCTTCAAGGAGCCTGCATCTGAGGATAAGTTGTGTTTGAGAAGACCAGAGCAGTATTTAATATTTATTGTATTATGAACATATTTTATGTGAGTGTTCTACATGGCCAATAGGTATTTTGACTGAGTTGCCAAACTCAAATATATGGACAGAAAATGGAAGGTTCCTCTTCCTTTTACCATACAAAAGAACTTAGAACTAGAAATGGTCAGAAATTTTCATTGGAAAATGCTGATTTGTTGAAAACAAAACTTCCTTGGGAACGTGTGGATTTTGACAAAATTAAGCTGGAATCCAAGCAGGTTTCTGATACAAACCTGTCTGGTTTCCTGCCAGCTTGGCCATCCAATTCCTCAGAATATTTTTTTAATTTCTGAATTTCCTGCAAAATGGGGATTCCAGTTTCCAGCCAGCTTTACTTTTAACCTCCTTATAGTATGAACATTTGGATATAATTAGCAACAACCTGTCTACCTATTACACATATAGGGCCCAGGAAATGTTTGGTTATGTAGTATGGAGTCAACTATTTACTTCTGTTGTGCCTAATGTTTAAAACCTTACTGTCTTCATATCCTTTTTTGTTCCAGTTAAATTACTATTACAATGTTCAAATGACTGAACTGTTTCATAAAGAGTTCAGTACCCTTTTCTTCTACACTTCTGATATCTTAAGGACAGCATCAGACATAAAAGATGCATATGATTATAGGATTCTGTGTTTTAGGGATCATGTAAAATGGATATGCCACAAGGGAGTTCACAAGTGAATGTGATTTTTTTCTCCCTATAATAGTCTGTTTAATATAAAATATATTATATGTGTCGCTGATTTTACAGGAACATGTGTGTATCCATACATTAAAACACAATAGTGGGCTTGATTCCCCTCCCATAGTGGTGTAAATCAGAAGTAATTCAGTTGAAGTCAATGGCAGCTTACCAATGGCGGTAAAATCCTGTGAGTGAGAGGAGGCTCAGGCCCTATTACATGTAACCAAGGTCAATGTGCATAAAGGTTATCTATTGTATGAGCTTCACAGCTCTGGTCATATAAGTTACCCAAGAGAGCTTAAAATGTTCTCAGTTCAGAAATGTTTATTCATTTATCAGAACTCTTTGCTGCTCATGAGAGTGCTGGCTCATTATATTTGGCCTCGTTTTGCACAATATTATACCATATATGCAAGTGAATTTTTTTCAGAGTAGTAAATTTTGCAAATGTCCCAAGTATGCTGGCAAATAAAGTGGAATAGGCTATGAATACTCCAAATGGCTTGAATAGACTTAGAGGTAATTTACTCATAGAATTCAGTGTGATGACTTAGATCAAGCAAAATGTGGGGCAGATATTCAAGGTAATTTATTATACATTATACTCTAAAACCTCAGGCACTGTGGTTTGAAACTCCTAAGAATTTTCCTCCTCCTAGACCCAGCCACTCAGATGGCTGAAAACTATAGAATCTCATTAATTTAAAAAAAATGCAAACTCTTTCTGGGGTATGGTGCACCTCTGTGTGTCTGCAACAGGATTAGAATATTACACTCTTGAGTCTGAGGACTTGTTTAAAATCCTGTACAAATACTATTCAGATCAGTCAACTATAATTCAGGACATGTAATCATGATGAAAAATGTTAAGTGCCTGGCCCAGTTTGCCAAAAACTGTTCCAGTGGTCCAGTAAGAGTAGCATGGAAAATGTTCTCGTAGATGCTTTTGCTCTGATTCCTGTTCATTTTCTGCTACCCATAATTATCCCACTGGATATTAGGGATCCATACAGACTATGGGACTACACTGAAACCTTTGTTAAAGAAAGTGTTCTTTCACATCAAAGGTTTTTGTTTTATGAGCAAAATATTTTGCCTACTGGATCAAGTCAGACATTTTTGACTATTACTATTATTCATATATAACAGGGTAAGATAACTTAAAATAGAAGCTTTCAATGTTAAGCACTTTGGGTCTGATCCAAAGCCCATTGAAATAAATGTGAGCTCTCAATTTATTATTTAATATTTATACTGTTATTGCAAAGAACCCATTGTGTTAGGTGTGACACAACCATGGGGGGGGGGGGTAATGCAAGTCCTGAACCTGAACATCTTACAGCCTAAGAAATAGAATATATTACTAAAATTTCCGCAGAGTAATATTATAGGGATATGACGTGAAAGAGATTGTTCATTCTCAGTAATGCCCACAATGGCAGGGACTTATCCTTTTAATTAACTAACTTTTTAAAATTTATTATGGGACTCACTCTTCTTATTATTTCTGAAGATGAAAAAATTATAACCTACCATTGAAAATAAAGGTCTCATTCAACTGACACAGTATATGGAGCCACATTGAAAGAGTTCTCTGCCATACTAAGCTGATTCAGAGAACAACTCACTTTTGAAAGAACAAGAATTTATTTGATTTAACAGAGTATGGATTTTATAATAGGAAAACAACAAGTAATTTGAATAGTTAGTGGTAAATTGTCAAAGCAAAGCACTTCAGTTATACACGCATTCCAGTAATAACTAATGCCTGCAATGCTATTTGTAAGATGTCTGTATCTAGAATCTTCTAATGCTTCCCCCGCCCACCCCCGAGGAATCTCATTTAGAATGGTCCATTTTAAATGAAGAAGCAGCAGCCTTTTACAAAGGGGAAGAAATCCTCAGCCAGCTAAATTCAAATGGTCACTATTCACATATTCTAGAATTAGAAAGAAACCTTCTTTTGTATGAAGATACATGAAGGTTTTAGCAGTTCAAGGGTTATATGCAATAGAAATTAGCAAAAACCATTTGCCCATTATAGCAAAATATGCCTTTTTCCACTTGTGCAAAAAATATAGGATATACCCCTCTTTAATAGGTATTGAGCATGACTTAGAACCAAAACCTACAAGGTGTTGAGTACCATCAGCTCCAATTGAGGTTAATGGCAGAGAAAGTTGAAGGCACTCAGCACCTTGCAGAATTGTGCCCTTTCTGTATTACCTAAGCAGGATTATATAGTATTTCTTCTTTTGTGATAGTTTTGGTTAGAGTGTGACAACCCTGAATATTTCTAAAGTTTCCAACAGCTAATTAAATCTACTTTAGCAGTTTCTTGCCTTATCTTCCTATATCCTAACTTGATTCCAGGTGCCAAATTTCAGGATGTACACACATACATGTGATGTACCCATCATAAACAATATAGAGCTATTGTAGCCTTAGCACTGAATTAATAAAATGAACCAGGAAGGATTTGAGAGCACTTTGCAGGATTAAGGCTAAAAGGGAGCAAGGAGAGTGGCAGCTATTTGCTGAGTGGAGAGAAACAAGGAGTGAGGTGTTGGCAGGGTGAGACTTTTGCAGTGCCTTAAAATTGAGGCTGCAGATGTGGAGTTTGAACTTAAAGCACAGAGCGACAGGGATTCCAAGAAGAGAGTCAAGGAGGGGGTGACAAGTTTAGAGTAGTTGTTCTGAACGAAAACATATTGGAGAGAGCAAACAGCAGACAGAGTCGGTGTAATCAGTTAAAGAAGTCAAGGCAAGAGAGGACCAAAGCTTAACAGCCATGACATGCTGGCCTACATTGAGTTGTGGTGAATTAGAGTTGATTTTACCTCCTCTAGTGCAATAGACTGACTGCAAGATAAATATGTAGTCTGCACAAAATGCAAATCCATTATATGAGGATACCTGCATATTTTCTCATGAGCCATTGACACATCAGCACAACGGTTATTCTTCATTTACATGAAAAAAAATGCACTGAACAGTCCAGGGCACTGAGAAAATTGTGAGTGCCAAATAGATGGCAAAATCAAAGGCAAAAAATAATTGAGTATTGGAAGGCTAAGAAAATTGTCTATCAGCTGAAGTCTGCTGTTTTCTCATGAACTAGGGAATATGAATGATTTAAAGTTGATCTGACTGGAACATATAAATATAACACAACACTAAAGAGAGTTGAGCTATAATTCACCTAGACTAGAGCTGGTCTGAATGACAAAATCCTTTTCAAATGTAACTTTCCAGAAGGAGGGAAATCTCCTTTCTGTTAAAGTGTATTTCTACTGCAAGGGCCAGATTTGCAAGGGCCGGGGCAGTGCTCAGTGCACCTAAGGAAGGCAGGGCTATATGCAAAATTGACTTTATGCCACCCTTCTAATCCCAATCCTAGGAGCAGCTTCATGGCTACTGGTTTGTAATTGCCTTTTTGGAGCCATTACACCAGCAGACACTGGAGAAACACAGCATGTTCCAGATGTTATTGTCCCACTTTCAACACACCAGGAGCAGAAAGGGGTAGCACAGAGTCAACTTTGCTAGCTATCTGACTCCTGGGCATTTCCCCACATAGCTATAGTATGGGGAAGAATCTGATCCTATATGTAGCATACATTTACTCTTACCTTTTGCCTAAATTGATAAGTGTGTAGGACTAATCTTGGAGCCAAATTCTTCAGGCATACACACTGGAACACACAACCTCACCTCCACCAGGGGCTAACAGCCACTCAGCACTGCTCAAAAGTGGACAGCATTAGCGGTAGTGTTTGGAGCTGGCTTAATACATATCCTGTGGAGACTTTGGGGGAGATTAAAGTTCCCATGCATGAGCACAGGCTGTAGTACCATTGCCAATCCTCCCTTGGATGAATTCCCCTTGAGGCACAAGCTGGGACAGCAAAGTACAGCACCCTATGCTCGAGGACCTGAACATGACTCCTGGTCTGCTGGAGGCTGGAGGCAGAGGTTATTGAAAAGAAGTAGGAATTATTTTTCTTTACATAGCCAGATGCCTGACCTCTTCATCATAAAGGAGAAGCAGAGATGGAGATCATTGCGCATGCGCGCACACACACACAGGCCACAAGAGCAGCCACACAACCTGCCAGTATTTGGAGGCACGGGGCTCTGGTTTCAGCAACATCTGCATCAACACCTGCCCTGAGTACCTCCATCAGCAGTTTCTCTGGAGGGGGAAAGCAATCTTTCCTATTAAAGATCACAGATACGGAAAAGATGCTGTCAGTCATTGATTCCCTGTTGACTATCAAACAGTTAAAGAATAAACCAATAAGGGTAAAACAAAAAAAGCAATATATCATTGCTGAAATAAATAAACAAAATAAATACATCATAGGACTGAAAGAGAGGCACAGCTAGTGCCTGGAATCTAGGGGTCCAAAAACATTACTTACCCCTTCAACTCACTGTACATGGCATATATCCTGCAGCTGAACAGACACCAGAAGCTACTTTGCCTCTCCTTCCATCAATATCAGTAGCCATTTCTCAGGAAAAGGTGAAGAGGGTGAGATAATATGAAGTGGCTGCAGAGCAGAAACTGCAGCATATAGCACAGCTGGAGGCAGAAACAGAGCTATTAGAACTCAAGCAGCACAGGCTGGAGGTGAAAAGGCAGAGCCGAGGAGGACACTTGCAGAACTGCGGCTGCCGCTGGGGAGGCAATTAGTACAACGCTGCAGAAAGCAGACCTGATCTTTTTAGGGTTTGTTGTTAAGGGTGAAAAAGGCTTTTCCTGCATACATGTCAAGAAACCTGCAGAACAAAATGTACCTTACCACCTTAGTTCATTACCCTAAAGAAATGTAGAGCAGTTTACAGGAAGAAAATATCACTAGCAAAAAGAAAAGAACATTCTTTCAGAAAAATGATCTTGCAATTCCATAACCTAAACCTTGGCCTTATAGAGAAAAAATGTACTGAAACACTAAAGCAGAACAAATAGGAAAAGCATATGAGCCAGCACCTTTCTATCACTGTTGAAAATGGCCAACGAGTGCCATGAGAGTTGCAGCTGCTTACACCAGGTGTGACTTTGACCCTGTGTGTTTAACCCCTTGTCAAACACGTTAAAACCTTTTCTAAGAACATGTGCTTGGCCATCATTCCTGGGGTATTGAATCATAGAAATGTAGGGATGGAAGGGACCTCAAGAGGTCATCTAATTCACCACCCCTGTGCTTAGGCAGGTCCAAGTGTATGCAGGGCATCCTTGACAGATGTTTGTCTAACCTGTTCTTAAAAACCTCCAATGATGCAATTTCACAACTTCCCTTGAAAACCTATTCCAGTACTTAACTCTCTTTATAATTCGAAAGTTTTTCCTGATATCTAACCTAAATGTCCCTTGCTGCAGATTAAGCCAATTGATTCTTGACCTAACTTCAGTAGACATGGAGAACAATTGCTAACAACCCTCTTTATAACAGTTGTTAGAGGGCTTTCCCTTCGCCCCCTCCCCTGGTTCTTGTCACACAGACAGAAAGCAGAAGACCAGAAGTCTGAAGTGCAGACTTGGGGTTAGTTCCAAACAAGCATATCCATAGCTCTACACGCCAGCAGAAACTGTTTCCCAGTGTTCCTTTCCCAGCTCTGATGCTGCAGGGCATTTAACCCTTCCCCCCCTCCCAGCTCTGATGCCTCAGAGTTTTGCCTGTGTGGCCATTCCCCATTCTCATTTCCCATTCCCTATTCTCACCTCCTCCTTCTTAGCAGGCCCAAATATACCTGCAATGCACACCCACAGTCCCACCCCTTTTGTATCCCATGGGAGGGAGGAGGAATGAGGTCGTGCTATGGTCAGGGACAGGCATTTCTTTGGTCTTTTAGTGTTTTATACCTTCCCCCCAATCCCTCTTTGCCCCTCCCGACTGGTTGCTTGACCTTATCTTGAGATTTGAGGCAATCTTAAAGTGTGCTCATTTATTACATTCCCATGATGCCTGGAAACACTTTAACTGCTCTTATCTGTTCGCATTGTACTAACAAACCCATCTGGCTAGGGAGAAAACACACACCGTGTCTTTTGTTCTTTGTTCAAACATCTTAGTATAAGATATAAGAGTATCAAAAGGTCAAACCCAAAATTCTAGCTCAGGGTGACAAACAGGCTTATATGCTAACACTAGTCCTTAACATATTTGCAGACTGTTATCAGATCCCCCTTTACTCATTTTTTCTCAAGACTAAACATGCCCAGTTTTCTAAACCTTTTATCATTTTTGTTGTTCTTCTCTGGACCCTCTCCAACTTGTCTACATCTTTCTTTATACATGGCACCCAAAACAGGACATAATACTCCAGCTGAGGCTAAACAATTATCTCCCATGTCTTGTATATGACACTCCAATTAGTATATTAGTTGGCAGCCGGTATCAAGTGGAGTGCCCCAAGGGTCGGTCCTGGGGCCGGTTTTGTTCAATATCTTCATAAATGATCTGGAGGATGGTGTGGATTGCACTCTCAGCAAATTTGCAGATGATACTAAACTAGGAGGAGTGGTAGATACACTGGAGGGCAGGGATAGGATACAGAGGGATCTATACAAATTGGAGGATTGGGCCAAAAGAAATCTGATGAGGTTCAACAAGGATAAGTGCAGGGTCCTGCACTTAGGACGGAAGAACCCAATGCACCGCTACAGACTAGGGACCGAATGGCTAGGCAGCAGTTCTGCAGAAAAGGACCTAGGGGTGACAGTGGACGAGAAGCTGGATATGAGTCAACAGTGTGCCCTTGTTGCCAAGAAGGCCAATGGCATTTTGGGATGTATACATAGGGGCATTGCCAGCAGATCGAGGGACATGATCGTTCCCCTCTATTCGACACTGGTGAGGCCTCATCTGGAGTACTGTGTCCAGTTTTGGGCCCCGCACCACAAGAAGGATGTGGATAAATTGGAGAGAGTCCAGCAAAGGGCAACAAAAATGATTAGGGGTCTGGAACACATGACTTATGAGGAGAGGCTGAGGGAACTGGGATTTAGTCTACGGAAGAGAAGAATGAGGGGGGATTTGATAGCTGCTTTCAACTACCTGAGAGGTGGTTCCAAAGAGGATGGTTCTAGCCTATTCTCAGTGGTAGAAGAGGACAGGACAAGGAGTAATGGTCTCAAGTTGCAGTGGGGGAGGTTTAGGTTGGATATTAGGAAAAACTTTTTCACTAGGAGGGTGGTGAAACACTGGAATGCGTTACCTAAGGAGGTGGTAGAATCTCCTTCCTTAGAAGTTTTTAAGGTCAGGCTTGACAAAGCCCTGGCTGGGATGATTTAATTGGGGATTGATCCTGCTTTGAGCTGGGGGTTGGACTAGATGACCTCCTGAGGTCCCTTCCAACCTTGATATTCTATGATTCTATATCCCAGAATGGTGTTAGCCTTTTGTTGGCTCTTATCCAGTTTGTGATCCACTGTAACCCCCAGGCCCTATTTGATTTTCACTTTCCTAAGTGTAGCACTTTATGCTTGTCTTTACTGAATTTCATCTTGTTGATTTCAGAACATTTCTCCAGTATGTCAAGGTCATTTTGAATTCTAATTCTGTCCTCCAAAGTGCTACCAAACCCCTTCAAGATTGGTGTCATTTGCAAATTTTATAAGCATGCTCTCCATTCCATTATGTAACTCATTAATGAAAATATTGACCGGACCCAGGATAGACCCCTGTGGAACTCCACTAGATACCTCCTCGTGCTTTGATGGAGAACCATCGATAACTACTCTTTGAGTATGGTTTTTCAATCATTTGTTTGTGCACTTTATAGTGATTTAATCTAGACAACATTTCCCTAGTTTGTGCATGAGAATGTTATGCTGGACTGTGTCAGAAACTTCACTAAAATGAAGATAAATCACATCTGCTGATTCTCCCCTATCCACTTGGCTAGTAGCCATGTCAAAGAAGGAAATTAGGTTGGTTTGGAATGATATGGTCTTGACAAATCCATGCTGGATATTCCTTATAACCCTATTATCTTGTTGGCACCTACAACTGATTGTTTAATAATTTGTTCCAGTATCTTTTGTGACAAAGTTCCTGCTCTACCTTATTGGCGGATTTTCTCGCCTGGGAGCTTCACGGCAGCCCTCAGCTTGGCCGTTTTTCTGAACCCACCGTCCAGGTCAACTCCTCCTGTATCTGACCAGGAGTTGGGAGGATTTGGGGGGAATCTGGGCCCGCCCTCTACTCTGGGTTCCAACCCAGGGCCCTGTGGAATGCAGCTGTCCAGAGTGCCTCCTGGAACAGCTGTGCGACAGCTACAACTCCCTGGGCTACTTCCCCATGGCCTCCTCCCAACACCTTCTTTATCCTCACCACAGGACCTTCCTCCTGGTGTCTGATAATGCGTGTACACCTCAATCCTCCAACAGTCCACGTTCTCACTCTCAGCTCCTAGTGCCTCTTGCTCCCAGCTCCTCACACGCACACCACAATCTGAAGTGAGCTCCTTTTTAAAACCCAGGTGCCCTGATTAGCCTTCCTTAATTGATTCTAGCAGCTTCTTGATTGGCTGCAGGTGTTCTAATCAGCCTGTCTTAATTGTCTCCAGAAGGTTCCTGATTGTCCTGGAACCTTCCCTGTTACTTTACCCAGGGAAAAGGGACCTACTTAGCCTGGGGCTAATATATATCTGCCTTCTATTACTCTCCTATAGCCATCTGGCCCGACCCTGTCACACTTTCTAGGTATTGAAGTTAGACTGATTGATCTATTATTTTTCAAGGTCCTCTTTGCTCCCTGTGTTAAAGATAGGTACTATGTTTGCCCTTCTCCAGTCCTCTGGGACCTCACCTGTCCTTCATGAATTCTTGGTGACAATTGCTAATGATTCCAAGGTTGCTTCAGCTAGTTCCTTTAGTACCCTAGGGAGAATTTTGTCAGGCCCTGCTGTCTTGAATACATCTAACTTATCTACATATTTTTTTACCCATTCTATTCCTATGCTGGCTTCTGTTCTTTCTCCTTGTCATTAATACTGAGTTAAGTATCTGTCAAAATTAAATATTTTAGTGAAGTCTGAGACAAAATAGGTATTTAACACCTCAGCCTTCTTTATGTCACCCATTATTAGCTCTCATTCCATGCTAAGTAGTGAACCTACATTTTCCTTCATCTTTCTCTTTCTCCTAATGTATTTCAGAATCTCTTCTTATTACCTTTTGTGTCCCTTACTAGGTGTAACTTATATTTTGTACCTTATCCTTTCTGATTTTGTCCCTTCGTGCTAGTGCTATTCTTTTTACTCATCCTTAGCCATTTTTCCATGTTTCCATTTCCTTTCACCCAAGTTGCCTGCCACTTTCAGATTCACAACCAATTCTTCCCTGATGGTCAAAATAATATGTAAAATGGCTTCCGCATATATACTTTCTCCACCTTCTGAAACAGGAAGTTGCCCTCTACTTATTCCATTATTGGATATTTTGTGGGGTTTGCCATATTACTTTTCCAACAGATATCTGGATACGTGTCACTCTAAATGTCTCAATATTGGAGATGCTATGCCTGCATTTCTGGTTTAAACTATGGATATTTCTTATCCTGTTCTGCTCAAAAAGGACTGCCTTGACTTTAGAAAACAGATGAGCAAATGTGGTAATGAATAATATACTCAATTCAAGCCTTAAGCACTGCATTGTTGATATCAGTCCATTCACACATTGTCTCCTGCAAGGCCTTTACAGTTTACACTTTTGCAAGATACCTCCACCCCAAATACTGATTTCAATACAGTTATTGGTTGAGATTTTAAAAGCCACTAATTTTAAAGAGGTGTTTTGTGGTTAATTCCCCATTCCAATTTAAAACTCCCAAATTTTTATGATCTTTATTGACTTATTTTTCATCTGCACAATGTCTCTTGAGTCCTCTGGGCCAGATCATGATGTCCCTTGCATGGCCATGCAGGAAAGGGGGTACACAAGAACCATTCTCCTCTTACACTGCTGCTCAAGCTCCTCCTTCTTAGTAGTAGCCCCTGAATTTTGGGCAGTACAGAGACTGCTCACGCTGGGAGCAACTAGCCTACAAAGGATAGGAAGACAGTGGTCGCCTGCCTGCCACCTCATACCTACACCAGTCTGTAGAGATGGGTTGACATACTGGGATAATACTCTGCATCCACTGAATTGCTTTGTGCAAAGTGTGCAACCCCAGGAGAAGTTATGCCTGTACAGTATCCCTGTCACTCTTCCTGGGATAAGGGATTTCATTCTACATCCTACACTGAACTGTGACATAAATGACGCAACTAGCCCTTTATATCTAGCTGTAAAAGTATAGAGTAGTTATTGGGGTTGGTTTGCAGTCTTGCCAATCCATCTCTTGCTGTAATCCTTTAAAGCTACAACTCCAAATAATTAAGGCTAGAGAAATGCGTTAATATATTATAACATTCAAGTCTTTCAGTCAATTAAAATTTTGTATGAAAATAAGCAGGAACACTACCTAGTCTATTATTCAAGGAATCACATTTACCCTTAGGAAATTATGCAAGTAAACACTCTAGCCAAATTAATAAATGGAATGATAATAGATAGACTTTACTCCAGCAGCCCACATCTGTGTCCTCTTTAAAAGGGTGTACAGTTACTCAGAAAATCTTTTTTCTCACAGTTTTACTGTTTTTCCAAATTATCCTGTAAATTAGGACACTGTTCCTTGTTGTAGTCTCATAAAGCAGTGCTCTGTGTACTATATACTGAAATGTAAGTACAATATTTACATTCCAAATGATTTATTTTTATAATTATATGGTAAAAATGAGAAAGTAAGCAATTTTTTAGTAATTGTGTGCTGTGACACTTTTGTATTTTTATGTCTGATTTTGTAAGAAAGTAGTTTTTAAGTGAGGTGAAACTTGGGGTACACAAACAAATCAGAGTCCTAAAAGAAGTACAGAAGTCTGGAAAGGTTGAGAGCCACTGTCATAAAGGATTACTGAAACTAAGGAATTCAGCCTCCTTCCACAGAGGCTCTCTCTCAAATCCAAGGTTCTCTACACTCATCCATCTTCATTTAGTTGAAACTGTATGCTTTATCACAGTGATATCCAAACCCCCAACTAAATTAGTAGTCATGCTTGTAGGGCATGCAGCTCTGATTTCTGAGGTAAACTCACTTTCTTTCACCTCTGGATGTTCGCAGGCACAAGTGAGGCACTCCCTCACACAACTTAGATGGTGAAGTTAATGGCTCAGAAGAATTCAGCATGTTTATAATTTGTGAATCAAGTGCAAGGGTTTTGAAACATGCAGACCCAACTAATAGCTTTTTCAATTCACTTTATAGACATGACAGTAAATATTACTCACTTGTTTCCAGCATCGTATTGTGATACTCAGAAAATAGGAAAAATAAGCAAATGATTTGTCTTGATTGCATAAGATTTAATCCTTATTCCCTTGTAGTACATATGTTTGTTTTTTTCAGCGAAAGACCATTTATTATTAAATACGTTGTTTTGTAGCAAAGGCACAATTTTCTATTTACAGATACCAGTACAATAAAAAGTCACAATTTAATGTCAGAGAATGTTTGATTAGCTTGTAAGAACACTGAATTCTTCTACATATTTTGCAGATTAAATTTAAATAAAGTTTGTGATTTCTTCACAAATTGTTGAACAGCATAACCAAATAATTTGAATAAAGTACTAGGGGTCTAATCCTGCAATCCCTATACAAGCAAAAGGTTCATTGACTTAAATAGGTAGGGTCTGCCTATGTAGAAATTGCAGCAATTTTTCAGCCCCAGAGCCTGAGTCCCACAAACCCAAGTCAGCTGCAGGGTTTTTATCCCTGTGTAGACATAGCCACGTCCGACCCATGCACCCTTATGGGGATGTCTAGCATTGCAGATTTTCTTTATTGAGCTTGGGCCCCTCGGGTCCAGATTTTCCCAAAGCTGCACTGCGTATAGGAGCAGTCTCAGGACTAGTGCCCAGGGCGTCCACATGCAAAATACACATCTTGGTCTTTACGGTTGCCACCAGTCCCTCGGTACTCAGGAGGTCCCTTCTGCATGGCATCCCCCTAGTTTGGGAACTGGTGATATTCCCTTTTTAAACTCCAGTGGGCTGGCAGTCTCTCAGACTGGGCTGTGGGTCAATGGCTCTGGACTTTTGGTTCAGTGTATCCATGGGCCTCTCAATCCTCGGGCCCCCCTGAGTCTGGGTTGAAGCCCTCAAGATGTTGGCTTCCACAGCCCACTTTCTTATTCAGTGGTGTGGGGCCCTTGGTCACAAAAGGTCCCTGGAGGGGTGTCATCATGAGGGTGTTGGCAGCCATGGCATCAGTCATGGTTTCAGGATGGTCCCATAACACCCAGTCTTCCCCCCTAGGGGGCAGTATCAGGGTGAACTATTCAAATAGGACCCACTCAGCCACCTGAGCTCCTGTCTTCGTCTGTGGTCTGAGTCATCTCCAGCATGAGTCTCATAGCTTCTGGGCAATGGGGAAGCATTGCCAGAATGTCTCTTTTGAGATCTGTAAGGCGTTGAGAATGGCTGCCTTGACCGGCATATACTTTGGGGCCACAATGGAATCTAAAGTGTAATAAGCGGTTTGCACCACCCCGGTTAGGTATGGGGCCAGCAAAATGGCCCACTAGTCTAGGGGCCAGGGAGCTACTGTGGCAACTCACTCAAAGGTTTCAAGGAAGGCCTCAGGATCATTGTCAGGCCCCAGCTTAGTAAGTCTGATAGGGGTGGGGGCCACTGCTGGTCGCTGGCTTTACTGTGGCAGCTGGCTGTAGTATTGCAAACACCTACTGTACCTGCTGCTAAATCGTGAATCAAATGCTGTTGCTGCTTGGCCATTTGTTGCAAGAGTTGCTGCTGCTCGTTTTGCAGGTTGTGTCAGCCGTCCATTTTAGCAACTGATCCATCTCCACTAAGCTAGGCCACCCAGCCCTTGGAGCACCCTATCACTTCATTGAAATAGATTATTTTTTCTATATTCAGTCAAACAAATACACTAGCCTAGTTTTTAACCCAGTCTTCACTGGGCCTTGCTTTTTGCACTAGCAAAATTGTGGGGACTAACAACTGTAGGTGTAAATCAGGTACTAAACAGTCCAATAATCACAGGTGCAGTTTGTACCTTCAAATAAAATAAGGAAAGGGGAACTAAAAAGGGAAACTCTTGCCTGCTAAATGCAGCTGGAGGAAGGTTTGCTGTACTCAGAAAGTTGAATGTCTGTAAATGAAAAATGACCAGACTAAAATTATTATTAGGGTGTAATTAAAGCCAAATTATATATTTACAGTTTACATTGTGGTCCTGCTCATGTAAAGTGGTGCAGTCTATTTTACAACACCTCAACTTTGCTTCTGTGCAAACAACCAAATTATCTTAATGGGTGTTTAAATGACAGACAAGATGAATGCCTTCCCCCTGAGTCATTTTCTGATAAAGAGACATCGCTTAGCTGCAAGATGACAAACTATATGTTCAAAGTGACAAATCATTTAATTAAAATTTACAAGCGGTTAATAACTGTTTGACCCAAATGGAGGCAGTTATCATGAATCAATTTCAGAGGAGGAACAACGCTTTTCAGAAAAATCGATCGCTAGTAGCTACAGTACCTGGACACACTCTGCATATCTCACAGTCTATTTTTTTAAGAGTCCTCTCAGCTGTTTGTAGTATAGTCTAGTTTAGAAATGATTTCAATCAAGTTGAAAAGTAGTAACAATTCTACTTAGGCAGTGTTTGAACTCTCTCTAGTTTCATGAATATTTAATGTCACGTAGAGTGTTCAAGAAAAATGCTCTTGTATCTTAAGAGCAGATAGCTCAAATTTTGATGAGCTATGTTTTTATTGCATATACAGGCCAGTGGAAATTACAATCATCTTTCATGAAAAGGCTGGGTAGTTTTTATTATAGGAGAATAAGGGTGGCCATTGCATTTACTAACTAATACAGTAAATGTAAAATTGCCAGGGTAACATGCTTTATTATTTATGCTGCCAAGCACATAATGTGCTGGTAGTTTCATAAAAATATATATTAGAGGAATTTCATATGCCAGCAAGCTGTAGATCTGTTTTATGTGTGTGACTTATCCAATGTCCTTCTATTTTAGTTGTTCTCCATAACAATTGCATGATTAAGCAGTATTGACATACGAAACAAGCTGGTGAAGTAATGCAGATCTTGTCAGTTACATTTCAAGGCTGCACTATGTGTTAAATGTCCCATCATTGTGATTTTGCTATTTATTTCATTCACTGCTTTTTTGTAATGTGAGCGCTAACAATGATGAATTTATTTAATATTAATGTGATTCACCAGCAGTGCCCACAGTACTTTCACAAATTACAGCATTTTAATAGTTGTATCTGAAAATATTTTTAGCAGCTTATGCTGTATGTGAAAGTAACATAGAAAAAGTGAGTAATCAAATATTTAAGAACATCAGCTAAATTTATCCTTGAACAAGATGAATGAAACATAGATCTATAGAAAACACCTGTCTGCTGTCATATTGGAAGAATTGTTTTAAGATTGTAATCTGCGTTAGCAAAATTCTGTATGAAAGTTGCTTTTATATGCAGAATCACCAAAAAAACAAGAAATCTGTTTAACTTAGTATCCTTTCTTGAAATCAGAAGAGTGACGTTGGAACAGTCCAGGAACTGCAAAGTTTAATGTAAAAGATTATCATTCACGGTATACTATATGACTCTGCTTGAATGCTGTAGAACTAACAAAAAGTTCTTAATATATATGGAAGAACTATCAAAGGTTGCCACTGAATACGTAGATTTAATATGCTGTTTAATTCAAGAGCTGTTTTACAACGTCACACTGCATTTTGAAAACTGATTCAAACCAATCTTTTAAAATATAGAAAGAATGTTTTTAAAGGTCAAAAGCACAAACATTTTACTACTAATAAATTCATCTCTTGTAAAAATTAGCAGTTCAGCTAATGTCTGTAAAGCTATTTACAATATTATAGAGTAACACTCAACCCCTAATTATCTATAGTAAAGTCATAAATAGTTGTCAGGGATGCACATGAAACAAAAATTCTATCAAATTAGAATAATTAGTTCCCAAATTTAAATTTAAATTTAAATTTAATCTCACATTAAAATGCTTTTTCTTTTCTCCAACATGACACTAACAAATGAAGGAATCACTGTCATTAAAGTCCAGTGGTAGAAGCACTACTGTATTTTGTCATAAGCATATGCATAAATATCTAATTGCATGTGCAATGCATATGATACTTGAAATACACCTAATAGCTATCTTTGCAACCTGACACTTTTGCATTAGGCAAATCTGTGAGGAAAGAACTCTAGCAGATGGCTCAAAGTCACACCATTCCTTATGAAAATATGCGAATGGGGATATTGATCATGGATTTTTTTCCTGTTGTAGAATGTTGAATAGAGCAATGGCACTGTTACTGGACTTTATTGAAGAAACTTGCTAGACTTCATGGACTGTTGGGCCAATGATGAGAATTCAGTTCCTGTAGACTTGTACTCTAGAGCCATAGAAATCTGATCTGAGGAAAAAAACTGTAAGGGCATGATGTCCATTCCCATGCCAAATTCAGGATTGTTTGCAACAATGTATTTTCTAGTGTTTTTTCTAATGCCTTCATTTTGAATAACAGTTTTCATATTAATCCTACATTTTTGCTTAATTTCATACCGTCATTTTAAACTTCCTTGTAAAACTCTTAATAATTCCTCTCTAGTCTTAGTTTCTTCACCCTTTGAGTATTGTGCTCAAACTTGATTGTCATCTAGATGAATGTAATAGGTTGGCTGGCCCGCTCAGGGTGGTTGGGCTCACCCACACCTCATCCTGATCATCTGGGTGCTTCTTTAAAAGGCTGAAGAGAGCTCAGGAGAGCGGCCAGAGGGAGGGTGTCTTTTGTGACTGACCCAGAAGAGAAAGGGCAGCTGGAGAGAAGGAAGGGGCTGAGGCAGGCCCTGGGGAACCAGACAGAAGGGGGAAGGATATAGCCAGTAACACTCCAGCTAGGTAGGGCTGGGAGTGTCAGGCAGGACCGACCCCTACCTAGTAAGCTGCAGGGAACAAGACTGGTTCCTGCAAGGAATAAAGGGACTGAATTGAACTCAGCTCCAGGAAGGAGGGCTGGGGTTTCCAGATTCAAGGAGAGGGGGACAGTGAACTGGGGTTGGGGTCTGGAAGGTCAATGTGTGTATGGACTAAATAAAGTGAATCCTAATGTAGCAGGGGAGTGTTTTAAAGTGCTAAGGACAGGGTGGAGTTTTTGAGGAGCCCTGTGACAGAGCTCAGATGAGGGTAGTACACCTCCAGGTCCGTATTAGGCCACAAGCCCTATATTATTATTATTATTAGGGATAATAATAAGGGATTGGTTCCGCATTGTGCTAGGCATTGTGCATCTCCAGGGTAAGGGACATTCCCTGCCCTGATTGGCTTATATTCTAAATAAACAGTACAGGAAACAGTGATGGAAGATACAAAATATGGTCGTTATTAATTTTTTTGTTTGCTACTTTCCCCCCAAACTGTTGCGCTATCCTCACTCCCTCTTCCTTCTAAACACGTGCCCCAGTCCACCTGCACCTCCACTGCTGATCCAAACCTCCTTTACCTAGAGACATAGCCCTCTTCCCTAGTCAAAATCAAAGATCTCTGAAAGTGCAAACTCTGTTCCTCCCTTGCCTGCACCACTACAGCAGCTTCAGCCGCAACCAGACTGACACCCTGTCCTGCCCTGCCTCTCAGGGTTTTGTCCTCAGTCCTGGGAGAAACAGATTGTGCCCCCAGAGTCGAAAGTGAGCCACTGGGGCCATGTGCTGTAGGAACCCTAAGCAGATGGTACCTTGGTGGCCTGTTCTAAAACTGGTTAAGACTGTAAATTGTAGGGGTGAAATCCTGACCCCATAGAAATAATTCCTATTGACTCCCAAAGAATCTGCATTTGGACAGTTCTCTGTTTCTGCCTAAATAAATGTTTATCATAAACATGTCACATACAGTCAACTAGAGAGAGAGAGTGAATGCACCTCACAGTCTATAGGCTAGTGCAGTGTATGAGGTTCAGGTTCAAGTCCCTGCTTCTCTGCCTGAGTCAGAGCAGAGTTTTTCATCCTAGGTCATTCCCACTTTGCAGCCTAATACCGTAGCCACCCAGCTATTGTCTCTTTCCATCTACTTCCTGATAGAAAGTATTGTGGAAACTGGTACATTTCAGCTTTAATGAAACAACATATTTCGTTAAAATGAAATGTTCTGACCAGCTCTAATTGAAAATTGTGTACATTATGTCAACATGTCACACATAGTAGCACTCATATATCTAAGTTCATGGGTTCAAGTCCCCCTCCAACACTCAGTACTGACAGTGCAGTTGAATATTATAAGGCTGCTACATTGTTAAAGGAGCCTTCCTTTGGACAAGCTACTTAACTGTGGTCCCTTGACAGCTATCATCATTAAAGTTAAGGATCACATGGTGCTTATCAGTATAATTAGGGGTTATCCAGAGGGCTATGGCCAATATTGCCTCTATTCATAAAAACAGGTTCTAATATCCAAGGCAGTTTTATGTCAGCTATTCTGAAGTGCATGATGGCTGTTTCATTTTCCTATGATCATTGCACTGCTATCTGTGCAAGGAGTTCTGAGATCCCTTGAATATGAAAGATGCTATCTAAAACCCAATTTTATTCTATTCTTTCTCGGTAATTTGCCTCATAAATACTTCCCGTGATTATGAAATATTGTTTAGCAGTAGAAATTAAACTCAAGTGATGTTAGGACTGCACTATTTTATCCTGTTAGACATCAAGAACATCTGTCTTCTAGTACTGCTTCATTTATCCTATTAAATGCATAATCATGATTCATTTTTTATTGTTCAATAAAAATTTTCATGTTCAATATGATCAAATTTATTTGTGCCTCAATGATGCTCTGTATTTCCAAGTTGCTTTACAGGTAAGCCCCATGACAGATAGTATAGGAGAGATATTTTAAATACTTTTTGTTTTAACAAAAGGTATCTGTAACATCTGAAAAGTTAGAGGACACTACATTGTTTTAACACCTCTCTACGAAGATTTTATGATATCCAAAGCCATTTGCTTGAGTAGGAATACATGCTAAACAGCAACAGGTGAGGAATCCATTATTTACAGTGATTATCTAAATTGCATCAGTTCCTGCTAGGGCTGTTAAAAGTCTGTCAAAATCATCATTATTTTAATTTTTCATGAGGTTTCTGACAGTTATAAAAAATGTGTACACACATTGTGGTCTCCATCAAAAAGTCAACATTCACCAACTGTTGTATCTGAGACATTACAGTAAGTCCCTAGATTTGGACTAAACAATAACTGGAGTATCTTAGAAATCACAATGTGGTAATTGTTGGTAAATGTTGACTTTTTAATGGCAGCCACTGTGTTAAGATTTAAAATTTAACTAAAGTTCATAATCAAGTAACTGCTATTAAATAAAACTTGTACTATACTTTTTCACTGTGAAAGCAGAAGCATATAATATATGTATACTCAAATACATGTTGACTTGATTCCTTCAGAGCTACTGTGGTCTATCATATGAGTTCAATGAGTCAATAATCCACTGAATAAGGGTCCTTAATAGTATGCATTGACATCTCCTTTGGAGCCATTACTAACTATTGTGTCAATGAGCTGCAGATTTTGAACATCTTAAGTAGTATACAGACTGACACTGAAGACCATAACACTTCCTTTTTCATGATCCATGACTAATGGGTCACTAGGAGATCTTTGAACTGTTGCTTTTAATCTACTATGTTGCAACGCATGGAAAATGCATCAAGGTATATAAAGGCTCAGTGCAATTAGATGCACTTCAAAGCATCATCAAACCACCCTCAAGTTCTATATCTCACATGCAGTTTGTACATGCATACATGCATGCAGTTTGTAATATTTCTAAAGAACTCATTGGAATTTCAATGAAAGAGTTGTAATGATTCCATTATATGTAGACCTGATGAGGTTTCTGTCACATTGTGTCATATACCATCTCAATTACACACTTGGGTTTTTTTTTTATAAACTAAGTAAATTGAGCATAAAAATAACATTAAAAGAATGTGAAGGTTCTGATTTAACTCTTCAGAAGCAAAGAAAGCCAAAATAAGGGTTACTTGTGGCACCTTAGAGACTAACCAATTTATTTAAATTATATAATTTATATAAATAAATTGGTTAGTCTCTAGGGTGCCACAAGTCCTCCTTTTCTTTTTGCGAATACAGACTAACACGGCTGTTACTCTAAAATAAGGGTTCTCATTCTCAAGCTATTGTGATTAGTTAGAATATTTTCCACGTACCCACTGCTTAGCAAGGATCATTCATGTCAGACAAGTGACAATATCTACTCTTCAACAACATGCACGTCATCCTCTTCATTATGAAGGTTTCCCAACTAATTTACCAAAATGTAACCAGTCTGCTTGAGATTTCACACATGGTCATTTGACTCAGTACTATTTTTTTTCTATGTGCGTGGTATATTGGACAAATTGTTCATCGTTTGTAAATTTGAAAAATGAAGGATTTTGACTTATCCAAAATAGTCCTCAATGTTTTACTGCACACACTCAAATTGGCTTTACTTTGTTGGCCTTGTCAAGGACTAGTATGCTTGACTGTTTTGGAAAGTTAGTTAGATTTTGGGAGTTATTAGATTAGATTAATATGAACCTCAGAAGCCCTGTATGTAGTTGATAATTGTGTAATCATCCCATGCTGAATTTGTGTCTGCATAAAGAAATTAGAGTCCTGAGCTTGCTATAAAGAATAATTGCTTGTATGTTTAAAAAATAACTGTAGAATATCAGTAAAAATCAAATACTGTATTTTTAAATAATCATAATTTTTGTAGCTTGGGGAATGTATAGGTGGGTGTGATACAATGGCATTTTTAAGGTTTTTAAAGATCGTTTAATTTTGTATTTTCATGCTTTCCAGTGTTTGGTTTTGTGATTTTGTACTCAGTACATCTTTAACACAGTTTCTATTCTGGAGATGACTGAAATAGTAAAGGGACAATAGACTCTTCTTTGCCCATAACTTGTGAATATACCTACTCTGACCTAAGTTTACCTGTGTAAGAACTGTGGAACTTGGTCCACATAGGCACAAAATAGAAGAAAGTCTTTAGTGAATACTTAATGACTAAATCATTTGATGTTATTTCAAGATCAAGATTAATGAGAGCCAGAGAATGAGGTAAAATCAGCAAGTCTGACATTCATAGTGTGAGGTTGGATGTATTTATTCCTATTTCTTTAAATATTGGGCTCTGTTTACCTGACTGCAGTGTTATTTGTTCTAGACAGCTTGAAATGGCAGGATAAAAAATGTGCTCTTGCAGCAAGAAGCACCACACTAGCAATCCAGCCAACCCATCAGGTTCAAAGTCTCACTTCCCACTCTCAATGACAGGTGTCTCCCTAAGGGGTCCAGATGTGGCCACCACATAGCGTCTTCACTGTGGAGCGTGGACATAACAGAAAAACTTAGGCTTAAAGGTTACATTCAGAATTTATCTTTGGTAATGGTCTGACTCCAGTCAAGAGAATAGGAATGGATTCAGGACCTCATGGGTAGACATTTGGAGTGTGTGTGGAGTGAAATGGGGGGGAGGATTAAATCTAGAAGACAGACAAAGCTAGCAATGTGCAGTGAATAGCGGTGAATGGAAAGAATGTTGCGCATCCCACCCACACGCTATTTGAAAGCTCTATCTTCTGAGGTACTTGACATTTTGAATTAGTATGGACAATCTCTATTGTCTTTCTGAACTCTAAGGCCTCTCTACACACAGACCCCCAAATCTATACTCTGTTATGGTGCAACCAATAGCTGTCATATTTTGATTGTCTCAAGTGTTTTTATTACCCCTCCCCAAATCCCTCAGGTATTTCATTATGTTTTAAATCTGAACTCAGTGACAACTTTTTTACACAGACATTTTAGGATACCTTAAAATCAATATCAGACTGAGCTATTACAGTATGTAGTAGAAATGTTTATATATATATATATATATATATATATATATATATATATATATATATATATATATATATATATAATGATAGTTACTGGTTGCATAATGATCTGAAGAATGCAAAATACTGTAATGAGAATTAGCAATGAGCTTATGTGTCTAGTGATTCTCCTCCAGAACTCTTGAGTACTAGTGTAATCATCTCAGTAATGATACCTGACTAAAAGTTCTAAAGCAGGGGCTGTTTTTATTTTTGTGTATTGTTCAGTGGCAAACTCATTCTGGGCAGTAGTAGAATAGTAGAATTTAGCTAAGGTTACCTGTTTTCCTTCAAATTAAGGATTTCTTCAGAATTTATTAGTGCAGCAGATTGGACTAATGGCTATACTGCAAATTTATACTAAAATATTTAATGTTAATGATAGTGCTAACACTGAGTACAAAGAATAGCCATTTCCTGTTCTGGAATCTTAGCAATTACTCCTGTCCAGGCATACTCAGATGCTATTCTAAGCACTCATGATAGATTGAAACCCAAAACATGCCATGACAAGCCTTAATTTGCTTGTATTGAAAATAGGAACTTAATCAGTGTAAATACATTAGTGTTGAATCTCAAAAACGGTGGTTTTGTGTGAAATAGAGATGAGTAAGACTTGCTGATGTCCACCTCGCTTCCTTTTTACTATAAATGCTGTTGCTCCTTTAGTGGTTCACCTTCTGACTTCCTCTGCAACTGCTCAATTTTGGAGAGTGACCAAACCCATTTTTTAAGCCACCAAAGCTTTTCAGCTATATTTCCTCAGACTGTTATCTCAGAATATACGAAAGTAGCATTTATCTCATTTTACCAAAGTAGAATAGTAGATGGACCGCTTTTGTAATCATTTTTATTTTCTGTACCTCTCATCTTTTGTCTTGAAATGATTTCCAATGCATTTGCCTCAACAGAGCAAAGTGCTTCCTGGTTGGAAAACATACAGGGCCAAGTTTTAGCCAGTTATACCCATGCAACCATATAAACTTCAGTGTGGTTGCATGGGCATAAGTGAGAGCAGAATTTGGCCCACAGTAGAAAATGGGACTTCTGGGATGTAACCTAGGATAGAATGAATCCAGCAACTAGATATTAGAGTCAGGGGTGCTCTAAAATGCAGGCAGATTATTGTGAGTGATTTAGATTAAGCTATGTGGGTATGGATTTTGCCTGGCCCTGCATGGAGCACAAATGGAGAGGAGAGCACAAATAGCCTTCCCTCCTGCCTTGTGTTGGGTGCAGTCCTGATCCTTGCAGTCCCAGAGAGTGGGAGAGAATGGAAAGACCAGCACAAAAAGCTAGTTTTAGACTCCCCACAGTTGGTAAGCAGGGAAGGGCCCAGTGGAGCTGGGCTGGCATGACTAAGTGTGAACATTACACTCTATAAAAGGGTGGGGATGCAAATGTTATTCAGGCCTAGTTTTCCACAGTACCCTATGGGCCATTGTTCTACCTTAGACACAATAATTCCAGTATAGGCCACTAGTGCAGAGCCTCTCTGGTCCAATTCCTTCCAACTTGTGTCATGGCTGAACGCCACAATCATGTCCACATCGTTTGATTCAATATTACTTAAGAGTTTTGACTGTCCTGTAAGATGAGACCAAGTATCACTTCACTGATGACTTCTTCCTACACTGTGATTAAACATAATAACATGATCATACTGTGTGACGTGGACTTCTTTCTTTGTAGTTAATTTTTTTTATAGGAGTGATTCACAGTGGAGAAACATGGGAATAACAGTGGCGTGGTCAGCTTGAAATGGTTCTTGGCATACTTAAAATATCCAAAGTATCACTTGGTCAAATGTTGTCATGGTCTAAGAGGCTTGTCTCTGTTTAATCAAAATCTCCATTCAGCTTTCCCATTTGAAAGGACTCGTTATCTATCTTGTCTCTCTGTATTTAAATTGAATCGTGAATTTTCCATCGTGAGATTCATATCTTCAGTGCTTAGCCTGGAGAATGACTGTATTTCCATAAGACTAAACAAATTGGTGGTGTCACTGATTCAGATTTGTGTAAGTTTTTCAAGGTTGTTGTTTGAACAATCCTACTCTGGCCTTCAAGACAGGAATTGCAGTTTCTCTTTTTGACAAACTTTTCTCTGGTCAAAACACTCATAAGTGTGTTGTGGTGCCCTCCAAGCTGATTACCTCTCCTGTCTCAAGTCATCGCTTTCTAATGCAGTCTTTTTATAGACTGTGGAACTGCTCCTCCAAAGTCATAAATCCTCAACTAACTTCAAGTATAACAATATTTAGAGATTTTTATCTGTAGGACTCTACCGAGACTTCAGAGTCCCATTATCTTACAATCTTTTCTTTAAAAATTTTTTTTTGAAGAGCTAGACTTTTTCATCATCTGTCTTTTACCACTAAGCCTGACCTTGAGTTGGTTTCTCCCTTCCTCCTTAGTTTGTTTTACTTTCTGCATATAAACTATTTCTTAAGGCTCCCCCCCTTAATACATCATTAACCTAAATATAATAAAATGTGGTGCCTATTACCATCTTCCATACATAATCCATTTAACAGATTTATTTGTGCTTATTCAGGCACCCTGAAGAAGTCAATGTTTTTATCTGTGGGGTGTCAGTATTACAGTTTATAATTATTTCAACAAATGGCTAATGCAGTGGTTGGAGTTTTAAAATGTTGGTTAGCAGAGACAGTATTGTAGTTTTCCTAATCTCTTGTATTAATTAGGGACAGTGATATAATATGACTTTGTTCCCCTTTATTTACTACCAAGAGAGAGGATTGAATGTAATCCCATCTGTGCTGAGTGCACACTTAAATATTTTCACAACTACATAGTTTTATAAAATGTTAAGATGATTTAGAAAAACCACTAAAAAAGAGTGAAAGGGTAGCTTGATACGTCTACACGTGCTTAAAAGGTTCACACTGGGACTTTGGGAAAGGTGAGCTTAGCTTGCAGAGGCATGGTCAAATGATTTGAAGGTGATACAGAATGGTTTTAGTACTGATACAAGAGGGACTTTCTTCCCCCAGGGGATCATTATATTTTATAAATGACTCCTGGGAAATGCATGGAGCAGATATAATGGACAAAAGTAAGAAAAGGACAGACTTTTACTTGGTGTCCAATAATATTGGGTAGACCCACTGAATTTCAAAGCTTTCCTTGTAAGTGGGTGGACCAAGTGCACCAAAGTTCTTTCCATTCTTCAATTTATTCATATCTGCTTCTACTGTAACTAAAAGGAACTTCTCATGCAAATCTTTGATATTATTTTAATGTACTATGGGAGATTACTCAAGCCTGATAATGTATAGTAAAGGCACAGTGTAATACATGCACACAAAACCAATTTCTAACTCGCATTGCTGAGCGTGAATTTAAATAGTTTTCTCATGTTGCAAGGCTGCTGGATGCAAGAATCAATGAGCATTAGCTATGTGTTGTGAAGCAAAGGAGAGAGAAATGCCTTCTGGGATAAGAGAGCTGTGACAAAGATGTACAAAAACTGCTGGGTGATTTCATATGGATAAAAAATGTCACTTTGTCTGCTATGTCTCTGTTAACCACCTGCTTTGGTTGTTTTCCAAATAAGAACTTTTCACCTTTTAGAAATCCAAAAGCTTCATAACTTTTTGCCATATTATCATCGGTGCATGAGTTATATATACTGACACCCATATATTATTGTTGATTATTTGTATTACCAGAGTGGTTAGAAGCCCTAGCAATGGACCAGGACTCCCCTATGCTACATGTTATACAAGCACAGAACAAAAGATACTTAGATTGTAAGGCAAAGAGCTTGACACAGTTTTGGTCAGCCTGACCGGCAGTAGTTTCAACAGCCTAATCATTGTCAAATTTGTTGTAGGCATCACACAAAAGTTTTAAAGAAGGATCTGAAAGAAGATAATGAGGTAACTTTGCAGATGTTTATAGGGAGCTCCTCCCAAGCCATAGCCTAGATGTGGTGATCTATAGAGAGGTCCAAGTAAAATAATTACTTTTCCTCATGAGTGATGATAGCTATAACTAGCATTTTACCTAACAATATAGCACCTATTAACAAAAGGGTTCTCTAAGATTGAAGAGCACCCGTGTGCTAAAGTCACTATTCTTACAAAGGCATTTGCATGGGACCTAGCTTTAAAATGAGAGCCTTGAAATAAAACTATTCTGTGGAAATTATCCTATATAGGTTTATTAATTATTTAGAGTTGTAGAAAGCCTAAATGTCCACTGGCTTCCTTAATAACTAAAACTCAATGGTTTAAACTATGGCTTGTGAAAGAGCTGCACTTTAAAGCAGCCTGACATAGAGAAGGTGGCATAAGGATTTCAAGGGAATATTCTATATACATTTGGGATGTTCTAGTATTCTAGTATGGGGAGAATGAGTGAAGAAGATTTGTTGAGATAGGCAGTGGGTAAGTATTTACCTTCTTAGTATTTACTAACTTAGATGAAGATTGGAAGGTACTGTAAGAGTCTCATTGGTGTGAATCTGCTGAAGAAAACTCAGTTTGGAGGTTCATTAGTCAATAACTGATGGCATCCAAGTTACTGATGATCCATCAGTCTGTCAGCACCAGTGAAAGGAAAATATTTAACTCTTCTACAACCAGCTATTTCATGTTCTGATTATGTTTACTTTTACTGTATCTATTATTTCTGATGTTTTCCTGGGTACTGGTTATTTTTGTTAGTTCTTCTATAAGTTGCTTGTATTGATTATTTAGTAAGAGTGCGGCTTTTAAGAAAATGGCACATATAACCTAACTTTGTCTGCTTTGGGAACAAATTAAAATAGAGAAAAGGGGTACAGGAAGAAATCAGGGAAAGGGACTCTGACCTGAATTGTTAACAAAAGTGGGACTGGTGGCTTTGTTGCATACCATAATGGTATGAACTAGTCAGGTACCTTTCTGAACTGAGAAAGTCAAGCAAAGAAAGCTTTTACAGACTAGTTTGTAATAGTCACCAGTAAAATGGCAAGATTTCCTCTTTGCTGATCAAATACATAATAGAGCCCCAGTTTTTAGCTCCAGGTTTCACCAGAACAAATTACACTTAACAAATTACAGAATATTTTTAGTCAGAGTTCTATAGGAAGATCAACCACAGCCTACATAGTCTAATCAAATGAAGACTCACAGAAATAGATCTGCTGGAATGTTGCAGATACTGCATCATTTACTATTTTCATTTTAAGGCTGGACTCCAGCCACAATACTTTAGGAGTGAAATTTGATAGAGTCAATGAAGTAGACATTGTAGCATCTATAAAATTAAAATGTTGTGCATAAATAAGTAACTGAGTTGGGCCTGTGAGATGGTGAGCATCCTCAATTCCCATTGAAACTAACAACAGTTGAAGGTGCCCAGCATACCACACGAAGGACTCACAACCTTGAAGATGTTAGTGCTTATTGACTTATCAAGACAATGCATGCAAATATATGGGCCAGTAAATCTCTCTTAATCTAAAGTGTATTCACTATGAATTGTGCCCCTCCCAGCTATGCAAACATCAAACACAGTATAGAGCTCAAGGCAGATCATTCCATTCAGCAAACAAAATGTTCTGAGTTGCTTGTCAAATAAAATGGAGCCTTACATGCCAGATATGGTTAAATAGAATAGCTCAGCAACAACTAAGTCCCTGGACAAAAATAACTGCACTTGCCAGGAACCATGAAAGCTAATTTTATCTTAATTCTATAATAAAAGACAGTATCCCCAATGACTAAAACTGATACATTTTCCTGTATGTGACCTAGTTACATCCATTGGTATTTGATAGGCGATTCCACTGACTGTGGAAAAACACCATCACATTCTTCTAACAACATGCTATACTACCAAATCCCTTAATTTCAATCTAAAAGCTATCTTCATCTTCTGCCAGTTAATGATTCATCTTCATTTATGGCAACAGCATCTACCTCCATACATCTGATAACTGAATTCACAATAACAGGGAGCCTGTTCAGAGGTGGGGGTCGGAAGGGGAATGATACATTTATGAAGATCAGTATTTTCTTCAGTCTTTTAATTGTTCCATTACTGAAGTCACTCCGGACAGATTTTGTCCAGTAGAACTTTTATGCCATCTTTATATTTCTGCCAAATTATTCCAACAGTTTTGGTGGACTGATCATATGAGCACTACTTCAACACTGTCACTTGGCATTACAGTTCTACAACTGTCTGAGTCACCTTTAAGATTTTTGGGTACCACTTTTATCAGCAAAACAGGTCTAAGTGCTTAGTAATATAATTTATTATTTGTCTTACATTAGCACCCAAAGGCATCACACATGCTGGACACGCTAGAGAAATATAATAAAAGACAGCCTCAAAGAGCTCACGTCGTATTATAGAACTCCAGTTTTAGCACACACACAGGGAAAGCTCTTCAGCTTAAAGAAATAGTAAGAGTAACTGTAAATGGCACCATTTTATTTGATGGATAAGATAGTTATTTCTTATGACTCTTCTCCAAAGAGGAGGAGGAGTTGGCTTGCTTTACTGTACTTCTGTAGCAGTTTGACTTTGATTTTTCTCTGTTCACTAATATTACGGTAAAAGCTGCAGATAATAACTGATAGGTGGCTTTCTCAGATACCCTGTTACACCCAAACCTCAGAATTCTTATAAGAGTAATGTGTTATCATATTTTTATTATTACTACAAGGAATAATAATCTTTCCTTTCATGGATGACAATTGATTCTGAACAACATAGACCATAGAGGCAGAGAAATTATCAACATATTAAAAGTAGACCAAAAAAACCCCCAAACCTTTGAATTCAACATGATATGCCCTAAAGTCAGGAAATTAAAATGTATTTGATTTAGAGCTTGTCTCTGTGTAGAGGTTGACTGAGCCAATTTCTAGTGGTTTTCTAGCACTTCTCTGGTGGGTTAAGCCAGTTTTGTAGAATCTAAGCTTTATTTTAAAGAATTGAGAGCCAGATTCTCATGGAGCAGAGGGGGTCGAGGGTGTGTCAGCAGAGGAGTCTGTGAGTGCAGGCAGGGAAGCCAACTGCAACTTGATAGCCACTGGAGTCCCTGGAGAGCACAGCAACAGCACACACAGCAGAATAGACCAGATTATCTAGCTCTGAGTTTCTATTCCAAAGATACCATTCTGAATGTGACACAATTCAGTGCTGAATCTGCAGATAGACAGAAATAATGCTTTTAAGGCCAATGCTGTACCTCACCCTCATGAGCGGCATGTGACTCCTCCATCTGGGGAGCCTGGGGGTGCCTGGACCATAGCCCCACCCCGAGACCCACTCCCGCTCAGCCTCCTCCCCCTGAAACCCTGCCCACACTCCACCTCTGGCCCTGCTCTGTCCCCTCCCCTGAGATCCCCTGCCCACCCCTGCCCCTGAGGCCTCCCCGCTGACCTCTCATGCCTCTTTCCCCAAGGCCTCCCCACCTGTTGAACCTCTTTGTCTCCTCTGCTGAGGTCCCCACCCGCCTACCACTTATGCCTCTTTGCTCCCTCCCCCGAGGCCCCCATATGGGCGGAGCAGGGACAGGAAGAGGCAGAGTGCGGGCGGGGCTGATGCGTCCATGCTGATGCGTCCATGCTTATGGCAGGTTCTGCTCAATAACAATCCAAAGCACTGCGGACCAACGCATGTTCATTTTCATCCTCTGAGTCAGATGCCACCAGCAGCAGGGTGATTTTCTTTTTTGGTGGTTTGGGTTCTATAGTTTCTGCATCAGAGTGTTGCTCTTTTAAGACTTCTGAAAGCATGCTCCACACCTCGTCCCTCTCAGATGTTGGAAGGCACTTCAGATTCTTAAACCTTGGGTGGAGTGCTATATCTATCCTTAGAAATCTCACATTGGTATCTTCTTTGCATTTTGTCAAATCTGCAGTGAAAGTGTTCTTAAAAGGAACAATGTGTGCTGGATCATTATCTGAGACTGCTATAACATGAAATATATGGGAGAATGTGGGTAAAACAGAGGAGGGGACATACAATTCTCCTCCCAAGGAGTTCAGTCACAAATTAAATTAATGTATTATTTTTTAACGAGCATCATCAGCATGGAAGTATGTCCTCTGGAATGGTTGCCAAAGCATGAAGAGGCATACGAATGTTTACCATGTAAACACGTTTACATGTCTGGCATGTAAAAACCTTCTAATGCCAGCTACAAAAGTGCCATGCGAATGCCTGTTCTAACTTTCAGTTGACATTGTTAATAAGAAGAGGGCAGCATTATCTCCTGTAAGTGTAAACAAATTTGTTCGTCTTAGCGATTGACTGAACAAGAAGTAGGACTGAGTGGACTTGTAGGCTCTGAAGTTTTACATTGTTTTGTTTTTGAGTGCAGTTATGTAACAAAAAAAAATCTACATTTGTAAGTTGCACTTTCACGACAAAGAGATTGCACTACAGTACTTGAAGTGAATTGAAAACTACTATTTCTTTTGTTTATCATTTTTACAGTGCAAATATTTGTAATAAAAAATAATATATACTTTTATTTCAGTTACAATACAGAATACAATATATATGAAAATGTAGAAAAATATCCAAAATATTAAATACATTTCAATTGGTATTCTACTGTTTAACAGTGCAATTAAAACTGCTATTAATGGCGATCAATTTTTTAAGTTAATCACGTGAGTTAACTGCGATTAATCGACAGCCCTAATAGATAGATAGATTCATGCATCTATTTGAATGTCTGATGCTATATGCACCTATGATTATTTCACTGTGCAGAGGTCCATATGTATATGTGTATCTGTATGTAGCAACTTAGTTCATTGTTAAACATTTAGTGGACACTTTCTTACGTATTGTTAATTCCACGATATTTTCGAACATTTAGAACGTTATTTCTAAACTAAATTGCCTCACATGTCAAAGGCAGCCTTAAAAATTTTAATGAAAAATTTACTAACTTGGGCACAAAACCCTGCTTTCCCATGCTTACCAAGACAATAATGGTGGAGGTGACAGATATTTCAGTTATTCTTTCAAAACAGTTTCACATACCCGAGTAGTGGCCTAGTAGTACTGAGGATATATTAAGTTCATAGCACATTTGAATTTTAAGACTAAGTTAGCAAAGGACAACTCCCCCATCCCCCCAAAAATCTCTAAAATATTATATTAATTCACAGAAAAAAGTATTTTTTCCATACTCAAAGAACTCAAACAGCCAAAAAGAATTTTACCAGAAAATTCATCTTGGGGTTAGAACAAGTCTGAGAAACTTCAAGCTCTTTTCAAAAAGTTGTGAGTGTTTTACAATGTGCCTAGAATGAAAGTGCCTCCAAAATAATCACTGCAGAAGAATGTCACCGTCGCATCACTATAATTGGTGCTATTTATTTGGTACTAAGATTAAGGGATGTGCCACTGCTTGTAAGTGTGCTTTGAAGATTACAGATGATCTCAGAACACCTGGAGATTTCCATAAGTTTCAAGGCGAGGAGAGGATGCACTGATGCAGAATAGACTTACCAGATGGTAGCACATTCAAGTAGATAACTCTGTATACATCATGCCTCAAGAGATCTTGCTTGTTCCAAGATGATCCAGCAGCTGGGCACCTGGTTATTTCCATTCCTGTTTCTACTAGCCAGACTTTACTGAGGATACTTTATCCTGAAGGTTATACCCAGACCGAAAACACAAGCAGGAGATTTATCCAGCAAACCATATGGCAGTAAGGTTGTTTTAGTGAAGTAGATGCATTTACTGAGAGATCCGTTATGTATTTGAAGAATAATATGATAATGTGTATGTCTTCTCTAATTTTTTATCCTTCAAAAAAGTTATATTTTAATAATATTTCCGATTCCAGTTCTAATCAGAGTGATTTGTGAAGAAAAATCGCAATTTTCTTCAAAAATGCCCAGATGACCTAGTTTTCATTTTAAACTACACAGCCAGTTTTCTGAAAACTTGCTTATTAATATACTATGATTTTTGGGAAATGAACATTCATAGATGAAGAAAAGATATTTTCAACTTTCTGCAAAATTAGGAGACTAGTTTTATTACATTGAAAATTGTCAACATTTTCTTTTCTGCAATAAAAGCAACTTCTTTGCCCAGGAAGAATCAGACTGCAGGTTATTTGATTCTGAATAGTTATGTGTTTTGTTTTGTCTTGCTGTTCCACCCTGAATGTGACACAGTCAAACATACCCAGTAATTATTAGTCTGTAGATCTTAAAGATAAAAGATTCATCCCAGTCCCCTGTCTGTAGGGAAGCTGAGGTACTAGAGAAGGTATTTGACATGTTTCGGGATGGGGAGCAGCTTTAAGTTCTGTCTGGAGCTCCATTGGAGCCCTGCCTACAGAAACTGCCCTGGAGAGGCACTGAATCATTGCTTCTCCTGGCTGGCTTGACACTACTCACTTGGGGCCATAACAGGAGACTGCAGGCCTATGACAAAATAGAGGTTGCCAGACAGTTTGAGCTACTGCGTCCTAGTCAGCAGCATGGGTTGGGTCTGCAAAAGCAATCCTGAGCGTGAACTGGGTCCACTTTGGTTTTGCTCCTTCTGTTGGATTTTCAGCAGTTGTTGCAAATATCAGAAATTGAGACAAATTTATCCTTTGGGTGACCCCTTTGAAGTCATAGTTATGCCAGAAATGAAGTTGGCCCATTATTCCCAGAGCTGAGTCTACCTCACCTGACGATGCTGGTGCTCAAAGATGTTTTAGGCAAATGAAGATATTTATTATAAGGTTCTTACAGCTGAAGTTTTTGTTAAAAGAAACTGCCATATTAACTACACCATAACTAGTTAGTTGAGACTATATATTAAGTCTGTGGGTATGTTATATCCATAAAAAATTCATTGGTTCTGTATCCTGTATGTTACTTTTGAGTCTTCATTTCCCTTCATTCAACTCTCTTTCAGATTCTCATTTTACCAGATGTGAACTCAAAGCTACAACTGAACCTAAATTGATTCAAGAACCTAAACTTGCACAGCTTTTCTCTCCCTCAGTAGAACACGTCTTAGTTTCCAAAGCTTTGTATGAGTGATTATTTCTGGGCATATTATTGTTTCTATGTTTGGCTACACTGTCACTGCACTACCAGTTCCTAACTCATTGATCTGTAAAGTGCTTTGGGAATATCCTGGATATGAAAGGAGTTATAGAAACCATATCTTGTTTTAGTCTATTACGAACGAGCAATTTAATCATTAATGAGCTGCTAATTAGCAGCTAAAGGGGCCGGGGGGTTAGTTTTTGTTTGTTTGTTTGTTTTTCAGTATTGAATTGGTCTGATTTGTCAGCTTTGGAAAACATTACTTTTTCAGTTACTTACCTGGATATATCATCTTCTTTTTTTTATTCCAAATATTCTAGTGTCTTTGTATTTATACAATCTGAATATGATTTAATAAGCTTTAAAAAGATAGTGCTGGTTCATACCAAGGAAATCAGATTTACATAATTTTCCACTTGCTTATAGAGCCACAGCAGTTCAGATTGTCTTTTACATTGGGGAGATGGTTTTAATATGATAAGATAAAATACCACCTACAGTATGCTTGATCCTGCTAGCTTGACTTTTGTAATAAATTAAAGATTGGTTTGTCATACTGACTTTTAATATAAACTGCCATTGTAAGCAAAGGAAGCTAAGGTAAAAGAGAAACCCCTTTCACTTCTGGCTGAGAAATAATTCAGATTCCTCCAGGGAGGGCCCAATCTTGCAGTTCTTACTCATGTGAATAAACTACTAGCCGCAAAAGGACTTCTTGAGCAAGGAAAGGTTTCTGAATCGAGACCTAATGTTGTCTTTTTATGTATTTATTTTATTAGCTGAAACTTATGCTTGGGAAGTAAAAGTGATGTTTTGTTCATGTCTCTTGTTCTCCACATAATAAGATTGACCTACATTGAAAATTGGCAAGAACATGGCAACTGTATCTCAGATTTCTTTACAAGGAAACTAGTGAAATTTTTAGTTATTGCTATTCAAAACTCACGTAAATTCCAAACTCTTGGGGCTGGAGTAGAAAGCAAACTAAATATGGTGAACCTTTCAGTCTTTCTTTATTTCTTCATTTATTTTATTTCTTCTCCTCTGGTTTCAGGTATTCCTTACTCTTATCATTTTTAGTGATTTCTAGTGAAAGAACCAATGTTACTATATGTTATTATTATTATTATTTATATAGTACCATAGGTGTATATGGTAGGAGCAACTCCAGCAGCGGCCAGAGCAGGGACTGATGCACTGGACGGAGGACGTGAAAGAGGGGCCAGCTGTGGCCACCGCTCCCCCCAGCATCCTCTCTGGGCCCATAACTGTTTGGGGAAGACCCCATTCACACACACTCTGGGAGACTAGGACATAGGTTATGCAACCTTTCCCCTATCCCTCCCAACATGTGGCACTGGGGGAAAAAAACCTGCAGGGAGAAACCAGCCAGAGACTCCAGCTGATAAGAGCAGCTACAGAAGTAGCTAGGGTTCCAACCCTCCCAGTTTTGCCAGGAGACTCCTGGAATCAGGCCCTATCTCCCAGAGGCTACTGCAGCCAAACTGGGAGATTTTGGGTTCTAACAGTCCAGCAGTGCAGCGGGGCTGTGGCAGCTTCCTGCCTGCCCTCTCTCCGCACCGCTCCCAGAAGCGGTCGGCACCATCCCTGCGGCTCCTAGGTGGGGGCAGAGAGTCTCCGCTCACTGTCCCCGCCCAGAGCGCCGACTCCGTAGCTCCCATTGGCTGGGAACTGTGACCAATGGGAACAGCAGGGGTGGTGCCTGCGGGCACGGGCAGCCCACGGAGCTCCCTGGCCCCCACACCTAGGAGTGGCTGCCAGAGGGATGTGCTCGTCACGTTCGGGAGCTACCCAAGGTAAGTGCCACCCCCCTCTCTCCCTCCTGCACCCCAAATCTCTGACCCAGCCCTGAGTCCACACCCCCTCCTGCACCCAAACTCCCTCCCAGAGCCCGCACCCCCTCCTACACTCCAACCCCCTGCCCCAGACTCAGCTCGGAGCCACCTCCTACACCCTGAGCCCCTCGGCCCCACCCCCTACCCCAGAGCCTGCAGCACATCCCGCACATCAACCCTCTGCCCCAGCCCAGTGAAAATGAGGTAGGGTGGGGGAGAGCAAGTGACAGAGGGATGGGGGCTGGAGTGAGCAGGGGTGGGGTCTCAGTGAAGGGGCAGGGCCTTGGGGAAGTGGCAGAGCAGGGAGCAAGACAAGGGTGTTTGGGTTTGTGCTATTAGACCGTTGGCAACCCTAGAAGTAGCCAAAGCAGGGACCTTAGGACATTCAGAAAACTTTTTACAGGTTTGACTGGACTTTTTCTGCCCTATGTTAATTGGCACTTTGTTCTAACCATCTCCCTCTCCCACCGTAACAACACCCACACCTGCCCCTCTTGCGCTTACCTTCTTCCCTGCCCTGTCCTCCTCAACCACCTTCACTTCAAAGTCACCTCTCCCTTCACTGTTCTTTCCATTTGTCATATCCTCTCCTAACTGACCCCACTTCAAAACCAAAACAAAATTTTGGCACTAACATGCCATTTGCTGCCATCACATTGTTCACTCGGCTGGTGAGTTCTACCCTTTCTAGGGTGACCATATATCCCAAAGGCTGGGGCTGGCATCGCTGCTCATCTGAGCCCTGCCTGCCCCCTGCTGGAGCCCTTCCTCCTCCCACCACCTCTGCCCCATTCCCATGTGGGGCTGGCATCGCCACCGACCCCCCTCCCCATGTTCCTTTGCACCCCACTTTTTTGACAAAAGTGGGCATTTGTCCCATTTGCTCTTACCACCTGATCAAGTCGGCAAGAGCAAATGGGACAAATGCCCACTTTTGCCCAAAAAGTCAAGACGGCCGCGACAGGTCTTAAGAGAGGGACTATCCCAGCCAAAATGGGAGGTATGGTCACCCTAACCCTTTCCCCTACTCCATGTTTGTCTTTTCTCTTTGGATTGAAAACTCTTTGAAATCCTGTGTTTGTACAGGGCCTAACACCTTCTTCACTGGTCCTTAGGCACTATTGTATTAAACATGATTAGTAATAATGGTGCTTTACAGGCAAATAAATGACAGGTCCAACCCCCAGTGAGTTTTCAATCTGTGAATCTGTTCCTGCAAACACTTACTATCAAGTGCAGTGCTCACTCTCACGAATGGTCCCATTCCATTCTGTTCTTGTCTGTTCAGGGTCTCATACCATATCATCTGACTTGCGCTCCCCGTCATTACCCGGCCTGGGCCGGGGAAGCTAATGATCCAACCAGCGGACCAAATTCGGTGATGAATCCTGGTCATGTGCCATCTGAGACATGTTGTGCATACGCCAATAAAAAGTATCTTCTAGAAATCCATTAAGCCCATTTGTCATGTAATTCTTTTTCTCCCTTTTTTTCTCTCCAAAATTACATAAGGATTTTTAAATATATTTTTTATTTTCTTAGTTGATGTCTGCTGTGCTATGTGCCTTTGTTATTGAAGGCAAGGCCAAAGCAGTGCTTCTCACACTTGTAATGGAAAGTGTTAGTGTTTAAGGCAGTTCTGAGATCACGTAGAGTTTCCTCTATAGCTTTGGAGTGGCCCCCAAGAAATTTCTGTCTCCTGTACAAATGAAATTTACCCTTGCTGTGTACAGCTCAGTTGTGTCTCAAAAGCAGAGTTGTTGACCACAGTCCTCACCCCAGAGCTACAGGAGGTATTCTGGGCCCAGACCACTGAGTGCTTTGAAGATAAGGATCAAAACTTTGAATTTGACTCTTTTTTTGTGGGTAGCCAGTGTACAGAGAAGAGGACAAGATTTAATGTGCTTGTATTAGACTGTGTTGCTGAAGAGATGTGCTGCTGCCTAGACTGTACTAGCTGGAGTTTCCTAAGGACTGATGACTTCATGCCTACTTATATTGCAGTACTGCTGTAATCCAGCCAGGAGATGGTGAAGGCTTAAATTATTGAGGCCAGGTCATCATTTGTCTGGATGGGATGGAGTCTCCTAGCCAACCAGAGATGATAGAAAGTGTAACTCACATACTCTGTGTGAGAGCTCAGTGTCAATGAGGAATGCAGGAGTACTCCTAAACTATGGACTAACTTAACCAGTAGTGAATGTGTATCTTCAACCAAAGGAGAGTGCACCATGGCCAGAAACTCCTCCAAGCATTTCCCTTTACCAACTAGTGTAACCTTCATCTTGCTTGGGTTCAGCTTGAACTAGCTGCTCTTCATCTGTATGTTATCTGTGTGTTGTTGCCACATGAGCCATGTCTTCTTATTAGTTGTCCTAGTGGCTGCATGTAGATGTTGAATAGGATTGGTGATAGAACTCCTCAAGTTAGGTCTAGTGATGGAGGTGTAGTTTCCCATGACTGTTTGGGGGTATCCTTCTATGCATTCTTCTGAACCCCTTGATAGGGCTATTCTAGATAGTACCCTCTTTGACTGCAAGTTTCTGCAGAAATGCATACTAATTAGGATCTACAATTTAAGGGCCTAATTCTGCAACCATTAGCTAAAGTAGCACTCACATGAGCAGGGATTGCTCATATGAGTAAGTGCTACTCAACAAAACGGTTGCACAATCTGGTCCTACATTTTAGAATAACTCATAATAAATGCAGAAAAATCAAATCAAAAGCACAAGGTCCATATGTAATCATAGGAGGACTGGGAATGTATTGTTTCATATATTGGAGTGATATTTTTAAATAGAATCTTTCACTGAAGACCACTGAATATTAAGTGTTGTGTAGTTTATTTTCAGTGTGTGCTTTTGGCATTCAACCACTGTGAAACCTGTCAGATATACCAAGAAAAATCTTGAAATGTGACTGAACATCATTTAGGATTATGGGCCAGATTCACTGAAGGTGGTGCAGGAATGTTCAAATCCCAGGGACAGGCGAGCAATGAGACAACCTTCATTTGCCACAAGGTGCTCTGCAGGTGGAAGCTGCTAAGAAGATGCACTGATAAAAATGCCATTCCTTAGCTATCGCAGCTATGCCTCTTGTCAGCCAGTGCTGCCTATGATTTTAGGCTGTTCTGTCACATAGAGCTCACCCCACCCCAACAGAGAAGGAGTTGTAGCCATTTCTCTGTTGCAGCCTCCTCCCTTGGTAGAATTTCTGTAGCTGGAGCCCTATGCAAAGGTTTACACCAGCATGAAGCAGCATAATCTAGCCCTAGGTGTCCATTAATATTGTTATTTATCAATGCTACAACACAACTGAAAGTTAAAATACTATGGAAAGTTACTTCTGATTAAGGTGCAGAGAAGTACTGTAGTGCCTTATGTCATCTCCTTTTTATTCAAAGATTCTTTTCCTGATGTTTGAATAGCAGAGATCTTAGAATTATGGGTTATTTTATGTAATTCTGTGCTTCGAGCAGGTAGAACCCTTTACTAGATATACATGTAAATTCAAATGTTTAAGGCACTGTTCAGGAAAGCATCCAAAAAGTTGGCGTTTATTGTTAAGCTCCTTGTGTCTTCAAATTAGGCTAGATATATGACAAAAATAGGTGTTGACTAGAACCTGAATGGGAAGAAGGGAAATGAATACTTACTAAACATTTCAGAAGCTCCAAGAAAAAGTTTGAACTTCCTACCTTTGGAATAGTATAGCAATGCCATCCGGTTGATCATTGTCATTAAAAGGTCATAAAAAATTAATAAAATATACTATATAAAATAAAGAAAAGAGTTGAATAAGTTCAGTCCTGCAATGGGTGAAAATTCAGTGGGGTTCTTTTTTAATTCAATCCCTACTGCATACTATACGGTACTCTCAATTTACTTACCTAATCTTCAATGTAAACACTTTGTATATGTTTGTCATAGCTATAAGAGCAATTGTTCCACTGTCTGGCTATTCTTAACATCAGAAAATTTATTCTAATAAACAAAGCACTGCCATGACTGGAAACTGAGGCCAAACCACAGTAGTGAAAGCACAGAATCTTTCCATGTAATCTATATGGGAAGAAGTAAAATTAAAGGTAGAGGAACACATTCTTACAGAAAATCTAGGATGTTCTAATACAATCAATATAACAGCACACAGATCAGAATTCAGAGTTCATTCTTAGATTTGGAATTTGAAATTTTGTTAATTTTGAAATCATGCAGACGAGGCTAGAAAATATAGAGATTAAGTCATTTACTGCATTTTTTTTCGAAGCCTTTAATCAACCCGGGGCTTTGGGGTTGTTTGTTTTGTTTTTTTGTGCATTCTTTCTCTTCCTGTTGAAAAGATGATACTGTTTTGGTACTCACGTTTCCATTAGCAATTTGTATTCCCAGTTACCAGTAAATTCTTTTGTACAGTTTACCAAGTGATATTAGACACCATATGCTAATACTAACGCTAACATTCAGATAGTACCGTGGTGAGGGACTACTTTTACTGGGAATATTGCAAAAATGCCCGCAACAGATTGCAAGAGCAGGTCCAGGATATCCAAGGACATACTGTTCAGTAAAATTGGCAAGACATAGTACTGAAGAACAATATCTGAAGCAATAGTAGTGTCAAGAGCCAAATCAGTTTTCTGCTATGTCTGCATTTCCAAGACACTCCGTTAAAAACAAATGTAGCAGAAACTAAATGGTCTAAAATGTAAGCTGATAGATAAATAGAAAAAATATTTATATATAAATAGAAAAACTTTATAGATGCTAAGGCAATCCAAACCCTCCAGATCCCTCTCTGACCAAAACCCACACCAGACCCTGTACAAACAATTGATGGGTTGCTCCTATTGTCAGTACCAGTGACCATAGTGGAAGAGCAACAAGAAATAATAGATTTTGGTTGCAATCCACTCTCCATTCTTACCAATAATTCTTGGCATTTCTTGGTTAGAGCGGCATGATCCATGTCTCCTGGTGGTGGAGGATCATTAGCTTCTCCTCTGAATATTGCCAGAAAGCTTGCTTGCTTGACTAACCCCTAGGTAAACTGCATTCATGGCCCCAGGATTGGATAAGACCCTTGAAAGCGAGAACCTGTTCATCATGGACTAACCAGAAGGCAGCTGCTCCAGACCAGAACCTCAGGCTCCCCAATAGGTGCCACGACTACTTGAGTGTGTTCAAAAAGAAAAATGTGAATTTTGTGCCCCCACATAAGGCCTAAAAGTGTCCAGTAGACTTACAACCTGGAGCAAAAGTGTGCTACAGATGAATATACACTATGTCTGAATCAGAGCAGGAGGGGCTGCATGTGTATATCCAGGAAAATTTCACAAAGGGCTTCATTTGGAGACCCACCTCTCCAGCAGGGTCACCAATCCTCTTTGTGCAAAAAAAAGGATGTGTCACTATGCCACTGCATAGACTATCACATATTGAATCAGGTGATGATTCATAACCAGTACCCGTGCTCCTCATCCCAGAATTGTTGGGTCACCTGAGAACTGCCAGGATCTTCACTAAACTAGATCTTCAGGAGGAATACAATCTAGTTCGCATAGGGCCTGGGGACATATGGAAGACCATTTTTATTCTTGGTAGTAGGGGCACTTTGAATACTTAGTAATGCCGTTTGGCTTAACGAATGCTCCCCCCAACATTCCAACATTTCATAAACATTGTGTTCAGGGGCATTCTGGATCAGTACCTGATCATCTACCTTGCTATATTGGTATTTTCTGAAAACCCTGAGCAGCACTGCCATTATGTCTGGTCTGTCCTGGAGAGACTACAGAAGCATTGTTTGTATGCCAAAGTAGAGAAGTCCATGTTCAACCAGGCCACCGTTGAATTTTTAGGTTCCATCATCTCCGGGGAGGGCACTCAGATGGACCTGTAGAACATGGAAGCCATCCACAACTGGACAGTACTCTGGACCCTCTGAAAACTTCAGCACTTCATGGGCTTTGCGACTGTTTATAGATATTCATCGCCAACTTCTCTGAACAAATAGCCCCCGACTTCCTTCCTTCATAAAGCCATTTGATTCATTTGGTCACCTGAAGCCCAGCTTGCTTTTGACCCTCAAGACTGCCTTCACCACAGGTCCGATTATGGCACACCCCAACCCCACCTGCCCATTTATAGTAGAAGCAGATGCATCCAACATGGCCCTGACAGCGACACAGACACAGACAATTCATCCTTATAGAGATGAACTATGAAATCCTGAGCAAAGAGCTGCTCTCAATCAAAACTGCATTAGAAGAATGGCTTTGCCACCTTGCATCCAGTATCAAGGTATTTATTGACCATAAGAACCTTGAGTACCTTCACGAGGCTCAAACTTTGAACCAGAAATTGTGAAGGTGGGCCTTGTTCTTCTCCCAATTTGAGTTTACAATTACCTATCACCCAAAATTGGAAAGCTGATGCTCTATCACAAAAGGGGGAATACTACCAGGAAAACAAGGAACCTATTTCTGACCCCACCCAACTCCTCAAGCATGGTATTTTGTAAATGCCACAATTCAGCACAACTTGAAGGAAGGGCCCTGAAAGAAGAGCTGCTTGCCCAAGGGATACAATCTATGCCATTAGCCGCTAAGATGCACTGTTTCGTGTGGGATGGAATAACCTACTTCGATGGATGTATATGTGTCTCCCTGGGGTGTCCCCTACTGGAGGTGCTATGGCTGGGCCACGATGCTCCATTGGCAGATCACTGTGGCAGCCTTAAGATCTTCTGTATAGTTGCCCATTCTTCCTGGTTGTCCCTCATGCAGGTCAAAGTCCAAGCTCACGTGGGTGCCTGCAAGTGTGTGCACATACCAAGAAATCCTGGACCAGACCCCTTGCCATCTTAGTACTCCTGAAGACTCCATCTAGGCTTTGGACCACCATCAGGCTAACCTTCATTGTGGAACTCCCAGCATCTGATGGGTGTGAACTGTCTGACTAATATGGGCCACTTCCTCCCCGGCAACCACGTATCCTCTGCCAAGACCACCACCCAGCTCTTGGTGCAAAACGTGGTTCTTACTCTGGTTTGTCCACAACTCTTCTGTTTGCCAGCTGTCTGCCCCTGACTTCCTGGTATCCAGACCTAGCTTGACTGTAACCCCACTATTCATCTCCTGACCACAGCTTGGTAACTGACCGGTGCACACAGGCCACCCATGGCCCTGCATTAAGGTCCATCTCTCGAAAGTTCAGTTCAATCACAATTTCATACTACATATTTTAGTTTTCCATTTCAGACAAGCTAGAAAAGTTATAATGAGCTATACATCAAAGTGAAAGGAGGGAGTGCTAACATTTTTACTAAATGCCTTTTTTGTTTTTCCAGTAAGTAAATACCTAAGAATTAGCCATACCCAACATTTTGCTGATAACTTTTTAGATTATCTTATTTAAATGAATATTTTCTATAGTTCCATGCAGATAAAGTTGACTTTCCAATAGTTCTTCACCCATAATGTTTGTTATAAGCCTTTTATCATAACCTATATTTTCAATAATGACCAGTGGTTTTAGGGGCCCAACTTGAGACAACTTAAAGGGACCTAATTTTCACAAAGTGCTGAGCTCCTGCCCTCTGAATACTGAGTCCCTTTAAGGTGCCTCAAGTTGGGTACCCAAAACTTAGATCATGCCAAATCACTAGCCACTTTTGGAAATATATGCCAACCTGTTTTGTGTTTATCCTGCATGCAGGTCAGAGGTCTTCAGTCTAAACTGAGGCCAGATGCATGTTTCAGTGTCTATTGTTATTTGAGTGTACTTTCAGCCTAATTCATGGATATCTGTAATAAACTGAGTAGCTGTGGTGCTTCATAAAATAATTCCCCCCACTCCCCCCCAAAAAACCTTGCATTAAAAATGTCTTTAGTTAGGGAATCAATCATCCAAGAAACTGTATAAAGAATAGGGATATTCTTCCAGTCACGTTGCTCAATTGTCTGAAAATTTCTAACCTTATAAATCTGAATGAAGGCTGCCTCACAAAAGGCATAGTATCTATCATAATAGACTATGCCATTATACATTAAACAGATGCATAATGCAACCAAGTGCAACAAATAAGAGGGGGAATTGGGAATTTTTTTTTAATGTTGAATTGAAATTCAAAAATTTTTGTTACTTCAGAATAAATATACACATTGCTCACAGGTAACTTCTATTTGTATTAAAGGGTTTCTTGTTCACAGTTTAGGCAGTTGGATAAAACCCACTTAATTTCTTTTTGTAATGCTCTGACACAATGCTGAACTACTCATAAGGATCCTCTAATATCAAGATACATTAAACAGTGTTTATAATAGGCTGGGTTTGAAAATATTTAGTAAAGTAATAATTTTCTACTGCAGAAAGATTGATATTCGTGGCAAAACATGGAACCTAGAGACTTAATCAGTTATTAGTCTAACTACCCTGTCACCAAAACCAAACGAAAATATACACAGCAGGTGAAATATTGCTGTATCTTAGTTTTTCTTCACCCTCACCTACGTGGGTCAACTCTGACATAAAGATGAAAATTTTATGCAGAAACAAAGACAAAGACCACACAAAAAATACATAGGATGAGTTAATAAGTTAATTACAATAAGACTCAGCACAGCTATTATTTCCAGTTTTACCGCTTGTTACCAGTTGAGTTTTTCATGAGCTATCACCATTACATACAGTACTACCGTTTTTCTGTGCTGACGTGATTTTCCTGTAATCCCACACCACTGCCTAAAGGAATTGAACACAATGTGAAATTTTGTAAATGTGTCTCTAACTGATTAAATCGTTCAAAAGATTTTTAACTTCTGTTCTTAATTTTATGAGGGGAAAAATTGATCCCTAATATACATTTATAATAGTATTCTCTATATTTGTTCTTTAGTATTCTTTTTCTCTGGGAATACCCGTATTCATTTTGTATAATTTCAAGCCTTCATCTCAGCCGTGAATTGTATCAATTAAAGTTCCTTCTTCCTTTGAAAAAATTGAATTTACTGCTCTTCCAAGTTCGAATGAAAACCTTTGAGACTAGTTTCTGTATCTTCAGTTTTTGAGAAAACAATGAAGCAAGTTTGTTTATCTAGCCTACAGTAGTTTAGCACCCAGATGGCCTTTCCTATCACAGAAACACATTGAACATCATTACTAGTATCCCTAATGCTATGCATAAAATATTCAGATTATATTGACATACAATTTGACTGGGATAAAGTGGTTTACATACTTATCTGGTGAGAGTTTTACTGTAATTTTAACAAAAGTAGAGACTAATGGGTTAAGTTTTCAAAATTATCTACGTGATTTAGGAGCTCAAGTCCCATTTTCTAAAGTGATGACATAGAGACTTAAGAACCTAAATTTCATGGAATTAAATAGGACTGAGGTTCTTAAGTGCTCAAAGTTACTTTTGAAAATTTAACCCTCCCACTAGATAACTAATTTTTTAAACGAGAACTGTGCATTGTGTGTAAAGCTCCCAAGATTCAGTAATTAATAAATGATGATGGGAGGATGGATGGTCTTGTTAAGGCACCAAACTGGCACATGAGAATTTCTCTTCTGATCCCAGCAGACTTCCCATGTAACCTTGGGAGAATAATTTTTTTCTGGAACGAAGAATGAATTCCCCTTTTTGCCTGCATTCTCTGTATGTAAAATGGGAATTATAATGTTTCCCAACCTCACACCCCCTGTTGTAGGATGAATTGATTGTTTGTGAGATATTCAGATTCTATACATAGAAATGCCATGGAAAAGCCAGTAATAATAATTAAAAAATTATTTGAGGAATTGGAATTTTGACAGCTAAGAAAATCTATTTAAGGCATTCCAAATCACCAATTCATAAATGCCTTAGATTCCTTGCAGAAACTGGCTAAATGGAAAAGATTACAGGATGGTCTATTTGAAAAATAAATCTGAGGACCCTTTTTACAACCATGTTGTCAACGGCATAACCTTTGAATATATCACTCAAATATTTAGGAGGTATCCTGTATTGGGTTACTTGTTTCTTGAGCAAAGTCATAACTGGAGGTGAGTAGGACAACCAGGTATAGCATTACAGTGCTGAAGGAAAGACTGGAGCTGTATCAAGAGCATTTCAGTGTTATGAGGGAGAGGCATCAAACTCTCTCGTAGGAAGTACAATCTAATACCTCAGCAGTGAGTTCAATTCATTATTTAATAAATACAACAAAGTGTCGGACATGCATTAGTCAGTATGGTTAGTGTAGCAGAAACAAAAACAATGGTGCTGTAATACAGTGGGTGATACTTACAAGTGTGCAAATAGATAAGAAAAATATGTGGCTTTACTTTTTACAGGTTGCATTGTTGCAGAATATATACTTGAAAGTAGATGGTTTTTGCGCTCATGAACTTAAGGGAACTAAACAATAGTGCCTAGAACTCAGAGGTAAAATTCAGCCTATGCAGAGGACTAGCTCAAGTCCTATGCACAACTTAGTCTCACTTAGACCTTAGCTTAAGGCCTTTTGTTGGCCTTCTGCACAAGAATGCATGTCATGCTAGGCACGAAGAACAAGGTTCTCCACGTAGTGATAGCAATGTACTTTAAATCCAACCTGCAGCACTCCTGCTGCAGTCCTCTGCCTCTGAACAGAGAATGTTAATGGGGGAAGTGGGGGGAAAGCAGTCTAGGATGTAAGGAGGACTGTTAAAGGGAAGTGGAGGGGGAATAGGCAGTAGCTAAATAATCAAATTATGCAATAAAACATGTTTTTCATTAACCTATTTAGAGACTTCATGTTTTGTAACATTGTTACGGTAACTTCTCCATTACTTTCCCCAAAACTTAGCATGAAACATACACTGCTAACTATGTGAAAAAATAGCTATGCATAAGAAAATAAAAATGAAGGAGTATATTACCTTTTCTTTATTTTCTCATAATTATCCAGCAACACCAGGATTGGGAATCCAAGATCCTTTTGCTAGGCCAATGTTTAGTATCACTGCTTTTTTTTTTTATTTTAGTTCAAATTTTGAGTTTCTGGGGTTTTATCTAAGAGAATAATTAGTGGTAGACATAATAAAATGCAAGATTTCATACTTAGATTGCTACTCTCCTTTAAAAGAAATACCATCTGATTGAAACAAGGGATAATTTAGCATTGCTTTGATTAAAAATAAGATACAGTGGCTGTATGGTAATAAGTAAATAATTGTGGCCCTGGTTCTGGAAAACACTTAAGAACATGCTTAAATCCATCACTTCAGGACATCACTTAAGCCTGTTTAACTTTTTATTCAAGTGCTTAAGATCCATTGACTTAAATTCACATGCTTAAAGTTGTCCTAAATAGAGAAGCTTTCCAGTACGACAGGTTCAGAGTAGCAGCCATGTTAGTCTGTATCCTCAAAAAGAAAAGGAGTACTTGTGGCACCTTAGAGACTAACAAATTTATTTGAGCATAAGCTTTTGTGATCTAGTTTAGCTCACGAAAGCTTATGCTCAAATAAATTTGTTAGTCTCTAAGGTGCCACAAGTACTCCTTTTCTTTTTCCTGTATGAGAGACTGTACTAAGATGTATGTAAGGTAACACGAAGTCTTTAGTAAACTGTAATTTCCTTTTCAGCTTTGCATATTACAGATATATCCAAAGGCTCAGTCCTTCATGCTTGTGCATATAATCTGCCTTTGACTTGACTGGGAGTTTTGTTACATTCAGAATGCAGAATCAAGATCATAGTCAGTATTGTGTTAGAAGCTAGCAAAGCCCATTTCATAAATTCTGGTCTGCACTTTGGCACTGTTGAAGCTATGAGAAATCGAGTTGTCAGTGTTTGCACAGTCTTAAAAAGGGGAACCTATGGAAAGGCCCAGATTCTGCATTGAGATTCACACGTGCATTTTCAGTTGATTTCAGTAACAGATGTAGGTGCAAATCTGAGGGCAGAATTCAGCCCATATTGATTATTAAATCAGACCTCCCAGTGGTTCTCAGCACAACTTTCATCTTATTTGTTCCTTAGGGGTTGTTTTTCTTTTTGCTTTATTAGGATTAAAATAATAATGTTCAGTGATTCATTTGATATTGTGTTTATCTGAAAAATAAAAGCCCCAACCTCTTTGTATCATTTAGAACTGTACAGAAAAATAATGAATGAACAGTGGAAATAATTGTGCATTCTCAGGGGATGTCCAGGATGACTTAATTGTTCTTTTTCATTTCTAATTTCTATGATTTTGTTAAAACAAAATGAACACTTTCCGCTTTTGTCTTTGTGTTCGTCATCTGTTAAAGTCCCAATCAAAATAGCCAGCAAGCAATCTGAACACTGCTGTATCAAAATTTGGTTTTTATTTCAGTTGCTGTTCCTTTTAATATACTGTTGTATTTCTTTATTCTATTTGTATGTATTAATTATAACTATAGTATTCACTGAGATGTTAAAACGGAAGATTGCAATATATATTTGCATTAAGAAAAGGTAAAACAAATCCCTTTTTAAAGAGAGTGAAAATAAGCATGGACCTCCTAGCCAGACAAAATTATCAAACTTTGGTGTCTAAAGTCAAGTACCTAAATCCATATTTAGGCATCTGAGTCAATGATCTGATCTTCAGCAGTGCTGAGCGCCCACAACTTCCATTGATTTCAATGGGAACCTTGGTGCTTAGCACATCGGAACATTAGGTCATTGATTCAGGTGTCTAAACAGGGATGTAATTGCCTAATTTTAGGCATCCACATTTGAAAATGTTAATGGTAATAATTATTTATTGTTCTAGGTAAGATGAAAGAATAGACATTATCCAGTCTATTTTGTAGTGTGTCTTTCTATCTTTCAGCTGCATTTTCCAGTTATCTTCTAGTTTCATATTGAGCACATCCTGAGACAGAAAGAAAAATGCAAAAGATTTCCAGATTGCTGGTAAAATAAAAGAATGGAGATGAGGAATAGATATATTTACTTAATATTTATTCTTTTCTTTCCAGCTCCAAGTACAGCCCAATATGGGATTACCGGTGGTGCTGAAGTTCTGTTCTCCTGCTGGTACCTTGTGTTGACACTATCCTCTTTCACCAGCATATTCTACCTGAAGAACATCATTCTACAATAAATATAAAGAACCATGAAAGGCTTTTAAGGATTCTCTGAAAGTGCTGATGACTGGAGCCAATCTGGTACAGTTTGTTAAAAGCAGCGTGGGATATAATCAGCAGTGCTTACATGGGGATGATCGCCTTCTGTAGAATTGCTCATTATGTAAATACTTTAATTCTACTCCTTTTTTTGATTAGCTGCATTACCTTGTGAAGCAGTACACATTGTCCTTTTTTAAGACGTGAAAGCTCTGAAATTACTTTTAGAGGATATTAATTGTGATTTCATGTTTGTAATCTACAAGTTTTCAAAAGCATTCAGTCATGGTCTGCTGGGTTGCAGACTGTAGTTTACAAAAAAAATATTGCAGTGAAAATGTGATTCTTAAGGCTGCAATACAAGTATTCAGTTCCCTCTTTAAATACGATTCTATCCACAATTATTCAGAAGCATTTTTATTTTAAGAAATCAAATAATATTGCCTTCAAAACATTTCTTCAAAATATAACAGATATCTAGATTTTCTTCTAGCATGATATTCAGGTTTCAAGAATGAGCCTTGTAATAAGACTGCATAAAGCAGTTCCTGCTTCCCCACCCCCCTGTAAATTCAGCATGGGTGTGCCTTCATAAAATATTACTTTTCTTTTCCTCTCCAACATTCTGGAATGTGTATTGGTAATGACAACCTTGTAAATTCAAGCGTACCTAATCTCCAGTTGAGGACAAAGATGCTATTGGCTGAAAAGAATACCGTTCTCTTCCACCTCCAGTGCGGTAATGGAACTGCTCCAAACTCTGCCCACAAAAACTAGATTACTTTTTTTTAACCAGTCAATCAAGAATAGCACAGGTATATTTCCCTTATTTTTTCCCTCTAGTGGTAGTTTAATCTGTAGATTTTGTTTGTAAAACAAGTTTTCCCGGTATAAAATACAGCACAACTCTGTTAAGAGACTTCTTCTGAATGTAGCACTTATCCCTTTCACTGCTCTAAGTCAGAACTCTTAAAAGGCTGTATATGTGAGATCGTGACAGTCCCTTTTTTATTATTGGCCAATACTACATGAATTGATATTCTTGTACTGGAGTTGTACTGATCAGACTAACTTAGCAATGATACTTTCATGCAAATGTTTTTAAATCTCAGATAGCTGAGAACATAGGAAGCATTGAACATACATTTAATATAGATATATTTAAAAACAAGTGGCTCCAATAACTATATTTTGGTCCACCTAGCAAAGGCCGACACATTGCACACTGCATAGTTTCCAGAATTTCATTAATGCACAGCTAAGATTGTATGAATATCTTACCATAACAATTAATTTCACCTTTCATAAATGACCCTTGCAATCCCCACATATTGCATTGAGTTCAAGAGAAGTTTTGCCTGAGTAACAGATTAGATCCTAAAATAGCAAATTTTATTTCTATGACTATAATAGAGTTGTTTTTTAAAACAGCCTCTAATTTTGCTCCCAATTTATTGAACAATCATGCTGTAAATTAATTGTGAGCACTCAGCTGCACTTGCAAAAAAACTAGAGGCTGAAGCAGCGTCCCTTTAAAAATTTGACTCATTATGAAAGTTGACCATAGATGGTCCAGTCCATCACCCATTGTAGTCAGTACAAAGATACCACCAGTTTCAATGGAATTGGATTGGGCCCATACAGAAAGAGCTACTGGTGATTAGAATTTCTAATTAAAACATTAATTACAATATAAAATTATCCGGTCACTTGTTCAGTATATAAAACCACAGTAAATAATAAAAAGACTGTTGCCATGTGAAAGTTGGAGTTCTTTATATCAAAAGAAGATTGTCACTGAACACCATATTGCTAATTTGGCGACATTTTAGTATCACTGCCACAGAAATTTCACTGAGACATGCTCCTACTCAGTCATTTTTTGCTACTGTGTTAAGCTCTGTAACTAGCTAGCTGGGTACTGTACATATTCAGCACTTTCAAGTTCATTTTGCAAATATCCTATTTTTTAAAACTCAAATTAGGGATTTCTTTAGTACCTTGATCAACTGCCCCATTACTAATATATAAACAAAATATGCAGCAAATATGTTGTAATTATTAAATGACGTTTAGATAAGGAGCATAAAAAGAATACACTGACTCCGTAACAGGGCAATAAAATGTATTGAATCACGCTGTTTGTATTCAGTAATGGAGTAGAATATTTCTATTATTCTCTTAAGCTTGTGCGCTAAGCAGGTTCTATTTTCATAAATATGGTGTTTTTTTAAAAACCTCAAATAACATGATGAAATTTTATTAGTTGGGGAAGCAGTGTATAAAACAGTACGACCCATATTGTACACTGTCCTAAGATTCTGCTCACTCTTGTATTGCAGCTTTAAAGTGCTAAGCTCTAGAATCCATTCAACAGGAAAAAATGGTGCTGCAGAAAGTATTACATGTCAGTTACCGTTTTATGAAGACAGAAACAGATCAAGGAGATGTATAACTCATATGCCTCTTCTCACATGAATTAGGAATTGTTTCTATACTGTAGCTGGACCAAATTCTATATTTAGGCTAATTGTTTTTTGCCATGATTACTGACACATGGAATGTGAGGATTCTGGCAGCAGACTAGAGTATGGAAACATTTTTATTAGATATGAAAAAATGAAGTATTTACTTTTTTGCATCATGAGAATATTCTTGCCAATAAAGCCACTGGAAAACATAGGCCAAATTTTCAACCCAGCCTCTGAATTTGCACTTGCCATTTTTGTGAGACAGTTTGTAGCATGCAAAAATCCATGTTTCTAGGCACAACATTTGCTTCTGCAAATTAGGTACCTAAACATCTATCAACTCTGCATGTTCAAAAGTGATAGTTTGGGTGTGCAAATTTAAGAGACCAATTCTACACATAATTACTGGGGCCACTCACATTAACACTATGTTGGTCATTAAGTATTTGTAGGATTGGTCTCTCACAGGGTGTTCATGAACACCTGACCATCTAAGGCCCCAACTGTGCAAAGGATTATGCATATGCGTAACTTCATGCACTGAGTAGTCCCAGAGAAACTCCTCACAGTACATAAAGTTAAGCAAATTCTGAAGTTTTTGCAGGGTTGGGGCCCAACTCAATATTGGTCAAATAAAGTTACTTGCATTTTAGGTTAATCTGTTCCATATAATAACCTGATAATTGTACAGTTTGGGACTTATTGGGACATTCTTTCAACATGGACTGTGCAGACTGTTGAAAATTAAATACAGTAGCATTTTACAAAATTGATCTTTTAATCTCTGGCAAATATTTACTTTCTAGCTGATACTTTCATGATATAGTCTATGTTCATCCAGTTGATACCCCTTACAGTTCAGATTTTTTAATCAATTATTATTATATTTATCCCAACCATGAAAAAATATAGAAAATAAATGGATTTGCTCCAAGCAGTACAACATTTCTTATGCTAAAACTGTGGTCCCGCACTTGAATTACTAAAGTTTGTAATTCCATAAGTTCCTGAATGTGCAATAACTCAGGTCTATTAACTACCATTGCATTGATGACATATGTGGGCAATGGTGCTGTAATTATAGTGTTGTTGACCATGATTCTTTACTAATATTGAATTTAAGGACATCTCAGAATTTCTAATACAAACGCAGTTTCAAGGGTTTATAACTTGGCAGGAAAATATATTCTTCATAACTAGACAGCTTTTTTAACTTTTCTATATATATTTAGAAAATATGCTGTTTCTAAGAGACAGGAGTATTGAAGACATTACCAGTGAAAGCTGCTCTTTTGCACATTTTCAGAGTTAGCACTCTAGCAAAATAATGATAAACGTTATGCCTACCAAAATATCTGCTTACCCCACATAACTGTGTATTAAAGAATGTGTATACCAAAATATGTATTTACCTGGAAAAACAATATGCCTTAAAGTCTAAATATGCATTTACTTCTAAGACTGGATCTTGCTCTTCCAGTTTGGAGGTAAATAATCCATATTTCACAATCTGCCATGGAAGATTTTGTTTCTTAAAAAACAAACATGATCAGTTCTTTTTTTAAAAGTATGAAATAATTTTAAAGTTCTTGTACAAACTAACATATGTGAGGAAAGGAAAAGTTAGGATGAAACTCTGTCCTGACACTCTGACCTGAATTGCAGACAAATCAACTTGTTCTCAGCAATTTTTGCCCTGAGAAAACGACAAGGAGTTTGGTGGTTGCCACAGAAACTTGTACATTTGCAAGTAGATATTACAGAATTGCCTGTACTTACTAAAGGAAATGCTGTGAATAGGTGGTAGGGTACATTAATGCAAGGGCATATGTAAAGATTTTTATAGGTATCACTGAATGCTCATTTTGAATTTTTCTTCTCTCTCTCCCTCTCACAGGAGCCCCCTCCAGCTGGCCCTATTTCCCTGTCTTTAACACAACACAATAACATTTCTTCCACCTCCCAAGCCTTCTGGGATAGAGTACCTCCTATTCTCTTCCTGCCTTCTTGCTCAGCTCCATTCCCTACTCTCTCACATACACACTGATCACTTCCTTCTGATTGCTGGCCTGAGAGTTGGGTCAAGAAAAAATAGCTGGGAACACAAATTATTCCAGGAGTTTCTGACAGTTGTGAGGAAAGACAGTCATATCAGGAGTGCAGCCAGGCAGAAGGAAGGTGTCTGGCTTTAGGGAGATAAGGCAGGACTATACTTACTGTATGCAGAAGTCCCAGCTGGCCCTATTTCCCAGCTTCTGGAAGCCTTCACTCATTCACAGCATTGTACCACCATTAACAATGGCTTTCCAAAATCCTTAGGGCCACATGCAGCTGACGCTGGCCTAAGTGCATGAATATGTGAGAGCAGAATTTAAACTTTAGAAAACACTTTGTCCTGAAACCCTTAGAGAACTGACTAATTAACTCATCATATTGTTGTACCTAGTACTGAGCCTACTGTAGCAATTATAACGGTCTCAGAACAGGGCACAGTGTTAAATACAGTACTACATTTCCTAAAGACCTATGCAGCAAAAAGCACCGGCTTGGCTGCTGACCTAAAGACGCTCTACATGCCTCATTAAAGTTGCTTTCTGTTCTGAGGGTTCTGTTCTGTTCTGTTCTCCCAGGTAACAGCCTCATGATGCTAATATGCAAACAGCTGACTTAGCCCTTCTATCTCCATTCATGTGGCATTCAGAGGTGTTGAAAATGTACTGCTCATGCTCAGTGCACCCTCAGATGTCCTTATGTCAGGTGGACATTCCCTTTGTTGATAGACATTGAGCCTGCTGGGGAAGATCTGTAGAGAGGAAGTGTGGTCTAATAACAGTAGATCAACATGACTGAATTCTGACAACAGGAGTGAGCACATTGCCTAAAGATTACTCCTTTCCCCCATAATAAAACAGTGCCTGGGAGGGAGGGATGACAGGACATCCCAAACTATACCTCACCAGCATCTGGGGTGGGGGGAGTTATAGCTCATGTTATAAAGAGAAATATTTTTAATTAGTCAAAAAAATGGTTCTTAGGCCAGAGCTGGCTTCTCTTAGTCTTTTGTGAGGCTGTACAATGCTCTAGGATGGCTGTAATTTCCTCAGACCGTGTGCCTTAGCTGGAGGTGGATAGATGGATTATTGCTGGTGGAGAATTGTGCAACTGTTCCCACCTCCAAGCTACATAACTATCCCTGAGCTTTTTAGTTTATGCCAGTTTTGCCCTCTGCACAGCACAATTTATCTTCTGAATAGGTATACTTGAGATCTCCTGATCCAGAGCCAGTATAACCTTAACTTTTCTGGCTGTGCCAAAATTTATGTCACATTTTTTGTTCAGCTAGGGAGGGTAGAAGTTGTGAAGTGAAGACTTCAGTTTCAGTTTGACTCATCTTAACTATGTTCATTACACATGAATTGAAACATTAAATGCACTTAAAATGGGTTGGGTCTGCTAACAGTTCAATCATATCTTGCTTTTCTCTATTGAATATTTAGAGGAAGGGGAGCAATTTTAGTCTATCTTCAGAATGGACTCTTACATTATAACTGAAAATAGCCAAGTAAAAAACAACTGTCATAAGGATAACAGGAAAATGCTGAAGGGATTCCAAATGAGATCCATGTTCTGTCCAATACCTGACTCTGGTTCTCAAAATTAATATAAGTTTGGGTGTAGGAGATTTCCCCAGGTCACCATCACCGCTGAGCACTAATTACTATATGCATATTTATTCTTATCCTAACAAGTCGACTTTCTGTTAACCGTATGCCTAATTTCTAGAGTTTGAAGGCTTTGTGAACTTTGTGAACTTCTGCTCTAAAATTTATATATCAACATATTCATTTTACACTTCTGATAAACCAGAGATGAATCACAGCTAAACTCTAGATGCCCTAAATTGGATTTAAAAATATATTTGAAGCTCAGCTCTCCTATGTTTTGGTCTGACCACATATAAACCTGTATTTTAAAACAAGATTTGGGGCCAGATTCTCAGCCCTCCTATGACTATTTTATACCTCTCCAATGGCACAAAGAAACCGTAAAGCTGTTGGATCCAGCCCTTTGAGGATTCCCATTGGAAGGGGAATTGCTGAGTGACATAGTATACTTTTGAGCAGCTCTGCACCATCCACTATCCCATCCCTGGTACAGGAGCATTCTGATACCCCAGCAGTCCTTGGCTGCTCAAATGGCCTGTTGGGGACTGCTCTAACTTATGCCAGGAGCCATCACCATGATTGGGTAAATGTAAAGGTGACATAAGTTCACCTTTCACTTTGATCTTGCTCTGAGCACAGCTCTGCCCAACCAGAGAATTTGGCCCTTAATCTTGAAGAACTTTAAATAGAAATGTAAACAAAAATGAAAAATAATGAGGGGACTGTAATTCTACTTGCAATCAATGTTCATCTATTCACTTTTTTTTTATTCACCTTCTTTGGGAACTATTAAACCTGGTAAAGCTGAAACCACCCGAAGTCAAATAGATTACATTTCTGCAGCAAAACACAGAATTTAAAGACAGGAAAGAAGACAATATTGTAAAGTTAATGCCAATAAGACCACATGAATCTCCCCCGAAATGTTTTAAATATGTGAATATTCGTTATCCTGTCACTGCTTTTTGCAGACTGCCAGCTGAATAAAGGCCTGTAATGATGTATACATTATATTCAGCGTCCAGAGGGCTAAGCAGTCTGTTTTCCCCAATGAACATCTATCCTCTTTATTAATTTCCAACCAAAAGCAAAATACAATTTACCCATTACAAGATGTGAAATATGTACAATAACATAAGCTTTCCACTTAACAAACCCATTACAGTCATAAGTGCACAGCTCCCATTAACCTTAAAGGCATCTACTTAAATGCGACTCTGAAGTGAGAATAAACTGTAGGGACTTTAGATAACACTGATCTTGCTTTTTTGTATATTTCCAATTGTGGAAAGAGGGGACCCATCCCTTTTCCAGTTTTGTGATTATGTCTTGCCCCTCCTCCCCCAGTATAAAAAGCACCCTTTTCTCATCTTCTGGAAGATTAATTTAATTTCCAAGATACTAGTCATTTAGATGTGCTTAACATTTTTGAGGTATCACTTGAGGTAGTGATACTTCATCAACTAAATACAAATGAGAGAGGTAAAACATTCCGGAAAGCTACAGTAAAAGTTGGCCAGTCTGCTTCCACTTAATGCTAATGAGACAGTTTCTTGTAAAAATTCCAACTTGATAGAAACTACAGGAGGTAGCATGGTTCATTAGGCTACAAAAGCTTTAAAATGTTAAAAGGACTGTTTTTCCTCCCTCATTTCAAGTGATTTGCTAAAAGCACTGGGATGTTCCACTATGGAACTTTGAATTCACTCTTCCCTTCATTAATTTTGATCTTTTTACATTTAGAAAAAAGTTAACTTTAGGGTAAGCCACTGTAAATTCCCTTCCCCCCAATGACTGGAAATGTCTTTAAAACTGAAGAGACTATGAGTTTAGTACAGTAAAGCAACAGGACTTATTTTCCAATATATTCTGCCTATAAATGAAGATAATGTGATAAAAATTAAAGAATGTAAATTGCATTTGAACATGTTTAAATTATCTTTAACCACACTGTATAAATCTGTTGGGTCTTTTTACCCATTTGCTCATAGGAGTAGAAAAACAAACTGGATTATGCTAGTTCTATGACCTGACATCCTGCCTAAAACACACTTGAGCAGTGACCTAAGGAAAATGTGGTCAATGGCTCTTCTATAGATACTCCTTTAGAAAGCGATGCCTTTGATTTTAAGCTGCTTTAGCTGGTGTCTGTCAAAAATTCTCTCATTGCTTTCAGTGATCTGGAAAATAAGCTTGAAAGCCAGCCATGTGGAGTTTAGGATAATTTAAAATAATAAAAAAAATTACACGGCATAGTTCACACATTCTTCTGAAGTTTTATTCTGAGACATTTCCATAAATAGTATCTTATGCCACAGTTAATCAAGCAGACATGGTTAAACCACAGGTGAGCAAAAAGCTTGATTATTATTTTTAAGATTTAATGAACCCATCCTATAGGCATGAAAGCAGGAGAATCCCAGAGAAGCTTTTTTATCCATAAAGCGTTGTTTAGCTGTAAATCAGTGTCGTGGTGTTGTTACAAGTATTCAAGTCTTTGTGGTGATAAAGCAGGTCGGAAAATGTTAATGAAGGCACAATTTTGGCAAAAAATTAGAACTGAATTTTTTCACGGTTCCCCACCCCCACCCCCCTTGTTTTCTGACCAATTCTATTGGTGACAACATACATAGAGAGCCAAATCCAGTTCACCTGACTCACTCATGGCCTGTGCTGGCTCCCATTGAAGTCAATGCAGGTTTGGCATTGATTTTAATGGGAGAGAGATTAGGTCCTGACTAACCTCAATGAATCAGGTTCCATTCATGGGAGGAGGGTTTGGCCTACACTGTTAATATCCTCAGGTGCCCCTATTAGAGGTGAAAAATATGTGTCACCGTTTCCAAAGTTGGGTATCAAAAATTAGGCACCTGAATAAAAATATTCTGATTTTTTTTTCCTGAGGTGCTATGTGTGCTCTCAATTGATTTTGAAAACAGCAAGAATCTTGAGTGCTTAGCATCTCTGATCATCAGGGAGTGTGTTCAGAGACCTACATATGGACTTAGATTTTTAACGTTAGGCACCCAAGTTTGCAAGTTGCACCCATAATATTTTTAATCAACAAGTAGCAAGCTGCTCTGGTGCAGTTCTTTATTCAAGTCATGCGGGGGGGTTACACATTAATTTCATTACAAAGCTGCTAAGCTAAGCTTCTATGTTCTGAATTGTTGTTAGGAGATAGTACAGTGGGGTACAAGACAATCTCTCCTGACAAGAGCAGAAGGTTGGGAGCACGGACCCTCCTGGGTTCCATTCTAAGCTATACTTCCCTCCCAGATATGTTGTGAGACTTAATTAAATAGGAGCTCCTCCTAAGATGTGCTGTGGACCCACAATTGCCAGGGAAATTCAGTGAGAGCTGTGCATACTCAATACCTTTCAGTCTCAAGTCCTTAATGTCTGGAAAGTCCTTTGAGGTCCTGGGATGAAAGACGCTATAAGTGCATATTATTCTTATGTAGTCTGTGCTTTCAGTAAGAGGTGTGGAGTTAAAATACTATCTTTTATGTTATTTATATTCATACAACATGGAGGAGATATTTGATTACAGGTTTGCCTTCCCTGTAGATGATTTACTTAGTGGACCAGTTCCAGAGCATTTACAGTATAGTTATTTTTGACATTGCAGTTTTCATTTTTCATTTTGACATTGCAGTTTTCATTTCATTGTGTTAAACACCATCTTGTATGTGAATATAATGTAAAAGGGTACATATTAAAAATTAATTTCAAAAGTTAATTACCCTTAGTAACTCAGCTTCCTAGAACAGTTGTGAGCTACATCAGATTTAACATCCGCTCCTTTTAAATTGAGATTGTTAGTAATGTTAGTCAAGAGGCATTGATGAGCACTTCTGCCTTCAAGATATTTCTCTCAGTAAGTTTGCAGACAAGATACTCAGTTCTTCTGAAATAAAAAGTTCAGCTAAGGGCTTTGACCTTATATCTGAGTACAGAATTAAACACTCTGAGAAAGGTTAATGCACAGATTGAGAGAGTTGAGAATTATACCCCAAAATACTTAAAGAAATAATTTTAAAATGTAAAGATCACTGATCATATATTTTTTGCAAAAGGTACCTGTTCCTATGCTGTCATCTAATCTTTAGGGACTAGATTTAATGCGAAGATTTACATTGACATTCGTGAAAGGAGGATTAGGCCCTAGAAGCATGTGGTATAGGAAAGCATGGAGATGATTTTCCATTAGACAAATACACTTTTTTTTTCTTTTGTAGTTGAATATGGATCCCATGAAAGTGACTAATGGCACCAACTAGAGTTCAGGCATAGCATAGGCAGGCATTGTACAACCTTCCCTACATAGCACTGATAATACACTTCAGTCCTGGCCAGACCTTACTGTTATTTATTTGGTCCTGTCCTCTCAAGACAGCTATACTAAATTTCATGGACCGTACTACACTATAGAGGAACTAGGGTGAAATTACCAAACTCACTGGTATTTGTGATTGAAAAGGAATTTACACCCAGAACACCAGAGATGAAAGGCAGGTGTATTCATCCATTGTGCCACCTAGTTTTGGTTTATTAGCAGTTTAACAGAAACAGTCTAATCATAGAATTATAGAATATCAGGGTTGGAAGGGACCTCAGGAGGTCATCTAGTCCAACCCCTTGCTCAAAGCAGGACCAATCCCCAACTAAATCATCCAAGCCAGTGCAAGTCTTTGTGCAAGCTTTCCCTGCCATTTTCTTTATTTTCCTCCCAAACTAAGACCAAGGAAAGGGGTATACAGGATTTTCCTTTGAAATCTTTAATCCTGTATTTATTTTTCAGGTGGCTTGCAATTAAAAACTGCAATTGTTCTTTTGTTTCCTTATCTAGCTGAGAGTGAAAGAAACTACTTCAGCACTGCTTTGAAATGTATCACTGTTACCCCCAAGCCATTTCTGGGAAAATACCCACTGCAGTGGCATAACCTCTGTCATAACCAGTGAGAAGAGGAAACTACATCATTGTATTTAAAAAGAGAAAAGCTTCTCTTCTCCTTTCCTTCTTTCATCCTCACACACACAAATCAGACCACCATTATGCACTACTGGACCAATTCCCAAATAGCATTGCAAAAGTTAGTTGTCTAGGCTATTACTCACCAATTTATTTGAGCATAAGCTTTCGTGAGCTACCGCTCACTTCATCGGATGCACTGATGTAGCTCACGAAAGCTTATGCTCAAATAAATTGGTTAGTCGCTAAGGTGCCACAAGTACTCCTTTTCTTTTTGCGAATACAGACTAACACGGCTGCTACTCTGAAACCTAGGCTATTACTATAGGCCATGTAATCAATAGTTTAATAATTCACTTGTCTTAACTTAAAGACACTTGCTTATATTTAATATTCCCACTGTTAACAGACCATATGACTAATGAAAAGTTTTGAAAGTTCTAACTTAAATGTACTGTTTTGGGGGCAAAACACCTTCCCACATTCCACAGACGCGGAAGGCCCTAAACTGAAACGCATGACCACAATTCCATTGCACAGAGCAGGCAGCAAATAGGCCAGGGAAATGCTTTATCCTTTGCACTACACAGAGCACTGGCTGCAGCCAGAGGACCACTCGCTGAAGGGGGGCACAGCAGCAGATACTATAGCCCAGAGGCTCTGTTAGCAGCTGCACTAGAACTCCTGGCTCCTGGCACAAGGGGTGGAGAATTCCATCTTAGCTCCCAACCCAAGGAGAGACTCCCCTGCTTAAAGCCAGTTTAAACAAGGACCCAGGATTGGGCCCTTGCACGGTTTTCAGGCCCATTTCTCTCATACAGAGTTCGCAGTCTCTGGTCTTCACAATCCTTGAAACAGATTCTAAGGGCAGAATGTCTAGAAGGAATAAGCGGGGGTAGGGTGACCAGATGTCCCGATTTTATAGGGATAGTTCCGATATTTTTTTCTTAAATAGGCATCTATTACCCCCCATTCCCATCCCAATTTTTCACACTTGCTATCTTGTCACCCTAGTTGGGGGGGGAGGAGGGAATATACAGACTAATGCAAAAAACAAACCTTGTGTCAGTGAGAAATGGCATTTGTGTGTAATTATCAAATTATCAAAATAATTCCAGACTCAGCTTACTGTCTGGAATTCACACTTGATTTAATGTGATGACAAATATAAAACATGTTTATTTAATCTGTTTTGCATTCTATTTGTGATGAGTAAAATGAGAATATTTTCTTTTTGATGTTGAGAGAAGTCTTACTGAGATTGCTGTTAGTGGGTCTAAGGGCTCAATTCTGATCTCCTTACTTCATTTGAGTTGTACCTAGCTCCATGAGAAGCCCCATTGTTCTCAATGAGGCTACTCAAGTAAGATCCACTCACTGTAAGGGTGGCACGCAGAATTTTTCTGCACAAAAAAATCTTTTTTGCACAAAAAAATCTTCTTTGCAACACTTGTTTGGATTTAAACCAATTCATTTTAGTCTATGACTGGGGACCAAATAATGAGACTGGAAAATACCCAAGCCTCAAACTAGGCTAGGCTAGCCAGTGACACAAACGTAGCAACCCCCCGTCCTCCCTAAGTAAGAGAGCTCTGAGGGGAAAAGGCTGTTGCCTGCTAGTGAGAGGGGCTGCTAAGGCCAGCTCTGATGCAGCATCGCTCATCCCTATGCCAGGTTTTTCCTGTGTGTTTCCTCCTCTTTCCAGGACATGAGGCCACTTGCAGTGGTGTGGGGCACTGAGGTTTATATGCTGGAAACACATTTTGTGTGGCATTGCAGGCTGGAAGTAGGTCTCAGGGGCTTTCTTTGGTTTGTCTCCTGATTTTTGAACTCTTCACTCTGGCAATACTTGTTCCATTTGCACATCAGACTACCACATGACGGCTCTGGGCCCATCCTGGGCGCCCCCTCCTGGGGCTCCTCTTGTCGTGCACCGCTGTCACTTGCAAATTTATTTCACCTTGTTATCCATTTTCCGACTGCTCTCTGGTCTTAAAAAAGTGCTTCCCTGCCCAGGATTTGATGACACGTATATAAATAATACATGCAAATATACTTAAACAAGATATCGCAGGTCTACATTTATTTGCAGTTAAAAATAATAATATTTAATAATATTAAAAATAAAAATAGCCACAAACAGTATCACTACTGTAAACTGTAGTGGTTTTGAATCATTACTGTAGAATGCTGCAGTTAATAAGGGTAAATTAGCTGTTCCATCCCTAATATATTTAAATAAGCTCTCTCAGCCCTTAAATATGGTTTTGTTTTCCAAACTATGTATAATTTAGTGGGATTGCTTTAGATTAGGGAAAACAGGAAAGCAAGCAAGCGAGTGTATCATCCATAATATCCATCCTACATATTCTCCTGTTCCTTTGCAGACAGACAGAGGTTTAACAGGAAAAGAGAATCATAGCTATGTACTTCCAAGTTAGGAGCTAATGAATTTCCATCATCAGGTCATGACAATCTTGGCATTTTTGAGATCACTTGAAGCCCTGAATTATTCCACACCCACCTGGACCCACTTTCAGATAGATTTAACCTGTCCAAGGGACAAAATCTGTTCTCGGATTGGTCTCAGGGCAAATTGCTCATGCTTAAATAAGGGTGGAATTTGGCCCAAGACAGTAAGATCTCATGGTTGTCTTATCCTATATAACTATCTTTCCCAACTGATCCCCTCCTTCCCTTGCTCCACTTCAACCCCACCATGTGTTTGTTACAACACCTCTTAACTTACACACACACAACCTGGCTAGTCATTTGTGTCCCATCTACACAAATATGCTCTTTATTTGGGAAACACTGGTGCAGTTATTCAGAATCTGATGCTTCTTCTTCTTTCTTAAATGCTTTGATCAGCAGTGAAATAGCTAACCATGTTGACATTGAAAGTAACATCACTGGTGTCTTAGATAGTATCCATTGAAATGAATATGGCAGTGCAATCCTCAAAACTCTTGTTTCAAGCTTAGGCAGACTTCTGCACATAGGTTGCACTTTCTTTATGTTTTAGTTTCAAAGATTTTCTTTGAGAATGTAACACCTAGAGACTTACATTTTTTTTGAAAATCAAAGCTCAGACTCTGTAGAACTATTGAGGAGTCTGTCTGGGCTAGTTCCACAGAGGGACACCCCCTCCCCCATAAGGATATTCCGATGTCCCCGTATCCAGGTTGGTTTATAGCAACTAAGAGTCCAAAATCTCTTCTGTCTCTGAAAGCTGTGGTGCAAGTTGCTAGAGCATATTGCAGTTAGAGTTGTGGCTGAACTGAGAGGGTGGATCTCAAACCACCAAGTCTTCCATCTCCAAACTTGATGGGTCCAGCCAGTCTTTATAATAGGCCAAATCAGAACACAGAATCTGAACACGCCTGCACTGTGGGAAAGCTTGGATCAGGATCTGAATGCCACTGCTCAGGTTCATCTATAGTTCCAGTGCCACACAAATTGTAGCTTCCCCTCAAAAGACCGAAAGGGCTCACCTCCTGAATACTCCCACTGAGCCAGAGAGCAGATATCCTGCAATGGCTCCTCATCACTGGTTCTCAGGAGTGGCAGTAGTTCTTGCTGAACTACAATATATATATAATATGCTACTGAGTTGTGTGGGGGTGTGTATAAAAACCCATACGCACCTCATCCGCTGCTGCTGGCATAAACTATATGCCGCTTGCATCCTAATTCTGCAATCCTTATTCATGCCAAGTTATACTTATTCACAAAGGGAGTCCAGCAGAACCCAATGAGAATATGTGTGTAAGTTACTACTCACTGTGAATAAGGGTTACAGTGTCTGGTCTTTCAAAATGTAAACACTTGATTGGCAGTGAAAGCTAAGCAGCCATTCATCTAAGTGCATAAAATGTGTCTGTAAAGATGCACCAATGATACGTGTACATGTGAAATTGCAGATGCAAAACTAGAGGTCATTTTTCCAAATCAGCCCCGTTATATCATGATGTCCTGACCAGAGAGCCTTTGTATTAATAATCTTCCTGCTAATTTGCATTTTCACACACATTTTCTTCCCCTTTCACACTTAGCGATTTGGCTCATTCACCTTTAGCTTTCTGAATAAGACAGCATGCAAAATCCTCTAGAGGATCTATGTCAGTTTCACACTGTATCCTTAAAAAGAACCCTTTTTCCCAGGTTACAGAGTAGCAGCCGTGTTAGTCTGTATTCGCAAAAAAAAAAAGGAGTACTCGTGGCACCTTAGTCTCTAAGGTGCCACGAGTACTCCTTTTTCCCAGGGTACATTCAGTTTTCATGTAACTACAGTATCGCCTATACCTGTTAAGTACAAGGCAAAGTCAATTTGTGAATTTTTTCTAAGTACTTCTTATGGATCTTGACTCTAATGTAGATCCTTAGAAAATTAAACAAAGCCTGTGTTACTCATTTCAGTTTGAATGCTACTCACAAATTAATGGTCCCATTAATTAGACAACTGAAACTGCAAAAAGGAAGAAAAAAAAAAGAGTGCATGGTGTTTTTCATTTGAAGGTACCATGCTCTAAAAGATGTTAAACAGTTGAGCCAGATTTTAACAAATGCTAAGAGAGGTTTTAATTGGGGCTGACACGTGAACTGAGCAATCTTACAGTACATTATATATATGAAGGGTTGTTTTAACTAAAACCTAGAATTATTATGTGTAATTAATGTTATAAATGAACAGATATGAATGGCATCTTTTTGGTGCCAAGTGAATACTAATGCACACTTTATTCTCAGCAGGTTCCCTATGCGCTCTCACTGCAGCTTGCTAACTAGGTAATGTTTCACAATAGTAACCTGTTTGGCATCAGATCAGTAAACAAAAGGCACAAGGATAATGTGTTTGCTCTTTCTCCACAAAGACACGGGATAATTTACCTTTCCATTTAATTTACTGTCTGGATCTATCTGTCTTTTGTATTCTGTGTAGCCCTTAAGAATATACCGTAAGTGTCTCCTGAAGTATCAGACCTAATTGAAAAATGCAGTTCAGGTACAACTTGATAGATGAGAATGATTCACAAGTTCCAAAATAGAATCAGCCAATTTTTAAAAGATCATATTCTTTGTTAATTAGGGGGGAAAGAGATTAGCTTATAGAGAGAAAATCATTTGGCATACCTGAGGATATGAGACTACAATATATTCCTGGAACTGCAGCATAGATACATTACAGAGCAGACAGAATGGGGTTACTTGAAATTATTGCTATGACCTATACCTTTAAACATCCTTAGGGGGAAAAAAACATCAAAAGACCTGCACATGTCTACTAATCATTTCAGGGTGGGGGGGGAAGAAGTCTGTTCTTTATAGGAACCTACCTCTGTGATTTGTTTTGTTCAAAGAATAGATTTTGCATTTCCATATGCATGTCAAGGCTGACATTAAATATTAAAGCAAGATATTAAAATTTCAAAGAATCTGAATTAAACCAAAAGTATTCAAAAATAAGTGTTCCTGAATATTTAATATTAAGGATTTCATAATTAGTTCCAGAAAACTCTCAAGCTAAAAAAAGAGGGATTTTTTTAAATACTGGTCACAGTCATGATCTTTGGATTGATGTGGCGTGTGTGCTACACCACTGAGAAGGGCACCTCCTCTGCTTGTTGTCCTTCTCGTTATTTGTCCAATGAGGGAGTCAACTTAATGATATTCTACAAATAATTGCTATTATGTATATCTTTACTGAGTAATTAATAGATATTAGGGCCAAAAGGGACCATTATGATCAGTTAGTCTGACCTCCTGCATAACCCACATCGTAGAATTTCTCCAAGTCCTGCATCATGCGCATGGTTCTGGTTGGGCTTTTAGAAGATAGCCATTGTTCACTGAAGATTTCGAGTGATGGAGAATCCTCCACGTCTCTAGGTAAGTTGTTCCAATGGCTAACTACCCTGACAGTTAAAAATGTGTGCCTTATTTCTAGTTTCCATCTATCTTCAGTTTCCTTCAATTGGTTCCTGTTATTCCTTTGTCTGTTAAATTAAAGAGCCCTCAGCCATCAGAAATTTTTCCCTCATGTAATTACTTACAGACTGTAACAAAGTCACCTCTTAACCTTCTCTTGGATAAACTAAACAGATTGAGTTTCTTTAGTCTCTCACTGTAAGGAAGTTTTCCAGACTTCAAACCATTTTTGTAGCTATCTTCGGAATCCTTTCCAATTTCTCACAGCTTTTTTCAAGTCTGAACAGCGGAATTGGACACACTATTCCAGTAGTGGTCTCACTAATGCTATATACAGTGATAATACCCCCTCCTACATTTGAAATCAATAGGATTATGTACAGGATTAAAGATACATTTGGTTATAACTGTTTACAGGATTGGTCTCTAAAAGAGATATAATTAAGCATATGCCATGGTATAATACCCAGACTTCAGTACCTGAGTAGGTATGTATATTTCTGCAAAAACACAATTATTTCGGTATAACTACATCACTGAAGGTGTGAAAAATTCTGATCTTAGTTACACTGGTGTAACTCCAGAGAAATGCTAAGGAAGTTGGAGCAGTTACTCTAGATTAAATACCAGTGCAAATGAGATTAGAATCTGGCACAGTATAGTATACTGGTGCCGAAACACATGCCAGTCGCCTTAGATAGCCAACTATGTATTTGCAGTCAGCCTTTGCAGTATTCAAAGTATTTCATATCGTAAATAGAATAATGGGAAGTGCAAGGGAGCACTGTGTATACTGCAGTAACCTGATCTATTTATCCAAGGTAAAACTGGTACACTTTGAAGAATCGTCACTATTATGCAGTCATTGGACACCCCATTTCCATTTTGGATCAAAGGCGAGATCCTCAGCAGGTGTAAAGCAACATAATTTCCATTGACGTCACTGAATCAATTCCTGTTTACACCACCTGAGAATCTGGCACATATTTTTGGATAGTGTATTGTTAGTAGTATTTATTTATTATTTGTATTCCAATTGCACCCAAAAACTAATCAGGATCATTGTGCTGATTGCTGTACAAACACGAGGGATGACCCTCCCTGAAGTACCTACTGAAGGTTTTTAGTACCCAGTTATCATTCATTAATACAATCAAAGTAAAATGTTATAAAAGTCCCAAATTTTTAAGTTTCAAGGTTATTAATTTCCTGCAATGTGCTGCTTTGAGACAGCTCCCACAGACATGTGAGATGTGAAGGAATTTGGTTCACCTTTGGATAGATGAAAAAGAGAATGTGTTGGTTGTGTACATCTTCTGCGTCCTTTGATTTTCATCTAGCTTTCTGAGATTATAACATAATTCCATTTTAAGTAAGGTATGAAATGGTGCTGTATAACTCATGCTACCTGGTAGCAGAATATCTTGATTTGTTTGAAGAATACATAAGCCACTAAAATATTGTTATCTATCTTCATTTGTAGAAGGTGCCTAACACTGAGCTGCCTACGTGCCAAAATATGTTATTTTTACAGCATGTCTCTTTTTTTAAACAATATTAAAACCTGGCAGGCACCTAAAGTATATTTCTGCCTCATTTTGTGCAGTGCAGTGATCGTGGGTTAGTTTAATCCTATAGTTAGATAAGGGACTAGGAGTCATAAGACCTGGGTTCTATTTTCATCTCTGCTTCTCTGTGACCTTGGGCAAGTCACTTCATGTCCCTGAGCCTCCAGGTTGGGATCAGTAAAATGGGGCAAATGATACTCATCTCCTTTGTGAAGCTGTTTGAGAGGTAGAGATGAAAAGTGCAATATAAGAACTATTATTACCATTATTTACTCCAGGATGCAGTCAAGAAATGGGAGGAGCTACAGTTGGGATTCAAATGGTTTCCAAAAAAATTTAGCATCAAGCTAAAGAGAGCAAATAAAGCCAGTGACTTACAGCATTTACTATACATAACCAAGTTTCAGAGTAGCAGCTGTGTTAGTCTATATCTGCAAAAAGAACAGGAGTACTTGTGGCACCTTAGAGACTAACCAATTTATTTGAGCATAAGCTTTCGTGGGCTACAGCCCACTTCATCAGATGCCACTGCATGCATCCGATGAAGGGGGCTGTAGCCCACGAAAGCTTATGCTCAAATAAATTTGTTAGTCTCTAAGGTGCCACAAGTACTCCAGTTCTTTATACATAACCAGGAATCCTTCACACAGTATCCTATCCAATAACCTGTTTATAAGCTGGCTGTAACAAGACTGCTATCAGACTAATAAGACTAAGCTACTGTATGTGCATTTTCACCTGTATAACTAACACAATATTATGAACAATACTGTTCTGGGCTGCTTCTTCCTCTTCAATGGAAACAATGCTCTGTATTAAGTCATATTACAAACCTACAACCTGGTACATTTTGAACCACTGCATTGAAGTGCAGTCTTACAGTTTGTGAAGTCATTTACACCCAGGTAAAATGAGTGCAAGGTCAGTGTAAACAGAATGTAATGAATGTGGCATTCTGATTTGCTAGCAGCTTACACTCACTTTGCACAAGATGCAAAGCAATAGAGCAGCAGGCCCTGATAATGGACGGGGGGCGGGAAGCTGCTATGACCCAACAGTACAGATATTTATATAAACATTCACAAATTTCTGTCCAATAAAAGTAAACATTTCCTTTATGTGCACATAAAAACTCATTGCAATAATGTGTGAGACGAAAAGAAAGTCATCAGCCTATAGTCAATGGTGACACAAAGTAATTACAGTACCCTCCTTCAGAAGATAACATGACTTTAACACTGCGAATTGCTATAGCTTCAAATAATTTCCAAAGGAAATAATGACTTGTGCTACTGCAGCCCATTGGGAAACCTCACAGAAAACCATGTGAGATCTCCAGAGGAGACAGTAATAAACTCATATCTCCTCTTTACCTAGCCTACTGCCACTTTGGTAAAAATGCTTTAATATCAATAAGCACAATATTGTAGCTTCTGTCCCAGAGATTTTCCCCTTCTTCCTTTCTGTGTTTCACAAAATCATTAGTGATTCCTATGTATTAGACTCAGCCAGAGTTTGAAGTGTGGCACAGTATGGCTTGGGAGTGCTAAAAGTAATAAACACTGGGCAGACCTCCCACATGTACACTGTGTTCCACTCTCTTTATGGGTTATTATCTTGTGACTGTGTTTATTAATTTGCCGGACTTGTTTTTAGCTCTTCACTCAATAACACGCAGTAGAGCTAATAACATTTACTTTCAACAAAATGTCATATTATGGTGGGGGGGACTTGCAGAGATAAAACCATATACTGACAAAACAATAAAAGAAAAATCAATCTTTATGACAGATGAGAGAGTGAGATTTACAGTGTAATCAGAAAGACACAAAGAGATTCATGGGTTGTAGGGAATGGTATCTAGGCAACATTATTCCATAGATGGGAACACAATCACATGAGCATGATCTGTTTCCTTATTTCTGAACAAATCTTTCAGCTCATTCTGTTGAAGTGCATGGCTGAAGTGCACACATCTTAGTTCTGAATCTGTATCGGCGCAGGTCTCCTTTCACTGAGCTTCTGAACTCCTCAAGCCCTATGCTTTTTTGATGCGATCAGTTGGCACAGAACATGCACTTGGCAAATTGTTCAAGATAAGGGGCAGCTCCAGTGAAAGATGCAATATGTTACATTCTTCTGCGTCTGTGCTGTTAGATATTTAGACCTGCAGTCAGAATAAAAATGAAGAGCTGATCTGTTCCAAAAATGAGCTTCTGGAAATTAAATTATTGTCCCTATTAATTTTGCTCAGCTTTACAGTATGCCTTATATGCAAGCAAAACGATGAGTCAATTAGAATTTAAAAAGACTGCTCCTTTAGTTTAATAGCGTCTATATTTTAATTTATACTTTAAAACAACAAAGCTAAACCCTCTTTAAATTGTTTTGGGACTTCTAATCTGCACAAGTTAGAGTCCTGTGGCCAGATCCTCAGCTGGTATAAATTGCCACTTTATGCTTGTGAAGGAACCACCCACTTCTTTTTAAAATCCCTCCTCTCCTGCAAGAGAGATCCTATGTTGCAGGGTGAAGTCCCTCCTCCCTCACAGCAGCCATTAGGTTGGTTGAAATGCTGGCCCCACTGAAGTCAATGAAGCTGTGCCAGGATTTTAGTCCTAAAGTTTCCTCTTTCATCCATGAGCTAGAGGTGAGTGGAGCTTCAAATTTAACAGACACCTTCTGGTTAGAAGCTGCTATTAAAGACAGAGCCTGCAAACAAGATCCAAAGAGCAGCTATGTTGTTCCCCTTTCCAGCAGCTACGGCAGCAGAAGGGCTGGGTTTCCTGCCAGGACTTGCCCAGAGAATTCACAGTTTAAACCATTCCACTCATACCTTCTGTATCTACCTTTAGCTAGTATGTTTGGTCATCTGCCTAGTACGTGTCTGATCATTTTTCAAACCTCAATTATGAAAATACAGCTTCTGTAATAGCGACAATCCATTTCACTGCAGAAATCCTGGCCCCAAATTCCCATTAATACAGCCAGGATTTCACCTCAGAACCTTTGCTGACTTCCTGTGAGGATGCTTCTCTATCTCGTAGGAGATTCCACTGCTAGCTTTTGTGGTAGACATTTGGTGAAGGCAGAAAGGCTAATCAGTCCATCAATAGAAAGTCATGACTCAGTAAAACAAAGGTATTATTCTCACTATGTCATGCAATGTATAGTAAAATGTCTTTATTTATGGCATTCATATGTTTTGTCTTGCTCTAAATAGGTGTGTGGCAGGTCAGTGCTTTAGGTGATCTCACTTTCAGACTCAAACTGTTAGATGGGTACAGAGGGCTCAGATACATTTATATACTGTACATTTGCAATAGCGAGAGTTTCATTAGGTGTACCTTCTCTGACTGGAAAATAGATGTTAATGTTATCCTGCATGAATATAGCTGAAGGGGCAGTCATCTGTCATTAAGACTCAGATATTCTAAGAGCGTAGTTTGGTGACGATAGCTTAAGGTACAGCTTTAGATCTTTTCCCTGAGTCAGAATGGGAAGCTGTTATTTGTGTGGAACTCTTACTTACCCAATAGTTTTGATAAAACTGAGCATGATGATGTTGTTGTTGTTATTTGGCTGCATTGTTATTTCTATGAGTAATTGAAAACTTTTGACGTTAGCACTGAAATAGCAATAAATAGTTTTCCATACTGTTGGGAGTATAAGGTAGGAAACTGAGTCACAAGTCAACCGAATTTAGGCTTAATCAATTTTTGCCTTTATTTATACTACTTCAGACAGAATTATTGTCATGTATAGTGTCTGAACATATATTTATGCTAGAGGATAAACAGGTAAGATGAAATTGGTAGGGAGCCAAATTTACTGCATTCCAGGGCACTGGAAGTTCTCCTGTACTTCATTGATGGTCATTGCTGCCTTTGATGTCTGGTCTTGTCCTTCCATCCCATTCATTCAGTTTCCCTGTTCCGGTGTTTCTGCAACACAGGTTTGTCTTTTTATATATTTCCTCATCACACATTTATTAACCTTTCTCCAATCAGCATGAAACCCATTAAGCATTTATTCTGGGTAACCCATACAATATGCATGTGCAAGATTCCATTTACACAATTTTGGCAGTTTGCTATTCTGTTTCTGTGTCACCCTGCTCCTGGGTTTTCCCAGTAAAGGGGCCTTTTTGTCATTATAAGTTGGTGTACTTTTTAAAAAAATCTTCCAGCATAGCCTGTTACCTTTGTCCTATCAACAATAACATCAGGTTAACCAAATCAGAAATTCTATATAAAAAGAGAATTGGCAAAACAACACTCATGCCAGCAAGACCTTAGCCTAGAGGTTACCTCATCTAACTCATTCACTGTCCATAATTATAAATTATTGAAGTGTAACTAAAAAAGCTGTTAATCTTACCATTTAGCAATTCTTTGTTTTTATGTTTCAATATCATAATTCAGTACATGTAAATTATTACACCCTTTAACCTATTTGGAGGGCTAAATACTGCCACAATCTCAAAATATCAATATTTTCTTTATCTTCTTTAAACATGGGTTTTCAGAGATTTTTTTCAGTCAAGTCCAAACTAACATTTGTGAATCATTACAAAAAAAACCCTTGTTGATAATTTTCCTTGTGTTGCATTTTGAGGGGTGTCTTAATTTTAGGGCCTTAATAATCATTCTCCAACAATACCACATCATGATACAATCTTTTCCAGAATAGCATTTCAGCTAATTATATTCTGAGCTAATATCATATGAAGCTAATAGATGTCTTTAGGATCAAGATGAAAGGCCATTTGCATTCTGTGACCTGAACTGCTATTGATATTAACAGGCATGTTACACAAAGATCAAGGATAGTCCATAGCCTTAATACTTATTCATCAGCCCTGGCTTTCAGAAGTTTGCAGAACCTCTTTGGGACCTGACATAGCCTGGGTTTTCATTTAACCCAACTAAATCTGCCATTTTCCAACATGCTATTTCTGAAATAAATGGCTTCATTCTCCTCTAATGGAGACAGTGGGCCAACTCATGCCCCTGAGATCTGGGCGCAGGTGGGATTGACCCGCCACTGTTTCCAAAGCATTGTGGAGGCTCTTTCTAAACAAGTTTAAGAAAATCAATTTTGTCATGAATGGAAAAAAAAGTAGTGGGAAGTAAAACTAAAGCTAGACTGTAAACTCCTCCGGGCAAGTATATCAGTATGTACAGAGTTAACACAATGGGGCCCTGAGCTTGACTAGCGACTTTGGGCCCTACAGCATTACATCTAATAGTAATAATATTAAATTGCAAAACAAGTTTTCTAAAAGTCGTTTTGCTCCCAAGTGACATTTGGGGTGTAGATTATTGTACCTGTGATTTGCATCCACAATTCAAGTGAGGGTGCGAATTGCCCCACGAAAGGAAGATATCCTCTTTAAAACTTTGGCCCAGTGGTTACAAAAGACCTTACTGTTACACAGGAAGTCAGATCTATATTCAGAAGTTTCTCCTTAGAGCACAGTAGCACACATTAAGTTGTCTATGAAGTGTGAATAGGGAATGTCAACTCTCTAGAAACTTATAAACTGTTCTGTAATTATCTTCACATACTAACTAGATGTCCAGTGTTTTTGTTCACATTCAATTTTCAAAGAATCAGGTTTTGCAGCTTAGAAATATGTGTTTTCAACAATATCTGGTGAATCGCTAGCTGTATATTTTTGTTATGGCATTAATGCTCTGTACCTAACCCTCTTTTCCACTAAATCCTTTTCAACTTCCTTATCACCCATTTAACCCTGTGAACTCATACTCCTTCCTCTGGAATGAATCTGAGCAAGGCATTTCACACAACATTCACTTTCACAAATGATATACTTTGGCTGGCTGCAAACTCTTGTAAGAAGCTGTTCAATGAAACTGTAATAGGATGTTGCTTTTTCCTAACACTAATTAATATACTTCTAGTTAGAGAATTTCTAGAGTATTGCAGGCTCTGAGGCTCTAGAGCAGTTCTTACATGCATATTGGACCATCCAATTCTGCCCTCAAATGAGTGTCCTTTGCTTCAAGATCTTTGCATATGTGTGCCAGATGAGGGGAAAATTAGGCCCATAATTAATTGTTTCCTCTCTTCTGTGCAGTATACGTGTCTAACTGCCAGGAAGCAGTGAGAGGGGCGTATGTGTTAGTGGAGACTAGATTTCATAGTCTTTACATGGGTTTTTAATTGAAAGGAACTCTGGAAGAAGCCTCTCTAAGAGCTATCTCTAACAATAGATCACCTTTAGCATTCTTAATGCTGCTGTAAATCACTTGATTTTAAAGAATGCTCTACTTTTTCAAAAGCCAGCCAAATTTCCATAATGAAAAAAATTGTCATACCAGTAGGGAAGAAACATTAAAAGTGTCTAAGTAAGTTTGTTTACTTGTAGATTTTTAAAAAATTGCCACCTGAGATGGACAAGCTTAGTTTCCCTCATTACTGGCAAAACAAGCTTTGCAGCTCCCATTATAGAAAGAGAACTTTGTAAGTTGAGCACTTAGAAATCCTGACTTACCAGCTAAGGAGCCATTTAGATAACAACGAGAAAATAGAGTTGACCAAAAGTGGGACTAGAGCATATAATTGGACATGTCCATATGCTGAAAATTCAGATACAAAAACCCTACTTTTCTGGAAAATACTGAATATAGCCAATGTACAGGTCAGTATGTTCCCATATCCTGTACTCTTTGAGCCATAAATCTAAAAGTGAGAGCTCCCTAAGGGCCTGATCCAATGTCCATTGAAGTCAATGGGAGTCTTTATGTTGCCTTTAATGGGCATTGGCTCAAGCTCTAGAAGAGTCATATCAGTCTGCCTTTCCATGTTACACAGTGCTGGAAGAGTTGGCAAATCCTAATTAAGATGCCAAAGAGTTGAGACTCAGTAAAAGTGATTCACATAAGTTTATGATGGGTAAACCTAATCTTGTAGATATACCAGTCCATTGAAAGAAGCTATAGTTGTATGATGTAAAGGTTTTATCGACCTGAGTTTGGGATGACTGTAGTGCACGAAAGGGGTGAGTCCATAAGCGAGTTATGTGGGTCATTACAAAAAATGTGATAAAATGTTTGTACAGCACTGTTGTGTATTCTGAATATGCCACACATGCTATAGAAAAGCTATCACAGAAATGTTTTAGAGAAATTTTTTGAAATGTTATTGGTATTACTTCTATAATCCACAGCCTATAAAGCCAATATTTTTAATAACTACAGAACCCATACCAATCAATCTTACACCACTGTAAATCAACAGGAGCTCCATGGAGGTGTAACACCAGTGAAACTCTACTGACCTCCACTGAGTTATTTATTTATTTCCACTGATTTAAATGAGAGCAGAATCCGTCTCGATGAGCCAAACAATGCAGGACATGGAAAAAAAGAAAACTGTAAATAATACATTTTCGAAACCTGAAAAGATTACCTAAAATAGCTTTTTTGAGTTTAGTGATGTTGCCGTTTTAAGGCCTGATATCTCAGGAACTTTCAGGACTAGAGGCAATTTCTTTGTGCGTGTCACTGGAGAACTGAAAGTCTCTTTTCTCCAGTGGCATAATACTCCCTTTTCTATCTCTACAGTGTTGCAAGTTGTCAGAGCTTAACCATGGTGCAGGAGTGAATAGTGGAGGTGTAGGGCTTTAGGCTGGTGTAACTTTGGGTGAGGGAGAATTCTGGATTTGGGAGGAAAAGAAAAAAATGCTCTCTTGCACATTTTTGTTGTTTTTTTAAAGTTCAACTGTTTGATGTTCTCCAGAGGTTTGGTATGTTAGAAACAGCCCCAGTGGACACGAATTAGTGAGCAGAGTTCAGCTGAGGTGGTCAAATATGCATGATAAATGCAGTTTATCACATGATTCTCCAATTTATAACATGAAGCTTGCCACCACAGATGTGATATGTGTATAACTATACATTAAATAGGTATATGATTGGTTCCAATGTGCAATTTTCATGTTTCACTGCACAAACCATATTAAATAGACTGAGTACAGACAGTGTTTTAAAGAATTAAAGTTAATAAATGCATCCTTCAGGGTGATTAAATACACAAGCAGAGATGAGAGTGCAAATCAGTTTCTGCTTCCCATAGGATGCTTTTAGAGAAAAAAATGTTTGTCATTTTTATTAGAATGAAATATAATTTTATTTCACTCTGTTCACTTTGTTTCTAATATATAAGGATTCAGACAATATCATGTGGTGTGAGTAATAACTTAATGCTTTACCTGAAATACAGTAATGGGAAATTCTGATGAATTAAGCCAATATCTGCTGAAATTAGAGTTTAGGAAAATCCTCCCTTGTGATAATTACAAAACAAGCTTTTGTAAACTAGTAAACCTCAGCTGCTAGTTTGACTCAGCACAATTGACAGGCCTATAGAGACAGCTTTATACCCATAAAGCATAATTGCATTTTATTAACGGGACATGATTTTGGACTTTTTCACTGAATAAGGAACACAATAAGTTTGAAATGCTGTTTTTCTCTTGGTCTGCTTCCAACATAGGGAATAGCCAATTAAGGATTATATTTTATCAACTAAGAAAGCATTTGGCTTCTCCTTTCACTTATATCTTAGTCTGAATCATTTATAAATGAAATCAGGTGAGTTAGAATACCAACTACTGTACATTTCTACATCTTACCGTAGGGAGCTATGACAGTACTGTGGCAAGTTTATTTTCCTAATGATGCGGTAAAAGTAGGATGAATAAAGAAATTAGTACAATTACATATTTCAGCAAAGTCCCTAACACTCACTGCTTTAAAAACGGTCTCTTAGGATGAAACCCTGCTTAGGGAGACACTGCCTGTGGATTCTGGCACACTAGCAAGTCAGTGAACCTTTCTTTGAATGTTCTGCCTGCCCCTTGGATCTGAATGTTACAGATTGGACTGTGTGAAGGCTTTACACTCTCCCTGAACATGGCCTATGTTCAGCCAATAGATTGCCCATATCAAGATTGTAGATGAATGTGTGTCCTTTGCTCCAGGCCCCCTCCTCCCTCTACCTGACACTGAAACAGGATCCTTAGGTCCCACCTATCTGAATGTAGAAAGCACACCATTAGATCTCTCTAGCTAGGTGCCCAGGAAGGAAATAGCATCTTCTTTTCTTTCACTTTTCATCTGCTGTATCCCAGATTTCCTCAAAGCCACCTACAACAAAGCCTAATGCATTCCACACTTCCCCTCCCTCTCAACCACCAACATCAAGGCCAACAGAAAAATATGAAAGCACAGAATTTGAAGGTAACTCTCAATAAAGGTTAGCAATAAAAGATCAGATCCTCCATTGAGCTTCAGACCCGCACCACAAGATTCTGGCCATACAATTAGAACATCCAGCTCCAGGAGGGTCACTGCAATGTCAGGGTATCCTAGTGTTGCACAGAGCCTTTGGGCAGGTTCCTGAACCCAAACCATCCCTTGCTGCTGGCACAGAGGTTGTGGATAGAGGAAAAGGGACATGGAAGGATGTGCCAATGCCCACCAGTCATTTCAGTGCCTTAGGGCTGTTAACAGCAAGTGTAAATTAGAGCTGCTTAGATTTGCTGCAGTTTACAGCAGTGGTAGAGAAGCAGTCCTGCAGCCCCAGGATTGCAGGAGTGCACAGGTGAGTTTTAGTAAAGCCCTTGCATCCCTCCACAATTTGTGTTGTTTCTCCTCAGCCACAACCTCCTAGTCCAGAGACACTGGCCAGTGGCACCTGCCAGGAAACATTAGCCAAGCTTATTAAACCTCTCCATATGCCTTTTTATTATGTGCCATCTGTGCTCAATCAATCCAGGTTTTGTGTCGTCAGCCACTGAAAACCAAAATCAGACACACTCATGGGAGACAAGTATAAGCCTCACATAGGAGGCTCTCGAAGAGGAGAGGCTCCTAAAGGATCACAGAGTCAGGTATCATAAGAATGGCCATACTGAGTGAGACCAGTGGTCCACTTAGCCCAGTATCCTGTCTTCAACAGTGGCCAATACCAGATACCTCAAAGAGAATGAACAGAACAGGGCAACTGTCAAGTGATCCATCCCCTGTTGTCCAGTCCCAGCATGAGACAGAGACATATGATGGAGCTATAACCACACAAGAGAAAGAGCCCTCTGATAACACCAAATTGCTGCACAACAACATTAGAAAATACCTGGCACTCTGTAGTATACAGAAAGCTTTGCTACATCATCACATACTGTGGTTTACAAGCCTGAAAGTCAAACGGCCACCCAAGTATGGTACCATAGCAGAACAAGTTAAACTAATGATCTGACAGGTGGTTGTTGCAATCATCTGGACCAATTTTCTGTTCCTCATTGCCACCACTATCAACACCAGCTAATTGACACTAGAGAAATTGACTTAACTGGTATAATATGAATGCTACTAATGTTAATTAAACCGTTAAAGTTTGGACAGAACTTTGAAGATGCAAAGCGCTGCATAAGGAGTGCGTATTATTATAATACTTGATGTGGTGTTTACAAATTGCAGTGAATTACTTCATCATTCACACACAGTTTTTGCCTCATGATAATTATTATTCCACTGATACAGGCGATGGTAATGGAAAATTACATGAACCCCTGGCACATTGGCTCACCCAGAAGAGACATCAATTGGCAGATACATAGCCATACCACACACAAACACAGCTGGATTTCCCTTGCTTTGTGAGTGTGTTGCTTCCATTTACACTCGAAGGAGTTACAGTCAGGAATCAGAGTGGAGAAAATCTTGAAGGCATAAGATTTGATGTCACTGTGCTGCAAGTTAAAGCTGACGGGATATAATTTTTAATTTTCCTATGATAAACTCATAGTCTTGAGACTATCATGTGCAAGTCAAGCTATTTGTTTATGCCTCATATTTTCTTCATTTTCAGATTGTTGGCATTGTAGCTTTATTTTTCACAAAGTTCTCTCACTAGTGTTCATCCATAATCATCAACAAAATAACTTAATACATGTAGGCGATTATAATGACAGTAAATGCTGTGTGGGAGGGATAATATATGCTCTATTGTCAATGCATGCATGCTGAATTAAAGACCCTATTCTGGTCAAATGCTAATATATTCTGTGAGCACTTTTCCATAAACACATTTATAAAACACAGCATAATGAAAAGGTGATCTGAAAAATATAATGACGATCATCTTATATATGCAAGTTTAAGAACCAGTGTTTTTATGTAGCCATGTTGCTTGCTCATTGGCACAAAAAAATTGATTTGCATGAAAATACCTTCATGATAGTAATATCACTTTCACCTTAAATGTGGTACACCAGTTAGGACACGAGTGGCATGAAATCTCAATTGTAACTCATTTATTCTTTTTAAAATGAACTTTGCTACAGCTGGCTGCGCTGCTGCTACCAAAAATTTATATAAATATTCCATTTTAAAGATTTTTTATGAAATATTACACATGGAACAAAACAGCTTAAATAAAAATTCCAGCAGATGCTTAGACTTTCAACTACCACATATTTCAGCCACAGCACTTCTCTTTCAAGGATTACCTTAAAAATGCTGATGAACCAAACTAGAGCTGTAGAGAGCTGTGAGTGTAAGAATTAACCCAGTTAGTTGCCAGAGCATATTTTTTTATATTTGCTGACTTTCTTCTGTCATTAGACCACATGACAAGATCAGTGCTTGCAATAAAATGGTAGAATCATAGAATAAGAGGGTTGGAAGGGACCTCAGGAGGTCATCTCGTCCAACCCCCTGCTAAAAGCAGGACCAATCCCCAACTAAATCATCCCAGCCAGGGCTTTGTCTAGCCTGACCTTAAAAACTTTTAAGGAAGGAGATTCCACCACCTTCCTAGGTAACGCGTTCCGGTGCTTCACCACCCTCCTAGTGAAAAAGTTTTTCCTAATATCCAACCTAAACCTCCCCTACTGCAACTTGAGGCTATTACTCCTCGTTCTGTCATCTGCTACCACTGAGAACAGTCTAGATCCATCCTCCTTGGAACCCCCTTTCAGGTGGTTGAAAGCAGCTATCAAATCCCCCCTCATTCTTCTCTTCCGTAGACTAAACATCCACAGTTCCCTCAGCCTCTCCTCATAACTCATGAATCCCCCTGCAGCTACTTGGAAGATACTTAGAATTTGAACAACAACATATTTCAGCAGCAGAGTGCCTCATTATGCTTCTATTTTCATCAAAGGAAGCTTTGCTGGAGTGAAGGCTGCTCCAAACAGCTTTATCTCCAGCTGAGTTAGTGTATAGACTTGGATATCTGCAGGCTGAATGGGAGTGGCCAGGCTCTGATCCTCCCCCACCCATCCCATAAACTCAGGGATACCCAACAAAGAGGCTTGCTCTGTGATCAAGGAAAGAAGAGAAGGTTTTCCTTCCTTTTGATCAGGTAGAGAAAATTGTGTCTATAAAAGGTCCCCTGTAGAGGGAATGCTCTGATCCTCCCATAGCTGGATTCTAATCACTGTGAGTAAACATACCAGAGTATTTAAAGGTAAAGCATTACTTTTCATGAATTCTGTGTTATCCTAGCAGATGATCCTAGTGAAAATTAAAAAAAATTTTGCTATGCAAAATACACACTGGTTTGCTATTATAGTACCTAAAATGAGAGCATATTTCAAAATAAAAATCCCTACGTGTAAGTGATCTTAAATTAGCAATGGATGATTTGTGAAACCAAAACACAAAAATCATTTAATCTGTGTAGTAAGAGAAGCACCATTTGTACATTTGTTGCCATAAGCAGAATGACTCTTTACTGGAGAACTGCCATTGAATCTGTCCTGCCAAATACGAAATTAAAGAGCATGTTTCTTTTTTATGGAAACATAAAATTCTGGTTGCTCAAAACGATGAGATAGGTATGCACTGTGTCTCTACAAACAATATACATTGATTGCCTTAATAAAAAGTGTCTTCTGTTTTGAAAGATTTTACCACCTTGAGAGTGATTCGTGGTATGAAAATTGGGGGATAGTGGTGGAACCAGTCATCTCGCTTAGGTTGGTAGGTATTTTATAAGTTCACACCCTGTGGGCTTCATTTCAGAGGAACTGAGTATGCACGGATCACATTGACTTTTCTTGGAGTTGAGGCCACTCATCACCTCTGAAATTTAGGCCAAATTTATGGCTAGCAGGGCCGTAACCAGGGCAGGGCTGCTGCCATAGGGCAAAGCTGCAGAGGCGGGAAAATGGGGCAGAAAAATGAGGGGGGGGAAAAATGGTAGGGGGTGCAAATATGCTTACTCACCTTGGGCACTAAAAGGCATAGTTATGGCTCTGATGGATAGCCAGTAAAACAGGAAAGCCCGTTTGTGTTAAATGTAAGGGACATATGGCACCCTTGCACACTGCACAAGGGACAGATTGCCAGCTCTGTCCCTGTAACACAAAAGGCTGCATGACAGCTCTGGTGCTATAACATAATAGGATGTATGTCTTGACTGTCTGAGCCCTGATTTGGAGGAAAAGGAGTATGGCTAAGCCCTGGACCAGTGCTGACCAGGAGCAGATCAGACATGACATGCACTTTGTTTCTGCCCAGAGAATCCGCAACCTCTGCCTTGCAGCCCATTGCAGTGGTCCATGGTATGCTATCCCACACTGCGATGGTAAAAAGCTCTTTGTGCTGGATGGGCAGCGACAGTATGTGGCATCTGCACTATGCCTGCTTTCCTCAGCCAGGGCAGGAGTTAGGTTTTATTGTGTCTCCCAGGGAAAAAGAAAAAATTCAGCTACGCTAATGATATTTCTTCCAGCACTGTCATTTTCTAGCCAGCCAAATGAATGTAGATTCTTAGGATTGACATTCATATTACGCACTCAGTGGACTGATTGTCTTGAATGTTTATACAGTACTATTAGATCAACAGGAGTGAGATGGATTGCTTCTCATTACACATGCAGCATGTTCAATTAAATTCAGAGAGTCTTAGAGTTTAAAGCCAGAAGGGACCACTAGATCATCTAGTTTGACCTCCTGTGTATCACAGGCCACCACCGCCACCCAGCACCTGCACACAAAACCCAACTTGTATTAACATGGCAATTTGGGAATATACCAGTTCCATGCTGTCAAATTCTCTTCCGTTTGAAACAAAATGTTAGCGCTTTGAGCTTGATTCAGCCAACAGTTTAGATAGTTTCTGTAAAATCCCTTGCAAGGATGGAAATGTGAATAGCTCTGTGCAGGTTGCTGCACTGCATAACAAGGAGGTTTTTTATATTGAATTGGCCCCTTGATTCTAACTTGTATTGCATTGACATTGATCGTTAGTATCTTATCACTAGTGATTATTCCTCTTGTCTAATATAAGCTTGACTTTAAAAAACCTTTTTCCTTTTTCTAAGACTGCAGTAATTAGGAAGCCTTGGGAAGGATGAGACGGAGATACAGTCTCCTGAAAAGAGTGCCTGTAAAGTGCTTGCTGAGTTAATCCTGCTAGCTTATATTTTAATTACTATATATTACTAGTCATATATTGGGGATTTTAAAGAGCAGTAAAAAACATTGCCCTGAAAAAATCTTGGTTCTGAGCCTTCTGTTCCTCATTCCAGAAATATATTTTCATTAGTGATCCTCAGCAGAAGGCTTAGTACATTATCAGATGATAATAAGACATATTAAAACAATAAACAATACCTGTGCCATGAAGCTTAGAATTCAGAAGGCAATGTGACAATATGATCTGCATGATATTTGAGCTAATAATAGGTTAGGAAACTGAAGCAATTTTTAAACAAGGAACGCAGGTGAGCGTTTAAGGGGATGTGTTTAGAAACTATTTTGAGCCATGAACAGGGAAACTTAGCAATAAGTAAAACGGTCTTGGCATAACAATATTCCGTTCTAAAATTGTATCTAGTTGTATTACATATACAAAGTATTGCAGGATCTAGATCTAATTTTATGCTGATTTTTGTATCTTGAATCTGTAATATTTATTTGGGATAAATAGGTAAGAAAAAACAAGAAACAGTCTGATCCTGCAAACACACATCACAATACGGCTATAAACAGGAGTGGGGTTTGCATTTTTCTGTTTAAAAAAAAAAGATTCAGTAAATCTTGTGTTACAAATCTGGTGGAAATACATCTCAGGGCAGGTCCTCTTTCCAGCCTCAATCATGGGCCTGCCTTAGGGCTGCTCCAGCTCATGTCAGCTGGAATGGAACCCTAGGGGCCATTCCACTGGCCCAGAATGGAGATATCCTGGGCTCCTAGGCTTGGAGCACTTCACTGGCGAATGAGATGGTAAATTAATAGTACCTATTACATTAAATGTATGATATTTACACAACAGTTGACAAAATAAGATTCCATTGTTCTTGATCCTTATTTTGAGCTGATCCCTGTCTGTTACACTGGAAGAGAACTAAAACATACATTAGCAATATAAAATCCATTTAAGCATCCTAAATTTCTTTTGTTAAATATCAGGCCAGATGCTCAAATGGAATACATTGGTGTCACTCCATTGATTTCAGTAGAAGGCAATGGAAGCATGCTGACTTACACCCTTCAAAGATCTGACTCATTGACTTAAAAAAAAAGAATCTGTACAGGACCAATGAAACTGTGATGGTGATGTAATTCCACAAATTTATTACTAATTTCCTGGCTAATGCCCAAATAATGACACTTCTCACTATTTCAAGGATACTTACCCTTAGTTATGAATTTTTGCTTTACTTGCAGAGTACGTCAAGCTTAATTACTTATCTTTGTAGTATCCCTTTGTCAGTAAAGTGAACCAAATGGAAATCATCTAGACAAAAAAAGTAATGCTTCATTGAGGAGGAAGAACAGCTACTAAAATGTGCAGATGTGCAAAATGTTTTGGGATGCTACTGAACCAGGAAGCGGGCTCCCTGGTGGTCCACAGAGTTAGCTGGTCACTGAAATCTGATGAGTTAATGTGAACTGTGAGTGGTCTTAGGTTCTCTAATTTGTTTCTAAGCTAGACCTCTTTTCAGAGCATATGTATCGTTAATATTTGAACTCTGATGGACTGATTGCTGATTATCATTTGCATCTCTTGCAAAGCAGCTTACCCTAGCTGTTAACATACAATTCTTAGTTTCATTTCTGCTGCATTGTCATGCTTTCTATTGTAGGAGCCCTCACCAAAAATGAAGACAATTGATGTGAAAATCAACATTACTTCTTGCCTGATTATAAAGCTAAAATAAACATCAATCTGCCATTATCCTTTTATATATTTCTAAGCCATGTGTGCCAATTCCATCATTTGAGTACATTTTCATGCAAAATATGTAGAAGCAAATTATTTTTAATAATTGATACAAGTCTTCATTTTAACTGAACAGAAGTGTTTATTATATGTGCTGACTTTGGTCTCCAGTCTGAGCGCCCGCATTTGTGTCGGCGCACTTAAAGCATTTGACCTTTAAACTGCATGAGTTTGCGATTTAATTATAGGATGGTACTAGCTGGACTGCAAAATGGAATCACACCGCAGTAAAATCTGACCATTAGATTTGGCAAGTATTACACAGTAGGACTCCTCTCGCATTTGGGAAATCATTCAGCAGAATTACAGCTTTTGATGGCAAAGCTACTTAAGAGCAAATAAGGTGGAAAAAAAGCATAAAGGAGAATGAAGGGAAAGCCTAGTATTATTCATCAGTTCGGAACATAAAGTGTCTGTGCTAACTGCTAACAGTTAAAGTAAACATTTGAATAACAGTTCACTTACGTAAATCAAATTAATGCTTGAGAATTATTTCTGTTCTGCAGTGTGATGATTTCTCTGTGAATAATGAAAGATGTAAGGAGAGGAGGTGTGTAAGGCTGCAACTCTCATGTGCAGCACTGTTGTATTGCTTTCCTGTGCAGGGGGAGATGCAGAAAAACAAGTGGTTACTGTTATTTCATTTCCTAAAAGATGCACGGATTGTGCATTACAACCTTTACCAAAACACCACAACAGTGTTTCCCAGGGCTCAGATTTAACCGAGTCACATTTTTAGTGACATTTATAGGTATACTGTATGGGAATAAGTTTTAAATTTTGTAGTTGTGCAGCATCCGCCTTGAGAGTCCCATGGGAAAGAATCAGACAAAATTTCTGTTTCTCAGTATTTTATGAAATGAGCCTAAAAAAATCAATAAATACCAGGATAGCTTGGGTCTGACTGAGCCTTTTGCTTTGCAAATAGGGGGCTTACATAAAACTACCTTTGAAATTGGGGTTATTTTTTCCCTTTTTAAATAATGTGGACATGTGATAGAAAAAATGCTTTTCCACTTGTAGTACTGTACATCTTCAAACACTTTCCTTTTGCAAAAAGCCAGTATTGCTGTTATTACAAAAAAAATCATATAGCCCCAGTGCTATTCACCAGATAGAACACCGTTCCTTCCACAAGGAACTTTGTTCTTTTTCTTGAAACTTGCCAGATTTGACATGTATAACGAATAATGACCCATAATGAAAAACAACTTTTATTTTATTACAGCAAATAGAATAAGAAAAGGGAGCAGGATTTAATGAAAGTCTAATATCCTTTCCCCTGAGACTGAAAGGGGCAGAAGAGCAGACAGTTGCTAATTTACTTTATGATATAATGGAGCACATAACAGAGGCATGCTGGAAAGTGCCGCCATTCTAGTCTCTAGCAGAGCTCTTGTTCTATAGATCTGTATATAGTGTACATAGATTCTGGACTTTCAGTGAGGAAGCGGGTTTTGTTAGCTTTGTATCATTGTAGACTTTTATGATGAAAAACCATGTCTTCATCTTTGGTTTGGGAGACTAGGTATGTATCTCTGTGCAGCCGTTTTTTGCTAGTAGTCCTTTCCTGATGCCCAGCTGGGTTATTCTGCAGGGCTTCTGTACAGACAGATTTACATGTACCGAAGATGATATTTGCTGCGGATTAACACTATGTCCCTGATCCTGCTGTCACCCCAGTTTTACACTGGTGTAACTCCATCGATTTAAGTGGAATAAATCTAGTGGACAATGATGTAAGTGAAAGCAGAATCAGTCCCTATATATTTACTTAAGTATCCCCATGATACGGCCATGGTAAATATTGATATTTTTTTTCATTTCTGTGCAGAAGGAAGAAAAGCATAGGCATTGAGTTAATGTTTACATTAAAATATCACAGAACAGTAAGAAAACCAAGTGATAAACAGGGGGTTTTGATGCAATTATATGGTTGAAATATACAAGATAATCAAATTAGGTCTACAGTTTGGGTTTGCTAGAACTGGCCTTACTGAATGAATTACTTTTACTACTCCAATGAAAGGTTTCAGAGTAGCAGTCGTGTTAGTCTGTATCCGCAAAAAGAACTGGAGTACTCGTGGCACCTTAGAGACTAACAAATTTATTAGAGCATCAGCTTTCGTGGGCTACAGCCCACTTCATTGGATGCATAGAATGGAACATATAGTAGGAAGATATATCTATACATACAGAGAAGGTGGAAGTTGCCATACAAACTGTAAGAGGCTAATTAATTAAGATGTTTTTTCTCCTGCTGATAATAGCTCATCTTAATTAATTAGCCTCTTACAGTTTGTGTAGCAACTTCCACCTTCTCTGTATGTGTATGTATATATATCTTCTTACTATATGTTCCATTCTTTGCATCCAATGAAGTGGGCTGTAGCGCACGAAAGCTTATGCTCTAATAAATTTGTTAGTTTCTAAGGTGCCACAGGTACTCCTGTTCCTTTTACTCCAATGAAATGTGTTACAGGAAACACACACTTCATGTTTACATTATCAGAATAAGGACAAACACCAGATATTAAAAAATAAAATATATTTGGTAGAGCCAAATGTAAAAAATGATACATATGATATCATACGCTATATGATATGTGGGACACAAATGATAGCAAATTAGTCTTAACTAGGGTTGTAAGAAAGAGATATTCTCTTTAGAGGGTGCCCCAAAGTGTATTTTAATTGAATTTAGTTTAATTAAAATGAGATACATTTGATCAGTTGAAATTCAAGATGAGAGAGAAGAAAGATTCATCATGATGCTATCCATTTTTGTAATGAATTTCAAAACTCTAGAACATCCATTTGAGAGATTAACCAATTTCAGCTAATGAGTGGAATAATTTATTTCATTCCAGACTAAATAAATACCTGGTTCATAGACTCTAGGCCACATTCTACCCTACATTCTACGTGTATCTTTCTTGTAAATAGATGGTTGTATACAAAAAATCTAACTTGTACTCAAGGAGCAGGATTCTCGATAGTGTTCCAATATAATGTGCCTCTCACCTAGTTTCAGAAGCAGATTTCCTGTCATGGATGAGACCTATCACACCTTTCTCTCTTCAGCTGATGGAATTTCTGCTTTGAATCTAATGTACAGTATCTGTCAAAAGATCAGATATTGTATTTGTTTGTTTTCTAGCTTGCTTTTAGCTGATAACAGTGTGGGCCAAGTAAATCCAAGGAAAATAATTCATCACAATACACTGGTCCCCCTAACACAGTTGCAAAAAAAAAATATTCCCATGACTAATATGAGCCCAAATGCATGAAATCCTACTTAAATATAATCAATCAGCAGTGTGGAAAGCATTGCCCCAAAGCTCATGGAGGGATGGGACTGAATGGAACCAGATTGTGTATACTGGCTAAAGCAGTGACTAGGTCAGTGCATTTTCAGGCAACATACCTACACTAGTGATTCATTTCTGTTGCACATATATTTTACCCTAAGATCAACATAGTGACTTTGTCAAAGTCACTATGTTGATCTTAGGGTAAAATAGGGATTTCATTTCAAAGCAGCATAGCAATGTGAAGCTATAAGTAAAGTGAAACCACTGCAGACTGCATTTCCTCTGTCTGAGCAGCCATTAGTCACAGAAATGATAAAGCCATTATTACACAGTAAACACATCACTTGTATAAAGGAAGACGATTAAATTGCTTTACATTATGCTCATATTCCTTCCTGCAGGGACTGCATTTTATTCCAGAATCAGATCATGCATTGTACATTGTGTCACAATTAGAAAATAATGCTTTTTTATAAATATATATATATATGTTTCTCTTTTTTTATTCAATTCTAAATAAATCATCTCAAGATGATAGAGAAATGGTTGGGAATTTTAGTTTCAAAATGTGGTTTACAGTAAATACATTAAACGGATGCCTTATTTATGAGGATTGATGGATTTTCTGAATAGAGACAATCCCCTATTCCAAAGGTAACTGCAGAAATCTTAGCTCGGGATATTCTCCTTAGAGAAGAGTGAGAGGTGTGTAGGACATTTCTATGTAAAGCCAGTCTGACAGCAAGTTAGTAACAACCTGTGCAAAATGAGAAGCTGAGGTCTGAAAGGAGCCTTGAAATTTCAAGCCTGGATTAACTTTTATGGGAACCTAGGGCTAGCTAGACTCATGGTAAACATCAGACACACAAACACTGGTTCTGGCCCTGTGAGTTACTTTGCATCTTCATCTCCCTGTGGGAGTTCTGGGAGCTCAGCACCCCACAGGATTGCTCTAGGAAACAGCTGGTTCCTTTCAGGAGGGTTACAAGCATAGAAAGGATAGTGTATAGACAATGCTACAGTACATATTGCATCTGGCTCATTAATCAGACAGACATTGCTATTTGAAAAAAAAAATTAAAGCCTCTGAAAAAAGAATTAATGGTACTTGATATGTTCAGAAAAATGTTTCTAAAGCCACTCGGTAATTTTCCATGTAACCTTACTACTGTACAATGGATAGGAAGAAAATCACTTTTTTATAACTTGCCAGACAAATTACTTCGGTTAACAGAAGAATCTCTCCCAGGATTAGAAGATTGTGAAATGCTTTATTTCAGTAGGTTGACCTTAAGTTGATTGAGTCACTAATTCTTTCCAAATCCTAGCAACACCCTGTAGGGATCACTGTACTTATTTCCTTCCTCTGCTCTCTAAATTAAATAAGAAACTGTTTATAAAAATGATGTCTTGATAGTCCCCAGGGATGTTCTTATAGAAACCTTACATTACAGACATGCTTACTGCTAGTGATCTTTGTATTACAGCATGGCTGGAATCTTCGAGGAACCTTTTTCCTCCTTTTGTATTGTACTAATTGTAAGGAAAATATAACACTACTGCAAGGGTGAAGTCCTGGCCCCATTGAAATCAATGGGAAGACCCCCATTGACTTTGATGCAACTAGGATTTCATCCGAGAGCTTTAACATGCCATCAGGTTACAGCAAACCGCATGTCTGCAAGACACACACAGTATCAAATGATCAACCTTGGCGTTATACTGCCAAAAGTACTGTATTTATTCTAATATTTGGGCCATTATTTTTAATTGCACATAGGGACATAAAGGAGGAGTCAGTGTGCCATTAGTACAAAGTGATGTTTAACACTTACTATAAAGTACCGTGTGGAACTATGAACAAATCTTACAAGTCCAAACTCTAAACAATGTACAGCATTTTATGATGCATGTAGTATTTTTAGTAGCAACAGACTATGACATTTGAGGGCTTCAGCCTAGTAGGATATTACAGTGTTTCTCGCTTCTATGTAATATTTTGTATGGGTTTAGAGAAGATGGCCTCTGTTGTGCATTGTTTGTGAAATGTTTCTTATCCCAGAGAGGTGTATGATGTAAAATACGTCAGTGAAAAGTGTATATTTTATGTGAGAGGAAAATACATTTTAATAAAGGTAAAGCTTCGTTAGCTGTAAAAATGGCAACTGTTCAAGTGTACAGTAACTTCTTACTAATGTATGAAAATCTGTGATATTTTTGATTTGATTGTATTTGTATTGCCCAAATAAAACATTTTGGCTGTATTGTTCCTAACTCTTGCTTTTTTGAAAAAACAGAAAAGAAAAAAATGCATTTATAACCCATTCATGCAATCTTGTTCCACAAGTATTTTTCATGCTCCTCAGAAAGCAAATGTTCGGAAGAGAGATAAGCTAGAAGTACTGTACAGTGGAGGTGAGTGAAAGCCCCATGTTGTTTCAATGTATTGCAGCGTGCACACTGAATTTCCAAATCTAGGGTCAGATTCTGCTACGCTGACTAAAATCTTCTTCTGTAAGAAGTCCTGTTGATTTCAGTAGAACTGCTCTGGAGGCCCTGTTCCTCCAGTGAGCTCTGTGGAAGGACCCAGACAGGATCAGAATTAACGCAATATGCAGCATAAGTAAAGGTGGCAGACTCTGACCCCTCATAACCCTCTGCTTCTAGGGAAGTTTTTCAGTGGGGAAGAAGGGTTCCTTGAATAAAAGAGAGTTCAAGTTGTGTTCTCTTAATCTTGAGCCAGCAGTACCTGAACCTAAAATACGCAAAGCTCCCATGGCAGGCAAAAGGAGATTGATGTTCGCATTATTTCATTGGGATCTATGACAGCCAAGTCACTTTTTCATATATACTAAATGTTAGTGAGTAAACAAAAGTGTGATGCATTGTCTATCCAAGGAGCCTGGGGGGGAGTATTTAAGCACTGCGGTATCTTGTCTGCTCATCTGCCTGCAAACTTGATTGGAGAAAAAAGTGAAATAAACTAGACCTTTTAAAAGCGAGTGATGGATTTTTTGGACACATCCTAATGCTGTTATACAGTTTTGGCATCCTGGACAGACAGGCTGTGAACTGGAACAGCAGAGCTATTGCTGAAGAGGATCAAGCTGCATGGGCAGAGCTGCGTGGGGAACCGTGCACAGTACTTTCTGTTTGACTCCAGCCAGTGCTATCCATCCCTCAATTTCATGAGAACTAAATTGCATTAGAGTTTTACTAGGAGGCAAACCAGATTGCCATCAATGGCAGCTATGAGTGAGCAGACAAATGTAAGTTGATAGAAGTTCAGACAAATAGGCTACACTTAGGTTACTGGTTTATCAGTCAAATCATAATATCATGCCAACGCTGGGAGCCAGTGGGGAGATTTAGGAATGAAGGGGTAGCATGCTGAGAAAGACTAGACCCCATGAGACTTGGAGCAGCTGTATTCTAAATGAAACGGAGCTGATGAAGTGTACCCTCCAGTAACCTAGCAAATAATGAATTACAATTGTCTAATGGAAATATTAAAAAAAAAAAAGAAGAAAAAAGGAAATATTAGTTGTTGCTTTTTTTAGTCATTCCTGCCAAGAAATGAACTTACCCTTTAAATATTCCTATGCTGGTCGAATGATAATAGTAATAATAATAATGCCTTATATTTAAATAGAGAGACAAGGTGGGTGAGGTAGTGTTTTATTGGACCAACTGCTGTTGGTGAGAGAGACAAGCTTTCAAGCTTACACAGAGCTCTTCTTTGTATGGTGCTTTTCATCCCAAAGGATCCAAAAACCCTTTAGCAAAATTTGCTACAGGAATCACGTCACCTGATGCTGAACTGTAGCTACGTCTGGGGTGAAACATGGCAGCCATTTAAGAGCACACAGGAACACTACATAACAGTAAGATGAAGAAAATTATAATAATTGCCCTCTGCTGTAGTAGGAGCTTATGGTGGGGATTTAGGAATGAGGTAGCATGCTGAGACGTAGACCCCAGAAGACTTGGAACAGCTGCATTCTTAATGACTCCAAGTTGATAAATTGACACTGCAGAGGGAATTTAGGCAGATAGAATGTAAAAACCCAGATAGGAATTTGCCCAGGATACCAAGAGAACCTCAGTTTTACATCTCTTCCACATTATAACCCTGAAAATAGCACATCAGGCCCAACATTATGTTGGGGAGTTTGTTGAATATTGACCTATGGCTTGAGCTAATGCCCATTAAAGTCCATGGAAAAACTCCCAAGGGTGTTGAATTGAGTCAAAGAAGATCAATATTATTTCCTGCAAAATCTTTGGTTTTCCTTTTGATGCTGGTACCCATGTAAGCAGTAGCTTGGCACACCCATGTTTGTGTATCAAGTATGACAAGAGTACAGCTTTGAGTGGTATGGTTGCTCTGTTATCTTGGATACTGAACAAAGATGTCTGCCACGAAGTGAATAAGGTTCCATTTTACACCAAGAGCCTTAGCACTTGAAATAGTTAAACCAGAACTATTCAATGGGCTAGACCTTATGTGTATTAGTGTTTAATTTGATCACATTCCCGTGCTTTCATCCCAGGCTGAGGGTGGGAGATTCAAAAATAGTCAACATTGGCCTAACTCTGATTGACTTCAAGGGAAGTAGAGTTAGGCCAACAATGAGCAGCACCTTTAAAATCCCACACTGCCTGTCTCAGCGCTGTACCTAACTGAATGTGGGCTGCTCTTAGCTGTCAACACACAGGGCAGACAGACCTTTGCAACATCTAAAAATGAACTAAGTGAAAACTCAGCCAATAGTGATGAAGAGAGACCTGAAATGCCGTATGTGGATACTAAAAAACAAAGTCCATAAACAAAGATTGGACCACCAGATTCATTCAACTTGACATGGTTCCCAACAATAGCAACTCACTGCTGTTCACTCAGATGTAACTACCAGGAGTACTACTGTCTGGAAAACACACTACAGCTGTCATGTGACTAGTAAAGAACCAGAGTCATTTTCTCTTAACCTCAAACAAGGCAATGTATTATAATAAGAAAGACCCACCTTAGCCCTAAAGCTCTCTTTCCTTCTCCCACTCCTTTGTGCTAACTGGAGACGGTCTGCTTAGAACTTCCACAGTGCCATCCTGTCTGCCTTCCTACTACAGATTTAGAGATAGAGTACACCTGTCCTAACATATGCAACAGCAATGTTGCCACAGTGGATATACTGTCATGGGGATGTCACAGCTGGAAACCTATACCATCCCCTCCCTCTTCTAAAGTCTTTGATAGCTGCTGATTATGTCATCCTTAGAAGCAAAGTGGTTCAGACAGTGACATCAAAGCACAGGGAAATGATGTGCACGATCTTTGCAATCATTCCCAGGCCTGCCAGTTTAGGGGAGGAGAATTGAATCAGGCCTGGAGATCCTCATCAGTTTGATCTGCCAGCAGGTAGGTTGGATGTTTTGTGAACACCTTCTAAGAACAATAAATACCAGGTAGTTCTCTCCTGGTCCATCTTTGTTGCAAGCAACTCCCGGGTGCAAGCCATGTGAAAGACTAAACACATATGACTGACAGAGGTGTGGTGCCGGTTGGGTATGTATAAAGCCAGCTGTAGGTTTTGCAGGGCCCCATGTGAACAAATCTGTGAGTAGATCCACCTCGCTGCCTTCTCACCTATGGTAGTGTCCTCCATCACTTCTGCATCCGCACACAGACTGCCCAACTCCTGCCTACATGTAATTGCCCTCTGGCTATGCTGACCCTCATACCATGGGCTCTGTGACCTCTAGTGCCCTTACCCCATTGTAGAGTGAAAGCTAGGAGGAGTCATTCCTGCTGGCTACCACTGGAGTTAGACAGAATCTGTGAGAACCAATAGAGCCCAGAGATCGTGCTATGACCGGCAGGTCAGGGTATATATAATACAGGGTTCCTGGCACAGTGGAACCCAAGGTGACCACACTAGCCTAAAACTGCCATTCTGTAATATGAGCATCCCATGATGCAGTCATGTGTCTTTAATTTGTGGATGTTTTCAGCCATAGTATTCGTACCAGGCACACATCCATAGCCTAAAGCCTATAGATGGGAACTGATAATATGGGAGACAGGTGCTTGGGAGCTTGTAATACACTGCTGGGGAAACCCAGAGCTCTGAACCACTGTGTTACCTTGCTGTCTCAGCAAGCGTGAGCATTGCTGGAGATTAGGCTGTGTGTCAGCTCCCTGCCACACCAGTCTGTCTTCCTCACCAGCAAACGCCTCAAGACTCTACCAGTCTTTAGTCTTGCCTAGCAGGCAACAACCAGTGAATTCCAAGTGCCTCAGAGATATCTGTGCAATGCACATTACACACAACCGATGAAGTGAGCTGTAGCTCAGGAAAGCTTATGCTCAAATAAATTGGTTAGTCTCTAAGGTGCCGCAAGTCTTCCTTTTCTTTTTGCGAATACAGACTAACACGGCTGTTACTCTGAAACCTGACATAGAAGATACTAACTTTGCTGCTCTTTTAAAGAGTCAATACATTGCAGCTTACTAACTTAACTGAGGTAAACACACATTTCTCTGTAAACACAGCACAGAGTTGGTTTACAGTAAAAAAAAAAATAATAAAACAAGTTGATTAACACAAGGCATAGGTTAAGTGATGCCAAATAGCAGGAATTAAAGTAGAAATAGTAAAAATCCTCAGAATCCAAGGCGCTGGGTTTCCTTGTCTCCTCAGGAGAAGGATAGCTTTCTGTGTGTCCTTATATCTGAAAGTCTGCCTTTGTTTCCAGGATCAAACTGATCCCCTGGGGTTGTCTCTCCTCCAGAGGGGAGGGGGTGAGGTGACTTCATCTTGCTTTAAGTGTTCCCTGATGAGCAACTATGTGATGCTTCCTTCTGCAATTTTACATTATAAATGTTCTCTTCCTGCAACCTCCGATACCAGTGAATAGCCCACTGAATTTGCCCACACCTGATTTAAGAGTTGGCCTCTTTCACTTGTCTGGAGATAAGCTGTTTATCAACACGTCCCCTCCCTCTACCCCCACACCGAAATGTGCCTGGTTTAAACATGTTTTAGACACAGACTGTAAAGTAGAATATCAGCAATTACACACACAGCGTTGTCATACATTTCACAATGATATTACTGACCAATGTGTACTCAGTTTTCAAAGGGTGCCACACAAGGCATATTTTGTGCCAATATCATTGCAGTAGTGTTTGTAGGGGGTGAGCACAGGGGTGCCCAGGGACCCAGAGCTCTACTGGACAAATGACGCCATGTGGGGCCCTGAGCACAAGCCCTGCCCCAGCCAAAGAAAGAACACCCTCAAGCCACAGGAGGAGATGCTATACCAGCTATGGACTAAGGGGGGCAATGTTGGATCCTTTGGTAACAAGGGGACTATCTGATTGGCGGTGAGTTTTGTGGGAAGGGTTTTCCCCTCACACCTGGGTCATCAGGCCATAAGGAGCAATGGTGGACCAGGGGTTCCTGAGTGCCGGGGAACAGGGAGTGAGGGTGGGAATGGGAGGTGGAGGCCAAAAATGTTCAAACTTGGGTGCTTAATGTTAGCCTTCCAAATCCACATTTAAGCCTCTAGATGGAAGTGGCCTGCTGTTCAGCAATCCCAAGCAAACCCCACAACTACCAATGAAGTTAATGGGAGCAGTAGGCGCTCAGCACCTTTGAAAATTAGGGCACTTCCTTAGATGTCTAATTCCAGGCCACCACGAATCCTACCCTGGAAGGCACTAAGGCCCCAGTTCAGCAAAGTATTTAAGCACATGCCTAACTTTAGCCTTAACCAGTCTTCAACAGGACTACGCAGTAGCTTAAACTTTGGAACATGTTTAGTTGCCTTGTTGAATCAGACCCACAACTGAAGGCAACGAAAGTTGAGGCCATTTAGTGTGCTCAGTACCTTGCATGAGCCAAGCCCCAACAGCGATCTGCCTTTATACGTAGGTGGAAAAAATGGCAGGGATAAATTTTTCAAAGCAGTGCACAGAGTGTTAGTCATTTCATTTCCATTGATTTTAATGGGAATTCTATAGTTATAACTTGGCACATCACTTTTGAAAACGTACTCACTTAGCTCTCCTGTTGACCTGTGCCTACTGTGATTCAACTTACCTTGCCTCAAAAGCACGAGACCCTCTAGTATTGAATGATTTGCAATCTGAAAAGACAACAAAGATGCCTACAAGTATAAAAGCACCATTATGCTTATTTCTATAGTACAGTTTGTATTTGTATGTTATACAATTAAACTGTACATTACTCTTAAATGTTGGGGGAAAGAATTGCACTGAGTACCAAACCTTACAATATCTCAAGCAATAATATTACAGGATTCCCAAGAATTAATTCCATTCTGTCTTCAAATTAATGAATCGAGAACAAAAATGTCTGGTCTCAATCAACAATGACAAAACTACTTAGCTGAAACATACCAGCTTTCCAATTGCTAGATTTATTTTACTCTTTTAACTATGCTAATTTGTGATGTTGGGCTTTCTGATTTCAGGACTAAGTACAAGGTCTATATTTCTGGATCTGACTCAGATAATGTCTTTATTTAACCCTGTTTGTTGTTCCCAGAGAGTATTCACCCTTATCTGCTGAATAGAGTCATCTCCATAACAGTAAGGAAAAACAAATTGAATTTTAATCACAGGGTTTCTATTCTGATCACTGTCGCTCTAACCAGACTTTGTAGTTATCAATAAAACGCTAAACAGTGCGTCACTGCTGAACTGATTTTGGTTGTTTGTACCTGCCCACTCGCTTGCATTTTTAAGGTGCCTCTTTGCTGTATGTGAAAAAATTCCAGTTTTTACAGTGTCAGTAATAAGTTTTATATCTGAGGTAGCTAATTGATTTGGCTGGTGTTTCTGTGCTTTCAATGAAAGACCAATTAAAAGAAACATTAAAAGGGAGAAATTTTATGGTCCTAACTTTGTAAAGATAAGCTTAGGAGTCAGTTTTAATTAATTAATGCATATGAAGCACGGACTGCTGCTTTACAAAATGGAAATTTCCATCAGATTAAAGAATACCTTAATACACACCTCCTTTTTTCTCCACGTTTAGACATTTGTGCTCCTCATAGAAACCTTAACTTTGAGCATGAGGATTGTGTTTGTTAAAAAAGAGACAAGGAATTTGTTTATCGTTAATTCCTGTGGCAATAAAAATGGACAAAAAAAACTTTTAAAATCATATTTTCCTTCCTTTCTGATAACAGTCTTCACTAATACATGTAAAATATTTCATTCATTCTCTCTCCAGGGATACTTACAAAGGAGGGAAATATGCTGTGATGATGTGTTCAGATGGTCTGGGGAGGTTAGTGGGCTACTAACTGAAAGATAATAGTTTGAATACATATGGCAGATTTTGGTTCATAATTTAGAAGTTAATTGATGGTCATATATGCCTCCAAAATATGGAGAGTTTAGCTGCCAGATGCCATCATTTGCCTTTTGCTTCTGGAAGATAGTGATTCAAATGGGCATTTGACCTGAAGCTTTTCCTGTCACTTCTCCACTTGGAGTTCTGGTTTGGTTAGGTGCTCTGCATTCAGAAACAAAACAGCATCCTCCCAGCTACAGGTGCCTAAAGGGTGCTGGCCAGGGAGGGAGACAGACTTCCGGTGGTGTAAATACAAAGTCCAGGCCACAGTATTCTTTGACCTTCTTCCAAGTGAGTCAGTGGTGATGCCTGATGCCCCAAATGGTAGCCAAGCTTTGCCAGGCCAGCTCTTCATGGGCCTGCCCCACAGAGCTAACTGTGGTTTGTGGACCCCTCAGCAATGTAACATGATCCCAGGCATGCTGATGCTGGCTCAGTCAGACACCAGGGTATGTCTATGCTGCAGCTGGGAGCGAGCTTCCCTGCCTGGCACGCACTCTCATGAGCACACAAGCACGTTGAGGCACCAGTGGAAGCTCAGGCTAGTCACCCGAGCTAGGACCCACCTGATCCACTGGGTCTGAGATTGGGTGGCTAGCCTGAGCCCCTGCCAGTGCCACTCCTCCACGCTGCGCTTTTTAGCATGCTAGCTCAAGCCTACTAGCACAAGTCTGTCTGTCTGTCTGGGCTGGGAGGCTTGATCCCAGCTGCAGTGCAGAAATACTCTCTGTGGCTTCCTAGCTCTGGGTCCTGACCGAAGCCCTCTTGGAGAAGCTCTGTTATTTTTGCCACAACTGCAGAAAAATATAATTTGCTAACTGGGAAGAATTGCAGGGTCCCAGGGGGGCTGGGTCCCACTGTCGATGCCTTCAGAGTGTGGGGGTGGTTCTGGGCCAGGTCACATCCCCTGATTGGACCCATGACTATCAGTCAGGCAGCTGCTAATTGGGACTGGCCAGTGACGGGCTTGGGCAGGCCAAAGCAATTAGGCACTATTACTGACCACGAGATTCCCCTGCAGGGCTTTCTAAGGGACAGCCTATCGAACAGGTCTTTTCCTGCTATCTCTACCTGGGGAGGCCAGTTAGGGGGCTTTTAAGGGTATTTGACTTGTTTGAACAAATACAGGCTGGGTTAGCTAATGCTTTTCTCCAGTGATAGTCACAAAAGTCCAGTGTGGGATTTATCTGTGGTGAATGCTGCCTTCAGGACTGGTGCTGACAGATCTTACTAGTATAGGAGCTTCCTTTTTATTCCCCGAAAAGAAATATCTGCGAATATCTTATGCTTCCCTTGCCTATCTGAGAGGGCTCATTTTTCTTTGGAATCTGAGCTTGAAGCAGACATCACTGCCTACACTTAAAAAAATCCTTTTGTCTTTATTAGACAACTGGGTTTCCTAAGACATTGTAATGGCAGTAACTTTCTGTAATTCTGGTGTAGCCCAGAAACCTACTATCAACACAATAGGCATAAAGTGCAAGCTTGCAGTGTCCGTGGATCATTATATCTTTTTAGATGCTGCAGGGTTGAAGATACTGATGATTCCCATCTACTGTCTAATGCCTGACATTGTCATTTCCAGACAAGTTCTTTTTTCTGAAGTGCTCTATATTTTCATAGACTGACACACTCTGGGAGAGTACTAGAGGGCAAGCAGGCCTACCACAATATTATACAGCTTCACACCGGAACGAAAAAATGCCTTTTCCCTTCACACTGCAGAAGGGCTTTAGAACAGCCATTTAAAAATGTTCACACTGCTCAGATTTCCAGGAGAAAAAAGAAAGGGGGTGCGGGGTGACAGTTTTTGTTGAGTATGAATACGTATATGTTATGCACGTCATTCATTTTCATCCTCCCCTCCCCCCCGCAACAGAAGATTGTAAATTGTGGTGGAATTGGAAAGTGGGTGAGGAGACATTGACGTGGCTCCTTGATTGGAGGGGAAGTGATGATGTCTCCGAAATGGTGCCCACTTGGTGGCACCAAAATGAGACATCACCCTCAGTAAATTGTGCAGATCTGGGCCCTCCCTCTGTGCTCTTACATTAGGAATGAAAAGTTTCCGATGTTGACTTTTAGATTAGCCTCACCTCAGTGAGATTAAATGGGGCAGTTCACGCCTCCCAGACCTATTGTTTCATGAGTGACTGTCCCCACAGCAAAGTTACTGCAGTCACCCATGTGTTTGGGGACACATCACATGACTCTGTGTGCTGAGAGATGCTCTAGGATTCTTTCCCAAACAGCTGTGTCAATTGCAGGAAAACGTCTCTGTCCTCAGGGAAAATTGTGGGAAAGTATTGGAGGATTATTAGCACTCAAGTGATTTAGCCTACATCGCCACCCAAAATGGACAGATTCCAGCCCAAGTTAAACCAGAGCCAGGGTTGTAAACCCCCATCCCCAATGGGTAAACAGGCTTAACGCACCTCCGAACCCAGGTCAACAGCCCATGTTACCTGTGCAGTGAAGACAAAGGATATGTCTTCAGTAGACTTTTACACCTTGAGTTAATTGATTGCCAATTAATTCCAGGTAGTTAACATGTTTGCAAGGGTTGGTGTGGACCTTCCCCACAGATTTCACACAGACTACACGTGTTTGTTCTTTGCCCTATGGCTCAACCAAGGGTGAAGAATAAAAGTTTGTAGCTTGCATGAAATGTGTAGGGAGTCCCCACACTAGCCCATACAAATGTGTTAACTGGCAATCAATTCACAAAAGTTAGTGAAGACAAGCCCATAGACATCTCCCCATAAATTACACTTAGCTCACATTTTTGAGACGTTCCTTGCAACCATTCATAGATTCATATAGTTTAAGGTAAAAAAAGACTATTAGATCATCTAGTTTGACTTCTGTACAACACAGGCATTAAATTTCACATAGTTACCCCTGTATGGAGCCCAAACCATAACAACTTAATAAAATGAAAGCTGAACCTCCGAGAACAAGGGAGCCCCCTCAGGGGTGCTTGTACGCCATACCTCATTCTGAACCTGATAGTACAAAACACATTTGAAAATTGCATTATTTTTGGTAAATAATCCACAATAACAACTCTGCATTGTTATAGTTCCTTCTGCCCTAGGATCTCAAAACTATTTGCAAGCACTAATGAATTAAGCTTCCCAGCACCCCAGGAGCGTAAGTATTATTTCCACTTTCAAAATGGAGCAACTGAGATGCTGAGAAGTGGCGTGACCTGCTCACACCCATGAAGTAAATCGGTGGCACAGCTGGGAACAGAACACAGACCTCCAGTCTCCCAGCCCAGGTAGGCACCTAACTTTAGGCATTCAAGTTTGGAAGACGTCTTCTCTGGTAGATCAGGATTCAAAGCAGATTTGACCTTTAAGGAATCAGACCTGTGGCATATTGAGAAGTCTGCATGAGTTCCTCAGAAGAATGGTCCTCTCCACATTGTTCACTCATATCTGCTTTCCTGAAGGTGTGCCCAACTGTGCAACTTTAGTGAGCACTCATGCAAACTGTTCAGCTGAAGTCAGTGGACCTACTTGCAGGAATAAGTGTCACCAAACAGGTCCTTAACGGAAGAAGCATTTGGAAAGAAAATGCATTGCTAAAGTAAGGTCCACTTGTGGCGTAGCCGCAATTTATCTACTTTTCTTGTCCATTTCCAGCTTCCATATAAAAGTATTTTTCTAGGTGGAGGACCAAAGTTCAGACACAAGGTCCGCCAAACAGCTGTCCTTTTATAAATGTGCTCTCTGAAAGGACTGTAGCCATAGCTATCTCCTATGAAATCTAATTTAATACATTAATGTGGATCCATAAAACAAAGTCACGTATAGCGTGAGAAAAGTTATTTATGGCATTGGAATCTTACTGATTACAGCAATAAATAATACAGAATGTATCACTGGGAAATAATGTAAAGTCAGTTAATCCACAGGAGCAGTGAAGGGAATTGGAACAATGTTGCTATTATTCTGGTTCAGTAATTTCATAACGGCAGCCTTCACGATATCAAGCAATTTCACTGTTCGTATTATTTACTATTGAGGTGTTAGGCAGTTTCTACTCATTTGTTCATAATTTTTTGAGGAGATCCTGTTCTGCTCCTTATTATATGAATGGAACTGCTAGTGCTACTGCTAGGCCAAGCCAACAGAATTACAATTCCCTTCAATATTCCCAGCATGGTGCCAGCAAGATTTCCGTTTAATCCCGGGGCACAAGTTCAGCCAGTAACAATCATTTCCATTTCTATTGCCGTTTACTTAGGCTTAACATTGGCAAGCTGCCACACCCTCTCTGTCTGAATGCTATTAAACCACTTTCACAGCATTACTTGGAAAGCAAAATCTGCAGCTTTCCTTTGCGTTACTATTCGACATAACTTCATCAGCAATTGGGAGGAACACAACCGCAACTGGTGCAATACGCAAAATAAAAATCTTCCATTGCTCTTGCAGGTTTATTTCCACTGAAACTACAGCTATTGCCCTTAATAAGAGAGACACAAATCTCAACCACATATTTATTAATGTTACCTCCAGATCTTCAGCACAACCTCTGCCTCCCCTGAGTGAGAGGGATGAAATGCTCCCTTGGAACCCAGACACAGCGCCTGGTGATTAGTAACCCATTATTTAGGGCTAGATCATACCACAGATGCCCAGGCCCACTTTGGTAGTCCTGTGGACCACATTGTGCTCAAAGCCTCTGGAAGCTCCCTGGTTGTGCAGGTGAAGCGCATCCACTGAACTACCTCATGCCAGGGTGCTGCATGCTTCTTCCTTCCCTGACTGGCATGGATGGTAGGATCATGTCCTTGCCCCTTTGGAACTGGCCCGTGCACATTGAGATACTAGCCCAGAGCAGCATTCACCTAGTTCTTTCATTTAGATCACCAAGGAGTGATGGCTCCTTGCATTCTTCCCTTCTGACTCAGTGCAGCTGGGCTAGAGTCAAGCACTATCTGGAGCTTGATAGTGGGCCCTGCCAAATCCTCCCACAATACATAGACATGTTAAAAATATTTGTGGAAGTTTTAGGAATCAGTGTAGTGAATATTAAATAAAACTCTGGCAGCAGCTTTCCTGTGCATACTGAGGCCAGTGATGTATTATGCTCTGCTTTTCATATACTACCTTTACTCATCCAGTAATCTTAAACCATTGTTCATACACAATTTACCAAAGACATGGGATGAGATCTTTATCTCCACTTTCAGATCCTTTACACCAGATAAAAGGACCAGAGTGGCATGAAGGGAACCATAAAAGCCCCAGTTTCAGCTGAAGGAGAATTCAGGAGAATTTGTACAGGCACTGTGGGAGACAGTCATGAGATTGCCTTCTGAGGAGAGAAAAGTGTCAGAATTTGGAAAAGTGTAACAGAAAAGGAGGAGTCAAAATAACTCATAGACTGCTGGGTTCGGTGATGGGGAAGATGGTGGTGCTGTCAACAGTGCTAGAAAGGGAGAGAAGAGGAGGAGTTTTGGCAGGAATGATGAGGAGCTGAGTTTGGGCCATGTTTAGTTTATGATAAGACATCCAGGAGGAGCTGACAGAGAGAGAGGGTGAGAAGCAACAGGAGCTAGAATGAGACAGTTCAGTGGTGGAGAAAGAGGTATGTGAGTCATAAGCACACAGATGATCGCTGACACAAGGTGAGATGATGAGACCACCTAAAAACAGGATGCACAGTGAAAAGAGCAAAAGGTCAAGGACAGAGCTGTGAGGAAGCCCCACAGAGAGTGGGAGAGGAGAGGAGGAGAATCCACTGAAAGAGATACTGAAAGAATGGTCAGAGAGGTAAGAGAAAAGTGGGAGAAGTAGGAGGAGAAGCAGGAGAGAACAGTATCTCAAAAGCCCAGTGAATATAAGAGGTCAAGAAGGAGAAAATGATCAACAATAACAAAAGGAACGGCGAGGCCAGGGAAGATGAGGATGGATAGAAGCCCTGTGATTTATCCATGAAGAGATCCTAGGCAGACCCTAGGCAGGGTGGTTTCAGTTTAGTGTAAATGTTGAAAACCACATTTGAATGATTCCAAGACAGAGTTGGAGGAAGGAAGATCAATTAATCAGTTGTAAACTGTGCATTCAGTAATTTTTGAGATTAAGGGAAAGAGAAATGGGATTGTCATTGGAAAAACAAGTGGGATAAAACATAGGAGAAACCAGGACATGCTTACATAGGGTGAGGGAGGAACCAGAGGCCAATGAGAGGTGGTAAGGGAAGGGCAAACACCAGGACAATGGAAGTAAGGAAGCAGGAAGGGATGGGTGGGGGGGGTTAGAGGTGGGGAGAAGAGAGTAGAGCTCAAAGTAACAGGAAAGAAGGAGGACATGGTGTTTGGCAGGCAGGGGGATAAGGAGGGGGGTGAGGATGTGAGACACAGAAGATCTTGGTGGATATAACAGTTCTCAAGGCACCCAGGACTGTGAGTCACCTTCTTATCCCCTGCCTCCATCGAGTGGGAGTCTTTCTTGTGGTAGCTGGGCGTCAGCTCCCTAACAACACCAGCCTTTCAGCCACTCAAGCACTTTCCTTTGGGCTATGCCAGCCTTAACTTCACTTTGCAGATTATCAATAGGTGCATATAATCCCTGAGTCTCTTTGAATCGTTTCCCTGTGGTATCCAGCCCCTGACACTGGCCTCTCATTCGATTTCCTCTCTGAAAACATCTTAAAGACGCTGTGCCAAGAGAAAGTAAGGGGAGAGAGATTAAGGAAGAGTCAATGGTTAAAAATAAGTGACAGGGACTGCGGGCATTGCACTCAGTGAGAGGAGAATGGCATTGCGGTTTGGCCAGAGCGACGGCAGAGCTGAAGTAGGACAGAACACACCTGCAATGTTTCAAGATTATGGGAAGCAGCAACAGGACAGGAGTGGAGGAAGCAGATATAGGGAGTAAGTCAGGGCTGGGGTTAATAGGACAGACTTAATGGTGAGAGAGAGTCAAGGGTACAGAGAAGAGCATGGAATGGAGGAAGTAAATTACTGAAGTGAGGAATGAGAGAGCTGAGAGGAGCAATGAGAGAGCTGAAGTGGAAGAGATCTCATGTACGTTGACAGACTGGAGGTTGCAGAAGGGGATGGAGTTAGTGGGCACGTGATGGGGTAGAAACCCCACACCAGGCAACACAGGGTTAATAAGATAATGTACCACACCTGTGAGAGACATCGGACTTGGCCTGAGGATCTTAAATGGGATAATCCCAGCACAGTTGGTGGCAGATCAGAGAATAGAGTAGGTTTCCAGTCCTCAGTTCTTGAAGCAAAGCTGGCTAAAGGCAAGAACTCCTCAGATGACTGCTGCCTAAGGGCCCCTCCCTGAAGGAAGGGAGGGCCTGATGCTCATCCACTTGAAAGGGCACTATTATTTTACATTAGCCAGTGAGCCTAGCTGGAGCCACAGCTTACCAGAAGTTCCTCTGAAGGAAGAGAGCTTTACCACACCTGTGGGACATTTCATTGGTGTTTGTGTTTATTGAGAGCCCACCCCATTCTGGGGCTATCCGGGGCTCAGCTGGAGGGCTGAGTTTCTTATGACTGGACTGGTGTGGTGGAACACCTGAATGCCGCAGAACAGAGGCCCAGGTGACTACTGGGGCCTAGCCCAGAGGTTCCTGGGGTAGGAACCTCACTGACAAGATGCTGAATGAGACTAGGTGGTGCAGGAGAGAGGGAATTCAGAGAGAAAACAGAAGGGATAGTTTTTAGTGAAAACAAGGTTGAGTGGCCATGTTTGTAAGTGAGAGGATAGAGCTAACGTTGAAGACCACAGGAGATGAGGCCAAGGATTTGGGCAGCTAATGGTTAGAGGGGGACCTGACATGGAAACTGAAGTCCTCAAGGATGAGATTGAGAAGAGAGAAAAAGGGAGAGCCACACTGTGAAATCAGAAAGGAAAGTACATGGGGAGGAGCCAGGGGTGTGATAGCAATGAGTCGGTGGAGGGAAGAGTAACTAACTCCCACATTGCCTCCTTTTCATCCAATTCACTGTCTGAGCCTGGCCTTAAAGTTGCCCTTATGGAAGCAAAGAACAGAAGGAAGAGATTGATGCTTTCAGTTGTGCTGCTCACATTATTTCTTTTTAATGCCTCAGTGCAAATGCAATGTAGATATTAAACAGGATGTATAAACAAAGCCACCCATTTTACACAGATGTATGGTGTGTACTCAGCTATGGTTCTCTGTTTTATTGAATCACTTAACATTTGTAATGCAGGAGAACAAAGTGCTCCTTTCTCATTTGGAGGTGTTTATATTTCCTATTTAAGCAATAAGGGTGCACATTAGCTCATCTCATGACGGCTTTCATCAAACGTACAGTTTGGAGCAGTAAATCACAGGGCTTTTGTTTTCACTCTGAGGGCCTGAATCAGTAGCTACTCCACATACAGAGTTTCCATTTAGCCATCAGGAGGAAAAACCCACAGCAAACCCAAATCAAAAGGATTTCTTGCAACCAAATCATGAGCATCTGGCTTTCTTTTAGGTGAAGTTGAAAAGCTTGTAGGTGAAGTGAAAAAATATAATCCAACAAACCGAGAGCGTTTGCCGAGATTTTAAAGGGTAGCCAAAATGATCAGACTCTTGCCAAGATTCTCATTAAGATGCATGTTGCTGTCCAGGTTCTTCTTTTATGTGTTTCAGAATACCTGATGGCTACTTCTAGAAGGAATATAATTAACTTTCAGTTATCATCAGTTACATTTTCACCTGTTCCACTTGTAACTCCCTGGAACTTCTAACTTGTCCAATTAGAGTGTGAAATTGCCATTAACCACAAAAAGAGAGAGGGTAAAGAGCCCTCCCACTATGCACTTAATTAACCCTTTGCAATCTACCCTGCTGCTTGTCTCTTAGATGGTTTTAAGCCTCCCCTTGAATGATTACATTCCTTTCAATGCACCCACAGAGCGGCATGTTGAACGTTGTACTTCCTTAGCTGGGGTACCTAGTTCCTAGTATGGAGTATACACTCCCTGCTACAGCAGCAGTTCAAGGAAACTACATCAGCTCTAAAACTGCACCACCTCCCTTCCCCCACCCCTGTCACCTGAATCATTTAGAAGTGGACTGGAGAGCAGGGCCGGCTTTAGGTTTTTTGCTACCCCAAGCTCCAAGAGCGCAACTACCCAAGCCAAAAAAAAAAAAAGGGTGGCCGGAATGCCGCCCCTGCAATTGTGCCGACCCAAGCATGTTCTTGCTTTGGTGGTGCCTAGAGCCGGTTCTGCTGGAGAGAAAACTTAGGAAAAATATTGAGCTGCAGGGGAAAAGACGAAATAACACAAACATTTGGTTCTTTCCCTGCCTAATATGAATTTAATTTTGTGTTCTATAAATTTATATAGGAATTAGGCAGCATAGGAACAAGAATTATTTCTCATTGTTTAGAAATGAAGGTGTCCAAAAAGGTGTGGAGGACAATCCAGGGGCTTTTAAGGCTTTATGGGAACTACCTAAACTTACAGATCTCATCCTTTTTAGTCAATGGAATTGGAGAAAGAAACTTTTATTAAATGTGAATTCTTGTAAATAGAGTGCCAAATTCTACTCTCACTTACTCCGGATTTACACCTGACTTTCGTGGAGTTACTCTTAATTTAAACTAGTATAAGTGACAGCAGAATGTAGCTCTGACACAGGAAAAGAAACAAAAAGCTATTCAAAGGCAATGTGAGAGGAGCACCCCTCTTGTATGATTGATTCTATTTGGCCCTGGTGCTGCAAACTCTTAGGCACATGCTTACCTTTAGCGCTCATAGACTTTAAGGTCAGTAGGGACCATCATGATCATCTAGTCTGACCTCCTGCACATTACAGGCCACAGAACCTCACCCACCCATTCCTGTAATAGGCCCCTAAACTGTTGCTGAGTTACTGAAGTCCTCAAATCATGATTTAAAGACTTTAAGTTACAGAGAATCCACCATTTACACTAGTTTAAACCTGCAAGTGACCTGCGCCCCATGCTGCAGGAAAAGGCAACCCCCCCACACTCCCCACCCCACCCCACCCGCAGGGTCTTTTGACCCCAATATGGCGATCACTTAGACTCTGAGCACATTGGTAAGCCTCACCAGCAGACACCTGGAAAAGAATTCTCTGTAGAAACTCAGAGCCCTCCCCATCTAGTGTCCCATCTCCAGCCATTGGGGATTTTTCCTACTAGCAGTTGCAGATGAGCCACATGCCATTGTGGGCAATCTTATCAGACCATCCCCTCTATAAATTTATCAAGCTCAGTTAGGTTTTTTGCCTCCATTGCTCCCCTTGAAAGGCTGTTCCAGAACTTCGGTCCTTTGATGGTTAGAAACCTTTGGCCAATTTCAGACCTAAACTTGTTTATATCCATTTGTTCTTGTGTCAACATTCATGCTTAACTGAAATAACTCCTCTCCCTCTCTGGTATTTATCCCTCTGATGTATTTATAGACAGCCATCATATCGCTCCTCAGCCTTCTTTTGGTTTGTTTAAACAAGCCAAGCTCTTTGAGTCTCGTCTCATAGGTAGGTTTTCCATTCCTCGGATCATCCTAATAGACCTTCTCTGCCCCTGTTCCAATTTGAATTCATCTTTCTTAAACATGGGATACCAAAATCCTAGCATTCCAGATGAGGTCTCGCCAGTGCCTTGTATAATGGTACTAACACTTCCCTGTTTCTACTGGAAATACCTTGCCTGATGCATCCTAGGACTGCATTAGCCTTTTTCATGGCCACATCACATTGGTGGCTCATAGTCATCCTGTGATCAACCAATACACCCAGATTTTTCTCCTCCTCTGTCACATCCAGCTGCTAAGTCCCCAGCTTAGTTAGTCCCTAAATGTATGATCTTACACTTTGTACTATTAAATGTCATCCCATTTCTATTACTCCTGTTCACAAGGTCATCCAGATCTTCTTGTATGATATTCTGGTCCTCCTCCATATTGACAATACCTCCCAACTTTGTGTCATCTACAAATTTTATTAGCACGCTCCCATTTTTTGTGCCAAGGTCAGTAATAAAAATGTTAAATAAGATTGGTCTCAAGACCAATCCCTGAGGAACTCCACTAGTAACCTCCCTCCAGCCGGACAGTTCAGCTTTCAGTATGACCCATTGTAGTCTCCCCTTTAACAGTTCCTTATCCACCTTTCAATTCTCATATTCATCTCTATTTTCTCCAGTTTAACTAATAATTTCCCATGTGGAACTGTATCAAATGCCTTACTGAAATCCAGGTAGATTAGATCTACTGCATTTCCTTTGTCCAAATAATCTGTTATGTTCTCAAAGGCGATCAGTTGGTCTGGCATGATCTCCCTTTTGTAAAACCGTGTTGTATTTTATCCCAATTACCGTTAACCTCTATGTCCTTAACTACTTTCTCTTTCACAATTTCTTCCAAGACCTTGCATGCAGTTGAGGTCAAACTAACAGGCCTGTAGTTTCCCAGATCATTTTTTTCCCCTTTCATAAAAATAGGGACTATATTTGCAATTCTGCAGTCATAGAGTACAACTCCAAAGTTTACAGATTTATTAAAAATCCTTACTATTGGACTTCTAATTTCATGTGCCAATTCCTTTAATATTCTTGGATGGAGATTATCCTGCCCCCCCACCCCAGTTTTAGTCCCATTAAGCTGTTTGAGTTTGACCTCCACCCTGGATGTGGTAATTTCTACCTCCTTATCCTTGTTCCCATTGGCCACCTTGCCACTGTCCCTTAGCTCTTCATTAGCCTTATTAAAACCTGAGGCAAAGTATGAGTGTTTGCAGGTTTAGGAACCTTGCTTATACATCAAGAAATGCAGGCCTAAATTTCCAGTTTGAGACACTCCAAAGGAGCCTGACTTTCAGAGATGAATGTATCCAATTGATGGCCAAGAGCTGCTCAGAAAATCAGACTCTTTTAGGGTAGCTCACATTGGGCATCCCAAAATTAAGACCCCTAAAATCATCTAATGTGCTAGGGGGTGCTCAACCCCCCATCTGTGCCTCAGGCCCTGTCCTCACTCCACCCCTTCCCCAAGCCCCCATTCCCACCCCTACCCCCACCCCACCTTTTCCTGCTGCCACCCCACCCCCACCTGCCCCCACTCCACCTCTTCCCCTAAGCTCCCACCCCGTCTCTTTCTGCCCCTACTCCACCCTCACCCTGTCTCTTCCTGCCCCATTCTGCCCCCTCCCACGAGTGTGCCCCACCCTAGCTCCTCCCTCTCCCCCAGTGCCTCCTGCACACTGCGGAACAGCTGATCCATGCGCTGGGAGGGAGGGGGAGGTGCTGATTGGTGGGGATGCCAGCGGGCGGGAGGCGCTGGTGGGGTATCGGGGGGAAGCTGACTGGAGGACTCACGGAGTTGGCGCCTATCCTTTGTTTCAAGTAAGGGTGTGGAGAGATGGATAACCACTAGAGCTGATAAAAAAAATATAGAGGAAACTATCCAGACAAATTTTTAAAAAATTGTTACATTTTTCTCAAGTTTTCAAAAAAATTTAGATCACTCTGAAAACCAGCTGAAAAACAGCAACGATATTTTGTGTATAGTTTTGAAAGTTTTTTACAAACAAATTTCACAGACATTTTGAAAATTCAAACATTCTAAACCAGCTCCAGTAACTACTTCATCACATCTCCAAAGGGAACCATAACAATGGCACCAACCCTGCAAACAGTCGCAGTTCCACAGAAGTAGAGTTAAGCACATGCTTAAGGGATTGCAGGATTGGGCCCTTTGTCACTGATACTAGAGTAAGTGGAGAAGGAGAGAAATTGGGGTATGACATTCAAATCCTATACACAACAGTTGGCCCAATGCCATTAGGAAGGACTACTCATAGGGGTCAAGATTTGTACAATCTAGACCAAGATTAACCTGAATGCCCCAAAATGACACAGCTGCAAGAGGCAGTCTGTTAGGCTGACATTGAGAAATGTGGTTATTTCTTGTTGTGAGGGATATTTCCATATTTGGGAATGCAGGCTTTATGCCTGCCTAGTGCTGCTTTCACTGTAATGCCTGAGTGCACGCTTTTATTTGTAATTCCTTTCTATTCTATTCTATCCTTATTCTATACAGCTTCATTTTGTTTTTAGTTAAGAGACCTGAAATTCCAATTTCTATGGTTTGGCAATTAAAAAAAGAAAAACATAATAAAACAATGTTGGATTCTTATTGAACTTCATAAACTCGAAGAAATTCAGATATACTGCTAGAATTCTTCTGAGATATTTTTTGTTCCTTCTCCCTCTGCCAAGTTAAAAATGTAAATTATGGGAATCTGCACAGTGTAGTGTTTAAAGATAAACTCATGCGGTTTCCAGTAAAAAAATCTCATAAGTACAAAACAAGGTGGTAAGGATTCCAGGTCCAGCCCATGTGTCTATAGCTCTAAAATGCCACAGGAGACACTGTTCTTACATTTTATTCAGGATGTGACATGTCAAAACAATCTGTGCAGCAAATTAATGCAAATGTTCAGTATGTGACATTTATCTAAAGAGTCCAGCCTCTAACCAGCACTTTCTACCATGAATTATTTTAATATACAGCATTAATAAATTCCAAATTGTTTTCATATTTATGCCTAGTAGTGTTTTTCAGACACCAGTTTGTGGAAAATTCCATCAGCAATTACTCTAAAGATTCCAATTTCCTAAGGATTAAAGATCAAGTGAAAGAAATCACTTTTTTTTTTCAAGATAGACTCACTGGCTCACAAGTGGCAGAAGAGATTCCATTTTACTTGGCCCCGTCTTCCTACCTGTTTATCTCTTTCCTTGTTGTATGCAGTATAGTTTCAGCCGTGTCGATCCCTGGATATTAAAAAGACAAGGTGGGAGTGAAGGTGTCAAAAAATGGTGTTGAGGACAAGCCACCAGACCTGAAGAAGAGGCCTTTGTGGCTTGAAAACTTGTCTCTCTCATCCACAGAAGTTGGTCCAATGAAAGATATTACCTCATCCATCTTGTACCTCTTTCATGACAGGCTGCTCCTATTGTCAGGAAGTCATTCTCTTTCAAAATCAGAGATGTTTCAAGCTACTTTATCCCTCTTCAAGGCCTGCATACTGTTTAATTTGGGTGCAATACAGGGAAGAGATGGGACTGCAGAAAACTGCTGAGGTAAAGAACATATTCCAAAAAGACAGAGAAACCTCCAATACAGTCAACAAGGGAATAACATTGTGGAGGGTTACAGCAGTATTTTGGACTCTGAAGCATTTCACCCTCATAACCTTTAACAAAGGACAAACTCAGGAAAGAAAAATGAAAGTCTTGCTACATTTCCTCACACTCATTCACTTCTTAAGACTACAAGAACCTGACAGTCTTGCATTTGATCAGGGATCATTGTGGGGTAGACTCACCACAGGGCTTGCACCATCTTTGGAGGGAAGTCCCAACAGCAGAAAGTCTACTTGAAGGAGGCTATAGCACCAGAGACAAGATGCACTCATCCCTCTGTTAGAGGGACCACAGGTGGCCAGCAGTGCCAAAAAAATGAGTGCCTCTGACCAAGGATGAGTGCCTCTGGCTGGGATGATTTCATTGGGGATTGGTCCTGCTTTGTGCGGGGAGTTGGACTAGATGACCTCCTGAGGTCCCTTCCAACCCTGATATTCTATGATTCTATGAAGGTGGTGGGGTGGTAATGGAGACAGTTGGATGAGCTAACTCAGCGAATATCTACTGCTGTTTTACCTGGTTAGAATTTAAACCTGTCCCCAAACAATAGAGCTCCAGGACTGCCTGGCCTACACCCCGAAGTGAATCTTCCCTCACATGATTAGTTCCTCATCCACATAAGAACCTCCCAGCATGAGGAGGAGTGAAATCAGTGTAGATTCTACATGGTGATCTTGGTTCTCCTCCCAGTGTTACCAGTTTTACACCGTGTAAGTGAGAGGAGAAGCTGGTGCTATATTTTTAGATTTGAAATAGAAATAAAATAAAGGGCCACAACCTCCGGTCTCACTGAGCTCTGGTATGTAGGGATGGCGGGGAGCATGGGGAGCCAAAGGTGGCTTTATGCCTCTTTAGTGGTCCCCACCCCAATCCTCTACTGGCTCAGACCCATGCTGAGGCCTGCCCTGTGTGCCCTTGATCCAAATGGTCCATTCCAGGAGCCAGGCATCTCCAGGCCTAGGGACACTCCAGCTGTGTCCCATTTTCTCCGGTCATGCTACTGCACTGCCATACATGGGGTGCTCTGTGCCACCCACGGATCACCCTGCACTATAGGAATTCATTCTCTGGCCACTCCTGCTGCCTTTAGGGCAGCTTTATGACAGCAGACTGACACAAAGCTGCCTACTTAGCCTGGAGAGTGTGGCCTGAACTTTTTATAATGTCCGATGAAAAGTTTGATGCCATTAAATAGAAAAGGCCTCATCTATTGTTTATAAAAATATCCTGGGAAAGCAAACCACCAACATGCAGATCTTGGTTTGGTGGCTGCAGCACTCACCATGGCCTGCATTGCAGACAACCATGCTACAACCAATGCTCCAGTGCAGGGGTGGCCAACCTGAGCCTGAGAAGGAGTCAGAATTTACCAATGTACATTGCCAAAGAGCCACACAGCAGCCCCTATCAGCTCCCCTTCCCCCGCCACCCCCAGCACCTCCTGCCCGCTGGAAGCCTTGCCGATCAGCACCTCTCCCTCACTCCCTGTGCCTCCTGCCCGCCACGATCAGCTGTTTTGCAGTGTACGGGAGGCTCTGGGATGGAGGGGGGAGGAGCAAGGGTGCAGCAGGCTCAGGGGAGGGCGGGGGAAGGAGCGGGAGCCTTGGGGTAAGGCGTGGAGCCTGGGGTTGAACAGTGGAAAGTTGGCACCTGTAGTTCCAGCCCCGGAGTCAGCACCTATACAAGGAGCCGCATATTAACTTCTGAAGAGCCACATGCAGCTCCGGAGCCACAGATTGGCCACCCCTGTTCCAGTGTTGTTTTTAGGTTGTGTTCCTAAATATCAGATTAAGATCAACAATCCTGACAGTGTACTTAAGCTTAGCTTTTGTCTTCTTTCTTGCATGTTTTATATTGACCTAAAGGTCCTCTTGTCCTTTCTTCCTCCAAGTACATATATAGTATAAGCTCTGCACTTCTAGAATGCTAATAGAGTTGGGTCAGGAACAATTGTTTTGATCTTGCTGTAGTTGAATAGCTGCTTGATGAGTATTGAGCTTTGTGTGTGTGTATTGTGTTTAGTTGTTACTGTGAATTTTGCTGTTCTTTCTAGCCATCAAGGATTTTCTTCTCACCCTCACAAAGACAAGAGATGGATTTTTTTTTCAGACATGAATGCCTGGAGTGCAGGTAACTTATTCCCCAACAAAATCACAGGAGAGTGCATCATTCATCAGGAAATACTTTCTCCTACTTCAGGTGGGCCAGCAAATGTTTTTCCAATGCAGATTTTGGTTTTGTGTGCTAGTTAGCAAGGATAGGCTTGAGAAGTTGCAGCATAGTGAAGCTAAAGAGCTACTTTTCTTCCTTTAGTGATGCTGCATGTTTGTGTACTCTCTTTATTAAGAACTCAGTGTGACACAGCATTTGAGAAGTTCTGTAAGGTCAGTAAGAACACAAGCTTATAAAGTCGTAAGTCTCAATCGTGAGCCTACCTGTGCACCTGTCCAGGGGAGTAAGGAGGTGTAAGGTTCTTAACTCCCTCTTGTGGGCTACCTGTATCACCAGAGCATGCACAGGGTGGTGGGGTGGTGGAGGGTATCCACCAACATGCTGTTATTCCACCTCCCATGTAGGTGGGTGGGAACTGGGTGGAGCCTTCCCACACAAAATGCCAGCCAGCACACTGGAGTTAAACTGCACCAGCAGAAGGGCTCCGTAGCACAGATCTCCCCCACCCCTCCACCCCTGGAGCACAGGGGAAGCAGAGACCAGACTGTGATTTGCAGAGTCACAATCTGGACCCTACCCTGCTCCATCCTGGGGCATAACAGCAATACACTGCCTCTTTATCAGACTGGGTTGGTAGGTTACTGTCCAGCCCATAATATGTCCTCTGTGCTGTTTTATGTGATTTGAGTTGAATCACAGTATTATCTTGGAATAACAGGCTGGAGATTAATTGATATACAACCATTAAGCTCCTGGATTCAAACAAAAATGAAGACTTTAGAGTCAATAAAATAAATTTTAACTTGGTTTGTGTTCCTGAGCCAGGAGCCCTGTAGAGAAACAGTGGGAATAATCCCCTATTTCCTTCAAGGGCCAGGGAAGTAGTCTCTGGGCTCCCCTGAGTCCAGAGACTGAAATTCTGCTTGGCCCTGAACTGGGATGAACAAGAGCAAAACTCTTCTTACTGCTTCACACACAGTGCATTCACATGAGGGCTTGTCACAATCTGTCCCAAGGGGGCTACTTGCTAAGTAAGCCACTCTTCAGTGGGAGTCAGAGGGGCAAAACTAGGTCCTAAATAAATGTTTTTTCTTTGTATATAATAACTGTTATATATTTAGAGCCATGGCGACAAGAGCTTTATAGATTGCTTTAGGTAGACGGCTAGACAGGAAGTGCAGAAGTTAGTATTAAGTATTTGGCTACAGTCAGTATTTGGATACATTGACCTACATCACCATTACAGAGAGGGCTTGACTGTGACCAGGCAGGGCATATTCCAGAGCAGTTCCATCAAAAACATTTGCTTTTTACATTGTCCCAATAGGTCCTTTGTTTTTCTACAGTTTTTCTTATCGAATCCCTGACTCGTGTCTGCACATTAAGTGGAGGATAGGCCAACATGATCCTTACTAGTAAAAAACAAGCCACTTCAACATGACCTTTTCTAGGACTCAAGAAACCCCTCAAGAGTTTCATGAAGCAGAAGATGGGTGAAGAGAGCATTGTTGGCTGGAGGCTAGAAATGAACCAGCAATAAAACAACCCTGAAGGGAGGAAGCTTACAACATAATGATTTACAATGTACTGTTACTAAGACTGGGTCAGTTGGCTCATACAAAATGAGAACTTTCACAAAAAGACTCAAACTGAAATGGAATGATACATTTGTGGAGGTTTGAAACTGTGTGTGTAGCTTTCCTTCATTTTCATTTCTGCACACCTCTGTGCTTTCTAGTTCAGCCCAAGTCCAGAAGCTGTGTCCTGATATACCGTACCTGATATACCATGTTCTGGAATGACCAGAAGATGTAAGGTCCAGGAATCTTATTAGAAATCCTGTCCTTGTAATATTTCCATCCTCATTTTGCAGAAACAAGGACACTGATAGTGATCTCCCTTATTTTTTTTATACCAGTGCAACTCCACTGACTTTCTAATGACTAGAGCTCGGGGGGAAGAGATGGGGCGTGGTAGGAAAATGACACAAAAAACTGAAGGACAATGTTTTCCTTTTATTTATTTTATTAAACATTTCCATCCAGCTTTGCTCCTGACTCATATTAGTTTAAATGAGAGCAGAATCAGGCCCAGAATCAGATAGTTTAAAACAACGGACACGTCTATCTATCTTAGTTACTTATACAGCCCCCATTACCAGAATATCTAAGTGTATCTCAATCTTTAATGGTTTTATCCTCATAATACTCTCTAGAAAGCGGAGCTGAGCAAAATTTAGAATTTCTGTCCTGTAGGAAATTCCAGTCGTTCAGCATTTTTTTTCATTCCAAATTGGGCAAAATGCTGAAATTTCACAACCTTTCAGAGAAGAGCAGTTCCAAACATCTTAATTTTGGACATTTTAAAAAGTTTCATTTAAACATAGTTGAGTGTCAAAATGTTTCATTTCATTCTCAAATGTAAATGGTTCATTTGGGTTTGTTGAAATGACCCAAAACGCTTTCTTTCAAGTCAGTTCAATATTAACTTCATTTTCCCATTGTGGTGCATTGCCTCATGGGCACTGTAGTTTGAGCGCCATATGCCCCTCATTCTCCTTTATGGATCAGGAATGATAGGAATGTGCAGTTTCTTGTTTTATTGAACTAAATTGAAACAAAATGTTTCCAGGCAGTTCAACCAAATGAAATCTTCTGATTCAGGTCAAACAAACCTGAAATTAAATAATTCATTTCAATTTTTCTCAACCGCAAATCAAACATTTTCTACAAAATCAAGATGTTTCCATGGAAAATTTTGAGTTTTGCTAAAGCTGCATTTTCTGTTGGAAAATCATTGTGACAGAAAATTCCCAACCTGCTGTACTAAGAAAGCAAATTCCTTCTCTGATCCTTCTCCTGACAGCCTCTCAATGCTATGTCCAGAGACTTCTTTCATCCCCCTCGAGACCTGCCCCTTGATCCAAGGCAGCAAAGAGTCCTCCTCACATTTTCCAAAACAGTTTTCTGAAGATAAATAGGACTGGTGAATCTTTGCATTCTCTCAGCCTCTGGGAGACTGCCAAGGGAGGAGAAGAAGGTCCTTTAGCAAGAATTATTAATGGCCACCTTTCAAATGCTTAACTACCTGGGTCAAGTACAGCCTATCACAGACCTTTTTCTCTGGCTGTATCCAGTTATCAGGCTTCCTTTTAAACCTTCTTATCAATTTTCCCTTGATATAAATTATCAACAGATCCCAGATCCTTTGTCACAAGCCCCAACCAAGGGAGGGGCCTCCTTATGTTAGGCTCTATATAAACACAAAGAGATAGTCGTTGCATTAAAGAGACTGCAGTCTAAACAGACATGATAGACAAGGGGTGGAAGGAAACAGAAGCACAGCAAGGTAAAGTAAGTGAGTTGCTTAGGGTCACACCAGCAGGTCAGTAGCAAAGCTGGGAAATAGAACCCAGATCTTCTGAGTCCTAATCTGAAGCCCTGTCCACTAGGCCAGCTGCCTATCTATTAAGCAAAGAGGTTTGGGTTCCATCCTTTATATACCCTTGCCTACACTCCAAGGAGGAATTCTTGAATCTTCTACCCCAGGAACTCTCATATAGAATCGGATTAAACAATAGACAGAGCTTGAACAAAAAGTACCTTTGACTATATTTGCTGCTAAATATTGGACTTTATTTCAAAACCATTATGACATAAAGGTCAAAAAATTCAACTCCTCTCATCTCATCCAGACTTTCTGTGATACAATAGTTCAGCCTTCTAGCCTATCCACATTTATTCTGGATTATACCGCCTTGTGTTAAATCACATGCATGTACTTATGCCTGATGATAGTGGATTCATTATATTCTAGTAAGCCTACAAGATACTATTGTTTGAAGATACTCCCTAACATGCAGGGGCATAATAAAATTATTGGAGCCTGGCACGTCTAAATTACTGAGGCAGCCAGACACTCAGGAGTATACCTAATTTTTCCCTTGAACAAAAACTTACAGTAAACAATAGGTGTATAAAGGGGGAGGAAAGAGATAACACGGTGCTGGAAAGTTGTTTCTTTGAACACTACAAATGTGTATCTTTGACAAATTGTTCTTCCCTAGCCCTGTTTGCTCCGGAAGAATGATGTACCAAGGCCAATTATGTTAGTGCCAAGGCTTTTGTTTAGCCAAGGCTATTTTCTAAATGCATTTTGCTGGAAGGTGCTGCTAGTGGCTTGGAATGTTTCTCCCTCTATTCTGTTCTTTTCAAAGACACAGGGACTTTGGTGTGATGGCTTTTCAATTGCATGTTAATTCAAAATGTATCAATAACAAAAAAATTTTGAAAAGGAAGAAAGAGACACTTTCTATTAGACGGGGCCCAAGTCTGTCCACAGCTGCACTGTGGAACTGGTATTTCATATGTGCCAGGCTGCAGTATTGTATGATGCCCACATTCATTAGGAAATATCTTCAACCCGTATTATTTAATAGCATAACTAGAGGAGTATAACCTCGCAAAATGATGCGCATGTTTCTTAACTCAAACGAGTTGAAGACCAGTCTATGCAGGGAGAGGGTTAAAATCCTGTCTGTCTTTGTGCTTTGAGTCCATGAGGTTGGGTTGCTGTACCTGAGAACAGAAGGTGGCCCATAATGCCTGCTATGACTGCATGAACCGGTTCAAGGTTTAGTGGCTAGACTATACCTAGCCTTGGCGCATAGGATGGAGATTAGAAGATACCAGAACCCCTTCCCTCTCCTTCTGCCCCAGTGTTGGATTCAGGCTCAATCTCAGTCTGCTCCCTGTGGTAGCAGTAACCCTATGGAAGGAGACATTCAGCAAGGGCAAGGCCTCATCTCCCTCCCGCACACCCCCACCCCCACCCCATTTCAACACCAGCCAACAGAGCTGGGCCAGCGCAGGAATAACACAATTTACAATCCATTAAAAGTTGTAGCAGCAGCTTCCTTCAGCTAACTTGGAAGTAATGTGCCTGCCTGAAGAGCAACGTCTGCAAGAGCTGTCGCCAGGGTGCTGTACGCTCACACTCTCCTCCTATCGGCAGTAGCTTAAAGCCACAATTTAGACCGAAGTGATTTTTGTCTTGCTGTCCTTGGCTCACTTGTCACTACAGATTCCTGGCAGTGGAACCTATTAAGGAGTTGCTGTAGCCCCATGATACTTGATTACCTGCCTTTGTGCCACCAATGAACCTGTGAAAAAGATCACTTGTCTTGCATCACCATGGCAACCAAATCATTTTGATTTGCGCGTGTGTGTATGTTCGGTATTCTGGTTTCCATGGCGAAGTCACAGCATGTTAGAGCAATGGAAAGTGCCACACCATGGTGCTGTTCATCCACTCAGCTGTGCTGAGGTAAGTGGACTCCAGGGTTCCAAGGCAGGTAAATCAGCACACTACCAGCACACTGCCGATGAGGGTCATTTAGATCCCCTGCACTATCTAGCCCAGCACAAAGCAGTATTCAGGTATTTTATCCATCTTAGGGGCACAGCATGAAAGATAAGGAGCAGAGGCCACCAAAAAAGGTAAAGAGGCTGACTCAGTACAAGAGCACTTCTAGAAAAATAAAACAGACAGTGTAAATTCCAGGATAAAGAAAAAAAAACTAAAAAGATTATACATCTCCTCCTCCTCCTTTGTTTCCTTTTCATGTTCCATAAATCATCTTGTTTATGTAATGGTGGACGATAAAGCAAGACAGATTTAGAAAACTTTTTTTTTTTATTCCTGTGAAACAGTAAAATGATTGATGCTCTGCACAGAACGGTTTATAAGAAAGGCAGAGCTTTCAGGGATGATTTACTGGAATCCACTGCAACATTGGATTTGGATACTGCAAAATGCCAGGCATTCAGAATAAATAAATTAATTAAATAATTGGAGAATGGCTTTGAGTAGTTAAGACTGAATAGGAAAAAAATATATAGCCCAGCATCGTCTTCTGTACAATTTCACTCGCTGGATTTATAAATAAAAAGTATGAAGAGTACTAGTTTAGCTGGAATATATAAAAACAGAGCAGAAACTATTCAACTTAAACAGTGGAAGTCTTATCTGGCTGCCTTGGCATTTATATGACAATAGATTAGTGCTGCCCTGGAATAATAATTCTTTGTTGATTGTAAGCACATTTTTATAAGTCTTGTATTCTGCTCTTTTTTCAAGATAAAGAGCTAGGATGTACTGTACAATGTACATGTACAGCATGAAATGGCTAATAGAATTTGGATTTATAAAGTGCCTTTCATACTCAAGTTGTTCCCAAGTTCAGTGCTTTAGTTATGTCAGAAACTGGTAATGCAGTAGTGTAGGCAAACAGTGACAGTCATTATGCACTCAGCTACACCTCATGCATAGGCTTAGAAGTCTTTTTTAAAAAATCAAAATATAAACATTAAAGCACTTTTCTGAGAGAGAGGGAGAGAGAAAATGCTAGTGAGGACATCAGAGTTATCACTTTAAATGTTCCAAGATCAATCCTGCAAACATTAACTCCCACAAGTCGCTTTTACCAATGTGAGCAAGGGATTCCAGGGTCAAACCCTAAGACTGCCATTGAGAGGCTGACATCAGTGTTATATTCATAGCACCCACACAGAAGAGTTAGAAAGAAAAAATACTTTTTCTGGAAGACTGGAACATAAGAGTTTTATTTCTTAGAATCCAGAACCCTAATACATAAGAATCAAAACCAGAAAGGGTATGTCTACATTGCAATTAGATACCAGCGGCTGGCCCATGCCAGCTGACTTGGTCTCACAGGGTTTGGGCTGTGGGGCTCTTTAATTGCAATGTAGATGTTCCACCCCCAGGTTGTTTAACACTATTTACATACACACTTAAAACATAAACCAATTCCTAACCAAGCAGCTTTCTGTGTGTTGTGCTCCCATTGGTTGCTGCCCTCCCATACTGATAAAAAATCATGGATCACAAATACTTGATGCAAAGATCATGCAAGGGTGTCCTTGGCTAGGCATGATGTTGCATGGTGTCATAAATGTAAAGGGAAGGGTAACCACCTTTAAATCCCTCCTGGCCAGAGGAAAAACCCTTTCTCCTGTAAAGGGTTAAGAAGCTAAGCACCTGGCACCTGACCAAATTGACCAATGAGGAGACAAGATACTTTCAAACCTGGAGAGGGGGGGAACAAAGGGCCTGTCTGTGTGTGAGATGCTTTTGCCAGGAACAGATCAGGAATGCAGCTCAGAACTCCTGTAAAAAGTTAGTAAGTAATCTAGCTAGAAATGCATTAGATTTTCTTTTGTTTAATGGCTGGTAAAATAGGCTGTGCTGAATGGAATGTATATTCCTGTTTTTGTGTCTTTTTGTAACTTAAGGTTTTGCCTAGAGGGATTCTCTATGTTTTGAATCTGATTACCCTGTACGGTATTTACCATCCTGATTTTACAGAGGTGATTCTTTTACCTTTTCTTTAATTAAAATTCTTCTTTTAAGAACCTGATTATTTTTTCATTGTTCTTAAGATCCAAGGGTTTGGGTCTGTGTTCACCTGTACAAATTGGTGATGATTTTTATCAAGCCTTCCCCAGGAAAGGGGGTGTAAGGCTTGGGCGGATATTTTGGGGGGAAGATGTCTCCAAGTGGGCTCTTTCCCTGTTCTTTGTTTAACACGCTTGGTGGTGGGAGGATAGGGTTCAAGGACAAGGCAAAGTTTGTACCTTGAGGAAGTTTTTAACCTAAGCTGGTAAGAATAAGCTTAGGGGGTCTTTCATGCAGGTCCCCACATCTGTACCCTAGAGTTCAGAGTGGGGAAGGAACCTTGACACATGGTCATTGTGTTAATCCCTGATCCTTGCATACCTTGTATCATCTACCATATGCATTTGCTGCTTAGGGTTCTGCCCCCAAGGTGGCTGAAGTTGTGTGGTGCTGTATATATAGACTTAGTGAAGTGCTTTAGGGTCCCTTTGAGTGACAGGTGGGGTATGGAAATAAAATATCAGAACTCACCCCATTGCTCTGTAAGGAATTTAGCACACTAGTCCCTTTTAGATATTTGGCAATGTCCTATGTTGACCTCAGAGTCAAGTGCTGAAGATTCTCTGAACACTAGATTTTTACAGGCTGAGCCCTTGATACGTTCTCAATAAACAAGCTCACACTTCTTAAGTATAAGAGAATTCTTTACTAGGGTTGATAGTCAAGAAATGATGCAAATGTCAGAAATTAATTTAAAAAGAAAAGCAGAGCTTTTCCAAGCAGCACCCCCTGGAGATCAGTCTATAAGGGAGGTTTAAACGGGATTCAGGGGGCAATCCAGACCAGTAAGGGGTTTTGTTATCACTTACCCTGCCACGGAGTGCCTCACAATGCTTTGTTGCCATAGTTCCTAACCTGGGATGCTCTCAGCTGAAACAAGAGATTTTCTGGCTGCTCTATTCTATGAGAGGAATATAGCATTAAAATCTCTGTCCTGCCACCATTAGCTGAAACAGAGGAAAAGACCAAAATTTAGGCCTAATCAAACAAACAAAATAGATTGATGACAGTGAATCATAATGTTAAGATCTACATAAGTGCATAATTTGCCATATAGTTATAAGGATTTCAAAGTTAATAAAGATGGTTTTAAGTGGTTACAGCTAGGGAAAACAAGGTGATAGTTGCAAGCAATCATAGCCTGAGAAAACAAAATGGCTGTCTTGGAGCAATTAGCAAACAATCAGGCTGAGGTGAGTCAAAGGTCACTGCAAAACCTGAAGGGAGGGGTCAGCTAAGCATAGCACAAGGTCTCAAACAGGTCCAGCTTTAATAGTACGAGTCTTCAAACAGGTCTGGCTTTGATTGACAGATAGGTTAGCAGCCATGATTGGCCCATAAGAAGGGAAGGCCCAATCAGAGAAAGCTAGGATCTGTATATAAGGCAGAGAGCTGACTGGTTTTAGTCAGCCTGAGTAGAAAGCGTGATAGAAGAGCTAAAAGAGCTGATATCACAGAAGAAGATGACAGTCATGGCTGAAGCAGTAGTAGCAGAGCAGCAGACAACAGCTGGATAGACAGAACAGACCAGTCAGAGGGAAGGAAGACTGCAGGAAAAGTAAGCTTGGTGATTTTAGTGATAAGAAATAAATTGAGTAAGTTTGGGATAACAAAGGTGGATGTCTGTGTATATTTGTTATTATGTATATAGTTTAAATGTTTTAAATAAGTAGCTTGTTGCCAGCATCCTATATGTGACCGGCTCACACATAGAGTGTAACCACTAAAAAGCTATTTCCAACTGCATGATATCGTAATATTAAGTACCTTAATATAAATCTGTGCTAATAAAATGTGTATTATCTCATGATCTGTATGTGAGAATTTATGTCTGTATTTTTTTTTCAAGTATATGTTTTAGATTTACTGTATTAGGGCATATTGTGTTAAAGAAAGAATGTAAGAATGGCCATACTAAGTCAGACCAATGGTCCATCTAGCCCAGTATCCTGTCTTCCAACAGTGGTCAATGCCAGGTGCTTCAGAGGGACTGAACAGAAAACATGATTATCAAGAGATCCATCCCCTATCACCCATTCCCAGCTTCTGGCAAACAGAGGCTAGGGACACCATCCCTGTCCATCCTGGCTAATAGCCATTGATGGACCTATCCTCCATGAATTTATCTAGTTCTTTTTTTGAACGCTGTTATAGTCTTGGCCTTCCAAAAGTTGACTATGAGTTGTGTGAAGAAATACTTCATTTTGTTTGTTTTAAATCTGGTGCCTATTAATTTCATTTGGTGATCCCTAGTTCTTGTGATGTGAGAAGAAGTAAATAACACTTCCTTATTTACTTTCTCCTGGGCAGTTAAGAGAAATAACATTTGTTTGTTCTTCTAAAGACCCAAAAACACATGACAACTTATTAACTGGGTAAATACTCTTTCATTTAAACACAACACTGAGTCAGTTTGTAGTAAAAGTAGAACAAATTTCTTAATAGGTAGGGCTCCATGTCTGTCACGGAGGTCGTGGAAGTCATGGATTCCGTGACTTTCATGACTTCTACACAGGCCAGTGTGACTGACCCCAGGGCTGCCCAAGCAGCTGGCTCTAGGGCCAGTTGCTCAGGTAGCCCCAGGCACAGCCACACCAGCTGCTGCTCCAGCAGCTTCCGGCAGCAGTCGCTGGCTGGCTGGCCGGAGCAGCCCTGATCTGTGGACCCTGGCCGCTGATGCTGCTGGCACTGGGCGCCCTCACTCCCCCAATATCCCCCCCCCCCGCAGCAACTGCCCCCTCCCTAGCGCCCTCCCCTCCAAGATTTAACCGCAGGTATTTTTAGTATGTTATGGACAGGTCAAGAGCCATTGTGTTTTTTGCCCATGACTGTCCATGACTTTTACTAAAAATACCCATGACTAAATCATAGCCTTAATAATAGGACATAGGTTAAGTGATGCCAACTAAAAGGAATAAATTTAGAAAGGGTTACAAGCAAATAAAAGTGAGAACACACATCTAAAAGTTTAAAACTTAATCTAGCAAGGTACAGGATTTGATCAAGATGGATTTTCCTACCCACAGTCTTCCAGCAAGATGGTGACTACCCCACAGCCCTTCAGTCAGGAACTCATTCAGGGGCCCAAAGGTGCTGGGTGCTTTGTCTTCTTAGGTGAAAGAACTTGGGGTTCTCTACCCCTTTCTTTTATAGTCCAGTGAACCTTTGAAATGGATTTTTCTCAGGGTTACCTCTCAAAGTTAAGTTCATGCAAGCTATGAGGAAGGTGACATGGAGTCTGGTGAGGAAGGAAGCTTTGTATTCTTTCTTTCCCTACTGGTGTTTGCTGGAATGCAAAGTGTTCTGTCTCCTGCCATCTCTTCCCCCTGCTGTCTTGAAAGGCCTATTTACTGCTTATATGGAAATTAAGGTAAACAAACATTCCTTTGTTTAGGTCACACCTATTGACCACCCGAACATGACCAGTTTCCACAGTTTAGTCACAATTCCAGCATATGTTCATAACTTTTAATACACATTTATATACATTATACAAGAATATTAATGATCAGTGAGATATTGGTTTTCAAATTATACCTTACAATGCATATTTTGAACAAAAATTATTATAGGGTTTGAATACAGGGTACTTAAGGTCACAGAGGTACAAGGCCAGCCTTTCAGGGTTCCTTGGGCCTCCACCCAAGTTACATCTTTAAGTCTACCTCTTTCTGACAGACGTAGACCTTTGATCTCATAAGCCCGGTCTTGCAGTCTCTGGTGCTCTCACAGACACCTACTGGTCATGTTGGAGGCATCGCTCCATGTTGTCTCCCTGATGCACTGTTTGTCCATTGTTCCGTTACTGAACCGGATTTTTCTCCCAAGGGTGACAGACTACACCACAACCCACCTCACTGCTGTTTGAGGTTTTTCTACTGCTAGTCTTCTGCTCAGGCTGTTCTTTCCCACAACACTAGTTGAGCTGGTCACAGCCCCTGGCCTGCTCCTCAGCAGCTGCCCAGCCTCTCCCAGGTCCGTCACGTGACTACACAGATGCTAAGCTGGTCTCCATCTTTCATCCCAGCTCAAAGATGACCTCTTCCCATAGCCTCCTGCCTAAGTTTCCCTGGGCTCTTTCCAATCAGATCTCTTAATCTGACCTTCCCTCTGCAGCCAGCACCCAAGCTTCTACCTTTAGCCTGCTGCACATGCACTGGCCCACATGCTCTCTCCTTGTGCCTGATCCTCTGATGCCCCTTGCTTTTCCTGGTCATTCTAGGCAACACAGAGCTCTCTGTTGGCTAGATGTTGAGCAGGATCCCATGCTGCCTCCCAGAGTGGCCTGTTGCCCAATCCTTTCCTTCTAGGCCATTCTGATGGGGCTAAGCTCAGTTACTTGCTCAGTCATCATGAAATAACCACTCCACCTCAATCACACCATGCCAAAAATGTCACCTTTTCCTAATTTCAAGGGGGCAAAAAAGCAAATGTTAAAGAATCAATGGGTGTGGGCAGATTTATTTGAGCCATCCTCTCACTGGGTTTCTCAGCCTGGAGGGTATTGTTAAAAGGGCAGGGGTGTCAACTAGATCCTGACTAGACAGAAGGAGTATCCTAGGTTGGTCCCAACATGGATATGGTTGAGAACCACAGTGCTTTAGAAATAGTAAAGAATTATATCCCTAGTAAAATCTTTAAGACTTCCATAAGGGAAGTTGGAGAATGTTGGCATGCTGGACAGACAATTACATTAAGAATGGCAAGTACTCTTTAATCACTTCTTCCATTCCCATTATACATTGTGGACCCTTCTGTGGGGGAAAAAGTTCATTTGGGATTGACTCTGAATTATTACACTATTTCTATATGCAGAATACATGTTGTGAGAAGCTTCTAATGACAGCTAATGAACCAGACTGAGAGAGGTAATTCAAACGGTAAACAATGTTATTACAGCAATTTATAAATATCTTTCATTAAACATTAAAAACAGCTGCTCTCTCATAGTGTTCTTGTAAAATGAGTTGGCTGATGAATTTACAAGTGGTTTGTAGCTAACCAGGTGTCAACTGACAGGTCGACTCAGTCCCCCAGGGGGATTCCAGGCCTCCTCCAACAGAATTTCAGAGCTCTGGATGGATGGGGTCCTTCAAAATGGCATTGCACCATAGTGCTGCTGAGCACATATGGGTAGCTGTAAAAACTTGAGTCCCAGTTCTCTCTTAACCTACACCCACATATCCCTGCTGAAATCACTCTGCCTGCACAGGCTGTAAATCAGGGTGCATGACAGGAGAGCATGGAGGGTATTTTAGCAGCTACCTTACAGCATGTGTCTGGGAGTCAAGAGACGTGGGCTGAGATCCTGTGCTGTGCCAAAGCAGAACTCACTGCCTTGCAGCAGGGAGGGCAAAGATGGCATTCAGTCATCTTGGCCCTCCTATTCTGGGCTCCTGCAAGGGCAGGTGCAGCCTTAGCATAATTTAGGCAGCTCAGGAGGTCATCCCCAGTCATAGCAGCGTCCCCAGGCTGCCCTATGGGAAGTAATACCACTGAAAATCCCCATAGCACTATGTGCTATAGGTCCACTTCCTACTACTCACAGCATACCCCCTACTCTGGTCCTTGTGGGGAAGGAAGGAAGGGAAGAGGACTCATTGGACAGTATAGGTCTGCCTTAAGCCATAGCTGACCTAGGGCTTTTACTGGTACACCAGTGTACGGGAACTGCCAATGGGATGAAGAATCCCTTCCCTAGTGTCTATTCTCAGCTATGCACTAATTTTCCATGCAACATTGAACAAATGGTTCTGGGTATGTCTGCACAGCACACTAAGCCAGAGTCTGTGGACTCAGTGTTTCCAAGCCCGGGCCTGAGCATTCACACTGCATTGTAAAGCTGGATTTATAATTGCTGGACCCAGGACTCACAGCTATGCTAACATCTCCGTACTGTGCTACACAGACCATCTGACCTGGGTCTGCAGCTTGACCTGCTTCTACACTTTTACCCAACTCATAGTGGGACTTGGGCTTTCACCTACTCCTCCTCGCAGGGTCACAGGAACCTGGGTCCTGAGAGCTTGCTGACCTGAGTCAGAGTGATCTGTGGGTGGATGGAAGGGGACTTCAAACCTGACTCAGAGCCCAGGCTTAGTGTGCAGTGAGCCCCAGTTTCCCCTGCTGTAAAAACAGAGCTGCTCAAATTAACCCTCCTCTGCAAATCACTCTGAGATCTCCTGCTGAAAATACAACGTGCTAAGTATTATTATCCCTGGGAAAATGCTGTGTGAGCTCTGTATATTGCATCTTGTCTGGTTACCTTACGTGGCAACATAATTCATCATCATTGCACCTGATGAGAAAAGCAAGTTAAAGATAAAGGAACATTATTTCTAAGGGTGAAATTTCAGTGCACGGCTGAAAAGCCCAAACTCCCCATCAGCCATACCACTGTCTGACCTTGTACAATAATGACATAAAAGACCTGAGTTAGTTCACAACATCTTGAATACAAATCTAGTGATTATAGCTGCAATTAACAATATGGGACAAAACCTTTGTTGCACCATAGTTGTATTCTTTTAACACCTCCTCATTGAAAGGGGCTCTCCTGTTTAATGAAACAATTTCATTACTAGTCATGTCTTGTATTTATATAATGTCCTTATGTCAAAGCTGTCAAAGACCTTTGGCAAAGATGAGTCAGCCTTCTTATCCCCATTTTACAGATGTGGAAACTGAGGTACAGAGTGATTAAATGACCCAGTCAGCAATAGAATTCAGGTCTCCTGACTTTCATTCTCCTGCTCTAACCACTAAATATGCTCCTTCCTATTTTGGAACTACATTACCTCTCCCATGCTAAAACCCACAGGATGCATTCAAAGAAAGGAAATTGCTAAAAGACTGGGTCCCCTTCATTGGTCCATTGGAGTCAGGGTTTGCCTTCCATGTTGAATAGATCAGTGGTAGGTCAGGACAATCTACATGGAGACCATATGACTCTCTGCTGGTTCTGTGTACCTCATGCTGTCCCTCTCTCCCCAGATTCCTGGCAGCATAGTTTCACTGCAGCTACCAGTCACTTCCCCTTGGCCACTGCTGCTCTGGGAGCTACTTTCCCACCCCTTTAAGAGGAGTTCCTCACTGTGGAAAAAGTTTCCCAGAAAAGGAAATTCAACCATGGTGCTAATGGGAGGATTAACTTTTCCTTGCAAACTCTGCTGGGCTGGTAGATGTATGAGCTCTCCAGCCTTGCACTGCACCCAGCTCCTCCACCCTCACACACTGGACCAGTACAGCTACCATGTAGGCAACTTTAACCCTGGATCCACACAGCAGAGTGGATCTACAGGCAGAAGTTTCCCTCTGCCCAAGGAGGTGGGAGGGGCAGCATAAGCTACATCTTGGTCTGATGTACAAGGAATGTATTCATCCATCTGACTTGTTCATCTATCGTCAATTTTCAATTGTACTTTACCTTTAAACGCATTGGGAGTTTATTATTTTCCTATTATGTGGTGTTCTCTTAAAAAGACCGCACTGTATTTTTTCCTGTGGGAGGAGGAATTCATCCTTAACAGGCCTATCTCTTTAATTGATAGCTATGTAAGTGGACTTCACAGTAATAGTGACTCAAACCTGTATAAAATTTCAATACTAATTCTCTCCTTATGTAGCCTGTGGTGTTGAGCTGTGCTTCCCTTCACCTCATCTATGCTTTAGTGTTGTGAGAGCCAACAGACAGTCACTCATGGAAAGTTCTTGGCAGCTGCAGGACCCTGAAGACTGACTTTGGAATATATTGTGCTTTTACAGCAATGACATTTGCGTCTCTGATTTGTTTCTTGGCCAAGCTGTGATAGTTCTACGGGTACAGAGCTGCCTGCTGCCTCACTACAGGGTCAGCATGTTGATTTTGTACCTCTAGACATTGTTTGTCACTTGACTCACCTTGGATTGCAAGACTTTTTTTTTTCTCCCTTCTTAGTATGTTGTTGAGAAAAAGATTATGTGCTGTGTTCCCACAAGATTTATATGCAGCTTCTATCTCTTCTGTGTAAAAAGAAATGGCTTCTCACGCCCATATTAGCCTGATGTGAAAATTAATCTCTAGCAATACCCATGCATACTCTATGACCTCTGTGTATCTACGTCAAACATACTCCGGAGTGGATCATACCCTTCTATGCTCAAAACACACATCAAAGAATCTTTTCTTTTCTTTCCTCCCAGCTCACACCCTTGTATTGACTGTACTGAAATCTCCTTCCTTTGAAAATAACCACTTGTTGCTTATTACTGTGCCATTTTTGAGCATTTGAATCTTCTGACTTCAGTGATAATGAAGCTTGTGGGGGGGGGGAATGTAATGGGAGGATTTTGTCATAATCAGGTTCGAAAGCCTAACCATATCTAAAATAGTCTCCCAGAGATTAATGATTTTAAATTTCATAATTTTTGAAGCTACATTTGAAGACTATGCAAATGTTTTCTGAAAAAGCTGTTCTTTTTGCTTAAAACCCAAGCAGAAATCTTCAGATATTGTTTAAAGCACATTCACATTCACAGATGCCTGGGCAGCTGTATAGAAATCCATCAGCAGTTGATGTTTTTGAAGCACTGACAGTCAGTTTGAAGGGAAAATAAAGTAAAAAGGGCTAATCCTGGATTAAAAGGTATGCAGATTACTCTCATTTTAATGATGAATAAAACTAAAACTACCCCCAACCCCGTTAGCCCCACCCCTGACCACCTCAGTAAATAGGAGAAAATATAATAAATATTCTGGAGCAGTCCATCAGCTTTGCAGAAATCCCTAACAGGAGGAATACCCAGGTATGGAAGTAGTTTGGGTCTGTCACTTCTTAGATTGGCTGCGATTAGGTGTCTTGCTAAAGTAATAAATTATATTGCAGAGTGGCAAGATGGAAGGATTTATACTTCCAGGAACCATCCATGTTGTCCAGTTGGTATTGTTCCAGCCTTAGAGTATACTTTCTAAACATTAGCTTCCTTGTCCAAATGGCCATCATCAAAAATGGGCCAAATGGCGAGAGGAGCTTGACTTACAGTAACCTGTGAAACCCCAAATATTCAGGTTGGGATCATCTGAAGTTAAGCTCCGTAAACCCTTGTATGATGGCAATCGGAGCCCAAAACTGATTGCTAAGTAGGTGGAGATATCATGTTCAGATGCATACTTGTCCGTAAAGTGGCAACACTGGCCTTCTGAAGAGCTATATGTGTAACCTCCAAATGTTGACAGATTGCTTTTTGGGGTCAGAACACCAAAGCTCATCTTCGATTTTATCTTTTGATTTTCAAAGATTGCTACATGCATGTCTGGCTGTGTGAGGGGTTATTAGGTCCACACTTTCTGCCAGACATGTGCAGTGCTTAAGTCATAAATACCCCCATGAAGAAGTACATACTTCTGTGTGAAAGTTTCCTGCAATGTGCCTCATTTTGACTGCTAGGCACCAGATAGCGCCACACTAGCTAATTCTTTACTTGACGTAACAGACCAAGATATGGACAGGGAATTATAGTATCTGAAGTTAATTCATTCTTCTGATACTTATTATCTCAGCACCAATTTGATTATCCTGTAGTTCAAGATGGTGCCTCTGTAAGTTGTATGGAGAATGAGTATGCTCATTCTGGGTATTTCACTGCCCTCCCCACCCACCCTATACACACGCACTCAAACACATGGCCCATCTCCAACTTCTCTCCTGTCTCTGAAATGAGATCCCATCATGATCTTCCTAGTCCTCCCTATATTCCCCTGTGGCTTCCAAAAGATTCCCCCCTACCACACGATGCTCTGTTGAGTGAACAGAATGCTATATTCTCCAGCCAGCCTGCTCCTTGGCATGGAGCTGCTTTGAGCTCCACACATAGTCTCTATTTTGTGGACAAAGGAAAGTGCAGAATCTGGCAGCAGAGGGAGGCAGCTCACAGTGGGTCTGATCCAACACTATTCCCTAGTGACTACAGTGGAGCTGGATCAGTTTCAGGGAGAAGGCCAGCCAAGGAGGGTATGGAGGTTCCCAACAGAGTAGAACAGGAGTGTAATCCAGCAGCAACAGATCTTCCAGTGTCCACATAGTAATACTCCCTAGTGGCCATTAGCCAGTCCTTAGATGACATATGGAGTTAACTACAGGATACATTTTCTTGTGCTGTACAGAGAACTGAAATATTATTTTCTACTTCACAAACTGTGATTGCACATGGCATTTTGATAGGAGTTTTGAACAACTGAGGCTCGTCATCAGGATTCTGCAACAGAAATGAGCCATTATCTGATCTCTTTTCCAGCAATCACAAAGAGATGAGAAAAGCCGGCTACAAATTTTATAGTAATTACCATATAAACTGATGCAGACACTTACCACTTTAGACAAGTGAAGGCCTAAGAACTTACCAGCCATTATAGCCAAACAGCTCCCTGTTGGCTTCGCATCTAAGCAGCTTTCAGTGCCCAATTCATTTCCTATCGCATTATGCTGAATTTAAGATAAATGGGGTAACTTCACCACTGACTTCAATAGAGTTGTGCCTATTTATGCTAGCTGTGAATTTGGCCAAAATATTGGCTTGAGATCCACTTATTTCAAATGGTAGAATATGAATTTGGCTATATCCACCTATTTATGATCAAATCACATTCTTTTATGGAGCGCTGCTAACATAAACTTGAATGGAGTATGGAGATCTGCACTTCTCGGGATACAGGACAATCTGAGCAGGTCAACACTTTAGTATAAAAGCTGCTGGGATGCCCGTTGACTTCAGTGGGAGTTGGATCAGATCTTCAATTCATAGATTAATCTAATTTTTGCAAATCCATAGTATACAACTGAGGCAGAACCCAGTCCCAGTTTTCATAGTTAAGAAAAGACAGGAACATTGTAAAGGCAGACTGGTTATCCACTGAAGGAAATAGAGTGCATTGCATTGTTCTCGTGCAAACCATTGTGGCCAACGCAGAGAGCTGTATGGATGGCTGCTGAACAGGTGCTCAGATTCTGCAGTGATGGGTGTCAGTATAATGCCACTTGACTGATGGGCTCCAGGGGAGATCATGAGTGGAGGAAATGTAGGGGCACCTGGGGAAGAAAAATGGGGGAAATAGAAGCATCATTTTAAAAAAACCATGTAATTATTGATTATAATAAGGACTGGAACTAGGAGAACTATAAAGCACTTGTTACCCCAATCTGAATGTATGCAGATGGAACCTAAAAATTACTCAAATATTTACTTTTTTTGTCAATGGTTTTAATCCATTTTGCCACTTAATTGTATAAAACCATCTTCCACAACAAGGACAAAAAAGCTACAGATGGAGTTTTTATATACAGTTTTCTCAGTAGATGGAATATTGAATCCTTCACCCATTAAATGTATCCTCACCACAGATTTGCTGCACCTGCTATTTTACATCTCAGTATATTTCATAGTGACTATTTATTTATGGTCCATTCAAAATGAAATGTAGACACTCTGTAAATAGCTTTAAATAGCACAACGATGACATCTACTGGTCAGAGTTATCTGCATTCACTGCTTTGCACTATCAAATTATACAAAACAAAGAAGTCCATACAACTTTAACATGTGTAAGGGATAATGGACATAAAACAAGACGTATTGCAGGCATTTTATAACCCTTTTAATAGGTCTTTCTTTATTCACTTACTAAATAATCACTTTGTTTTGTTACTAAGGCTACACAAAATCCTCCTGCAGAACTTGGAAAAGTGCTCTGATGGCCAAAGGGCTCTATAGACCTAGGTTATTCTGGCTTCTGTCACCAAAGTCCATGCAAAGGACTCCTAGTGGTAGAAAAATCTGCCCTGATAGGAGTTCATAGAATATCAGGGTTGGAAGGGACCCCAGAAGGTCATCTAGTCCAACCCCCTGCTCAAAGCAGGACCAAGTCCCAGTTAAATCATCCCAGCCAGGGCTTTGTCAAGCCTGACCTTAAAAACCTCTAAGGAAGGAGCTTGGCAACATGTGACCTCCAGAAGAGGTAAGCGGAACGTCCGGGTTCCAGTAACACAGACACAGGTAACTAACCTCTTTCATGTTCTCTCCACAGGTATCATTGCGGAGAGTGGACCAGATGATATGTCTGGGGGGAGAAAGCAGAAGGAGACTCCGCTGGTTGGAAGGCATGAGATGCGATGTCCTGAGGTTGGGGGTTCCACGACCACCACTCCCAAGAGGAGAAGGCGGGTGGTGGTGGTCGGGGACTCTCTCCTCCGGGGGACTGAGTCATCTATCTGCCGCCCTGACCGGGAAAACCGAGAAGAGTTGCAGCATCCTAAATTGCTTTCAATCCTTGCCCCACAGTGGGACTCCCACCTGACCACTGCAGTCCCCATAAAAAGGTCAGCCTTACACTACCCAGAGATTTCACTCCTCGTGTATCAAGCTAAGCCTGTTTTTGAAGCAGTTTTGCGGCCACACCCGAGTCCAGGAGCTGGCACAAATCTCAAAACCTTTTAAGGTTTGCCCGTGAACAATAAAAATACAGTTGTGCAGATAAATAGCAATGAATGGTGCTGTACCATGCAGTCCACAGAAAGCACTACTCTGGCCTGCATAATACACTGGATACCAGATGATACCCGTTCTCTGGACATGGAGAGTTCAGCTGTCCCTATTTGGAACTGGCATCCAATAAGACGGCTAATTCCCTCATAGACATTAGCTGGCATTACACAGGACAAGACTTCTCCCTCTTGGACCTGCTGAATCACACTCCAGTTTCATAGATTCCAAGGCCACAAGGAGCATTGTGATCATGTAGGCTGAACTCCTGTATAATACATGTCAGAGTACTTCCCCCAAATAATTCGTAGAGCAGATCTTTTAGAAAAACATCCAATCTTGACTTAAAATTCGCCAGCTATATCCATGATTAAGTGTTTGTGTGCATCAATGGACAAAACATGAGCACACCAATAGAGTGGGCTAAATCTTGGTCCCAGTGACTTGATTTGACCTCCCCACCCCTGCCATTGCCCCACCACTTTTTCTCCTCCTCGCTTTGATCCAGCCAGTGCCTCTTTTTCGCCATGAATGGGTCTAGCTGAATTGTGTTAGAGATGGACAGAATAGTGTTGCCAGAGCTAATTTTCCCCAGGATTCTGTCAGTGTGTGCAGTGACAAAGGATGTTAATAATGCCTGGGGTCATGCCAGAGTACATAATGCCAGAGGCTGCATGAATCACCAGCAGGTAGCCTAGAAATCCATTTGCCCATAAAAATGTGGAATTTTTGTTTTTACAGCGAATCTTTAGTTTTTACATTTTATGAAAAAAGAAAAACATGTATTAACTAACTACATTTTACTGAAAATACCATTGTCACTTATTCAACGTGCACAATTTCCCCCTCTTGTGGTTGATTTTTGTATGTGCTTTAAAGTTACATAACTAAACATACTCCGATAAACTGCTTCCAGTGTACAGAGGTTACTAAACGGCATATAGGGATTCATTTTTTAACACATCTCAGATTTCACTTCAGCCTCCAGACGTGAGTAATTGAAGTATGAAAAGCTGCCGAAAACTTTAAAAATCCCCCCAAAGACCGTGTCGCTGAGTTTGGCAAAGACACATTTCATGTTGATGGTAATGTGCTGTTGTGTACCGTATACAGTAAGGCCATAGATTACATTCGATGGCAGACGACTGTAGAACACATGGAAAGAACTAAATGTAAACTGAATGAAAAGAAATGAAAACAAGAGGCCGAAACAGCCGAGCCATCGACAACAGTAAAGAAACAATGCACTGTGACTGGATCATTCTATTGATTTTATTCTATTATAATGATTGATGGCAGTGGTAGGCTTCAAACTTGCTTAAATTGTAAGTCTCTATCAATAAAACATTGTGTTCAAGTGATACCCATATATATTTTGTGGCTAGGGACATTTTAATTTTATTTTAATTGCAGAAAAATGCAGATTTTTATTATTCTTAGAGAATTTTGGGTTTTTTCATCCCAGAAAACTAGGATTCCTGGTCATCAGCTCTAACAAAGCTCCATGCAAGTCTGAGAGGGGCCATTTCTGGCTTCTCATATTGCTTCCCCTCTTCCAAGACTGAGCAGCGCAAAATGCAGTAACAAAAATATCTCGGTGCCATAAGTGATTGGCACAGCTGCAATCAGTGTTCTGTTTTATTGGGAAAGTTCAATGCCCAGAGATTCCATTCCAATGAGGAATGATTTGAGGACCTAATTGTCATAATTTAAAGCAATTGGGAGGAAAAACAGAGACAAGAAGCTAGGAATGGGAAGAGTAGCTGAAAAAAGGAAAAGCGCAAGGGCAGGCAGAGACAGGAGGGGGAAAGTGAGCAAGCTGATGCAGACCAGCTAAGAAAGGAACAGATGGGATGGAAGAATGGAGCACTACAATCTCTGTTACCTTTTTTTCTTCAATTTTTTTTTTTTTTGAAAAATTCAATATCGGCTGTTTCTCCACTCCAGCTTCCTTAAACCAGCGTTTTCTCTACTAGCCCTCTCTCCACTGCTACCAGTGGCACCCAGATCATTTTCCATGATGCCGTGGCCTGAAAAGGACTCCATACATGGTGAGTCAATAAGAATTTTTTCCCATATATGTGGAGGTTCTTTTCATGCTTGGGTGTGTTACCAGGCAACTTAAAAAGGCATCAATTCCCCCGTAATGACTGCCACGAAAATCTGAATTCACCAGATTGTTTCCTGATCCAACAGCTTTAGTGCCCTTCTAGTTTCTGTTTTGTTCTTTGGTCTCTGTCCATGCTAGACAACCAAACCATAATACCTTGTGATTTCAGTTGTTGCCAGATTCTGCTCTCACTGACACCTGAGCAAACTCATTGAAGTCAGTGAGTCTGGACTGGTATTAAGGGTAGGTATTAATCCTTAGGAGTACTCTTAATTTTACTTTAACTATAGAACATTGCCTTTCCTCCATGGAAACACCCACATAAAGCAGAAACAGCACAGCTGCAAAATCTGAATCAGATCCAAAGATCAAGGATCTTTCAATCCAGAGTATCAGTTTGAAGGCACATTTGAATCCAGTGAAGAACAAAGGTACAACAAAATCCAATAGCTGGAAGTTGAAGTCAGCAAAATTCAAGTTTGAAAAAAGGTGCACTGTTCTAAAAGTGATGGCAATTAACCATTGGACCAGATTACCAGGGACTGTGGTACATTTTTCGGTCACTTGGGGGTCTTTAAATCAAGACTTAGTCACTCTAAAAGATATGCTCGTTCAACCACAGAGTTGTTGGATTTGATATACGAATCACAGGGAAAGTCTACGGCATGTGTTACACAGGGGCTCAGACTGAATGAGCATAGTGGTCTCGTCTGGCCTTAATCTATTAAATCTACGCTCCCAAGCTTTGCGGGGGGGGGGGGGGGGTCAGATCCAGGGGACTGGCTCATGACACATCTCTGATAATATCAAATCATATTAAGTGGCCAAAAATAGCCTTTAATAGATAATATTAAAGTTTCCACAAACAAAATATTAACCGCAGGGAAATGTTTTTCCTAAAGGTTAAAAAAGTGGGGGGAGGGAAGAAGGGGGAGAAATAATTATTGGTAAACCCTGTTGCTCAAGGGACAAACTGCAGTGCATTAACCTCACCACAGTAGCTGATGTACACTCCCGTTATGTAGTGCACTTAATCTCTACCACTTCAACAGGGATTCTTGACCCTGGCTTTAACCCTTGGCTCTGGTTCCTGGCTTCTCACCACCACTTCTTCAACTATTTGTCCTGACCACCCAAACTCTGGTCTTGACAAGAAGCCACAGAGGAAAGAGTTCTTTACTTCCTCAATTGGTGACAAGGGAATAGTGCTACCATAGAGCACTTAATTTGTATAGACTACCCACCCATATTTTCTCTAATGGCACTTGGGTAGTAACCATAACCATACATGAGTTAGTGGGCTCTCAGAGAAGTTCAGAGAGGGGAAAGAGTTCTGACCCTGTGATAAAAAGTTCATTTCCAAGCAGCCAGGACTCTGCTCAAAGGTCCTAAATTATTAACACTGATTCTCCACTTGTAAGGTGGACTGGCTCTTCACTTGTGAGGTAACTCCCTTCTCTTCATGTGCCAATATATTTATGCCTGCATCTGTAATTTTCACTCAATGCATCTGAAGTGGGGTTTTTACCCAAAAAAGCTTATTCCCAAATCTGGTAGTTTTTAAGGTGCCAACGGACTTCTCGTTTTTCTAAATTCTCTTGTCTCTCCTTGTATGGGGACTTTGCTGCAAAAGACAATGTAGATTAAGGACTTTGCTGTGAGAGTTGACACAGACTGAGGACTTCACAGTGAGAGACAACACAGAGGACAGCAGCAGAGATGGATGAATTGTGGTGAGATCCTGTCTATCCAGTGCTTTAATAAAGCTGAATCACTAAGATGAGTTAAGTGGTGGCACCTGTAGGTGGGCAAGCCGCTCCAAAAGGCCTAGAGACAGACCTGCAAAAAAACACTTGGATTATTGCTACTTGGTGGTCCCAACCAAGAGCGAGGTTTGATGGGTGAGTGAAGTGGTACAGTCAAGGGGCTGTATGGGACATTCTTACCAATGGATGGGAAGAGAGTTACAGATTACTATCAAAGTTATTAGAAAGGGGCATACTTTACTCTTTATTTGCATGTACGGTCTGTTGCTTTGTTTCCCAAATTTATGACTGTGATCCCTTTCTCATAATAAGGATTCGCTCATTTGTACACATACTCTGAGTGCTTGTGAGTGGGGAAATTCTGCCTGTTCAGGGCACCAAGGGAGGGTATGTGTAGCTTTCCCAGGCTTCTGGGTGGGACTAGAGATAGTTTAGTTAATTGTCAAGAAGGACCCTATATATATTAAACCCAACCCTTTTTGCTGCTGGTAACTGCCTGGCAGAAGGGTCACATGTGCATGTGTAAGAGATGATGCATAATAATAAAATGGAAACTAGTCATAGAGCTTGACTAAGCACAATATGTTAAATGGTAACACTGCTACCTTAAAAAAGCTAGATCTCACTCTTGTATGCAACAATATATGGAATGCTGAAAGGGCATAGGAATTGCATTGACTTCAATGAGAGGCTTAGGTGTGCAAAGAGTACAGGATAAAGCTACTAAACACTAATTCCTAATTTATGCCATTTCAGAAGGAAGACTTCTGTGAAAATGTCTAGTATTATCACATTGTGAAGATACATGTTATCAGAAAACAGAATGACCAGAGCATGGTATAGAGAAATAATGTGCCTAAGGATACATAGTGGACTCTAAAGAGCAATGTGTGTCCCCATCCAATTTTTCTAATGTGACTTCCATTGCATTCCTTCAATCTTACAGCAGTACATGACCTGTACAGGCAAACTACCACCTCAGTAAGTGCTGCAGGGCAAATCTGACTAGACGGAAGTCAATGTGCTTGGTATGCCAATAGTTTGAAAAAGAAGAGAGAAACAAAAAAGAAAAGGTACAGATCGAGAAAGAGGGAAGCATTGAAGTAGGAGGGAAAGGGGGGAAAGAGTAAAACTCAAGGGAGAACAGTACTGAGGCAAAGGACAAAGGAATCAATAGGAGCAACAGACACACTAGTCTAGTGATATAAAACACAAATTGGCCAGACTTCGCTCTCAGATACATATGCTTGACTTCAGTGAATGATGAACATGCCTACCTGAAAATAGAATGTAGAAAACCCTGCTAATAGAGAGAAGATGCCTGCTCTCTAAACGGCTTTTATGTTCAGTTGCTGCTCTTTAATAACATCATTTTACACAATCTGCCTATTTTACCCCAGATATCTCCAGTGTTCTGTTAATTAGCAATTGTGACGAAAGAGTCTCCTCTTTAAAAGGCTGTAAATTTATGTTTTTTGAGGGCCAAACTACCTGCCCCTGTGGAGATGCCTATAGGAGAGGCAAAGGAAATGCAGGAAAGTCCAAAAAGTTGACTTATTGTTTCCCCCAAATCATTTGCTTGGGGAAAGTGGGCCCATTGAGGATTCTAGGGGACAAGGGCAGCCTCACAAGGCTGCAAATTCTGAGAGATGCTTTCCCCACATGCGGCAGCATCAAGAGTGGACTATCTTGGTTTGTGAGGGGAATTTAGAAGAGCACAACTGCGTGGGTTTTTTTGTTTTTTTTTTGTTTGTTTGTTTTTGTGTGTTTTTTTTCTTCCCGACTCAACCACTGGAGCCATGACATTATGCCATGTTCTGAAGCTATTAAAAATATGCTACGAGTTGCAGGGTATGCAGCTTCTATCTGTTATGTCACGTTTTCTATGCAATTTTAGATGGAGCTGTGTCACACTTTATGCTACAGAGGCCACTGCCATTTTGTGTTCAGAGACAGGAAGCATACACACTATGCTCCCTCCTACAGTCCTTACATTTGTTTTGTTTTCTTAACATAAAATAAAGGCCAAAAGTAACTGGACATCTATGGGTGTTCTTTATACAGAACCAATATAAGTAGAGCACTCTTAAGGTTATAGGGCAGGAGAATGAAGTCACCATGGGTAGGCAAGGTGCATGAGCAGTGCAGACTGTGCATGTAAGTGCGTGCATGTGTGTGTGTTGTCACTGATTATAAATAATGAAAATATAGAGAGGAATTGTGACTTCTTCCTTTTGGCATGTGTCATTTTAACTTTGGCATTGTATTAAAAAACCTTCTGCGTTATGAATCATTTGTATCATAAGAATGAATCACCTGTGTTAACAGAATGACCCATGGTTAGCTTATTTGTCTGCAACAAATAAAAGGATTCTTAATGAACCAAGTCAGGTTATTCTGAAGGTGCTGAAGAAGGGGGATCAGGTGCATTTTAGGGTGTAAAAACAAAAATGTCATATACTTTATCAGGATTTCATTGGGATTTTTCTGACTAATGAATGAAATTGCTTTAGCATAGTGTTAATGTGGTGAGTGCTGGGTGAAAAAATTCAATTGAAATGCTGTCACAAGATTCTTTTGTTTCACTGACAAGAGTTGTCATGTTCTTGTGACACCTGCCATGCAGAGAGCAAACTGATAAATAGCTTAAAGATGAAATTGTCAGTCACCATTACCTTGCATAAGCAATTATCATCTTCTGGTGGCCTGCAGTCCTGGGCCAAGAGATCCAGGTTCCTAGGCCCTGTGGACATGCAGAGTTAGGTGGAACCCTGTCAGGATACGGATACTTAGCCTCAGGGAGCAAGGGAGTAACTTAGCCCCATGCAGAAAGATTCTTTAAAGATTTGTCAGTAATAATGACTCTAGAATCATAGAATATCAGGGTTGGAAGGGACCTCAGGAGGTCATCTAGTCCAACCCCCTGCTCAAAGCAGGACCGATCCCCAACTAAATTATCCCAGCCAGGGCTTTGTCAAGCCTGACCTTAAAAACTTCTAGGGAAGGAGATTCCACCACCTCCCTAGGTAACGCATTCCAGTGTGAAAAAGTTTTTCCTAATATCCAACCTAAATCTCCCCCACTGCAACTTGAGACCATTACTCCTTGTTCTGTCATCTGCTACCACTGAGAACGGTCTAGAGCCATCCTTTTTGGAAACCCCTTTCAGGTAGTTGAAAGCAGCTATCAAATACCCCCTCATTCTTCTCTTCTGAAGACTAAACATCCCCAGTTCCCTCAGCCTCTCCTCATAAGTCATGTGTTCCAGTCCCCTAATCATTTTTGTTGCCCTCCGCTGGACTCTTTCCAATTTTTCCACATCCTTCTTGTAGTGTGGGGCCCAAAACTGGGCACAGTACCCCAGATGAGGCCTCACCAATGTCGAATAGAGGGGAACGATCACGTCCCTCGATCTGCTGGCAGTGCCCCTGCTCATACATCCCAAAATGCCATTGGCCTTCTTGGCAACAAGGGCACACTGTTGACTCATATCCAACTTCTCGTCCACTGTAACCCCTAGGTCCTTTTCTGCAGAACTGCTGCCGAGCCATTCAGTCCCTAGTCTGTAGCGGTGCATTGGATTCTTCCGTCCTAAGTGCAGGACTCTGCACTTGTCCTTGTTGAACCTCATCAGATTTCTTTTGGCCCAATCCTCCAATTTGTCTAGGTCTCTCTGTATCCTATCCCTACCCTCCAGTGTATCTACCACTCCTCCCAGTTTAGTGTCACCTGCAAACTTGCTGAGGGTGCAATCCACACCATCCTCCAGATCATTTATGAAGATATTGAACAAAACCGGCCCCAGGACCAACCCCTGGGGCACTCCACTTGATACTGGCTGCCAACTAGACATGGAGCCATTGATCACTACCCGTTGAGCCCGAAAATCTAGCCAGCTTTCTATCCACCTTATAGTCCATTCATCCAGCCCATACTTCTTTAACTTGCTGGCAAGAATACTGTGGGAGACCGTGTCAAAAGCTTTGCTAAAGTCAAGGAACAACACGTCCACTGCTTTCCCTTCATCCACAGAGCCAGTTATCTCATCATAGAAGGCAATTAGATTAGTCAGGCATGACTTGCCCTTGATGAATCCATGCTGACTGTTCCTGATCACTTTCCTCTCCTCTAAGTGCTTCAGAATTGATTCCTTGAGGACCTGCTCCATGATTTTTCCAGGGACTGAGGTGAGGCTGACTGGCCTGTAGTTCCCAGGATCCTCCTTCTTCCCATTTTTTAAAGATGGGCACTACATTAGCCTTTTTCCAGTCATCTGGGACCTCCCCCGATCGCCATGAGTTTTCAAAGATAATGGCCAATGGCTCTGCAATCACATCCGCCAACTCCTTTAGCACTCTCGGGTGCAACGCATCCGGCTCCATGGACTTGTGCTCGTCCAGCTTTTCTAAATAGTCCCGAACCACTTATTTCTCCACAGAGGGCTGGTCACCTCCTCCCCATGCTGTACTGCCCAGTGCAGTAGTCTGGGAGCTGACCTTGTTCGTGAAGACAGAGGCAAAAAAGCATTGAGTACATTAGCTTTTTCCACATCCTCTGTCAGTAGGTTGCCTCCCTCATTCAGTAAGGGGCCCAAACTTTCCTTGACTTTCTTCTTGTTGCTAACATACCTGAAGAAACCCTTCTTGTTACTCTTAACATCTCTTGCTAGCTGCAACTCCAGGTGTGATTTGACCTTCCTGATTTCACTCCTGCAAGCCCGAGCAATATTTTTATACTCATCCCTGGTCATTTGTCCAATCTTCCACTTCTTGTAAGCTTCTTTTTTGTATTTAAGAGCAGCAAGGATTTCACTGTTAAGCCAAGCTGGTCGCCTGCCATATTTACTATTCTTTCTACACACCGGGATGGTTTGTCCCTGTAACCTCAATAAGGATTCTTTAAAATACAGTCAGCTCTCCTGGACTCCTTTCCCCCTCATGTATTTCTCCCAGGGGATCTTGCCCATCAGTTCCCTGAGGGAGTCAAAGTCTGCTTTTCTGAAGTCCAGGGTCTGTATTCTGCTGCTCTCCTTTCTTCCTTGTGTTAGGATCCTGAACTCGACCATTTCATGGTCACTGCCTCCCAGGTTCCCATCCACTTTTGCTTCCCCTACTAATTCTTCCCGGTTTGTGAGCAGCAGGTCAAGAAGAGCTCTGCCCCTAGTTGGTTCCTCCAGCACTTGCACCAGGAAATTGTCCCCTACATTTTCCAAAAACTTCCTGGATTGACTGTGCACCGCTGTATTGCTCTCCCAGCAGATATCAGGGTGATTGAAGTCTCCCATGAGAACCAGGGCCTGCGATCTAGTAACTTCTGCGAGTTGCCGGAAGATAGAAATAGCTGTTGCTAGAAATAGCAGGGGAAGTGCCAGATAAGGCCATGTACATGCAAGTTTTAAAAAAAGTGAAGGAAATGGTGGGAGAGGTGCAGGGGGAGGTCAGAGAGTAGGTGGGCAGTTGTAACTTTAAAAAGAAATCTTTCTAATTGCACTGACATTTTGCATAAATTAGCCCTGAATCTTTAGGCTAGAGTGGCTCTTGGGTATCACTTCAGTTGAAGGGATATCAGCTGTAAGTGAATCCTAAATTATTTAGGCTTAATATGATTGACACTAACCCAGTTTGCCAGGAAAATTGGGCCTTTAAAAAAAAAAATCATATCCAAGACAAACTCCCACCTCCACCTCTCTGCACTTCCCTGATATCACAGAAAATTGAAAGACAATCTCATTTCAGACTACCTTTGTTTTAAACCCCAACAGTACTGTAAAATGTTGCAATGAACTGATTGAATAATACATAATTGTTTGAAGTTTTTTTGGTTTCTGGGTCCCTGAAGGAAAATATAGGAAAGGCTGTGGTGCAGGATGGATCTACAAAGCTTCCATCATTAATAAAAACCATAATGAATAATATGAGATACACTTAAGGACAAATTGAGCCTACACTTCCATAGACTGGTAGTGACACTGGCACAGTTTTGCTTTTGGGGGGTCTAGGATTTGGGAGTTGCTCAGGTGCACCAGCATGCAGGGTGTGGATGCAGTTGCCTCCTTGGTCCTCCAGGACTCCCCTTGCAGTGGAGACATCTCCAGGCTGAGAGGGCTATTTTAATCTTAGGGCTGAGGTAATAGGTATGAAACAGGATTCCACCTTCTCCTCATGCATTGCCTCAGTGTAGCTATTTGGTGAGGCACTGGTGGTGAGCATTTGAGGCCTATAGAGTGCTTTAATAACCCTCTGCTGAATGTATGTTACAGGTCCCTTTCTGTTACAGCCCCCAACTTTAGCTCAAGCTGTACCAGCTCATGCTTTTAGGTTTGAAGGTGCCCCAAGTGCTTCCTGGGTGTGGTGCCAGAACTGCACTGAAAATGCAGTGAGGTCTGATTTTTGACAGCACACCAGTTTTACAGTGGCATAGCTCAATTCATTTCAGTGGAATTACTCCTAATTTTATGCCAGTGTGAGTGAAATCAGAATCAGGCCTAGGTCTGGTATGTGTTTCCTTAGTTTTGCATATGGGCAAAACTATGGTCTGCATTTGTAGCCTTGTAGATAGGTCAGTATAGAAAGTTTTAGGCTCAAACCCTTTTGGAATTGTTTTCATTTCTTTGAAATCTATTAATGTATTTTCTCCTACTGTAATATGGGTGAATACATTGTCCTCATTTATGTTTCTAGATGGAATGCAAAAAAACAAATATTTAGTCAAAGACATTTTAATTTATATGCAAGCAGACCTAGTAAAAAAAAGAAATCACTCATTCAAATAGACTAGTTAGAGAAGGGTGAGCTATTTCAATGAGCAAGTTACAAATTGACACAGTTAGTACCAACCTGATCTTCCCCTTTCTAGGGTTAACAGGCTGAATTCTGCTCTTCTGTACATCCCAGGTAACACCATTTATTTTCATGGCAGAATTTGTTCTGATGAATTGACAAATGAAAGATCTTGACTGAGAACGGAAATGTAACCATAAATGTTTAAATGCTTCTTAAACATTCCTGATGTAGCCAAGTAGAATGCCCCAGCTATGCTGTTGAATATCTAAGCTTTTCCAGGATCTAGGTGGTCTGATACCATGGTGACAAACATACCTATAGAGAGAGATTAGATAGAATATAACATGACCTAGCATTCCATTGGTTTCTACGGTATGTTAATTAATGAAGATACCATGTAGCATAACAAGTGCAGTGGAGGGCTAGCATGGAAAGGGCTAATTGTATCTTGTTTAAGTTGGCCATTTAAATGGTAATTCCTTTTCCAACCAAGCTTTTTAAAATGAGATATAAGATCTCTCTAAGTCTCACAGTTTCTTTTTCTAGGTTAGCTGAACTTGCACATTAAATATTTTTGATCAGACAAATGTATTCCTGAAGTAACTCATTCATGAATCTTTGTAATTACATCCATTGTCTTAGATAACGAACCTTTTTTCATTGCACAGATCTTGAAATTAGAAGTTGTTTGAATATTATCTGTTGAAAAACCATTATTTGCACGTTTAAAGAACACCCAGCTATTCTTCATCATAACGCCTTTCAGAGGTTAAAGTATGTCTTCTGCTTTCCCTCTTGGGAGTTTTATTATTCCTTCAGTGACATGAGAGCACAGAACAGCTACTTCCGCACAACCTCTTCTGTCTTATGTTTCTCTGAAATCTCAGACGTGTCATCATTAGAACTGCTGCCACCTGCTCACCTAAACTGTCAGAGCCGAATTCGAGAAACGCCTTTTGTGCTTGTGAGAGACGTCAAGTTACCAAGAGGAAAGAGGACTAAGTGTCCCCGTATAATTTGCAGAGTTCATGGTTCATTCCTAAAAAAAAGGTACTAATGGCAAATCTTTTATTTTTTTTCTGAGAAATCCACTACACTTCTGAAAAATTCTTCAGTCCATTCCTTGAGAGATGTGGGGGGTCAGAAAATAAGAGTAATAATAAGAGAAAGCAAACAATGAATAGCTGTAGAACAGTTTAATGGGACTGGTGTAACCTAGTCATATAATAACAGCCAGGACCTTTACACAGTAAATGTGCTTTATAAACAGAAAGGAAAAGTCACTGTGTGCATTTTGTGGTAGAACCTGCGATGCCTGGACCACAGTTCTCTTAATTCTTTTAGACTAGAGAGGTGCAGAATATTTGAGGAATGTCTAGGTTACTGAAAATCTGAGAGAGTTTGCATCTGATTACACACACAAAAATGAAACCATTTTGCTGAGAAATTTGCAAGGTTTGTGAATGTTGTCTGAAGATGGGCCACTTTTCCAATGGAGATGATCCCATTGTAAGGAAAAGGCAACTTTGAAATTAAGAGTTTGAATTTTTGCATGTTTTTGATACAAAAATAGCATGGAAATCATCAAATTCTGCAGAATAGCTATACTGCCCAAAATGAAACAGCAAATATGTCTGTGACAAATGCAATAGAAAATGAAGTTTTTAATCTATCCCTTCATTCCATCTCACTATTTGTCCTGTCAAGATAATGTTACATCTCTTTGAGAGGGGCATGGGATCACAAGGTTGGATTTGTACTCCAGCCTCTAATCTGGTAGAAACTAGTACTGAGGTGGGCAAACTACGGCCCGCAGGCCACATCTAGCCCACGGGATCCTCCTACCCAGCCCTGAGCTCCTGCCCCAGGAGGCTAGCCCCGGCCCCTCCCACGCTGTCTCCCTCCCCAACAGCCTCACCTCTCTCTGCCGCCCGCGCAACGCTCTGGGCGGTGGGCTGTGAGTTCCTGGGGCAGCGCAGCTGCAGAGCCTGACCTGACCCGGTGCTCTGTGCTGCGCGGTGGCATGGCTGGCTCCAGCCGGGCGGCAGGGCTGTAGCACCGCCAGCCACCAGTGCTCTAGGCAGCACGGTAAGAGGGCAGGGAGCGGGGTTGCGGGGGAGTTGGATAGAGGGCAGGGGAGCTCGGGGTGGTGGTCAGAGAGCGGGGGGGTGTGGATGAGGTCGGGGCCAGAACAAGGGGTTGAATGGGGGTAGGGGTCCCCAGGGGGCAGTCAGGAATGAGAGAAGGGGTTGGATGGGACGGCAGGGGGCAGTCAGGGGCAGGGGTTCCGGGGGCAGTCAGGGGACAGGGAGCGGGGGTGTGTGGATGGGGCAGGGGTCCTGGGTGGGCCATCAGGGAACAGGAGGGGGTTGGATGGGGCAGGAGTCCGGGGGGGGGTAGGGGACGTGGACTGGGCCACGACCCCCTCCCCTAACCGGTCCTCCATACAATTTCCAAAACCCGATGCGGCCCTCAGGCCAAAAAGTTTGCCCACCCCTGAACTAGCATGTTAGCTGACCTATTAAACCTGGCAGAATTTCTTTCCTGTGCAACAGACATTTGTTCATTCTTTTTTTTTAGTTTGTCCACTTTTTGGGTACACAGAAAGGGCCCAATCCTTCAAGATGCTGACTCCCGGTATAGTGCGCAGTATCATTCTGGATCAGCCCCCAACTAGGAGTCAACTCTAGAAGATACACCTTACTGTACCAATACCTAGTAACATTAACTGGGTATCCTTGCTGTAGTTCATAAGCTTGTGGACACTGTTCAGGGTTAGGACCTATATAACTGGTAGAGGTGGTGATTTTCCAAACTAGCGCTTCTTTATTTAAAATAATAATAAAATGTATAATCATTTTTAATGTGAACCCCCCCCAATTTTTAAAAATTGTAAGCCTCTGCATCCCTGAATATAGTTGGCTGTCACACGCACTTTTGTGTGATTTAAGTAACCACAAAGTATTTTTAAATTAAATAACTCATACATTTTAAGGAGATTTGGCTTAATGTTTTGAAGGTGTATGATTAATGCAATTCTTGGTGATGGTCCATGTCTTAACTGTTCTGCATATTTGGGGGCTATTTGTTTGTTGGATATGATATTTCTCTTGTATCATGATGTTATTTTGCCTTACATCTTTTTGGGGGAATAATTTTAAAAGCCAGGCTAGGTCTCCAGTGGCTGTAAAAGCAAATCCTAATCTGTATTGTAAATGTCAGCTAAATTGTGGGCAAATAAATATCTAGATTTTGCTGGCAGAATGGTAGGCTCAAGTGCATTATGAGTTCTTATTTATTTTTGAGCAGGAATAGTGCAGCTAAGACAGCAGCTTGACAGGTGAAATTTGCTGGAGAAAACGATGCATGTGTATCGCCACACAGATTGGGTGAGAGGCTGTCAGTCAAAGCAGCAGAGAGCTCAATTAGAGAATGTGAAGTTATTGTCCTAGAGAACCACGAAATATAACAACAAAAAGCAGACCATTTTCATGTGACATGTGCGTTTTCTGCTGAAGTTCTATGTGTAAATGGTGTATCCACAGGTGTCTGTGAAATGGACACAATTTTTTCCTTCCATGGATAACACAATTTCACACACTGTTTAGACAAAAAGGCTCCCAGTCAACATTTTAGAAAATAGAGAAATGTGTCATCAATGGGACAAAATCAAGTACATTTCTGAGCATTGAAAATATCTGACTCCAAAAAATAAAGATATTTTATGTAAAAATACCCAATCTGTGCATAGATTATTTGCACACTAAACTGTTAAAATAAACAGATGTTTACACTCTTAACTATAGTATATCTATTTTTAATTGTGTTTTATGTGCTCTCAGAAGGTTTGAACCATTCTTCTAATATAATTATAAACTCTCATGCAATTGATGATCTTTTATAATGATCACATGCTGAAGAACATATCTTTTCTCCAAAACCATGTCAGATTGAGTGACATGTGAGTACTCCTCACTAAGCATCTGTTAGAGAAATTCTATTACTGAATGTCTGTCACACTTGAAAATTGGAAAAAACATTGCAAGACCAATGCAGTTAAAATGTTATGATGCATTTTTAAAACTTCCATTTCCATTACAGTCACAGAAGATATTTTTTTTTAGGAAATTATAAACAAATAAGCCTTATTTTAATGGTTTAAGGAATTTCACATTGGTAGTGCTATACTCTCTATTTCTTGTTTCAGCAAGAAATCTGTCAAGCCCTGGTGCTCTTTTTTTTTTTAAAGGAGATTAATGTATGCTCAGTTACAACAATACAAGGTTGTGATAGTCTGATGTCATCTAATGGAGACACATTACACTCTGAATTGATAATTCATCAATTTTAAATTGTTAGTATAATGCATTTGTAGAGGACCAACAAAGTGTTTTAAAGACATGATAAAAAATGGATCCTGCCTCAAAGACTTTAGTATAAGTGGATGGCATATAAATATTATAAGTAAAGGAGGCAAAAGTAAAAGCATGAAAGAGCAATCAAAAATGGTACACATCTTATTGGTTCCAAAATGTTAACAAAGGGTGAGGGCGGTTTGTTAATTATATTATGAACATTCCCTGAAGGGCAGTCTAGAGAGTCTAGAGATTATCAAATCCTGGCCACATTAAAGTCAATCAGAGTTTTGCCATTGACTTTAATGGGATCAGGATTTTATCCTCTATGATACAGAGAGGACTCTTCTGCCCTAATTCTGCAGATGGCTCTGTGTAGATGGACCACTGCACCTGCGTGGAGCCAGATATGGAATAAAATCAGGGACTGTCCCTTTCTGTATGTTTATACATCAACTAGCACAATGGGGCTCTAAATCCTGAGGCCACTTGAGGCTACAATAACATCAATAATCATTTCAATATTAATCAGAGATTCCATAGCACCGCCTTTCCTGGTGACCTGGGAGTCCAATCTAGTTCTTGTTAAAGTACATGGAGAGGACCCAGGTCTTCAGTGAGATCTGGACTGGTCTCCAGACAGTAAATCAATGCCCTGTAGTAAGTGACAGAATACCAGATTGGAGGGAAAGCGTCAATAACAATGAAATTTTGTTCTATTGTTTTAATCCCTGAAAGTAAGTTTTATATTCTACTGCGTGCTACTGCTATTTGTACACAAATATCCCTTTGAGGTACACAGGCATGAATTAAGCCTCGGGGGCCAAATTCTGTTCTTGGTTACACGATGCAACGCCACTGACATTAACAGGGTTGCATCAGTGTAACTAAGAACAAATGCCCTTTGTAAATTAGCGTCACATACATAACTGAATAATAGTACACAAAGTGCCCATTTCACAAAGGGAAGTGCAATTGACAGTGCAAGACATCGGGGATTTAGGGCCCAATCCTGGAAGGTGCTGATCACTCCTGGAGTGGCTTTGACTGACTTTACATTGTCTCTCAGGGGGTGACCTCACAGGGTAGGTCCCTTAAAGTTTGACCAGTGGCAACAAGGCTATCTTTTGGTTGGTTAACTCTACCAGTGAAAGGCCTGATTTTGCCTCTCTCTCACTCCAGTGTTTAAATATCCTGCCTGCTGTAGAAAGCAAATCTGAATAAGTATTTTATATTTAAATATTCTGCTGAGACATCAATTGTTTACCATTGCTCTACTCATGTTATTTTGGGGAGACCTTCCCAGGTTCTTTACCTTTAATTGAAATAAAAGCAATGGTATATGGAGCAAAACACATGTTGTTTAGATGTAAACAGTGTAAAGGAGGGACACACTGCATGGTTCTGATACATCTTGCCAACCTTATGTTTTATAGCAGGTGTATGTTTTAAGTACTTTTGCCTTTCAAAACCCAGCAGGGTCGCACATAGGAACAAACAATTTTGTCTTTTTGCAAATAGATTTTTAGATAAAGTATATTTTTAAAATATTTCCCCCATATTTAATAAAAGATAACAGCTAAAATTAATTTCCCAGAATAATACACTGGAAGTGTATGTTAAAGTGCCACCTACTGTACTGAATAAAGTAGTGCATAATGTCACTGCAAAAGCAAATCTTTCTAAACGTTTTAGTGAACAACTATAATCTCTTGCTTGTTCTCATGCCTTATTTTTCTTTACCTTGTTCTAAAGATCTATAATGACAAAGTTGACCAAAGACCATTTGTTTCTATCCATTATAGTGCTATCAAAGCCTCTGACATCTTTTTTTAAGTTTAGATTGATTATTCAGTGCCATGAAAGCATATCAGCTGGAAACAAGTGTTTGTTAATAGAGGTTTTAAACTTTCCAGACTATGCTGCCTGTCTCTGAAGTGCAGCTCATTAAAACTGGCTGTGCACCAAATAGCATCATAGTCTTTTGGCTGTTTAGTTTGTCCTAAATCCCCCGCTCTGCACCAAGCCGAGACAGAGGAGACTGTTTGTTTGTTTTTCTAGGGACTGCTCCCCCATACCCGTGCCCAGACCACAAGGCAGCAGTGGAGCTGCTCCACAGTCCAGTAGCTGCGGTCCAGTAGCTCTTGCTGATTTACAGGGGGCAATGGCGGATTCAGGTAACTGTGGTCCCATTGGCCCCATGTCTACCCCTTGCCCTTAAAATCTGTCTGCATGGGAAAGCAGGGGAGCCGCCACAAATCCTGCCCCAGTGCCTAGCACAGTGGACTGCACCAATAGAAGGCAGGAGTAGCCCTTTTCCTGATTTACTAGGGCCATTTAATAACTGAACAGCATTTCCTGTGGCAGACAAACCCAGATGGTCCATTCATAACACACCTTCTCCAGCAATCTCTTACTATTTTATCTCTTTTATTAATAACGCTGTCACAGTGCCTTGTGTACTGGGTAGTGGAAGGTGGTAAATAACAATCCTGTAGCCAGATTCCAAAACAGAGGGTTTGTGTGATTTTTTTTATTACAAAATGTAGTTACAGCATGCTAGTGAAGGTGAATAAACATTACTAGGACAGTCAAAAAGGCTATAAATAAGCACATGAAATATATACAAGAAAATTGGCTTTGACTAAGGAGAGAGGTCTGGGTCTCTCCAGTTCACTACTTCATTTGAAAGAAAGGAGGGAGGGAGGGAAAGAAAGAAGAGGATGGATGGAAAGAGAAAGATGTATATAAAGAAGGGAGGAAAAAACAGAAAGAGTTAGAAGAAAGATGGCACATGGTGCATCTCCTGTTGTGCCCACCCAGTCCCAAATGAGAAAAGAACAGTATCTTCTCATCTCCACCCACATAGCTGTGTGCCTCCCTGTGCGAACATTTGTTTCAGTATTCTCATAATTTCCCCAGTGGGCCATTTTACCCCTTGTGACTGCCATTTTGTTTGAAGGATGCCCTGCCCCACTTTACTCAAATTGGGGAAGAGAGGCACATAAAGGCCATGAATGGTCACACACAACTCCAGAGATCAGTCAGGCTGAGTACTGCTGCTCTAGAAAGTTTGTGCTTGGAATCTGGGGGAAAGATAATTTCTGAACACGTCCTAGCTCTTTTTTTTTTCCCTACAGTTCAAGAGCAACTTTTATTGCCTGGAATTCATTTTCCCTTTGTTCTACTATCTACGGGCTCAATCCTGAAGTCATGGTGCAGTCAAAACTCCCAGACTTCAAGAAGACTGTTGTCGGAGTCTGGATTTGGAGCACCAGGCTCTACCTCGCACCGTTTCTGTTGAGAACTGCCAAGATCATTATGAATTATTTGGCTTTACTGCTTCAACTATGCAAAGCATCCATAAAGGTCAGTGAAGGATTACCCCTGCCTAGGAAAAACCCTGGCTGGATGTTGCAGCTCTCATATCACCATTTGCCACCAGTCACAGTCCCTGATGCAGGGGTCCATGCTGGGAAAAGGGGCTGCAAAATCCCTATGCCCCAGTGTTCCATGGCCAATGGGGCAATTTTGGGGGACCATTGGCAGTCAGCATAAAATAGAGCAGCCCTGAAGCTGCTCTAATTTACATCAGGGATTAGGTAGTCCCAGGATTTGGGGAGCACAATACTACTTCACCTCTGAGCTGGGCCATGTCCACCTCAGCTGTAGCACAGAATTGAGCCAGATTGTTTACATTTGCTTTAATCTATATTAGTTTTCAAAAATATGTTTTTACCTTGGATTCATTAGGGATATGCAGTGGAGTTGTAGCCGTGTCAGTCCCAGGATATTAGAGAGACGAGGTGGGTGAGGTAATATCTTTTATTGGACCAATGTCTGTTGCTGAGAGAGACAAACTTTCAAGCCACACAGAGCTCTTCTTCAGGTCTGGGAAAGTTACTCCCAGTATGACAGCAAAATGCAAGATGAAACAGAATGTTTAGCATAAATAGTTAGCACAGATTGTAAGGAACCATTCAAGGGAGAAGATAATTACAGTGCTCTCAAATGAACTCACACAGGTTAATGATAAAAGACAAAAATACTATATCACCTGCAGGTGAACACTTTTCACAAAGCGATCACTCTACATCTGACCTATCAGCCCTCATCCCTAAAGGGAACCTGCACAACACTTTCAAAAGATGAGCCTGGGAGTTTAAATACATTTTTCTGCTAGACACTAAAAATCATGGACTGACCAGAGAGGGGGATTTATGGCTTCTTATAACAATCTGTAACCCACTAACCCCCAGGATTGCAGAGGAGTTAAGAGGTCACTCTACCTTGAATGGGAGTACTTGTGGCACCTTATCGTGAGCTAAAGCTCAAGAAGTGGGCTGTAGCTCACGAAAGCTTAGGCTGAAATAAATGTTAGTCTCTAAGGTGCCACAAGTCCTCCTTTTCTTTTTGCGGATACAGACTAACATGGCTGCTATTCTGAAATCCACCTTGAATGGTCCCTTAGAATATGTGCTAAGTACTTATGCTAAACAATCTGTTCCACCTTGCATTTTGCTGTGAAGCTGGGAGTTCCTTTCCCAGATCGGAAGAAGAGTTCTGTGTGGCTCACAGTATTGACAACTTCAAGAGATCAAAAGTCATGAGATTGGCCCAAAGATCATGACCTCTTTTAAAAAGATTATATTGTGGTTTTAGGTCAATCTCTTGATGTTTGAACTGCCGCTGCCCATCCCCAGCGTGTGTGCATGTGACAAATAGTGCTGCCCACTCTCCCACATGTACTGGATACGGGGATTTTGGCCCCTGCTGCAGGAGCTCTAACCCCCACATCTGCCTGTCTCCTGCCCAGCAATGAATCCGGTCCCCCAGGTCCCCATCAGTTCTGTCTCCACCCAACCCCTCTCAATTCAGCCCCCTGCAGTTCAGCCCCCTTACCCCATCAACCCCCACCACCCTCAGTTCACGCTCCCAGTACCGCCCCATCTGCTCAGAACCCACCATCAGTACAGGCCCCTGACCCAATCATCCTTCACCCTTCTCACTTCAGTCCCTCTGCAGCCTCCAGCCTCACCTCTGCTCCTTCGGGTTCTTCACCTACCCCAGGGCTGGTAGGGGAGCAGCCACCCAGGACTGACAGCTGGAGCCCCTGCTCACATCAGGTGCCTGATAGGATTTCTAAGTAAAATTAAGCCTCACTTTTAGAACACTCAGTTGTTTCCAGTTGATTCAGTTGCCTGCAGCCAGCCCTTGCTGCACCCCCTGCCCTGTATCCAGCCAACCCCTGCCGCACGCACCCCCTCCCCTGCCCACAGCCAGCCTCTGTCTCCAGCCAGCCCTGCACCCCCCTGCCCTGCCTGCAGCCAGCCCCTACCTCCAGTCAGCCCCTGCCCTGTCTCCAGCCAGCCCACTCCCCCTTGCCTCCAGCCAACCCCACACCCTCCTGTCTCCAGCCAGCTCTGCACCCCCTGCCCTGCCCTGCCCGCAGCCAGCCCTGCACCCACTGCCTCCAGCTAGCCCTGCCCCACGCCCCTGTCTGCAGCTGGCCCCACGTCCACTGGTGCCCTGCAGTTCCCAGGGCAGTAACCCTGCACACCTGCTTCAATGAGGGGGGCAGGGAGCAGCTGGGACCCACACATGTGCACACCCTAGGGTGACCAGACAGCAAGTGCGAAAAATCAGGACAAGGGGTGGAGGGTAATAGGAGCCTATATAAGAAAAAGACCCAAAAATCGGGACTGTCCCTATAAAATCGGGACATCTGGTCACCCTAGCACACCCCCAGGGAGTGGCGGAGAACCACACATGTGAAACGGAGCTCATGTCTAGTTCAGGCCCATCTTTTTAAAAAAGAACTTTAGGCAGAGTTAACATACATCCATATTTTCCCAGACAGGTCAGGCTTCTTGGTTCTTAAATCGCCGTCCGGGAGGAATTTTTAAAATTTAAAAATTCCTCCTGGGAAAATATGGACGTATGGTAACCCTGTTGGTACAAAAAATACATACTGGGGCACATCCCTTAAATCAGAACTTTTTATAGGGAACCAGTTAAGATTTTGGCAGCTCATCACTGCATGTGCTTGGTTTGCTGGCCGGCCCTGCACACCCACACACACTTCACCCCTCTCCCAAAGCGGTCAGCAATTTTAAAAAATCTAGCATGTGCATATTTTAAGTGACCATTATTTGCATTTCTTTTCACTCTGATTAACTTAATATTGTCCACAGAGCTCCTGGGAACTGAAGCATTCTCTTACTTTGTAAAACTGTGTTTTAATGTCTTGTATCTTTTTTTTTTCTTTTTTTTTTTTTTTTGGCCTTAAGACTCGGCAGGCACTTTTCTCTGTGGATGCCCTGAACCTTTTTTGAAGTACTGAGACAATATTTGACAATGTTTGATAACTGTTTTCAGGTCTACCTCTGTAGGCCTCCGTACTTTGGCAGCTCAGCCACACTCCTGCAGGAGCCTGGGATTTTGAACTGTCGCAGACCAGTCCAAGTGGAAGCATTTCCAGTTGGACTTTCTGGACAGGGCCAACAAGCAGGTGCACTACCAAAGAGAAGAGGACTCGCACCAAGTGGAAAAGCACAGACAGACTGCAGAATGAGAGGACAGAACTGCAGCACATGAGGAGAGACTGGCAAGAACATTGGCGGAAGGAGTAAGAGTACAGTGGAAAGACCTATTTGAGAGGCTACTTGTGGTATTGGCCATAAGAGCGCAGGCTTCTCACGTCCTGAATCCCCTCCATGGTACCAAGTGCTACAGACCAGGAATGCATTGTATGATTCCATGGTTAGGTGGCCAATGCACTCCTTAACACACTAGCTGGACAGGGTAAATATACCCCTTGCAGGCCTCCCCGGACCATGGAGCAGCACCAAGTGCATCCTCCATGTACAAGAAAGGAAAAGAAGAATGATGTGCCAAGGGACACACAAAAGCAGAGGATTTATCTATTGGCACTTGTCACTGTTTGGACTGTTCAATTTTTGTTTTATGGACTTTCTTTTATTATTGGTTTTGTTATTGGTTTATTATTGGTATTTTGGTGTCCTAATGGCAGCTGGCCTGCCTGGCAATGCTTTAATATTGTGTTTTTGTAAGACAGACATGTTCATAAATAAAGGCTTTTATATTATTAAGTTCATTATCATCACTGCATCACATCATATAATGTGTATTTCAAATAATAAAGGTAAACCATGATATGGCAAACACAATTTCTCAATGCATCTATATACATCAATCCATAATGAAAATCCACAGTTCTTGCTACACGGTGCACCACCCGCCCATTTCATTAGTAATCTCTCATGCATAATTAAAATCATGACAATCAATCCCCCTGTGACAGGGTGTATAAACCCCACACTAGGACTGAAGGAGTTAAAGAACAACTCTGGGCCCAGACAACCCCACACAACCACACCTTAAGAGCATGCCTGGGGTAGAGGCAGGCTTTAAAAGGAAGCCAGAGAGTTCAGAAGGGGGCTGAGAAGGCAGGGAAAAGGAGCTGCCCTGGGAGGTCCTGAAAAGGGATGCTGCAGCAGCTCCTCTGGGAAATGAGGAACCTACCTGCTAGACCCAGACAGACTAAAGGTGCATTTGATACATTTTCTTCTATGATTTTTGCTACAGACTGCAAAGCTTGGACTATGGGGGTGTGGTAGAAAGTGGCCCAGGGAGGGCAGTTGCAAGGTGCTCAGGAGTGCCTGGCCTTTGACTACTCTCTCAGGGTCCTGGGCTGGAGCCTGGGGTAATGGGAGTGCCTGGGCTCCTCTGCCAAACCCCCCCTGCACTAAGAAGGAACTGACCTTGTAACCAGTAGGTGACACTTACTTCAAGCGCCAATCATCACACAGCCTCATTCATTGCATACAGTGACAGTACCTCATTTATTGTTAGCACTGCTGTACAAACACATTCATAAACATACTATTCTCCCTAGTTCCTCTCTGGTCCGCGCAAGTGTATAGTGTGGGAGCACAGAGCATCCCTGATTTCTACTGCGTCCTGCTCCAGCTGTGACAGGGGCACTTTCTGGCTGATTGTAGAGTTCAGCAATCCATTGCTGCCATAGGTCCATCCAGGGGCAAATGGTTCTCCTTTGCCTTCACAAAGACTCTGAAGAGCACAACAAGCCACACTATTACAGGCAGCATTGATGACACTGGAATCCAAAGAGTTCTGTAAATTGTGCTGTTGGGATTTCAGTGTGACAAATGCACCTTCTACATCCTTATATTCATAACCTATACACTATTGTAATAATTTTTGTACAAAATATGCCTTGTGAAGTATCACCACTGATCATTAATATACTTGTGTGATGTATGTATGCAGTGGGCATTAAGAGTTATGGATATATGCTAGAATTATGACTAAAGTGTGCTTAACCCAGGGATGTCAGCAGCAGTTGTTAAAAAGGCCTGCACTAGACAAAGGAATATATTTTCCCCATCTCAGAGGTACTTCCAAAGTACTTTGAAAGACAATGAGAGTGTATTTACATATTGTGGAAACAAAGCCATCAAGAAGCAAAGGCAAATCTCACACGAATAAGTTAGGGAGAAGACAGCATGGCATCTACACCGAACAGGACAGAGAAGCTTGGTCTGGGTTTAATCTTCAAAGAATTCATTGCAAAGGTTTTTATGGCCTATAAAGATTCGGGGGTGGCTGAACTTCAAGTGATAAGCAATTGAATCAACTGATTATATACAATATTACTGTATTATAAGAGTGTATGTGAGGTCTTTTCTGAAAGCTAATGACACGCTGGTGATTAATATCTTTGTGAAATGTATGTACGAACATTATATGAGGAAATATGGGTACTTAATGATATTATGTTTTAAAATGCAGATTCCCTCCCAGACAGGAGGGAAGGCAGCTATTTACCTGTCTCCTATGTAAATTAAGCCTGGTGGAACCAAAAGTATGGAAGCCTCATGCAAAGGGCTGGGAAGCCCACAGGAAGGTAAGAACAGCATGAGGTCATCCTGCCTCTTGAAACGAAATAATTGAACTTTGGACGATATAAGCAAAGACAGAAGCCATCTTTGGTATCCATCACTAGACAGACACAAGGGAACAGAGCTCTTGCAAGTTGAGAAAGATGGGTTCTTCAACCAGTGGAGGTTGAAGCTTCTGTAAACTGAATATAGGTAACAAATCATCTTGAACAAAGCCTGTATCTTCTAAATTTTTTAGACTTTTGGATACATATTTTCATTTGTATTTGCTTGTAACCCTTTCTAACTTTATTCCTTTTACTTGGCATCACTTAACCTATTTGTTTTTGTTAATAAACTTGTTTTACTATTACTATAAACCAGCTCAGTGCTGTGTTTAAATGAAAGGGTGTATTTACCCCCATTTAATAAGCTTTGATTAGTTTCTGGGTCTTTAGAGGAACAAACAAAACTTTTTATTTCTCTGAACACTCCATGAGAGGGCTGGACATTTCAAAATACACAATTTTGGAAAAATTAGGGACTGGGAGTGTGTTGGGTCACCTTGCTTGTTGTAATCAACACTGGTGGAAGCCAGAGCAGGACTGTACACAGGCTGAATCAGAGCGATCTAAGCACATAGACACTCAGGGTGTGACTACATGCTTTTAGGCTGGCTGGGAGCATCGTAGACTGTGAGCTACAGCAGCAAGACATTGTGAGGCACTCAGGATTACAGGGCAGGTGATGACACAACCCGTCACTGGTCTGGACTGCACCCAGAACTGCCATCACAAGTATAAAGAAACCTTTTGCCAGGCCCTCCAAGATCAGGATAAGCTTCATAAACAAAGACAAAGGGGGTTATGTGGGGTCCCTAGACTAACAGTGGGGACAGTAACTCTATTTATGACAATGTCATTTGGGGGGAATAATGTCTCAGAATGATTATGAAAATTGACTCCTGACTGGCAGAAAACCCTACAATCATGAACTTTTCCAGGACTGCCCATGCTGGCATCCATAAATCAGCCTCTGAAGTCCACAAGGGCCTGCATAACAATGGAGTGGTACCCTTTGTGGTTTATGTACTCATATGCTCCTTAAGGGGGGACACTGTAGCCACATGAGTCCCACCAATGGCCCCACCATAGTTTGGAAACCTTGTTCTCTCAAAACCAGCAGTTACTTCAGGAATATTGTTTATGCCCACTACCTTTGGGTAAATCACACACCTGATTGCCTCAGAAACCTCTGCCACCACTTGTACCCACAGTTGGCTTTCCAACACCAAACTGGTTAGCAATAGACCTGGAACCGTCTGGAATAGCCAGCTTCCAGATGGTTAGAGCAACCCACTTCTGGATTGGCAAGACCACCCTCATGCATGTGTTGTAATGCTGGAGGTTAGGGCAAGCTGCTCACAAAGCTCTAGAAATGTAGGTTTCTCCATTGGAAAGTTCTGGACCCACTGCTAGTCATCCCAGGTCTGCATGACAATGTGACCCCACCTGTCTGTGCTTGTGGTCCTACTTCAGAAGTGCCAGGCTACATAGGGTGCATCAGCAGCTATACAACAGTGCAAAGTGCAAGCTCATGCACTTAGAGACTAACAAGAATTTTTGATCTTAAGCTGGGGACATAGCAGTTGAAAGTGACACAGGAGGAGAAAGACCTGAGTATCTTGCTCGATCACAGGATGACCATAATCCACCAATGTGATGCAGCTGTGAAAAAGGCTAATGCAATCCTAGAATGCAATCCCAGGCAGGATATTTTCACTAGAAATAGGGAAGTGTTAATAACATTATACATGGCACTGGAATACTATATGCAATTCTGGTCTCCCAGGTTTAGGAAAGATGAATTCAAACTGGAACTGGTGTGAAGAAGGGCTACTAGACAGTGGTGCAAGTAGATTTTAACTCTTACTGGTATGTTGACTCACGGGAGGGCCACAAAGGGAGGACACCAGCTAAAGGGGGTGGAAGTGACCTCCCCAGGTGACTCCTCCCTTCCCCACCTCCAGCCCCGGGGCCGCTGTTCTCTCCCAGTCTCCTCCCCATCCCATGTTACCGGGCGAGGGGGAGCTCTGTCCTCTCACTGTGCCGGCTTCCCTTGGCATTCGGCTGTTCTTCCTGGCAGCCAGGGCCGGTGCAACCACTAGGCAAACTAGGCAGTCGCCTAGGGCGCCAAGTGGTTGGGGGCGGCGGTGGAGCGGAGGTAAGCTGGGGCGCGGGGAGGGCCGCCTGCAGCAAGTAAGGGGGGGGGTGGCGCACAGGGGAACCGCTCCCCGCCCCAGCTCACCTCTGCTCTGCCTCTTCCCGTGAGCACCGCCCCGCTCTGCTTCTCTCCCTCCCAGGCTTGCGGCTCCAAACAGCTGATTGGCGCCGCAAGCCTGGGAGGCGGGAGAAGCGGCAGCATGCTTGGGGAGGAGGCAGAGCAGAGGTGAGCTAGGGCGGGGAGCTGCTGCACGCGGCTCCCCGGGCTGAGGGGAGGGAGGGAGGGGGCGGCGGGGAGCTGCCGGGGGGGGGGGGGGCGGGGCGGTGCAAGGTGGAAGTTTCGTCTAGGGCGTGAAACATCCTTGCACTGGCCCTGCTGGCAGCCAGGCCCCACAGTCACTCCCGGATGCTGCCTGGTGCAGCACAGCAGCTACCTGGGAGAGTGCCTGGCTCTCCTAGGCAGCGGCTGGGCTGCACCGGGCAGCATCCCAGGCAGTGTGGCTGGAAGAGGAGAGCAGGCTGCCCTGCCTTTCCAGCAGGCTGGCCCTGCCCCTTCCTCTCCCTGCCCGGGCCGGTGGGAGCACTTCAGCCTGGGGAGGGTCACCTGACCCTTTGTGTCCCTGCCACCATCGTCACCCCCCGACCCCACCCCCCTCACAAAAAGTGTTCCCCTGACTAGAGCCCTGCACGGATACAAATTTATACCCACGGATGCAGATATCCATGCATAGAAATTGGTATCCGTTGAATTGCAGGGCTCTCCCGAGAATCGCAGTGGTGAAAGGAGCAGAACATGGGGCCACCAGGCGGCCCCACGCCAGCAGGTCCTCCAGCATGGCTCTACTGTCTTCAGCCCTTCCACACAGCTGCATCTCCTGTCTGGGGTCTGTACAGCCCTGCCGGAGGACAGGGCTGGGGGTGGGGCTGGGAGCGGTACAGCTGTGCTGGAGGAGCTGCTGGTGTGGGGCCACCTGGCAGCCCCATGTTCTGCTTCTTTCGCCACTGTGATTCCCAGGAGAGCCCTGCGGTGTTCAGCGGATACCGAACGTGTCTTTCCGGTACGGCATACTGGCAATAAATGTCTTAATAGTACGGCATAGCTGACCGTACCAGCTTACTTGCACTACTTCTACTAGGATAGCCAGAGGAATGGAGAACCTACCTTATGACAGGAGATTTAAGGACCTTATTTTGTTACCCCAAGAACAGACTCAGGGATCCCAGAGTAGCCCTCCTATTGCTTATCTGGGTTCCCAAGATCTTGACCTATTAATCTGTTCCTGCAAGGTGAAAGGAGGGGTCCCGCCCTAGTAGAATTGCCAGCATTTACCAAGGATTTTCCTATGCCTTCAGGAAACTCCCAAGAACAGATTAGATCTGTTCACCGCTGGGAGGACATGGATACAGCCCTCTGCTCAAAGGATTGACACCCAAGCAGCACTTTTCCAAAACAAATTCTTTTCTTTATTCAATGCACCCAATCTTTCCTAACACAATTAATCTAAACATAAATCCCTTAGCACACGTATACAAGATAAAGTACCCAATACTGTAATGTTATACAGTTGGAATGGCTTAAGTGATTATGTTCTGCACATGGTGATAGGTCATATGCAGGAAACTGACTAACCTTAATAAACTCAAAATTTTATACATAGTAACAAACACACACACCACAGATACTCATCTTTATTATCTTAAGTATGCACATACATTAGCCCTATTTCTATTCTATAACTTATACTATAGCTAGCATGCTTATTCTCTGTAGGCTTCTCTGCCTCTTGTCTGTTTAGGTCCTTCCGCTCTGTCCCAGCAGCGCTGCTGCTGTTGCTGTTACCCTGCAGTTGCTTCTGATGCTTCTGATTCCTCCGCTCTTTAGGTTTCTTCTCATTTTCTTCTGGTTCTCCTTCTTCTCTTGACTTGACTGACTTTTACCTGCTTGCTTTCTGTCTTTTACACAATTTTTGGCCTGTTCTAATTGGCTTCTCAATCCTATCATTAGCATATCTATCCTCCAATCATCTTTAACTCCTCGCTGATTGGTCCATACTTATAGATCAATCACAACTGCTAAATCTAGCTGTCAATCAAAGCTGTTACACAAGTTTTAGTAAGATAGGATGTTTACTATTATGGGATGGTGACCCTCACCTAGTTTTGGACTGAGAATGCCTGACTCACCCCTCTCTGCAGTGTTGAAATGACCTTTACCTAATCTTAGTCCATATCTGCCTACCAACACACTAGCTATAGGCTACCCTGCTTAAATTGCCAATTCACTGTCCTTGGCTGTGTGCCAATGTTGTACAACACTTAAATTATCAAACTTTAAACTATAAACCATCACCTTATTTCTTTAGAATACGCTTAATTGTAACTTACACTCCTTAATGTTATGGTCTACCACTACCACCCCATTTCTACCAATTTAGTTAATTTTATTCAGTTCTTCCCCTGTTTTCAGTCAATGGTGGCAAAACAATGTTCTCAGTGCTGTGCTTAAGGCAATGAACTAGAGCTGCTCAAAATCTTTTCATACCAATTTAGCCTAACAAAACAAAGGCTGAGAGGAAATATGACAGTTGAGTGGAGTGAGGCACTACCAGCAATGGGGCTGCCACTTGCTCAGGATAGAATAGAGAATTTGAACACAGAGTGGAATATCATTTGACGAATGAGAATGAAGATTGACTTCAACTTCTTTTTTATCATCACTAGTGGCTTGACCTGATCTTTATGCTATGTTTCCTGGGCTGAAAGAAGTAGGAATTCATCTCTTGCTACTCCCAGTCACAACAGCTAGAGTTGAGTGTTCTTTTTCATCATTGAATAGAATTTTGTGTTTTGAAAGAAGTCACCTTCTGCCTGATCACGTGAATGAACTAATGAGCATATCAGTTGAAGGAATGGAAGTACCGGACACATGGGAAGCCATCAAAGATGAACGCATTCAAGAAGTTCATTAACAGAGTTGTGCAAAATTATAACAAGAAACCAAGAAGGATGTAGTTGTAGTGCTTCACAGAAGGCTTGAGTAGCCAACTTTAATTTGTGTGATGATTTTAAAATCTAATAAAACGTTCATGAAACATGTTGTAGTTTTTACTATGGTGCCATACAGCCCACCTTCACCCACACAGTTTCACCCCCCATCGGCCCTGAACACCCCCCCCCCCCCATAAATGTAAACACTGTCCCCATTTCAATTCCTGGGGAAAACACAGAGCAAATGGGACAAATGCTCATTTTTGTCAAAAAAGTGGGGTGTGGTGCCGAGGAATGTGCAGTGGGTTGGGGGTGGAGGGCACGAGCAGTCAGAGCTGCCAGCCCCCTCCTGCAGGGGGGAAGGCAGAGCTGGGCAGGGGAGGCAGCGTGCCAGTGGGCGGGATGGGTTCCAGCAACAGCCTCATGTGTGGGGGAGAGGGGCACCTGGGATGTCCCATTTTCTCTTTGGGAAATATGGTTGCCCCTACCCCTCCTGCTCCCACCACGCTCTCTCTCCCCCCTCCCTCCCTTTGCTTCCCTCCGCCACTTCTCATTCTCACCCTCAGCCCCGCCCGCGCTCCCACCCATGGGGTCCTCCGGCCCCTAGGGGGCACTCTCCGCGCCGCCTCCCCTTCCCGGCCGGGCAGGGTGTCTATTCCAATGCCTGATTACAACCCGCGTCGCACGGCTGCCCCTCGGCGTGTTTCATCGGGCAGGGCCGGGCCAGACCCTGTGCGCTCCGACACTGGTGGCTGATCGCGGGAAACAGGCGCTACGAGGCAGCCCCGTCAGACGCAGGACCCCGGCCCTGCCGCGACGCTCGGCTCTGGACGTGGTGGGCCAAGATGTCGACGAAGAATTTCCGAGTCAGCGACGGGGACTGGATCTGCCCGGACAAGAAGTGAGGGGGGCCCGGGGGCGCCACGGACGGGGGGCGGGACACCAGGGCTCCCGGTGAGGGGAGGGAAGCGGGACTCGGGGGAGCTCAACGTCCTCGAGTCTTCTCCCTACAGGGCACCGGAGGCGCCGTTTGCGGGGCTGTTGAACGGACGGGTGGCTTCTGCTCAGACGCACTCCTGCCCCTTAGCACCTTCCTCCCTGCGGGCATCCCTGCTGCCTCAGGCTGCCTCAGTGGGGCCCGAGATATGAATAACGCCTTTTAGATCAGCGCCCTGCAACTCAAAGGCCTCCCCGCCCGGGGGGCTCAGCTCCTCTGCGGACGGCACCCCAGGGTCACTGCGCTCTCGGGGTGGTGACACGGTGGCAGCTCTGCAGCGCACAGAAAGTGAACGGGCCCTGATCCTGTGTGCCTCCCCAGAGCCCGATCGCTGTCGGTAGGGGTCTGTCGGTGCAGGGGTGTGTCTGAGCAGAAACATTGCAGAATCAGGACCATAAACTAGAAAGTGTCATGGCTACAGGAGTACTTAAAAATCTGCAGTGAAACCCAACAATCCTTCAGGCTTATTTATAGTTCTTCAGTTTGGTTCCCGTGTCTTTGAGAAAATATTTAATAAAGAAAGTGAGATATTTGCCCGGAGTGCTTTATGAAATACAAAATATTTGCCAACTTTTGCCAGATGTTTACAGTTAATGAAGGTCCTACTGCTATTATTGTGAAGCAGAGAATCCTGACAAAATAAAATTGCCAGTGGCCTTTTTTTGTTTGTTTTTTGCTGGTCTGAAATGTGTATTTGTACAACAAAAGGAAAACTAGCCACCCTGTTACAAACAGCTTATTTATGTCAGAGGTTAGAAAACAAAAAGTCATTTTTAAAAGGTCCTTTGAGTTTCTATAGCAGTTTTATTTTAGCTACAAAAATTAAGTTACCAACATTAAAATAATTTAAGGTGTGAAAATGTCATGATTCATTTTGCAAAACAAAGAAAATTTTATAAGAATTTTCATCTTTAAAATATTTTCCGAATACTAATTGCTATCATCTTTATCCTCTTCCCTTTTTAAAAAAAACTGTTAATTGCCCTTCATAAGAATATGTTTCTTTTTTCAGGTGTGGAAACGTTAATTTTGCTAGAAGAACCAGCTGTAACAGATGTGGTCGAGGTGACTATCTTTCCCGTTTTGATTTCCCTTCTCTCTCATCCCCCCCAAAAGAATGCAATGTTCAATCTATAAGAAACTTCTTGAAAATTATTTTTTTGAATCTGTTTTCAGAAAAAACAACTGAAGCCAAAATGATGAAAGCTGGAGGGACTGAAATAGGGAAGACGCTTGCTGAAAAGAGCCGTGGCCTGTTCAGTGCTAATGATTGGCAATGTAAAACGTATGTTGATTTTGAAACTTAAATATTATTCCTTCCACAAACATTTTTAATTGACTAAAAGGTCATGTATCTTGGATATTTAACTCAGTCAGAATCAATGTGGTTTTTAGTGAGTAGGCAAGAGAAATTGGGACCTCCTTTTTTTTTTTTTTTTTTTACTGCTTTTTAAAATAGGTTTTATATGTTTTCACATTAGATTAGTTTTTAGTTTTAGTTTTTTCTGGACAACAAATATTTAATCAGTGTGGCTTTGGACAGACAAGATGGTCTTTTGATTATAGCACAGGATTGGAAGTATGTGTTCTGTTCCTGATCTGACTGAAAAACTTCCTGTCTGACAATAGGCAAGTTACTTCACTTCACAGGCTACTGTGTGTGTGGATTTTTTTAAAAAGAGATGCAAGTGGGAGAATAAAACTTACTTCATAGTGACTTTGTGAAGTTTCGGAAAGTGCAAAAGAAGGGAAAAGTACAGAGAAATTGTTTTTTCACAAACTTTGTTCATATGAATACTTGTATTGTTTGAAACTTTTATGGAGACAGATTTTTTTCTGATAACCTAATTTTACGACGAGCTTCATATCTCCTGAGACCCTCTTAGTTTTGATTTATCTATTCCGTCTTTGTTAATTCTACATAAAATTTCCAATCTCTGAAACCTGTACTTATTCGAATATTTTTCCATCTCCAGAAAATGCTAATTGAATTCTAGTTGACGTTTATGTCAAATTTCAACTTTACAACTTGCACTTGCACCTGTGTTCCTACACTTCGCATTCATGCTCTCCTATTCCCCCCCACCCCCAATTCTTGTCCTTTTCCCACTATTTTCCATTCTTCCTCTGTTTTCTTCCACCTCTGCTGCCTTTTTTTAATAATCCAAGCACCTTTCCCCAATATATATATAGAACCCTTGAAAAAAAGTTACAGGTAAAAATGACTTCTGTGCAGTTATGATGTGAAAATTCCTTTTATGCCCGAATATATGCCATTTTATTACTATAATATGATTTGGTCTAGATATGTGCATGTATATGCATTTTAATCTTGATCATAGCTGTGCCTCTCTTGGGGCTCTTTGGGTTGACTACATGACTCAAGTCTGTGATCCTTATGCTGGCAAAATTCTTATAGACTTCTCTTGGAGTTGCATGTACATAAGTATTGCAAGAGTAGGCCCTGGTGATGTTACAAATGCCTATTTGTTTAGTAGTGAACTTAAATCACAGCTAATCGATATAAATTGATTTCATTTTTTTCTGGAGCATGTTGCCTAATTCGCAAGCTCTTTAACGTGAAATAAAATGTTGCATTTTTACACTTACTTTCTTTTCCCTCCCCCCCATAAAGTTGTGGCAATGTGAACTGGGCCAGGAGATCAGAATGTAATATGTGTAATACTCCAAAGTATGCAAAACTGGAGGAAAGGACAGGTAAGATGAATTTGCATTTTTAAATATTCAGTTCTCTTCATAAACTTTATAACTTAACTTAAATCAAGTAGTCATTTTTAATAGGCGTAGCAATGCTAACTAGTCTTCCTTTTGCATATCCCATCCTTGTAAGTCTATATATGTGCCAAGTATTACTAGTATGTAAAATACAAGTGTGACAGTGGTTCACCTCAGGAAATCCCCTAAGGTCATACAGTTTAAACCACTTTCTCAGTTTTCGTGAAGATACAGTATTAAAACAAATTCTTAAATAAATTTCCAACAGATTATGCTTAAGCCCAGGAGATGTTAATTTTGAATTTCTGATATGTAGCCATAGAGACCATCTACATTAAACTTATAAGTCAGTAGTAGGTTACAACACATTTCCAGTTTGTAATATAGAATGGACCATAACTATTTCATAATCAAGCGATAGCCTTGGTCATGTTTTGGATATAATAAAGTGCCATCTGCATTACAAAATGGAACCATATTATAACTAGGTCAGGGTTGCAACCATGTTGTAACTGGAACTGAATGTTCTTTAAGCAGAAATGTGCTTGTAGCAGAAATTGTGCTTTAAGCAGAAATGTCAACTCAGTGATATTCCCTTTTCCTCTGCTTTCCTTCTGAGATCTCCCTATAAATGTAGGGTTAAACAAAACGTGCAAAAAATATTTTGGGGGGACTAGATTATCTCCTGAGCCAAATTTGCCTGGCAAATCTATAGGGTGTCGGGGAGTCTGTTTCAGCTTTCTTGATTCTAAGGCCCACTCTTGATTGTATTCAACTTAAAACTGCTAGCAAGGAATATTAAATTCCACTTCTGCGTTATGGGCTATAATGGACCCTACATCATGGAAGTATGGCAGTGGTGGAGCAGAGCCCCCTCTGCCCTGACATGCCCTGTGGGTCAGAAGGAGAGGCAGGGTCTGGCTGCAGCACAGATGCTTCAGCAGGGTGTTCTCCTATGCAAGAGTGATTCTCTGCTGGGCATTTGCAGCCTGATTATGGCTTCTTTGTGGCACTTGGCCCTTAATTACGTAAACAGTTGCAGTGGAATGTATTTCTTTCATTTACCTCAAAGGTTACCTCAGCTTCTCAATTAGATATGTAAAAACTATTTTTGATACACTTGTGTGAGAACAGTTCAATGTCTGCTTCCTTTCAGATTGCATAACATTCTTGGTATAGGTTTCATGATAACTTATACATCTAGAAACATCTTCTACTGGATTTTAATCAAATGTGGCATAATAAAAGTATTTACCAAAGACTTTGTATTTAATGTAATTGAATTTACACAATATAAGAGATTATGTCATGCATTCTTATTTTACATTCTAATTTACAGGATATGGAGGAGGTTTTAATGAAAGAGAGAATGTTGAGTATATAGAACGTGAAGAATCAGATGGGGAATATGATGAGGTAAGATTATGTATAATTATTACATTGGAGGAACATAAGTTAAAATGAAGAGATTTGTGTTTAAGAGCACGTATCTGGCAGGGAAGCCTGGCTTAAGAAACTAACTCAGGGTATGTCTACGCGGCAAGCACTGCAATGAACTCAGCTGCAGTTATGGCATTGTAGTGTAGACACCTCTTGCAGCGATGGAAGGGGGGTTTTCTGTTGCTGTAGTAAATCCACTCCCTTGAGATGCGAGGGCAACAGAAGAATTGTTCCATTGACCTAGCTGCCGTCAGCAGTGGCATTCAAGCTTTGACCTAGCTGCAGCTACCTTAGGTTGACCTGACCACATCCCTCTGCGCATGAAATTTTTCACAGCCTGAGTGATGTAGCTACGTCGACCTAAGTTTTAGGCGTAGACCAAGCCTCAGCCATCCAGGCTCAGGGTGAGGGAAGCTAGCTGTACAAATCTTTTGAATTACATCTCTTGCCGATTCATATGTGAAGCAGATTTCATGTTGAATCTGGAAAGGTGTGGGGGGTAAACGTCTAAAAATCAGTTAGAAATTAAATTTAACTGTGGTTCATGTTTCATTAGTTTAACTGCTTGCAAGATCTGCTTTAGATTTCCTATGCTATTTTCTTTAGGGTGCTCCTACTGCTTCCCAAATATACTGAAGTCTGTTATAAAGCAGTCTTGTAAAGCACATGCTGTTTGATTACATCCAGATTATTGATGAATTTATCAGAATATAGACATTGTGATGTGTCTTTATTTTAGATCTACAGTAGGTTTTTGCTGAGTACTTTTGGGTCATTCAACTAAGATTTCATGGTAGAAATTTGCCTTCTCTGTCTCCACACAGCAATATTTTTTTTTATTTGTAATTAAAGTTGTCTTTACTATTTTTCACTTTTTCCCACGAGTCTTACAAAAGTCTTAGTTCATTATAGTCTTTTCATATTAGCTCGTAGGAGGCTGCTTGTTTAATATACTGTAATTAGTCTTACTTATGGTGGAGTGGGCAGAAACAAAGCGTGTGTCACTCACGTTATTTATTTGCAATTAGTTTGGTCGCAAAAAAAAAAAATACAGAGGGAAGCCAGTTGGGCCTGCATCTATCCTGAAGGAAGTAGAAGATAAGGAATCTGAAGGGGAAGAAGAAGAGGATGAGGATGAAGATCTTTCCAAGTATAAACTGGATGAGGTAAAATAATCCTTGTTCTTTATTACTGCTAACATACTGTGTTCTTACTAAGTGAGATTGGCCTTAATTCTTAACTGCTTGTAAATCAATATTGTTATACAATACATAAGTTATAAGTAAGGATGATATGCTCACCTAACCTCCGTATACATATTGGAGTGGGATATGTGTGTATTGGAAGAATGCATGAGCTGAGGAGAGTTTGTCAGCCTGAACTCTGTATTTGTTGCTTTGAATGACTGCTGTCAGAATCTTATCACTTAAACTTACATTTATATTTTAACTTTGGGAACAGAATTAATCATTGTGAGAAATATATGTTTATATAGGATGTCTTAATAGGTAGATCCAGTAGAGTATGGTGAAAATGCACACTAAAATCTTTACTGCTGCACTATTTCTGATGTTTTCAAAATATCTAAAATAAATGTCAACATGGACTAGACATGTTCCAGATGTCTTCTGTTAAATGATGCTGGCTTTATTTTTAGCTATAAAATTGAAATAAATATCCTCCTGATCTGCAGTTTTGTTTTTAATACAGAGTGATTGTTAAATATTAATTGTTCCTTTTAGGCCATGATCATGAAAAGACTTGTGCACATGTTTACTTTTACACACTGACCAAAATCAGTGAGGAATTTGCAGAATTGGAACCTAAGTTTGGTAGTGGGATAGACTTCCTCGGAGCCTGAGACTTCTGCCAGACATCTGCCCAAAATCTTTGTCTCATTTTTTTAAGACACTGAACTGTAATACAAATTATATTATTATAATATATAATATATACTGGCATTATAATTCACTACCTAACTTTTTAATTATTCAGTCATTATGCAGGTTTTTGAGGATCACTTTTTTCAGTCCTATTTTATTGCTGTTTCTGAAATTGTTTTTATCTAGCTATTTGATTTTTAACAAGCTGCACTCAATGCTTGAGGGTTTTTTGGTATCTTAACAAAAGAGAACTAAAAAAACGGATTTGAAAGGATTGGCAATATGCTCCAAATAAACTACAGACAAGAGCAAGTAAAAACAGTCTAAAATGTAATCCTGCTTTCTGCATATTTTCTTCATATTTAAGTCTCCAAACCTAACTAACAGTCTGCATTTTTTCAGGATGAGGATGAAGATGAGGCTGATCTCTCAAAATATAATCTTGATGCCAGTGAGGAAGAAGATGCTAATAAGAAAAAGAAATCCAACAGGCGCAGTCGCTCTAAGTCTCGATCTTCCCACTCACAATCTTCATCGCGCTCATCCTCCCACTCAAGCTCAAGGTCTAGGTCAAGGTAAACGGGTACAGGTCAAGGGTAACGCCAGGCAAAATGTCAGTATCTAACTTCTTTATTTACATCTTTTTTTCGTGATTGACTTATAGTTTCAGTTGTTAATGTGACAGTTTTATATATTCAGTTTACGCAGGTAGATTACATTTTTATAATGGCCTTTTGTAGCTCCACAGTTTTAGAAGTGAGGACTTCTTTTAGTTTGTCACTTCGCTTTCAGTGAGTTAATGTTTCAGCTGTATCTGTAACAAATATGGCTTATAAAAACAGGAAAGCTAGCATGTTTTCAAAACTAATTGTAGTCCTTTTGGCTTGCTATTGAGTAGTCGCATTTAATGTGAAATAGATGCTTTTTTGGAAGTACTGAGGATCGTTGGGAGAAAAGTAGACAAACTGGGAGGCAGGGATAGTAAAGTAGGAGGTAATGCAATCAGAGCAGATAAAGTAGAAGGCCACTGTTGGAAAATGCCTTGAAGGTGAAGATAAGAAATTTGAGTTTCATTTGGTAGAAAAGGGGAAGTCAGTGGAATGATTGATTAAGATGATTATGATGTGGTTAGAGCAGTGGTTCTCAAACTTGTTCCGCCACTTGTGCAGGGAAAGCCGCTGGCGGGCCCGGCTGGTTTGTTTACCTGCCGCATCCGCAGGTTCGGCCAATCGAGACTCCCAGTGGCTGCGGTTCGCTGCTCCAGGCCAATGGGAGCTGCTGGAAGCGGCGCAGGCCGAGGGACTTACTGGGAGCCGCCATCGGCCGAACCTGCGGATGCGGCAGGTAAACAAACCGGCGCAGCCCGCCAGGGGCTCTCCCTGCACAAGTGGTGGAACAAGTTTGAGAACCACTGGGTTAGAGCATCAGGCAAGGAAGATGATCTTAACTGAGTTTGCAGGGTCTACGTGGGTCTCAGTGAGGCCAGATAAAAGCTCTAATTTGCACATTTAAAGAGAACACAGAAAAGATTATTCTCAAATCAGTAGTGAAGCAACCATTTAATAAACACATCATTTTACTAGTTGGTTGCAAAATATCTCTATTTCTTAAGCTCCTTAATACTAATAAACGTAAGATTAACCCACAGATATGTAACTAGTAGTAGTATAGCTAAGAATTAGTTATTGTAGGAGGAAGCTTCAATTTAACTATAATAAATTGCCCAAGTTGAAACTTGGTGAATAGCCTCTTGGTTTAGGAGAATTTGCACCCGCAGAAAAATCCATTAGGATGGTCTCAACACTTAAACTGCTTCTCTCTTTAAAATATCAGCTATTGTTTTGCCAGACTTTAAGGTAAGTGAGGCACACTTTGCTTTTGTCTCTGAAGTGGCCAGGATTTCAAATATGTGAAAATCAGCTTTCCTTTTTCATTTGTGTCAGGATGTGTATATTAAATGCTTTACTTGGCCTACATGACACCACATTGCCCCTGCACGGTCCATTCAAAACTCATTTGCTAAGTGCACCATCCTTGCCTGACTTTTTTGAATCCTCTACTGAATTCCCCTTTTTCACTGCATAAAGTTTCTTCTATACAGAATGCCCTCCATGAACAGATCCATAGATCACTATCCTTTCCTTGAAATGCCTCCATAAGGCCCACATAGGCTATAGTGCCTACAAGAAGCTAACCAAATATTATTGGCAGAGCTGATTGGCACTTGCCAATTTGTTTATCAAAAAACACATTTTGATAGTACGTTTCATTTCTCTTCTTCCACACTTCATCTTAGAGTCTGAGCTCTGTGAGGCGGGGACTGTGTCATCCTGTGTGAACTGCACCTACTGCATGGGAGCTACTGGAATGCAAATAAGATTATCTGTCATTTTTTTTTTTTTTTTTAAAGTATAAAGTACTATCAGCTCAGATGAAGGGTCAAACATAAATTCACAACCCTCAAAGTTGATGAAAAGTAGTTTAATTTATTTTGTTTCTCCTGGGATCTCCCAGTGTTGCGTGTAATCTTGTCATGGGTACTTCAATACATATTCTCAACATTGGGCTGAGTCTTCATTTAATTAAACATAAATGTGTGTTCAAAGGGTTTTGAGTTCTCCTTGAAGGATTTTTTTGTTTTTTAGAAACATAAATCTTATCTTGCTGGAAATAAAAGTGCAGGCTATTCTTGTTCTGCATAATATGATGAAATAGAGACAGTGGTAACAATATTTATTGGGAGTTATGGAATTAATTGACCAAATAGTGCCGGAAAAGATTATTAAAATTTGATTTGACATGTCTTCTGTTCAAAATAATTACAATTATACCAGACTTATAGTATTGTACTCTTGCAGCTTGCATTTTAAGGAGACACCATCAATTTGAAAATTGCATTAGTTTACTTTAAAAGAACAGGAGGACTTGTGGCACCTTAAAGACTAACAAATTTATTTGAGCATAAGCTTTCGTGAGCTACAACCCATTTCATCAGATGCATGCAGTGGAAAATACAGTAGGAAAATACAAATGGCCCATCTTGATTATCACTACAAAAGGTTTTGTAGTCTCTCCTGCTGATAATAGCTCACCTTAACTGATCACTCTCGTTATAGTGTGTATGGGAACACCCATTGTTTCATGTTCTCTGTGTATATAAAATCGTCCTACTGTATTTTCCACTGCATGCATCTGATGAAGTGGGCTGTAGCCCACGAAAGCTTATGCTTAAATAAATTTGTTAGTCTCTAAGGTGCCACAAGTACTTTTGTTCTGTTTGCGGATACAGACTAACACGGCTGCTACTCTGAAATTAGTTTACTTGTAACTTTACAATGTTTTTAATACCTGAGATTTCCATAAGTTAGCAAAAAAAAATTTACTCTTGTGTGTGCATTGTGCCTTTTATACAGAGGAAACAATGAGACTGATTATAGGCAGTTTCACACTTGCTGAAAACAGCCTTCTAAATATCAACAAGTGAATAACAAATCTTGACACTTTTTAAATAATTTGTTTAAGAAACGTTCATGATAGTGTTTTTGGAGTACTATATCAGATACTAGGACTCCTAATTTAATATACTTCTAAAAATCCAAGGTGATGGTGTCCCATTAAGGTGCAAATTCAAGATTTGGGTTGGATTCATGAAATAGTTAATGGGTAAGCAATCATTTTATTAACTTTACCGAATAACTGCTACCCTACTTACTTTGTCTGCTTTCACAATTTAACTAATAGTTCTAATGACAACTTTCAGTATCTTAATAGGAAGCCATTAATAAAAACCTTAACTTCTTTATGCCATTCTGTATATATTGGAACTTCTGACTAGAATTTATCCATTAACAGTTGAAAGTAGATAAATAACTCCAATGTACAATCTGGCAAAACTTTAAAGACCAAATGTTTTTATCTCTTTCATGAATCTGGGCCCCAAGGACCTTAATGTATGATAAATAGCTGCATCTGCATATTGTTAAAAACAATTTATGAAAGAAAATGAATATTAATTTTTGAAAAGTTTCAGATATTAAGAACTAGTATTTCAGATGCTCGTATGCATTGAGCAAAATTCTAGAAGTAATTTTACAATAATCATGTCTCATAAGGCTGTTTAAGTATTGGAAAAAATCCTCCATGTTGTTTCAGGTCCCATTCAAGAAGCTCTTCCAGTTCCAGATCAAGATCTCGTTCCACTTCCAGAGAACATTCTAGATCTCGTGGGTCGAAATCAAGGTGAATGAGGTAGTTTTCTCTCTGCTTTGCAGAGAGAAATTAAAAGGGTAGCAGAACTGATTGCTTGTTTGTTTCTCTAAAAAAACTATTTTGACTTAACTCATTTTCAGCATGGAAATCAGTTGTTCCCAGGTCCAGTATTCCAAGGAGTTACCACTATTAAATGAAATAATTATTCTTGAAAATGCAAGTTTGTTTTTTTATGAGAATATTTTTAAAAGTCTCGTCTAAAGCTAGGCAAGTGAATAACCCAATGTCTGCTGTATGTGAAAGCAAGAGAATCTGAATGCATATTTTTGCTTAAAATAATTCTTGCAACTTTATTTACTGTTTCCTCTGGCGATTAAGTGTGAAATATTAGAAGATGTGCTATATTCTTATTTTGTATATGTTGGTAATGTATATGAACCCCCATTAGATAAAACTGTTGAAACATTATTGTAAATGTGGGGGAAATATGTGAAATCACTGATCAATTACTCATGTAAGTAACCCACTGAAGTCAGTGAGATTACTCACATGTGGTCAAGGCAAGCAAGACTTGGTCCAGATTTTCTGGATATACTCATTAGAGTCGGATTTAGCTGGTCTTTTTGTATAGCAGTTATTGAACTGTGCATGGCAGCCAAAGCTAGCAATTAGTCTTTGTGATGAGTTCACTGAGGCTTCCTATTGCCAGAAGTTTCTGCAGTAGAATGCAAATCCACCTCTTCTTTCCATTCCTGGAGATGGCCCCTATGGTGTGAAACAAGTGGGACAGGGCATCTAAAAATAATCTTGCATCCCTTGTATGGCACTGACTTCTTGAGTGTCCTCATTTAAGGGGTGGAGTATAAGCAGGGATTCCATTATCTCCTAAAGAGAAAACTGTGGAAGTGCTCCGTACAGCCACTATGGGTATGTCTACGTTGCACACTCCTTATGGCAGCATGTGAACTCCCCTCCCCACCTCTCTGACCACATATAAATGGTGTAGATAGTGAATGTTTGGATAAAGATACACCTGACACTTATGGTAAATACTCTGCACGGCTCTCTACACACGCAAGCAGTGCCTCTCTGTCCACACTGTTGTTTTTAGCAGTGTAGTGTAGGGAAAGACTTTGGCAGTGGGGAAAGGCTCTGCTGCTGGAGCTTTCCTCCCCTGCTGGGGAAGACTCCAACAGTGGACAGAGAAGCTCCAGCAACTCCCTGCGGTAGGGAAAGGCTCCAGCAGCAGGGAGCTGCTGGAGCCTTGCCCCACCACAGTGAGAGACTTTGGGAGGAGGGGAAGGCTCTGGCAGGGGGGAGGGAGTGGGAAAAGGTTCCCACTCCCTCCCCCCTGCCAGAGCCTTTCACTGCCCCATGTAGCTACATACTGAAGTGTGCACGCATCCTGCTTTTCACCATGGCATGGAGCTACACTTACCCTACATGCTGCAGCCAGTGGTTTGCAGTGTGGATGTATCTTCTGAAACGGTTGTTTAGCTGCTCTGAGGGAAGGATTACTCCCTCATTCATCCTGCATTTGCCCAATGTCCATATTGGCTATATTTGTCCTGGGGATTAGTCTGAATTTTAGCATAGTGAGAATTGCAGCTGCTATAAAGTTAAGTAATAAAAGACAAAGCAAGTTATTATTTGACTCCCCATTGGTACGGAAGCAACAAGTTCAGAACAAGTTATTTTTAGGGTACAAAATTGGTTTAAAAACTGGATTTCAGACCTTCCTGTCTGTTAAATTGCTTAACATTTGTGACAGGTTTCAGATTAGCATTTGTGAGTACTTTATTATTTACAAAATTTGTGAAACATTTCTGCAGAAAAATATGCATGTTTGATATCTGAAAAAGTACTGTCACCAAGTTGTCTTTGTCTGGTGGATTTAACATTGGGCTTGAAGTCAGGAGGTCCTAAATTCTATTTCCATCACCTTGTCCGGCAGCTTTTCAGATCCACAAATATGATTTTTTTTCTTGAGAAAGTAGCTGATTTTTGTAAACATAGATGAGAAAATGCCATGCAAGGTATTTTGCTAACATTTTTAGTTTATTAAAATTCAGTTTAGCAAAAGTCTTGCAAACTCAAATAGGTGAATTTGGGTGGGGGGAATGGCCATTTTTGAGATTTCTTCAATTTTAGTAATTTTTTTAGGCAGTTTATTTTTGAAGTAGCCTTGGTTTAATGATCCATAATGGAATATGTGTACTAATGGTAAAATGAAACATGATTTTAAATAGCTTATTAAATCTGTAGTTCTCCAGCCTCTCACTTTATGGACTGTACTACTTAGCACGAGTATAATCTTCTTGTAGGCCGTCTCTCATCCCAGTCTCCTGCAGTATGTTTAACAAAAAGCTTAATTCTGGAGAACACTGGGAAAAGGCTCCCAAACCACTGGTCCACAATACTATATTTCAAAAGCATTACTTTAAAAATAAGTATTTTCATTGTTAAGATAGAAGTTCTTATTGGCTATTAACTAAGAAGTAAGTATTAAAATACCTACAAATACATTTTGTAAAATGTTGTGGCAAATCTTGTATTGAATGGTCTTGGATCTGAACTCTGTAGTAGACTTTTGCTGACTTCTTTGTATTATGCACAAATTAAATCAAATTTATTTCTTAATCAATAAAGATCCAGCTCCAGGTCCCACAGGGGGTCTTCAACCCCAAGAAAAAGATCTTACTCAAGCTCTCGTTCATCATCTTCCCCTGAGAGAGGCAAGAAGCGGAGTCGCTCTAGATCTTCTTCGCCCGGTGATCGCAAAAAAAGACGATCGAGATCACGGTCACCCGAAAGGTTTGGGTTTATGTAGAATAAGAATGGGTGCATTTAAAATGTGTGTAATACACTTTCTGAAGAAATAAAATGAACTGGGGAAAGGATTGAATTTTATCAGTTATTCATTTTGGTATTTAAAAATAGGTTTTCGCCCTCCCTCTCCCAATTACCATGCTGTTTTTTAAAACATAATGTTTTAAAACCATCAAAAAAATCTTTCTTTGCAAAATCTCCTGTTAGGACCATGTTCCATAGAAAAAGACCTAGATTACCATTCTTTCAGTGTTTGAAAGGGCTAATGTACTCCGTTGCTTGATTAACTTTCATAAATGAATACTGTGACATCAAGGAATTGTAAATTTAATATGAAGTGTAGCAAATTTAATACTAAAAAGTGTAATACATTAGTGAGCCTAAACTGAAGGTTTCAGATTTACATGTTCAGTTTATATACTACCCCATCAAATAAATTAGTCTTCTAACTATTGTGGGTGTGAGTGATCAAATTAATTTGAACTTATTTCTTTGCATGCTTTCTCTGTTTGTATCTTACAGACGCCGCAGGTCGTCATCTGGATCTTCCCATTCTGGTTCCCGTACAAGTTCTAAAAAGAAATAATGTATTAAAGTTCACATCTAAAAAAAAAAAAAAAAAAATCCAGTCCAGTGCATGAGGCATATTTTTAAGAACTTGGTGTCTTATTTGGTCAGAAGTGCTAAATCTGCTAGTAGAAGTGCATGTTCGTCCTTGCTTTCTGGGAAACTGCAGCTTTGTTCATTCATTAAACAAAAAGTAAGGTAGCATTTTAAGCCATAAATTCTCCAGAGTAGGTGTGTACTTTTCATTATTCCATTTATCTCCTCAGATGTTGCATATTTGTATTGTTAAACAATGTATAATTGGGCCCACTTATTTTAGTACTACCAGATGGTTTGTTTTTTATTTTTTACGGCTCCAACCCATTACATTATTTACCGCTGTGAATGGAGACAGGTTGATCTGTGAATGGAGTCAGGTTGATATGTGTAGTCCCACCCCCCAAAAGAGAGTTCCCTGCACATAACAGCTCCTGAGCTTCTTTAATGCACTTTTGATAGGACCAGAGGAAATTAATACAATTCTAAGGCGAAAGTATCCCATATGGGGAGGTTTTAGGCCAGGCTTCCAATTTTTCTGTATTTAAACAAAAGTTGTGATGAGTGGCAGTTCTCTCACACAGATTTAGTGCAGACGCCCGATTCCCGCACCCAGTACTAGGTTCTGTAGTGGGTGCGAGAGACTTCCCCTCTCCCAGATTGAAGGATTTTTGGATCATTAAGCACTCTCTTCTCCATAGCTGAGGTCTGTCTCAAAGCTGTAAGTCTCTGTGGAGATTCAGCCTATTTGATCCTGTCTCAGCCAAGGAAAAGCTTGCTTTCTGCAGTAGGTTGCTGAGTGCAATTTAATTTCCATGTGTATGAAGTCTGTGATCCTCTCTTAGAAAGGGAACAGTCTTGTATGGACTTATAATGCTGAAATCAACATTATGTAGCTACTTTTGAAGTGATGGGGGACTTTATGAAACTAGTTTATTTGGAATTACAGTACAAGGTTGTAGCCTCTGCAAGCCACCAGTCAAAGATGAATTTGGGCTGGAGAGAGCTATTTTTTTCCACACTAAATTTTACTTGTGGTAGATAAACTGCATAAGATGTTCTACTGAAATACAGATAAATCTGTGCTTCTAAATAAATGTGATCAAAGATCATCACTGTCCCCCTAAACTTTATAAAATTTATGGCTTAAAATGCTTTATGAAATTTGTTTTACTAGCAATATCACATTAAAGCCTGGTCACTCTTGAGCTCTGTTTGGTTAAGAAAAATTTGTGTTAACAGTTATCTTCAGTGGCATCATAAGGTAAGTATGTTAAGGGAAAATAATGTTTTTTAAAACAAAAAAGCAATATATCTGTAATTATTTGAGTAGTAAAACTTTCAACATCTTTGACAGTTGCTTTTGTAAAATGAACTTCACAAAGACAAACGGAGCAAAATTACATTCTGCTTTCCTTTTTTAAAAAATGACTTTTTAAGTTTCTTTTGGACTGATTTGACAGAGCAAAATGTTTTTGTTGTAGAAATATTTTGATAATCTTTTTGCAGAAAAAATTGCCCTGCAACTACTTCTTTATTGTTTTCTTTTATATTTCCTTGCTAAGTGTAGTTTAGATTGCACAAGAACAGTTAGTCTCTTTTAACTGTGCCTCTGACTTCAGGAAAGTCTACCTACTAAATTGTAAAAATCAGATCTATTAGAAGCTATATGTTACCTTTTGGTTTATTCTTGTGCTTTGTATTAAAATTGTTGCTGTACTTAGATAAAAGTTTTTAAATTTAGCAAATGGTAAGCTACAGATAACTCTGAGGAAAATTATGGTTTCATTTGGCTTATATAAAATGTACTAGGTCATTTCATGAAGAAATGATTCTGCAGACAAATGTAAATAAAGCCTGTGAGTCAATTATACAATGAGTGTTTGTTTAGACATGTAGAACAAATCTTTCTATCTGTTGGCTCTCTTTAAACTTTCCGCAACGCTAAGCCTTTTTACTCTGTTTAAAATATCTGTGATGTAAGAAGAACTAGCAACTTAAAAGCAAAAGCAGTTAATCCAATCCCAACATGTCTCATAAAATACAAGCAATATCCATTCTTATTAAATAAAAAAAAAAACCTGGGCAGTAGATCAGAATCAGGCCTGCTTTGTGTAAAACATAGATTAATCTTAGGGCTTGTTTCAGGAAAAAGAAATCAACTTCCATAGCCTAATGTTATAATTTGACTACAGTAAAATATTGTTCCATGGCCTTCTGCTTGGCCTTGCACACGTCCTAAGTAAAGACCTTTATAATTAGATTATAAATAACAGCTATAGAGTAAATGTTGGAGTTCCTACAGACCTCTTTTAAACCTGGAAAACTTAGGGCGTGGCTACACTTGCAGATGTAGAGCGCTGGGAGTTAAACCAGCCTTTGGAGACTGCAGCAGGGAAAATGCTGCCATGTGTTTACACTGTCAGCTGCAAACGCACTGACGTGGCCACATTAGCAGCTCTTGCAACGCCACAGAGAGCAGTGCATTGTGGTAGCTATCCCAACGTGCAAGTGGTTGCAACGTGCATTTCAAATGGGGGGTTGGGGGTGGAGTGTGACAGGGAGTGTGTTGTGTGTATGTGGGGAGAAAGAGAGTGGGGTTTTGGGGAACTGAGAGCGTGTCACCTTGCTGTCTTGTAAGTTCAGACAGACCCTGCTCCCCCTCCCATCTGTCTCACACACTCACAGCAAGCATCATTCCACACTAATGGTTGCTTTGTCCTGGAGCAGATAAGCATGCTGGCTGTCAAAAACGGAGCTTTGAAAGGACATAGCCGCATTCTACAGCCGATTCCAAAACAATGACAAGAGTGGCCACTTGACTTAAGGGGATTATGGATGTTTCCGGGGGCCGATAATTGCGCAGTAATGCAACACCTGGTTCACAGTGACGCTGGGGCGTTTCAGCCAAGGCGCAGCGTGGAGGTGGATTACCAGAAGCGCTCCTGCTGCAGAGTCCAGGTGCTTTAAGTGCCTTGCCAGTGTGGACGGGTTGTGAGTTAGGGCTCCTGGGGCGGCTTTAATGCGCTCTAACTTGCAAGTGTAGCCAAGCCCTTATATTAGCCCAGATGAAGGGAAATCGGTCTGGTTTGGAATAAAAGAAACGTCTTCATGGAAGTACATTAAGCAGTCTTTCAAAACCATAAAGTAAAACTGAATAAAAACAGACCAGTCAAGTTTCATTATCCAAACTGAGTGAAAATGGAAAATGCAAACCATGAATGTAAAAGATGAAGAATAACTGATTTTTTTTTTTAAGATCAGCTGAATTGCCTTTTAAATAAATAGTTGGGAGAGAGGAGAATGGGTTGAAATCCTAAATCATTAACAGAATACATATGTAGCCTTCAAATTGCAAAGTAGTACATTTTAAAAGTAAATAGATTTACTTGCCCCAGACCTAAATTCAGTGATTTGTTTCTTCTGCAAGAGGTGAGGGTGACAAAGGATCAACGAATTGCTTATGTTAGGTATGTGTCTTTATCTTTCAGGAAAAACATAATAACTTAAGTCCGTTCAACTTAAATAATTAGCATTGTACTAACTTGGAGCAGGCAGGATTAGCATTAGTGTGTCTAATAATTTGGGATACGTTTCCATCCCTGCACTGTGTGTGAAACTTACACCACATAAACATGATTTTTTACATTTTGAGGTAAATAGCCAGGCTATTACAGACATGTCCTCTGTGGATCAGGCATAGAGGATGCCATGTAATATGCACTGACCACGGGGTTATACTTATGCATGTTTATGTCATGGCAGGAATTTGCGAAATGTGTAATCCCAACATATGCAAAACTACTGAAAAGGTTTTTTATTTAATTTTTAAACCCATATTGCACCTATTGCTGTAGGGAAATTTTACCATGTGAAGGGAAAGCTCTGAATGGAAACTTATGAAATGGTACATGTTACATTTTGTAAAACACTTCAGTTTCCTGTTGATCTAGGAAGTGGTGTGTCTTCTCATAGTCCTACTATCATTCCTCTCCCCTTTTCTACAGAATGAATAGACCTATATCCTGCCACACAATATGATTGATTGAGGAGCTCAGTTGCCATCCCCACAGCAAAAGTTCAGTCTGTGCCTCATCAGCAGTTACAGACTAGTCCATCTGTTTGGTATGTTGCTCCGTTAGCCCTCTTGGGCCTGCCTATCATACACTTCAGTGTCAACAGTGGATAATACGATACATCAGCGTCTCTGCCATTTGTCACAGTCTTGATCCCCTGCTTCTCTCCTAGAGATTTTAAAATATCAATCTGTCCGAAATCTGAGTTTCTGGTTTTAAAAGAAAGCAACAGAGGGAGGGAGGTTGAGAGCAGGACACTTTTTTAATGATCTAAAACTTAAAAAAAAACCTGTTTTCATAAAATTGGTCTACAGTGCTCTGTCACTTAAGAGCTTTGGAATTCCTGAAATGAATTGTTTGTATCTATTATCTTTTTACTGTCGGTGATAGCATTGTAAAAGAAGAGAACTTTAATGTCTTTGGTACACTTTTTGAACTATTTTGGAGAACTTGTGATATCGCCGAGGCCGACTGAGGAAAGAAGTGGCTTTTATCTGGAGTATTTTCAGCTATTGGGTATTAAAAACCATTTAATTCAAATGCCTTCTAAACAGTGAGAATACCAGCTGTAAAGATTGAACACCTCTGCCCCTTCTTTTAAGAGACAAGGGAGCTTCAAATCTTCATCTCTAGTTCCTCCACCAGAAACCTCCAGCAAAATAAGAAAAAAAAAAAAATAGTTGAGACTCTTGATAATGTACAAAATGAAGAGTTTAAAAAAAAAATAAAACCACATTTACAAGATACAAGCCCATCCCTCCCTCCCCTTTAGATTACCTTAAACAGTGGCCAACAGAGGATTCTTGTAGCTTCCTAGCTGAATTTGGGCAAAAGTCCTTGCTTGGTATAATGTTCTAAAGATTTTTCTAAGCCCTGCCTAGCAGTCCCTTAACACATGCAGTATGTAATCATTCTCTTGTTTTGGGTCTTCAGAATTAGTGTAGGGCCTTATTCTTGAGAACAAAAGAGTGGACTCAACATTGCTTTTCTAGCAGCAATGTGCTAGGGCTTGAGAAAGCGGAGAGAACGTTCTCAGCTATATTTTTAACAATGTATGTATGTTAATTTGTTTGTGAAACACCCATTAATGTTAACATGAAATAGGAGGCCTGACCCAGGGCCTCTCTAATGTCTTCTTGTTGAACTGAGGAGGACAGGCTGTGACATATCACCCTGTATGTTCCATTTATTTATTGGAAACTGCTACATCAAGGGGGCTAGGACTGGCCAAAGGAGAGTGACTGAGAATAGCAAAGTAGCTGTTGTGAGGTGAGGGAGATTGCAGGCATTTAGGAGTGTTGGCATAGTAGAGGAGATCTGACCTAACTGTGTAGCAGTCTGGGAGAAAAGAGCCTTGCAACTGATGGTGGCAGCAGAGTATCTCAGGAACTGGCAATGGGGCACAGATCTTTGTGCCTGTCAGTAACAGCGTGAATCTAGCCTAGGTCAGGAGAAAGTTGAAGTAATTGACATCTGATGGTTGGTTGACTTATGAGAGATGAGTTAGATGAGGGTTCAATTGCTAAGGGGTAAGCATCCCCATCTGAAAACTACCATATTAGTAACCAGGCTTGCTGGTGGTCTCAGTACAGTGCCAAGGGGCTAAATGTGCAAGGAGGCTAAATACAACCCATGGAGAAATTTACACAAAGGGCTGTAATCTCTGTGGTGCCGGTACCCACCTTTTTTGTGAGCCTTTAAGTCACCCAAGAAAAAAACAAGAAAAGCCCAAGACAATTTCTATCTCCTGCATTATGTAATTAACCACATGTGCCAGGTATTTCAATAAATACAGAAATCTTGCTCACATTCTCAAGACTAGAACTGTTGAGTCAAATCTCCAACACCATTAAGATTGATTAATGTGCATAAAATAGCCATTCCACTAAAAATAAAGGCAGAGCTGAATACTCATATACAGATAAATTTATGAAGCACAAATAGCATGTAGTGCCAAAAATTAGCATTTAGTACATTTCTTATGCAAATAATTTCATTTCCAGCCAGATATCAGCTGGCACCTTTCATGAAGAAAGCTGATTTAAATAGTCTCTGAGATACTGTATGAGTGAAAAATACCAAGTTATTAACACAACAAATCACTGGATGGTGCTGTTGTTTCGGACAAATGCAATTCCCTGTACTACTTCAGCAACAAAGTAAAATAAAAAAGCAGTCAGCATTTGAACTCAGCAGAAATGAGATTGCAGGGGGTGAGGGCTTGGGAAAGGAAATGGGGGGTCATTATTATGACCTGTGTCATGTAGGAGGTCAGACTTGTCACTAAGCTGAGCAGAACTGTCACTCCTGGTCTTTAGAATCTGAATTATGGTGCAGTCATGTACCTTTTCCCACCTTAGGCTTCCATGAGCTCATGCACATTTGCTGCAATATTTATGCAGGGCAGTAGGAGTTGCTGTATCACTGTGCAGACATCTAACACAATGGCATACACCATGGAATTGTCTATACCAAAAAGTTTGGCCAAATAGCAGCACTCAGTGCTGATGACCACCCCCACCCCTTCCACAGGGATTGTGCTGCAAGTGGCTGAGTTAAGCTAATTTAGTGTTCTTCATTTAGGCTGTTTTCTATCTTTTGTACTTATCAGCTACAGCAATGAAAATGATCAAGTTGATTTCAGCCTCTTTCTCACAACTTAGATCAAGAAGAGGACTGGGAAACAGGAGACACGTGTGGTGCAGTAATCCTGTTGCTGTTAACAGACGTGTTTGCGATCATGGACAAGTTCCCTGACCTCCCTGAACTCAGTTGAGCATAGCCCACTTCCACTTTAATTGAATTATCTCATTAGCACTGACCCCCCAACTTGGTAAAGCAACTCCCATCTTTTCATGTACTGTGTATGTATACCTGCCTACTGCATTTTCCATTCCATGCATCTGATGAAGTGGGTTTTAGCCCACAAAAGCTTATGCTCAAATAAATTTGTTAGTCTCTAAGGTGCCACAAGTACTCCTCATTGTTTTCACTTGTAAAAGGGAGCTAATACAAGAGAGGACAGGTGGTCCAGTGGTTAGGACACAAGGTAAGCCTTAGGACACCTAGGTTCAAGTCCCAGCTCTACCACAGACTATGTTACTTGGGCCAGTCACTTAGGCCTAGCTCCTCAAAGGTAGTTAGGCTCCTAATTTCCATTGAAAGTCATGGGAGTTAGGACCCTAAATACCTTTGAGGATTTGGGTCTTGGCCTTAATCTCTCTGGGCCACAATACCCCATCTCTTCATGAGAAGAATAGCTCTGCCCTACCTCACACAGATGATGTGGGGAATGTACATCAAAAATGGTGAGACTCAGATACTGTGGTTATTGGGGCCATATAAGTTACTCTCACATGGTTGCAGTGAGATGTGTGTACTTAGCTGAGATTTTCAAAGCTGCCTAATGATTTGGATGTCCAATTTTAATGTGAATTGGGTGTCCAAACCCATTAGGCAGCTTTAAAAAGCCTCAGATGTAATGACTGTAAAGCCTATTTGAGATTGTTGGATGCAGGTGTATTAGAACTGGTTGTGTTATCTTCAGTTCCACTTTCTGGTTCTCAGTCACTAGTAGAATACTGAAATGTTTGTGTTACAAACAGGTTTGTTGCATTCAACATTTTTTCATGAAAATATTTCTGTTAAATTTGGGTTTGTTTGTGGTTTGTTTTTTTTTAATGAAACCTGAATTTATCTCTTTGAATGATAAAGTATTATCTGCCAGTGAGGATACCTGAACTTAGCAATTATGTCCCCTAAGATGGCGCACTAAACCTGTAAGCTGGACCCTGATGGCAGATTTTCATTTATACAAAAGTGAAAAACTAATCAGACTTCCCTAAGATGGCAGAATAGATACCTTAAACTCACTCTGTAGGACTACTTTTCCCCCAGATTTATTATTCGTCTATTCAAAAGTGCCACACCTGAATAAAATAACTGCAGTAACTAAATAATATCTTGCAATGTTAGTTACTTAAAACTAAGACTTCCATTGTTTGGCTAAAATGGATTTTTACCTGAAGAAATGATAAAGTGGCCTCAAAGGCTGGGGAGGGGGGATGAAGTTCCCCCACCAAAAATTTTTTTCCCTCTACTACCACAACATTTTAAAAACTGTGCCACACCCTGTTTTTAGTTTTGCTCTATTCCTCCTTAACCTGATATGAAAGTAGCAGCATGAATATTATGAATTAATATCTGGCAAATTTTGATTTCTAAAGAGAAAGATGATGGCTCATTTTGTTTGTCCTGTGCCAAAACAACTCCAATAGTCTATTACAGGGGTGGCCAGCCTGTGGCTCCTCAGAAGTTAATATGCGGCTCCTTGTATAGGCACTGACTCTGGGGCTGGAGCTACAGGTGCCAGCTTTACAATGTGCCGGGGGGTGCTCACTGCTCAGCCTCTGGCCCTGCTAGACACCTGCCCCCACTCCATCCCGCCCTGAGCCTGCCATGCCCTCGCTCCTTCCCCTTCCCTCCCTCCCCCAGCCTACTGCACTCCATGAAACAGATAATGGGGAGGTGCTGAGTGGTGGAGCTGCTGGTGTCTGGAAGATGCTCAGAGCAGGGGAGGAGCTGATGGGGCGGGGGGGGGGAGGGCGCGTTGCTGACCTGTTACTGGTTTCAGAGTAACAGCCTTGTTAGTCTGTATTCGCAAAAAGAAAAGGAGTACTTGTGGCACCTTAGAGACTAACCAATTTATTTGAGCATAAGCTTTCGTGAGCTACAGCTCACTTCATCGGATGCATGACCTGTCACTGTGGCTCTTTGGCAGTGTACATTGATAAATTCTGGCTCCGTCTTAGACTCAGGTTGGCCACCCCGGTCTATTATATACTGATGCTTGATGTTAATGACAACAATTGGTGTTTATGATCCAATAATATTCATAGATACCCACAGAGGTGATGTTTATGTCAGGATAATAACTTGGGTTTCACTAGCAATGATGCTATTGTACTGGATAAAAGAAATTAAGGGCTGGAATGAGTGCAATTTATACATAAGTAAGCATTCTAGGATATAGCTCCACATGAAGAAGAGAAAACAGCTGTGGTGTGAATTTAAGTTGAAGATGAGCGGCAAGAGGAGAATAAAAAGCACCTAACAATTTTAATTAATGTTAAATGTATTTAATGGACCGATTAATAAGGAATTTTTAAAAAGTGATTTCCTCTCCTGAAGACAATGGTAAAGGTGTAAATTCCATTCCAGTGTAGCTGATTTTTAAATCGAGAAAGCAGTGGAAAAGCGCTGTCAAACCAGATAATTCCAGGGAAGGATAAAGCATCTTTTATACTTCCTTTCATTCTTATAATCACCAGTCATAGTGCCAGGTCTATACAGGCACTCGCAAATAAAGTTTGACTTGATTTACAAGCGTTTAAGGTTTACCAAAGGAAACTGCTGGGTTCTCGCTTTGTTGGCACAGAAGTAAGAAGGCATAGGTACAGAAAATCTATTAAAACCATGGAGCTAGCGACGGTGTAACGTAACAGAGCAGCTGTCTGAATGGATTTTTGCGTGCGTGTTAATGTCCAGCTAGATGGCGCTAATAGCCCCCTTCACTTCTAAGTACGCGGTTGTTCCTTTTGCTCTCGTCCCCCGCGTCCCAAATTACAAATAAATAAAAGGAAACCTCGTGATTTGCTGTAATGGTCCCGAGTCTCCCCGGACCACACACACACACAGCTCCCTGTCAGGAACAATCTGTAGGAGGAAGAATGTGACCAGCAGCAGAACGGTCTGTGGCAACTTCGCCCCGCGTTGCACTGAGCCGGACTGCAGCCCCACAGCCTGCCCTGCCCCCGGGCTCGGTTACCGCTGGAAACCGGGCTCCTCGCTCAGTCTCCTCCGGCAGCGCGGCGCCCGGCGGCTCGCGCGCAGGACCCAGCCAGTGGCAGTCCCCCGCCCCCCGTCGCGCCGGTTTGCTGGCCGCAAGCCGCCCCGATTGCCAGCCTCTCAGGGGTGGGAGGCGCCCCCCGCACCCCCCCCCCCCAAGCAGAACTGGATGAATGAAGCCCCGGGGCCCCGCCTCCTCTGCCTTATAGCTCGGCGGCTGGTCCCTTCTCCCCACTGAGCCGGAGCTCCCCGCCATGGGCTGGGGCAGCGCGGCCGTGGCTGGGCTGCTGCTGCGGCTCCGCTCCCGCGCCAAGCCGGCGGCATGACGCCCCCCCAGCTGTGTGTGTGGGGCCGCTTCAACCACACCGCCCCCAGGCCGTGGGGCGGCGCCGCGCGGGGGGCCGGCAACGGCACGGCGCGCCCCGCGGAGGGGTGCGGCTCGGTCTCGGTGGCGTTCCCCTTGAGCATGATGCTGACGGGCACGGTGGGCAATGCCCTGGCCATGCTGCTGGTGTACCGCGCCTGCCAGAAGACGGAGAACACGCGGAAGAAGTCCTTCCTGCTGTGCATCGGCTCCCTGGCGCTGACCGACCTCACCGGCCAGCTCCTCACCAGCCCCGTGGTCATCGCCGTGTATCAGGCCAACAGGAACTGGCAGGAGTTGGACCCCTCGGGCAACCTGTGCACCTTCTTTGGGTTCTGCATGACCGTCTTCGGCCTCTGCCCCCTCTTCATCGCCAGTGCCATGGCCGTAGAAAGGACCCTGGCCATCAGAGCGCCTCACTGGTACGCCAGCCACATGCGAACCGGGGTGACCAAGACTGTCTTGCTCAGCATCTGGCTGGCAGTGTTTGTCTTTGCCCTCCTGCCCATCGCTGGCTTAGGGCAGTACACCCTGCAGTGGCCAGGCACCTGGTGTTTCATCCAGGCCAGGGACAACCCCGTTGCGGGCAACACCTTCTTCGCTTCAGCCTTTGCCTTTCTGGGACTTTGCTCTCTGATCGTCACCATGGCGTGTAACTTGGCCACGATCAAAGCTTTAGTGGCTCGGTGCAGGACCAAACCCTCGGCATCTCAGTCCAGCAGGCAGTGGGGGAGAATCACCATGGAAACACTGGTCCAGCTATTGGGGATCATGTGTGTTCTCTTTGCTTGTTGGTCACCCCTGTTGGTAGGTTACATTTTAATTTGCTGTGTGATATTGCTAACCCCACAGCATTCTTTCACAGAGAATGGGGGGTGATGGTTACGGTACAGTGGGGGTGCGGGGAGGGAAAACCTGTTACATCCAACTCCCTAAAACATTGTCATTGTGTCCCCCAACTTTCAGCCTGCTTTGTAGGGGAGATAAGCAAGTGGAGGGGGGCGCACCCTGTTGAAGGGAATTGAGTAGCAGGATACAGGTATAAGGGGATCCCTTGGTGAGAGGTACTGGGGATAGGAGCAGGTGCAGGGCACAGTATGTATGGGAGGACCCCTTGGGAAGGGGAGCTGAAGATGGGAGGTGGACATATACAAGGGGACTCACTGTGAAGAGCTAGTAGAGCTGGGGTGACCTGTATGAGGGTCCTCTTGAGGAACTGAGCAGGGGTGAGTGTGATGTATGGGACAGACACCCTCCCCCACCCCCGAGAGAAGGCTAAGGGGGAAATGGAGGTTCAGAAAGACCTTGATGAGAAGCTGATAAGGTCTCAGCTAGAGTATTGTATCCAGTTCTGGGCACCACAGTTCAGGAAAGATATGCAGAAACTGGAGAAAGTCTAGAGGAGAACAGCAAAAATTATTAAAGGTCTAGAAAACATGACCTACAAGGAAAGAGAAAAAACTGGGGTTGTTTAGTCTGGAAAAGAGAAGACCAAAGGGGACTTGATAACCGTCTTCAAGTACATAAAAGGTTGTTATAAGGCAGAGGGTGATAAATTGTTCTCCTTACCCACTGAGTACAGCACAAGAAGTTGTAGGCTTAAATTGCAGCAAGGGAGATTTAGCTTAGATATTAGCAAAAAGTTTCTCGAGTAGTTACGCACTGAACTAAATTAGTTAGGATGGTTGTGGAGTCTTGGTCATGGGAGGTTTTTAAGAACAGTTTAGACAAATACATGTCAGGGATGGTCTGCATCAGTGGTTCTCAAACTTTTATACTGGTGACCCCTTTCACATAGCAAGCCTCTGAGTGCGACTTTTAAATATATTTAACACCATTATAAATGCAGGAGGCAAAGCGGGGTTTGGAGTGGAGGCTGACAACTCACAACCCCCCATGTAATAATCTTGCGACCTCTGAGAGGTCCTGCCCCCCAGTTTGAGAACCCCTGGTTTACATAGTCCTGCTTCGGTGCAGGGGACTGGACTAGATGAGCTATCATATTTCTGTGATTGTGTAGAATGGGGGCTGTCATAGGCTGTGGCCATTTGGGAAACATTCCAGAGGGGATGGCAGAATGAAGGTTTGGGACAAGAGAGGTGGGGATGTTTAGGGAAATGAGGGCTTTGCAAAGAAGGAAGAAAAGAAACCGGGAACATGAAGGAAGAATGTGGGTCTTGGAAGAGATTAGAGACACTAATGTATTTGGCAGCTAGGTAGTGAGTGAGTGAAAGGAAAGAAGAGGGAGATTGATGAGGGATTTGAAAATTCAAAACTTCGTCCAAAGACTGGTGTTAGCAAAGAGTCAAAACACACCAGGACTGGTGTGGTTCTGCTGCCTGGATAGCAGAGAGCAGGTTGAGCAGTTCTGTATTCTCTGCACTATGAAGTGTGGCAGGGATGTTTTTGCTCATCCAACCACGGCAAGGGATCTACCTACTGGAGCACTGAGAAGCCTAGAGTTGGTGGAACAGGCACCAAGTACTGAGGCTATCAATCATCTTCAGGATCTTGGGAGGAAGTGTGTACTGCTGGAAGCCTTATTGTGATGGGGCCTCGTGTTAAGGGGGAAAAGTGTATTTTTTCTGCACCAACCTTGTAGGCACACCTACTCCACTGCTTTGAGAAAGATGATCTGACCTGGGCCCTGTTATCTACCTCTCACTTGTTACACTAGTTATTTCATTCAAGGGTTGTTCGCTGTTTCATATTTTTGGCTGTTTTCAGAGAAGTAGTGATGACAGTAACCACTGCAACATTTTAGCATTTTTTTAAAGAGGCTAATCACACAACTTTTACCCTTTCTTCTTATTCTGTTCTTTTCTTGCTCAGTCCTTCCTTGTTGATCTGGGACAAACCCCTTTTGAGAAGCAGAGGGCCCTGAATGTAGAATGTGTGTGTTTCTGCTGCATGAGACTTGTCCGAGGGGTAAAGGGAGGGGATGATATCTGTAGCACTGTACACTATGAAGAATGGCAGGGACTTTACCCCCACAGGATAGAATTGTGAATGGTGCTAGAGCATCCAGCACCTGGACCCACCAGACATGTTCCGATGTGTATGCATGCACGCATCTCTGAAGGGAAGAGGTGTAACCAGCTATGGGGCCTACCACCACCTTGGGCTGCCTACAGCAGGGATGCAGGAACAGTTTTTATAGTGGGGGTGCTGAGAGCCATTGAACCAAACTGTAAACCCTGTATATAATGGAAACCACTTGGAGGCAGGCGGTGCAGCAGCATCCCTAGTTCCAGCACCTGTGGGCCTCACTGACTCCTTTGCTGTTCCTGGTAGGGAGAATTCCTACCCAACAGAGACCCCTGCAGGTCTCCCCATGCTAGTACATGGCTCATGTACTAGCGTTGAGGATTCGGCCCTTACCATTGACTAGTGCAGCTAAGAATGGCTAGTAGTGCTACTGGAATATTCAGTGTAAATAAGATAGCAGTAGAAATGAGCTAGTTCTGCCCAATGACTTTATTTTTTGTAAATTAATAACATTCCAGGAAAATCTTAAAACAACCCCGCTTCCCCCTGCAACTTCTGCATGTTAGCTGTACAGAGATCATTAATGTGAAATCAGTAACCATATTGCAAACCTAGGAATTGCTTTCTATATGAGAGACAGGACAATGTTTTACTCTTAAGAGCACCAGGGTAGCATGGATTTGACCACACACGCATGCAGGATGCCCAATTTAGATATGATTGCTTTTTTTAACATTGCCCCTCCCTTCATCATGTGTTCAGTCTTTGATATCAGCGGTTGGTGATTAACTGTTTTTTCCACTATATTGAATCAGCTTCTCTAAAAGCTACATAGCCTCCTGCTTCCACACCAGAGGAGCTGAATGAGCCAATTGACCCCAGAAAGGAACTGCTGGTGGACAGTGCTCTATCCAGCTCTGCCTTTGGTGTAAATGCACCTCCTGGCAAGCTAAAATAGATATGTTGTGCTGTGTATTGCCCCCAACACTCCCAGTGGACTCATTCAGAAGTTAGCCTATGTGGCCATGCAGGAGAATAAGGGGGCATAAGATACTCCTTTATCCCTCTCAGTTGACTCCCTGCTTCCCCTTACTTCCCCTTCCCACCGCAGGTGGACAAGGAGTAGGCAGGCAGGGGCTGGGAGGGGACAGAGCCTTGGCTCTACCCCCCAACATGTAGGTCAGCACAGCTGAGCTGGCACCAAAGAGACCATACACTGCCCAGGAAAGGGCGGGTGTAACTTACACCTTCCAAGGGGGATCCAGGGATCAGAGTGGGACTCTCACCGTTCCATCTCTGCTTTGGTCCTGGGGCAGCACAACTATCTGCTTTCCCTTTCTCACGGAGGAGAGCAAGGTGCAAATCTAGCCCAATGTCTCCTCCTTATTTAATTGGCCATCCTCTTTTTACATAATGTTTGGAATGGGTTTGTGAATGACATTGATAAACAATACACGTGAGCTTCATTACTTAATGTCTGCAAAGTGCTTTGGGAGCCTGGGATGAAAGATTCTGTCTAAGTGCATGATAGTCTCAGAGTCTCATACTTTAGTATTCAGCACTGAGCTGGCTATCATAGAAGATTAGGGTTGGAAGAGACCTCAGGAGGTCATCTAGTCCAACTCCCTGCTCAAATCAGGACCAACACCAACTAAATCATCCCAGCCAAGGCTTTGTCAAGCCAGGCCTTAAAAACCTCCAAGGATAGAGATTCCACCACCTCCCTAGGTAACCAATTCCAGTGCTTTACCACCCTCCTAGTGAAATCTTGTTTCCTAATATCCAACTTAGACCTCCCCCACTGCAACTTGAGACCATTACTCCTTTTTCTGTCATCTGCTACCATTGAGAACAGCCCAGCTCCATCCTCTTTGGAACCCCCCCTTTAGATAATCGAAGGCTGTTATCAAATCCCCCTCACTCTTCTCTTCTGCAGACTAAACTATTGCTTTCTTGCAATATCATATCTCAGAGGCATAGTGTGAGTTTATGAGCAAACTACAATACCCTTACTAAGCCTTTGCTCAAAAACAATTGCATCATCAAGAGTTTGCCTGGGAAACTAAGTAGAAACTTATGGCCCTATCCAAAGCTCATTGAAGCTCATGGAAAAATCCACACTGATGTCATTGGGCTTTAGATTCAAACTCTTAGGTCCTGATTCAGCAAAGGATCCTTATTCAGGAAAGCATTGAAGTACATGTTTAAATTAAGCATGTACCTAAATCCTAAACTGAAGTCAATGGGAAAGCGCGTGCTTAAAGTTGAGTGCTTTCTTGAATCACAGCCTCAATGAGGAAAGCAGGCTTTGTCCTAATATGAATAATAAAATAGGATCTCAAGTCACTTCACAGAACAGTAAATGTTATATTTAAAGATTAAACCCAATATTTACAAAACATCCTGATTATCCTGCTCTCTACAAATCTGCACCTTTTCTAATTCATACCAAAACCAACCATCTTACTTCACATCTCAGCAGCAATGTAAGAACAAATGCTGTAGTGAGCCCTCAAAGCAGTAAGGTATCTTCATTCACAGGATTTAATGCAGCACATTAGTACATGTGAATTAGAGCTGAATGACAGTTGCTAGAATTGACCAAAGAGGTGCACTATCACCCGCTGTCACTGCTTCCTTGTTGAATATTTCCATTCAGAAGCCTATTCAGCCTTGTAGAATGTGGATTGCGGATGTGGTTCCACTGCACAAGGTGTATGGGGCCTGAAGGCAGGAGAGCTATGCAGGATCCTCCTGACTTTGGCTTAATGCATTTTCCCATAGGGCCATCCATACTCACTATTGTTCCTTCAATGACAGGAGTTCATGCAGCTGTTCTCAAAGCCTATTTGAATAGGCTTTTTCCAGTTAAAATTTAAGATTTAAATGCTTTAGAAACAGCCACAGAGACTTCTCCCTTCAGGACATTCAAGATGGCTGGCATTTTTTGCTGTCATGAAACGGACTAGAATATACAGCAGGCTACACAACTCTATGGAGACTTAACTCTGCCCCAACATCCCCATTAACAAGCTTGAATTCCTGGCCTTTTGAAGTTAAGGGGAATTTTGCAGCTGACTTCAATAGGCCAAGATTTCACTCCCAGTATGGAAAATAATATTTGTCCTTAGCCTTAATTATTTGAGGGTCAATAAACTAGTTGATTCTTAACCCGACCAGTTAATATAGGGCCATAAACTGAAAATTTAGTCATGTGCATAAGTGTTTCTGGTATCTGGCCCCTAATGAGTGTTTATACAGCCAGAATCTCTACTGCTCACACAGATACCAGATGTCTCCTTCCACTATCAATACTATGAAAGCCCTATTGTGTGTATCTTGATGGCTTATTTTTCTTGCCGCTTTATTACCTTTTCTAGTGTAATATTAAAGCTATAAGAGACAAGAACAGCTCCATTTTTTGAAACATGGGAGTTGTCTGTCATTAAAGACTGTGAAACTAAGTAAGCCAAAGACAACATTTAATGACTTCTTCCTTGTTCACTAGTACCGTACATTGAATACAGACCTAAAGCAATTTCAAACTACTTCCATTTTGTTTGTCATATTTTGCTTTTACTCTTATTATGTAGCTAGTGCCTAAAATGTGCTAGGTGTTTTCCAAATGCAGAGGAACACATGATCCTCTCTTTAAAAGGCAGAAGGATCTCGCAAGTCTGTTTCACCAAGCCTTATGTTTTTAAGCAAAATGGCCTTTTCTCTTTCTTACACACACACACACAACAAAAAATATCCCCTCCTCTACGCTTCCTGTTGATTTATTTTAAATAACATTTTTGCAGATTAAAAGCAGAAAGACAAACTACTTGACTTATACTGTAAGGGTGCCCTCCACTTTACTTAAAGCATCTATGTCAAGAGCAAAAGACGCACTTATATGCAGCGAGGAGAAAAATGGGACAGTCACAGCAGAAGTTGGACAGACCATCTGAGGCTTTTAAACATCATTGATATTATGAGAAAATATTCAGGGAGCTGTAGAGAGAAGGCAAAGAGATCCTCTAACATATTGCTATAAAAGGTCAGCAGTGAATGCTGAACTGGCAACCAACCTGACCTTTACAAATCAAAGGCAGGGCCAATTAAAAACATACTGGCCAGCAGACCTTTGAATTTGTTTTATCTTATTTCTTCTGCCTGTCTGCTTGGGACTCTGCTGATACCCAGAGTGAATTAATGAGTGGTATTTGTTTCTCACTTCAAAACTTTTCATGAATTTTCCAGGAGCCAAGTTCCATAAATCTTCTCTCCAGTGTGTAGCCTCTATGCCAACATGTATCCCTCTTGGATTCATAGTCCCAAAGTTCAGTGCAGGCATTACAGAACAATTTGTGGGTTTTTTGTAATAAATAATTAAAAAGATTGGCACACACTAGGAACAATGGGCCTGATTCTGATCTCACTTCTCTCAGAATGAATTGTGAGTAACTCTATGTAGTCAGTAGCGTATCAGAGTAAAACCATCATAAAGGAGATCAGAATCAGGCCCAACATAGCCCATAGATAGGAAATCTAAAGTATATTTTTTCCCTTGATGTTTGTGTTTAACGCCCATGGAATTTCTTCTATGTGCAGTAAAGGGAGAATTGCCTTTTAATTGCCTTGTCCCTCTTTTCCTAGCATAGATAGACTTAAATTTGGTGCATAAATAGTTTTAACATTATGAGTAATCATTAAAGAACAATTCTTAATTTTTTAAAAAATTATCTGCTGGAATATATTTGTCATGATTACACTTATAATTAGTGCATACAATACTTTGGAATACAAAGCAATTAACCCTTTAAGGCTAACTCAAAAAATAGAGATTTTTTTTCAGGCCAGAAGGGATTGTTATGATCATCTAGTCTGACATCCTGCATAAACATAGGCCAAAAGCAGAGGCTTTCATTGAAACCCCAGTTACATTACTCATTTTTATCTACAATTGCATTAAAACAACTATTCTGAACATTTTGTGAGTATTTTCCAGCTTAAAAAGTCAGTTTCTCCCAGAATCATTTGTTTATGCTGTAGAGACTTTGGTAAAATGAGATTTGTATTCTGTGGCTTAATGGGTTTTTTTTGTTGTTGTTTTTGGTTTTGGGTTTTTTTGAGTAAACCGCTGTTGTTAATGAGTTTTGAAAACCCTTATTATTAACTCATTATATTTATAAAATGAAAACCTTACATGGGCAATGCTCTGTTTTAGGCCTCTCTCTTGGAAACAGGGTTAGGGTTGCCAACTTTCTGATTGCAGAAAACTGTGCCCTGAGGCCCTGCCCCTTCTCCGAGGCCCCGCCCCCTGCTCACTCCATCCTCCTCCCCCTGTTGCTTGCTCTCCCCACCCTCATTCACTCGCTCATTTTCACTGGGCTGGGGCAGGGGGTTGAGCTGCAAGAGGGGGTGCGGACTCTGGTTGGGGGTGCAGGCTCTGGGGTGGGGCCAGGGATGAAGGGTTTGGAGTGTGGGAGGGGGTTTCAGGCTGGGGCAGGGTGTTGGGCTGTGGGAGGGGGTATGGACTGGGTGCGGGCTCCAGGATAGGGTCAGAAATGAGTGGTTCAGGGTGCAGGAGGGGGCTCTGGGCTGGGATGTGGGGGGGGCGGTGAGGGCTTCGGCTGGGGATGCGAGCTCTGGGGTGAGACTGGGGCTGAGGGGTTTGGGATACAGGAGGGGGCTCCGGGTTGGGGCTGAAGGGTTCAGAGTGCGGGAGGGGGCTCATGGCTAGGGCAAGGGGTTGGAGTGTGGGAGGGGGTGCAGGCTCTGGGAGGAAGTTTGGGTGTGGGAGGGGGAGAAGGGTGTGGGCTCCAGGCGGTGCTTACCTCAGGCAGCTCCTGGGAAGCGGCGACATGTCCCTCTGGCTCGTAGGCACAGGTGTGGCCAGGGGGCTCTGCATGCTACCCCTGTCCACAGGTGCCGCCCTCACAACTCCCATTGGCCGCAGTTCCCGGCTAATGGGAGCTGCGAAGCCGGCACTCGGGGCAGCACCTGCACCGCAGGCATGGTTAGGGAGTGGAGTGCTCCTGGCCATCCCTGTGCTTAGGAACCAGACGGACATGCTGGCCACTTCCGGGAGCCGTGCAGAGCTGGCCGCTGCGGCCAACCGGACTTTTAGCAGCCCGATCAGCTGGGCCGACCGGAGCTGCCAGGGTCCCTTTCGACCGAGTGTTCTGGTCGAAAACTGGATGCCTGGCAACCCTAAATGGGATTAGTCAGAGGTTACTATGGTGAGGGACAGGCAAGGAGCAGCAAGGTCCTCAAAAGCCCTGGACATCAGTCCTTTATGATGGGAATCGTAGCGGAATTGTCAGGTAGATGACAGTGCCCAGACCCCGAGGAAGGCTTGGTTAAAAAAGGGGGATACAGGGGAAGTGATGTTGTATTGTTATCGCTTAAAATTAGACAGCTGTAGAGGCTTAAGTCTATTTTATATAATTTAAAACTGGAAATAATCATGGGCAGAAGTCTTTAAAAAAATAAAACTAAATTAATGGAAGCTGCAATCAGTAAGTTGTCCATGAAACAGGCTATTGTAACCTTTGGGTGGGCTAGAAGTTTACTTCATTGTCCTTCTCCACTGCCTAAAAAAGGACACCCAGAATTCAGTCACTAAGGATTTTCACTAAGGATTGCACAGGGTCAACCTTCCCACGTTCAGATCCAAAGAGAACAAAAAGGAATAAAATGTAATTCTTAAGTACCAACTTTATAAAGATAAAGAAACATTACAATTTCTACAACATAACATGGCCACCTTATAATCCACAGACATTATCTTCAGTTATACATAAACTGTAACAAAGAAAACAAATTAAATATAAACAGGTCAGTTCCCACAGAAAAACAGTGAGATGTAACTTGGAGTTCCCAAACGCTAAGATTGAGTTCACCTGAATCTCACTTACAGTCTTTGCTCACCAAAATCTATACAATCTGCTGAGTCAAAAGCATTGCAACAACATCTTCCCTTCACTTGCTTATAGAAATCTCCAGCTGGAATCATCTTCCTCTGCTGCAATCACTCAGCTAGTCAGCTAACCAATTAACCAACCCCTCAGTTAAGTATCTAGATTTTAAAAAAAAGGTTTTAAAAAACTGAAAATAACAAAATAAGTGACTCTTTCCCCATCATCACATTTAAATAAGATAAAAGTTGGTGAATCATTCTAATTGAGACAATTTAAAATAATTTGGTTAAAATCAAACAACATTCCAAGTATACAATTAAAATAAAAAAAGGTTTCCCTTTCTATAATTAACGCAGCCAGGGCTTCCCTGTTGGAGGCTTAACATTATCACTAACCTGCTGCAAAATACTTCAGAGTTAGGGGAAAACAGCCTGCTTTCTGCTCCTGTGGCTCAGCTTCTCCCAACCCACAGATAGCCTTTTGCAAAGCCGCTGCCCTGACTACTTGCCCAGCAACAGGGCATACCCAAAACTACCAAACCCAATTCCAGAAACGTCTGAGTGTGGACTGCTAATTGTGCATCTGCCTAGCAACAGTGAACCACACACAACTCATTCCTACCCCACCCAGTAGATTTCCTAAAGCAGGGGTAGGCAAACTTTTTGGCTCAGGACCACATCTGGGTGGGGAAATTGTATGCAGGGCCATGAATGTAGGGCTGGGGCAGGGAGTTGGGATGCAGGAGGGAGCTTGGGTGTGGAGGGCGTGTGGTGTGCAGGAAGGGGCTCAGGGCAAGGGGTTGGGGTGCAGAGTGTGGGAGGGTGTTGGGGCTTATTCCTTCACCCACTTACTTCCATGGTCCTTCTCGCATGAACAGAGAGCAACAGTACCCTAAGTCCAAAGGTGCAAACAATTCGATGTTTATTGGGGTGAACTTCCAGCAAGCATGATTCCAGTTTCCTTCCTTAGTGTCCCCCTTCCCAGCTCTGACACCACAGAGCCTTACCTGTGGCCCTGTTCCCATTCCTGCCCTTAGCTAAACATGATTCCAATTTCCCCACCCCCATTCCCTGTTCCCATTTCACCCCACCCCCACACACTCACTTCCTGATTGACTGCAGACTATATAGTAAAACTTGAGTTCTGCTTAGCTATACCTTAACCAATCATGTTCCTGAAATTTAACTAACCAATCCTAACATATTGTAACATGATTATTTCACCAATTATATCCCACCACCTTAATTAGTTTACACCCAGCAAAATTAATTATACAGCAGACAGAAACAATCACAGTACCAGACAGAGATTATACAGACAAACAATGGGGAAATGGGGACTACAGTGATAGAACAACAAAGAAATGAGGATTTCACATCCCAGCTATTGATAAGTGAGTTCTTGCCAGACAGGATGCTATCAAACTAAGTTTCCTTTTACATCTTCTAGGCACTTCCCTTTCTCTGGAGGAGATAGGCACTATCAGGACAGGACTGTGTTCCTAACAGCCCAATAGCACCTTATTGCAATGTGACTAGTTTGGAATGTGAGGAGGTGACCGGTCGCTTCCCAGCTTATGGCTGCCTCTGTTGCTTAGCCAAAGGCCTTAGCCTAAGAACAGGGCCTCAGACTGTCACAGTAAGAGAAGGACCTTACACTGGCAGACAGTGATTTTGATTCTTTCTTTTATACCTCTATAACTAGCCAAGTTATAAGAATACACCTAAATTCTTAGAGTATAGGCCTTTACAGACAGGCCTGAATATCTATATCCTAACAAGGGGGCTCAAGGCAGGGGGTTAGGGGACTCAGGGTTGGGGTGCAGGTGGGGTGCGGGGTGCTGGCTGCAGCCTGGTGCCGCTTACCTCAAGTGGCAGTGGCATGCAGCAGGCCTAAGGCAGGCTCTCTGCCTGCCCTGGCCCCATGCCGCTCCCGGAAGTGGCCAGCATGTCCGGCAGTGGCTCCTGGGGGTGAGGTGGGGTAGGGCCAGCACCTCCGCCTCGCGCTGCCCTTGCCTGAGGGTACCACCCCCAAAGCTCCCATTGGCCATGGTTCCCCATTCCCGGCCAATAGGAGCTGCAGGGGGGCGGTGCCTGCAGGCGAGGGCAGCACATGGAGCCCTCTGCCCTCCCCCTTCCTAAGGGGCCGCAGGGGCATGGTTTGCTCTCCCCTGTCCTAAAGAGATATCTCCCTGTTAGGCACATGGGTTATACAGTGTGACCACATGACCTTACCACTGTGACCCTCTTCCTCCTGCCCATCTACTTTCTCCAACTCTTTATTTAAAGCCACTTATCATTAGTTGTCTACAGTTTAGATTGAGCGTCTTCAGAATCTAGCACAATGGGGCCTCGTTCTGATTGGGTCATTAGGCATTGCCATAATACAAATAATAATTATGAGATGTAAATATGTCTCTGTGTGTACATTACAGCAAATGGAAACCAAAAGGTAATTAATTAACATTCCCAGCATTCAGGTTATTTTCTTTAGGATCAGTATTTGAGGAACTCTGAAACATGATAGCCCTTATAATCATTTTAATCTTGTTCTGTGATCTCAGAATTCATGAAATTGCAATATAAATTGGCAGATAAAATACAGTATTTATAAAGAATCTGCTTTCATGTGCCAGTTGCTATCTGTTTTGTTTATATTACATAATGCTCCACTGTTCCATGGAATGTTAAATTGCTTTGCTGGAAATTTCACTTTAAACAACATATAAGGTTATAATTCCATGAATTCTATGTTGGCCTATTAAAATAATTTTAACTGAAGTCTGTAAAAGTTACAGGGCTAAATCCTCAACTGGTGTAAATCACTGAAGTCACTGGAGCCACAGAGATTTATATCAACAGGGGGTCTGGCCCACAATTTGTATCATAATGTAAATTAATCACCCTATTTTATTAAACTATAAACTACATAAAGTGATGGGGCAATTCACATAGAATCATGGACTCTAGAGATAATAAAAAGCTATTATGTCATCAAGTACATCTTCCTGGTAGCACAAGATTACGTATTCTGTATTATACATTTACTAACGATCTGTCCAGTCTAATTTTAAATATCTACTCACAACATGTTATATATATGAAAGCTCAAAGACTCCCAGCAACTTTATAAAATAAAGCAATTTAAAAGAGCATTCATTCTATTTAAAAACAGACAAATTCAAACTTGCGCTAAGTCTAATGTTTCAGCTTGAGAACTCAGCTTCTGGAGACCTATGTGATTGGTGATCATTGAGGACAAAACTACTGGCGAGCTTTCCTGACTTCTGGAGGCTCCGCTTAACTAGTTTTAGCCAGCCAGCCAGCCTCCAGAATTGTAATTTTTAATTATTTGCAAGGATTCTTTAGGAAAAACCATGCCCTTGCTCTTAGGAGCCATATTGGGGTATGGGGAGAAGAGGATGGCATCTGTGCATAGAGGGACCAGTCTTTAGGCAGGAGTAGCTGGGAGGGGAGTCCTGTCTCCACGGAGTAGCCTCTGCCAACCCATACATGACCTCCTTGCAGCATATCCTTGTAGCATGCATCCTTGTATCCATGACCTTGTAGCAGCATATCCTCCAGCCCTTCCCACTCCTCTGTCCTGCCTCCTGATGTTCAGGCAGCCTTCACAGAGATGGAAGAAGAGCTCTGTGAGGAACGAGGGAGTTGCTCCATCCATGCTCCCACACACACTTCCCCCCACCAGCCCCGAGTGTCCATTGCCACCAACCCTTTTGCAGGGGAATCAGGTCTGCTTCCATGTGTCCCTCTACAACATGAAGAAGGGGGGTTGGATTTGCCCTGTAATGTCCAGCAGTATCCTATGACTAACATACATAGCTACCTCACCTTATCACCTTAAAACAAGGATCATAACCTACCAGTAAATCCTTTGGGCTCATTTCTGCACCCAGGTACATAGATGCTACTCCCATCAAACCCCACAGGAACTGCACCTGTGTAACTGAGGCAGAATTAAGCCTGTTAATTATATTATGCTAATTATCATTGCAAACTCTCTCAGCCTATCGGACCCCAAGACAGAACCCTGTTTGCTTTGTTCTTGGGCAATAGCTATACTTGAAAGGACCCCAAGGTGATTGGCCTGGGGATGGCCCCCCCATGCCACTTGGGCTGTCAAGGGCCAGTATGAAGTCTCAAGCTTCATTAAGTTTTGGAAGTTTCCCTGCAGGGCTTCTCAGGGGGTGAATTGTGCCCCCTCTCTGGTCTCTCCTCTCGCCTCCACTTTGTTCCTGAGATACATAGTTGATCCTCTGTAAATTCCAGGACTGGGACAGATGGTGCCATGGAAAAAGCTGATTCTGTCTTTTGCACAGGGATAGCCATGCATAAAGTGCAGATTTCAATTTAGAACTCAAATACGTATTTCAATATTTCCCATGCTGGGAAACAGCCTGGGAGTCAGGAAACCTGTATTCGATTCCTGGCTTCACCCCTACCTTCTGTGTGATTTTGGCAAGTTGCTACACTTATTATCTGATGTGCAGAAGTACCTAGGGGACATAATTATGGACTAGGCCCCCACTGAGCTAGGTGCTGTGAAACTACATAACAAAAAGACAATCCCTGACCCAAGGAGCTTGTATCATCTCTGTGTCTCTGTCTCCCCTTCTCCCTCTGTCAGTGTGACCTATTTAGAATGCACTTTCTTCAGGGAAAAGATTGTCTTTCATTATGTGTCTGCTTTAAAGTGTTGAGTATCTTAGTTTTTAATTACAAACAAGTAGTGGGGCATAGGCATTGCTCCATTATGCAATTGCAATCCAAACGCCCTTGCAGAAACTTATATGCCAAATTTATACTCAGAAAGAATTTTTGTCTTGTATTTATAGCCCCTAGAAAACAGTTTGTAATATGCTGGACCTTAGCTATAATGAAGCTATAATAAGTGTCTCTGAAATGGTACTAAATATAAAAGCAGCTAATCTCAATGGAAAAAAATCAGAAAGTAGATACCAACTAAACCATGGAAAAATAAATACATATTTGACAACCTTCAAAATGTGCCTCCTAGTTCTCAGAATTATATAAAGCAGGGATCGGCAACCTTTGGCATGTGGCCCATCAGGAAAATCTGCTGGCAGGCTGGGACAGTTTATTCACCTGCAGTGTCTGCAGGTTCTGCCGATCACAGCTCCCACTGGCCGCGGTTCGCCATTCCAGGCCTGGGGGCTGCAGGAAGTGGCGTGGGCCGAGGGATGAACATATCACAACACAGAGAGCCTCTCACCATCTTTTTTCTGGTAATTAATGGATATATCCTGGGAAAACAATAGACAGAGAGAAACTGTGGTCTTGTGGATTAAGCAAAGGACTGGGAAGCTGGAGTCTATTTCTAGCTCTGCCTCTTTCCTGTATAACCTTGGACAAATGAACTAAACTCTTATTCGCCTTCATTTCCCTCTCAGTAACATGGGGCTAATGATGCTTCTGTATTACGAGATTTATTTCATTAATGTCTGTAAAACACTCTGAGATTCTGAGATGCAAAGGGCTCTTGAAGTGCTAAGCATTATTGTGATTGATTGAATTATTATATTGCAGTCTTCAATTGATAAGTCTTTAAAAGCCACAAGCCTTATGGCATATGATAAACCAACAGGGAAAATTGATTTGCTGAGTTCAAATGTCTATCTGTGCCAACCATCTCAATAAGCAATATCAAGTAATGCACAGATCTTACCTAAAATCCCCAAGGTCTAAGGGGATCATTGACACATCTCTATGATGGTGCTATTAGTTTAGCAGCTGACAGTTTGAAATACAAGTGTTAGGACTGCCCTGGAGTACAGATTTTCTGGGAGATAGTATGATTGAAGATCTTCAGCTCCTAGGCTGCTTTCTACAAATTAATGGCTATTGTTTTACCTAGGGTAGTTAGTGGTAACACATCAAGAAAAGCCAGTCTACTGATGAAATTTCTTTTGACAGCTGCCAGTCATGTTATAGTAGCCAGAGGCATGGCCACTCTGGCCCCATTTTGGGTGGTAGGTACTGTAACATATGGGATATGTCGGTCATGGAAACACATGCATAAAGTATGTTTAAATGCCCATGATTTTACAATTTGCCTACCTTTTCTCAACCACACCAACTAAAATACTTAGGGGTCAAATGGCCACTCTTATCATTCTTTGTACCTTATTAACTCGTATTATATTGAAGTTTCTTCTCTCAATATGAATTATCCAGCTAGATTTAGCAACATGGGTAAGGGTGGAGGTGGCAGAATGAGCTCTTTTAATTGATTTCCCAAGCTCTGCAATTTCCTAGTCTAGATCAGTCCATCTCTCACCAGTACAACTTCATCTAGCCTTCTGCCATGTCCCAAAGATGGGAGATAACAGGCTCCTGGCTGATATCAGTGCCAGATATATTAGATCAAACCAGTGGACAAGGTGGAGGGTAAGATCTTTCTCTCCCCCCATTACTGCTGTGACCTGAAGCACATCCTCAACGTAAATACACACACACACACACTCTCTCTCTATTGTATGTAAGGCCTCTTTGAATGAAGTTCATGGGGGCCATTCTTTATTTTCCATGATCATGGTTTGATTTGAGGGAAGTAGCAGGAGGGGATCGGAAGATTCTAATCTGATGGGCCCCTCTCTCATACCTGCCTGAAGAAATATGGATGTGGTTTATTTTTAATGATACACATTTATCTCACCTTTTCTTAGATTATGATGTTGAAAATGATCTTCAGTCACACATCGGTTGAACACTGCAAGCCATCTGAGAACACAGTTCAAAGCATAGAACTGCAGAAAGAATGTAATTTCTTCTTGACGGCTATCCGCTTGGCCTCACTAAACCAGATCTTGGACCCCTGGGTTTATCTGCTATTAAGAAAAATTCTCCTCCGAAAGTTTTGTCAGGTAGCAAATGCTATCTCCAGTTGTTCTAATAATGGATGGAAAGGGCGACCTATCACATTAACAGATGAAATCAGACAAACAGCAGCATGAAAGAATATTGATACACCTTGCATGCAAACTACTTTTGACAAGTAGTCTTAAGCCTTACTGTGAATTTGGGCATCTGTGGCATGCCGGTCCCCACATAACTAACTGCAGCATAGTAGTACTTTTGAATGGACTTAGACTGCCAGATAATTATGTGTCCGGTGTGCCAGCAATACATAAGTATAAACAAAGGAATATGGTCTATTATTAACAGTTACCTGTTAAAATTCTGGTCTCTTTTTGATCCACAGCTAAAACCATTCAAGCTAAAGAATATGACTTTTTTTCTGCTGTATACTTCATGTTTTCTGGGGATTTTTCTTTCTTTGAAGGAGAAGAATCAATAATTTTTATGTCAGGTAACATTTGAGGCACAGATTCAACAGCTTAAGTTATTGAAAAGACTCATTCCTGTACTTAATTTTGACTCTTAAGATTATCGGCTAGATCCAGATATTATTCCTACCTCCTTTTCTGGGGAAAATGCAAGAGACTTGAGGGGAAAAATAATAGGAGTCCTTCCCTGTCTTTAGATTTCAATGATTTGTTAGAAGAATTGCCAATGCCTTTGTGTAGAATAATGGTGTTCTCTTTCAAGTGCTGAAAGGCTGCTGGAGTCTTATGTGCTACAGGGGCTTACCATGGTAATTACTGATTTTTAGTGACTGCAAGAATAAACTCACCTGCTGCAAAGGAGAGGGGGCTTTGGGGAACAGCAGAAATGTACAATCTGCTTTAAAAAAGAAAACAAAAAGAAGATAAACTTAAAACTTTTTTTTTTTACAAGTAATACCTGTGAAACACCCAGCAAAGCACTCATCACTATGGTGATGTAGTCTACCTTAACTATTTACAGTAGATGCCCCTTTCACATAGCAAAAAACTCACCCAACACCTTCAAAGAGCAGCTTTATTTGTGAAGGTCATGATTCTGGGAACAGAAAGACCTTTCAGCTACCCTCTGGTGGTGGGCGCACCACATACACAGCACCACTTATTTACTTAAGCTCCCAAAGGGTGGGTCACTCACAATATGAAATGTCAGCCAAGAAACAATAGATTTTTCCTAAAATACAGCTTTCAGAAACATGACAGCCTTGGAATTTTTTTTTCTTTTTTTAAATCAAGCCCCATTGTCAGATTTCAGCTGGAGGATCTCATTAGTCAGATCTTTCCTGGAATAATTTTCAGGGTGGATTATAAGGACTCACGTTTCTGCTGAATCGTTTGACCATCTTTTACTAACTCCCCTTTTTTCCTCCAGTTTTTCATGGGCCCATAACCTCTAACCTGTCCCATTTAATGGCTTCCTTGCTGGATTAGATCTCTATGAAATTGTTTGCAAGAATATACATGCCAAATTCTGGTCTGTTACACATAAATGCAAGCTTGCTGAGATTAGTGGAGATACGTTTTCTTATGCCATATCTAAATTCAGCCATGGAATTTCTATCTGAGTTAAAGGAGGTTTGTACATGGGATTGGTACAATAACTGTATTCATATGTTAGAGTATGAAAAACCATTGGGCAGATAAGGCCTTTAAAATGGCATAATTTTACTTAACAGCAGTGCATAATTGACTGGAAAAATTAGCTCTCAAGTTCAAACATATTTTTTGATATCACACTAGTCTGTAGTTTGGTAATGGGCAATATTAGAAATGTGCTACTGTAAATACTCTTGTAGATAAGGATAACATTCATGACAACTAATCTTCCCGTGTCTGTAGGTACACATTGAAATAGCATGAAATATGAAAATCCGAGGTGGCAGGCAGAAAGCATTTGGCTAATCACTTTTCATGCCCTTGTGTCTAATCTGCACCATCATGACAGACAAGAAAGAAAAGTAACTGGAGTTATACTGGCAGTTACTATTGTATATCAAAGCTGATTACTTTTAATGTGACATCAGGACTCTGACATCTCAATGATAATTCAAGAATTAGTGTAAATTACACTCAGGTACTTTGACATTTTGTAATCCACTGGTTTTACTTTAAATCTACTTGCCTTCTTGTTCAGTTTCACAGTGACACAAAATAAACATGCTTATTCAGCCCATATCTGACTGAATAAGGAAGAAATCAAGGACTGCATCCAAAGCCCATTGAAGCCAATGGCCTTTGGATCAGTCACTAAGGGTAGGTCTACACTGCAAAAAAGAGATATGCTATTAACTTGGGTTAAACTAGCAGTCAACACAAGGCAACTCATCTTTTAACTTGGGTTAGCAAGTCAAGTGAAGGCCTATAGGGGAGCTTGGGGGACTGCTCTACCCGCTGGGCTATTGGGTATAATGTGGGCACCACAGCCTTTTCCTCCACCTTCTGCAAAAAAAATATTTTTTTTGCAAGAAAGGGCTGAGCTGACTTGGGTGCCTAACTCCAGGAGAGGAGTTCATGGCTTGAGCCCTGTGTGGAGGAAGGCATCTCTCTCTGGCCAGTGATTAAATCCCTTTGAAGGGTGGGATTTAGGCCGCACCCCTGTCCTCAGCATTTCCTGTTAGCTTGTTGCTAATCAGGGTATTGGCTTCTGAGAATCCCTTTTAGGCACCTTACTCTCTCCCTGCATTGTGCTTAACGTGGGTTTGTGAATTGCACTAGGCAGCGGGGCACCAAAAAGTTTGGTGTGGTAACACTCAGCATTACAATGCCATGGCCTCCTTGTGAATCTAATGCTAAGGGTCTGATCCTCCTCCTATTGAAATCAATGGGAAATTTGCCATTAGCTTGGAAACAGGACACTGAGACTCCTAAAAGTAATGTTTCTTCTACATAGTGTAGTGGTAGGAGAGAGGATAATGACTTTATGAAATAAAGCAAGATGTAAACCCAATTTAAGGAGCATATTGCTTGCGTCAATGGAAAACAAACCAGTCAGCCTGCATGGACACCAGAGAGAAATAATCACAACAAATGGATTCCCACTTTGAATGTAAAAGGTAGGAGAGCAGCAGTCTGTAAATAAGATTTTGATTAGCCTGCGTTCATGGTAATCAGTCTTAATAGTTTGGCTCTAAGCTAAAATGTGAAGTCACCTAGAATTTAATAATGTCTTTTGCTGTTTTTGTTTTGTAATTTTTGCCCTGAATTAATGTGCCTGTTTTAAACTTGTTTTTTTTTTATTAAGTGTAGACTTGGTTAATGGTAGAGTTGTTTCTTTGTGTTCATCTTGTACTTTAAAGAGTTACATTAGAGCTGGGCCAAACAGGTTTAGACAGGTTCTAGTTCCTTTGAGGTTTAGGTACCTGACGAGGAGGTTAATTCAAACTACTTTCCACACTTATAACTTCCCTTGAAATGAATGGTAATAACAATTGAGGCTAGTGAAAGAAAGGGAAATGCCTTGCTAACATTTAAAAAGGCTTTCAGCTATTAAAATATCATTTAGAAAAACTCCTGTATAGTTCCTAAATCCTCATCACATACACCTGTAGGAAGTGCAACTCCATCAAATGTTTTGTGGCCTTCTGTGGCTCACTGTGATTTTCTTGTTTTCATTCATAGTCTCTTAGGAACAGCTGTTCACCAACTGATGTATCTCTAAAGCTAGATAGCTACTCGGAAAAATAAAACAACTCCTGAATATGTAACAGATGTGCAAAACCCGTCCAATAAGACTAATTAACCTAATTAACCTAATTAACAACATCTATGATGTTCCCCGGTAACAGGGCAGAAGACACATCTAACAGCAGTCTAAGTGAGGAAGGCAGCATGTTGTGATATCGAAAGCATTTTTTTTTCCAGTTAGCAAGTCTCCCTTCTGGTTTGCATGCTTTTTGTGTGGGTATTTCTATCTTAGCCCATTTCTGTGATGTCCCTCTTGCAAAAGTTATGTGTTATATTAATGTGCCTATCATTAAAAAGAAGGCTGATTCAGGTATAGTTATATAAATAGATCATTTATAAATGAAAGCTGCTCTTAGGACACTACTTAGACTAATGTGATCCAATAAGAGCACTATCTTAATAATTTAGTGTCATACCTAAGGCGGAACCAAGGACACACCTTTTAAAAGCAGATCCATTATTCTTCAAGGCATATTAGGATAGTCAGTTATGCACATCCATACAATATGTCTGAGAAGACATAGAGCTTAATTCCGCTTGGACATGCACAGCTCAGTAGGTTTGCACTGGTGCAAAAAAGGAGTGGAATTTGGCTGATATTCTGAAAATCGGAAACATACCCTTCAACTACAATAGGTTTACACCAATGTAACTGAGATCAGAATTTGGCATTCAGTACCTTCTAGGTAATGGAACAGAATACAATAAACTAGAACTACAATGTCCTGGCCAACATTTGCAGTCTGAAAAAAACCAGCTCTACTGTCTAACAAGGAGATAATGTTCAGTAAAATGACCACATGTGCCTACACAGCATCTGTCCTACTAGTGTCGAGCTCATTAATGGTAAGTGCTTTGGGAAATACTGAGTGAGAAAGATGCTGTATGAAACCAAATTATCCCTTACTCTCTTTGAAAAAGTGCCATGTGCCATTTCGTGCCAAAAGAATGGTATGTTAAAAGCCTGTTTTTCTGTTCAAGAGTTTAGCCTCATTCAGTTTATGCACATTAGCCATTTTTCAGAAGTCTGTCCCTTGTGAAGTGGGTCAGAGTGACCTCAATTATTTGAGTGAATTGTGCTCTGCTGGACTTTTCTGTCAATAGCTGAACAGCAGCCTGGTACAATAGGATTCAATTTTCTCTAGTATAGTGTAGCAAGCGTACAAAAAGTCTATGAAATTGAGTAATTTTTGTCCTAATATCACCACTTCTACTGTAGGAGCCACTGGGAAAACATTAGTTTTTCATATAGACTAACAATGAGATATGCAATGGCAATATAAGAACTGATGAAATGTAAAGATAGTTTAAGCTAATTGTTGAAGGGAACCAGATATGGGCATTATAATGCTCAGAATAATCTCATCCGTCTTGAACTCCTGTTATTAAAACAGTTCCTTTATTTTTTTTAATTTAGAGAAAAGGGGATCATATCTGTCTTTGGATGCAGTAATATGAAGACCATTTTATAAAACAAGAAAGTGGGATAGATTATTTACATCTTATTTGTTTATAGCAAAAGAATTTAAGCACTATTTGCCAGGCATGGCGATATGACATGACTGGCAACTGAAGCACTTTCTTAAATGAATTCAAAGATCTTTATCAGAAATGTAAGGATTTGTTTTGTTTTCCCATTTATCTGGTTTTGTGAGAAAGATATTTTTGCTGTACATTTTTGCAGATGCCTTCTATATTATTCTAAAGTATGTAAATTTCACTACAGTAGTATTTCAAAGATCCATTTTGATAAAATGATGTACTTCTGTCAGAGACATTGTAGCAACTGTGGTGTCTGGTGGAATTCTTTGCTATAATTTTGTTGGCATTCAAAACACAGGCTGTTGGTGTATTGAATGTGTGTGTGTCATATTTGTCAATGCAAAATAAATATTTAAAAGTTCAGCAGAACAACTGGTCTTTATTTCTTGATGCCAGCTTTTGCCTGCAACGTTTTGCTACAACAGTTTCAAGTAACCTTCTGTAATTGGCTTCAATGTGAGCACTATTTGCTGGTAAACACCTTGAGCCAAATTCTGTGCTGACAACATTAGGACTGACGGCAGAGGGTCTAAGTACAGAATCTGGCCTTTTTTGTGGGCCAGATTCTGCCATCCTTATGCACACCAAGTAGTACTTCATGCCCACTGAAATCAGTGTCACCGTTTGCAGAATAAGGTAGTACTATACGTGAGTAAGGGTGGCAGAATCTAGCACTCTATCACCAGGTTAGCAGCACATTTGTATATCTTGATAAAACAAGATACCTGATTTATAGCATTTGTGTTTGCTGTTGTACGTAACTGTCTGGGTTGTTCACCTTACCACTTTTGCAGATCACAGTAGCATATTTAGACAGCTATGGTGACATTGATAATTGCATGCAGAACGGCTCATCATGTATTTTTATTAGCAGTGCCGAAGAGGCTTTCACCCTGCTGTGGGCTAAGAACAGCTGATGATATTGATATGACTCTGCGCCTGCACTTCCTTGTTAAAGGTAAGAGGAGCACCAGCAGATCAGAGTCTATAGCCCACAGATTCTGAATAACAGATGAATAGTGTATCTAAGACACCCATTTGGACAGAAGAGCAATCTTTGAACTTGTGATGAACAATTTGAGCAGCTGGGAAAAAAAAATTCCCTTTCTGTCTCACATAAAGCGTTCCCTGTCTTCTCAGTGTCAGGTAGGAGTTTCCAAAGAGTAGCAATTGGGCAAGAGTCCCAGATGGACATGTCTGAGCAGCTGTCTGCCTTCAGATCTTACACCCCTTGATTAATGCTAGTATGACTGGATATGTGGAGGGCTCTACCTAATTCGTGGCTGTGAAAAACATGTCCCGGATCATGAAATCTGGTCTTTTGTGTACTTTTCCCCTATACTGTACAGATTTCACAGGGGAGACCAACATTTCTAAAACTCAGGGTCCCGAACAAAAAGGAGGATGTGGGGGGGGCCACAAGGTTATTGTAGGGGGGTTGCGGTATTGCCACCTTTACTTCTGCACCGCCTTCAGAGTTGGGTGACTGAAGAGCAGTGGCTGCTGGCCAGCACATCCAACTCTGCAGGCAGCAGTGCAGAAGCAAGGGTGGCAATACCATCCCAGGCCATCCTTCCTTCTGCGCTGCTGCTGGTGGCAGCACTGCCTTCAGAGGTGGGCTCCCAGCCAGCAGCGGCTGGTCTCGGGCTGCCCAGCTCTGAAGGCAGTGCAGAAGTAAGGGTGGCAATACCGTGACCCCCCTACAATAAACTTTGTGACCCCCCAACCCTCTTTTGGGTCAGGACCCCTATAGTTACACCATGTGAAATTTCCGATTTAAATAGCTGCACTCATGAAATTGACGATTTTTAAAATCCAGTGACCATGAAATTGACCAAAATGGACTGAATTTTGTAAAGCCCAAGATATGTGCCATTCCTCATCTTCCTCCACTATCAAGCAAGAGAGGGACCTAACCACTAGACTATGTGATATTTTGGGGGTGGGTATCTCAGTCTCTCCTGTTGAAGCTCTTCTACTTTGTATAAATACTTAACTTGGCATTGGAGGAGGGACTGAAACTTAGGTCTGCCATCTCCCAGGTGAGTGCCCTAATCACTGGACTACAGAGTCATTCTCACTCTCTTTGGCCCAGCCCTATTCAGATGCAGGGAGAGGGCCCAAGGAGCCGCCCTTCTTGCTCATACTCCCGTGCAAGGGTTGGGCACAAGTGCAGTCCTTGTGCACCATTTTTCTGAGGGGTAATAGTAAGCAGGTGCAGAGCTCGGACAGTGGAGCAGAGCTGGCTGGTTACAGGAGGAAGATGCAAGAGCAGCTATGCCGTTCCTGTCCTCTGTGCCTGTCTGAGTCATGATGCCCTCAGAGCTCTCACGGTGGTGCAATCCCCATCATTCAGGATTGTGCTTTGAGGGGGATTTCTCCTTGGTACAGAAGACCAGCCTAAGGCTGATGCACCAATTCCATCAAGAGCTGGTTGGACACTGGAATTTCATTTCAGGGACTTCTTGATATTTTGACTTTTGTTTTTGTTTCAGATTGGAATGGAATGCTGGGACCAGACAACGGGATGGGTCACTAGATAATTGCCCTATTCTGTCCATTCCCTCTGAAGCATTGGCCACTTTTGGAAGACAGGGCTAAATGGACAATTGATCTAAAGCAGTATAGCCGTTCTTATGTCAACACATATTTTTCAGAGTTTCCTGTGAAATGGAAATGGCAAAAAATTTTCATTTCAAAAATGTTTCTTCTGGGAATTTTGAATGTCATATTAATTATTTTTAAATGAGTTCATGATTATGCACTATTACTACTGATCTACTGTAATATGACTTAAAATAGTTGAAGTATTCTATTATTTTATTTTTAAAATCATTAAGGGCAGCTGCTATTTAATCCTGATTGAAACATCTTTCCAGCTCAAAGTGTCTCCGGTTTGTGTTGTAATAAACCAGTTTGACACTTGTCAGTGAAAAACCGTTTCAATAAAAATTTTCTGACTAGCTCTATTTAAATTCTGTGTAAGCCTTACTTTGAAAGTGAAAAGAAAAGGAGTACTTGTGACACCTTAGAGACTAACAAATTTATTTGAGCATAAGCTACAGCTCACTTCATCGGATGCATTCAGTGGAAAATACAGTGATGAGCTATTACCAGCAGGAGAGCGGGGGGTAGCGGGGAAGGGAACTTTTGTAGTGATAATCAAGGTGGGCCATACCCAGCTGTTGAAAAGAACGTCTGAGCAACAGTTGGGGGAAGGAGGGGGATAAACATGGGGAAATAGTTTTACTTTGTGTAATGACCCATCCACTCCCAGTCCTTATTCAAGCCTAAGTTAATTGTATCCAGTTTGCAAATTAATTCCAATTCAGCAGTCTCTCATTGAAGTCTGTTTTTGAAGAATTGCAACTTTTAGGTCTGTAATCGAGTGACCAAAGAGATTGAAGTGTTCTCCGACTGGTTTTTGAATGTTATAATTCTTGACATCTGATTTGTGTCCATTTATTCTTTTATGTAGAGACTGTCCAGTTTGACCAATGTACATGGCAGAGGGGCATTGCTGGCACATGATGGCATAGATCACATTGGTAGATGTGCAGGTGAACGAGCCTCTGATAGTGTGGCTGATGTGATTAGGCCCTATGATGGTGTCCCCTGAATAGATATGTGGGCACAGTTGGCAACGGGCTTTGTTGCAAGGATAGGTTCCTGGGTTAGTGGTTCTGTTGTGTGGTGTGTGGTTGCTGGTGAGTATTTGCTTCAGGTTGGGGGGCTGTCTGTAAGCAAGGACTGGCCTGTCTCCCAAGATCTGTGAGAGTGATGGGTTGTCCTTCAGGATAGGTTGTAGATCCTTGATGATGCGTTGGAGAGGTTTTAGTTGGGGGCTGAACGTGATGGCTAGTGGTGTTCTGTTATTTTCTTTGTTGGCCCTGTCCTGTAGTAGGTAACTTCTGGGTACTCTTCTGGCTCTGTCAATGTGTTTCTTCACTTCAGCAGGTGGGTATTATAGTTTTAAGAATGCTTGATAGAGATCTTGTAGGTGTTTGTCTCTGTTTGAGGGGTTGGAGCAAATGCGGTTGTATCGTGGAGCTTGGTTGCAGACAATGGATCGTGTGGTGTGGTCTGGTCTGGATGAAAGCTGGAGGCATGTAGGTAGGAATAGCGGTCAGTAGGTTTCCAGTATTGGGTGGTGTTTATGTGACCATCGCTTATTAGCACCATAGTGTCCAGGAAGTGGATCTCTTGTGTGGACTGGTCCAGGCTGAGGTTGATGGTGGGATGGAAATTGTTGAAATCATGGTGGAATTCCTCAAGGGCTTCTTTTCCATGGGTCCAGATGATGAAGATATCATCAATGTAGCACAAGTAAAGTAGGGGCATTAGGGGACGAAAGCTGAGGAAGCGTTGTTGTAAGTCAGCCATAAAAATGTTGGCATACTGTGGGGCCATCTGGGTACCCATAGCAGTGCCGCTGATTTGAAGGTATACATTGTCCCCAAATGTGAAATAGTTATGGGTGAGGACAAAGTCACAAAGTTCTGCCACCAGGTTTGCCATGACATTATCGGGGATACTGTTCCTGGTGGCTTGTAGTCCATCTTTGTGTGGAATGTTGGTGTAGAGGGCTTGTACATCCAAATTGACCTTGGGCTGGTCATCTGCACAGGGGTGGATTTTACTCAAAAAGCACAAGTAAGCCTTTATTAATAGAAATATGTCTTCATGCTGACTTGTTCATCCACCTACGAGTTGGGATCCCCAAAGCAGGTCTGAGGCACATTGGAGGAACATCATGGCAAAGTGCTGTAACTTACCTTTGGCTTCAGGACTTCAGGTTCCTGTGTTGTCATTCTGGAACCTTTCATAGGAGCCAGTTCCAAAGTCAGTGGAAAAAATCCCCTTGATTTCAGTGGGCTTTGGATGAGGTGCATGAGCAATAACTTCACTCATATCTTAAGGGGGATTTGAAGATTCAGGTCCATTCTTATTCTGGACCTAAATCTTTGACAAGGCTTTTTATTAATGTTACAAAGAATAAATACATTCAGTTATACAGCAAAGTTTGAATAAATATACTGGAGAAATAAATGGCAATATTTAAAAGAAAGATTGCTGTAGGAACCTGAACAAACTGCTAGAGAAGATAGAGTGAAATTTAAGTGCTCACAGGAAAAATTTACTTGGCTAAAGTGACTTCTAACAATGGTAAGGTGACAAAAATATCCTGGTGAAGAGAGTAAGTACTTAGACAGTGAAAATTTCCACTCTCTTTATTTTCTCTTACACCTTAGCTTTCCAAAATATTACTAATTCAAGTGGGATATTTACAAGGTTTTTATTTACCCCTTCGTATTCAGAGAGTTAAAATAGATCTCTACAGCACTTTTTTAGTATGCAGAGCGAAGAGTGATCCTATTAAGTTAAAACCTTAAAAATGAAAAAAAAAAACCCACCTTTTCAATAAAATTAGTGACACTTGAAGATAATACCTACTGATTCCAGAAGGCAAACTTTTATGTTTACAACTTCATTCTATTTTCATAAGCATGCAGGGATGTTCCACCCACTTGCCCATTATGATACTGGTGTTTCTATAGCGCTGTTACTGCATTGTTACAGGAAATTTGTGGATTTTACTGAATCATTATAGGCTGCTATTTTGGGCCCTGATCCTGATTTTGTTCACATCCTAAACTCACTCATATCACTGGATATGCAAAGAATACATGATCAGGCTCCCTACATAAACCTCTCACATATACCTGCAATATACAGACTGTAGCCTGCCCTGTGTGATTAGAGCTAGCTGACATTCAGGATTTCTGGTTAGCAGAGAAGTGCCACATTTTGAAATTTGGTTGCAATAAATATGGACTGAGACCAAATTTTTCAAAGTTTCCTGTGGCCCAGGGATTCTGAAAATTTTTGTTTCAAAAACACTGAAATGAAATATGCTCCCTGGATTCCTGGCAACTGCTAAGTGAAATTAATTATTAATGATTCCACAGCTGTAATGCGTCCAAAGCTACCACGCAGCCAACTCCAGCGGCAGGGAGGCTGGTAGCTCTGGGAGCCACAACTAAACTGAGTCAGGTTACCAGGCAATCAGAGTCTGAGACAGGCCAGACGGCAGACTGGGAGTCAGGGTCAAGAAGCAGGGCACATATTGGGAGGTCAGAGTCAGGTAGCAGGATCAGGCAACCCAGAGAAGCAGTCTGAAGCAAAGAAAAACCCAGCTTTACTGACAGCTTCCTGGTCCTCTACTTGGTTTAAATAGAAGCAGGGAACCAATTTGGACACCCCAGGGTTTCGCTTGTCAGATCCCAGGACTGCAGTCCAGTGAAAAAGGAAAGACGTGTGTGAACCCTCAGCAGGCGCATAGCCTTGTACCAGATGTAGGCCATGAACTAGGACCCCCTACCTGGAGGTAGTGCACTCTGGAAGGCCATGGACATGGACTTTGTGACTAATCCATAGCTGGGCCTGAGGAACTGAAACAGAGCCATCAAGGGGCCATCAACATTGAACAACTCTACCCAGCTAGACCTATGGGGTTGCTACAGGCAGAGCCACTGACGTTTAACACTCTGCCAGCAATCCTACTTGGAGGCTGTGGTGTGGAAACTCCTAGTGGAAGGACAGGAATACAAAAAAGGTCTCACAGGCTTCTTTTCAAAAAAGTGACATGCTCTCTGACAAGATCAGCCATTTCAACACCAGAACCAGACCACTTAGCAGGAGGAGTGGAGGCAGGAGGGATCTGGACTCCCTGAAGGACTTGGGCCAAATCCCAAGATTGACAAAGACCAGACTAAGGGGAGGGATTGCATTGAGGAGTTTGTTGTTTTCCCTAGATCCTTAACACTCTGGCGCTGTCTAAGAGTGAAGTGTGAGTGAGGTTAAGTTCCTTTGCAGAGGCTGCGTTCCTTGCTTTAACTGTCACGTGGTCCCCAAATAGTTAAACCAGAGTATGTGCAGGGGTGGACTGTGACACTGGTTCCCAGGTCTAGAAGGTTAGACTTCATGGTCTCACTGCCTAAGAAGGGTACAAACACAGAGTCTTCATCTGGGAGTGTACTGGAGAGACCCAGAGAGTTGGAACAGTGATCAGTCACTACCAGACCCAGCTGGCTTGGAAGCATGTGGGATGCAAAGACTGGGTCCTGTTATAACACACTGGTGACCATCTACAATGGAAAGTCAGTCAGGGCTGAAACAACCATTGCTGCACGTGGTGAAGATTTTTACAAATTTATGTGGCCTAGCCTCTGTGTGTGTGTGTGTGCGTAATAGTAATTTACAGAAATGGTGTTAAATCCCTACATTTTACTAGGGGAAATTACTTTACAATACCACAGTATTGTATACATGTTATAGTTATGTATTTTTCCATTTAAAAAGATATTGGTAAATGAAAACACATATGGCTAACACTTGTATACATACATAATCAGTCTTAGATGTGCTAATTTAGCATACATATTATATTTTAGATTCTAGTGTGTGTATCCCTTTAACCATTATAATTATCACCACTGTGTACTCATTTACCAACATCAGTTTAAGAAAAGAACTATTAGAGTAAACTGTAAGCTTGTTTAGTTTTTATTGATTGAGTCTAGATAAGACTTCATAATATGAATGGTCTTTTTCTGGCAGATAGAAAACATTATCTAATGGTTTGTACTACACTCCTAATGGGGTTACTTTGTTTAGTTAGTATCTATGTTACGGCACTTATTAGGATTCTGCGGTATGTAAATCCAGGATCATTTACATTATTACTCAGAGAAGTCAGACCAAGTACTAATAGATTTAAATGGTCATGGAGTCACAGAGGGACTGACTAAAGACTTAGTCCTGCTACTCTTACTCACATGAGAAATCCTCATTTAGTAGGGTGGGGACTACTCACATCTGTAAAGACTGCAGGATCAGCGCCTAAATGAATTCCTAGGGGGTCCTTCCAAACCCAATGATTTTATAGTGGATGCATACCAAATACTGTACAGCAAGCAATGTATACAGTACCATATGCACTCCTCTTTAGAGTGAACTTTAAACACTTTTAAAATAAGCTCACAACAATGATAGTCTTGTCGTCATGTTTAGTGGGGCTCCGGGGCAATTTGGTGTAATTCCCTAACAATAAACGTCCTATGGCAGATCAAAGCATTTACCCTAGCAGCATCTTTTGTTATCACTCATTTGCATTGAGCATGAGAAAGAATGAAGGAGAGATGAAAGCCTCCATTTCTGAAGATGACAACCTGGGACAAATACTTTGCATTTTTAGCACATTTTAAGCATCACATGCTTGCACCATCAGTCTAACAGTCCTCGGGACCAAAGTCCCTGTCTGAGGTGCATAACAGAGAAAGGTGTACACAATATTTTGTTCACAGCTACAGAGATATAGATATGGTAACTTAGCCTAGTTTTATTCCCAGCCATTAGTAGAATAGTAGCATAGAATTTTTACATGCTATTTATCTATAACTGCTGCAGACAGCATTATTCCCATGCCCACCAGTGCCAGTTTTAGATATTCTCAGAGGGAGAGCAAGAATCATGCATGGCAGGAGAAGGCACCTATTTCTTTTCATCCCACCCACAATAAAACTTCTACCCTCCCATACAACCTTAATGAGGGTCCCAGGATTCCTCTTGGACACTATGAGCATATGCCACCTTCACCCTTCCTACATAAAGAAAAGGGTACTTTATTGCAGGTGGCCACTCCTTGCCCAGCCCATTGGCTGCTGAGCCGGGAGATTCTAAGCAGAACTGCAATATTTGTATACTCCTGGGACCAGCTCTGAGAGCCACACCAAGGGCCATTTGTGATTGCAGATGGAGCTGGCCAAGCCTGAGATTACCATTACCCCTATGTAATGACATTTCTTCCAGTTCTCAGAGGTTTTCATACTTCCCCTCACACCTGCAGAAGTAAATAATGAGCAATTCTGATGTGAAAAGCTAACAATGAGAGCCTTTCCTACTGTTCCACCAGAGGATTATACAAATAGCTAGATGGGAGCATGTGTCCTGTTAACATTCTTCTTGTCCAGCCACAGACAACCTAATTTCTGAAGTTTGTTACAGATGAGCATTGAAAAACAGGATCCAAGTTCACACTACTGCAGCATTCTTAAAGCAAGAGGGAGGAGTTCCCTGGCTGCAGCTCCAGAGCACCTGTTTCTGTTTCTAGGGAAACCTAGCGTAGAGCACATCTTACATTTATCTATCCATCAGCTTCCCCTCAACATACAGTAATAGCTTTTGACCAGCACTTTCTCCAGGTCTGATTTATACAGCAATGTCCAGACCTTGTGGAAAATTTTACCAAACAAATACAGAATCTGAGAATCCAAGTAACTGTGCATGTTTTGTTGAAGGAGCACATGGAAATGGAGGAGGAAAAACCCAAACAAACTTCACAAACAGGAAGCAGTGTAGTAGAAAAGTCACTCTGGCTTTAGCTATAGTCCATGGAACTGTAAGAATGTTAGATAACCCATAAATGTCACACATCAGAGAAAAAATAAACTGAAAAACATGTTTAAAAACTCCTTTAGCCAAAATGCATGTCCAAGCTTTGGAAGCAAATCAGCAGTTCCTGATTAACATTTACCCCCTCTTGCAGTAGGCTCCCTGCCCAGCAACTAAAGAGCAGGTTAGCCTAGTTTCTCCCTAGGGGGGTGGGGGGGAGGGTTTCCCCTTTCTTCCTGCCGGACTCCCCATGGAATGCGCTGCAGGACCATCCCACAAACCCATGGGATCCCAGTTTATCTGCAGGAAGCCAGAACCATCCAAGCGGAATCCCTGCACTTCTGCACTGGCTCTTATGCCCCTGATTTGAGCTAGGCAAACTTTTTTGGATGAAACATTTTTGAGGGGAAATATGCAGATTAAGGTCAACCACAATATTCTATAAATTCATATCAAATTCACCAACTTCTTTCAGTTAAAAATATAACAAAAATGCCTCTCCCCACCCAATCAAAATGTTTCATTTCAACATTTTTCAAAACAGAACATTGATTTTTCCCAGGTAATCTCTTCATGGCACAAGGGGTGGTGTCCCCAGCCCAAACACCAACCAGCGTGGGGCCACCCACTCTGTGACCACCATCCTACCCATGCCTCACCCTCTCCCCCAGCAAATCCCAACCCCTTGGAGCACCCTGAAAGGTCTGGGAAAAGGAGGGAATGCTGTAGCGAATGTAACTGACTTCCCCCACTCCCCTCTGCAGCCTCCTCTGCTCATAAAACCCCAAACACAGTCTGAGCCTCTAAGTGATTTCATGTACGCTCTCATAGTTCAGCTGGAAGATTCTTGAGGTGAGATTTGATAAATAAGCATCTAATTTGGCAAACCCTACCCCATGCATGTAATCCTATTCAAGCAGGACCAGTCATAGGAGTAAAGGAGTGAAGCATTGGACCTTAGGTCAGGGCCTCATATGGCTCAGTAAAGTGTAACCAGGGAGGGTGGATCAGTCTTAAAAAATGCTTCAGTATTTTGGCACTACCAGGCAAAAGGAGCATTTTTCAGAACTAGATAAGATATCACAGCATTTGTATCCTGCCTCTATTCCATTTCTAACTGTCGGTATTGGCTTCAGTTCCAAGTTTAAAAAACCCTAGATACTTACAGTTTCATTTAGAAACATTACAAATTTAAAATGCCTTTTTCCACTCTGTCAGCGAAGGAATCTTTATTTCAGAAAATAGATAGAGTCATAATTTTACTAACAAGAGACAAGTGGCGGCAAGCATCAGCCATTCCCTGATTGTTATTACAGCATCTGATATCCTGTATGAAATACAGAAGAATGTGAAAACAAATCAAAAACTTACAGGGATCTGCTAGAAATTCTGCTGACTGTCTAGTAGACATTTTTCTAGACTGTCTCTACTTTTACCTACTGGTATAATTGTAGAGACAAATATTTCAAAAATAGTTTAGGGAGTTATTATAGGGAGAACAGAACAAGGAGTCTAAATACAGAGCTAATTACAAACAGAATTGCAGACTGGGATGTTTTAATCACGAAGGATTTTTTCCCCAAAATATTAGTTAACTCAGAAACTATAGTGATGTCATGTATAGCACAGCATAAAAGAGCAGAACTTGGTCATAGGGAATGCCAGATCTATCGTTTTTGCTAAGATCAGAAGATTAGGATGGACACAAACATTCTGAGTACGTGTGGCATTTGGCAGCTCTAGCAATTATGTTCTCTTCACTTACGAATTCAGTCATAATCAGACACATAGGTAGTACTAGCCTGACTAAAATCAATGGGTTTGATTGTGATCTCACCTACACAGTGTAAATCAGGAGTAACTCCACTGAAGTCCATAAATATACATTGGTGTCAAGCCAGTGAATGGGAGATCAGATTCTGGTCCAGTGAGATTCAGTGACTCCTTTGTTTGGGAACTTTTGACCTTCCGGACCAATATGGAAAATGTTATTTGTTCACTCAAATATCTGTTCCACAAATGGGTTACATTTCTTGTCTTTAGCATAGCTTCTGAATTACATTAAATTTGTATTGATGAATTGTGGCAAAAGGAATCCACTAAAATGTATGAAAAAATTGTCAAACAAAAGCAAATCCCAAACTTCCACCAGAGTCATTAATAATATGCTTTATTGATGGTTCAGAGAAATCAACATGAATTCCTTTGGGCTTAAATTAAAAGATTTTCAGAACAGAAATAGCAGATAGAGACATGTGGTCTGCCTATTTCAAAGGTCCTGCCTGTTCCCTTATTCACAATCTTATTTATTTATTTATTTTGTGGCAGCATCCACCACCACCGATTAGGACTGGGGCCTCATCAAACTAGGCACTGTACACACAAAATACACAGAGACATAATGAGCAAAACTTTTGTTTTTCTGGCAAGAGGACTTTTATATCAGATTAAGGAAAACAGCAAATAGCAAAGAACAAATATAAAGAGAGGGATCCTTCCCTTTGCTGTGGCCCCTGTACACTATCTGGTACCATACAAAGGCTATAAAAGCCCCAGAGACGGCCAAGGGAGAATTTCTTCAGCACAGGGGATGGCCCAGATGCAGAGCTGGAAGTGTTCACTGGGGCGGGAGGGACTTGGCACTGAGAAGCCCGGAAGTTGCACATGTTTAAATTCATCTTTAAACTGATTTAGTTAAACTGGTGCAAAATCCTTTGTAGACATTCTGATTTTGGTGTAAGAGTGGTCTAGAATCCTTCAGCTTGTGCTTGTAGTTAGAGCTGGCTAGGAAATGCAATGAAAAGTTGTGCAATTTTTTTTCTTCCAAATTAGGATGAAAAGGCAAATTTTCAAAATTCTTCATGGGACCAAAATGCCAAAAAAACCCTTCTATTTCTAAAACATCAGAATGTTCTGTTTTGATGACTTTGACATGTTTAAGTTGAAAATGTCAAAACAAAAAGTTTCACTCATTTTGAAACAGTTTGGGTCTAAATGAAACGTTTTGACCTTTTTTTGACCCAGAATAGACCATTTCCGACTCGAAAACACAAGCCTCCCCACAGTGTCAAAGTGCAGTCCCCAGTGAAGGCACAGAGAAGCAGAACTAACTTCACTAGAAACAACATGAACCTGATGAATGTAACAAAGGACAAACTAACTGGGGCAGGGGAATGTTGTGTCTTTTAATAGAAAAAGTAACGAACCAACCCTTTTTTTTTTTAAAGTGGAGCCCTTTTAATCCTCTTCCACAGGAGTCGAAGGGGCGCCTGGGACAGACTGATCTCCACGGCAACAGCATGGCTGAGAAGTAAAGCGGTAGCCTTGGCCCACCACTTCACAAATGCCTCCCTCTGGTCCTGAAAGTGGACATGGAGGCAGTCCTCAGCCTCCACTGCCCTTTCCCAGGCCACGAACATTTCCCACAGCACCCCAGGGTGAGCCTGCAGCTTGTCCTCCCCCTCTTGCCCCACTGAGGAGAGCCACTCAGTTACCTGCTCCCTCGTGGCTTGTCAGTGCACCCAGGCCTGGTCCCATTCCTCTGGGACAGAACCTGGGTGAGGTGCTATGGGCTGCACCTGGACATGGAAGGGAGCCAGCCCACTGCTTGGGTGGACAGTATGGCAACGGACCCTTGGTGCCTCTTTAGGTGCAACCAGAGGGCATTGGTCCTACTCTCCCTCTTCCTGGCCACATGGGAGCTCCCATCACACTGGTGGCAGGAGCCAAATCTGGCTGCCTGCCACCACCACAACGTGCTCCCATATGGTTGTGCAGTGGCAGCACCTCATGGAGTGGGGAAGGGTTCATTCCTCCATCTCCTCCCCCCATCCCCACTGTCACTCCCCTAGTCCTACCGAGCCCTGCTACAACACTCCCTTCCCTTCCTTGATGCAGTGAAATTAGAAACCAAAATGGCCACTAGTGGACTTACTGTTCTAGGTTGAAAGAGGCTGAAGGGACTATACAGGGTGAAAAGAAAGTCTTCTAAAGTTGGAACAAAATGAAACAGGGAATTTGGAGTGAATTTCTAAAGTCAAAATTAAATGAATTAGGACATTCAAAATGAAATGCTTAACAAAACGGTGAAATAAAAACAAAACAAAATCTTTGATTCCCCCCCCAATCATTCTGAAAATATTAAATTGAAAAATGTCATTAAAATCAGCACAATTTTGTGCATTTTTTGTGGCATTTTCATAAAAAACCTGTTTCATCAAAAATTTGGAGCCAGCTCTACTACAACAGTTGTTTTACTCAAATGCCTGGAGTAAGAGAACTAAAAGATCCTGGTGTAGACATTTCTATATCTAAATCCCTGAGAGAAGAATCTTATATAAAATACTTTCCTGAAGGGACTATACAGGCTGAAATTCATCCCTCTACAGATGAACTAAGCCTGAATTTGTTTTTGTTAGCTTGACACCAGTACTGTTTATGGAAAAAATTGATCCATCCTTTGTCTGCTGCTAAGGGTTTCAGCTGATATGCACCTGGGCAGTGCAAGGTCTACGCACTGTATAAGTTGCACTTAAGTCCCCTAGACAGAGCTTAAGTGGTGATATGCTTGTGACATACAGGAGGTCAGACTACATGATCTGGTGGTCCCATCTGGCATTAAACTCTATGACTGTCTATGACACTGACATAAAGCAGCCTTAAAACATGACAGATCCAGCCACCAGAGAACCTCTCTACTGTAGTGGCTCCTACACCATCTCCCAAACCAGCTGCCAGTATAGGGGCATGGTTAAGGCTCCACTAACAATTGCTTAGGTCTACTGAAGCTGGCACAAGCTAGAGCAGCCTACAGGCTACTCCAGGGATTGGCAACCTTTGGCACGCGGCCCACCAGGGAAAACCCCAGAAGGCCGGCCGGTTTGTTTACCTGCAGTGTCCACAGGTTCGGCTGTTCGCAGCTCCCACTGGCTGCCGTTCACCGTCCCAGGACAATGGGGGCTGCAGGAAGGGCGGCCAGCACATCCCTCAGCCCGCGCCGCTTCCTGCAGCTCCCATTGACCTGGAATGGCCAGCGGGAGCTGTGATCGGCCGAACCTACGGACGCTGCAGATCAATAAACTGGCCCAGCCCGCCAGGGGCTTTCCCTGATGGGCTGCATGCCAAAGGTTGCCAATCCCTGGGCTACTCCAATGTGTGCTGTGCAACTGGCCTAGCACAAAACAGGACTGGCAAAGGGCATCTTTGTACCCTCCCCAGCAACAGTTGAGGATATGGCCCATTAGCTATAAAATCTGTTTTTTCCTATTTTGCCTGCTACAAAAGGCGTGGATTAGTCATGCCACAGAAATACCTGCAGGAAGAGGTTTTGGTCAGGAGGAAGGAGAAGAATTCTGTGAGGATCCCATTGTGAAGTTTTCCTGGAGTAATTTCTGGAGAGGGAGGGTTTGTCCTACATGGAACAGTCAATAGTTTGATGAGTTCTTGGAGTAATTTCCACAGAACTGTGTCCCCATTACATTCTACAAGGTTTTCCTATGAAGCTCTGGAATAAGCTGCATGTCATAATGAAGCATACAACAGCCAGGACTCATTACACGGACTATCAGAAACACGATTATCTTCTAAATTCTAGGTCTGAGCTGCCTCTGGCATTTCATGTTATACTAAAATAGATTCGGCTGCTGTTGGACTGCTACTGTGTAGACTGTATTCGGAACTGAGCAGGATATATTTTGATCAGTTTTGACGGAATATATACCCAGTTAGCTCAAATATGTTTTACTGATTTATTTTAACATATTATGCAAGCGAGTCCTACCCAATGAGGGGAGTTATTTTTAAAATGTATTTTCTTCCCTAAAGCTGTGAGGTAATGTAGAGGATTGATCTGTATGCTAGCTTGGCAGCTATATGCCTTATTACTATCTAAACCAAGAATAACCTATCACATACCTTGTTAGCAAAGAAACATTATAGTACTTAAATAAGTTTGTTTATTCTATTGACATATTTGTACTGCAGGTCACAAATGACTGCATTGTTGACGACTAAATTTTTACTTCCTTTTGGTGACATATGCTGGAGACAGAGTAAAATGTAGACTGGAACAAAATATAATTGTGGTTCAAACACTGGATTCAGTCCTTTCTTAAAAACATGTTCTTCTTAAAAGGATTGGATCATCTGGAGTGATTTTTAGTCCAAAGTGAAAGGGGAAGGTCTCTGGAGGAGCATGCACTAACAGCAATCAGTCATTTGTAGAGATTCCCTGATTGGTATAATAGTAAATGTTTAAATATTAAATAAGGGTTTGGATAGGCTGTTATATGCTTCCTTGTGACATGCAGGGCAATGGGGGATGCAGGGCATGTGACATGCAGAGCAGTGTGGGATACTTCTCAGCAACACAGACTGCCGCAAGCACATCAAACCTGTCCTCCACTCTCTACACTTGTTTCCAATAGAATACGGAGTCAGGTTCGAGGTCTCAATACTTATCTTCAAGATTGTCAATAGCTTGGCTCAAGCATAGTTAAAAGATCAACTAAGGCTCTGGGATAAAATGTGATACAGTTGCAAAAAAAGGTTATCATTTTGTGGTGTATTAACAGGAATATCATATGTAAGACATGGGAGTCAATTGTCGTGCTCTACTCAGCACTGGTGAGGCTTCAGCAGAGTACTGTATCCAGTTCTGGGTGCCACACTTTTTGAAAGATGTGGACAAATTGGAGAGAGTCCAGAGGACAGCAATAAATATGATAAAGAAGATTTAGAAAACTGGACCTCTGAGGAATGGACCTCTGAGAAATTAGTCCAGACAAAAAGGCCAAGCTGATATGATTCAAGGACTATGTTAAAAACAGATGTAAAATCCGAAATTAATAAACCAAAATTGGTGTGTGTCAAATATTCAGCCTAATTGGTAGACAATAATAAGGGGATTGACTATTCTACCCATCACTGTCTTTTTGGGTCCTTTAAAAAAAAAGATTTTGGGGGGAAAACCACAGACAGAGGTACTGAAGCAAGCTTCACCAAAATGCTGCCACCCTCATCCCCATCTCCTGGGACCCTGGACCTTCTGTATCTTAATCCTATAAAAAAACAAACAAATAAAAAAAAAAGGTCCTAGCCAAATCAGACCAAAAAGAAATCCAAATTACATTGCTACCTCTTCCAGCTCCAGCTAAATCCCAAACATCACCTAAAATAAAACAAAATTGAACTTTAACAGCAGCAGCAACAGCTCCAGCTTATCTCAATTAGCCTCTTCTCTTTCCCCCAAAAAGCAGTTACCATCTTTAATCCCATCTAAAAACTGCCAAACAAGGAAAGTCTGCCTTCTAAAACTCTCTCCAGCTTAAAAAAAAAGTTAAAGTAGAAGCCTTACTTAACATTTTACATTTCAAATGCTTTAACTGTTTTTCCATCTACCTTTAATAAAAAGTTAGAACAATGGTGTGTTTGCCGTAGTACTAAGCAGGCTAAAGTCTCTGTGTACCAAACCCCTAACCTTATTTAACACTGTTTAATATGAAATAGTAACTAAGTTATGTTAACACCTTTAGCCTATTTATTCCATCCAAATATAACAGATCCCAAGGGCTCACCAAAAGGAGTTATGAAAGGTATCTACTGATGGTCAGTATGACACGGGCTATCAGAGTCACTGTGAGAGGCATATATGGAAAATGTGAGCAGTTATGTATATGTACTAAATACTATGTTCTCTCAATGTATAGTTAAAAGTAGGCCACTCAAAGGTAGAGTGTTTTGAGACAAATTTCTCCAAACAGGGGGTTGGAGAAACTTAACTCCCAGGAGGACCATTCTGTATTGTCTAAGTCAAACACTAATGAAAAGCTGGCAGAGACTTTAGAAGGAAATTAACAGGAAGAGGTAAACAGTGTGGAAGGGGAACTATTTTCAGGTGAGCATCAAAGGTCTGTTCTGGTGTATTTTGGGGGGTGCATAAGACACCTTGGCATCCTTCAATCTGAGGACAAGCACCAGCTGTCTTGATCTTACAAAGTGGGGGGATCTCAGCCAACCTGGTTAAAAATGCTGGGGAAAGGACTTGTTCTTGCTTGTACAGCATCTATTATAATGGTCCATGACTAGGGCTCCTAGGTGCTACGGTAATACAGCTGATAAAATAATGATGATGATGACGACAGACTGAACCACATATGACAGGTGTTAATCACACCAGTTGATGAGTCACTGGAAAGTGCTCAGATACTTTAGTGATGAGGGTGATAACAGAAGATAGAATAGAACAGAATAGATTGTTTCCAGTGATGGGGAGAAGTGGAGAAGAAGAACAGAGGTACGTGTGTGTAGGTTTGTGGGGGGACATTGCAGAGTCTACGTGGGTAGCTAGTGAGCAGGTCTAGAGTTTCAGGGAAGCTCTCCTTGAACTTGATGATCAGAGTGTTCCCTGATTCCTGAGATGGCTTCCCTGACAGACAAGAAGTGGCATGCGGTGACATGCCTGACCAGACAATGAGCACCATGAATGAGACAAGAGGGGGTAGAGGAGACTGACAGCCCAGCTGACCATGCATCCTGGCATCTCATTTGACAAAAGTACATTGGAAGGGACACTTACAAAAGATTTTTCCTGATGCAATCACCCCCGTAAACATGACCTTAGAGATGTCTGAGGACTTGTCTACACACAGTTTTTGAACTAATTTAATTAATTCAATAGAAAAAAGTATTAGTTAAAATCGGTGCCACTCCCTACCTAGGGTGGACACAGTTCTACCAGCAGGTTGCCCTGATTTAACTCAATCAGTTCTTCCACGGATTTAGTTTAAATCCGTGCAAAAACTGTGTTTAGACAGGCCTTGAGAAACATGCCTAGTTCACAGTTTCTGTTCAGCTATGTAAGACAGTAACATTGAAACCTTGCTCTAATCTGATTGCTGTAGCAGAGCAGCCTCCTCTGAAGTGAGGATAACATTAAGATACTAAATAATAACCTTGAAGCTTGATAGTTAAATAGAACCTGTTAATTTGGAATGGGGGAGGGGCTCTGAAACTCACCAGCTGATGGAGGGAGTTATTTAGAAAAATTAAGTTTTTGATTAATTTGGAATCTCATAGGAAGTTCAGCTTTTGAGTGATACCATATTAGTTCATTTTTAATGAAAGTGGCTTAGCACATCAGATTTTTCCACAAGCACAAATGCCAATAGAGAGTTTGATCAGGACAAAGTAACCTTTTATCTATGTAGGTTATTATGGGATGACTGAAAATTAAGTATGCAACTGGCATGTTAATCAATGTAACTGGTATGAACATAATTAGTAGCCGGGCTAATAGTTAGAATCTCTCTGATCTCCATCAATCAGTGAGAGATTGCAGACAGATCCCTTCCAGAAACGGTCAGGATGCCACTAATTATACACACACACCACGTACATATTGTGTCTGAAGATTGTGAGGGACTGTAGACTGCAGCCACAATGGGCCAGTTTCTGATCTCACTCAAACCAACCACAAATGAGAAGTGAGTCATGCCAGGATACTACCCCCGAGTCACACTGGTAGGAGAGCAGAATTTTGACAATTATGTCATTTCCTAGATCCTCCGTTCACCTGGTTTCACATCTTTTTGTTTTTCACCTTTATATTGCTTTGATATTTAAAAAACAGAAAAAGCTCCTTACAATTTCACTGTGACTTTTCCTTCATTAGGGAGGCAAACAAAATCATTCTACCTACGTTTCTGACAACACCAGCTTTACCAGGAGGGTACTGAGTGCCGTAAAAACAGATCTGTAGCTACTGGTAGCAGAATGCTGACTTTTTTCAGGTGATGATCTTCTTGTTGATCAGGAAGGGTCCTATTTCAACATCTGCCATTCTCAAATTGCAGCCTGCTATGTCAAATGGACACATTAGCCAATGTTACTTCCATTCGAAAACACCTTGCAACAATCACAAGTACCGCAGGAGAAAAGGAATCAGCTTCATCATAAAACTAACTCTATAGAAGCCTGATGGCAATTTTCTGTCCAATGTGAGCCAGGCCAATGTTATTAGAGCAGTGTGTGTCCTTTGTTTCAGGAAGATATCGCCTGTGACCTGATTTTGTGACAGCACAAAACCAACACTGTTTCCCCAAAAGGCCTGTAACAGAGGTACTTCATATATTTGATTCTCCTACATGAACGGTTCTTTGCCTTCTAATAACAGCTTCATCAGTGGTGAAAACTGGAGCTTTCAACAACTGAGAGGTCTGTTTGACAAAGACTAAATTAAGCAAATATTTTGTCTCCCTCGTCTATTTCCATATTTTACATTTTTGCCAACAAAGTTGCTTCTAAGAAAGTTTCAGCAGGGTGCAAAGTAGCCAGTGAGTCATCCTTTACTGTGCACAGTATTAGGGTTTTATCTTATCACTGATCAGCATGCAAAACACTCATGAACATCAGTGGGAGTTTTACATACAGAAAACAGGATATTGCTCTAAATTTGATACTATTGTCTCTGTACGGTGTGACAAAGTTCCTCCTCTACCTTGGTGGGTCCTGCGCTTATTGGCGGATTTTCCCCCCAACAGCACACCACTGAGACACTTTTTTCAAGCAGAAGCCTGTGCACAAGGCACAGCAGGCAAGTAAAAACTATCAGAGTTGCAATGTTCCTTTCTTTTCTTGCACTACTGGGACCAATCAGACAGATCTCATTAACCAGCGCAATAATGTACTGTTTCAATTCTGACTGAGGCTGGTCTCAGAATAACTTATTTACTTAATGAACAACGAAACACAAGGACTACAGTAAACACATCATTGCTGTTACTGTAACCCAGCCTAGTTGTGTTATCTGTCTCAGGGCTTGAATTGCAGATATTTAAAAAAAAAAAAGTTCAGAAGATGTAAACCTCCACTGACTTCCTGAAAATATTCTTATCACTTCCTGCCCATTTCAAATTAAATTAGATGAATACTCTGCTGTACTCCCATTACAGTTTATAGATCTTGTGACAGGGTTGGGCCAGATGGCTATAGGAGAGTAACAGAAGGCAGATATATTAACCCCAGGCTAAGTAGGTCCCTTTTCCCTTGGTAAGGTAACAGGGAAGGTTCCAGAACAATCAGGAACCTTCTGGAGACAATTAAGACAGAAGGCTGATTAGAACACCTGCAGCCAATCAAGAAGCTGCTAGAATCAATAAAGAGGCAGGCTAATCAGGGCACCTGGATTTTTAAAAGGAGCTCACTTCAGTTTGTGGTGTGCATGTGAGGAGCTGGGAGCGAGAGGCACTAGGAGCTGAGAGTAAGAATGCGGACTGTTGGAGGACTGAGGTGTACAAGCATTATCAGACACCAGGAGGAAGGTCCTATGGTGAGGATAAAGAAGGTGTTGGGAGGAGGCCATGGGGAAGTAGCCCAGGGAGTTGTAGCTGTCGTACAGCTGTTCCAGGAGGCACTCTAGACAGCTGCATTCAAGAGGGCCCTGGGCTGGAACCCGGAGTAGAGGGCGGGTCCGGGTTCCCCCTAAATCCTCCCAACTCCTGGGCAGACACAGAAGGAGTCGACCTGGACTGTGGGTTCAGAAAAACGGCCAAGCTGAGGGCTGCCGTGAAGCTCCAAGGTGAGCAAATCCGCCAATAAGCACAAGACCCACCAAGGTAGAGCAGGAACTTTGTCACAATCTTTAGGAGCACCCACATGTTTCCAGCAAAAATATTTAAGTCCACCAATTTCCAAAGCTTGCTAAAGGACATCCACAGGATGAGGAATGGATGAGCTGGTGAATCAGCATTGTACACTAACCTCAGTCATTGACACACAGGCCCTGAAGCAGACACTTCCTCCCTATTGCCCACATAGATCTTTGGTTTTCTGACATCTTGCACCAAGATAGCCCAGTGCTTGGATGTCAGCTTATGGATGAAGAATGGCTAGCTGAAGCTGAGCCCAAGCAAGATCGAGGTAATGCTGGTGGGAGGAAGAAAGCATTCTAAGGAGTTTGCAACCACAGTGCAGTCTCCTTTCATTAAAGATACATGTCCACAACTGGTCAGTTAAGTCTATGCGTTGGAGGGCTTCTGGATTCCTCGCTGATCCTAAGGTCCCATACAGCACTATCCATAAGTAATGCTTTCTACCATCTATGGCTAGCTAGAAGGCTCAGTCCCAGCCGTCAAACTGTGACCTCAGCATCAGTTATAAAATGCCTTCATCATGTCTTGGCTAGACTACAGCAATACAATATACCTGAGCATTAAGCTTTCAGCACTCAGGAAACTCCAACGAGATCAGAATGCTGCAGCACATCTCCTCAGCAACACAGGCTACCATGAGCACATCAAACCTGTCATCTGCTCCCTATGCTGGCTTCCCATAGACTATCAAATCTAGTTCAAGTTCTCTTCCTGGTGCTCCACAGCCTGACTCAGATTGACTAAAGCCCCAGGATGAAGACCATGGTTGACAACTTTGCTCCCATGGCTCAGTGGAACATTCATCAATAAAAGTAAAGCTTAGAATCATAGAATATCAGGGTTGGAAGGGACCTTAGGAGTCATTGAGTCCAACCCCTTGCTCAAAGCAGGACCAATCCCAACTAAATCTTCCCAGCCAGGGATGTCAAGCTGGGCCTTAAAAACCTCTAAGGAAGAAGATTGCACCACCTCTCTAGATAACCCATTCCAGTGCTTCACCACCCTCCTAGTGAAAAAGTTTTTTCCTAATATCCAGCCTAAACCTCCCCCACTGCAACTTGAGACTATTACTCCTTGTTCTGTCATCTGCTACCACTGAGAATAGTCTAGATCCATCTTCTTTGGAACCCCCTTTCAGGTAGTTGAAAGCAGCTATCAAATCCCCCTTCATTCTTCTCTTCTGCAGACTAAATAGTCCCAGTTCCCTCAGCCTCTCCCCATAAGTCATGTGCTCCAGTCCCCTAATCATTTGTTGCCCTCCCTGGACTCCATTTTTTCCACATCCTTCTTGTAGTGTGGGGCCCAAAACTGGACACAGTACTCCAGATGAGGCCTCACCAATGCTGAATAGAGGGGAATGATCATGTCTCATGATCTGCTGGCAATGTCCCTATATATACAGCCCCAAATGCCGTTAGCCTTCTTGGCAACAAGGGCACACTGTTGACTCATATCCAGCTTCTCGTCCACGGTAACCCCTAGGTCATTTTCTGCAGAACTGCTGCCTAGCCACTCGGTCCCTAGTCTGTAGCAGTGCATGGGATTCTTCCTTCCTAAGTACAGGACTCTGCACTTGTCCTTGTTGAACCTCATCAGATTGTTTATGTGGGAGACGGGGCTTTCTCAGGGGCCAGCTTAAGACTATAGAATGAAGTCTCACAGGAACTAAGGACCATCACAAATCTCAGCACATTCTGCTTTAAGTGCAAGGAATATTTCTTTGACCTTGACTTCTCTAACATTTACCAACAGGTGTGCATATAGATATATTATTAAAAAAATTCCAGAACACTCCATTGCACATACTTCTTCCCCTGGGGAGAGGATGAGAGAACTAACGCGTGACAGATGTTAGTCACGTTGCTTACCACACTACAGGAAAGCACTCAGATACTACAGTGATGAGCATGGTATAAGAATCTATATAGAATAGGTATTTACCCAGTAATGCTGCTTCTTTCCTTCGACATATGGGAAAGAATTTTTGTTGAAATGGGAAAATAAATCAATAGATTCCCCTGATCCCTTCTCTTTGTCATCACACGCACTAATAGGACACAGACTTGAACACAGGCTAAGGGTGTACATCTGGGAGCACATCACAGCCCAATATGCTTTATTTTAAAAACTCTGCATGATAAAGTAGCTCCAGTGGAGGGATGTGTTTGCCACTCAGCAATGTTTTATCAGAAACAAATACCTTTGGCCTCTTTAGCTGCATGAGGATAATTTGCCTATAATATCCAGACTATATTGTTTGCAGAAGTTTAATCATGCATGGGGGCCCTGTTCAGATAGATTCTGCTGCTCCCAATGGCTAGGATTTGAGGTTTTTCATCAGGCTTGCAATCAGAATCACAGCAATGGAGAATGTGTTTCTGGACTCTCAGTCTGCTGTGCACACAGTGTTTACTCTTCATTGAATATGCTTTTGGCAGGAATATTAAAAGGATGAGAAATCAGTTTAAGACTATGGAAACTGGAGCACCATCAGTGATGAAGTGTGGAGACGACTCTGCCAATTAGTGAGGAAAATGAAATCAGACTGTGTGTTACTCGCTTAGACTGATCCTGATGCATTCATTAGGAAAGAACCTCACAAGAATGACTAGAAGACTAACTGCTGAATTTTGTGAATTCATACACAAGAAAGACAATTTAAAAAGCAAGGATAATGCATACTAAAAAGGTACTTTGTTCACTCGACTGTTATAGTTTAGTTTTAATTATTCAGAAAAATACTTCCTAGTACACTGGTAAATGTTATATACTTGCTTTCTGAATAGCCTCAGAGCTCTCTGATACTAGCAATCATATATTATATACACCATTTTATTTACATATTTATTATTAATTTATAGGTTTCTCTGTGTTGCTCATCACTGCAGGATGACATTTCAGACACAAGACACTGCTTCAATGGTGTTACGCCAGGGATGAGTCTGACCCAATGATTTTACAATTTGAAGTTCTGATCCTGCATTCCCTTAGTGATTATAACTGTGCATAACCATTGAAATTAAAGGGACTTTGCCATTGGCTTCAGGTGGAAGCAGAGCTGGGTCTACTGTTAAGACTGATTTAATGAAAGATGGTAAAAAGCACCATCTTTTTACCAACCTTTGCCATCCAAGGACTTATCTTCCATCTAGCCAGGACCCCATTTAGTAATATGGGAAGAGTAGGGTAATAAAGACCACCAGACACCTTTTTGCAACCCTTAGATGGACAACCAAGTGTTAGAAGAAAGGAAGATGAGATCACACAACAGTAAGATTTGGAGTGAAATCCTGGCCCCAGTGAAGTCACTGGCAAAACTCTCATTCTCTTCAATGGGGCCAGTGTGTTTTCTTTGGTTAGTAAAGTGTGTGTCTTGAGGGTCTCCCCCCAAAATTGGAGGGTTAATCATAATTACTTTGAGGAGGACACTTGAGCTGTAGCATTTGTTGAAAAGGAAAGTGAGAAACTGCCATTTTTGGTATAAGAATTACAAATTAGGAAAATTCAAGTTAGGAAAATTCTACGGCATCAAAATATGAAAATATAGCAGGACCAGAACTAAACAGTGCTGAAAATGTAAATATTTCTTTGCAATCAGAACATATTCCCAGAGAATCAGATAAGCAGTAAAAGAAAAACATTAAGAAAACAAATGACCATGGTATTTCCTGTAGAAATGTACACTGGCTGTCACCTCTGGTATTTCACTACAGAGATAGATGACAACAGCAGAACTCTTAGGATAGAGAAAAGGGTTTTTTCATTACTTCTTGCTTTCAAATCTTGATGATATCACCCAAGAGCAGAGAGTATTTTGAATGAATACCAAGAAAAAGAAAAATTGGCAGGTAATCCATCCTGGGAGATGAAATCATAGAATATCAGGGTTGGAAGGGACCTCAGGAGGTCATCTAGTCCAACCCCCTGCTCAAAGCAGGACCAATCCCCAATTTTTGCCCTAGATCCCTAAATGGCCCCCTCAAGGATTGAACTCACAACCCTGGGTTTAGCAGGCCAATGCTCAAACCACTGAGCTATCCCTCCCCCATCATAAGAGAAAAGAAACTAACCTGACTGTAGCTCCAAAGGATTAGAGAGATGTTCTGTATTATTTATACACCATGAATCACATGATTTATAAAGGTGTTGAGCATTCATAACTCCTTCACTTCCTTAAGAGCTGTGGCTGCTTAGTCTGGTTTTTCACACTGCTATCCACACACACACACACACACACACACACACACAGAGTTAGATTTAAATATAGGCAGTGGTGAGGGGGAGCCGGTTCGCTAGAACCGGTTGTTAAATTTAGAAGCCCTTTTAGAACCGGCTGTTCCGTGAGGGACAACCGGTTCTAAAAGGGCTTCTAAGTTTAACCGGCCCAAAGTGGCACCTTAGGCGCCGACTCCATGGGTGCTCCAGGGCTGGAGCACCCACAGGGAAAATTTGGTGGGTGCAGAGCACCCACCAGCAGCTCCCTGCCCCACCCTCGGCCCCAGCTCACCGCCGCTCCGCCCCCTCCCCTGAACACACCACCCCACTCTGCTTCTCCGCCCCCCCCCAGGCTTCCCACGAATCAGCTGTTCGCACAGGAAGCCGGGGTGGGCTGAGAAGCAGGCGGCGGCATCGCGCCCAGGCCCAGGGAGGCGGAGGTGAGCTGGGGCGCTAGGAGGGCCGCCTGTGCCACAGCAGGTAACCTGGGGGGGGGGGTGCAGCGCGCAGGGGAACCGCTCCCCGCCCCAGCTCACCTCTGCCACCCTCGGCCTGAGTGGGAAGCCGCCGCCTGCTTCTCAGCCCTCCCCGGCTTCCCGCCAAACAGCCGATTCTCGGGAAGCCGAGGGAGGGGTGCGTGGAGAAGCAGAGCGGGGAGGTGCGTTCAGGGGAGGAGGCGGAGGCGGAGGCAAGCTGAGGCTGGGCGAGGAGCTGCCAGTGGGTGCTCTGGACCCCCCAAATTTTCCCTGTGGGTGCTCCAGCCCCGGAGCACCCATGGAGTTGGTGCCTAAGGCGCCACTTTTGAGGTCATCAGCGTGGGGAGTGGCCACTCCCCCTACTCCCCCTCCAGCTATGCTCCCCCACCCCTAGGAGCCAGAGGGACCTGCCAGATGCTTCCTGGGAGCTGCCCCAGGTAAGCACCGCCGGGACTCCCCACCTCACCGCCCCCCCCAGCAGATCCCTCTGGCTCTTTGGGGTAGGGTGGGCACCCACTACAGTGGCCCACGAGACCCTCCTTGCCTGGTTCTGGGGGCAGTCAGGGGAGGAGAGGGTGGATGGGGCAGGAGTCCCAGGGGGCGGGTGTGGGCAATGACCCCCTCGTGGGGTAGGAGGGAACCAGTTGTTAAGATTTTGGCAGCTCATCACTGAATATAGGTAAAATATTTTTAATGTGATACATTACTCCCATGCTGAAGGGAAAGAAGTAGGTGTTGTATCAACCAGGCAAGGTACTAACAAGCTTCAACTGGACTTTATTTTCAAATGGGAAACCTCTATACCAAGGTGCTGCTGCACCCTCCGTAGCTTTCTCCCAGCCTCTCGACTCCTCCCCTCTCCTTCCTGTTTCCTGTCCTTTCAGACTCCCAACAGCCAGTGCTCCCAGTTCTAATAATTATAAGCAACATCTAAAAGCCACAGTAGGTCATGGAACATCTTCCAAAAAAGAGCCTCTGAAAGTTCAAAATATCTCCTGAACACTTGAGGTCATAAATGGGACAACTGACAAGAAAAAGAACTACTCCTCTCCAAAGGAGTGTACAACAGAGATTCTATTGTAAAAAGAACTGAGGAGCATCCATTAGGTATGTATGAACTATTGTGAGTTTTAACTGCATTTCTCTAAGGCCCTCATCCAAAGCCATTGATCCAAAGCCATTGGAAAGATTCCCAATTACTTTAGTTCAGGCCCTAATAGAGATGAGGCTAGAGAGAAAAATCTCTAAAAATGACACCAGCCTAAGTTAAACCTGTGAGCCAAGGATAGGTTGAAAATTAGTTTTGAAGATTGACAGGAATACTATTCAAAGCAATATTTTAAATGGTTTTATGGTTCTAAAGACATAGGGAATCCAATTTAAGGAAACATGCAGGATATATTTGACCAAAAGGTTTATAACTTCAGATAACTACTGACAGTTATGTTTCACATGATACAAACAAACAGAATATTCTTACTGAAAGGTTGAAACATAACACTATTTTATTTCTTAGAATTCTGAGCAATAATACACAAGAACCCCAAAACAGAGAGACACAAAGCAGGCTGCTGCTTAAAGCAGAGAGGGATGACCAACCTTATCTTACTCTAGGATGGTTGTCTGCTGACCCCAGATCACACACTTCACTATAGAGCCCTCTAGAAAACAAGCAGGACCAGGAAACACCCTCACCATTAAAGTGATAACTTGCAATTCCAACACAGTCCTTGATACACTACAATAGCGTAATAACTATGCTAACTCATATTTCAACATTGCCCAAGAGTTCAGTCAGTTTGGTCAGATATTTTGTTTGCAATTGATTTGGTGTTAAATAAGGATATCTAGAAGAAATTCAACTATTGACCACGCTACATAATACCTCTGAATTTATTCTGACAAATCAGTACAATAACCTAGGATGAAAAGTTCAAACCTAGGTGAGCCTGTACTTAGGCTTCTAAATCCACATATAGGAACCAAAACATGTGCTCAGCACCTCTGAAAACCAGACCACATGCAGCTCCCATTGACTGCAGTGGAATTTGAGGGCAATTAGCATCTCTACAAATCAGGCTACTGTTGTTTTAGTACATAACTATGGAGGTAGGAGCCTAACTTTAGGCATCCAGATATGTAAGTTTTGGCTCAGGGTTAAGGGTTTCTAGGAACTAATCTGGTACTTAAATAATTTTAATGGACTGGAGCTCTCTCTTTCATATGTGCATCCCTGGGGTAACAGTGGCCAGATATTATGGTGACTGGGCAATAGGTCAATCATTGGAAACAGCCAAGTATGTTAAAAGCATGACAGTGCCCAAGGTAGGTGTAAAGTGCCCTGCTTATGAACACAAGGTAAAAAAGTGGTGAGCAGGCCAAGGACTACAGGGGAACTCAATCCTGTATTAATAAGAGCACTGTTATGGAGCCATGATAGCTAAGTGTCTCATTAGCATGCAGAGGTCTGCACATCACCCACATCTCCTCAGACCGCCATTTCTATCCATATTCCTCCATTTTAACCTTTTGGTAAATTGCGTTAAGAGAGGCATGACATGTAGCCAGTTTGAGACTTGCCAACAGCAGGCAGGAGTATGCCAGCCTGCCGCTTCCCCTCACTCTTCTATGGGAGCACAGCAGCTTTGCACACCCTGCTCCTCACCATGCAGGGACCTGCAGGATCAGAGCCTGGATCAAGAGAGCATGCTACCATTTGGTGAACTCCCTGGGGAGCAATCAGACAGGAATCCTCACTACACTCTTAGGATTACTACTGCTTTACATTTTATTCAGGTTATTACCCCCCCCAATATCATCCATTTAGATGATGCCCCTTATGATTTACATACAGCTCAGACCCTCCGGAAGCAGTGAGATTCAATCACTGCATGTACTAATGCTAGTTTGCCTGAGGTCTGTCCTGTCTTTCCACACATCATCCTGTTTTGGGGAAGGTGGGTGGTTGTAATTTTTTAAAATGTATTGTGCTGTGGTTATTTTGGAATTAGTTATGATTGTAAAGCCTTACATATTACATCAGCTAACATTAGGGTTTGATATATTCAGTGTCTGTGTTTGGTTTATTATTAGTACTGTACACTTAGGACCCCCTAATCATGGAGCAGGACACCATTGTGACAGGCGCTGTACAGACAGGGGGGGAAAAAAAGAGCATCCCTGCCTCAAACAGCTTACAATCTAAATATAAGACAAAAGATGACTGGTGGATACAGAGAGACAGATGAGGGAGTACAAGGAAATAATGATGTGAAAGGAACACAGATGACAGGTAATGGTCTGTTCTTCCCTTCTAAGAATACGCTATTTGCATAAAGTGACTGAAGTTGAGTATTTGCTTCCTTGGTTACCTATGCCTAGAGATGTTAACCTCAGGCCTTGTGGTGAATGGAGGTGGGAATCAATTTACATCTTTGCTCCCCCTATACTTAATTGAAGACAGATTTCTACAAGCTTAACAAAGCAGCAGTTTACCTAGTTGATGCAGGATATAATTCCAACCCTACAGCCTTTATTCATGCAGATAGCCCTATTTACATGAATGGGAATATGTATGTGAATAAAGACTATCTGCATAAGTATTGGTTGCAATAGAAAGGCTAAAACTTAGCGCTTGATTCTGATTTCAAAGCACAATAAACCAGGAGTAACTTGTTTGAAATCCATGAAGTTACATTGGTATAAAAACGGTAGGAAAACAGAATCAGACCTTCTGACTTTTTTAAAGTGAAAATGCAGATGCTGTGGAAAATGTATATTTTGGGACAAGTCCTGACTTCCAGCGCTCTGATGTAGTAGAAAACCCCTATAAAAATTCAGATCTCCGGTACACTGTTGCAGACCTTGAGTCCTTGACCGGCTGCAGACATGGACTTTACACTTACACTAGTACACATTCAGTGACCTCATCATTTGGTGCTAGGATGTCACTGATGCTCAGATATGAATAAATGGATTTACTTACTTCAGTACACATTCAGAGTAAGTCAACTGAAGTCAATAGAGTGAATTTGTACTGGTGTAGGATGAGAATTGATTCTAATGGAGTTACTCAAGGGTTTGCACTAGTATAGTGGAGATCAGAATTTGGCACAACATTTTTATAGAGACTCTCCACCACATCACAGAATTTTAAAAACCTTTTAACCTGGGAGGTGTGAGTTTATTTTTAAACTTCCTACTGAGAAACCTGACCACAGTTCAGTTTCTGATAATGACATGTAGATAAAGCATCTTTCATGTAAATGTTCTAAAGCATTCTACACACACAGAAATTAAACAGAGCTCAAGGGTGGGATCTGCTAAAGCTCTTAGCACTGACCCAACTCTGCTCCCTCTGATAAATGTCAAAACTCCCACTGACTTCAGTGGGAACAACTGAGCACTCATGAAAATCCCATCCCAAATGTCTAACCCAAAACTAACTGGAAAAAATTAGATTTAACCTCAGTTTTAAAAAGATGGTTTGATAAATGAACAAAATCAGGGTGCTGAAGTGAGGAAAGTAAGAAGGACCCACCTAACAAAAGCTGTCTAATGGAATTTGGAGGAAACTGCAGGAAAAGCAAGAGCCAATGATTTAGAGGCCAGGAGGAACGAGAAATTCAGAGGAAATGTGGGGTATGAGAACATAATATTTTATTACATTTATATACCTTTGTCAAAACTTCAGAGAGAATGAAAAAGTTTGTTATTGGGAAAAATCCTGCTTCATTTACTCCAGTGGGATTAATCACGTGAGGTAAGTAAGCAGGTTTTAGCCCCTGGTGAAGTCCTGATTCAGCAAGGTACTTAAGCCTAAGTGTAGTCCCATTGACATCAGTGAAACTACTTCTGCGCTCAAAATTAGACAAGTACTTAAGTGCTTCGTGAATCAGTCCCCAGCATGCTGTACAAAAGTAACACAGACAATTTCCAGGGGCTTGGATGAACTTGTTTCTCAGCTGGGGCTAATGTCAGTTTATACTCAAAGTTTAGCAGATGCAGGGTTTTTGAAAACATGAATTGAAACCTAAATAGAAATCACTAAATTTCACCTGGTTCTGGATTTAAATTGGGGTCAAGTTTGCTAGAAAGGTTTGCAAAGCTTTCACTGAAGCTTGGCAGAGTTTTAAGTTTGCAACAAAATATGAAACGAAGCAAGATTTTTATGTGGTTTCAGGTTTTGTTACAACAAACCTTACATAAATCTAGTAATAACTGGTGCAGATATAAACTGTGAATAGACTGGATTCTGCTAACCTTGCCCAAGCAAATAAATGCCATTGATTTCAACTGAAAATTAGCTGGATTTGGGCATAAATTAACTCCAGTAAATAATGGGTTAATATTTGACTGATATCTGTGAAGTTCCCTGACACAAGATGAACACACAGAGATCATGCAGAGAGTATCTATGTTTTTATGTTATTGTGGATAACAAAATAGTATTTAATTTTATTTTTTAAAATATTTTTGATGCAGAGTAACAAAAATATAATAAACATTTGCAGGTACAATCAGAGAACTCAGTGGGAGCATTGATTGCAAGAAGCATAAGGTAAATGGGTATAAACAACCTAGATGGAGCTGCTATAAGGTAGGAGCATAATTGGTTGGAAAACCGCTCCCAGAGAGTAATCAGTGGTCACAGTCAAGCTGGAAGGGCATATTAAGTCGGGTCCTGCAGGGATCAGTTTTGTGTCTGGTTCTGTTCAATATCTTCAGTGATTTAGATAATGGCATAGAGAGTACACTTACAAAATTGGCAGATGATACCAAGCTGGGAGGGATTGCAAAGGCTTTGGAGGATAGGATTAAAATTTAAAGTGATCTGGATAAACTAGAGAAATGGTCTGAAGTAAATAGGATGAAATTCAACAAGGACAAATGCAAAGTACTCCATTTAGGAAGGAGCAATCAGTGACACACATACAAAATGGGAAATGACTGCCTAGGAGGGAGTACTGCAGAAAGGGATCTGGGGGTCATAGTGGATCACAAGCTAAAAATGAGTCAGTGTAACACTGTTGCAAAAAAAGCAAACAGCATTGTGGGATTAGCAGGAGTGTTGTAAGCAAGACTTCCACTCTACTCCATACTATAAGAGTTCAACTGGAGTATTATTTCCAGTTCTGAGTGCCACATTTCAGGAAATTATCAGGGGGGTAGCTGTGTTAGTCTGTATCCACAAAAACAACAAGGAGTCAGGTGGCACCTTAAAGACTAACATATTTATTTGGGCATAAGCTTTCATGATTGACAGAGCAAGACGGGTACCCAGAAATCATCTACTACAGGACAGGCCCAACAAGGAAAATAACAGAACACCACTGGCCATCACGTACAGCCCCCAGCTAAAACCTCTCCAGCATATCATCAAAGATCTACAACCTATCCTGGAAAACAATCCCTCACTCTCACAGCCCTTGGGAGGCAGGCCAGTCCTCACTCACAGACAGCCCCCAATCTGAAGCAAATACTCACCAGCAACTACACACCACAGAAACACTAACCCAGGAACCAATCCCTGTAGCAAACCTCGTTGCCTACTCTGTCCCCATATCTACTCTAGCAACACCATCAGAGGACCCAACCACAGCAGCCACACCAGCAGAGGCTCATTCACCTACATGTCTACTAATGTGATATATGCCATCATGTGCCAGCAATGCCCCTCTGCCATGTACATTGGCCAAACCGGATAGTCCCTACATAAAAGAATAAAGGACAACAAATCGGACATCAGGAACTGTAACATACAAAAGCCAGTAGGAGAACCCTTCAATCTTCCTGGACATTCTATAACAGATTTAAAAGTAGCTAACAAAAAACTTTGAATACAAAAACTTCAGAAACAGACTTCAAAGAGAAACAGCAGAACCAAAATTCATTTGCAAATTTAACACCATTAATTTGGACCTGAATAGGGACTGAGTGTGGCTGGCTCATTACAAAAGCAGCTTTGCCTCTCCTGGAATTTACACTTCCTCATCTATTATTGGGAGTGGACTACATCCACCCTGATTGAATTGGCCCTGTCAACACTGGTTCTCCACTTGTGAGGTAACTACCTTCTCTTCCTGTGTCAGTATATTTATGTCTGCATCTGTAATTTTCACTCCATGCATCCGATGAAGTGGGTTCTAACCCACAAAAGCTTATGCCCAAGTAAATCTGTTAGTCTTTAAGGTGCCACCGGACTCCTTGACATTTCAGGAAAGATGGGGACAAATTGGAGAAAGTCCAGAGAAGAGCAACAAAAATTATTACAGGTCTAGAAAACATGACTGATGAGGGAAGATGGAAAAAATTGGGTTTGTTTAGTCTGGAGAAGAGATGACTGAGCGGGGACGGTCACGGGGCACAGACTCACACAGCAGCACCTCCTACTGGTCGCCATTGGGGAATAAGCATCCAGCCTCCAGAGCGCCTCCTTCAGGCAGGTGTCTCACTACCCCTGGCCCCCATGTCCCTCCCGGACCCTGGTGCCCTTGTCTTGGGTGCTGCCCCCTACCAGTACCCCCACAGTTCTGGGTCTCCCGCTCCCAGGGGAACCCCCACCCACTATCCCCACCTCAGTCTTAGACTACTGCCAGTCACCAACTAGCCCCCACTCCCTGGGGCAGACTGCAGTATAAGCCACTCATCACAGGTGAGGGGGTTTGGACCTGCTGCTTCTGCCTACCTGTGGCTGCTCCTACAACCCCCCTATCTAATAGGCCTTTCCGGGCCAGAGCCCTAGCTCCTCTGGCCCTTCCCCAGCCCTGCTCCAATCTAGGTGTCCTGCTCAGCACCTTGCAGCCAGGCCCTTCTCCCTCTACAGGCAGAGGGAGACTCTCCTGGAATTTCTGGCTCAAAGCCTTTATAGAGCCAGTTGGGCCCTGATTGGAGCGTGGCCCTCAACTGCCACCACTTCCCCCAGTCAGTCAGGGTTTCACTCCCTTCCCCAGCCCTAGCCCTCTGCGGGGCTTTTCCAACCCCTTCGGGGCTGGAGCAGGTGCTCACCCCACTACAGGGACATGCTAATAGTTTTCAAGTACATAAAAGGTTGTTACAAGGAGGAGGGAGAAACATTGTTCTGCTTAACCTCTGAGGCTAGGACAAGAAGCAATGGGCTTAAATTGCAGCAAGGGAGGTTTAGGTTGGACATTAGGAAAAACTTCCTAACTGTCAGGGTGGTTAAGCTCTAGAATAAATTGCCTAGGAAGACTGTGGAATCCCCATCATTGGAGATTTTTAAGAGCAGGTTAGACAAATACCTGCCAGGGATGTTCTAGATAATATTTTGTCCTGCCATGAGTGCAAGGGACTGGACTAGATGACCTCTAATGGTCCCTTCCAGTCCTACAATTCTAGTTTTCTATATGCAATAAACTAGGTCGTTTGGCTGCTTATATATTAGAACCATCATATTTAAGAAAACCAACAGATAAAATATATTTTCTGTATTTTACATTAGTAAGTTTTTTCTATGACAACAATCTCTCACACTTTGCCAAACCCAAAAGAGAGTTGATAGACTTCCACTATTGGATGGGAATAATGGATCTGGCAGCAATCTATAGTTGGAGGCACAGAAGAGGGTCAACTTTGTTGCAGGATATTTGTTATATAACCCAAGTAAGGCAATAGACATTAAAGACATTAATTAGTGCCCTAAAGGTGCAAACCAGCATTTTGCACAATTGGGCCTTATTTACAGCCAAATCCTGCATTTTTTACTCAGGCAAAGTTTCTGTTGAAGGCAATGGGAATTTTGTCTGCATAAGACAATACACAATTTGGCTCTTATACGATCATGTGTACAACTCTAATAGAATCCCTGTCTTGCCTTTCGAAGCAAACTGTTGGAAATTTTATTTTTACATAGGAAATTCTGTCATTATAAAAATCTGAAAATATAGATTCACATCTTCTTGGTACCAGTTCTAAACAGCTTTAGTGTACCATTTTGGTATCAGGATGGATCTTCCACACATATTGTTTGTATGCAAAGGAGAAAGAGAAATTGCCTATAAATAAAAGGGAAGTTAAGCCATTTAACAACATTTCTGCTGAAGAGAGAGTACTTTGCATGCTGCTGAAGGGAGAGTCACTTCAAAGTACAGTATACAAGCAGCTGTGGTAAATAGAGCAGAAAGACTTTATATATGTTGGGCATTCACTCATTATGTTCCTAACTTCCACTTATTGGCATCCCTTTCCATTGAATAGGCCCAGTAACTTTGAACTGCAGTAGAACTGCAGTGCTATTGAAGATCAATACTCTGACAGCAAAGAAATTTTGTCAAGGGGTACAATTTTCAAAAGCTCCTAAGTTACTTAGGAACCTAAGTCCTACTTTCAAATGCGACTTAGGCATGTCTATATAACATCCCACTCTTCCCAGACCAGGTCAACAGACTCGGCCTAGTGGGGCTCTCACTAGCACTCTACAAATAGCTGTACAGACGGTGCTCTGAAGTTAGGCCTCAGGGTGCAGCTCAAGCTCTGATGTCCAGGGAAGGGGGTGGGCTTCAGAGCCCAAGCTGCAACTTTAGAGTGCTGTCTATACAGCTATTTTTAGAGCTCGAGCGTGAGCCCTGGTAGCCCAAAGCTGCCACCTGCTCCAAAATGCTGTGTAGATGTACCCTTAGGAGTTAAGTCCCACTGATTTTCAACGACAGTCAGGCTCTAAAATGCCTACATCACTTTTAAAAATAGGACTTAGGCTCCTAATCAATTAGACACTTTTGAAAATTTTACTGAAAAGCTTTTACTCATTTAACACAGTTAGATATCAGTAAACACAGGGTCTGATCCAGGATAGTGTTGCGCACCCTCAATGCACATTTAGGTGTACCTAGAAAGCTGGCCATCTGTGCTTAATACTCAAATTTATCTATTGCTAGGTGGATTATACTTGTCCTCACTAAATCCTAACGCTATATCCAGCCAGATTTCAAAGGTTAAATTGCCTGTTACATCAGGTATCAGTGAATTAGCCTCTCTATGTCCAGCAAGGATTTCCTGTGACAATGGAATATATGAATTTTACAAAACCAACACCTGAAACAACTGCACAAACAAGGAGCTTTGACAAAGCAAAAAATCCATTAGCTTCCATCCACCATTCATTAGGAGGTGAGCAAAGAATATCCTACACCAAAAATGCAAAGAGAAAAAGGATTCACCTTTGTTGTGCCTGTTGGCCTAAAAACATTCCTTGGCACCTTGCCTGTCAGCAATAACCAGATCACAGTTTACCCTTGAATTGGCTATTTGCAACTCATAGGTAACCCATAGGGATCAGATGCCCTTGGCTAGCTATTTTGGGTCTGTTGGATCTTCTCTGGGAAGTGCTGGCAACAACTCAGGGGCAGGAAAAGTATTTACAAGATAAAATCTGCAGATCATAACTAGTCTAAGACCTTGCAATTCAAGATTCAGCTAGTTGGAACTAATGTCCTTATTAATATTTATTGTGAGGCTGCTGAGTCCCATATAAAGCATGCTATGTGCATTATTAATCTGCTGCCATTTGATTTGTTTTGAGTGTAGGAGGGTTAAAAGTTAATGAGATGCATTATATTATTTATATTTTTTACCATGATTTTCTACCTTGAAGTGTGGGAGCTACACAGGCTAACCAGCTATTTTCTACCACATTTTTATTTACTGGAAAGTTTGCTCTGAGGTTATAATGCATCATTAATTTTTAAAACTGCAGCACGCAAGATTGATTTACTTATTGCAACAGCCATTGCTCCAGAGTACTAGGCAAAAACAGTCTCTCACTTTGCGGTAAATTTGTCCTGCACATGGGTGCACACAACTCCCATTTGGAGGCAGTCAGTTTTGTGGCCACTTGTCATGGCAGCATTTGGCCCATTGGCTCAGAATTCATCTCAGATCAAAAGTGAAAATGCACAAAATGGACAGTCTATATCTGTGCACCTCACAAAACCACTGCTCTGCACATTCTGGCCAAGCCAGTATCAGCTGAACCTTCTTTCCCAATGTTTCCAGTTTCCTTCCTCGTTGAAAGGAGAGCATTTCCTTGTTAGAATTGCATCCTACTGTGGGCAGTTATGAATGGATACACCCATGGGAGCATTACAAATTACTAAGTTTAATAAATGATTTGGCATGATTGCTAGTTTCTGTACCAGAGGGGTCCCACAGTGAAGTAGCATAGGGAGGTGTAGGTCAGAAATAAAATGCATTGGCAAAGTTGCAAGAGCCTATCCATGCTACATCTGGTTCTTGTCTGCACTATATCCCTCACTTTCATGAGAATTATACATTTACTCCCTTTTCTTAGAAGTAACTCACATCAAGCATATATTATAGCAAGCTATAAAAGTCCAACACAGGGAACATCATGACAAAAATGGCAATGTTAGTAGTATATTGACAGGCAACATGGTTTGGATTTAGGGCTGAACCAGAAATGTCAGAGTCCAAACTGTATTATTGATTCATTGTGTAGAATTGGGAAAGTCATTCAGGGTCTGATCCAGAACTCATTGCATGATTTATTTCAGTGGGCTTTGGGTCATGCCCTTAGGGCTTAAATCCTGCCCTGTTGAAGGCAAGAGGAGTTTTGCTACTGATTTCAATGTACGCACAAGTAGTCCCTTTTCTGTTCTCTGTCTCTACTTGACAGGATTTGAAGGAATAAGGTGTTTTAAGGCAAAATTACTAGGTGTTGAGTGCTCTCAACTTCCACTGAAGTCAGTGCTATTTGAGAGTGCTCAGAACCATGCAAAATTCAGCCCTAATTAGTGAAGGTGCTTTGAAAAATATAAAACAGTATATAAATGCTGAGTAGTATTTTTATTAATAAACATTTTATTAATGACAATTTATTTACATTTTGGGGATTTTTGTTTTAATAGAGGAAATCAATGAAGGAAATATAAGTTATTGTGACTTTTTGTAAAGATATTGACTAAATTTACTATATCTTCACCCAACCCTCCTCTACATAGTCTGTTTCCAAGGGAAGGAATCACAGTTACTAGGGCCATGGCTACTCTTACTGGGGATCGATGCTGCTGCTATCGATGCAGCGGGGGTTGATTTAGCGGGTCTGACCCGCTAAATCAACTGCAGAGTGCTCTCCAGTCAACTCCGGTACTCCACCAAAACGAGAGGAGTCTCCCGTTGATGCAGCATGGTGTAGACACGCATTAAGTCTACCTAATCTACATGAACTCCAGCTAAGTTATTCATGTAGCTGGAGTAGTGTAACTTAGGTCGATGTACTTCAGGAGCGTAGACAAGGCCTACGTGTATCCATTGAAGAAAATAAATTCATGGGTTAAAAGGCTTTTAAGCCTGTGACTGAAAAGAAATGTATATAGATTAGTTGCTTTATAGTACAGTAAACTACAACTTGCAGAATACTGGAGTTCATGTAAGGGCACATAAAATTGGACCTGATTGTGTCTTTTGCATTTACAGTTCAATGACTATGTGTATGAATAACCCTTAAAAACAGCTCACATGAAATATCCCTAGAGTCCCTTTGTCCAGGTTCTGGCAACAGTTTTTCCTACCCCTCCTGATAACTTTTCTTCTGAAGTCCCAATCTCTTCCCTTTTTCCAACATCACCATTCCTTGACAAATTAAGGACCCCAATCCTGCAACCATTGCAGAGTCAAAACTCCCATTGACTTCAGGTGGTATACACCAAACTGTTGGCATGTTATTATTTTATAGCACCTAGACATGTGCTCGATGTTTCACAGCAGATACAGGTCCAAGCCCCTATCTAAACATGAGTTCCTAGGGAAGAGGAGGGGTAAGAAAGGGCAATGCTTACTGCAATATGATCACAAGGTTACTCAGCCTGTGCATGTGTAACGCATCGTGGTGGTTAAGGTTTGGGCTTGTTTTTTACAGGTGTGTAAACATAAGGAAGATAAAAGCTCAAAGACTGAATATACTTGACTCTCTTGTAACTATCACAGAAGAGCTGAGTTTTCAGGAGGATTTCAAATGAGAAGAGGGTGGTCGCTTGGTGGACCAAAGCAGCGAGGCCTTCCACACATAGGATGTAGCATCAATGAAGACATAATGACTTCAAGGCTGCCATCATTTGCAGTGCCAAATTAGATGGGACCACAACCTTAAGGGCTCTGTCAAGAGGAGCTGAGCACCTCACAACTCCTGTTGAACGGGGTTGAAGGAACAGGTGTTATTCAGGCAAAATTCCCACGTAGTTTAATGGAACTGTTGCCTTGCCTTGCAAGGTCTTAGTAAAGACTGCAGGGATCCCACAGTGTGTTAGTCTCACTCTCAGTAGTGCAGGTGCAATCTCACAGACCTTTCTACAGTTTTCTTATTTAATGTGCCATGCTCAGTTAAGTATATTCCCTTTCCCCCCAGCAGGCTATTAGTACCGTTCCTCATGTTTCATTTCATTACTTGACTATGAACTGCTTCCCCTCCCATTCTTTGACTGTCTTGTCTATTTAGACTAGAAGCTCTTCAATCCAGGGACTACAGAGTTGTACAGTGCCTGGCACAACTGTGCACAGAACTTAGTTAGGACCTCTAGGAGCTACTGTAAGAATAATAAGCCATTATAATTCACTTTTCACTAAAGCAATGTCATTAAAATTTAAAAATTCTTTTGTTTTGGAGGGAAAAACCAGACCTTTTCAGCAAAGTTTCAGGTTAATTCTAATTTTGATCATTTGCATTGATTATAGAATCATAAAAATGTAAGGCTGGTTCGCTGGAGGAAACACTGGTTACATAAGGGCTCTTTAACCTAGTGGAGAAAGGCATGACAAGAACCAATGTCTGGAAGCTGAAGCCAAATGATTTTAAATTAGAAATAAGGCACAAATGTTTAGCAATGACGATGGAACAAACTACCAAGGAAAGTGGTGGATTCCTCATCTCTTGGTGTCTTCAAATCATGACCGGATGCCTTTCTGGAAGATATGCTTTAGTCAAACAAGTTTTTGGGTTTAGTGCAGGGTTAACTGGGTGAAATGCTATGGCCTGCTTTATGCAGGTAAGACTAGATGATCCAATGGTCTCTTCTGGCCTTAACAGAGATAAAAGAAACAGATTCATAAATTTGATTAGTCTGCATCTATTTAACAATAAGAAAGCCTGCAATTTAAGGAACTCATATGTGTTGTAATACTCACTACAGAAATACATGATTTACCAGACTCCTTAAAATGAAGTCTCTCCTTTCTCACAGCATCTGTTCTTGTTCCCTTCCCCCAAGGTTACTTGATAAAGGCATTAGGCTAGAGCCACTTTAAATGCCTGGGCTCTGCAGTGGAAGTGGAATACGTCATTATTTAATATTCCTAAAATTGATCTATTGAATAAGGTGGTGGTGGGGGAATACCTGGTTATTTCAAACCAAAGAGTAACAAATCTCAGCCTGAGCAAAAGGCTTTAATGAAAGTTTTATTCAGAGTAAAAATCCCTGCTTCATTTAGGTATGTCCTTTGTATTATTTCACTGCTGATTGCAGCAACAGTCAGTATCATTTGGAATAAAAACAACAAGGAGTCCGGTGGCACCTTAAAGACTAACAGATTTATTTGAGCATTAGCTTTTGTGGGTAAAAACCTCACTTCTTCAGATGCATTTGGAATGTAATCAGACATTGTGATAACAACAGGATGGCTGATAAAATAGTCCTGTGGATCCTACCACCTAAAGAAATTCATTTTGTAAGGCACAGACCGCTCATTTCCTTTTGTCCTTTGTCAAAAATACTGAATCCTATACTGAACAGACTGTTCTGTGAATTACTGAAAACGTATATGGTGTGTTGCTAACTCATTGCATTAGGTACGTTGGGAATTTCCACTGAAAACCAAGGGCCATATTCTGAGCCTAGTTCCATGCTGTATCCACCCTGTGCTGCCCAGTACTGAGGGGGGTCAGATCTGGTGCTAATGTTCAGCAGACATGAGTCAGTGGTTTGGATGTGCTGTCTGGAGAGGAGAAGGGGAGGTACGCTTGTTAAAACAAGCTGACTCTGAGCAACAATACATCAGTCCCGCCATTCTCTCCCCGGTGCTAGAGCTGTAGAATTTGCCGCCCTATGGCTGTGGTAACTCTCCAAGCTGATCCTGCAGTAGTGAGGGACGGGACCAAAGAGGGGCTACTTACCATTGTCAGATAGAAAAAAACCTTAAAATGTTGATTTTGCTCAATTTCAGACATTAAAAATAATAAGGAGAGCTGAAACTCAAGCTTTGGGGAGTGACAGGTTTCCTTTTACAACTCTTCTGAACTCCTCCTTTCCAAAGTGGCCTGTTGGACAGAGGTTCTTCCCTAAAATACATATATTAGCTAATTTGAATAAGATTAACCAAATCTGGTAGACACCAGAATAGGGTGAGTGCCATGTTCCCCCTCTAAGTCATGCTATGCTATGCAGAAGGCCATCGTGAGGTTCAAGCACTGGAAGTCGGGGTAAGAGTTTCTTTCTGCAGCATCACACTACACCTCAACTCTGTAGGAATTCTCCTATCAGGACATAAGATGAGCCTTGATTCCTGATCACAGCAGGCTCAGAATTCTCTCAGAAAGCAACAGATGTTCTTTCAAGTTACTGGACTTGGAGGGTTCTTCCAGGAGAAGCTTTTGTAATGCAGGGTGATGGGAATATAAGACTAAGGGGCAAGCCCAACCCCCTATCATTTCACATAGAATGGAATTCTTCAAATAAATAAACTACATTATTAAAGACTATCTTATAGCTCAGCTGTAAACAAGAATTTTGGTGAAATTAAATTCCAGTACAAGGAAATTCTTTGTAGCCAGAATGGGGCAAAACCTCCCTGGGTGTAAACTGTCATAGTTGCATTGAAGTCACTGGAGCTATGACAATTTACACCAGCTGACGATCTGGCCCTAAGGATATTACAAAAGAATCTTATAGATACCTTTTTAAGGCATCTTAAAAGAGCTTGCTTTTGACGTAGACAGGATAAAAAAAAGAGAGTCCACAAACCTCAACCTTACCATTCAAAAGGTAATGCCAATCTCTGAGATCTAGAACAAGACAAGCTACTTCTGCCTTTTTTCTTCCAGCCAGCAGCAACTTCTCAGTGATGACCATGTTAAAAGCATCACAGATCTTTGTTTCTCAGAATAAATGTTATTCATTTTACAAGAGTGACCCTTTACCTTTTCAGAAGTTTAATCAAGGCAAAACTACAGGCATCAAAGATGTTTTCCCAAATTCAGGTTTATTGTTTCATTATTTTTCTTACTGAATATATACAGGAATGGTTTCTGTGAAATATACTTAGCTACTACTGTAAAATTAAAATATGTACTTAGTTTTACATCACTATAGTCTAATCATATTGAATGTGACTGACTCAATATTTATCTAGAGAGAATATTTCCCTCAATCTCTGTGGGTATGACTCAAGGTAAAACAAAGGAAGCTGTGGTCCAAATTTAGATCTCATTTACAGCAGCATAAATCCACATGAATGCCAATGAAGACCAAGAAATTACCCTAGATTTATACCAGTGTAACTGAGAACCAACACTTTCCCTAAGAAATTATAAGTATCAGAAGTGGTATATCTATCCTCTCTACCTCCTAATGATATTCTTTCATTCCATACCCTTTTCTTTAAAGCTGCATTCAAATCTACTGTGACTTTCCAAGTAGCTCAGGGATTCTGGTTCACCTTCATATGACCGATGGCTTTAAGGAAGAAATTTTTCTGGTTAAATAAATAACTAAGCCTGACACATTCTGTTTCTAAATACTGGAAAGCACGATGGAATTTTACACAATCAGTTCTGTATCACATTCACTGTATCAGAAAACACATGTGCAGATAAGCTTCTTTGTTAATACCTTACACTCACTAAACAATATTTCTTTCTGTCCAAAAAGTGTCCTTCCCTCCTTTCCAAAGCACAGCCTTAACTTTGATTCTGAGACCACGCTTGTGCAACATCCATTCCCAATATCCTCATACTGCACACACAATCCTCTCCCATCTCATCCATTGAGGTTGTAGCTATCCTTCAGTTGTTTTCTGTTAAAAGAATCATCCAGAACTCAGTTCAATAGATGTCTCAGGATATTTTCTCCTTTAGCAATAGATCTGAAATTTCGGTTAGAGTAAATGTGAGACTAGTCTGTGCAGCAAAGGAAAACCTCCCAAAAGTAATATGTGGAAAACATGATTGGATGGGCAAGAATATCTGCTGTCTGGATCTACTTGTGAAGGAGCAAAACATACCAGAGTTATTTCAAATTCTTGATGTGATCTAATGAATTGCTTTGACTCATATAATTAAGAACCCAATCCTATGAATCTTTAAGCAAGTCATCTTATTGTAATCACTGGGACTCACAGGAGTAGTGACTTCTTGCAACACGTCCACAGTAACACAAGCATGCAATGTATCTGAATTCTGGAATTCATGTTACACACACACACACATACACACACACAGGAGAGAAAATGGTCTGCTCACAAGCAATAATATTTTTTTAATTGCTGTAATGGTGCTTAGATACTATGGTGATAAACATATTACAAATGCATCGGATAACCCATGTGAACTAAATCATGCCTTTCCGGATGAGCCTCATTAAGTATTTAGGCCCAGATTTTTAAAGGTATTTAGACATAGATGTTGTGATGCTGAGCACAGCAAACTGATTTAGGAGCCTAAATCTCATTTTCCAAAGGAATTTAAGCACTTCAGTCTAAATTCCATCAACAGTCAATGGGATTTAGACTAAGTGCCTAAATCCCTACTGAAAATGAGATGTAGGCTCCTAAATCTAGGCTTTGCAACACCAAGTGCTTTGCCACACCGAGTGCAGCAACACAAATGCCTTTAAAAAACTGGGCCTTACTATTCAAAATCTGAAAATGAATGGCCATTTTCAACATATCAGGGCTTAACAGTGCAGGCATTGACTTGCTTTTTGTAACGTGCTTTGAAAATGAAAGCACTATACAAGTATCAAGTATCATTATTATTTATAACAGGCGTTCTCAAACTGGGGGTCGGGGCCCCTCAGGGGATCACAAGGTTATTATATGGGGGTTGCAAGCTGTCTGCCTCCACCCCAATCCCTGCTTTGCATCCAGCATTTATAATGGTGTTAAATATATTTAAAAGTGTTTTTAATTTATAAGCGGGGGGGGGGGTCACACTCAGAGGCTTGCTGTATGAAAGGGGTCACCAGTACAAAAGTCTGAGAACCACTGATTTATAGGATTATAATGTATTTAATGATTTGCTATTAGCTAATACTTCCTTTTGTGACATTGATTCAAATCTTGTCATTATTTTAGTCTTGCTACTGAACTTGTTTAGATGATCAGCTGACTGAGCTAGTTTACTGCTCATCTGAATTTCTGTCATTAACTGCCGAAACACATACCATACAATCTACAACACCCTTGTCAGAGCCACCTGTACTTCGCCATCATTTGTTCACTGCTAGCTATTCCACTGCTTAATGGACTCTAGAACATCCTAGCCCATTAGCCAGTGGTGACATGATGTATAATGTTGATGTATCTGGTAAGATGACATCTTGTTGCCAGCAACCAACAGGCAAAGCAACTCTGATGTCACCCTATGGAATGGAGAAAAGTGATCTGGGGTTGAGATTCTGATAAAATGGGTCCCTAAAGTTAAGGTTCTAAGTCTGTGTTTAGCTGTCCAAATAAATGGCTTAATTTTCAAAAGTGCTGAAGAACCAGACGCTCCCATGGACTTTAGACTATGTCCTTTAACACAGCATATTGTCTGACAGGTGAAGTAGCCTTGGTATAAAGGTAAACGGACCAAGATTGTTTAAAGTGCAGGGAAAAGCCTCATTTGTTCAAAAGACCATTGGTTCATGCACAGATAGCAAAAAGGAAAGAAGAATGGAATATTCTCAGAAGGTACTGAAAAGGCTAAGACAAAAGCTACCCTGCATTCATTCAAAAATTGCATCACTAATGTCACTGCTGGGTGGTACAGAATACCTTGCTTTAGGGCTCTGAAATTTGACAAATCTACCTTTCACCCTGAAGGTATCGGTTATTATTACTACGAATACCGGCTCTGCCGGGAAAATGGCATGCCTTACATTTTAAGGACTAGATTGTAGCTCTTAGCCCCAGAGCCAAGCAGGAGGGATTCTGCCCAAGGAATGCAGGAGCATACACACTGCACTGCATCTTGGGATGGTGCAGCATGCACCCCTCTCTGCAGATAGCCAGTGTTGGCTTCGGCGGGGGGTGGGGTGTCTCAGCCCTAGTTAGTTCCTATCCCTTCCTTCATTTGAGACAATTTGTCTACCCGCAGACGCATGAAGAGAACTGTTCCTGTACTACCCGGCTGCAAGGACTGATTGTCCTTGATCTTTTTGCATAGGGCAGAGAGGGGTTGGGGGGAAGACACCTTGCATTCTCCTTCCCCTCTGTGCCCCCATACTAGCTCTAGGAATGATCTGGCCCTAAGCTAATGAACTAGGAAAGCAGTTTGCTCTCTGTATAACTTGGGAAGCCCTTCACTTGTCAGGCATCCTCGACATGTGTATCCCAGGATGCATTAAATCAGTAGTTCATCAGTACTATTCTAACACCTTTGACTTATCAGAAAGGAACAAGAGTGTTTAGGAGGGAACCCTTCCAGGAATCAGATCATAGCTTTGTCTCTTTGATTATTCAAGCGTTAGACTATTTTCTGAGACTGCCAGGAAGGGAGTCAGTTAATGGAATTTTTTATGTATGAAAATTTGCCCAGTAGGATCTGGATTGAGACCATCATCTCACCTCCCATAGGAAACCTACAATCCTTTAGGTAAAACTTTCTTCACTAGCAGCCAGAACCAGAATTGAAACGATATCTTGCAGCAGAGGTGAAATGCTTCATAGCCCATTCCTCACCAATCTCTGAGCCATGCGGCCCCTCAGATACAGGACTAGATACTCAGCTGATCTAAATCAGCCATTGAAATCAGTGATTACAGCTGTTTAGGAAATTGTCCAGACTCCTAGAGACTATTTTACTGTAAATCATTTAGTTTCATATTCCTTTTAAAAATATATAAACATATAACAAACTGAAAACTAACTGGCCACCAAATACGTGAAAAGAATATTTGGGCTGAAAGAGAAATTTATAAAACCAATAAATAGATAAAACTAATCTCCAGATATACAGTGCGTTTAGCTTTCTCCTTTAATACAAACCTTTGTGGCCAGGAAAGAAACTCAGCCTTAAATATGAATGACCTTGTTTTGGTTTATTTTTATTATTTACATGGGACCCTCATGTGCATTTTTGATAGGGAATATGAATACAGCCTCTGTTTCTTATCTTCAGTTAGAGGGACATATATATGTCCAATTTTCAGCTGGAAATTATCTTTTAAGATATAAGAAACTAAAAAATAAAACGAAACATTTCATATATGGTGACTCATGTGGTCTTGGGAAGGTATTTTTTACACAGTCGACTCCTCGAGCAAAAGAGCTCCCTCTAAATAAGTTTAGAGGAGGTCACTGTGGGAAAATAATCAATTAGACAGCAGACTTTCGGGTTTGTAATAAATATAGTCAATTATTGGAGAAGGAGCTTTTATTTTTGTTATGATGGCTGAATGCCCAGGAAATGTGGTGTTTGAAAATGTTTTCAAAAACTGAATTTATTGTCAGTTATTGTATTTATGTAATACAAACACAAAATTACATACGCACACACATACCATGGCACCCACTCAGTGAAACAGTTTGAATTTTCCAGGATGACACAATAAAGCTTTAAAAGTACCTCAAGGAAGTAACACTGTAACAGTTACTCATCCAAGTAGGCACTATACTGTCAGGCATATAACACACGGATCCCAAAGCGCAGCTTGGCCAAATGCTGCCTATAGCCCTGTCCACAGCCAGCCTCCATTTTTCTAAGGCCCTTGGAGACTAATTATTCTAGCAAGCCAGAACTCAAGACTGCTCTTCTTCTCTAGCTGCTCTGTAAAAGCCTGGGTTTGGTGGTCTGCACTGCCACAATCTATTTTCCAAATATCAAGGAAAATACAAGCACAAATGCTTTTCATGCCTCCTCCTACAAGGTGCTGAAGGCTTCCAGTGAGGTGCCAACTCCCACTGAAGTCAATGGGGATTGAGGGTTCTCTGGCCTTCATAAGATCAGGGCCTAATTTTTTATTAGGAGATTTGTAAGTGTATATATAGATTAAGCTAGGATTTTTGAGTGCATGACAATTCACCAACATCATTGTGCGTGGGGGGGGCAAACTCTCTGCAACTATGACGTTCATGAGAGATGTCTGAAATTGGCAAACATCCTGTTCTGAATCTGTATTCAGTTCCCTCAGCCCCACCCCAACACCACACAAGAGAGAATGCCCTGCTTTCTTTCATGGCCTGTACAGCTCCCCTGTTCCCAAAGAGAACTACAGGAGCTTTGAAGGACTTTTTCCTTCCACAGCTGCCACTGAAAACTTCCAAGTGTGCGTGTAAAATGGGGAGAGGGACCCATAATATGGACAGAAAAGCAGCTCAAGTTAATACAGCCTCAGGTTGTATTAAGAGGTGCTGGTTTAGGTTTAGGGATAAGGAGAGTATTCATAAGTTCCTTGAAGATATTGAATAGATCCAAACACAAGACTGATCGGGATCCCACTTGATAGGCCCTTCCAGCTTGACTGTGAACCACTGATAACTATTCTCTGGGAACAGTTTTCCAACCAGCTATGCACCCACCTTATAGTAGCTCTGTCTAGGTTGCATTTCCCTAGTTTGTTTATGAGAAGGTCAAGCGAGACAGTATCAAAAGCCTTACTAAAGTCCAGATATAGACATTATTAAGGGCACAAGAGCAAACCATCTCACTGCATAGGAAAAATGGGATGTATGGCAAGAGACCACCATGGCTTAACCAGGAGATCTTCAATGATCGGAAACTCAAAAAGAGAGTCCTACAAAAAGTGAAAACTAAGAGATCATTAAATGCATTCCTTTTGTGCCTGTCCAAAGCTCCTCTATAGAAACCAAGAACATCCCTTTGCCTTGCAGTTGACTTTATCTTTGCATCCTTTGAAAAGATCAGATTTACTTTCCATAGTAAAAAATGTGGATTTTAGTCACCACTGGAAAACCCTATTACAGTACTCCATTCTTTCCCTTTATTTAGTTGGCTGGTAGAAGATCTGGAAGATGAACTTCCAGAAGTTATCAAAGAATGCTCCTCATTGTCCACATTATTTTTCTCAGAGTTCCACATCAGAGTATTGTAGCAATATTCAGCTATGCCAATGGATGGAGAGAAACATTTTTGAGCTGGCTCACGTCTCAGCAGAATCACTGGCAGAAGTGACTGACAATGCATTGGCACATGACAAAGCAGATCCGTCTACTCAACCGGAAGAACATTCAGAGCAGTTTTTTAACACAGCAGTGAGGTTGGCAGCCATCAAAAACTGGTAATGTCATAAAACCTGCCCTTCCGCATCATAATAAACCAATCAGTGGTATGGAGACTTGGCACTGGCAGCAGGTATGTGCGGGTAGGTTGTTTATAGGAACAAGATGTTCTGTTGCACTTCTGAGAAACCTGTTAACAGAATGATTTTTCTATCACTCCCCTAGGAATTATCTGCACAACAAGACCACTTCATGCCTGACAGAAGAACATACTAATGAGTGATCCCTTTCTTGCCAGATTTGCTTTAAAGTCTCACAACCCTGTCTGAAAACATTTCCCTACTACTTTGATAAATTATCAGAGTCCTGTTCCACATCTAGAAAAAGCTCCTTCTGGTCCCATAATAGCAACTTAGTGACATATGGAGCTAAAAGACACACGAAAATTGCCTCTATTTCATGCAGCCAGAAGATTTTTAATTTTTTCACAATTTCTGAACCATTAAGACCCCTACTGATCATTTCATTTGTTCAGCCTCTGTGTGAAAGGATGCGCATATCTGAGTGAAACACCAACTTAGGAAAAATCTGCTGCCATTATTTGGTGTCTTGAGGAACAGCCTTTGTCCGCATTTCATATGTACTATCATGAATCACTGTTACCGTGGGTATAATATGTACATCATCTGCCACATCTTGCCCTAGGCACTACATAGAGCATGAGGGTATTCACATACTTAGGGTAACAGAAATTCTTTTTTCCTTTATGAGTGATTCCAGACTCCCACAAATCTTTTCTGACCTACAACATTTCTTACACAGGGACCTGTCAATATGAAAATGTAGCATTGGCTTCTTTGAGACAGTGCTGCTCTGAAATGAGTCGTTGCATGGGATAGATAATGTTGTTACCACTTTTTGAGCTCAGCGACTAGTCAGAATTCAGGGTGCATTGGGTTGTTTTGGTAAGGAGAAAAAATTGATGATTGACTCAGGTATTTCTTTGGTGCAACCCTATTTATTTACAAAAAATGTGTAAAGTCCTGTTTCCCTGAACACAGCAGGAATCAAACAGCAGAAGATAGTTTCTTTGCTCATAGTTCCATACTCCTCTGCAGCCAGCACACAGTCCAAAAGCTCTGTTTCCAGACTTTTCTCAGGGTCACATTTCCAGTGCTTGTTCTGGCTGTGGCCTTGACTTTCTGCTGCCTTCTTTGTTTCTTTGCTGTTTCTCCTCCTTCTCGTACTCACACAGACACACACCACCACATCAAACAATATCCAGTGAAACCCCTCCATCCACACACTTCAGCTTTCTGTACAGCAAAACACATGCCTTTGTTTTGAGCAGTGACATATGCCTGTGTTTTGAGTGGAGCTTCCTATTGTTTCAGCTATCTGGTTCCATTAAAGGGACTTTAATTGTTTCTTACATTTATCCCGAATGAAAGGAGGGTGTTACACCCACCAGTTTCAAAGAGGTTTACCCAAACTTATATTTGTAATGAGGAGTTCTAGTGACAGGGAGAGTTTCTCCAAAGGCACAGTGACCAAACTGGTGCCCGGCACTTACGGAAACTCAATACCTAACTCCTTTCTTGTACCTTTGAAAATCTCTCTCATAAATCACCAGGTACTTTTTCTTCATTGCTCATCTTGCTTGTATGAAATAAATTCTCAGGTACTTCTTGGAAGATGCCCCTCCAAAAATTATGACAAACAACAGTGGCCACATTCACCTATATTAGCAGCAATATGCTTGTTGTCTGTAAGCATTTACACAATTACTTCCTGTAATTGGCTGGCTAACATCTAAGCAATTTCCACAGGCTCTGTGTGAAATATATCCCAGTGCCTCAGTGGTCTCATAACAGCTCTCACACAGCAGAGCAGGACTGTCAATGATGTGTTTTTAATGAAGCGAGGGAAGAGATAATAAAAGACGTAATTCATCTGAACATTAAAACAAAACAATTCTTGTCCTCCAATGAGCATCCAAAATTGGTCCATCCTCTCCTACCATGGGTGTTTTCAGGATTCATTCTCCCAGCTAAGATCAAGTGTAGTATGTCCATTACAGTTTAAAAAAAAACAACAGTGTTTGCTAAAATAATCCCTCCGAAGCAGTTTATAAAAATCAGAGTTAAATCCAAAAACAAACAAAATACTTCCCCATCTTTTCCCTATTTGCCATATACCAGCTGCACATCCACCCTTTGCTATGAGCCCAGTACAACTCACACTGACGTCAGTGGCAGACTACAGCATTTTTTTACTGCTCTTCGCTTGAAGTATATTGTGTGTAGAGCTTGCGACCACTATGTAAATTCAACCCTGCTATCTCCAACCATTTACATTTGTTATAAATAAGTGTTATAAAATACGGCCGCAACAGAGTTTCTCCAAATACTGCACATACATACCTTGTTAGCCTTCCTAGCCATTTGAACTGACGCGTTACAGAGCTGCACACCTACAGGGGCAGGATTTTCAAACAGGGTCTAAGGTCGGTGTGAGATTGTGTGACTGCTTTTGAACATGGAGCCAGGGCTTCCTTTCTTGACAATTTTTATTGCACAGTATTTCAGTGCAAATATGTTACTAAATGGGATACACCTTTAACGTGTGCTATGTATTACCTCAATGAAAAAAAATTTGGTTTTGCCTGATAGCTACTGTCTGTAAAAAATTCTTTACTGAGCTAAATACAAGATGGGTATAAGTCCATGGAATTCAATGGAGTCACGACAGGGATGAATTTGGCCCACTGTGTATTTACTATAGTTAATATTAAAATATTAATGAAAAACAAATAGTTTAAACAATTCATGTCAATTAAACCAACTGCATAACTTTTATATTGTTACTAGAGTTTAACTGATAATTTGCAACATTTCCCTCTGTTTGTGGACTGTCCATGAACACATCCCAAAAATCCTTCAAGAAGAAAAGTATAAGAAAGTGTTCTTTTGAGATCTAATCTGCATTTCCCTCTTCCCGCTCCCCCTTACCTCCAGTTCTCCATTATCTGCTCACACATGCCAAAACAGTATCTTGTTGAAAATGATAATATAATCCTTCTTTGAACATTATAGTTCCATTTGGGATACACATATTAGACAGAATACTACACACACGGGCACGTTGGAAAGTTGGCACCTGTAGCTACAGCCCCAGAGTCAGTGCCTATACAAGGAGCTGCATATTAACTTCTGAAGAGCCACATGTGGCTCTGGAGCCACAGGTTGGCCACCCCTGATCTAGCCTGACTACTGCCTAGCACAGGCTAAAACAGCTCACTCAAGGAAAAAGGCCCCATTGTACAATTGGCACTGTACAAACATGAAGTAAAAAAATAGCCCCTATCCCATGATTTTGGTCAAAATTTTTCCATCAAAACTTATTTTCAAAAGAAAATTATGGACTAAATGAACATTTTTGTCAGAAAAGTGAAAAACCAAAAAAGTTCACTCAAAAACTAATCATTTTTCAAAAAAAGAACAGGAGTACTTGTGGCACCTTAAAGACTAACAAATTTATTAGAGCATAAGCTTTCGTGGGCTACAGCTCACTTCATCGGATGCATAGAATGGAACATACAGTAAGATATATATAAGTTGGAAGCTACCATATAAACTGTGAGAGGCTAATTAGTTAAGATGAGCTATTATCAGCAGGAGAAAAAAACTTTTGTAGTGATAATCAAGATGTCCCATTTAGACAGTTGACAAGAAGGTGTGAGGATAATTAACTTAAGGAAATAGATTCAATATGTGCAATTACCCAGCCACTCCCAGTCTCCATTCAAACCCAAGTGAATGGTATCTAGTTTGCATATTAATTCAAGCTCAGCAGTTTCTCATTGGAGTCTGTTTTTGAAGCTTTTCTGTTGCAAAATTGCCACCCTTAAATCTTTTACTGAGTGGCCTCAGAGGTTGAAGTGTTCTCCTACCGGTTTTTGAATGTTATGATTCCTGATGTCAGATTTGTGTCCATTTATTCTTTTGCATAGAGACTGTCCAGTTTGACCAATGTACATGGCAGAGGGGCATTGCTGGCACATGATGGCACATATCACATTGGTAGATGTGCAGGTGAACGAGCCCCTGATGGCATGGCTAATGTGATTAGGTCCTATGATGGTATCACTTGAATAAATATGTGGACAGAGTTGGCACTGGGCTTTGTTGCAAGGATAGGTTCCTGGGTTAGTGTTTTTGTTGTGTGGTTGCTGGTAAGCATTTGCTTCAGGTTGGGGGGCTCTCTGTAAGCAGGGACTGGTCTGTCTCCCAAGATCTGTGAGAGTGAGGGATCGTTTTTCAGGATAGGTTGTAAATCTTTGATGATGCGCTGGAGAGGTTTTAGTTGGGGGCTGAAGGTGACAGCTAGTGGGGTTCTGTTATTTTCTTTGTTGGGCCTGTCCTGTAGTAGCTGACTCCTGGGTACTCTTCTGGCTCTGTCAATCTGTTTTTTCACTTCAGCAGGTGGGTATTGTAGTTTTAAGAATGCTTGATAGAGATCTTGTTGGTCTCTGTCTGAGGGATTGGAGCAAATATGGTTGTATCTTAGAGCTTGGCTGTAGACAATGGATCGTGTGGTGTGTCCTGGATGGAAGATGGAGGCATGTAGGTAAGTATAGCAGTCAGTAGATTTCCGATATAGGGTGGTGTTTATGTGACCATCGCTTATTAGCACATTAGTGTCCAGGAAACGGACCGCTTGTATGGATTGGTCTAGGCTGAGGTTGATGGTGGGATGGAAATTGTTGAAATCATGATGGAATTCCTCAAGGGCTTCTTTTCCATGGGTCCAGATCATTTTTCATTTTTTGTCTGTTTTGGGCCAAAACTTTTCAGCTTTTCAACAAAAAGTCAAAATTTTCCATGGGAAAAACCCCCTATTTTGCAGCTAGTTACAACTTTGTTTTTAATTACAAGACTCAAGAGAAGATTAAACAAACAGATGTCATGGATGAAGAAAGTAACATTTTGCATGGTAAGCAACAGTCACAGCTTGCCATCTCACTAGCAATTGTCAGCAGGCAAGGACGCATCAGAGCAGAGGCAAGTCTCAAGGAGGAAAATGAAGGAGGTCAACGCCATGACTTTGCAATTCTTTGTAGAGGAGTCTTTTCCATTCATAAGGGGGAGCATGGGATAAGAAATGAGGGGGGGGGGGTCAGGAAATATAATTCACATCAGCAATGCAGATTCACAGGACTAAGGTTGTAGAGGAGAAAGAAAAGGAGTACTTGTGGCACCTTAGAGACTAACCAATTTATTTGAGCATAAGCTTTCATGAGCTTTCGTGTAGCTCACGAAAGCTTATGCTCAAATAAATTGGTTAGTCTCTAAGGTGCCACAAGTACTCCTTTTCTTTTTGCGAATACAGACTAACACAGCTGTTACTCTGAAACCTTTTGTAGAGGAGGTCATTTAAACTAAAGGAAATTCATTCCATGTCGTGTTAAGCCTCCAGGATCAGTAACGTTTTCGTCTCTCTCTTTACAGGGGTTTTTTATTACATTGCTCACCCTACTCACACATTCAGTCCCATGGACTACTGGCATAAAGCAAGCAGACCATATTTAGGCCTTTGCAGGTTGAAAGCTTGAGATTAGTGATTAGATACATGCTGAATAGGAAAAAAAAGTCCTTCACATTGCTGACACAATTCAAGTCAGTATAATATAATGTTAAGTTACAGTACATTCTTCCTCTGTCCCAGGTAGTATGTGTTACCATTGAAGTTTAGTAAACAGGCAGCTATTGATAGCTATTACCAAAACAGGTACACGGTTTACACCCATATAATGAACATTTCTTGTCAAAATTCCATAAAAGTAAATTTCTTCCATTTCACCAGATGGAAAACTAGAGTATATATTATATAATCTAACATAGTCTTTTGTACCCTACCCATCAGAGTGTCTGAGAACCTTATAGATTAGAAAAATATATAAGGATGTATTTGATATTGTTCTCCCCCACCCCCTCCAGAGGTTGGTGTTTGGATTCTTTTAATCACCAGTATTATTATTTTAGTTATCTGTAGCGGAGACAAAATGCAAGATCACAGAGGTGAGATTCACATTTGGACAAGACGACTGAAAAGTTTGTGTTCACTTTCAGATCCCGTGTGAGTTCCATAGCTGTGTCAATGCTGCTGAGAAATTTCTGCCTGAAGAATGTAGAGGCACACATGCTAGCAGCGAACAGTTCCATTGTTCCTGACTAGAACGTAGGAAAGATTGAATACTTCATTCGTGTAATGCAGAAAGACATTGGGGACAGCACTGTTCTACACTGTGCTTAATGAAACATGAAGAAACATTTGTTGTATTTTATAATCATTTGTGATAGCTAGAAAAAAAGATCAATTCTGACAGTGGCTCATTGAATTTCATTTCCCAAAGAATTTAAATACAGTTAGTGAATGCTAAAGAAATGTGTGTTCATTTGTCCTGCTACAGAAACTTACCAACCAGGGAAAATCTCACAGACTGTATATGACCCATTTCCTCCATGATTTCCAGACAGATTTCTTTTTGATACATACAGAGTGTAGGACATTTCTGACTGATAAGATGCAAGCAGTAATACTTTTCCAGGTCCTTTCCTTCCCCAGTACCAGCCATACCAACAAAAGTAAGCAAGCAGAAAGCACCTTATTCATATACAACAATACTATCTACTCAAACTGATCAGCACACATTACATATATGTTGGATATGTTGGTAATGTTGGATTTGAAGGAGATCCTGGTGATCGGTTAAGGGAAAATGAAATATCCAAGGTTGATGGAGCCTGTTGCCTAACAAAAACCAGCAATGACAAATAAGGGAAGACCTCTGTCTTGCTACCAGTGCTAACCCTAAATAAGACTGCACACCTTCTAAGCTCTCTTCTGAACTGATATAGCAGTAGCTTAGCATCCAATGCTGTTAGTGACAACAGAAATAGAGATGGGCCTGAACAGCAGAATATGTATCAGATTTGGACCAGAACCCCAGACTTCCCCAAGGTTTAGTGTGTTTTGGCTTCTCTGTAACGGTTCAGTGTAGTACATTAAAAGGCACTGACTGTGGAGTGTGGGTCCAGAGCTGGACTCCTTGGGAGGAGAGCGTAGTTTCACATCCAATGTTACAGTTGGACCCATCTCTAAACAAGAACAGAATAAATACTATGAAAACAAAACATGTCAAACTTCCCTCTCTGCATTTCAGTTCAATGGGCCAGGTCTTCAGCTGGTGTCAACTGGCAGGAACTCAATGCAGCTGTGACAATTTACCAAAAATGAGACTCTGCCGCCATGTTGAATGTTATTTAAGTCACCTTTTTTTTTTATATTCTTGTTTTGTGAAGCCTAAATGTTAACCTGTAGGAGCTGGGCAGGACATTCCATTCCCACCAGGCCTTGTACAGTTATTTATAAGCAAGCTTCATGACCCTGATTTGACACTGCCATACACCTGGAATAGTCATTTACTCCTGTGAAATCAGAATGGCAGAAGTTTACAACCACTTTGCACTGTGTAAATGGATGTAACTGAGGTGCAAGGCAGTGGTGAATCAGGTCTGCCATCTGTCAATCATTTTTATGCAGCTCAAAGGATTTATACAGCTCATAGATTTATGTCTATGTGATGACTGACATTTCTGAATTGAATCTGTAACAACTTGAAAGTGATCAAGACTTTGAAGTCTTCAATGGGAATTTTGGCGTTGCTGGAGAACCAGCTGATCTTTATTGAGAAAATAAATGTCTAGATATATCATGGCCACCATCTGTTCTTTCCCAGATTCATATTTTCTGGCTTTTATGGGCTAAGTTTAAATGGAATCAGTGGATTAATAAAATCTTTGGTGTTGCCTCCTCTTTATTCCTTCAAACAAGCAAACAAAATCCCCCCACCCACCCACACACAAAAAAGTATCAGCCAGAAGAGAGACTGTGTGTGACAAGTGTAACAATTAGATTCCATGCATTCAATAACAGAGGGGTTACCAGTGAAGTCCTTGTAGCTTCTCCAACTTACACCAACTGAGCACATGGCCCAGAAAATTCTATGTTCCTTGTTTCCCTTGTGGAAAGCATGATATTTCCCAAACTAAAATAGTAGTTTTAAGAAGGATGTCTCTACTGACATCTATGCAATAAATATGACAGCTGAGGACAGTGGCATAGTAAGAACTGGGGTATCAATGGGAAATGAATTTAATTTCACCATTCATAACAATTCCAAAGGACAGGAGAAAGCTTTCTCATAGCTTTTCCTCTTCAGCTACATGTGTGATTTAGTTCTCCTACCCCCCCCACCCCCGCCATGAATTTGTGTATAGAGAACAGGCTCTCTGCCTTTTACTCTAACGATGAAATCTTGACCTTTAAATAATATATTTTGGCGGGGGTAGGGGGGGAGAAGGAACCCTGTTGAACCAATTTCTTCAGTCATGGCACATGATAGGCTAATGTTCAGAGCTGGTGATAAATTCAGAAGTCTTCTTTCTGTTGAGAAAGGCAGGCTTTATGAACTTCTCTCCCTTATCGATTCTGTGGCCATATATCTAAGAGGGTATATCAAATCCCTTAGTTCATTAAGGGGCAGATTCTACACCCCTGACTCATGTTGACTAATGTCTTACACCTTGAGTAGTTCTACTGAATTCAATGTTGAGTTTACCCTTTTAAAACCACTAATCAAATTGCTTTAGCAGACAAATTTCAGTGGAATTGAAGAGCAGGGTACTACCCAACATGAGTAGAGGACGCTCAAATCTAGCCCTTCTTATGGGCTTGGTATTAAAAGTGTCTTTATTTCACCTTTATGGCCTCTAGGTGCTACTACAATAATAATGGATATGTCTGCCTACCATACAGTCTGTGATTTCAGAGATTTCCTTTCCATACTAAATCACCGTCACTGAATTCTGCATCTGACAACTGGTATTGGGCACTGATCAGTTATATGACAGAAAATACATTTGAGGTGACAAATCCCAACAAGTTCTCTAACGCAATTTGGTGAGTTCTATTTAAAAAAGCTCTCAGTTTCTGCCTTGGAGAAGTGAAAATTATTTATCGTTATTCACTTAGCTGCAAATAACTTACTGTGTTCATGTATTCTGCTTCTGTACAGGTAACACTTGCACCTTAGCTGACATGGATGAAACACAGAAAAAACAAGTCTTGATAGGGTTAGAAGAAATGCTATTAGAAAAATCCAGAAAGCATATTTTTATCTTTGAACTATGCAGCTGTTGCTGAAATCTCAATTTTTTAATGTCAGCAACTCTGTTTTTCTTAGGACATATGGTCAATGTCCTTTTGGCAACATTTTTCAAAGGGATCTTTCTTGAAATACTTAAACATTTCGTAATATGATCTGAGTACATTCAGTAAAAGTTCAGTCAACCACAGGTTGTGACCTAATCACACTTTCTCAGTACTAGATCTATTACTGATAATAACAGTAATATGTTCCGTAGAGCCTTTTATGAAAGAGGTCACAGGGCAAACTTTGAGAAGGAATTAAACACTGTCTACATTAATATTAATGAGAGCCACACATCAAAGGAAACATGCACTGAAACAAAGAGCTTGTGGTCAAATTTAACTCTAAATCGTATATGGAAGTTAAACCTGTGAAAGGAAACTCACTGATTTTCTTTGTCTCAGTGCTCTTTCAGACCAATCCTTCTTACTTTCTCCACTTTAGTAATCTCTTTAGCTTCAATGAGATGACTTGTGCAGTGATTAAGACAAGCAGCATTTGGCCTGAGGTCTTTTTCTCAGCTTTCTCCAATAGTTTCTAGTCCTCTTTGAAATCTCATCAGTTGACTGCAGCGATTATAGTTTAAAATCCCTTCCTGCACTAAGGCTTGCGATACATGGTTTGACGACCATTTGTATTCGGTATTAAACAATAAAATCACCACAAGACGCCTTGCTTTAAACCAGCACAAGGGAAGTCTGAGAGCTGTGGAGTTCCCCCTGCATGGAGGAGGCTGCTACTGAGTGGGTACACAGGAGGAATGTACACAGGGTGACCAGATGTCCCGATTTTATAGCGATATTCGGGGCTTTTTCTTATATAGGTGCCTATTCCTCTCCACCCCGCCACCCCGTCCCGATTTTTCACGCTTTCTATCTGGTCACTGTAAATGTACAGCCCCTGTGTTCTGCAGCACTGAGGTTCATTCCAGATTCCCACAGCCCAGCAAGGAGGGGACTTTAGGAACACGGAGTGGCCAGGGGACTCGCAGATATGCAGACAGTGTCCACACCCTCCTTCATATACTCCTAGGGGATACGCACGGCTCACAACCCCTGTTCTATCACGGAGTTGGCAGTGCAGCTGAGGGGTTGCAGGGTTGCCTTATTCCCAGGGCTGGATTACCCAATAGGCAGACTAAGCACGTGCTTAGGGCACCAGCAAAGTAGGTGGCACCAAAAAAAAAATATGAGATTTTTTTTTAAAAAATTTGATATTTGATATTTCAAAAAAAGCATCGAAGTAGTCATCGTGGGAAAAATCAGAACTTTGTTAGACTTCCTTACACTTCACTACACACTCTTCCCCAGTTTCTTTTCTCTTTTTATTACTTATCCCCACCTAAACCAGGGGGGCGTCCTACTAACGTAGATCAAAATAATGCAAGGAAGTCACATTTGCAGAATGGAAATTTCTTGGGATGGTTGGAGCTTGTGGCTCAGTTTGACCCATTTTTAGCAGGCCATACCTCAAAATATCGGAATGCTGGCAAACGTAAACCATCATACCTATCCAAGACAATATGTGATGAATTCATTGGTCTAATGAGTGACAAAGTTCGTTCAGCTATTGTGGATGAAATAAGTACTGCTGGGTACTTCAGTTTATCTGTCGACTCTACACCTGATCTTTCACATATTGATCAATTGAGTATTGTACTAAGATATGTGTCTCCCACAGACGGAAAACCAGTTGAACGATTTATAACATTCCTCAATTTGAAAAGCCACACTGGTGAAGAAATGGCAAATCAAGTCCTGCATTATCTGTGCCAAGTTTGCAGAATAGATTTCTCAAAGTGCAGAGGTCAATCTTATGACAACGCTGCCAACATGTCAGGGCGTTATCAAAGAATGCAGAAGAAGCTTTTAGAACAGAAATGCCATATACATACCATGTGCTGCACACACTCTCAATCTTGTTGGCTGCAGTGCTGTTGATTGTTGTCCGGTGGCAGTAAGTTTTTTCTCAACAGTCCAGTTACTTTATACATTTTTCTCTGCCTCAACACACCCATGGGCAGCTCTTAAAACATATCTGGGCAATGATCGTGTGTTGAAATCTCTTTCTAATACTCGCTGGGAGGCCCATGCAGTGGCAACAAGTGCAATTCTGGAGTCCTACTCAAAGATTGTGGATGCATTAGAAAGTATAGCTGAAGACCAATCACAAAAGGGAGAAACTATACGAGAGGCAGAAAACACTGCAAACAAGATGCAAGTACTAGAGTTTGTATTCATGTTGACCATGTGGAATGAAATTTTACAACAACAACACTTTTACCACACAAGTCAAGCTCTCCAATAAAAAGAATTGGATTTGAAAACATGTGCAGACCTCTGTCAATTATTAGCAGATCACTTACACACTTTGAGGAATGATTTCGAAAGATTTGAAGACATATCAAAAGATATCTTGCCTGATACTAACTACAAAGAAGCCCAGTCCCGCAAGCGAATCAGGAAAAAACAAGCAAAGGATAGCAGTGCAATAGAAACAGCATTGAATCCTAGAGACAAATTTCACGTATCCACCTACTATGCTATAATTGATACACTTGAAGCTCATATGAAGAGGAGAGGTGAAGCGTACAAAGAAGTATCAAGTAGATTTTCCTTTCTAAACTATATGGACTTATCTGACGAACAATATTCACAAGGTTCCCAAAAGCTAGTTGACTCATACCCTGTTGACTTGAACATGAATCTCTGTGGAGAAGTACGACAGTTCCACTGTTATATGCATGCAAAGTTTAATGAAACAGGAAAAATGAAATTCAGTCACATTGATCTTCATGACACAATACTGAAAGAAGGAATACAATGTGTATTTCCAAATGTAGAGATCGCACTACATATTTTTCTAACATTGATGATTACTAACTGCTCCGCAGAATGCTCTTTTTCTCAGCTGAAAAGAAAAAAACCCTCAGAGAACAACAATGTGTCAGGCAGACTTGATTCACTTTCCCTATTGTGTATGGAAGCGGACATGCTTCGGCGAGTCAGCTTCGATGAACTTATCCAGAATTTTGCAATCAGAAAAATCTAGAAAGAAGCTATTTTAATTTCAGCATACATGTAAGTTTTGTGTCATTTCGAAAAATAAAATTTTATTTTACGATATAGTATTGTTTTTATTTTGAATTACATATAGGGGGCACCATAATCTTTTCAGTGCTTAAGGTCTCTAAAGGTCTTAATCTGGCCCTGCCTGTTTCATTAGCAATGAGTGAGGCTAAATGCAGGCTCCCCGTGCAATGCTTTGTCCATGAGGTTGAGTTGCTTCCAACCTAACTCTGCCTGTTCCCTGCTTCCCCCAGTGTCCCCTCAATAACAGCCTCCTTCATGCAGCAGGAATAGTTCCTCCATAGTCTCCTCCTTACTACAGACTCAGCTGGTCACATAATCTTTGAGATAGTTTAGTCTCCTCAAGAGATGACCACATCAGGAGTGACCTCTCTCTGTCTAGCAAACTCTCTCTCTCTCTGTGGCGACTGCTCCTTCCCTGTGGGGTTGACCTCTTGATGGTTCTCTTTCAGTTCTGTGCTGATTTCTGTAGGCGCACTCTGGGGGTTGTGTCCACTGGGTTATAGCTGCCTCATGTTCCTTCGGACCACATGTTCCTCTTGTATAGTCACCTCATATGACCTGGATGTCACTGCTCCCTTCATGACACCTTCAGTCCACTCCATCTGGTGTCTCTGTAGTGGCCAAATCCTCCCAGGAATGCCCGTCACCAGGGCTGGTAGGTCCTTGGCTGACCTGTAGTACTCCAGTGCCTGCTTTTTCTGATTGATGGCCATCTCCTCTCAATGGTGTCCCCATCTTTCTGGCTGCAACAAGTCTCCCTTCACTGATAGCAGGGTTTTGGTCCCTCATCCCATCAGTGCCTGCACTGGACTGTTTTGGCACCCTATCATGAGATACTCCTGTGTGCCAAAAATGCTAAGAAGGGGTCTGAATCAGAAGAAAGAGCCTGTTGTAACAGTCTCATAGCTCATTCCACCTTACCATTACTCTAGCTAGCTACTGAGATAGTGGTATGGTGGTCAAAATCACATTTGCATGCCTATTCCTTGAATTCTTCCAAACTGGCATTTGTTGTCAATGAATACCATGTCTGGAATGCCACATCTCTAAAAGTATGCTCTCAGTTTGCCAATCACTAATGCGGTTCTTGAATCAGAAAGGCATCAACCTCCCAAAAGTCTGAATAGTAGTCCACTGTCATTAAGAACTGCTTTTCCTTGAATGTAAATCAATCCACTCCCACGTTTTCCAAGCGTTAGGTGGGCAGCTCATGTGGTAACAAGACTCTCTTTCTGCTAGTGGTTATCACACAACGGGCAGGTATCACAGAGTTGTGTATTCATCCCTGGCCTGAAAACACATTCTTGAGCTAGTCTAAGACAATTGTTAATTCCCAGGTATGAGGCATGGAGTTTTTGCTTGACATCCTTACATAAGGAGGTGGGGACAAAAGCTCTCCTGCCCTCAAATATAATGCCATCCTGCACACTCAGCTGTGATACTGTGTTTCCAAACACTGCATGTACAACTTGTTAGCCTTCTTAGCCATTTGAACTGGAGCTTTACAAATCTGCAAACCTACAGGAGCAGAATTTTCAAACAGGGTGGAGGTTAAGAACTGTGCAAGATTGTGCGACTGCTTTTGAACTTAGAGCAAGGGTTTCCTTTCTTGAAAACATTTTCGTTGCACAGTATTTCAGTGCAAACAGGATTTACCTGTAATGTACTCCATTTTAGGTTATGCTTGACAATAACTGTATATAAAATTCTTTATATACTTACTGAGCTAAATTCAGGGCTGGGGTAAGGCCATTGACTTCAATGGAGTCACAACAGGGAATAATTTGGCTCACTGTGTATTTACTACACTTAATATAAAAACATTAATGAAAAACAAATAGCTTACACTATATATGTTAAACAAACTCAAATGAAAGAGTACAACTTCATATTATTACTAGAATTTAAGAGCGGATAATTTGCCACATTCTTCCTCTGTTTGTGAGCTGTCCATGAATAGATCCCAAAATCCTCCAAGGAGAAGAGTATATTAAAGCGTTCTTTTAATGTCCAATCTCATTTCTCCTATAGAACTTGGACAGAAAATTTATCATTCCTATGAAGTATTGTACTCCTTTCATATCCACTAGAGCTGGCATGTCTCTGACCTCCCTGATCTTGTTGGAATCTGCTTTCAGTCCATCTGCTGAGAGTAGATATTGAATGTATATCAGCTCACGCTTTTCGAGTCACATTTTTTCTGGGTTCACTTTTATGTTCTTGTTTCTGCATCAGTGCAGAAAAATGTATAGTTTTCTGTTATTTTTTTCTTCCAGCTTCTATATCATTGCTCCCTTCACCTATAACGAGGATATCATCTGCAATTATTTGCAACCTAGGCAGGCCTTCCAGCACTCATGTGCAGCCATCTTGAGCAATCAAATGATGTCGGAAAGGCTGTCAGCATGCTGGACTTTTTGTTCAGTTTTATTGCCAAAAACCATTCCTCACATCACAGACTGTAAAGATTCTGGCTTGGACAGTTCTGGAAAGATGTCCTCAATTGTGAGACATAAATAGTAGCTTCTTTTCAATGCCTAGTTCAGTGGCTTTGGGTCTATGCAGATAGAGAATTTGCCCGATGGCTTCTTTACCACAACCACGCTACTTACCCAGGCTGTAAGGACCTCTATGGGTGCTACAAATACCTCTGCTTTGCAGACTTTTGAGCTGTTTGTGTACTGGATTACATAGTGTGCCTTCCTTCATGGTAAGTGTTAGGGGGCTTATTCCTTCACCCACTTACTTCCCTGGTTTTTCTCGCACGAACAGAGAGCAACAATACCCGAAGTCCAAAGGTGCAAACAATTCGATGTTTATTGGGGTGAACTTCCAGCAAGCATGATTCCAGTTTCCTTCCTTAGTGTTCCCCTTCCCAGCTCTGACACCACAGAGCCTTACCTGTGGCCCTGTTCCCATTCCTGCCCTTAGCTAAACATGATTCCAATTTCCCCACCCCCATTCCCTGTTCCCATTTCAACCCACCCCCACACACTCACTTCCTGATTGACTGCAGACTATATAGTAAAACTTGAGTTCTGCTTAGCTATACCTTAACCAATCATTTTCCTGAAATTTAACTAACCAATCCTAACATATTGTAACATGATTATTTAACCAATTATATCCCACCACCTTAATTAGTTTACACCCAGCAAAATTAATTATACAGCAGACAGGAACAATCACAGAACCAGACAGAGATTATACAGATAAACAATAGGGAAATGGGGACTACAGTGATAGAACAACAAAGAAATGAGGATTTCACATCCCAGCTATTGATAAGTGAGTTCTTGCCCAACAGGATGCTATCAAACTAAGTTTCCTTTTACATCTTCCAGGCACTTCCCTTTCTCTGGAGGCGACAGGCACTATCAGGACAGGACTGTATTCCTAATAGCCCAATAGCACTTTATTTCAATGTGACTAGTTTGGAATGTGAGGATGTGATCGGTCGCTTCCCAGCTTATGGCTGCCTCTGCTGCTTCGCCAAAGATCTTAGCCTAAGCACAGGTCCTCAGACTGTCACAGTAAGAGAAGGACCTTACACCAGCAGACAGTGATTTTGATTCTCTCTTTTATACCTCTATAACTAGCTAAGTGATAAGAATACACCTAAATTCTTAGAGTATAGGCCTTTACAGACAGGCCTGAATATCTATATCCTAACAAGAAAAGGAGTACTTGTGGCACCTTAGAGACTAACCAATTTATTTGAGCATAAGCTTTCGTGAGCTACACGAAAGCTTATGCTCAAATAAATTGGTTAGTCTCTAAGGTGCCACAAGTGCTCCTTTTCTTTTTGCGAATACAGACTAACGTGGCTGCTACTCTGAAATATATCCTAACAGTAAGCACACAGGTTCCACTGCAGGGTCTACTTGTAATTGCAGCTTTCCTTTGAGGCACCTGTCACCTTTGTAAAATCCCCATATCCTTTACAAATTTTCTCCATTGCCCACGGAATTCCGTCTTTTGCTTCTTGCACTTCAGTCATACAGTTCTGACACTGAACCCTGATCATGGCTTGTATGGCTGTATTCCCTAAAAGGGGTCTGTGGTTTTTATCCACTACTATCAACTTCAGTTGGTACCATCTGTTATTTTTCAGGTTAGTAACTATGAGGTCACATTTTCCTACACACTGCATTGTGCTCTCATTGTATGTTATTAGAGTGTGCCTGCTCTCTATAATGGGTATTTTCAAGTCCAATTCACACCAAGGAATCACACTGCAGGAGACCCTGCTAACCAGCTGAAATCACACAGGGCATTTCCCTATTAACACTGATGCTTGCACAGAGGTTGGTATGGTCCCTTGTTGCTTTCCTGTCCCAACAGCCTGAACTCAGGTTCAAGGAGAGAGTCATGATTTCATCACACTGTCAGAGGTGCCATCCCCCTCTTGTACATGACTGACTCTTTCTGGGACCTCCCCCTACTCTGGCACATACTGCTAACATGGGTCAGCTTGGCACATCCCTTGCAATGCACTTTTCCTTTACTTACTCAGGCTGTCTCCCACAGTAAATGCATCTCACTCTGGGCAGGGAACCCTGGCCCTCTGCTCTCCTTTGCTGTTGTCTCACTATCTGTGCTTCTGAGGATGTTTATCATCTTTTTTCCTTGAGGCATCTGTTGCACATCCCAGGTCTAAGAATATGTCTAATGTGAGATCGCCTTCCTGAAGCAGCCTGTGCTCTCAAGTGCCACAGACTACCCTGTCCCAAGTCAGGCAGTCTATCAAGTCCTCACATCTGTACGTAAGACAGTATCATAGGGGTCTATTCCTTCCCCTTTGGACTGGTCTCCATTGAAAAAGCTGTGTCACGCCGCACATAGTTCCCCAAGGCCTCTACAACTGCTGGGAGGCTTCAGGCAGCGGTGAGCACCAGAGTGGTACGGATCTTTCTGCCAATAAAGTAAAATAAACAGTTTTACTTTCCTATTGTAGTCCTCCTGCCTGGCCAGGTTTGTATACAGCTGGAACTCCTCCTGCCACTGGGTCCATGGCTGAGCAGATCTGTAGCTGCAAAATCCAGAGCCCTGGAGGGCTTCAGACCAAGTTCCATGGCTCACGCTGCCAGCTGCTGCACTTCAGGGAACCCACAGTTCAGACGCTGCCACCATGTTTCATTAGCAAGGAGTGACACTGAATGTAGGTTAAGTTGAACAAGTGGCACTTCATTAAACCCTGTGCTCTGCTCTGTTAATTAGACTTAGTTGCTTTCAGCCTGACTCCACCCCTTCCCTGCTCCCCTGGTGTCCCCTCTATAACAGCCCCTCCAGGGAATATGGGCCCCCTGGATCCAGTTCCATTGGTCATGTGCCGTGAAGTCTTTCTCTTGACTACGTGGTAGCTCTCCTCACAGCGTTCATTTATTGTCTTTGCGAGGGTGGGATGGACTGGAGGCAGAGACATTCACTCCACTGCCTGTATTTAGAGCATAAATAAAATGCCAGATGGGCACTGTTTGTGGGCACCACTAATGCCTATGCCCAACAGAATGAGTTAAATACCAAGGCGAGGATTCTTGGCTGTGCCTCCCGGATACAAAGTGTAGCCCAAAGTTGGGGGGAATCAAACTGGATTCATCTGATTCTTGGCTGCTCCGGGGGTTGGTGCAGCCCCTTCCATAAAGGAGAACAACCAGGAGCTGCTCTAGTTTACAGGGAATGTACATTCCCCTTCACCACACACACATGCTGCCTATGGGCAGCATACAGCAGCTGAGAATCCTCATAGCTACATGAATTTCACTCAAACACTCTGCACACCCCTTACACCAGAGCTAGCAAGGGAGCCTATGCAGGGCAGGCTACAATCTTACTCAGTGCCTGGACCTGGAGAATTCTTCCCTGGCCACCTCTGGGGCTTTTATAGACCCTGCAGAGCACATCAGCAGCATACAGAGGCTGTAGAATCCTTTCCCAGATTGTGTTTAGAGTCTTACATTACACGTCTCTGCGGGCTTGAGCTGTACAATAGTTATCATGCTGGGGATTTTATTAGATTTTTTCCCCTTTTTAATTAATTTAATTTCCTTTCAATTTGGCTACAAATAGTAATGCTAAAAAAAACTGAAAAAAACCTTGATTCATTAAGCTCCTTAGAATTTCATTTACTCAGCAGAACGTACCAGGAACCATATTTATAGAACTTTTAAAAAAGAATAGATTCAAATGCCAATTTATATTTGTAATTTAAAGTACAAAATGAAAGTCTTTTTATGGTTCACTGATTACTTGAAGGGCTTCTGAAATTCTGCATTTAAGACTATGTATATTGTCTAGTCAAAGAAAATGATTACCATAATTTTCAAATAGCCGTGCTCCTAACACCTAAATCCATATTTAGGCTTTTACCTATGTGGCCTAATTTAAAAAGTGTTGAGGACCTAATGGTCCCATTGAGTTCACTGGGAGCTGAGAGTGCTCATAATATCTAAAAAAATCAGGCCATTTCTTAGGTACCTAAATATGAATGTTTAGGCAACTATATTGGAAAATTGGGGCCTACAGCTGTTCACAGATAATTTTCAGACAGAGACAAAGACTTAAGCTGTCAGATAAATCATGCAGTATGAAAAGTTCATCTACCTACAGAAGCAAATTAGTGGAGTGATTGGGCAAGCTTAGTACATTGGGCAAGCTTAGTACATTTTAGCCTCGATTGAAGCAGTCATTTTTAAACATCTTTTCCAAGGCATTTTGTTAGCCCAATACTTCCAGATAGTGTCATATTTTAAATGAAACAAATACTCTTTTAGCTCACTGTTTGTATAAATGGAAAAAAAGTGTTTATGTTCAGCCATTCATAAGGAAACGTGGAATGGTTTTAATTTCACCACACAAAGGGACACTCATAAAAAAACATCTAAAGACAATATGCCACGAATCAAGAACACACAATTAATGAGAACACATATGGACCAAAGGTGTTATTTTTTCTATGCATCTCTTACACAAAACTCAAAATACATATTGAAGGCAAAATGCAAAGAAAAACTGAGAAGTTAAGTTGTGACATGTGCTTCTTGTTGGTGAGAGTTTACATAGATCTCTTTGCAAGTGAAAACAGCACTGCAATTGTTCCTGCCCACAATAGGCCAAAGCACATATTCTTGACTAAGATCCAAACCCAACCCAGCCATATTCTGCTCTCCCAGATGACTCCATTGATTTCAGTTTAATGGAGTTACAGTCATGTAAATGAGTGCAAAAAGTGGATCAAGATGACCCAATGGCAAAACCTGCCTCTTGATGCCACTAGCACATAGCATCAGAGTAGAAGCTGTGGCATTGCAATGATATCATAGCAAATCATTTATGCTACCCAAAAGAGAAAAATATCAGTGATCCGGAAGGACGGAGGGAGGCAGAGAGAAATGGCTGCACTCAGGATGTCACTCAAAAAGTCCCACTGGAATTATACCTGAGGGGAATAATTATTCCTAACTGTTATAGAATGTTGAACTCTGGCTCAGTCAAGTTACTTTTTGACTATAAAAGGACAGTTCTGGGGGCTGGCATCACAAAGAGGGAGAGAACTAGAGGACTGGCAGATGGTGAGAGGGGGAAGATCTTCAAAAACAACTGGATAGGTTGGACAAGCACCCAAGTTTTCAGATCCTTATTTAAAGTGAATCTGTTGCGGTTCACCCATCACCACTTGCAAAGAAAGGAACATTCAGTAAAAATTCTCATGTAAGAGAAGAGAGCATAGCACAAGAAATGCTTCAAACAAAAATTACAACATTTACATTTTAATACTTCTAGGAGAGATTAGGAAGTCTGAAATGCAATCTAACTTGACAGGATGAATTACCAAGGTAAGAAGAAATTGGATACAGCTAACATAAAGGGAAATGCAATATGCACTTTACTTTCAAATTGTCAAATTCAAAATAAAAAGGTTGAATATTTTAGGTAATAAAAACAGCAAAATCAGCAAATCATTAAGGGTGGGGCCTGGCAGATACAAATAGTTTTTTAGACTAACAAATTATTTTAAAAGCACAATGAATAAGAGATGTCCCAGGGCAGATCAGAGGCACTTAAAAATGCAATGCCTATGATGAAGAGCCAAAGAAGTGAGAGGTCAGCTTTGCAGAAGGGCATACAGGGACAGATAACTCTGTCAGATCAGTGTGTCAGGGCGTTAGTTGATCTCAATCCTCCCTGTCATAGGGTCCCTCAGGAAAATTCAACATCTTATGGGCTTGGGTACATTGGGTTTTTTTTTGAAGGATGGTAACTAGCAAAACTTTTGACCTTAAAGATTAGTATGAAGTGTAAGAGCGCGAAAGCTACAATAGAGAGGAACATCCTGGGAGAAACATACAAAACTGCAGTGATCTTGGGCACTGACCCTGGTCACTCTTCCTATAGAGATCAAGGGCCCCTTTCTCCGTTGTCTTGCATCGTGTGCCATCATTTGTATCTGTTCAAAGTCCTACCAGAACAGAATGGTGGCATTTTACCCTCACTGTGTAAAAGATGGCACACGGTGCTAGTTAGTGAACAAGACTTGCTGTCATTTCCTCCCACCTGGGCAGAGGGTGAGGACTGGGTGTGGAGCTGTAATGAGTATTGCAGGGGATAAATGGTTTCATTTCTAACTTGGGAGGGCCAGATTCTGTTCTCAGTTAAACAAGTGTAACTCCCATTAAAGTCAGCAGGGTTTGCATATAAGTAACTGATGGTACAATCTGGCCAGCAGAGTACAATCCCAAGCACAAATAAAAGAGGTATCCAGGCTCCAGTGAGTGAGTTAACTTAAGTCACAATTTCTAATGAAAAACTTTGAGGAGTAGTTGTGCCCAAATAAATTTGTTAGTCTATAAGGTGCCACAAGTATTCCTCGTTTTTTTTAATGAAAAACTGATCCTATGTTAAGATTCCCTCTTTTTTATTTCTTCCCGTACCTCTGGCTGAATCAATTTAGACTGCTTAGAGTAGCAGGGAGGGTATATGTATGGTGGGGGGGGGGGGGAAGGGGGTTATTAATACTGTCTTCAAGTTTACTGAGAAACAGACCATCTGGCTCTCTGTAAGGTACACAATTCCACTATTTCAAAGTGTATAATAAAAACAGTCTTACCAGTTCCCATTACACAAAATACACATGGACAGAGTTGTTTGCTTTCTACTGCCTGGGACTGAAATTCTGTTTTACATGGGATGCATGGATTGTGCCATATTTGCTTGCAAAACATGGAGCAGTGGAGCAGAAACAGGGATACTGGCACAGAGTGCCAAGAGATTTTTTTTTTTTTTTTTACAATAAGTTGAGTTCCACCTGTGGTGATGAGGCTCTACAGCACTGTCTAATGGCTAGTGGCTAAATACCACAGTGTGGGCCCAGGAAGGGAGGTGTTAATTAGGGTTTGGAAAATGGAGAACAACTAGGAATAATGGGAGGCATGTGAGCTTGGGAAAATTTAAGCTGAATATAAGAGACGATTCCTTACAGTAAAGCTCCCAAGAAGAGTGGCAATAGCCCCATCCCTTTAATGAGACCAGATAATATACTAGAAGGACCAGTCTCTATAATCAACAAGAGAGAAATAAAAAAGGATGAAGTAAAATGAAAGAGGTGTGGGTTAGAAGAGCTACATTTCCTCCTCTGTAAAGTCCCACATTTTTATTTATTAAAACAGTTCTTTTTTCCAGAAGGCAATACAAATGTTCTAGTGCAGATTATTTTTCACCTTGTAGGATGAAAAAATGAATTCATTAAAAAAAAATATATACAGAAACTCAGGTTTCCTTAGCAAGATCTTTTAGAGGATTTCTTCAGTAATATTCTTTGGCTTTGTGTGACTCTAATTTCTATTTTTCAAATCCAAATCCACATCCCTCTCCTCTGCCAAGTGTTCCAGGGACCCAGCTTCTCTTTTTTCCCCTAACCCCATCCTAATTTTAGAGTCCTTTTGCAGTCTCCCTCTAGGATATCATTTCTCTCTCTAATCTGAAAGCTCCTGGATAAATCTTCATGCCCATGGCCCAAGGCTAATTTCTTTCTTTTGCACATCTCAATCGGTTTTAAGTAGCCATGGAAACTCCTTATGCATTTTTTAACATTAATGCATCAGATATTATAATGATAATGATTTGCATCATATAGCAGCTTTCATCCAAAAGGATCCCAAAGCAATTTACAGAGTGATTTAATTGCTGGATTAATAAGAGTGCATTTGATTAACAATATGATCAGATTCTGAAAGGTCATCTGTTCTGATGTTACCAGCTGGAAATTCTGGCCTTAACACTTCAGTAGATAATTCACCACTTCTGTATTATCTGTTTGGTTTTATTATTATTAGTTTATTATTTGTATTATCCTAGTGCCAAGAGCTCTAGACATGGACCCATTGCACTAGGTGCCACACAAACAGAATTAAAAAATGGCCCCTTCCCTAAAGAGCTTACAATCATCACACATGCATTGCTATTCAGAGGGCATCATGCCCATTCATGAGGTGCTTCTATGGGCACAATTGAAGATACTGTTAAATATATTTAATTCAGCATTTAGATTTGTTAGCTGGATCGCCATCCTGTACACACCACTGCAACCTTTATAGTATATTGAAATGGTTCTCACTGAATCAGAAGCGTAAAAGCATTTGAATTTGTATATCCATAGGACATTGCTTGGCAACATGCCAAAGTACCCAAATGTTCAGAATTTATTTATCTTCTTATCAGTGAATCCTCCAGGCTCATTTAATTTAACTGGTTGTTCCTAAAGTTTCCTCAGTCTTTAGCAGATGGCCTTTTGTCAACCGCTTTTATATCTCTTGGCATTTTAGACAGAGACAAGATAAATCTTTTGCTGATTTTTATTATATTGCATTATCTATAATAGAAGTCAGAGAACTAGCAACTAGCACTTCATAAAACTTGTCACTTTAAGATTAGCAGAGGAGTTGGAAAGGGCTGAACCCAGGGAATTGCAATGTTTGCTACCAATTAATACCTGGGTTTTATAACATTGTCTGAGTGTGATTTGTATTATAACCTTATCAGTGGAGAAGAAACTTGCAGCTTCTTTCAAGAGCTCTCTGTTAGGGTCAAGACTTTTGTTCTTGATGTTGAAGTAGTCTTTTCTAATTTTTTTTCAAAACTTTCTTAAAGGTGAATTCCAGTTTTTCTTTAAAAAGTTCCGAGAACTTTTTTGAGCAATTCCATTCGGCTTTAGATTTCTCAGGCCTTAGGAAAACTAAATATCCAAAGGACTCCTTGAGTGAGCAGGATTTGGACCAGTATTCTAGACTTCTTATCTATCTGTATTTAAGGCACTTTCTCATGTAAACACTGCTTCCCTGCCAAAATAAGTGGCATCGCACGATTATTAACATACATTTGAAAGTATTAGTCCATTCTAAACTTGTCATCTTTCCACACCTTCTGGGTAGCTAGGTTGCCACAGAGAAGCCACAGTTTGCAGCACAGGTTTCTCAAGATCTCTGAAAGGCAATTTGTTAAAATACAGCACTAAGCACAATTTTAAACAGCAGCCCCCGACTCCTTTCCTCCATTGGAATCTTACAAACAAACTTTAAACCTGCAAGAAAAAAAAAGCTCGGATGTTCACCTTTAAGTAAAGGAATATTCAGCAGATTGGGAATCACAATGCAAAGGGGAACCTACTTTCAACAATTCATGTGAACTAAATCAAAGTTTTAATATTTTCTTATTGTTATTACAGTATAAAAATAATCTGTGGCCTTCTAACACTTTGTGATTGTCCCAAGATTGCACAGCATGGCTCCTCAGGCACTGCTTACTATAAGAGGTTTCCCAATTAAACAAGCCAGGCAATGATCAAATGAGATGAGATCTTTCACAAGCATGATCATGCGGTTACTTTTGTGAAAGTGATAAGAGAAAATTAAATCTAAATTCACTTCTTAAAATTAAATGAAAGTTAAAACAAGTTCACTCCTTTCCCACAATTCTGTTAGTCTTAAAGTGACAACCTTTCCTACGCGTTGGTTGCTAAGCTCCTTGATTTGTATTGCAGACAATGCAATAATAGGAATCGGCAAACAATTGATTTCATCTCGGAAACCCAGCAATAAATTGTACAGTAGCCTGATTTCTCTAGCAAGGATGCTTCTGGCAAGGACTGTGAGACCCAGAAAGGAAAATATTAACATTTTGTAAAATTCTTTAATCCTTATCTACTACATCCCATAAACTATACATCCTTCCAGCTCTCCTCCTGATTGTAACAGTTACATTAAGCCAATCAGGAAGCAAAAACAATACCATGAAATACCATGACTTATGTGACCAATCACATCTAGCCAAAACAATTCAAATGTTAAATATAGATAAATACTTACAGCAAAATGGCTTATCAATCAACAGAGGGGAAAAAAGTTAGAGTAAATTCAAATAGCAGGTAAGGAAATAGCAAACTGATATCAGATATTCTGTGAGCAGAAAGCTAGGCTAAATTCAATGAGTAAAGTATTTGCTGTGAATCACTCTCTTGCCTTTAGTACACAGTCTCTGGAACTCAAGCAGAAGCTTGGGAGTAGATTGCCTTTACCGTTGGTGCAGAAGGAATTGATTATGGTGGGCTGTTTGTAATTAACAGTATCTCCTGTTTATTGTGTCTGACACTAGCAAAGTTATAATTGCATTCCTTTCAGTCAGGCTACTTGAAACGAATTCAGCTGCTTTGTAAGTACTTATTATATAAAAATCTTTCTGGAATTGTTTTTAACATCCATTTCTTCATGGTAACTTAAATTGCAGCTATTGTTTTCTCCAACTACACATTCTGCCCTTACAGCATAAATGTTTTTAAGATCTTGGTCTCTTACATCTCTAACTCTTCCTCCAGTACTGGAACGTTTAGTAGGATAAGATATTGGGGTGCAGAGTGGAGAGTTAAATCTTTCGCAGGAGGGCTCACAATCCAAAATCGCATGCTACCCAATATTGCTACCCAATATGCTACCCAATATCTGTTTTACCATCATGTCTTTGACCAACGTTATAAACTATTGAAACAAAACATGATTCTCAAAACTATGTCAAGGTCCTACAGACTGACAATTGTGTAACTCCTCTCCCTCAAACCAAGATAGTTTTCAGCTCCTAATGCAGGTAGTAAATACTCACTGTGAAGTTCCCAAGTGAGGAATTTGCTCCTTCTCTTGGTCCAAAGCTCAAGCTTGTTAATCTTCAGAGAACAATGCAAGGTTCTTTGTGACCTTTGGCAAACCTAAGTTATTGCCTTTTTTCTTCTTTCACTTTTCAATAATATGTTGATGTTTTTATTCCTACATATGATGCACCCAGACATCACAGCCAGGAGCATACTACAAGCTATAAAAAACAATGACTCACAATTCCAAGTCACCAAGTCTTCTCCACCAATATTATTGCAAGAGCTTTGTTAAAGTGGCTTTCAGAAGTTTAACAAATTGGGGAATTGTACCTGATATACTCAAAGATCTAGGTCTTGGAAGAAAGCATCAAAATATACCTAGCGGTAGAGCACGTGTGTTTAGATTCTTGGTCTTGGCATCACACACAGAATGGGCTATCAGAGAATAAAATGAACTCGCAACATTAATATAGCCTTTAATTTGTCCAACCCCTAGTGCTAAATAGGAAATCAGTAATTAATGCCTCTTGTCCCTGAAGATTTCAGAATAGTTGTGGTGCTTGAGCAACAGAACGGCATCTCAGCCTCCAACAACAGCAGGACCAGAAGATGTATTATTAACATTTCTATTACTGTAGCTCTAAGAGACCACAACCAGGACTATAGCCAGTATTAAAAGACCATCAATTTCTTTCTAGTCAGTGAATCATATGTATAAGTTTGAAGTTTTCTGATGGGAAGGCAGTATTTTGTGGAAAATATTTTCATTTGCTTTTTATAAAGGGAATTTTTGAAGGAAGCCACACTTTCCATGGGTCGGCCCTCACTGCAAGATTTATCAGAGCTATAAAAGGCAGGAGTCGGGGGTAGATCAGGGGAAGTTCTCTGACCATCTCAGAAAAATAGAAAGCCAAAAAGTTAATGGGAGCATTGCCACCCCCCAAACTCCCACTGCTTTCAAAAGATCTGACTGATGCCTTCTCTTTGCAAAAGTGATGCCCCTTTGTCACCCCTAATTTCAAAAATTCTGTATCTGGGCCTCATGTTCCTTGTCAATGCATGGACTCCAAAATACATTTCATCTGAAAGGCAGCCCTTTCGACTGACTGGCCATGTCTTATCACCATGCCAGGCTTTTGGTTTCAGTAGTGACTCAGAGGAAAAGTACTACCCACTGACAGCACTTTGACAAACACCAGGAAGGTCTCACATCTACCTACTGAACCAACGTGATTCTGTTTAGTTACTAAGAACTGCAGGATCACAACAAAAGGCAGCGTGGCTGCTTAAGAACCAGTTTTGTTTATTGGTGAGCTATCACTCCCAACATGACAATCTGCTTTAACCAATAATGAGAATTCATTCACAGGAACATTTGCCACTTTTATGAGTGGTACTTCAGGAATGGTAGAACTGAAGGTGTCTACATAGTCACCGGTATAAAAACAAGCAAATTGAGTAATCCAAATACCTAATGTATTTGAATCTCTGAACACCTCTGTGTTCAAAAACAATCAACCTTTTCCAAAATTTACTGGTTCGCTTATACAAATATATTATACATTGTAGTGCTTTTATTGAAAAGTTTTGCAAGGTCTGGTTCAAGTGCTCTGGGCCTGCATTTTATTTTCATTGCCTTGCACAGATGCAAAAGTCCTTCAGTTAGTACAAGGTAAATAAAGAAAAGAAGAAATATGTAGTGCTGTTTTCAGTTTTATTACCTGAAGATTCTGTGGTACCTTGGTAGATTAAGTACTGATTTCATTACACTGCCATATCAGAAACTGTGCTGACATCAGAGTCACATATCTGCTTCACACAGTAAAAAAAATATATATGGCCAAATAAAGCAGATGTTTTAGCTGTTCTGACTTGTTCAGCCTGTGTGTTTCCCAGGGGTCACTAGCCACACTTGTAGAGCATAGTCTGTACAGTCTAGGGACACTGGGCATGGATGTCATTTCAGTTCAATAAATCAAAGCAATACAAATTATTTCAATAGCACCTTATGCTGAGGGATTTTAAGATGTTGCAGAGTTCCACTAAAATTAAATGGTCACCCATTCCGTTCAATTAATAATTCCATATCTACCTCTTTAACCTCAATTTTTCATCCTATATCCACTCTCACATCTCCCTTTGAATGTCTCGCTCTCACTTCAAAATTAAAGGGGCCAAATTCTACTCTCCCACTGAGGCCAATGGGAGGGTGGCATACAAGTAACAAAAAGTAGACTTTTGCCCAGTGGACCCAGAACACCCTCAATGATTAGCCAGTTTTTTTTAAGGGTTAAACATTATGGAACTCATTACATAATGACCTTCAAATGCCTCCATATTCTGCTTATTTAAGGACAAACTTCACTTTTTGAAAATATTAGTGGCTGCCTATGGAGCACACACATTCCTGTCTAAAACACCAACAGACCAACAGAAACAAGCAAAGAAAGATGTTGTAGAATTATCAAAATAATGATAATTTACATAGCACCTTAATTGTGCAGGGCATTGTTGAGTAGGTAAAAGATGCCAAACAAAATCCCTGCTTCAAAGATTTTACAACGTAGGCACAAGAAGAGACTATGCAGCACACTATTCACTCTATACCGGTGAGATACCCACTCCTGGATAACTGGCTTAGCAACATGGGTGTAATCTAAGGGAACAGCAAGAAGGAAATTTAATGTAATTGAAATGGAATCATTATGAGGAATTAGAGGATTGTAAAGGCACTGAATTGCCCGTGCACCTCATAAGAATGAGAACTGCATTGGCAATGATTCCCATTTCCACAAGTGAATATGGGTAATGAGTACAATGAGCACTACTATGCATGCTGGTCACTCTAGTCTTCTGATGATTACTAAATGAAGCTTGTGATCCTTGCTGGGCATTCAGCAGTCTGATCCAGGAAAATACCTCCTATAATTGCTTGAGATGGATATTGACAATCTGCCAATATCACCCAATGAAAAAAACATAAGTAAGAGAAACAATCACATTATGAACATCTGCAGGGAGTGTCTTGTTGCCTTTTGGTGTCAGCAGTGGGAGTCTGACATTAAGGGAGGAGTCTGGATGCAGCTTGTCCAAGCACCACCACTTAGGGACTCTCCCCTGCCCACACACCCTGTGTCCTGAGTGTACCAAAGCATAGCCAGTGAAAGACTTCTAAATTAAGGGGGCGAGGGGGAACCTGGATCACCCACTACTCTGGGTCCCAGACCAAGGACCCTGTAGATGGCAGCCATGTGCTGCATCCCCTCCAAGTCCTCAGTACATTTCTCTGGGCCACTTCCCCAAGGCCCCAGCACCTTCTTCACCCTTGCTTAAGGGCCTCAGCATGCCAGTCCTACCAGCCAGCCAGCCAGCCAGGAGCTCCCTCTCGCTCCCCTGTTCCTGCCCAGCACGGCTCTGTCCAGGGTGCCATCTTTCCTCCACCTGCAAGGCACCCAGTTCTCCCTTCTTGAGCTCCCAGGAGTAACTGACCCTGCTCTACCCTGAAGCTCTTCTTATATGGGCCTGCTGACTGGCTGCTTCTCACAGCCCCTCTCCTATTGGCCGCTCCCCACGCAGCCTCCCTAGGGCTCTATTAACCCCTTACATCCCATTGTGGGGCAAGTGCCCCATCACAGAGCTGGAAAGGCTGTGGTATTTGGGGCTCTTATCACTTAGAGGTATCAGAGTGGTAGCCATGTTAGTCTGTATCAGCAAAAACAACGATGAATCCTTGTGGCATCTTAGAGACGAACAAATTTATTTGGGCATAAACTTTCGTGGGCTAGAACCCACTTCATCAGTTACCATTCCTGCTATAATCTTTCCTATCTGGTTCAAACCTAATATACCTGATTTTGAAATAATTATTCATTGGAAGGTCAGTAACAGTTAATACAAGTATCTATTTACCTTTTTTAATTTTTATTTAACATCTATCACTATGGACTGGTATGGACGTTGCAGTGTTATTTGATAGCTTTCTTATATTATATTTCTGTATTTTCAGGTTTGTCCCATCTTAATTCAAAAATAAAAGCAGCACTGAAACTGAAACAAAATTAGTTTTCCCATTTCTTCAGAACTAAAAAAACCCCTCTCCATTCTTAGGTCAGATCATTGGGGCCACAAGATTACTGGCGAAATATATTAACAAATGCCAACGGCTTGATAAGTCCAAGAGTATGTTAAAAATATAAATAGATCATAGAATATCTGGGTTGGAAGGGACCTCAGGAGGTCATCTAGTCCAAACCCCTGCTCAAAGCAGAACCAATCCCCAATTTCTGCCACAGATCCCTAAATGGCCCCCTCAAGGACTGAACTCACAACCCTGCATTTAGCAGGCCAATGATCAAACCATTGAGCTATCCCTCCCCCAATGTTATCTGACACACTGATGAACTATGTACTGCATGCCTGAAAAACATTTGCCTAAACAAAGGCATTCAATTGAAAGCTGAAGACTATAAAATCAAATTCTACTCTCTTGCTACAGCAGAGAGAACACAAACCGTCACCATGAATCACAAATCTATTTAATCACCAATGAAGATACAAAATAACTCTTAGCTCCTCTCTTTTATTCATTGTACAGGGTAACACCAGCTCTAAGCTGTCCACCAGGGCATTTACAGTGGGTTAAAAATAGAAACACTCAAGATAGTGAGCCAATCATTCCATTTGGTATCTGGGCAAAATCAATTTTAAATCAGCAGATAGTCTGACAATTTAGGATGTCCAGCGGATGTTTCAGCCTGGTATTACTTTATTTATTCTAGCTTTTTTAATATAACTGTATCAATATAAGAAAAACAAACCTTCATTCATGAAAATTCTGCAGCTGTTCCACCTTAAAGAACCAAACCTATACAACCAATGGAAGAGGGGAAAGTAGCTTCAGGTTTGGGATAAAGTTTTCCTTCAGACATGGTATTAGATACATGGATGGGGCTGGATCTTCAGCAGGTGTACACTGACATAGTTTCTTCAGAGTCAATGGAGCAATGGGTGATTTAAAATAGTGAAGGATGGGACCAATGGTATTAAATCCACAGTCATACCAGAATGACCATCTATGCTGCAGAAATGCAGAGTATTTCACAACTCCGAACAGTCACCAAATCCTGTACTCAGCACCTGGTGCCAGTAACTGGGCAGGAGTGGTCCAAGAGGGAGGAATCCTAGGCCCCAGAGCAACAACAAATATACCCTGAAGTCACTATTTCAGCCTAAGGGAAGAAGTAAGCTCTCCTAGTCCAGGTATGCATGCTCTGCAGGGAGAATTGGTGTAGCAACTGACCCTCCAGTCCCACTCTCTCCCCATAGCCAAAAAGACTCTGTGTGCAGTGGTGCAGACACCGCCTATGGAGGTGAAACCCATGCTGTGTACCCTTTGCAGGGATTTCTGAAATCTTGCCCCTCCTGTTGCTTCTAACACCCACAGTGCCCACTGGGGTGAGGGTGGGCGAAGAGGTTTCAATTGATTTAATTAACAATGTAAACTATAGAACTTCTCATACACAAAAAAGCTTTGAGGCTAATCTAATATGGTCAAAGAGCAGTGTACATAGGATGGAGCAAACCATGAAACTACAGCTGGGCATTTTTTTTATTTTTTCGCCAAGCATTGATTCATGGAAAAAATATATTTCTGCATGAACCTATTCAACCCAAATTAATGGAGGTGAGTTTGAATAGTTTTGGCCAAATAAAAAAAATGAATCAAAACTATTTATTTATTTTGACATTTTCTCCTTTTCATTAAAAAAGGAACATTTCATTTAGAAATTTAACTACATATCTTAAGGGTAGAAAAAATGTAATGAAACAAAAGAAAAACAAAGTGTTTCAGGTCGAACAAAACGTTTGGTTTAGCTTACATTTCTTTCTGTTTTTTGTTTCAGCAAGAAATACCAAAAAGTTTCAATTTCAGTTCAATCCAAAACTAAATTTATTTCAGTTCAGCCACCAAACCAAAAACCAAAAAAAAAAAAAAATTAGTTATTTGCTCAGTTCTATATTAAACTATTGAATTGAGGCCATCAAGTCAGTCCTATAAGAAATTCTTTTTACTGCTTAAAGAATGAGACTGGCACATTTACCAAGGCAAAACCACTAACAAGACCAAAGAAAAAAAACTCCAAAATAGACTGTTTGTTTTGTTGCATATGTTCATTAAATAAACATGCATATAAATCAAGATTCTAGGAAGCAAGGAACCATTGCTGAAGACAAGGAATAAGACGATGAAATGTTTTAAATATCTCATTTCAAGCATGCCAATAAAGCAAGTATTATCCTTACAAAATGTACTTCTCTCACTTTATTTAAGTGCATTCATTCATTTATTGCATAGTGCGGAAAGGAATGTTATTATCAGTGTAAGGGAAGCAGGGATGGAGAGAAGTCAATGAAATATTGAATTAATATACTAAATGGACTCAACACTGCACTAAATTACTATGTAGAGAACCATGCCAATAACTGTAAGATGTTAGAGATAAGCTGACTGGAATCAGTATTCTATGCTTTTCCTGAGTCTCTCTCATTTTGGCTGTTTCCCCAACTACCTTTCCTTAAAACTTCATTGTCTTTTGCTCGTCTTAATTTACAGAATATTCAGCAGTGGATGCAGGGAAAAATATTAATGTACTTTTAGTTTTTACAGCAAAAGGTGATGTGCTGCTCTGTTCCCTTATTAAGGGCAGAATGATCCCACATGATGCTCTCTGTTGCTGAAAGAACGAAGTGTACTTGTGGCACCTTAGAGACTTAGAGACTCTAAGGTGCCACAAGGACTCCTCGTTCTTTTTGCGGATACAGACTAACACGGCTGCCCCTCTGAAATCTGTTGCTCATCACCTTACAGGGAGCACTCAGCAAGTAACGGGTATCACTGGGGACTGTTTGACAATGGGTACATTATATCCATCTCAAGCAGCCATCTCTTTTTCAATTCACTGTATATACACACACAGGTAGGTGAGAAAGGATGGTCTCACAGACAAGTAGATAGGAGAGCCAAACTGTATTCCTAACCCTTCCACAGACTTCCTATGTGACCTTGTACTCAGTGCTTTTGGAGCCGTACATCACTTAACAGTACAGGTGCTTGCAAATTTTTGGATGAAGTTTTGTTGTTGGAATGAGAACATACGAGTTTCAGCAAAACTTCCTTTGGGAAAGGGTTTTTTCAAGTCCAGGATGGCATTTCTGGTCAGAGAGTGAAAGAAAGAGACCCTCACCCCAGAATAGAGAATAGTCCCGTTCCACACTGGGATGAAACTGAACCCTTTCAACACTTTTCATGAAAAAAAGAACCCAGAAAGTCACTAGCCCAGTCACTGCTAGGGCACTCATTGGAGAAGTGAGAAACCCAGGTTCAAATCTCTGCTCTGCCCGAGTTGAATTAGGTACCTGAACCTGTGCCTCCTACATCCCAGCAAAGTGCCCTAGCCATCTGATTATTCTGGGGTGGGGCTCTCTCAATTTCTCTCCTTTCTATGTATAATTAAATACTCATTAGGATGGGGAGAAAGATTCTATATCCTGGTGGTTGGGCATTTACCTGGGATATAGCAGACCCAAGGACTTGAACCTGGATCTCCCACTTCCCACAAGAGTGCCCTAATCATGTGGCTGCTCTGTCTTGTGCGGGCTCTCATTTTTCATGAAAAATGTTGACAGTTCTCCATTTCAGTCCAATGCAGAACAGGGATAATTTCAAAATCTCAAATTTTTGCAGGACAGGAAAACAGTTTTCCACTGAGCTCTACTTAACAGCTCTGTGCCTCAGTTTCCCTATTTGTAAAAATGGGGATACCTGCCTTATAGGGATGTTGTGAGGCTTACTTCACTAAAAGAAATCCAAACATGTTAAAGAATGGAAATGAACAGTAAAAACACCCAAATGAACAACCTTAACAATCCTGCTTGTAATGACAACATGCAATAAACGTAAAATTTTGATAAGTACATAATGGTGTTTGCAGTTATAAATTAAATGGATTTTTAAAGACACATTAAGGGGTTTTTTCAGTTTTTTTTCTTCCTGGCATCACTACAGGGTGAGTTAAGGTGGTTTGTGTGCCCTAATTGCATTTCCATAACTTAACATGTTTGAATTTCTTTTAAGCTTAACCTTAGTTCTGAATTTCCTGATAGTAATGCTTGTTTAGGGATAATTACAACCTCCCTATAAGCAGCAAAGAGTCCTGTGGCACCTTATAGACTAACAGACATATTGGAGCATAGGTTATTTCAATCAGGGAGGATGAAAAGCAGTTTCTCCTTCCTTGGTTTTCACATCTCAACTGCTAGAAGAGGGCGTCATCCTCCCTGATCGAACTAACCTCATTGTCCCTAGCCTGATTCTTGCTTGCATATTTATACCTGCCTCTGGAAATTTCCACTACATGCATCCGACGAAGTGGGTGTTCACCCACGAAAGCTTATGCTCCAATATGTCTGTTAGTCTATAAGGTGCCACAGGACTCTTTGCTGCTTTTCAAGATCCAGACTAACATGGCTACCCTTCTGAACCTCCGTATAATATTTTTACTCTTCAGTTACTCTCAACATTAATGGCAGTTTTATGTAGTTTTTATCTGGGAGTTTCCTTGTTTTTCTACATATTAAAAATTTCATAGATGAACGCTTTACAGGAAACTTAAAGAGAATGTTACTATATGATATTTCTGATTTGAAGATACGTAGTAGCAAACTTTAGACTATTGTGTTATTTTAATTTTTAGGGCCAAAGTCACTAGCACTCTAGGAATTAAGTCAAACTCCCCCTAGCTGAGTTGATAGTAGATCCTAACAACACAGGGAGCTAACAGTTTGGCTTCACTCCTATTTGAACAATTGGCTGTAGCAGCCATTTTGAAAGAGGGCACCTTTGCTGAAAGCTATTGTGGCTTCAGTCCCTTTCAAAACAATGGGAGAATGCAGCAATTTTGAAAGATGGCAGATTTTATATAATATTCGCTATTGAAAAGAATTACTAATCAAATGTCAAAAAATGAAACATTAGTTCTTAAAAATACATAAAACATGTTGCATACAGATAGGTTTTCAATTAGTTACTATATGGGAAGTTTGAAAGTCTTTGTGTTATTTTGTTCATGAGATCATTCAGGACAACAAATAGTCTGACACCAGATACTACATTTCTTAAACCATCTATTCTTACCCTAATTATAACTTAAACTAATAAACAGATTTACTTGTAAATTTCAGTAAATTGCTCAGAGGAAGTGCTTACATATGTACTTCCAATATAGTCATTGAATTCCCGCCTTACATGCAAAATTCATTGCAACTTTAAAATATGGAACTGCGAGTGGTGTTTCTTTAATATTGTCACCCCTCTGCCAACAAATAGCAGTTGTCAGGTACTTGCAGGTAGGTTTGCTGTTAGAAGAGAAATCAGTGAGAGAGCCTGAGAATATTATTTGTGTAACTTGTTTTATGGACACCAATCCTAGAACAGAGGTGCTCACAAATGGCGTGAAGACAATCCCTTCATTCAGAGATCTCAGTCCAAACACCAGTAGTTGGTTCTGAGGGTGTAACTGGACTTCAAGAATTGATTCTAGTCAGAAAGATTAAGGCAGATCAAACTCTCTTGCTGCTGATCACAGCTCCCCCAAAGAAACCTCAACAGAAAAAACAACAATACATGATTTGTTTCAAAACTAAAACTTGTTCACATATTAAGGAAAACAGCTTGTCAGACTACGTGTAACTGCATCATTTGGTGACTCCTCCATATTGTGTGCACACACACACAATGTATATATTATTATTTTCTGAGTTTGATTTTTAAAGAGTAAGGGCTTGAGTCTCTTTTACCCTGAGGCCCCTTTACATTGTTCTAGCAGTGTAGATAGATGGGACTTTAAAGTGGGGTAACTGTAATATAAAGTGTAAATTAGAATCAAGCCCTCAGGTAATTAAGGCAAAAGAAATGCATGCAATAGTATGCCAATGGCCAAACTCTTGACGTCCTTCTGTATTATGTTTATAAATGCATGAAATACTGTACCTCTATTGAGCCATCCTGAGACAGAACAATAATTATATTCAGTAATGCATCATTTTATAATGTAATTTGTTTCCCTCTCTTGTGAATAAGCCTAATGACAAACATAATGCACTTTGAAAAATAGCAGTAGCATTTCTAATAGCATGTCAGACAGCCAATTTTCTAAATGAATTGGATCATACTGGCCTCTAATATGCAGTGAGCTGTAGCTCACGAAAGCTCATGCTCAAATAAATTGGTTAGTCTCTAAGGTGCCACAAGTACTCCTTTTCTTTTTTCTAATATACAATAGATCTGCTTACACAATAAAATATGCATATTATCCCTTTGTTACTGGGACAGGTTTTGGTTGGGCTTTTGTTTAGTTGGACTCAGAAAATATGAATGAGAAAATCATGGAGTTCAATCACCTCTTAGAACTTTTTTCAGAGTAGCAGCCGTGTTAGTCTGTATTCGCAAAAAGAAAAGGAGTACTGGTGGCACCTTAGAGACTCATCAATTTATTTGACCATAAGCTTTCGTGAGCTACAGCTCACTTCATCCCATGCATCCGATGAAGTGAGCTGTAGCTCATGAAAGCTTATGCTCTAATAAATTGGTTAGTCTCTAAGGTGCCACTAGTCCTCCTTTTCTCTTAGAACTTGTGTGGTTATCGGTGTCATAAGTAATATGGGTCATATTGTGTCATCAGTTTCTCTCCCTTGGAGTAATGAATAATGATCAGTGGCCCAATATGGCCTCATGTGGTGAAGAGACTAATAAAATGGAATTGAATATTTTATAATTATCCAGCAATGGATTAAATAATAAAAAACGAGAAACTCATGTAATTAATGCCATTGTGCCCTTGCAGGGGTTATATATGCTTTTCAAAGGAAAAGTAGAGAGTCAGCAGGAGTCAGGATGTGGGATTACTGAGTATTGACTAAACTCATGACTGCAATGCAGTAAAGAAAGGTTATTTAAAGCTTCAAAACAGTTGCTGCAGGTTTAAGAAGAATTTTCTCCAGATCCAGACTAGAGAAGGGTTTATACAAAAGAGATAAGAAAGTTACATAGTTCTGAGGATATGAGACACCATGCTTGCAAATGACACAAGATTATTTGTTAGTCAGCATTAGAATGTGAAGGACATTAGAAGGCCACAGTAAAGCCAGATGAATAGTCAACACTGTGGCAGCTGAAATGATTTGTCAATAAAACCAAGATAATACATATTGGAAGGAATAATACGAACTATTCATATATTTTCCTGGGTTCTAGTCTTTTCCTGGGTGCCCACGGTTAGTCACTAGTCATTCAGTTCTAGTCACCTCACCTTCACAAGATCACAGAAACGGATGGGTCCACAGATGGGCATGCAAAGGATTAACAGAATAGTGATACTGCACATGAGGAGAGACTGAAAAGAACAGGACTGTTTAATTTCCTGCATAAGCAGGAACATGAGAACTTTTTAGAAAAACCTTTTTTGTGGGGGGGTGGGACAAAGGGAGGGACCAAAAACGGCATTTGGACAAAAATGGAAGTCTGAGAAAATATCCATTTTTGTGAAAATACACACGTTTTCACTGAAAAACGGGAAACTGTAAATATTACATTTTTAGCAACAAAACCAAATTCTTTTCTTCTTTTTGACAAAAACCTAAAAAAAAAATTGACAAAAACAACAAACAAAAATCTTCATTTTCATCAAAACTTTTTTCAGGAAAAAAATCATTTTCAAACTAGCTTGATTATGAGACCATGGCTTCCTTCCCTCTTGCACACCAGGTTGGTTGTGCTGCAAAGGGCACTGGCAACATCTGTTCTACATGTGCAGCCATGGGAGCCTCTTTCCAAGTTCTTTTCCTTGACACCTTCCAAAGATGTTTGGCTGGTGCACCTTGTCCTCTCCATAACCCAGCAACTTCTTGTGAGAGTCAGAACTGAGCCCTTACAATGGAGGATGTAATTGAAATAATCCCCCTGTAGTCCTGCTTTCCCCCAAATCACCACTGTTTGGATTTTATCTGCTGGCTCTTTTACATACTTATTAAAATTATCTGAAGACTCTATAAAGCTCTGCTGTGTAACAATATGAGACACAACACAACGGTCTTGAAGAAAGTGTATATGCAGCAGTGATGAGCCAAGCAGTTTCAGGTTAACTTCATACCGTAACAAGCTCTATCTTCTCTCATTAACTCAATACATAACCCTGCTGCAGACAGAGTGGAGGCATGAAAGATCATCTTTATTCAAAGTCATTTCTCGGAAAGGACCTTATGTTTCCAATAGAAGATAAAAGTTCATGTCTAAGTGATATGTTGGTTTTATATACAAGTTATTTGTTTCAAGGACCTGCTTAGCTTGAACTCTCCTTAGCCCCAAGTGTACTTCTCCTGGCCATACTGCACTGTTTGTGAATAATAATCACCAGACTATTCATCCACCTTGTGTTTATTTTTCATGGCATTTTTATGGCTTTTGGTCCAAGTCTTCTGTTATTTTGGCAGAATGGTCCTTTCCACTTAGTGACACTAGTTAATATCATCATCACCCAAGGATGTGTTCTGTGTATAAAATACCCAGTCCTCCCCAAGTCACAAAGGCTTCTGGATCCTCTCCTTGTAGATTTAAATGGTGTTGATATTTCTGGTGATAAATTATTAATTTTCTGATAAAGATACCTCAGTGCTTTTATTGCAGATCAAGAAACATGTAAATTGAGAGAAGCTTGGATTATTAAAAAAGTAAATCACACCCTTGAGGGATTTAAATCATAACATATTTAATCTTGGTTTAGAAAACGAAAGTTGAAAAATCTCAAGAAGGGAACTGAAAATGAGTTCTAAAATTAGTTCTATGACAAAATGCATTATATATTCCTTTCTCTTAATTCCACTTGATTGTATTCTATGCATTTATGAGATTATATATATACATAGATATGCACACACACAAACTTTTATATATATATATAATATGACATTAACGTATTAATAAATTAGGTACTGCATTCATGATGTCAATATCTTAATTTATATTTTAAGTGCAATGCAACAAAAAGATGAAATAACAGTTGCAAATTTATTAATACAAATGTTTGGATCTTAAATTTACAAGCTCTGAATTATATTAAGGTTTTCTTCAATGTGTGCCTTCTTAATTAAATGCACATAAAATGATTTTATGTGATTACGGTATTTTTTTCAGATATATAACTTCAGTACTATCACATTTCAGCCTTACTAAAAAGTAGAAAACCACAAGTCACAGGTATATGAATGTTATTTTCATCAACTACTGTTCCCAGTCCTTTGGATCTGTCTGCATCTGATATCATGCTTTTTCTCAGTCTGTTAGCACTTGGACATCTGAAGAAAGAATATGAAAGTACATTAAAGGCAATACAGTCCTAAAGATGTTGGGTTATACTATTGTACTGTGTTCTTAAAAAGCCACATTTGACTAAACTGAAGTTGAGTTAGTGTAATTCAAAGTTGTATGTTTTCCCATCAATGCAAAAAGACCTTTACATTAAATTAGAAACATTTTTAGCATTTCAACAGCTACTTTAACAATCGCTCACTCTGTTTTAGATTGAATCATTACTGTATTTTCCATACCCCTACTTCTAAGAGGAATCTTACCTTTCATTTATTGTTCAGTATATTAACAAGAAGGTCTATACACAAACTGATGCTAGTAATAGTGAAGCCTTCCAGAAAAGAGGTCTGCTTGAAAATGAGATAAAGAGAAATAGCATTAGATGTAGGTCTCTAATCATCTGTAATATGAGCACTCATTCATTGTTGGAAGCTAAAATAAAACCCAAGACAAAAATCAGTTCAAACTACCTAAGATGTCTAATATTTCATAATCACAGGGCCTGACTGTCCTTTCACTTACACCAGTGTAAGTCAGGAGTAACTCCAATGAAACCAACAAAGTTATAGCAGTGTTAAAGTGAGAAAGAACTGGGACCCTCTCATTTTTAGCAATAAAAAAATCGTAAAGTGTAGGTCAGTTATATGGTTGGCTTGTCATTTATCCCCTTTTATTTCTATTCTTTTTCCCTCCCTCAGAAAAAGGATTTGTTCTTCCTCAAAATTAATGGCACTGGAAAACATAGTCCTTTATCCACAGAACCTCTACAGCATGGGTAGCAATGCTGACAGCTTCATATTGCATCTCTCTCATCACCGTGTCTCAGCCCAGACTTGGGGGTGAGCTTCTCTAGGGGTAGGAGATTATTCCATATCAACTGAATGTTTGTCCTTGCTCACTCAGCAAGAATGCCAAGAAGGGTGTCAATTGTGTAATAAATAATAGTAATTTGCACTTCTATGGTGATGTGCCTGTCCCCCTTCTAAAGCCACAGACACTAAATCTTTCTCCAGACCTCCTTTCCCCTATGTCTGTAACAGGTGTCCTGGTTTTGCTCTTTGAAACTCTAGTTACCCTTCATAGACGTGAAAAACTCTGTCTCATATTACCAACCACCTGAGATGTTCTGCATTGCTTTGCTCGTATACTACCTTAAAAGTTTTGGGATGGCAGCAACCACTTTTAACAGATCTCTTTATTATATGCATATCACAGTGCCTACTGGCCACAGCTAAGCTCAGGGACCTGGTTGTGCTAAGTACTGTATAAAATCTCTTTGTAGGAAACAAAGAAAGTTTACTGCCAACCTGCACTATTGTGTTGCTTTATATAGCTCAGTCTATTTAGCTCTAAACTTAACATAACCCACCCTGGTTTTTGTATACATTTATAGAATTTAAAATGCTGTATACTCTGCAAGGTAGTCACTTAGTTGCATCTTGACCATTTCAACAATTTACATTACAACAAGCCATGTAAATGTGTCCTTCCCTATCCATTTGTTCACTTGCCATAGACACAGAAATATTAAACACACTAAACAGAAATTATAGCTCCCCTTCATGTTAAATGTGTGCTCATGTTTTCTAGAGCTTTTTTTAAACTGAGGTACTTTAAAAAACCCTAATAAAAGGCAGCTGAAGCAGAAATAAGTCACTGAGAGCACTACGTGTTTATGCCCAGATCATACGTATTGATTAGTACGAAATTATTCAGTTGCTTGGATTCGACACTCAAACAACTCGCAAACAAGTAAGCTCTCTCACTCAGTTCAAAAATATAAATTACAATAGAACTAGTCAAAAAATTCCATTGCAACTATTTTTCCCCACAGAAAATTGGGTCTTTGATTGTACCCTTTTTTTCTTTTCTTTTTTCTTTTTTTGCCAAAAAATAAAATAAAATAAAATCTACTCTCTGCAGAACAATTTGATAAAAATGAACACCTGAAAAAGAAAGTTTTCTGCTTTCAGCCAAAACTCCATAATGTTCAATTTGGAAATTTTACCACAGTGCCCATGGGAGATGTCATTTGGTTCCTCATGTCCCCATTCTTCTACATGGGTTGGGTTTCCCAGGCAGACTCCCCTCTCCCATCACAGCCAGAGACTCCATAGCATGGAGGGAGCTCAGCAAGATGAGAGACCAAGGAAGAACGGTGCATTGGGGCAGATATCATTCATTAATCCTGAATGCCTACAACTTGCATCAGAGCCAAAGCCAAGCACTGTGAAGAACTATTATCCTACTTCTCTGAAAAGATCATACTCGTTCAGGAAGGCTTCTCAAACACCATGGATCCATTTCACCTATACCCACCAACCAACAGCCCATCTGCAACCTCAGAATTCAGTGCATTCACTCATCAAGTAGTCCTGAACACCCTAATGGAGTCTCGAACCAAGACATGCAACTCCAACCCATTTCCTACCTGGGTTGTGTGAACAACAGGTGCTACTCCTGACTGAAACAACCAACTCTTCATTCAGAGAAGGAACCTCCCCTTCCTCCTTCATGCAGGCAATAGTCCCACCAACACTGAAAAACCCCACTCTTCATACTTCCTCCTACCCAACTACTGCCCAATGTCAAACCTCCCACTCCTGAGCAAGCTCATAGAGAAGCTAGCAAGGAAAAGGCCAACTACAAGCTCATCTAACTGAACCTAATGTTCTAAACCCAACACAAACTGGATTCTGGCTAGGACATGGAAGCAAACCAAAGGCAGTGCCTTAACGGCATTGATGGATGATCTCTGCCTGTCAAGGGATAAAGGACAGACATCCATTCTCCTTCTTCTGGGCCTCTCTGCAGCATTCAACACTGCTGATCACACGATTCTGCTGCCTCACCTCAGAGAGGTGGCAGGAGTCCGAGGTAATGCACTAAAACAGTTTGAGTACTTCCTGGAGAGATGCACTCAACAAGTAGTGATGAGAAACTGCACAATCACCACTAGATTCTTCGCTTGTGGCATTCCATAAGAAGCAATTCTCTCTCCAGTCCTTTTCAATATCCACATGCAACCACTAGATGAACTGGTCAGACGTCACAGAGTCAAGTGCCAGCAATATGCAGGTGGTACAACGCTCTACCTATCTCTCATTACATACAACCACACAACGATCACAAAGATGTCCCAGTGCTTGGATGAGATCATTTGTTGATGAAGAACAACTAGCTGAAGTTGAACCTAAACAAGACAGAGATGGTGGTCAGAGGAAAGAATTCTGAAGAGTTTGCTGCCACAATGCAACTGCTGCTGGTGGAAGATATACACCCACAATTGGTCAATTCAGTCCATACTCTAGGAGTTCACTCGGAATCTTTGCTGGTGCTGAGCTCCCACACAGCTGTATCCTCAAGTAAAGCTTTCTACTATCTCTGCTTGTCTAGAAAACTCCATCGTATCCTGGAGGATAAAAAGCTGGCCTCAGTTATTCAGACCTTCATCACCTCTCAGTTTGATTACAGGAATGCAATATACCTGGGCGGGAAGCCTTCTGTACTTAGGAAACTCCAACTAGCTCAAATATTGCAGCACCTCTCTTCAACAATATAGGCTACCATGAATATATCAAACCTCTCCTCCACTTTCTACGCTGGCTTCCTGTACATTTTTTAATCAAGTTCAAGGCCTTGGTCCTTATCTTCAAAGCACTCCATGGCTTGGGCCCAGGATATCTAAAATATAGTCTTAAAGTTCAGGATGAAGACAATGATCAACAACTTCACTCCTCAGGCACAATGGAACTCTCAATAGTAAGAATAAAGCGCCTCTGTATGGGAGACAGAACCTTCTCTGGGGGCAATCCGAGACTGTGGAATGAACTCCCCCAAGAACTAAGGACCATCATAAACCTCACTACTTTCCACTCAAAGTGGAGAGCACATTCATTTGACTTTGCCTTCTCTCACACGCACAGCAAGAGACTACACTGAATATGCTTCCCTCTCTGGGAAGAGTATGAGAGAACACACAGTACATGACAATTCCAGTGTCACATTGCTTAACGCACCACTGAAAAGCACTCAGATACTACAGTGATGAGCACAGTATAAAAACCCACATGTAGTTTGCCCAAGGAGGCATAAGGCATCCAAACTACAACTCTCTTGAGGTACCAGTATTTCTCAATCAAAATGTTCAGTTTTCAGCTGAATTTTTTGGGGGGTTGCCAAAAAGTCAGAATTTTCCCATGGGAATTAAAAATACTATTTTCTGACTAGCTCTAAACTATAATGTAGCTAGAAAGTCCTGAAATCTGAGAAAAAGGCACTGTATGTAAGGAATGACAGGAAAACAGCTTTATAAAAATCAGTAAATCTTTTAATGCAAACTTCTTCATGGAACCAAACTTCAAAAAGTCTTTAGGCCCACTTTTCTCTCACAAGTCATTAGGGTTGCACTGAGCAACTGTGAGAGAGGGAAGAAGTAGGCTGTAGTTGTCTTATCAACATATGTAGAATTGGTGGGCATGTGACTACATTCTGAGAAGGGATCATTTTTGAAGGGATCATTACTCCAATTCCCTTTTGCCATATCCTGCAGCACCAGAGACTGAGACCCTTCCACTCTACTGTGGACCTTTGCTAAGATGTCAGTCTTCACAAACTCAGTGACATCAGACATCACCTGGACTTTAATTTCTACTGGAAGGGATGTTCCTCATTTGGGAAGGAAGGTCATTGCCTAGGATTTAAGTTGGGGGAGGAGAGGACAAATTATATTGGGACGTTTCTGAAGATATTCCAGTATCCAGAACTATTGTCTGGTGAGATTCAGCCAGTTTTAAACACTGATACTGAAGGTTCTTTTAGTCAAGCTACAGGAACATAGACCTTCTGCTCCCAAGTCAATCCCCTCCTGTCACAGGCAACCACGTCATATGATCCCATTCATAAATTTATCAAGCTCTATCTTTAAAATAGTTAGATTGTTTGCCCCCACTACTCCTAGTGGAAACTTGTTCCAGAACCTCAGTCTTCTGATAGTTAGAAAGTTTCTTCTAATTTCAAGCCTAAATTTATTCTTGGTCAGTTTACACTAACCACAATGTGAAGGGTAGCATATCACCCCAGCCTTTTTAGAGGCTTGTTGGGAATCTGAACTTGGGATCTCACACCCAAAGTGAGAGTCATACCCTGTAGACCAAGAAACCATTTTCAATATTTCACTTTTATAAAAGCAAAGTATTGTGTCAGCACAAACCATGTGCAATACTGATGATGGAAAACAGTGAACTAAAAAGTTGTTTAAAAATCTGTAAGGTTTTTCACACTGGTAGCAAGCCAGGCTCTGTTCTCATAAAAGTCCTGCCAAGATATGCAATATATAATACTCTAAGCTTCCAGAAATTTAAAATACACTTCAGACTCCAAATCTGTCACAGCCTAAATACTTCACATACCTAGTGTGATGAAAAGGAAAGAACTGTTCTTTCTGGTAGCCCTTAGAATCAAAAACTCCCACAGGCTTATTTATATGATAGAGGCTTGGATAGCATGGGCCAATCATGGATAAAGGCAAAGAGCACATATTTGAAGGACAAAATAATCAGATCTTATGCATGTAATGGTCATTGCAGTGGTTATTAACTCTGGATTTTCAATTATTTATTTTGAAATTAAACACAGCAAACAAAGTTTTAATTGCTTAGTAGCCTAGATAAGGAGTGAAATCTGCAGGTATTCCTTATTGTTGTGACTGGAGCTTTAGCAGGCAGTCTCTAACCCTCGTGAATGGTCACTCTCCTGATGTCCCCAATTGCTGTGTGTTTTGCATATGCCGTTAGGGTAATTTGACTCCTAATCTCCAGTTGGGTGTCATGTGGGGACTGGCTTTCTTCCAGGCGGCAGCAACACTCTGGGTACTGTGGAGAGTGCAGGGAGAGTTCTGCTAGGGACTAGGACTCTTGCCTGGAGTGAGTTCTCACAAACCTTAATTTCTCCCTGCTGGAAATACTCCCAAGCTGCCATCCTCCTGTGCCCCTCTCCCCTTCTGCTGGTTCTTGGCTATTCTTTCAAGCCAGGAAAGAGCAGACAAGAGGTAGAATAGAATCTAAGGGTGGAGGAAGGGACCTACAAAGCCCAGAGGTGAAATGGGCCTGCCAAGCACTGCAAGAGAGAGACAGGGAGAGTGAAAGAGGCTGAGGAAATGAACGTGAGTCATCTAGTTCTTATTGTGCTGAGGGTGAATGGAAGGTTTGGTGCAGTCGTTTATTTTGTTTCCTCACTTCCCTCATAAATATATTACCCACGTTCTGTTAAACATTTATAAAGTTAGTGCTGAATTGTCTCTGGAGTGCCAGACCTTGGTCAAACAGACCTCTAAACAAGGCAGGATTTGTCACTTCCTTTGCACACTCAAAGCAGCCGGGGATAAGTAACACTAACTGCAGCTGTAACCCTTAATGTGTGAGTGGTCTCCAAGATCATTCACGCCCTAAGGCCAGCCTTGTATCAATCTTAAAATTAAATTGATGGGAGAGGGAGCCTCACTGGGCCCTGTCTTACCTTAACAGAAATGTAAAAGTATATGATATAGCCCAGGGGTCTCAAACACTCGGCCAGCCCGCGGAGTTATTTCCTGTGACCTGCCATAGGTGCCGACTCCACTGGCAGCCAAGCTCCCCTCCCCCCCACCCCCTTTCTCCCCAAGCACACCACATCCCCGCTCCTCCGCCTACCTCCCAGTGCTTCCCTCCACCAAACAGCTGTTTGGTGGTGCTTAGGACTTTCCAGGAGGGAGGGGAGAGGAGCGGGGATGAGGCACACTCATGGGAGGAGCAGGGATTTGGGGAAGGGGTTGAAACAGGGGCAGGGAGGGGGGCAGAGTTGGGGTGGTGACTTTGGGGAAGGGGTTGGAATGGGGGCGGGGAAGGGGTGGGAAGAGGCGAGGCACGGGTGAGACCTCATGGACTCGATGAGCAGTCTGAGGTATGAAGTTCAGCATGTGTGATTCTTTGCTGTGAGTAGTTGGGAAGAATGTTTGTTAAAAGTGGCCACATATTTTGTATCAATAGTTACTTTCAAAAGTTCCTGCCATTACAGCTATGTTGATAGACTGTTAGTGTAATGACAGGTTTCAGAGTAACAGCCGTGTTAGTCTGTATTCGCAAAAAGAAAAGGAGTACTTGTGGCACCTTAGAGACTAACCAATTTATTTGAGCATAAGCTTAAGTGAGCTGTAGCTCACGAAAGCTTATGCTCAAATAAATTGGTTAGTCTCTAAGGTGCCACAAGTACTCCTTTTCTTTTTACTGTTAGTGTGGATCATCATCAGTGTTACTGACCACATAAGGAATAGTTACAGATGTTTATATTTTATTAAAACCCCTCTTCGCATTACAGTTTTTAAAAAGTTAATACATTTTAATAGCATACTATATTACTTTTCATTTTTGACTATACTTTTGTAACACTGTAGGAAAAGGTTTCAGTGATGCGGCCCTCGGGCCAATGTACTAGTCCTCATGTAGCCCTCGTGGTGTTTTGAGTTTGAGATCCTTGATATGGACCCATCAATGGGCTAAATACTACTTTTAGTTCCACCTGTGTCAATGTAAAGTAAAACATTAAAATAATAATATTACTCTGAATTTACACTGGTGTTTCATGAGCATCTATGTACAAAGTGGGTCTCAGGTTAGGGCCATAATCTGATCTCAATTACTCTAATGTAAATCCAAATAATTCAATTTAAGTGGATGGAGTTATTTTGTACACTGATGGAGCTCAGATCAGAATTTGGACATTGCACATCAAGGAATGGGGTATATTCACTTGTAAGCAGCAACAACAGTCAGAAATGCCTTCTTTGGTCATTTTGGTTTATTTTATTAAGTGAGATTGGCATCCATGTGCTAAATTTTTATGGGAAGGCACAGAGTTTTGAGTGAAGTTTCCACTCACAACTTCCTCTCAGTTTGACATTCTGAAGCTCAGTGTTAAATGGTGGCATAAATTGCACAGCAGTCGTGTTGCTTGAAAATTTTGCATTGAAACAGTTTGAAGTAAAATTGGGTTTTTTACTAAAATGTTTTCACATAAAGCATCTGCTTTCCATGGAAACTGTCACACTTTTGGCAAAAGCTTCTCTCTCATTGGGCACCCGCCTTGCCTTGGTGGCCCAAGAATACTTAGAATTAGTCTCTGAACTTCCAGTAATAGCAGCAGCCTAAAAAGATACGGATAATCAGCAAAATATGGCAGATCAAAGATATCTACATATATATTAAAGGGCATTCCTACAATCCTCTTCTCGCAGTCTCCTAACGTTATTCATTCAGTTGAAAACACAAGTAGGAGGCCCTTCCATATTCACTCATGGAAAGATGAAGTTGTGGCAACCAGGAAATATTACCAACACCCCAATCAAATTTGGCACAAGCCACACGTGGGTGCTGAATCTCTCCAAGGCAGCAGACCCAAAGCAACATTTACAGCCTCAGCAACTAAAGCTGTAGTATTCTTTGCTGTGTAGCACCCATAAGTATGCATTAAAATAACACAAGTTCATCCACAGCAATCTTCATCTGATTATCTGTTGAGCAAGTTCCTTTACACGATGCTTTATTAGAGAACCTAGCAAAACTACTTACTGTACTTCTGAGAGGTTTCAGAGTAGCAGCCTTGTTAGTCTGTATCTGCAAAAAGAAAAGGAGTACTTGTGGCACCTTAGAGACTAACAAATTTATTTGAGCATAAGCTTTCGTGAGCTACTGCTCACTTCATCGGATGCATTCAGTGGAAAATACAGTGGGGAGATTTTATAAACACAGAGAACATGAAACAATGGGTGTTACCATACACACTGTAACAACAGTGATCAGGTAAGGTGAGCTATTACCGACCAGGGATATTCTATCTGCTACCCAAGATCCCATAAGCCTGGAAATCCTGGACACCCCATCATCTCAGGCATTGGCACCCTGACAGCAGGATTGTCTGGCTATGTAGACTCCCTCTTCAGGCCCTACGCTACCAGCACTCCCAGCTTTCTTCAAGACACCACTGACTTCCTGAGGAAACTACAATCCATTGGTGATCTTCCTGAAAACACCATCCTGGCCACTATGGATGTAGAAGCCCTCTACATCAACATTCCACACAAAGATGGACTACAAGCCGTCAGGAACAGTATCCCCAATAATGTCACAGAAAACCTGGTGGCTGAACTTTGTGACTTTGTCCTCACCCATAACTATTTCACAATTGGGGATTATGTATACCTTCAAATCAGCGGCACTGCTATGGATACCCGCATAGCCCCACAGTATGCCAACATTTTTATGGCTGACTTAGAACAACACTTCCTCAGCTCTCGTCCCCTAATGCCCCTACTCTACATGCGCTACATTGATGACATCTTCATCATCTGGACCCATGGAAAAGAAGCCCTTGAGGAATTCCACCATAATTTCAACAATTTCCATCCCACCATCAACCTCAGCCTGGACCAGTCCACACAAAAGATCCACTTCCTGGACACTATGGTGCTCATAAGCGATGGTCACGTAAACACCACTCTATACTGGAAACCTACTGACCGCTATGCTTACCTACATGCCTCCAGCTTTCATCCAGACCACACTACACGATCCATTGTCTACAGCCAAGCTCTACGATACAACCGCATTTGCTCCAACCCCTCAGTCAGAGACAAACACCTACAAAATCTCTATCAAGCATTCTTACAACTACAATACCCACCTGCTGAAGTGAAGAAACACGTTGACAGAGCCAGAAGAGTACCCAGAAGTTACCTACTACAGGACAGGCCCAACAAAGAAAATAATAGAACACCACTAACCATCACCTTCGGCCCCCAACTAAAACCTCTCCAGCGCATCATCCAGGATCTACAACCTCTCCTGAAGAATGACCCATCACTCTCACAGATCTTGGGAGACAGGCCAGTCCTTGCTTACAGACAGCCCCCCAACCTGAAGCAAATGCTCACCAGCAACCACACAGCACACAACAAAAACAAAGCCCGTTGCCAACTGTGTCCACATATCTTTTCAGGGGACATCATCATAGGGCCTAATCACATCCACCACACTATCCGAGGCTCATTCACGTGCACATCTACCAATGTGATATATGCCATCATGTGCCAGCAATGCCCCTCTGCCATGTACATTGGCCAAACTGGACAGTCTCTATGTAAAAGAATCAATGGACACAAATCAGACGTCAAGAATTATAACATTCAAAAACCAGTCAGAGAACACTTCAATCTCTTTGGTCACTCTATTACAGCCCTAAAAGTTGCAATTCTTCAAGAAAAAAACTTCAAAAACAGACTCCAATGAGAGACTGCTGAATTGGAATTAATTTGCAAACTGGATACAATTAACTTAGGCTTGAATAAAGACTGGGAGTAGATGTGTCATTACACAAAGTAAAACTATTTCCCCATGTTTATTTCCCAACCCCCCCACTGTTCCTCACACGTTCTTGTCAACTGCTGGAAATGGCCCACCTTGATTATCAGTACAAAAGGTTCCCCCCCCCAACCCCCACTCTCCTGCTTGTAATAACTCACCTTACCTGATCACTCTCGTTACAGTGTGTGTGGTAACACCCATTGTTTCATGTTCTCTATGGATATAAAATCTCCCCGCTGTATTTTCCACTGCATGCATCCAATGAAGTGAGCTGTAGCTCATGAAAGCTTATGCTCAAATAAATTTGTTAGTCTCTAAGGTGCCACAAGTACTCCTTTTCTTTCTACTTCTGAGCAGATGCCAGAAGGAAAAGTTCAATCAGCTCTTCCTGTTTAATTTTACATATGGACTTGTGCAATTTTATTTGAGTACTTTGTACATTTTGTTGATCCAAGATCAAACACCCTACCTGAAAAATATATATTTCAGAATGCTAACTAACAGCTTGAAGGCTTTCTTTAAACACACAATAAATCTGAACAAAATGTTGTTTCTATTGAGTCAAGTTGAGAATAACCATAAACTTTGAGAGAAGACTCGTAAGATTGCACAAGTGGATGGAACATGAACAAGCCTTTAATATTTCATTGTCTCTGTCTTCTTTCCCCCCACTTTTAATTGCTGCCAATAACTGGTTCTAAATCTTAAAAACACAGTTACAGTTGCCACTATTAACTACAATGATATAAATGTTTAAAGATTCAAAGACTCTTTCCTCCCAAGGTTTCTAAATAAACTTTAAGCATGAAGTATGATTTAATTTTATCATTTAATGCAAACACATGCAGTATGTAAATGTCTCATTACAAAGATGGCTGGGCATTCTGAGCCTCATTTTACAGATGGGGAAATTGAGATGCAGATAGATTAAAGGCCAGATTTTCAAATGAGCTCAGAAATAGAACCTAAGTCATCTGACTCCAGTGTCCAACTGTACTCACCTTCATTATGGAAATCAAGTAAATCTTTCATTTTATACTTACAATTATCTCATTATCCTTATTTTCTTTGAACATTTCAAAAACCAAATCAAGGAATGAAAGTAATAAGCACAGAATTCATATATACAATAATGTAATACATGCATTTCTATTCTTAGTGAATTAGTAGTATAATGTTTAGAAAGTGGCTTAGATAAATTTAGATTAACATTATCAGTAAAGAAAGGAAAGATGCAAAAATATGAACATGTTGCAAAGATTATACAGGTCTTCCTCTTAATTTTTTTCATTCCTCTATGTTATTGACCACCAAAAAAAACAAACCCATTCACATGGCAATAAAACAACAATTTTCTTGACTTCTGTAATAAATTAATTACTCTACATAACAGCAATCCAGACAATACAATAAGACTTACATTCAGTCAGTGTCCATTTAAAAAATGGACTGTCAATAGCTCAGGTCAGCAAAATGTAATTGTATTCCCAAATACTATCACCAGCCACAGATCAATTTAATTGATTTTTCCATCCAACATTTTTCTAATTGTATAAATGTTACCTTCTGATATTTGTCTAATTCGTGTCTATGGGTATGTCTACACTACGAAATTAGGTCGAATTTATAGAAGTCAGTTTTGTAGAAAGCATTTTTATACAGTCGATTGTGTGTGTCCCCACACAAGTGCTCTAAGTGCATGTAGTCGGCGGAGTGTGTCCACAGTACCGAGGCAACCGTCGACTTCCGGAGCATTGCACTGTGGGTGGCTATCCCACAGTTCCCGCAGTCTCCGCCGCCTACTTGAATTCTGGGTAGAAATCCCAGTGCCTGATGGGGCTAAAACATTGTCGCGGGTGGTTCTGGGTACATATTGTCAGGCCCCCGTTCCCTCCCTCCCTCCGTGAAAGCAAGGGCAGACAATCGTTTCGCGCCTTTTTTCTCTGAGTTACCTGTGCAGACGCCATACCATGGCAAGCATGGAGCCCGCTCAGCTAACCGTCACCGTATGTCTCCTGGGTGCTGGCAGACGCGGTACTGCATTGCTACACAGCAGCAGTTTATTGCCTTTTGGCAGCAGACAGTGCAGTATGACTGGTAGCCGTCGTCGACGTAGTCCTGGGTGCTCTTTTAATCGGGCACCTGAGCAAACATGGGAGTGACTCAGCCAGGTCATTTCCCTTGTTTCGTCTCATGGTGATTGAGTCCTACCGGCAGTGCACTGTCTTTTAATCTGCAGCTAGCAGAAGATGATGGCCAGTAGTCATACTGCACCGTCTTCTGCCGAGCACCCAGGAGATGACGATGGCTAGCGGTCGTACTGCACAGTCTGCTGCCAGCAAGATGTATAAAGATAGATGAAGTGGCTCAAAACCAGAAATAGACCAGATTTGTTTTGTATTCATTTTCTCCTCCCTCCCTCCCTCTGTGAAATCAACGGCCTGCTAAACCCAGTTTTGAGTTCTATCCTTGAGGTTTTGAGTTCTATCCTTGAGGGGGGCCATTCAGTTTCTCGCAAAGCCACCCCCTTGGTTGATTTTAATTCCGTGTAAGCCAACCCTATAAGCCATGTCGTCACTCGCCCCTCCCTCCGTCAGGGCAATGGCAGACAATCGTTCCGCGCCTTTTTTCTGTGCAGACGCCATACCACGGCAAGCATGGAGCCCGCTCAGATCACTTTGGCAATTAGGAGCACATTAAACACCACACGCATTATCCAACAGTATATGCAGCACCAGAACCTGGCAAAGCAATACCGGGCGAATAGGCGACGTCAGCGCGGTGACGAGAGTGATGAGGACATGGACACAGACTTCTCTCAAAGCATGGGCCCTGGCAATGTGGGCATCATGGTGCTAATGGAGCAGGCTCATGCGGTGGAACGCCGATTCTGGGCCAGGGAAACAAGCACAGACTGGTGGGACCACATAGTGTTGTGGGTCTGGGACGATTCCCAGTGGCTGCGAAATGTTCGCATGCGTAAGGGCACTTTCATGGAACTTTGTGACTTGCTTTCCCCCTGAGGTGCAAGAATAACAAGATGAGAGCAGCCCTCACAGTTGAGAAGCGAGTGGCAATAGCCCTGTGGAAGCTTGCAATGCGAGACAGTCAGTCGGGAATCAATTTGGAGTGGGCAAATATACTGTGGGGGCTGCTGTGATGCAAGTAGCCAACGCAATCAAAGATCTGCTGATATCAAGGGTAGTGACCCTGGGAAATGTGCAGGTCATAGTGGATGGCTTTGCTGCAATGGGATTCCTTAACTGTGGTGGGGCCATAGATGGAACCCATATCCCTATCTTGGCACCGGAGCACCAAGCCAGCGAGTACATAAACCGCAAGGGGTACTTTTCAATAGTGTTGCAAGCACTGGTGGATCACAAGGGACATTTCGCCAACATCAGCGTGGGGTGGCCGGGAAAGGTACATGACACTCGCATCTTCAGGTACTCTGGTCTGTTTCAAAAGCTGCAGGAAGGAACTTTATTCCCAGACCAGAAAATAACCGTTGGGGATGTTGAAATGCCTATAGTTATCCTTGGGGACCCAGCCTACCCCTTAATGCCATGGCTCATGAAGCCATACACAGGCAGCCTGGACAGTAGTCAGGAGCTGTTCAACTACAGGCTCAGCACGTGCAGAATGGTGGTAGAATGTGCATTTGGATGTTTAAAAGCGTGCTGGCGCAGTTTACTGACTCAGTTAGACCTCAGCGAAACCAATATTCCCACTGTTATTACTGCTTGCTGTGCGCTCCACAATATCTGTGAGAGTAAGGGGAAGACGTTTATGGCGGGGTGGGAGGTTGAGGCAAATTGCCTGGCTGCTGGTTATGCACAGCCAGACACCAGGGTGGTTAGAAGAGCACAGGAGGGCGCGGTGCGCATCAGAGAAGCTTTGAAAACCAGTTGTCAAAACTGACTGGCCAGGCTACGGTGTGAAAGTTCTGTTTGTTTCTCCTTGATGAAACCCCCCGCCCCTTGGTTCACTCTACTTCCCTGTAAGCTAACCACTCTCCCCTCCTCCCTTCGATCACCGCTTGCAGAAGCAATAAAGTCATTGTTGCTTCACATTCATGCATTCTTTATTAATTCATCACACAAATGGGGGATAACTACCAAGGTAGCCCAGGAGGGGTGGTGGAGGAGGGAAGGACAAGGACACACAGCACTTTAAAAGTTTAAAACTTTAAAACTTATTGAATGATAGCCTTCTGTTGCTTGGGCAATCCTCTGGGGTGGAGTGGCTGGGTGGCCGGAGGCCCCCCCCCACCGCATTCTTGGGCGTCTGGGTGAGGAGGCTATGGAACTTGGGGAGGAGGGCGGTTGGTTACACAGGGGCTGTAGAGGCGGTCTGTGCTCCTGCTGCCTTTCCTGCAGCTCAACCATACGCTAGAGCATATTAGTTTGATCCTCCAGCAGCCTCAGCATTGAATCCTGCCTCCTCTCATCATGCTGCCACCACCTTTCAGCTTCAGCCCTCTCTTCAGCCCGCCACCTCTCCTCCCGGTCATTTTGTGCTTTCCTGCACTCTGACATTGTCTGCCTCCATGCATTCGTCTGTGCTCTGTCAGTGTGGGAGGACAGCATGAGCTCAGAGAACATTTAATCGCGAGTGCGTTTTTTCCGCCTTCTAATCTTTGCTAGCCTCTGGGAAGGAGAAGATTCTGTGATCCTTGAAACACATGCAGCTGGTGGAGAAAAAAAAAGGGACAGTGGTATTTAAAAAGACACATTTTATAGAACAATGGGTACACTCTTTCACGGTAAACCTTGCTGTTAACATTACATGTGCTTTCGTTCCAAGGTCACATTTTGCCTCCCCCCAGTACGTGGCTAGCCCCTTCCCCCTCCCCGTGGCTAACAGTGGGGAACATTTCTGTTCAGCCACAGGCAAACAGCCCAGCAGGAACGGGCACCTCTGAATGTCCCCTTAAGAAAAGCACCCTACTTCAACCAAGTGACCATGAATGATATCACTCTCCTGAGGATAACACCGAGAGATAAAGAACGGATGTTGTTTGAACGCCAGCAAACATACACTGCAATGCTTTGTTCTACAATGATTCCCGAGTATGTGCTACTGGCCTGGAGCAGTAAAGTGTCCTACCATGGTGGATGGAATAAGGCTGCCCTCCCCAGAAACCTTTTGCAAAGGCTTTGGGAGTATATCCGTGAATGCCAGGGCAAATTAATCATTAAACATGCTTGCTTTTAAACCATGTATAGTATTTTAAAAGGTACACTCACCAGAGGTCCCTTCTCCGCCTGGCGGGTCTGGGAGGCAGCCTTGGGTGGGTTCGGGGGGTACTGGCTCCAGGTCCAGTGTGAGAAACAGTTCCTGGCTGTCGGGAAAACTGGTTTCTCTGCTTGCTTGCTGTGAGCTATCTTCCTCGTCCCCAAAACCTGCTTCCATGTTGCCTCCATCTCCATTGAAGGAGTCAAACAACACGGCTGGGGTAGTGGTGGATGAACCCCCTAAAATGGCATGCAGCTCATCATAGAAGCGACATGTTTTGGGCTTTGACCCGGAGTGGCCGTTCACCTCTCTGGTTTTCTGGTAGGCTTGCCTCAGCTCCTTAAGTTTTACGCGGCACTGTTTCGGGTCCCTGTTATGCCCTCTGTCCTTCATGCCCTGGGAGATTTTGACAAATGTTTTGGCATTTCGAAAACTGGAACGTAGTTCTGATAGCACGGATTCCTCTCCCCATACAGCAATCAGATCCAATACCTCCTGTTCGGTCCATGCTGGAGCTCTTTTGCAATTCTGGGACTCCATCCTGGTCACCTCTGCTGATCAGCTCTGCATGGTCACCTCCGCTGATCAGCTCTGCATGGTCACCTGCAGCTTGCCATGCTGGCCAAACAGGAAATTGAAATTCAAAAGTTCGCAGGCCTGTTCCTGTCTACCTGGCCAGTGCATCTGAGTTGAGAGTGCTGTCCAGAGCGGTCACAATGGAGCACTCTGGGATAGCTCCCGGAGGTCAATACCGTCTAATTGCGTCCACAGTACCCCAAATTCGACCCAGCAAGGCCGATTTCAGCACTAATCCCCTTGTCGGGGGTGGAGTAAGGAAATTGATTTTAAGAGCCCTTTAAGTCGAAAAAAAGGGCTTCGTCGTGTGGACGGGTGCAGGGTTAAATCGATTTAACGCTGCTAAATTCGACCTCAACTCCTAGTGTAGACCAGGGCTATTTCTTAAAAGAAAATGAGCGTAAGTTTGGAAATGGTAAATGCCTTTTATATCAATAATATTTATGCCATGGGTATCTGAATGCTTTCAAACAAACATTCTGATCCTGCATTTCTGATAATGAACAAATTACTTTAGTTATGTGGAGCAGCAATGCAGTGCTGCCCTACACACAATTTAGCAGGTTTTGGGTAAGAAGCAAGAATATAGAACACAATTTTTGTCCCTGGTGTGGCAGTACACATAGGGATAGTGTGGCCTACAGCCTCGAAGAGTATGTCTACCCAGCACAGAAAAACCCATGCCAGGCCCATGCCAGCTGACTCTGGGACTGTTTCCAAACTTCCAGGCTTAGGCTCTAGGACCCTGTGAGGTGGGAGGGTCCCAGAGCTCGGGCTCCAGCCTGAGCCCTGCGAGCCCAAGTCAGCTGGCATGGGCCAGCCCCATGTTTTTCTTTGCTATGTACACATACCCTAATTTACCCCACCTTAGACAGCAAGGGAAAGGAGAAGACTTAGAAACCAGACTTCTAAGAAGCAGACGTGAGTGTGATGGATCTGCTAAGCATGGGATTACAAATCCCATCAACCCTGTCCCTGGAATATCCCCTTCCTCCTGGCCAGATGGGGAAAGGGTCCTAAACCAGAAAATGGTCAGACTCTTTTGGGAAAGAGCAGCAGTATGGCAAGCTAGGAGCTACAGAGAAGCCAAAATCCCCAGGATTCCCCGTAATTCAGGGCTACACGTGGAACAGGCTATGATGGCCAGACATCAAAGCTGCATCCAGCTCCATGTGGGACTTATGGAGGAGCAGTAGTGACTGCGCGGATGGCCATCACAGAGGGGCCCCAGTGAGAGATACTAACTGAACTTCGCCTGGAAACCTGCAAGCTCCTATTTGCTCGAATATGGGCCAGACTGGCACTAGGCCTGAAGAACCTAATTCTTAATTGGACTGGCCCAGAAACCTAAATATTTACTGCTATGGCTCACCTTGAACTGTAATTGATTATGGCTCTTTAAATGAGGAATTTGCAACCTGTCCTCTTCCTGTTGACCCTAGTAAAATACCTTTTCATTTAGCCATTTATCTGAATGGTTATTGGGACCCACCACAGCTAGTGCCTATAAGGCCTAACTTATGAAACAACTACAGTGCTTGCCTCAGTCCCAGTACAACTGGCACACTACTGGCACCTTAGGGGTATGGCATACTCCAGCACTGAGGAGCCCCAATAAAAAACTGTTACTCGCCTTCTATAACTATTGCTCTTCGAAATGGATTGCACTTGTTCATTCTACTCTAGGTGTATGCGCGCCCTGCACAAAGTCACCGAAAATGTTTCCCTCAATGGTGCCCGTCAATGATCAGCACTTGTTAATTTAAAAAAAACAAAAACAAACAAAAAAACCCAAACAACTAACTAAAGCAGTGATCAGAGCCCAACAGCTTAACATTATAACTCCAAGCAGAGAAGGATGGCCTTCAACATTTTATGCATCTCTTAATAAGTTTTTTGCCCTCTGGTTAAATACGTAAAGGTGAACCGTGAAGACCTGCATCTGAAGAGTGGGATACAGATCACTCTCCGCAACACACAGTAAAGGTTTTATAGTTTCATAGCTTCAGACCACCATAGGGCTCCACTTCCTAATTTTAGTACAGGTTATTAAAAAAATAATCTGTCAAGTTTGGAGAAGAGTTTATATTGACCGTTAATCATCCAGGGCAGAAGAATATTCTGTGTTAAGAGGTTTTGTAATATTTTCTGTATGGTGGCTTTTCATGCTGGGAAAGCTTTCCTCAAACCAAATCTAGCTCTTAGAGGGCATATGTCCCTACGTGTTGCTGATTTATAGATCTCAAAAAGGCTTAGCACTTTTACCTGTGACACAGCCCTCAGTACCAATGATTAAAACCAGGAGTAAAATTACAGTGAGAATTGATCACACCTGGAGACATTGAAAAGGCCTGGACTTCTTGTGCCATCTCTTTGTAACTCCATGATATAGTTTTATACATTTGTTTATAATGGGCTGTCCATCTGCGCTTCACCTTACCTGATACCTAATAGCTCACCTTACCTGATCACGCTCGTTACAGTGTGTATGGTAACACCCATTGTTTCATGTTCTCTGTGTATATAAATCTCCCCACTGTATTTTCCACTGAATGCATCCAATGAAGTGAGCTGTAGCTCACGAAAGCTTATGCTCAAATAAATTTTAGTCTCTAAGGTGCCACAAGTCCTCCTTTTCTTTCTTTGACAGGGTTACTGGCCCAGTGGATAGAGGGAAAAGTTATAGATTTTATATCAATTTTAGTAAGGTTTTTGACCCACTCTCATATTACATTCTCATGAGCAAACTATGGAAGTGTGGTCCAGATGACATTGCTATAAGGGAGGTGCACAACTGATTGAAAGACTGTACTCAGAGTCAGAGTAGTTACCAATGGGTTGCTGTAAACTGGGAGGACGTATCCATAACGCAGCTCCAGGATTTATTTCGGGGCCTGTGTAGCATGTACTGTAACTTGCTTGAAATAAGTTTTCTTTAAAGGCCGTAACTTATATAACTTATAAAACCTACTTGTAAAATTTAAGTTCAGGGTGGGGAGTTGCATGGATTTAAACCTTTTTGAACCTCAGAACCGGTTTGGTTCAGTTTGAGTTTTGAATTAAGTTTTGGAAAAGGGTCTTACTTTACCTCATCCAAGTCAACCATCCTTATTTCAGTGTGTAGGAACTCTGTTCTGATTCAAGCCGTGAAGCAGACTTTTTAAATGACATTAAGTGTAGAGGCAGCATTTTATAAATGCATTTGAACACTAGCTAAACAGCTGTCTTATTAAGAAGAAGATTAAATGGCCTTCATTAATTTGTTCCCAGGTTGAGTAAGTCTAATGTGAAAAATAATTATACATAAACTAAATTAGAAAGTTTAAGTTAAAGTAAATCAGGCAAGTCATTTAAATGTCAATTAAAATTTAATAAACCTAAAACAGATGAAGCCTGCAATATACATGCCTTTCAGAACTGGAGAAACGCATGCTATTCTTTGAAAAGTTAAATAATAACCTTTTAGACAGCACTCTTCAGCTGTAGAAAATACTTCACAAGATGAAGTTAATATCGCCACCACCATTTTGCAGAAGGGGAAACTAAGGCAGAATCAAAATGCCTTGTCTGAAGCCAGCCAACAGATCTAGAACCCAAGTTTCTTGAATCCACGTCCTGTGTCCTCACCACACTGACTTCTAGTCTACCTGGTTAGACAAGTCTAGTTCAATTGCATCTTATCACTTTGTTAAAAATGGAGATTTTCAAACTGGGTAACTACAGTTGGGCATCTTAAGTCCACATTTAGACATCTAAATGAGCAGCCTGATTTGCAGATTGGAGTCACTAGCACTGCTCGGTGCTGAGCACTTCTAAAAAAATCAAACAAACACTTAGTAATAATATGTTAGCACCTACGTGCCCCAATGATAGAACAGGGCCACATTATGCTAGGCTCTGTATAAACACAGAATAAAAAGAGGTCCTTGCTCCAAAGACTTATTTAGGTGCCCATCTGTAAATATCCAGTTTATACCACACTCTAAGTAGAAAGGAAGAATATATACTGTCTAATGCAGAAAGATGGTCCAGTGGTTAGGGCACTAGCCTAGGACTAGCTGAGTTCAATTCCTCTACTTTCTAAACTCTAAAACCTTCTAGAACAGAGGATAATTGTTGCAATCACCTCCTCTGCAGTAATTTATTCAATACCAGTTTATTTTCACAGACACTTTATGCAGGAGTAAATCACACATGTTCAGATGGCTAAAAACTTGCCAAAAATATGGTGATACTGTATTGCATTTCCTTTATCTTTTTCTCTTCTAGAATACTTTGCTAATGTGTATATATACTGGCATAAGCATATTCTCAGTTTTGTGTACATTAGCTTCCATCACAATTACAGCTACTTATATTCCAACACTGTATTCTTTCCTAGGTTTTCACATCATTAGAATTGTCTACACTATTTTTGCCTAGAAGCAGGTTGCACTGTAAAATATAATTCTGATTTTGTGTATGTATTTTAATATACAGTGTTATTACATTTTTTTCTTTGTCAAAAGAAAGCAAGAATAGGGATCTGAAACCTACCTTACTGACAGGTGAGCTGTAGCTCACGAAAGCTTATGTTCTAATAAATTGGTTAGTCTCTAAGGTGCCACAAGTACTCCTTTTCTTTTTACAAAACCTACCTTAAAGCAGAAGTTTTGAATACATATGTTTTTATTCTGTTGATGAAAGCCAAAGACAGTCATTGAGGACAGGATGAGTAATAATGGGTTTCAATTGCAACAAGAGAGATTTAGGTTAGACATAAGGAAAAACTTATTAACTATAAGGGTAGTTAGGTACTGAAACAAATTATCTACAGAGGTTGTGGAATCTCCATCATTGGAGGTTTTTAAAAACAAGTTAGACAAACACCTGTCAGGAACGGTCTAGATAATATTTAGTCCTGCCTCAGTACAATGGGCTAGACTTGATGACCTATAAAAGTCTCTTCCAATTCTACATTTCTATGATTCTATAATTATTTACCATTTAAAACTAGAGTATTGTTTGAACTTTTCATTATCACTTGCTTATTTCACAAAGATTCATTTAATATATTTTTGGACAAGAGCAAGTCTAGTACCTTTGTATCAGAAGATGTTGGGGGTTTATTCCTTCACATTTTCCCTGCTCCCACCTCCTCTGCCCCTCCCTCCCCCCCGAAAAAAATGGCAAAAAGGAAGATAGGAAAGAGGAAAGGGATGGGGGGAAATGAAAACTTACAAATTTTCATTTTAAGTTTCAGAAATGTTTAGGGTTTTTTGTGGAAGAAAAAAGTTTCACATTTTCCAAAATTGCCTACCATTCCTCTCACTGACGCAGTTCCATCAATGGCTCCAACAAAGGGAATGCCAGGATAGACCAGCTACTGTGGGAGGGGAGGAGAGACCTCCCTGCAACAAGACAGATTACAGAGAGCATCTAGTCCACAAGTTGCGTGTGTGAACGAGACAGGAGTCTGTTATGCTTTGCTGTGTCTAAGTCAGTTTGTTTGTTCACATACATAAAAAACCTAAGAACGATATCTGTTCCAACTGATCTAAGGCAACGTCTGATGTTTCCAAGTATGAATCTGCTGGAGAACTCCTAAAAGACAAATCCCATGGCTTCTTCTAGTGTCCTCAATAGAGAGCTTTGTCCTCTGAAGCATAGTCCAAGACAGATAGGAGAAACCAATGACAAATGCTGAGCTTTTAAAGTGCTGCTTCACTTTCAATTTTTAATAGAGTTTAGCTTTAGTCCCGATGAGCAGAAATTCTGAAATAAAAACACTTAGAAATGAGTGATTAATTGGCAATAAAACTTATCTGACAAACCTGACCTCTGTCAGCTCACAGGATTATCAAAGAAATACATCCCCATTTTCAAGACTATTAAGTATTCAGCGTTTTTCCACAAGTTTTTAAAATAACTCTATAGGTTGACCACGAACAGTTATCCAAGAGTATTAGGTATTCAGTATTAACCACCAAAGCTGCTGTTAACTGTGATTGGTCAGATAAGTCACATGGCATTGGTTATTTTCACTGTTTGGCTGTGTGTAAGTAATTCCTGGAAACGTTTATATATGCAAAACTAAACTTCAGGTTCTGCAGATACATTTCAAAATTTTCTCCAAAAAAGAAACAATACAGTGGATCAAAGGGCATTCCCATTCCTGTATCAGCCTGTTGGCTGATTTTGTATCCTCGACTCCCAGAATCACTGTATATCACTGAGAGGACAATGAGTCTCACCAACTATTTAAATTAAAATAGGCAGAACCGGAACAAAAAAAAAAATAAAGGGAAAAGCTGGGAAAAAACATGGAGCTCCACAGCCTTGCATTCAATCTGCTGGTTAGTCATTCGCTCCTTCTCAGCAGGAATTTGGTAGCGGGAGACAGGCTCGCACCACACTTATACTTGAAATATATGGGCATTCACATTTGTCTCTGAGTGCTTCAAAGACTAGCCCCGTTTGTTGAGGCAGCATAGGTCAGTGGTGAGCCTGGAAGGAATCAGAAGACTTAAGTTCTGTTCTGCTACTGACTTACTGTGGCATTGGGGATGTCATTTAAATGCTCTAAGCCAAATATTTAATAGGGCCTTTACTCAACCTCCATTTTGTTGGTGGATACAAATTATAGGTATCTAAATATTAACTACTTGGTCTGAGGGTGCAATCAGGGAGCTAGATATTGAAATCATTTGTGCAGAATTGGAAGAGTTTTTATCCTTCTGTACTTATCCTCATTTTAAATATGGGGAAGCTCAGTACTCATCTCTGTAAAATGTTATTTACAAAATCAGACATCACATCAGTATTTGAAGACAAGTTCTGTGTGTGCTCCTCTCCTTTTGTTAAGTGCCTCTCCGGAGAAGACTATGGTCACTTGGTTTGGTCATTGTTATCCAGAAATATTTAGTGAATTTTGTGAATTTTCCAACATGAAGTTTTCCTAGCTGTTCCCATGAAGCCATTCACAATTCTTAGACAAAGAGCAATATGGTTAGTGTTATTAGCTGGCTTTTGTGTGAGTAAGCTTTCATCCATCCTCATTGCTATGGTGTAATCTCACTCCATTCTGATCAATTTTCACTTTCCTGTCACATGTTACCCTTCATCTGAAATCCTTCGCTTTTTCGTTCAGTGTGTTTTCTTTCGGAGACACTCCTATGGCATCAATGAGCGCCAGACGGTCTCTTCCTAGCCTGAATCAGAGTGCTTTCCTTCTGTAGATCAAACATTTTGATTACAGAATTTCAACTCTATTACTCTCTCAATGCTGGGATCCAGTTGCCAGAACAGAGAGCCTATTTTCCTTTAATCTTACTTCCCATAACAAGTGCTACTAAAGAACTTTCTGAAACATTAGCGCTTAGCCTTAATGGGTTCATATAAGTGCAACTCTGTCTTAACATCAGTGTTTTAACTATTCCATAACATCTGATGAAATTCAGTGTTGACAATTGTAAGGTAATGCAGGGAATAATTTGAACTACGCATGCACAGTGCTGAGTTCCAAGCTAACTGTGACCAGTCAGGACAAAGACCTGTGTATCATTGTGGACAGCTCAGTGAAAACCTGTACTCAGTGTGTAACAGTTGTGAACAAAAATCTAAGTGTAATGATGTGTAAAGAATGAGAGAACACAAATCTGAAAATGTTAGACTATCATTAAATAAAGCAATGGTGTACCCTCCCCTGGAATACCCTATTCCTTTCTGAGCAGCCAATCTGAAAAATGACAGAGCAGAAATAGAAAGGGATGACAGACTACAATGTAAAAGATTAGAGGAGCAGAAGGAAAAATTGAAAAAGATTAATTTATGGAGGAGACTAATTTACAAGCCCAGAATGTGATCAAGCTAATTGCAGCTATATTGTGTGCATTCAGCCACCATTAATTAATAAAATAGAACACCACATAGTTAAGGGTTAATTTGGACAAGCAGGGTTTTTTGGAGCAGCAAGTTTGCAGTTTCTGCTAATCAGAATGGGAGGGGGGAAAGAGTCAACAAATTATGAGACAAAAAATAAGTGGATGGAGACCTTGAATTTGGGTGCCTTTGATATAGAAGCTTATTATGGCTAAGATTGTTAGGAATGTTTTATTGATAAGTAGTTTACTAATGTTAGGAGAAGTGATGACCCAGTAAGGGTCACTATGAGCTCTGTGTTTTGTAAAAGCTAGTTATAAAAAGACTAGATAATAGATTGGGCTCTACGAAATTCACGGCCATGAAATCTGGTCTCTGCCATGAAATCTGGTCTTTTGTGTGCTTTTACCTTATACTATACAGATTTCACAGGGAGGCCAGCATTTCTCAAACTGGGGTTCCCAACCTAAAAGGGGGCCGTGATGAGGTTGCAAGGTTATTGTAGGAGGATCACGTAATTGCCACCCTTACTTCTGCACTGCTTTGAGAGCTGGGTGGCTGGAAAGCAGCAGCTGCTGGCCGAGCACCAAGCTCTGAAGGCAACAGTGAAGAAGTGCTTTCCTTTTGTAGATCAAACATTTTGATTAAAGAATTTCAACTCTATTACTCTCCCAATGCTGGGATCCAGTTGCCAGAACAGAGAGCCCATTTTCCTTTAATCTTACTTCCCATAACAAGTGCTACTAAAAGAACTTTCTGAAACATTAGAGCTTAGCCTTACCATCCCAGGCCATCCTTGCTTCTGCCCTGCTGCTGGTGGGCTCCCAGCCAGCAGCCGCCGGCCTCCCAATGCCCAGTTCTGAAGGCATCGCCACCGCCAGCAGCAGTGCAGATGTAAGGGTGGCAATACGACAGCCCCCCTGCAATAACCTTGCAACCCTCCCACAGCCTTTTGGCTCAGTTACAACACTCAAATTTCATATTTAAATATCTGAAAGCGTGAAATTTATGATTTTTAAAATCCTATGACAGTGAAATTGACCAAAATGGAGTGTGAATTTGGTAGGGCCCTAATAGAGTGTACTTAGGAGCAGTTCTCTGAAGCTCTCCTGAGAGAATGTTTCCCTCCCAACACCCTACTCCCTGGTGAAGAAGCAACCAGCCATTCTTGACCTACTGCTAGATACCATCTCAGATTTTAGGTAATTATTTGGGATGTCCTAAACCTATTGCTTATGTCTGTGTGTGCTTAAATCTAATCAATAGTAGTTTTAGATAAGAGCATGCTTATTTGAATCAATCTTTCATCAGCCAGGAGCATTGTGTTCCCATTGATTTATTCCTGACACCGCCTGGAGTGAAACAATTAGGTTACCACTGCTTTGGGTTTAAGACCCAGAGTAACAATGTCTGTTTTCCGGACTGCAACAATTCTATTTTTAGTCTCTGGTTTTACTCTGCTGATTGGTGCTACATAAGGTGTGAATTCTAAAGCCCCCTACGCACATAAGTAGTCCTGACTTATGCAATTAGTGTTATTAACTCTACTCACGTGAATAAGGTTTGTAGCATCAGGTCCCAAGTTACTAAAAATTAATGAAATAATTGCATTTCCCTTATTTACTGTGAAGTTTAGCCTTCAAAGTTTGACAGTGGAAGAAATTTTCCCCACTTTCTAAGAACAATAAAATGACCAAATTTGATTCCTGCAGACTTAATCAGGCAGTGTATTTTCAATCCTGTGAATTCCAAATAATATTTACTTTTTGACACCCAATCATTTTTTAAGTAATAAGAACCCAGGAAACATTTATGAAGTGGCCTGCTGTTAGAAAAAATAACTAAAATATTTTGTCTGTAATAAATTTAGTGCTGGGAGAATTCATATTTAATGTCATCATCCCGAGGTCTCCGACTACCGTTTATTTTCTAAAAACTTATTTTCATAACTCGTAGCAGGTGCAGTTTTAGACAGATTTATCATCTCCTGGGATAGTACTATTCATTTTACCAGTGTAGATGAATCCTAGAAGTATTTTAAAATAACGTTAATCCATTTTAATTGAAGTGTTTTTAAACATCCCTTAGCATCTAGTGTAAACAAACATTTAACAACTAGTGCTGGTCATCTCTAGTCTTACTGTCAGTAGTTTGGCTTTTAAATGGGTCAGTTAGACACTAGTTCAAGGTAGAGAAGAGAAATAGAGGACATCCTAATATGCCCTTGCTGGGAGTGAAGCCTTGGGCCCTCTGATAAGACTCTGGGGCTCCCTTTCAAAGAGCTTCTGCAAAGGGAAATAGGAGAGTTGGGCCTCCACCCTCAAAGAGAATGATGCATGGAGTTACTCTAAGCATCTTTAGGGATGATTGAGAGTTTTCCTACAGTAACAGAGAGCTCAGTCTTTCTCCTGATGAAGTCAGCAGCACGTATTTTATTGGACTTCATTGGGACCAGGATTGGGCCCCAAAGCTTCAGTTAAATCTAACTAAAGTTTAGAATGATCATCTGTCCAACATACAGCCCAAATCTCAAACTCCCCCATATTTCTTCATTTTTATATTAACCTGAATTGATTTTGTTTAATAATATAGCACAGAGAAATTATTAAACCAAAATGCCAGCATTTGAGATACTCCAAATCAACGCTTCCTATGCATGGGATTCCTGTATTGATTCTGCATTAGCAATTAACCAGACATCTTCCAAAGCCATAGTGGCAATATCTAGGAAGTTTATGCACAGACAAGAAATAATCAAAACTCAGCTGTTCATTTTAAGCTCTGTTAGAAGCACAAGAGGAGAAAAATATCATTACAAAGGGAAAAAAAGACAAATCAAAAGGGGGAAAAAGTCATTTCCACAGATATGGGTTTTGTTTTTTTAATAAACAAAGCATAAAACTGACATTCAAAGCCACAAAAATAACTGCCAATATCCTAATTAACTTTGCATTCTACTCCAAAATCTGGCATGTTGTCATTCCTTTTAATTATCTAGGATAGCTAGTGACTTTCAGGAGGCCCAGTGCCAGCCTAGTGAAGGTCCTATACCTGGAGAGAGAATGAAGGTCTGTAGGCTCTTAGTTCTAGAGGCAGAGAGCTTTAAAAGGTAGATGGATTCCTAATGTCCTTACACTTTGGCACTTGGGACAGAAGGATCTCACACTTAGGCAGAGTGTGATGACACCAATCTACTCTGGAGATTTCCTGCCACAAAAGTCTTCCAAGCAGGCTACCCGTTACTGAGACCTGGGCTAGCTGAGCACTGGGGTAATGCAGTCTAGGACACTCTTCAGAGCTGGGCTAGGGGGCTCCCTTGGAAGTAGTGAATAGTAGTAACAGGCCAGGTCTTTGGAAACCATTGTTACAGAAATCTTGGGTATTGCTGAACTTGCAAGTGTTTATAAAAAGGTTCCAAGAATTGGAAAATCCTGACTTGCTGCTTCCTAGGAGATCATAGAAGAGGAGAGAGAGGGGATTAAGGAGCTTTCTGAGAGAGGCAATGGAGACTAGCCAATATACTCACTAACGGAGGCAGTGAACTTGGCTCAGTGCTGCTGTACAGCAGGAGTCTTGGTGGGGTGAGGGAACAGAATTACAAGCAAACTATTTCCATGAACCAAAAAGTGAGAGCAAAATATCCAGCAATTTTGAGCTTCATGGCAGCTGATGGACTGAGAAAAACATTAATATTCATTTTTAAGCTCTCAAATTTGTTTGGATCCAGGGTGTTTGGCTTGGGCCCATCAATACCTCGAATAGTCCTTTACTTCTGCATAGAATAGTCCAACACTTCTGCAATAGGGTCTGATCCTACATGCGTCAGGCCTACTATCTGGAGGCCATCACAAATGAAAAGGAAGAACTCAGACTCTTCCCAACTGTTCCCTAAATAGAAGGGTAACCACCCTGCCATTCATCTTTTAAACCCTTTTATGTATCAAATATTAAATATTAAATCAATAGAGTTTTCTCAAAAGCCAACACATTTATTCAGGTAAGATAAAAACAAAAAACATACTCCCAAATAAGTTACTTCCCGTATAATTGCAAGATACATCCTTGTATGGTGACAGATATCTGAGGTTTGTGGTATACATGTTACTTGTTGTGTGCTCAAACAGGTCCATGTCATTTACTCTGTTGCTCAGATTACTTTACTTTTAAGGATACTGTTATAGGTTGGGTTAAACCTCATTGAAGCTAGTGGGTATAATTGCTGTCCTTCATGTACGATAATTGTTTCTTGCAGCTAAGCTCCCTTATAGAATCTACCACCTAAAAGGCATGTGTGAATCTGTCCAGGAATTACAATTATGTGGGCAGAGATCTTTGCTGGATATTGTGGGGAAGGGTATAGAGGTGGAGAAGGACATAGGAAGAGACCCAGAAGGAAGCTGCAGACACAGCCAGGACAAGCATGGTGTGGTGGCCCTGGGAGATATCTACAGAGGTTTTGTGCCAGGTGCAGGTTGAAAGAGGGTTGGAGTTGTGAGCAAGGAAGCTGTCTCCTGTTGTGTGGTTCCTCCTGTGTCCTACTTTCCCTGAACTTTGTACATTCCTTGTAAATAACCAAATTTTAAAATCAAGAGTACCTGACTCCATCGTCAATTTCTCCTAACTGGAACAACCTGGAAGAGTGAATTTCTGGCTAACCACTCAGGTCAACACTATTGTCATCCACCAAAACAGGATCCAGGATATCAATGCTCTAGGCAGAGCTCACTTGCATAAAACTAAATGCACACTTATACACAGTGTGCACAAGTGGTCCCAACAGTGTGTACTGTACAAAATTTGACTTAAGGACAGCATGAGCAGAACACAGTTTTGTGATAACAGTTTTATTCCTCCCTCATGTGAGACTCATGATTAATTTTTTTCACTTCTGAAAAGACTTTTGAATTATCAACTTATCCTAAAATTACTTTGCATGAGTAACCTTATGCTAGAAAAGTAGCATGTGTGCATCTCCAGGAAGCTATGAAATCGATTTTCCCCAATAAAACAGGAACTGCATTTCATTACAGTCACAGAGGAGTTATTATTATAATCCCACATAAAATATTTACAATAATTTCCATCTTAAACTACTTCTATAAATTTTGGTAGGAAAAGAACATTAGCCACTTTCACAAAAAAAGTAACTCAGTCCCATCTGCCCATATGCCCAGAAGAGCATAAATAGAAATGCACAGTATTCTCCTGTCAACCATATAGCGAAGGGTAGCATAAAATCCCTCCTTTACCTGTAAGGGGTTAAGAAGCTCAAATAACCTGGTTGGCACCTGACCAAAAGGACCAATATGGGAAGAAGATCCTTTCAAATTTAGGGGGGTGGGGCAGGGGAAGTTTTGTTTGTGCTCTCTTTGTTGTGCTTTCTCGGGACAGAGAGAGGGACCAAGCAGGAAAAAAACCTCTCCTAAAACCCTACCTGAAATAAGCATCTAAGATTATAAAAATTGTAAGTAAAGCAAGGAAATGCGTTAGATTATCTTTTGTTTTAGCTTGTGAATTTTCCTTATCCTAAGAGGGAGGTTTATGCCTGTTTTTTGTAACTTTGAACTTTTGCATAGAGGGGAATCCTCTGTGTTTTAAATCTTATTACTCTGTAAAATTACCTTCTGTCCTGATTTTACAGAGGTGCTTCTTTTACTTTTTTCTTTATAATAAAGTTCTGCTTTTAAGAACCTAATTGGTTTTCAGTGTCCTAAAAACCCAAAGGTCTGTCTGTGCTCACCTTGTTTACCTATTTGGTTGGTATATTATTCTCAAGCCTCCCCAGGAAAGGGGGTGAAGAGGCTTGGGGGGATATTTTGGGGAAACAGGAACAAAGTGGTCCTTTTCCCGAATCTTTGTCTAACTCACTTGGTGGTGGCAGCAATACCATCCAAAGATAAGGAAGAATTTGTGCCTTGGGGAAGTTTTTAACCTAAGCTGGGAGAAATAAGCTTAGGGGGTCTTTCATGTGGGTCCCCACATCTGTACCCCAGAGTTCAGAGTGAGGAGAGAACCCTGATATCTCCTGATTCAGAATAAAAAGGTTTAAAACAATTTGTGCACTAGGCAGGGACATGCTTAAAAAGGAACAAATTAATTTCTATGCCCTTGTGCAAATTCAGTGCATTTCAACATGAGGCACAAGAGCCTGCTTCTGTTGAAATCAATGGCAAAGCTCCCATTGACTTTGATGGAACAAGGATTAGACCTTCTTTTATAATCAAATCCTGAGAGGTACTGAGCAGCTGCAACTTCTACTCAGGTAAGTGGGTCTTGTTTCAAGTGCTCAGCACCTTTCACAGGCCATTTTGGCCTTGATTCAATGAAAACACTTAATCACAGGCTTACGTGCTTCATTGAATATGAATGACTTATACATGTATTTCTCCCTTGCTCTCTCAATGTTCTAAAGCCACCCCTATAACAAAGCATCAAGATTACAATCTAAGACTTGAAATAGAAATAGGTAAATAAAAAGGAAACCATAGAATAGATGGAGGATTTAAAAGGAAAAGTAAACTAATTTAATATGGTTTCAACATTTAAGTGCACAGCCTTAGGACTGTTGTTCTTGGCTACCTTCCCACCTCCAAGTCTTCAACTAGTGAGTGTAAGCTCATGAGGGTGGAGACTGATTCCTATGCTATTTGTATTACTCCCATGCTACAAATGGGGGAAAACTGAGGCACAGACACACTATACGAGTTGACCAAGGTCACACAGGAAGCCTTTGACAGAGCAAGGAATTGAATATGGGTCTTGAGAGTCCCACGCTGGCACCCTAGCCACTGAACTATCCTTCCTCCCCAGAAGCTTAGGATAACAGCTAGCTGGAAAGTGATTTTTCCACCACAGATACAAGCTCATGCACCTTCCCCCCTCCCCCAAACTTCTCCACTTAACTTCCTTCTCATTGCAGGTCCTTTGCTTCCATCCTCTGAGGTACAAACATAGGGAGAGATATTTTTAATTACCCCACATGCCCAAGATGTTTTAGCACTCCACCCTAGTGCCCTGAGACACACAACACTGCTGGCCTGCCCCTGCATTCTGAGGCTGGACTGGAACTCCTCCCAGAGCTTTGACACTTACCCTGGAAATGCAGCACCCTGAGCAGCCTATGCCTAAAGTTAGCTCTTTGTCTTTTTATGCCATGAAGTTACAGCTGCCTACAGGCTACTCTGCATTTACGAGAAAATTCTTTGGAAATGTGTTTATTTTCTAGGGCTCACAAGGCCTCTTAGAAAGACAGCTTGAGAAAAATCTTTAGCCTTGCAACTCCAGGCCAACCTAGCAAACAGGTAAAACAATCCACTACTGAGGTAGGGCGTGTATGGGGAGGGGGGCATAAAGAACACTTAGCACAGAGCAGTAGGAAGGTAAAGAACTAAGATCTTTGCCAGGGGGAGAATAAATACAACAGGAAGCCAAACCCACTGTCATCTGTTCTTGTGCGCTAGTGTTCAGCACCAAGTTTCACTGAAGATAATTCAGTTGTGCAGGTACCCAGAGGGGTCTGCTGCAGTGCTCTTCTTTTCCAGAGGAGACATCCCCAAGGAAAAGGCTTTCTGTTGCCTGACCTATTGATTATATATTTATTACATTAGTGATTTAGTTTCCCAGTCAGCACTCTGAAATTTGGTAGGTTCTTGTCCCAGGATTAAGCTTAGCGTTATCATCATCACTGTTCCGTTGGGAGCTCCCATGTGCACAGTCACAGCAGTCTCACCTCAGAAATCACACTATATTTATAATAGTTTTATTAACACAGTGAACAAATTCACAAACACTCTAACCCAGCAAGGCAAGTAGAAATAATACAGAATAAGCCGAGCATCCGTATATTTACACTATCCCTTGCAAAACAACCTGAAACATTAGTTATCTCCCACGGGCTACAGCTCCCAACGCACACAGGCTGGGATATAAGTTTTATGAGTTAAGTTTATGCCACTATGTCTAGCATAGTCACTAGGGGTTTCAGCCCCTTCTCCTTATTTGTAGCACCCTTCTCCCATAGGTTATTAATCCTTTTACCTCAAGCTTATTAGTATGCGTGTCAATTAGTTATCATGGCATTCTTGTGGTCAGACATCAGCTGATGTCCCTAACTAAAATATCTCAAGACACTATAAACTAGCATCTTGTAATTATTTACCTATCAATAGAGAACTAGATAAGTGCATGGAGGATTGGTCCATCAGTGGCTATTAGTCAGGATGAACAGGGATGGTGTCCCTAGCCTCTGTTTGCCAGAAGCTGGAAAGGGGGACAGGGGGATGGATCACTTGACAATTACCTGTTCTGTTCATTCCCTCTGGGGCACCTGACATTGGCCACTGTCAGAATACAGGATACTGGGCTAGATGGACCTTTGGTCTGACCAAGTATGGCCGGTCTTACATATTTCAGAAGTTTTATACTATCACTTAGCATCACCGTATCTGAGAGCACCAGGATGTTTGGGAAATCAGTTCACTCATCATTGTTAATTTTCCCATAACTGGAAGCACACAGCTCTAAATCAAGGCCTTAAATGGAAGAGAGTTCTGAAGCTTCTTTTCTTATTACTGTTTGTTTTGTTAACCATAGTGATGACAGGTCAGTGGTGGGACCAACAAGCCCAGTGTCTGAAGCTCATATTAAAGCGCTGCTCTTATCAAATTTAGATGAAGTGAATTTTTATAGCATCATTCTAAATTAAGCCCATAAGAGGCTTTAAGCAGCCTATGAAGGACAGCCCAGATTTCTTCTATAAGCCCTAATGATATTTCCTTTGGGGGCAAATCCTGTCAGTCCTTGCATGGAAAGCAAGCATGTGCTGTTTATCTTCTCCCTACGGACTTCTAGACAGGATCTACAGAACCTGTCACAGCCCCATTCAAAAAATTATTTAATGAAAGACTCAACTTTAAAAATACCTTGTAAGACAGGGAAGAGGATACATAAAAACCAATAAATAGCAACTTCCTAGATCTTATATTAAAATGTACTGTAGGGAGAAAGTACACTTCAGAGGAGAGGGAGTAAGAGACCTAAATTCTATTCTCAGCTCTGCCATTGACCTTTCCTTGTGACTTGGGAAAAAGCTAAATATCATCATGAGGTATAAAACAGATTTGACAGACAAGTTCTACTTACTGTGTGTGAAGAATTAGAGGATTTGAAGAGCATTACAAAGAGAAGCCATGCATTGTTTGAAGTACCATAAAACAACAGCTTTAAGCTTCCTCACTAGACACTGCTTTCAGATAACCATTGAAATCATCACACGTACTATATTTATTAACTACCTTGCAGCTACATTTAAAGCCCCCAGTGCATTTTATTCTTGGAAGAATGAATCTGTATTATTGGCTGCCTGGGAAAACCAGTAAGTTGTACATTATGTAAGAATGTTGCTAATTATCCAGCTGTCCAGATGCTACAGCTTATGCAAATGTGAACACTACAGCATACTACAAGAAGTTGCCCCAAACCGCTTACTTCACAGAGCCAAAAATCTGTCTGTGGAGAGGCTCAGACCATAAATCATTGAGCAATAGGGGCCAAAGGGAGTTCCCTACTTTAAAGAGGAGGCTTTCCCCACAAAGTCACCCCTTCCCCAATTCCTTTTAGCTATCTGAGAAGTGAGGAGAAACTCTCTCTGGCAGGTAACTGCTTTCTACTTCAACAGCCCCTAAAACTAGTCAGGCTCTCTCTCTCTGCCCCTCGTGAGCTGAAAGACACCAGTAGGGAAACCGACTTTTCTACTTAAATCTTGAGAAGCAAATTAGAAGTAATTTATCCCCACCCCCAAAAAATCAACCCTATATTAAACTTAATCTTTTAATATGATGTGGCCAATCCGGAGTAGCTCACTGTATTCCTATCTGGTACCCCTGTCTTTCGATTTTAAGGTCTTTGAGGCAGCAACTACTACTTCTCTGTTTAAGAAGCAGATAGCACTTTGTCGGCAGTATGAGTTAGGCTGGCCTATACATAACTTACTAGAGCTTGTGTATTCTGGTAAATGGGGGATATTTTCTACAGGATAGAGTCCTTTGATTTTTCAGTCCCATAACATTATAGAAATAACTTCCGATTCCTGGGGATTTAAGGAGAGAACTTTTGGGCACTTTAAGACATAGTTCTACCCTGGAAGTAACTGTGTAAAAATGGTTCAGTGGAGCATACATTATTGTGTCTTGGTGATTTCCAAGTCAGACTTGATAAGTTCTCAAGTCAAAAGATGCTTTTTCTCTACATACTTGACTTGGGATCCAAAAGAAAAACTGGGTTCCGATTAATGCATCAATCATAAAAAAAGAGTCTGTACGTCAAATACCGCTGTCACTTACACCTGGGCAACCCTGTTGCCCTCACATTCAGATTTCATTTAGGCCTACGTAATCCTATTGCCCCCAGTGCAGAACATAACTGCCTTTTGAAAAGCAGTCATCATTTGAAAGTAATGGGAGGCACAGGTGACCCTGCAACTGGAACAATTCTATTGATAAGCCAGAATAAATGCAATTCACTTTGCCAGAATCAACAGTAAAACCTGTGTTTCATCATGAAAATAAGCAGAATAGACTCTGAATACACAGACAGATCCGCTAAGAATGTGCTTTTTTTTTTTTTTTTTTTAAACAGACACTTTTCACATTAGCACACACACTTCAGGAATGAAATTTAAATGTCTAGTCAAATTTAGTACTTTCTAAGGATTGTCATGCAGTGCTGTTTTAATGTAAATTACATAACAAAGCTACTAAATATGGATCATTAAAAGGTATATAGAGTATAATGAGTAACTCCAAAAGAGTATTCTGACTGCTCATAAAGCAAACTGAATTGTATAACATGGTGATATTTGATCCAAATAAATACAACACTTTAAAAAGTGGTAAAAGATTTGTGGAATTCAAACAACAAACAAACAAACGAAAAACAAACAAACCCTACATTGTACATGCAAGTGTATGTGCTGGCAATTTTGAGGATTCATGTTTGAAGACCCACTCAAAATGTAAGTCTTAATCATTACCTTATGTGTTTAAATAGAACCTAAAATGATATATTTTGTTCCAAACTTAGGCAAGTTTGGCAGGGAAAGTTCTCTTCCAGAATTAGTGAAATGTATAGAAGAATCACCACTGCAGGTGATTTTTCTACTCAAGCTCCATCTACAAACAGATCGGTCTTATTTTTAGTTGTTAAGAGGGAGGATGTCCTCTGTCAGTTCTATCCAGGATTTGCTTACTTTAGATCATTCTAATAGAACCTAATACACTAGGGCCAGCAGATGTTCAACTCTGGGTGCAGCTCCTAAATCCAGAGTCAGGCACCTAAATAAAAGTGGCCTGATTTTCAGACATGCTGAGCAACCCTAGCTCCCTTTGGTTTCAGCATGGATAGGTGCAGGGAGCTCAGTGCAGGATCAGGGTCTTGATATTTCTGTTTCTTTCTCTTGTGATCTTTACTTACTCTTATGATGCTGTGCTGTCTGTCCCCTTTTCTTTTATCCAGTCGCACTCAGGCCCGGATTTCCCATTAGGCACATGCCTAGGGGCACCAGCATTCTAGGGGAGCCTAAAAACTCAAATTATGCCACTCCCAGGTCCCAACAAGGGACTGGTCCGGCTGAGGGGGAGACAGCCCCACGCAGCCCTGCTGGAGCGCTCCTCGCTCAGCCCGCTGGTAAGAGTCACCTCCCAGTGAGACCAGTCAGTGTGGCCAGAGGGCAGGACTTGGGACAGTGGGACTCGGGGGGTGGGGGGTTGTGGGGAGGTGCTGGGCAGTTGTAGTGGGGCTCTGAAGGAGGCAGTGGCGGGGGGGGTCTTTAGGCAGAGGGATGCTGGGGCGTCTAAAAGTGAAAAGTGACAGGGTACCCCTGCTGCCTGCTCTGAGCCCCTGTGCCCAGGGTTGGATTACCCAATAGGCAGAGTAAGCATTAGGTGCTTAGAAAACCAGCAAAGCAGGGGGCACCAAAAGTAATAATAATAATAACAATAATGAGATTTTTTTTGGAAAAAATTTGATATTTGATATTTCAAGAAAAGCATCGAAGTAGTCATGGTGGGAAAAATCAGAACTTTGTTAGACTTCCTTACACTCCACTCCACGCTCTTCCCCCATTTTTCTGTTCTCTTTTTGTTACTTATCCCCACCTAAACCAGGGGGGCATCCTACTAATGTAGATCGAAATAATGCCAGGAAATCACATTTGGATCATTGCAGAATGGAAATTTATTGGGATGGTTGGAGCTTGTGGCTCAGTTTGACCCATTTTTAGCAGGCCATATCTCAAAATATCGGAATACTAGCAAAGGTAACCCATCATTCCTATCCAAGACAATATGTGATGAACTCATTGGTCTAATGAGTGACGAAGTTCATTCAGCTATTGTGGATGAAATAAGTACTGCTGGGTACTTCAGTTTATCTGTCGACTCTACACCTGATCTTTCACATATTGATCAACTGAGTATTGTACTAGAATCATAGAATATCAGAGTTGGAAGGGACCTCTGGAGGTCATCTAGTCCAACCCCCTGCCCAGAGCAGGACTAATCCCCAACTAAATCATCCCAGCCAGGGCTTTGTCAAGCCTGACCTTAAAAACTTCTAAGGAAGAGGATTCCATCACCTCCCTAGGTAACACATTCCAGTGTTTCACCACCCTCCTAGTGAAAAAGTTTTTCCTAATATCCAACCTAAATCGCCCCCACTGCAACTTGAGACCATTACTCCTTGTCCTGTCATCTGCTATCACTGAGAATAGTCTAGATCCATCCTCTTTGGATCCACCTTTCAGGTAGTTAAAAGCAGCTATCAAATCCCCCCTCATTCTTCTCTTCCGTAGACTAAATCCCAGTTCCCTCAGCCTCTCCTCATAAGTCATGTGTTCCAGACCCCTAATCATTTTTGTTGCCCTTCGCTGGACTCTCTCCAATTTTTCCACATCCTTCTTGTAGTGTGGGGCCCAAAACTGGACACAGTACTCCAGATGAGGCCTCACCAATGTCGAATAGAGGGGAACGATCATGTCCCTCGATCTGCTGGCAATGCCCCTATTATACACCCCAAAATGCCATTGGCCTTCTTGGCAACAAGGGCACGCTGGTGACTCATATCCAGCTTCTCGTCCACTGTCACCCCTAGGTCCTTCTCTGCAGAACTGCTGCCGAGCCATTCGGTCCCTAGTCTGTAGCAGTGCATTGGATTCTTCCGTCCTAAGTGCAGGACTCTGCACTTGTCCTTGTTGAACCTTGTCAGATTTCTTTTGGCCCAATCCTCCAATTTGTCTAGGTCCCTCTGTATCCTATTCCTACCCTCCAGCGTATCTACCACTCCTCCCAGTTTAGTGTCATCCGCAAACTTGCTGAGGGTGCAATCCACACCATCCTCCAGATCATTAATGAAGATATTGAACAAAACCGGCCCCAGGACCGATCCTTGGGGCACTCCGCTAGATACCGGCTGCCAACTAGACATGGAGCCATTGATCACTACCCACTGAGCCTGACAATCTAGCCAACTTTCTACCCACCTTGTAGTGCATCCATCCAGCCCATACTTCTTTAACTTGCTGACAAGATATGTGTCTCCCACAGACGGAAAACCAGTTGAACGATTTATAACATTCCTCAATTTGAAAAGCCACACTGGTGAAGAAATGGCAAATCAAGTCCTGCATTATCTGTGCCAAGTTTGCAGAATAGATTTCTCAAAGTGCAGAGGTCAATCTTATGACAACGCTGCCAACATCTCAGGGCGTTATCAAAGAATGCAGAAGAAGCTTTTAGAACAGAAATGCCATATACATACCATGTGCTGCACACACTCTCAATCTTGTTGGCTGCAGTGCTGTTGATTGTTGTCCGGTGGCAGTAAGTTTTTTCTCAACAGTCCAGTTACTTTATACATTTTTCTCTGCCTCAACACACCCATGGGCAGTTCTTAAAACATATCTGGGCAATGATCGTGTGTTGAAATCTCTTTCTAATACTCGCTGGAAGGCCCATGCAGTGGCAACAAGTGCAATTCTGGAGTCCTACTCAAAGATTGTGGATGCATTAGAAAGTATAGCTGAAGACCAATCACAAAAGGGAGAAACTATATGAGAGGCAGAAAACACTGCAAACAAGATGCAAGAACTAGAGTTTGTATTCATGTTGTATTCATGTGGAATGAAATTTTACAACAACATTTTTACCACACAAGTCAAGCTCTCCAAGAAAAAGAATTGGATTTGAAAACATGTGCAGACCTCTGTCAATTATTAGCAGACTACTTACACACTTTGAGGAATGATTTCGAAAGATTTGAAGATATCTTGCCTGATTCTAACTACAAAGCCCAGTCCCCCATGCGAATCAGGAAAAAACAAGCAAAGGATAGCAGTGCAATAGAAACAGCATTGAATCCTAGAGACAAATTTCACGTATTCACCTACTATGCTATAATTGATACACTTGAAGCTCATATGAAGAGGAGAGGTGAAGTGTACAAAGAAGTATCGAGTAGATTTTCCTTTCTAAACGATATGGACTTATCTGACGAACAATATTCACAAGGTTCCCAAAAGCTAGTTGATTCATACCCTGTTGACTTGAACATGAATCTCTGTGGAGAAGTCCGACAGTTCCACTGTTATATGCACGCAAAGTTTAATGAAACAGGAAAAATGAAATTCAGTCACATTGATCTTCATGACACAATATTGAAAGACGGAATACAATGTGTATTTCCAAATGTAGAGATCGCGCTACACATTTTTCTAACATTGATGATTACTAACTGCTCTGCAGAATGCTCTTTTTCTCAGCTGAAAAGAATAAAAAACCCTCAGAGAACAACAATGTGTCAGGACAGACTTGATTCACTTTCCCTATTGTGTATGGAAGCAGACATGCTTCGTCGAGTCAGCTTCGATGAACTTATCCAGAATTTTGCAATCAGAAAATCTAGAAAGAAGCTATTTTAATTTCAGCATACATGTAAGTTTTGTATCATTTCGAAAAATAAAATTTTATTTTACGGTATAGTATCATTTTTATTTTGAATTACATATGGGGGGCACCATAATCTTTTCAGTGCTTCAGTGCAGAAGGTCTTAATCCAGCCCTGCCTGTGCCTATGGGTGCACAAGATGTAAATCCAGTCCTGGACCCACTACTTTTTGCTTGCTCTGTACTGCTCATCAGCACATTCATCCCACTCTCCCAGTCTAGATTTCATTCACATGGGGCTCAGAGCCTATCAAAGATTTACAAGCTATCATGAAAAATGATCCCTCACTCTCACAGATCTTGGGAGACAGACCAGTCCTCGCTTACAGACAAGCCCCCCAACCTGAAGCAAATACTTTCCAGCAACCACACACCATACAACAAAAACACTAACCCAGGACCCTATCCTTGCAACAAACTCTGAGGCCAATTCTGTCCACATATTTATTCAAGTGACACCATCATAGGACCTAATCACATTAGCCACGCCATCAGAGGCCAGTTCACCTGCACATCTACCAATGTGATATATGCCATCATGTGCCAGCAATGCCCCTCTGCCATGTACATTAGCCAAACCAGACAGTCTCTATGCAAAAGAATAAATGGACACAAATCTGACATCAGGAATCATAACATTCAAAAACCGGTAGGAGAACACTTCAACCTCTCTGGTCACTCAATAACAGACTTAAAAGTGGCAATTTTGCAACAGAAAAGCTTCAAAAACAGACTCCAACGAGAAACTGCTGAGCTTGAATTAATATGCAAACTAGGTACCATTAACTTGGGTTTGAATAGAGACTGGGAGTGGCTGGGTCATTTCACATATTGAATCTATTTCCTTACGTTAACTATCCTCACACCTTCTTGTCAACTGTCTAAATGGGACATCTTGATTATCACTACAAAAGTTTTTTTTTCTCCTGCTGATAATAGCTCATCTTAACTAATTAGCCTCTTACAGTTGGTATGGCTACTTCCACCTTTTCATGTTCTCTGTACGTGTATATATATATAGATCTTCTTACTATATGTTCCATAGTACAAAGGGAAGGTGGTGTTTCTCTGCTAGGTTAGGTTTTATTTTGAAATATTTTTTTACAAAGTTAGTATCGTATTTCATAGATGTATGGAAGGTCATTTGAGATAGAAAACAAGACAGTGGGTGCTCCAAGCATGGAGAAAGGCATTAAAGGGGGCCCGAGGACAAGAGAGAACAAGGGATACAAAGTGGATGGTAAAGAAGGGAGACTCAAGGGGTAACGTCAGTGTCAATGCCAGCTTGCAGCCATTCAGTAAAAGACAGACATAAAATGAAAAAAAGCCTGCAGATTCAAGGCTTTAACAGTTCAGCCCCAACCTATATCTTAGCTCTCACCTTTTGTGTTTCCCCATTTGCTCTGCCAATGATGCCAGCCTTCTTCATGTCTTCACCCAGGGTGGCCCCCCATTGGAATGCCCTTCCAGCCTCAGCCCTCTTTGTGGGAAGAATGCTATAAAACTACCTCCAACCTGTCTTTGCAACAGATGGATGGAAACTTTAATTAAATGAGTTCAAAATGAGGTTCAGAGGTGCAGGGAGGGGATGGGAGAAAACCGGGCCCAACTTGTTCACATAGAAAGTTTTTAGTATTCCCAATCCCACTGGGCCCCTTATTTCAGGGCTGTAGAATACATTTACTGTAGTAGCCTCTGTGAGCATATATTCAAAGCAGTAGTGGTTACATTAGTGCCTTCACATCCTAACTATTAGTGCACCTGCACAATTTTGAATAGCAAGTTGGGCATAATAAGAGACCCCACAATGCAGAGACAGTCATTTGCAATGCCCAGAGAAACCCTTCTGCATGCAAGAGACTGCTAAAAAAGTTATCAGCTGCACCCTGAAGCACTTGTCTTAAAGAAGCAAAAAGCACATCTGATGTCAGTCCCTCAGTACTTATTCGGGAAAAATAGCAGCTCTGCATAATTTCAGGAACCACTGCAGAATGTGACCCTTGATGATTAAGCAACTGGAGTTTATAGCTAATGCTTTGATAATAGAGTTATTTCTCTCTTCAGTACTTCTAAGGATAACAAATTTGGGTTACTGATGATTATACCCTTAATATAATTGCACAGAAAAGGATGTGGTAAGTTGCTTTGAAAAAAAAACATCTTTATTGCCTTAGTGAATTTGATGGGCATATTTTTGTGTCAAAGAAAAGCATAAAAAGGAAAATGAAGTCAAAGCAAGAGTAATGCAGATTATGGAAATGAGGAGATACATTTTTCTAACTTACATATGGTTTTGATTGAAATAGCTCCCTTTTCAAATGCAAACAATTGGCAAGATGAAGAATAGCCCTTAGGAGGAATGTGCAATAATATTACTTCATAGTAATGGAAATTGTTTTCCTTTAAGGAAGAGAGAGTTCAAGAATGTGACACAGCCACCATAAACAAACTAAACCATAACTTTCTCCACACTCCCAGTTAAACCCTGCTCCACCATCTGCGACTGGAATTATTCCATTTACCCATCACCCAGTTTCAGAATCTGGTTCTCATGCCGTCTCTTCCTCAGCCACACCTTGTAACTTTGGCAAATATATTAGTGTGAGCACATTACATGCAAGAATTTCCAAACATTGCCCTTGAATGTGTAACCCACACACCTTCTGGGTGTGGTGTTCTATCCTATATAGTGGCACCGAGACCACTTAGAGAGCAATTAATGAGTCTGTTCTACAGCCTTAGCTAACAGGCAGTTGGTTTTGAGCCTCTACAGCATGAGCTAATGCACTAAGCTCCAGAGGTCCCTGGTTCAATCCTGCCTACGGACAACTGGGGTCTGTCGGCGTTACATATGCATGTACACAGCTTCCCAGGCATTTCAATAGGAACAGCATGTATGCATCCAAGGAGAGCATTTTGTCCCAATGTATTTAATATAGTTATTACTAAGTACCATGCTATTTCCAATTTTTATAATTTCTTCCAAAGCAGAATATATATGATAATGCCATCATTTAGACTTCTTTCTTTCAACCTGAAGTGTAATTATCACTAAGGCTTAAGACTTGCTTTGCTTTAGTAACCATGGCAAAGGGGCTGAATTCTTCATTGTAATGCATGGGGTTTGGTGCAGGTACAACACAAAAGCAAATGTGTTTAATTGTTACTGCTAGGTGGCTTAATGAGCATAAACGTGCAAACAGTATCGGATGTACTAATACTGTGTTCATTTAGTATTTATGTACATGCCATTTGACTGAAACGTCTCAGTGTCAGCCTGTGTAGAACCAGCAATGATTTACATTTGTGTGTAAAGAAAGCCTGTTTATTCCAATCACCCTATCCTCTTATTTCTACCCTTTTGTAGGGCTTCCTCTGAACACTAAAGAAGGGATTTCAATGGAAATGAGTTTTGAACACAGCATCAAGGCAGGAGTACAGTATGAACAGACTATACACACAATATTAAGTCTAAGAGTTCAGTTTAACAGCCTGATGCTGAAAACCCTCAAGCTTCATACTTCTCATCAATTTACCTTCACATCCTGTGAGGTTCGCTTTAGTTCTGCACAGGAGGTGACAAATCCTCATCACACCTTCCAGGAGCATGACCGTGTTCTCCTCAACTTCCAGAAGCTCAATCCCGCTCACAGTGAGTTTAATGGAAATGGATGCAGACCCCAGGATTGCAGACAACTACCATGCTTACAGCAGCAGGAGGAAGCCTGCCAGTAAGCTATCGCCCCTCAAGTCTGTCTCCTGGGAAGTAGATGGTCTGGGGGTCAAGGGAAGGGTCCCCCACATTCTGTAGCAGCGAGACCAGAGAAAGACTTCTCCGGTCCCACTGCTGCTCAACCATCCCTTTAACTCACTCTGGGACTGAGGTGCTCCAGAATGCACTGCTGAATTAGGAATCTTACCAGAACAACTAAGCTAGTACATCCAGACACTCCTTGAGGTATGCGAGAAGGTTGGTCAAACCTGAGCAAGTTTCAGGTTCATAATGAAGATGAAAGTAATGATTTTCCCTTAGTGTAAGCACACTTGTGTAAACCTTTCATAGAAAAAACCTGAAACGAGGTCTGACATTACATCATAAAGCTTAACAATAGCTTATTGAAGGACCATTTCCAGCAGCATGAAATCATTCAGTGAAACGACATCTGAATTCCTACTTCTTCGAGTGAAGACTATATCAAAGTAAAGACCAGCAAGTATTAGGGAGAATGAAAATCTGGTTTCTGAGTTTAGATTATAACTAATATTTGGGATGATTTAACCATCCTTGAAATGAGGACAGCTCAAAACTATCTCATTTTTGTGTCTGGATGAAATGTATTGTAAACCTATAGAGGTACAGAATGGAATTCCACAGATCAGTATAAAGAAAAGGAGTATTTGTGGCACCTTAGAGACTAACCAATTTATTTGAGCATGAGCTTTCGTGAGCTACAGCTCACTTCATCGGATGCATACTGTGGAAACTGCAGAAGACATTATATACACACAGAGACCATGAAACAATACCTCCTCCCACCCCACTCTCCTGCTGGTAATAGCTTATCTAAAGTGATCATCAAGTTGGGCCATTTCCAGCACAAATCCAGGTTTTCTCACCCTCCGCCCCCCCACACACAAACTCACTCTCCTGCTGGTAATAGCCCATCCAAAGTGACCACTCTCTTCACAATGTGTATGATAATCAAGGTGGGCCATTTCCTGCACAAATCCAGGTTCTCTCACCCCCTCACCTCCCTCCAAAAACCACACACATAAACTCACTCTCCTGCTGGTAATAGCCTATCCAAAGTGACCACTCTCCTTACAACGTGCATGAAAATCAAGGTGGGCCATTTCCAGCACAAATACAGGTTCTCACCTCCCCCTTTTCAAAAAAAAAACACACACACACACACACAAACTCACTCTCCTGCTGGTAATAGCTTATCCAAAGTGACCACTCTCCCTAGAATGTGCATGATAATCAAGGTGGGCCATTTCCAGCACAAATCCAGGTTTTCTCACCCCCCCCCACCCCCATACACACACAAACTCACTCTCCTGCTGGTAATAGCTCATCCAAAGTGACCACTCTCCCTACAATCAGATCAGTATGTCACCAGAGATCAAAGAAGGCTCATGTGAATATGATGTGGATAACAATGCATCAAGTCAATATAATAAAGGACACTATTGTTCATATTTCTCCAAATTAATAAGGAGCCCAGCCCAAGGAGCCTAACAGACCCAAGAGAACGTTCAAGCCTTACCAAGGAAGAGCCAAACAGAACACACACACAATCTACTGAGATGAGACTCTGTTCACAATGATTCACATGGGCAGGGTGCATGTCATTGGTGGAGTTTGGAAGAGTACCACTACCAATCTGACCCCTGATTAAAACAAAAGTCTGAGTGTTTTCATGCATGTTTTTCCCTACTAGGCTACCTCAAGTACTCCTAAATTAGAATTAAATATTTGGATAAGATGTTAGAAATATTGCAGCTAATAGTATCAAATTGATAGGTTGTCCAGATTTACAGAAATTCAGATTTGTGCCAAAAGCTATTTACTAAGCGTTATGCGTTTAGCTAGAATCCATTTTTCATTGGTAGTCAATCAACTGACACTGGGATCCCTGTACTACTTAATATAAGCATGAAAGAGAAATTCAGATGCCATTTAATGGGCTTGCCAGCATCTTAACTGGGTTGTTTGCGTTTCTACAGGTTTGGCTGAGCAGAACACATCACTCATTGAGAGGTACAAAAAGAGTGTCAATTCTTTAGACTTTCCTGCAGCTATTTCCACATGACACAAAGGTTAAAATGCTAACATGGCCTTAATTTTCCATAGTACAGCACTGCCAGCTGGATTGCCACCTGTCAGTACATTTATGGTTTGTCATTGTTAAGAGTAAGCAGCAAAAGTTGCCTAATTGTATAAACCTGGTAAGATATTTAGGTCAGTAAAAATGGTACTGGTATCGTAGCTTGAATCTAGTAGTTGAATCTAGGTATTATTTTCCTTATCCTGGCATTTCCCTTTATGTTACCAGCAGTGAATTTAATAAAAAGACATTTTTTTAAATATCAGCTACTCATACCACAAAACCTACTCACTGTGAAAAACTGACCAGGGAAAATATAATTATTATGTATGACCAAAAAGAAAAATTGACCAGCTCACAGGATTTCTAAGCAATGTCTATTTCCCCCATACACTACTGGCTAAATGTTCCCCCCTCTTGTCCCAATACACTTGCACAAAGAAGGGTAAGGGGGCCCGAGGAGTTTTGTTTTTTTAAGCAACCTAGAGAGGCCATGCGCTAGGCAAGCAGAATGGTGACCTGACACTTCGTTGAATGTTAGGTGCGAGTCGGGTGAATGCACCCAGCAATTCGTTAGTCAAAGGGGATGTGGTTAAATGGATTGGAAGAGAGGTCATTCCTCTCACCTCATCTCCCCCAGGCTGCCACTGCTGATGCCTGGAAGTAAATGTGGGAAGCAAATGCTGCTCCTATTTGGACGGGCCGTAAGCAGTGCGGAATGAGCTGCCCCAGGCTTCTGCACTATGGATCAGGAAATTTTCACTTGGCTCTTATAGATCTGCTCCTGCTATCCCAGTTCATGTCTGGCAAAAAGTCATCCAAACATGCCCTATGGCTAGTTTTAAAACTCCTTAATCTGCATACATGAGTTTTATGGGTTGAGGACAGGGAACATGGCTTCAGATTGGCATTTAAAAATGCCATAAAACAGACTATGAACACCAGTACATTTTTTCCTAAAGCACCTCAGAGCCCTGTTAAAATAAGCACCATTTCAATATTAAGTATCGCTACCACAAAAGCAGCTCTAAAACTTTATAAGATATGTTGCCAATGGGAAAATCTCAGATAGAGTGTATCTTATCTTCATTTCCTTTGGCTCTGTGCATTAGACTGGGAGAGACCATTTAATTTTAACATTTGTGTTTTCAATGTGTTTTAGTCAGTGTAGTGACTTTCCTTCCCTATGACTAAGGCTAAGATTTTATCATGGATATTTTTAGTAAAAGTCACAGACAGGTCACAGGCAATAAAGAAAAATTCACGGAAGCCCTTGACCTGTCCCTGACTTTTACTAAAATTATCCATGATAAAATGGGAAGGGGCTGGGCAGATGCCCCCCCTTTCAGCTGAGCCGTGGAAATCCCTCTGCGACCAGTGGGGTCGGTGGCCAGGGAGCTGCAAGGATCCCCCATGCCACCAGTGGCAGCTGAGGAGCTGCGGGATCCCCCCCCCCGACCCGCGGGAGCTGGGAGCTTGGGGGCAGCGCTGCCTTAGGTGGCAGGGTACCTCACAGCTCCCTGCCACTGCGGGAGGCTGCAGGATCCCCCAGCCGCCAGGGCTGAAGTCACAGAGGTCTTTGGAAGTCACGGATTTCATGACTAAATCATAGCCTTACCTATGACCCATTTCACTTGAAAAATAGTTTTCAAGGAGTGGAATTTGGTATTTTCCTACCACACACCTATATCAATCGATCCTACCTTCCTTGTGCACCTCATTGACGGCACTGGGAATGAGTCATGTAAGGAATGCAGATTCCTGCCCACAAATGAATCGAGAGAGATTTCGCCATCAATGTTTTCAGCTAATACATTTCACTTACTGCTATTTATCCCAGACGTGCAAGAAGAAACACAAGATGTGAGAGATATAGTTTAATGGGACCACAACTTTGTTAACTTAACTCGTCTGGGAATTATCCAGCAATAACTCACCCAGTGCAGTCATTGTTCCTTCCTCACTCGTTTCCATCTATTTGGGGAGGGGAGCCATCAGCATCCCACCTCTCCACACCTGGCCCCAGTCTGTTGCTGGGACCCCACTGCCCTCACCTCATAGGAGGGTTAAGAAAGCAGAGAAAACACCATTGTCTTCTCCATATTATGAGCCCCTGCCCCATTCCCCAGCTTCTTTAGGGAGAGCCTTCCACTAAACCCTCTTCCAATTTAGCAGAGAATCAGGCACACTTTGCAATGAATACCTGCGCTGGACCCTTGCCACGTGCTAAGCTGCAGCAACTTGAACCTAACCTCCTATCGCACATCCCAGGAGCTACTGTGAGAAGGCAGAAAATGACCCTGACCAGGCCAATCTGACAAGGAGGGAAAATTCCCTCCATCCCAAAAGAGGTAACTAGTGCAGACCAAAAATGCAGTCCCAAGCTAACCCAATGGTGATTCAGAAGTGAGATAGGGCTCTGCCTGGCAGGACAGAGCATATATGCTCTCCTCTGGCCAGCATGAGCTCCTCCAGCCATTCTCCTCCCCACCCAAAGGTGTGAGAGGAGCTCTTAAAGGCGCCACTACCCCCTTCCTCCTGCTTGACCAGACAAAGTCAGCCACCTCCCTCCTTTGAGGTTGCAATAGTTGCATTCTAAATCCAGTTAAAGCTGAATTTAGGACCAGTGCAAATTCCTGTTCCATTCAGTATCATCGTAATAAAGTCTTGTTGTTATGGGAACGAGACTGCACTAAACAGATTACCCCAACTTCAACCAAACTCTGTCATTTAATTTACACTCTGGAGCTTTTATTCCCCCTGTTCTAGGCAATCCTTTTTTTATATATAAAAATGTTAACACACTTCCAAGCATGCATTCAGCTATTACACCATCATAAATTGCCAACTGAAAACTTGGCTAAAAGTTGCTAGCTTTTAGCATTTCTAGGACTTTAAACTGAAGTTGCCTTTTAAGAACAATATTTTGGACTTCTAAATTGCCTTCCACCGAAGGATCTCAACCTGGTTGACAATCATCAGCTTATCAGCCCACAACATCCCTGTGAAATATTAAACTATAAATTCCTTTGGGCTGGAACTTTATCTTGTGTCTGTAAAACACTGCTAGTGGCAGTTATATAAACATTGTATCATTAAGTTATGGTTACGAGGAAATTGAGGCACGGAGCCTCTTGCAAAAAAGCCACATGGTAAGAGCCAAGAAAGTCCTGTTTTTCCCTTAAATTCTTTGTTTTCCTGTTGAGAGATGGTATAGGAATGTTCCTATGTTTCATTTAACAGGATAGACTCTTATTACCAGTGGTCCATGCAAGTTCTTACATTGGATTATCTGTTTATATCCAATGAAAGCCAACACACACCACCCCAAAACACCCTTAAGTAGCATAGTCTTTACCATGAAAAGGGAGAAGTGCCAGAGACTTCAGAAAGTTCACCAGGGCCTTTGGTATTGCTGTTGATTCTGCATGGAAGACACTTGGCTACTACATTAATAGGCAGTCATACAAACCCCTAAGATACATTACAGAATTTCTTTCCTCCTGTTCCCGGTTATGTTAATACATCTCTAATTGTTTCATAAGTGTGTGAACATTGCAACAGCTACAATCTGTTGGGAATAATCACCAGAATTATTTATATTAAAGTGTTGAATGTACAAATACATACAAGATTGTAACAGCTGTTAACTCCACTTAGCAAACCAAGAGCATGCCATCTAGTCTATCATTATACTGTTATTTGATGTGCTAAGCATATCTTCCCTTTGGCTTTCAATGAGCTAAATCCATTAATATTGATGTGTAAATATCAGAGTATTACTGTGTTGTGGTTTTGGCTGTTCTTTTTTAGGGTCTCTTTATCTTACAATACCTAGTTCTTATACCGTGCTTTTCCTCAATGGAACTCAAAGTGCTTTACAAAGGAGATCAGGATCATTAGCCTCATTTGATGGCTGGGGAAACTGAGGCATGGAGGCAAGTAAGTGACTCAACACTCAGCAGGCCACTGGCAGGCCAGGAAGAGAACCTAGTCTTCTGAGCCTCAGTCCAGTGCTCTAGTCAGTAACTGTTTTATCATCATCAGTTTTTACTGTTTAGGATTTAGAGGATTCAAGAGGCACCTAATAAATGGATTAAACTCAAACAAATAGGTGACTGCTTCTCAAGTATATCAGCATGGCTAAACCGCTGGCTTTTTGAGAATGATTGAAAGATGGTTGAGCTTGCTTCTGAGCTGCAGCCAAAAAGAGATAAGGGGAGATAAGGGGATGATTCTCATGAGAGAAACCCATTGCTTGCAAGATCCCAGTTTCTGTGTAGCAGAGAAAAATGAAAGCCTCAAACCTTCTTAAAGAAGCTATATCCATATAAACAGGGTGACTGGTCACCCTGTCCAGAGAGAACGTCTCCTCGTACTCCTTCTCACCCTCCACAGAGGCACTTAAAGTACAAAAAAAAAAATTACATTGTTCAGAACCTCTAAAGGAAAGACTGGATTTATAACTAACTATTACCATTTACCCAGAGGTATCCTCTCATAAGGTAACAGGCCCACCATTTCCTTCTCCAGAGGACACTCAAAGGAAGCTGTGTGTGAATGAGACCTTGGTCCAGGTAGGAAGTTCCCCCTACCCTCTGTTGTCCCACTTCAGGCTATTCCCCACTTCCAATCCAATTCATAGCTGAGGAAGAGGGGGTAGGGGTGGCACCTCAGGTCAGGACTGTAGCCCTCCTTATACTCGGCTGCTGTAAGTGCATGGAATCCAGAAGAGCATGTCACAGGAAATGAAACTAATAGAGGGAAAGAAAAAATGGTGATATCAGGTACGTAGCTTCTAAGCCACACGTGGGACAGTTGTGTCAAGGGATTAGGTCCATACGATTAGCATTAATGCCACAGCTCTTGCTATAGCTCACTTTAAGATACTGATTCTTACTGTGTCTCTCCCACTTCCTGTGCCCCTGCATATTAGAACTTTCCTCACAAAGAGAGCGCTTTTAGCCAGTCTCAAGTCAGCCTCACCCTTAACACGTTACTACTGACCAATCTATCTGTGCAGAGAGCTTGCTGAAGGCTGCTGGGGATGGCAGTGAGCAGCAGACTCAGCCCACTGCTTTGCAGCTACCCAAGTTCTGAGCTACATGGATTCATGTTTCTCCCTGATGTGCCCACTACCAGTCTTCCAACAATCGGTAGGCAGCTCCTGCATACAACCTACAGACATTTGCATGCATGTAGATGGACACTCAGCTACCCAATCTGCACAGCACATGCCACCAGTTCACATTCAAAAGAGGGCTTGAGGGTGGCTGAAAATCTGGCCATCAATGGTCATTATACACCACTGAATTGTATTCCCTGTCCATTTGGCATTTACTCTGTAGTGTATGAGTTGGGAATTATTGTACTTCTTTCCCATACTGTGGGAACACTATATAGCAATATTGACTTACTTTCTTTAGCTCACCTTCTCTCTTTAGAAAGTAGCCATGACTTCCATTTCCACCCTAAATGATTATTTTGTTTCCAATCTGCATTTTATACAAGAGAAAGGCAGGACCAGCACCTGTCTGTTTCCCCCATTTACTACTGACTAAGTTAGACTGTGTTTCCTCATCCATTTAATATAACCAAATTAATATCAATATTGTAATCCAAGTCACTGTAATGTAATTAGCGTCAATATTTTATCTGCAAGTTGCACTGAGAATAAGGTTCTCAGCACCAGCTCTGAAAAAGAAAATAGCATTCTCTTCTATTTTGGGAATCCACACTGAATATTAATAAAGAACTACATCTGGCAAATTGAGTATTAGTCCTTTTGTTACTACTGCACACACTTTGTATACATAAGATGCATTCTGAGAGCTTCGAGGCAGTCAAACATCCTTGGAAGGTTTGGCAAGTTTCCTTGGAAAGAGCAATGGCAACACAACACTTCAGATACTGTTGCTAAATAAATTAAAGCCTTGCTCTAACCAACAGAACGTAATGGAAGCTCAGTGAACAATGTGATTTCTCTCCTCTCCCTAATTAAGAGCACATCTTGGGGTATAATACGTCCCCTACCGGGAGTTCTTGGTATTTCCTCTGAACGCCTAAAGATATGTCTCCCACACTCGTCTCTCTCACTTTCTGTCTCCCTGCTTGTGGCTGCAACCATCTTTTAGGAATAGACAGGACTCCTTCCACAGGCAATCAGTCCCACTGCTTGACACTGGTCCCCGAGAGCACATCACACCGGCGTTTGGCTCCCTGTCCTGGCTCCTCTCTGTGTACAAAATCAGACACAAGGTTCTGACACCTGATCCATACTTGGGGAGTCACTTCTGCAAGTGATTAGAATAACTGCCAACCTCAATGCAAAATTCATTTCAGTGTAACTTTCCTATCACCATCCACTGAAAGGGGAAGGATGGAAACAGAGACTTATCCTTTTAGAATCTGTAGAGTGCTCAGACACATAGAAGCCAACTTTGTGGGTGCTCCAGGGCAGGAGCACGCATGGAAAAAAATAGTGGGTGCCCCATGGATCAGCTCCTTCCCCCGTCCCCTCCAGCACCTCCCGCCCCACTGTGATTAGCTGTTCAGCAGCGTGCAGGAGGTGCTAAGGGGAAGGGGAGGAGCAGGGGCAGGAAGAGGTGGGGGCTTGGGGGAAGGGGTGAGGTGAGGCCTGGGGCAGAGCAGGGACAGGAAGAGGCAGGACGGGGATAGGGACTTGGGGGAAGGGGTGGAGTTGGGGCAGGACCTGGGGCAGAGCAGGAGTTGAGCACCCCCCAGGAACAGAGGAAGTCGGCGCCTATGTTCAGACACCATGGCGATTGCCATGCCTGCCTAGAATAGAACACAGAGAAATGCAAGGCACTCTTAATTCTTCCATCATATAGGGTTGATTCTGTTTGCACAGAACTCCCACGCCTCTGCCAGTTCAGGTGATACATACTGTAGGAGGAAAGGTGGGGGAAATCTACAGCAACAGGAAAATAAATTGGAAGGAGTCTCCACTCAGAGCAGCAGGAGGAAAGGAGCAATGGAGATGTTTTGATCAAAAGGTTATTTTACTCGCTGGATAGTAATTTAAAAATCAGGTACTAATGCATCTACATAGAAAAAGTGCAGATAACATGGGCTGCCTTTATTATCCCAGTTTTTTGTTTATACATTCCCTGGATTGCTAGCCAACGAGCTTCCAAAAATATATTTAACTTTTAGTTCATTGTTCCTTTAAAGTCACAGAGAATAAACAGAACTAAACTACCACCAATCTGGCAACATTTTATTCTTCTTTCGCCTTAATCCTTTATCATCTCTATCTTCTGGTACCATCTCAACGCCAAATCACATCATAAATTCTCAAGAGACTCAGAAAAATACCAAGATGTGCTACATAATCTGACTAGAATATACATAGAGAATATATTTTAAATTGTCTATAGTTTCTTTTCAGATCTAATAGAATATAGACTGGGGAAAGGAAGGCTAAAACAAAAAAAGGGGATGTTACCAGTGACTGAGGAAGACATTAATTAGATTGGCTTTCAGATGTCTTCTGGGAGGTACATAACCTTTCCTCTGACTCAGACAATATTGAAAGAAAAGCAGAACATCCTATTCTCACAGAGAGAGTAGGGAATGTGAAATTACTGAGAGCTTATTTCAATGCCAAAGTAGAATTGATCACAATTCTACTCTGTTACATTTGTGCAACCTCACTGACATAATATTGTCAACATCAAACATTCATGAGTCAGGCGGCAAACATCATGAGATTGTCTTAAAAAGCCTAAATTTAGGATTCTTATTGTCTTCTGGGTTTTTATAAGTATCAGAACTTATAAAAAGATCTAATTATATTCTAAAGTAATTTTTAAAGGACACTACTCAAAATTTGTAGGACACAATCAGACATAGAAATCACCTAGCAAGCATATATCACGTAATTGCTTCTTCATAATAAGCCCAATCCTCCAGTTACCATCTGTACCTGTTCTCCCTGAAGCCAATGGCAAAACTCACTTTGCCTTTAATTGGGAAGGATCAAGTTCATAATGTCATGGGACTTCTTTGTGCAACCTGAACACAGAATCAGCTCACATGTTCTAGTTAAATTTGCACATATATTGGGGGGAAAATCCTGAACTTTGCTGACAATTTCTAAACTAAATTTGATTTACTGTATTTCAACACTCAGTTCACTTTGTGCTAACATTTTCCTAGCAAGTTTTTGTTTGCATGAATATTTACAGAAAACAGAAGTCAACAAATATTTGTCAAAATTCACACCTTGAAGCCATCTTGAAGAGTTGTTTCTAAACATTAGTTCGTCAGTCCAGGAATAGAAACAGTACAATGTGACTTCTCCAGTTGGATGGTAAGCTAAATGTGACCAATCACACAGCACAAATGTTGAATATCAATCAGTCAAGGGAAAAGTCAGTGCAAACAGTTCACAAGGAGTTGATAGTCTGAAACTTGTTCCCACTAAGCATTTTACCTTTATGAATTTCTTCACAAGACAAAATTGTTCAACAATCTATTTGCAAATACATTGTGAACCAAAAAGAGGGCTAAATTAACTGGAATATTTATTAGCTGTGAATTGCTTGACCACCTATCATGCTAGTAAATTGTACATATCAACAATACAATTCAACTGAAGAATCAAGAATGAAAAGTTTTATTAATGCATATGCAAGCTGGTGCACAGACAGTCCCTGAAGAGTGGATAAAGTAGTTTAAGGAAGGTTTCTACAGGTGTTGGTCTTGATCAACACAAATAAAACAACATCATCAAGTTCAACCTAAAGAATATCATTCCTGATTCTGCAAATGTAATTCTATTACTGTAGCCTGGATGGTCTGTTGAGCAATAAACTCTGCTGCCTACACCACCCTCCCCAATTCAGTTGAGGAATACAGAAAAAAAAATTAGTAACTTCACAAAACAAAGTTACATGCAAACAATCATTGGAGGTTCTGTAGAGCAATTTGAGGTAGCATCACACCTATGTTTGCCCCGGTAATTATGCAAACAACAAATTCAACATTAAGAATGCCATTCTGGGTTACTCGGCATGTAATTCCATCTTTGTTTCAGACCCAACAGCAAATCAACTTCAGCATCTCTCTTCAGACTATTGCTTTTGGGGGTAGGGCTTGCAGATGACATATGTGGTGAGAATAGTAGTATTGATGGCCTCAGAAGTTCAAAAATGAGTCACACCAACCAAGATTGCACACACACACACCCTCCAAAAAAACTTGGGAATTTTAGAAAAATTAAGCATTTTTTGGTCTGTCTTCAAATTCTTCCCCTGTCCAGCCCCCAGTATGTGTTGCCAATTTATTGTGAGAAAATAGATTTTGGCTGCCATACTGCCCCATCAATTCATTTTCTGCCCCGCTCCATCCCACACCAACTCTTCAGTCTCAGAATCAAATCAATTAATTGTGTGAACCCAGCCCTATCATCTGCCTCAGACCCCAGCCTACATTACTACCTCTGAGATACCCCAAAAACAAAAAAAACCTCCACACACTTGGGACACCTGGGATGATCCTGAACCCACAAAACTGGACAGCGGTGTCTAAAAAGGCATACCCTGGGAATCCTGGGAAACCATGGACAGGTGGCAACCACAGCTCAACTCCACCCACCCAGTCACACCTCTGCACCCTGTGCCCTCAACAAAACTTCTGCTGCTCCTGCATCTGTGGAAGTTCTTCACCCTCTCTTGGCTTGGGGGCTGGAGGGAGGGCAGTGCCAGGAGATCTTCACCCCAAACCTGGGTCCTCTTCTACCCCTTCCCAAATCTGGTGTTGCAGCACCCAGAGGAAGAGCCAGTCCATTTTTCACAAGTTGTGAAGGTGAAGGAGGGAGGGAGCAGAACTGCCCTGAACTGTTGACCTTTTCCCCACCCCTTTCTCCACCCTCCTCCCACTCCCAAAAACATCTTAGCTCCTCAGGGAGCTGTTCCTGCCTCCTACAATGCCTGCCTCCTGAAGGCAGGGGTGAAAGTAACTTAAAGGACTTACTGGTACACCAGAGTCTTGAGTGGGGGCATGGCCTCAACCAGAAGAGGCGTGGCATCAATCAGAAGAGGCGGGGCCTTTAAAGATTTAAAGGCCCCAGGGCTCCGGCAGCAGCTGGGAGCGCCGGGCCCTTTAAAGCGCCACCCAAGCCCCACTGACTGAGCCCCAGGGTAGCAGCGGCAGGGCTCCAGCGGTGATTTAAAGGGTCCGGGGCTCCCCACAGCGGCCAGAGCCCTGGGCCCTTTAAATCACCGCTGGAGCCCTGCAACCGCTACCCCAGGGCTCCAGCAGTGGGGCTCGGGAAGTGATTTAAAGGGCCCGGAGCTCCGGCCGCTGCAGGGAGCCCCGGGACCTTTAAATCGCCAGCCTAGGGAAGCCAGTCCAGTCCGGCACGGCCGGTACACTGTACCAGACAGTACCAGCTTACTTTCACCTCTGCCTGCAGGTCAGTCAGAGGGAACTTTCTCCCTAGGCAGCCTGAAAATTGCTGGAAGGCTGGAACTTCTTGCATCCTGGTGACACTGGTTCCAGAAGGGTTTAAAAATCCTATTACTCACAAGAGTTGGCACCAGTGGAATGCAGAATTTTAAGCTAAATCCACAAGGATTTTGCATCAACCAGCGTGCAATCTCAACAGATAAAATGAATCTGTCGAGATTTGGGAAAAAAAGCGTAGGGGCAATTTCAGAGTGGTTGGCTTCTTTGTATGGTGTGTCTGGCTGAATTGCAATGTCAGATAGGGCCACTATTGACAATACAACATGCTTTTGTTTGGTTTCTCCCTCTCCCCCCACAAAGCCTTTAGCAGGAAAGTTGATAAGAAATCACTTGTTATGTTCAGGTCATGTAGTAAGGACGCTGTAGATTGGTGAGTGGTTTCAGAAGCCAGGGACTGGAAAAAAAGCTCCAACCATTAGTCCTTTTATGACCCTTTCTTCAGGGCTTTTAACTATCCACAAAGCAACTGACAACACTAGGTAATAATCCCCAGAGGCTGCCCTTGCTTCTGGCAGGGACAGGACACACCCTTCCCCTGACTTTCCCTTTGACCCAGCTTCTCCTTTCTTCACTCTGCCCTGAGCAACTGTATGACTGGTGAGGACTTGTTAACCCATAACAGATTGAAGCCCCTTTACCTTGTCAGAGAAGCCCAAATATTTGTTCTTCATTCCAGTCCTTGCAATTGTGCCTTTGGAGTTATGTTCCTCAGTATTGTTTTCCTCAATGTGAGGAACACACCTATCTGCTTTATTGACCATATCTGCACCGAGTAGTCCCACGACACTCAAACTACCAAAGTCCTGTTCCAGCATGCACAGGGTTCAATACAAAGCTGGAGTTGGACTCCCTGGGAGCAGTCTCTTCCTGATTGTTCCAAAGGCCTTAGTCTATATTACAGAGGATTGTACGTGCACCATTACCCTCTGGGCAGACTGGAGGGTCTAGATTTAGGTGAGCTGTATTGCCAGTCGCTAGCATTTAAAAGTCAGGAGTCCATTCCCTCAAACTCATGAGACTGGCTAAAAAAAAAAGTCATAAGATTTTAAAAATAATTCAGAGTTCCTTTTATTTACCTTCTAACATTTTTCAGAGTAACAGCCATGTTAGTCTGTATTCGCTAAAAGAAAAGGAGTACTTGTGGCACCTCAGAGACTAACCAATTTATTTGAGCATAAGCTTTCGTGAGCTACAGCTCACTTCATTGGATGCATACTGTGGAAAATACAGAAGATGTTTTTATAAACACAGACCATGAAAAAATGGGTGTTTATCACTACAAAAGGTTTTCTCTCCCCACCCCCCACCCCACTCTCCTGCTGGTGATAGCTTATCTAAAGTGATCACTCTCCTTACAATATGTATGATAATCAAGGTGGGCCATTTCCAGCACAAATCCAGGTTTTCTCCCCACCCCACCCCCAACCCACTCTCCTGTTGGTAATAGGAGAGTGGGTTGGGGGGTGGGGTGGGGAAAAGGCCATTTCCAGCACAAATCCAGGTTTTCTCCCCACCCACCCCCAAACCCACTCTCCTGTTGGTAATAGGAGAGTGGGTTTGGCGGGGGGGGGGGGGGGGGGGGGAAGAAGGCCATTTCCAGCACAAATCCAGGTTTTCTCCCCACCCACCCCCAAACCCACCCTCCTATTACCAGCAAGAGAGTGGGTTTGGGGGGGGGGGGGGGGGGGGGGAGAAAACCTGGATTTGTGCTGGAAATGGCTCACCTTGATTTTCTCCCCACCCCACCCCCAAACCCACTCTCCTGCTGGTAATAGGAGGGTGGGTTTGGGAGTGGCGGGGGAGAAAACCTGGATTTGTGCTGGAAATGGCCTTCTTTCCCCCCCCCCCCCCCCGCCAAACCCACTCTCCTATTACCAACAGGAGAGTGGGTTTGGGGGTGGGTGGGGAGAAAACCTGGATTTGTGCTGGAAATGGCCTTCTCCCCACCCCACCCCCCAACCCACTCTCCTATTACCAACAAGAGAGTGGGTTTGGGGGGGGGGGGAGAAAACCTGGATTTGTGCTGGAAATGGCCCACCTTGATTATCATATATATTGTAAGGAGAGTGATCACTTTAGATAAGCTATCACCAGCAGGAGAGTGGGGTGGGGGGTGGGGAGAGAAAACCTTTTGTAGTGATAAACACCCATTTTTTCATGGCTTGTGTGTATAAAAACATCTTCTGTATTTTCCACAGTATGCATCCGATGAAGTGAGCTGTAGCTCACGAAAGCTTATGCTCAAATAAATTGGTTAGTCTCTAAGGTGCCACAAGTATTCCTTTTCTTTCTTCTAACATTTGAGACTTGAGGGTTCATGTTTTCGAGCTTTACTCCACAAATACAGGGGCTAGAAACTTACTTTTTTTTAAATGAAAGCTGAGGTTGCCTGACTCCAAAAGTGGGGCTTTAAGAAAGACACCCAACGTTGGGGTAAAGATCATGAGAGTTGACAACACTAGTTGAGTGTCAGGAAGACCAGAGATCTTGCAACAAAAGGTGTGAGTTGATCACGGGCTCCGTGAAGTTTTTGGGCAGGAATGGACAGAATTTAGATAGGATATGGAAATAAAACCAGCAGGACCCAGTGACAGGGTATGTGAGGAGAGGACGACGATACATGAGGGAGGAGAAAAGAATGGAAGAGGACATCAAGGTTGTGAGCCTGTACAGGAAGGTTAATGCAGCTGTCCACAGTAACGACTTATTCAAATTGAAGTAGTATTTCACATTCATAACCACCAACTGGAGCTACTTAGCTCAATATCCATCTGAAGAAGCTACCAAATACATTAAAAAGCATAACCCTAGGATAATAACCCTATATCTGAAACCTAATTGCGGTGGCAGGTTTAACTATTATTTTTACTTCAGATCTGAGAGGGAGCAGCTTATGGCTGCATCCAGGATAAGGTCAGTGACCTATTTCCAGGGTCTGCGAATTTAATTATTATTTTTTGGTATAACTACAAAAGCAAAGACAATGATGTTTCTCCAAAGGAAGATTTGAATAGTTTGTTATCAGGGCAGAGCGCATGGGGAAAAAGAGATGGGCAAAGGAGTCTATTTTTTGCCAGGCAAAATTAAGAGTGAAATATAAGGGATTATTATATACATCCTATGATTCTGAGGATCCGAATAAGTACAGAAAGTAACCAACAAAATGGATATTGATTTGCTTGCCAATAAGGCTGAGGCACCCACATAATAATTAGAATGCCCAGTACTTAATTATGTGTTTTGTTCCTTTAGAAAGTAGTGATATAGTAAGCATTGAAAGATGCAATTCTCTATTGTTCTTACTATGGTTAATTAGTAGGGCCCTACCAAATTCACAGCCATGAAAAACACATCCCGGACTGTGAAATCTGGTCTTCCCCTCCCCCCCCCCAATGAAATCTGGTCTTTTGTGTGTTTACCCCCTATACTATACAAATTTCATTGGGAAGCACAGCATTTCTCTAATTGGGGATCCTGGCCCAAAAGGGAGTTGCAGGGCAGTTGCAAGGTTATTTTAGGGATGGGTCAGGGTATTGCCACCCTTACTTCTGCGCTGCCTTCAGAGCTCAGCAGCCGGAGAGCGGTGGCTGTTGGCTGGGCGCCCACATCACTGGAACTAACATATGGGAGAGAGTACCTACTGCCAGACTGCTGCTATTCCTCCTGATTAGGTGGCCGGGGACAGCTGAAGCCAGTTCAGATGAAGGGAAGTGAGCTGTGGCAGGAAAGAAGGCTAGCGTAGCAAACCCCCCTACCTGGAGCAAGGGAGCTGCACCCAGAGGCACACCCTGGTATCTGCCTTGCCACTGGAGAAGTGCAGTCCCCTGCTTCTGATTGCTTGGGATGGATTGTTACAATTCAGCTCTTGGTGACCTTGGTCAGCTCTCAAGCTCTCTGCCTCAGTTTCTCCATCTGTAAAATAGAGTCTATATCACTTACCTCCCTTACAGGAGCACTGTAAGGGCTTAGAAAGGCATTTTGAAGATGAAATTGCTGTACAAGCTGTGTAACATTATTTAAAGACCTATAAATAAAATGTTTGTGCTGACAGGTCTCAGAAGGGAAAAACAGCAAGGTGCTCTCCACAACAAACAGTTTATAACAAAAAGTTACAGTAAGAGAACATAATCAGGAAGTAGCCAGAAAAAAATCCCTTTTGGGATAAAACCTGGTCCCCGGAGTCCTGGTCCTACCCTCTCAAAGGCATTTGCCTACCTTTCGGAGGCAAAAGAAACAAAGAGTCTTATAGCCCTTCTGACGAGGGCCTAAAAAAAGGGGGAAATTGATCAGAGGTTAACCCCTAATCCACCAGAGACTAAGGAGAGTCCTGCAACCCTATCACAGGATTTAAAACCTTAAAGCACAGTGTTCTTTACAATGTCTTCCTCTAAAAACAGAATTGAAGTTGGCACTGCTGGTTTACGAACCCTTTAGTAGTGCAGGTTCTGGTTATCTGCCCAGGAGTTCCTCTTTACATTTAAGTCTGATGAGCATCTGGCTACATCTACACTATAGCCAGGATCGACGCTCTGAGATCGATCCACCGGCAGCTAATTTAGCGGATCTAGTGAAGACCTGCCAAATCGACAGCAGATCGCTCTCCAGTCGACCCCTGTACTCTACTCCCCATGAGAAGAGTAAGGCAAGTTGACAGGAGAGTTTCTCCTGTTGCCCCGCCCCGCCTCACCCCACCCCCTGGTGTAGACCCCGCTGTAACTCGACCTAAGATACGTCTACCCCAGCTACGTTATTCACGTAGCTGGAGTTGGGTAGCATAGGTTGACTTACCGCAATAGTGTAGACATAGCCTCTGCATTCACACACCACCTGCCTTTCAGCCACCACCACATCACACTAAAGAGGCATAACAAGAGGGAAGTTGTGGGACCCATCCATCGCCCTTTGGCCCTTGACCAGAGCTGGGTGGCATAACAGCAGAGACCCATCCCTGGAGGCATAATGGGGGGCAGTTAGGCTAAATTTGTGTGGGATTCTGACCCCGGACACCTGATCGTAATGCCACTCAAATTTCAGGGACCAGCAGGTAGCAAAATTCTGGTTGCACTCCTGTTGCACTGGCAGCCAAGAATTACCTCCCTTTCTCCCAAAAGCAAAAATGAATCCATGAAATAATCTTTCCCAAATGGAGTTTAACATTAACTATTATGAATGTGTTTTATAATGCTGAGCAGATGCTCAGCACTATGCAAGAGACAAAATGAAAACAGCCCATAATTGTGACCAGAAGCAATGGGATGAAATAAAAACATAGGTGAATATCAAAATCTATTAAATTTAAAATTAGACTGGACAACTATGTTGTCAGGAATAACCCTGCACTGACAGGGTCATGGAAAAGATGACTTAATAGATCTCTTTCCATCTGTATGGAACTTCTGTGGTTTTATTACTTGGGCAGGAGCAAGGTAATCAATGAGGTTATGGCTAGATGTAACAAGATGATGAGGTTATAACTAGCTGTATTAGGACTGTTGTCTTTACCACGCTAATGGTTTCCCTGGAGGGAGCGAGCAAGTGAGTCAAGCAGATAGACACACAATGGGAGGACAGGAGATCATCTCTACCTATCATTATGAGCCCCACAAAACAGAGATTATTGGACATTTGTGACCTTGTGTAACTGTATTCTTATACCTCCATCCTACCCAATCTCAATATTTTCACAAGACTGATTATGGTTATTACAGAACATTACAATCAGCAGAAAACATGTTTTGACAAGCTTTCAATACCAGGTGCAGAAAGGTAATGGAAATGGTAGCGCTATATAAATATTTTCTTATAAAGTTAAAAACATCTGCTCTGTCTTTCCTCAGTACTGTAATAATAATAATCACCTTCTCACTAGACATCCGTTCCAATGGATTAAGAAGTCATTTGCAACAAGACATGCCTGTATTATTCTTGCCAACATATTAATGTTATAAGCATTACAGGTAAGGCCCTCCATATGAGATATCTACATTTGAGAAATGGTATGTGTTATGTTTTTCACTTTCAGTTATAGTGACCTTTTTTAGGCGAAGGAAAGTGTACAAAACAAACACAGAAAATGACTATACAAACAAAATAAAGACTGAACAAAAGACAAATTGTAGACTCAAGTGTAGTTATATTCTGAAACATGGAATTGTGGGAATCTGATTACTATCTTTCAATTATTTCCAGATCTTGTTCCATTTACAATGGGAAGGAGATTATTTATGTAGAAACATACCGCAATCCCAGTTTGAGATCTAAAATTCTAGCTTGTGTATTAACATTAATAGAGCCTGTCGAAATTAATGTGAATGATCTACTTGGTGAATTTTGCTTTTTTTCCCTTCTATTAAAGAGAAATTTGTGAACTGGTGCTGATTTCTGAAATTGTTATCTACAGGTATTTGCAAAATAGTTTATGCAAAACAAAATTTAAATTTTGTGCGTTTGCAAACTATACACTTCAATCTTTAACTGTTCCTGGGGTCCATTGATCACCTAAAATCACATGGTAAGGATAACTGAAACTTTATATAGCATCTCATTTGCTAATAATAGATTCTTTGCTCACATGTAAATACGGATGGATTTGTGTGTGAAGAACAGCCATTCGCCTAACACTGGTGCAGATCAACAATTCAGATGAATGTTTCCCAGTAGCTAATAATAAGGGCTATGAACATGGTCAAACCAAACAACCATTCAGCATTCAAACAAATGTTTGCAAACCCAGTTTTTCCATTATCTGACCGTCTCAAATTTCTAGCAATACTGATTCTTCAATCAGACCTTGGTTAATAACTTTGTTGACATATGAACCAGAAAAAAGTAGTTTATGCTTTTGTAGCAGCATTGACTCTGCAATTCATGTGAGTCAAAATACCCTGGAATATATACAAATAGCTTCTCCTTAGACAACTCAGCTACAACTTTCCATTGAAATCATGGTACAGGATAAGGCCGTTCTTCTGACCCTAATCATACTTGATATGTTCAAGCTTTTACACATAGCCAAAGCTTAATGACCTTTGCATAGGCAAAGCCCCATTTCAGTCAGTGGGGCTCTGTGCAGATGCAGGGGTCCATCCATGTGGAATTGATTCCACACTTGGCATAAAGGTGGCTAGTCCACCTCAGTGGAATAGTAGCTTTGTGTCTTGGAAGGTGAACATGATTTTAAAATCATGGCAAAAATGATACGCAGTAAAAATGGCACTTCTGCAACTTAATGAACATCTAAGCACTTAAGTTGTACAACTCGATAGATATAGTTAGATTTTTTTATATCTACAGAGTGGTTGAAATTAAAACCTAAGGAGTTTTGACAAATGACATTTAGTTTTTAGTAAAGAAGAAGCCACTATTTTCATGCAAGCATTTTCTGTTCAATATATTAATCAGACTGCATGAATTAGTATTGTAATTAAAAAAAGTCACAATTTTGATCATTCTTTTGATTTTAAATTTCGAAGGATAATCTTTAAAAGCCTTAAAGATGTTGCATACTTACTAAGAAGTATATGTTAAATGTTTCAGTGTGCTGTAATTATTCATCTTCATAGCTCATGGAAATCTCAGCTTTGTTTTTCCTGGAACACTCCCATTCTCCCAGCCTATTACAAAGGAGAAGAACCTCTATTATTTTTTTATTTCAGTAAATTATTGCACTGAGTATTAAATGAGAGAACTGAGTAAATTACCACCATTTTAATGGACAAAAAAGTATATGTATTAATTCGTTAGTAGTTCAATAACAACTGAAAGTGAAATGTGCTGACTCATTTGAGTTTCCCCAATATTTCTTAACACATCCAATTAAAGAGGTTATAAATTTTTCAAAGCTGGATTTAATATGGGGAAAAAAATTAGAGGATTGAAAAATAAATCTAAAAATTTTAAAGTGCCTATGATGCAATAAAATATAATTCTTTTGAACCATTTATACACCATAATGCTATCATTTGACATAGCTTTTTCATATAAAACCATAGTTACTAAGCTAAGAAAAAAGGATTTGTTTAAAATCCATAATATTGCTATGCCTGCAATATTATTAATTAGAGCTATCATAGTCTTTGGGAGGAATTTAAGTTTCTTATGAAAATAAAATACTAGGGACCTAATCCTCCTCCCATTGAAGCCAATGGGATTCTTCCATTGACTCTAATGGATTTTGGATCAAGTCTTATGGGCCTGCTCACATTAAACAAAATGGCAAAATTCATATTAACTTCAGTGGTACAGAATCAGGCGCTGATAGCACTTGCTAGAATAAGGAAGAGTGGAGGGTCTCTGTGCAAGATACTGTATCTGAATCCTATAGTGCAATACTCTTGCTAGTCCAACGGTAATCCTCTACTGAGCAGAGACCAGCAGTGGTTATGAACACTGGTTCCTCAAGAAGGATGAAGAAAGTGCATCACATTTTTTACTTGTAACCTAGCATAGGTTTCAAGCTCAATTTCTAGAAACAGAGACTAGTGCTTTAGACTATTACACTATTATAGTGATTTCAGCACCTGGAGGTCCTTGTCATTTCAAGATCCTCTTGTACAACCGCATGAGCACATTGCAGCTCCAAAGATCTTACAACTGAAAGCCTTGATCTTGCAAAGATTTATGCCCGTCTATAACGTTGCACACTGCATCGTCCCATTGGTTTCATTGAGACAATTCAGAATATGTAAAACTATGCGCAGATGTAAATCTTTGTGGGATGGAGACTAAATTAAGATGAACAACTAGTGGGTGAAACACATGGTGGGAGTCAGGGAGATAGCTGGAGGGTAACAGTGCTAAGAACACAAGAAAGATTAATTAGAAATCCTTATTGGCCTGCTGCCAACACCAGCTGAGGTGCAAGAAGTTGGGATTATGGCATCATCCTTGCTCCTCCTGGAATCAGTCTTCTGGGGCTGATAGTGCTGGTGGCTGCACTAACTCCTCCCCCCAGCCCTGCATTCCCTAGTGCTACAGCCAGATTTTGGCTGCCCCCTTCAAAGATGTACTGGGGCGGGGCGGGGGGGGTGAAGGGCTCCCCTTATCTTTTCCAGCTTGCCCCAGGTAAACCATCATCTGGTCCATAAGGGGGAAATGATCATTACTTTTTCCATGGGGAAAATAAATCACTCACATTATTGATAACAAACTCAAAAACAATATACTTGTTTCGTAAGATGTGAATTTCTTCCACACTCACAAACATGTTAGAATGAAAAATTCTTGTTTTGGAAATTATTTCACTGAGTTCCTTTATCTGGGGGGACCTGTCACTGTGCACAGGAAATAATGAAAATAAATCCCATGGCGTTTATAAAATGGTGCCATGCAAAAGGTGGGCCCTAAATACATTTGTACAATTAAAGCTGACAAGACCCAGGAGGAGAAAAGATGAGAAAATGAAGAGGTGGATTGAATCTTTGTTTCGCAGACAGTTAAGTGTTACTTTTTTACACGTATGAAGAGCAAAAACCATATACATTCAGTCTGAATGGTTTTTATTTTAGAATAAAGGAACCGTAAGAGTCAAATCTCTGTGACAGAACACAGGGCATCCTAACACCCTACATCACTTTACTTCATAAAAATGGAAGTTGACCCTACAGACAGCAGGCTCCATAAAGTGCTAAGATGTTGAATGCTGAAAACAGTTACACAGCTACATATAGAACAGTTAGTCTATGAGGCTCGCTTAAATCAATACTGGTTAAAGAGATATTTGATATGCAATAGTCAAATATAGTAATGCAGCAAAGCCCTTTAAAATGCATCTTTGATATGGTAGTAAGCCACATGTTCAAAATACATTTCCATTACCGCAAAAGTTAAAATAGAAAGTCACTCAAAATGAACGTCAGTGGAAACTGCCAAGTTTCATATAACTGTGACAAAGCTTCAAATTTCACATGATTTTGGTGGAACCCATAATGTACAGAAATGGACATATATTCATCGGAAAGTTTAGTGAACCTTTCAGCACTGAGTTACAAGTTTGTCACAAAATCAGAAACCAGGTGAGCTGTATATTGTTAGGGGTTTTGTGTAGCAAGAGGCATGAACCACAAAGATCCAAATATGGATTTCCCTAAATTTACATTCAAGGTTTTGGCTCAGGCTGCTGTAGGAGACAGAGGACAAGAGCTAAGTTCAGAACTAGAGAAGTCCCTCAGAGTTAAAAGTAGGTCAGCGCAGGACACTGGAGGTTTGGTTCTGGCACATCTAGGGTTTGTTGCAAATATTTTGTACTGCCCCAGTTTCTCTTTTAACAAGATATTTGTATTGCCAAGATTCATAGATGTCAAGGCCAGAAGGGACCATTGTGATCATCTAGTCTGACCTCCTGTGTAACCCAGGTCATAGAACTTCCCCGAAATAATTCCTAAAACATATCCCCACGTTGTTGTTGGTTTTTTGAGTCACTGTTTTCCAAGACAGAGTCCTCCCATCCTGCAAGTATGATGTGCATTTTTTTGTTCCTAGATGTATACATTCACATTTAGCCATATTAAAAACATATTGTTTGCTTGTGCCCAGCTTACAAATTGATCCAGATTGCTCTGTATCAGTGACTTTGAGTACTTCATTATTTAGCACTCTCCCAATTTTGGGGTCATCTGCAGAGGCTCGTTCACCCGCACATCTACCAATATGATATATGCCACCATGTGCCAGCAGTGCTCCTCTGCCATGTACATTGGCCAAACTGGACAGTCTCTATGTAAAAGAATAAATGGACACAAATCAGACGTCAAGAATTATAACATTCAAAAACCAGTTGGAGAACACTTCAATCTCTTTGGTCACTCGATTACAGACCTAAAAGTCACAATATTACAACAAAAAAAACTTCAGAAACAGACTCCAATGAGAGACTGCTGAATTGGAATTAATTTGCAAACTGGACACCATTAAATTAGGCTACAATAAAGACTGGGAGTGGATGTGTCATTACACAAAGTAAAACTATTTCCCCCATGTTTAATCCCCCCCCCACACACACACACACACTGTTCCTCACACGTTCTTGTCAACTGCTGGAAATGGCCCATCTTGATGATCACTACGAAAGGTTCCCCCCACTCCTCCCCCCTCCCCCCGCTCTCCTGCTGGTAATAGCTCACCTTAAGATCACTCTTGTTACAGTGTGTATGGTAACACCCACTGTTTCATGTTCTCTGTGTATATAAAATCCCCCTACTGCATTTTCCACTGCATGCATCCAATAAAGTGAGCTGTAGCTCAAGAAAGCTTATGCTCAAATAAATTTGTTAGTCTCTAAGGTGCCACAAGTACTCCTTTTCTTTTTGAAAACTTTCAGTTATGTTTTCTTCCAGGTCATTGATAAAAATGTTAAAAAGAAAGTCAAGAATTGATCCCTGCAAGACCTCACTAAAAAGACTCCCACTCAAATGATTCCCCATTTATAGTTACATTTTAAGATCTAGCAGCCAGTTTTTAATTCATTTAATGTGGGCCATATTAATTTTATATCATTCTAGGATTCGGGTTCTGTTTTTCTTAATCAAAATGTCACGTGGTACCAAGTCAAATGCTTTACAGAAATCTAAATATATTCCATGAATACTATTACCTTTGTCAACCAATTTTAATCTCATCTAAAGAAAAAAGTTAGTTTTTCAGGATCTATTGTCCATAAGTACTTGTTGATGAGAATTAATTATCTTACCTTCCTTTAATTCTTTATTAATTGAGTCCCACATCAGCTGCTCCATTATCTTTTCCAGGATCAATAGACTGACAAGCCTATAATTAGCCAGGTCATCCTGTTTATTCTTTTTAAGTATTGGGACAACATTAGCTTTCTTCCAGTCTTTTGGAACTTTCCCCGTGTTTCAAGACTTGACAAAACAAACAAACAAACAAACAACATTAATGATCCAGCAAGCTCCTCCAGCAGCTTTTTTAAAATTCTTGGATGCACGTTATCTGGACCTGCTGGTAGCAGCTGTTTAAACATCCTCCTGAGATACTAGTGGAACAGAAAAGGTAAATCATGTCCTCCATCACCACCTCCATCTGATTTTATGGTGCCCTGAATGTTCCAGACCAACTTGGTGCCCTACCCCCATATGCACTTCCTTCTGGCCATCTATGCCTTAGTCATCTCTGCTGAGAAAGTTTACCAAGAGCATCCGACTGTAGCAGAGATCACAAATGCTTGCTTTGAGCCAGCCAACCAGATGGCAAATTGTGACCCTCACCACAGCAAATACATGGCCTGCAGCCTGTTGTACCGTGGTGGTATAGGTCCCAAAGATGTCAGTACTGCTATTGCCACCATATATGCCACCATCAAGACCAAGTCTAGCATCCAGTTTGTGGACTGGTGCCTAACAGACTTCAAGGTTGGTATCAACTGTTAGTGACCTGCCCAAGGTGCAGCAGGCTCTGTGTATGCTGAACACCACAGCTGTTGTGGAGGCCTAGGCTCATCTGAGCCACAAGTTTGACCAGAGGTATTCCAAGCATGCCTTTTTTCCACTGGTAATTAGGGGAGCGTATGGAATGAGGAGAGTTCTCAGACGCTTGGGAGGACATGGCTTCCCTAGAGAAGGAATATGAATCTCCATTTGTTCAGATTCTTTTTGTTACAAATGTACTTTAAAAAATCCTGATAGTCCTGAACTCTGCAGATTTCTCCTTGTGTCCCTTTGCATGCCTTATCAAATTTCTACAATTCCTTGCTTTTGATTTATATTCAGTAGCATCAACTTCCCCTTTCTTCCACTGGTTATATATTATGTATAGCTGCCTTCATTCCTCTTCTAAGCCACGTTAGCATGATCCATGCTGTATTTCATTTGTAAGTGTGCTTAGTTTGAAATATTAACGATTTACTCATTCTCAGTTCAAACTCCTATTTATTTCCTAGGCCAGTAGCAAATTGATTTACAATAGGCACTTTTCTCCAGCTGGTGCAGTCCTTTCCATTTAACAAAGAACAAATTCCACTTTTTACCCCCATTAGTGCTATTATAATTGTTGCCACTCTCATTACTACTTATTCAATATCATACTGGCTTTACAATACTGAAGAAAGTGTTAGTCAGAATAAGTGCTCCATCAAGAGTCAGAACTTTACATTTCAATGATGAACTATGAATCCATCAAGAATTGAAGATGGAATGTGATGCTTCTCAGCTTGGATTACTATTACTCTATACAGGCATGGCCTAACGCCTGCAGTCTTTACTCAGGCCAAATGCCCACTGAAATAAATCTTTTACTCCAGGCATAAGGAATAGATACATAAGAAGTTTAAAATAGTCTGCATAAATTGCATCATAATAATGTGTGTTTTAATGGAAAAAAGATTGACAGGTTATGGTATGTGTAAGATGGTGGAATTCCCAGCCAGCTCCAAAAACAACCAAGCAACCAACCAACCAAACAAAAAAAACTATCCACAGAGTCAAAAAGTCACCCCTCCTGCTGTCTGAATTATTAACAAACGTGATTCCAAAATAACTCCAGCCTTCTCTAAGAACAGCCAAGATTAAAGTGTTCCTACCCTCAGGACCTATCTGATCCTGGCTCTGGTTCCATGTGCTAGAGGGCTGCTTCGACCGCCCGTATATTCAAGGTGAAGTCCAATGAGTCATATCTGTGCCAAGGAGTGTCAACTTGCAGCTCTATCCAGGGTTCCAGCACCTGGTCTCAGAGTGTGTCACCAGGAGAAACCCAACACTCTGGAGCAGGCCTGATCCTGTAGCCACTACTAATGTGAGTGGTTGCAGAGAACTCAATGCAACTACTCATCTGTGAAAGACTAGTCACGTGAGGAAGAGTTACAGAATGGGGAGGCTCTTCATTTATTAGCTGAAGTTTATATCTTCATTAGAACATTGTGAGAAAAGTACCATTTTCTTATAAAGGACCCACTGAATCCTGCTACTATAGCCCCCGAGACTTCCCAGGCAGCAGAAAAAGAAAATTAAAAAATGCAGGAATAGTATATTAAGAGGTAGACATGGGAAAATTAGCTCTGATAAAATAAGGCCATGTCCCTGAACCTCTTTCCATTTTTAGAACTGAACTAGAGCATAACCATTTATGAAAATCTGAAACGATCAGACAAGCTTTCCTCCACTACCACCATCTGCCTTTGCACTGTCAAGTTCCAGCAGAAAGTGGAAGTGCCAACATATTGCATTGGCATTTCCAGCTACCATTAGAAGCAGAAGTGTTAGAAATCCCACAAGATTAGCTTGCAGATTCAAGAGATTCAAATAGTTCACATAAACTATGGGAAGTATTTGATGCTTTTCCAAACGTTATCACCATACTTTTCAAGACTGGCTTTATCACAACTGGTGAATAACAAGTCTTTGCCAGGCTTCATGAAGGCCATCTGAAAGAGAAGAACCCAACTCTTGGGAAAGGCAAAATATGAAAGCTGATCATGGTCTAATAATGCACTTAATATAGTAAGATCTCCCAAAGATATGGCAATTTCTTCCCATCTGTCTCACTGGCCACTTAACTCAGTTTCTGACCAGCCTTGCATGTAGCCCTTTTTGAGTCGTGGGTCCTATTGTTTGAGCTATTTTACACCAAAAGGCATGTCATAAATATAAAGGGACGGGTAAACCCCTTTAAAATCCCTCCTGGCCAGAGGAAAAATCCTCTCACCTGTAAAGGGTTAAGAAGCTAAAGGTAACCTCGTTGGCACCTGACCAAAATGACCAATGAGAAGACAAGATACTTTCAAAAGCTGGGAGGAGGGAGAAAAAACAAAGGGTCTGTGTCTGTCTGTATGCTGCTTTTTCCGGGGACAGAACAGGAATGGAGTCTTAGAACTTTTAGTAAGTAATATAGCTAGGTATGTTTTAGATTATGATTTCTTTAAATGGCTGAGAAAAGAACTGTGCTGAATAGAATGACTATTCCTGTCTGTGTGTCTTTTTTGTAACTTAAGGTTTTGCCTAGAGGGATTCTCTATGTTTTGAATCTAATTACCCTGTAAGGTATCTACCATCCTGATTTTACAGAGGTGATTCCTTTACTTCTATTAAAAGTCTTCTTGTAAGAAAACTGAATGCTTTTTCATTGTTCTAAGATCCAAGGGTTTGGGTCTGTGGTCACCTATGCAGATTGGTGAGGATTTTTACCAAACCTTTCCCAGGAAGTGGGGTGCAAGGGTTGGGAGGATTTGGGGGGGAAAGATGTGTCCAAACTACGTTTTCCCAGTAAACCCAGTTAAAGTTTGGTGGTGGCAGTGGAAATTCCAAGGGCAAAGGGTAAAATTAATTTGTACCTTGGGGGAGTTTTAACCTAAGCTGGTAAAAGTAAGCTTAGGAAGTTTTCATGCAGGTCCCCACATCTGTACCCTAGAGTTCAAAGTGGAGAAGGAACCTTGACAAGGCACTTAGCTACTTCTTATGATTGTCTGAATGAAGGGTGGCTATCACACCCACCAGCAACCAGGTTTCACCTAACCTCTATTATAACAATACGTGCTCTTTGATTTATGGTGCTCAAGAGACAAGATGCTGCATGAGGCATCAGCCATAATTTCCTTAAGATCTTCTTCCTAAGCCAAGCTAGAGTGAAAGTGTTGCTTAGATCTCTAAGGACAGAGTTAAAACACTAGATGAACCTAGATTAAATGATCTCAGGGTAAAACTAATTTAGATGCTTTCTCAACTTGAGCCTTTTTAGTCCACTACATAGAGTTTACTGGATGCCTTGCAATATAATAAAATAAAAGGCTTCCACGTGTTGGTGAATTAAATGGCCAGTTGCAAAACCTATTTCCTAGGAACTGAGATTTATTTATTACATTGTGACCTTATTCAGAAGGCCAAATTGTTACTTAATTTTAAGCCATTCTTAAAGCAAAAAAAAAATCTGGTGCCCATTTTCGGGAAGATGGTAAAAGATCAGTGCACCTAAATATTTCATGGCTGTGGAGAATTATTGTTTCATTATCTGTTTCAGAGACTCCTTATAGTAATTTCCATCTCCTTTATTAACAGAATCAATAAAAACGGTTCTGTGTAGGTAGAAAAATCGCCTGGGTCCCACTTACATGAATGTAGACAGTTAATGACTACCAGTTCTTATTTTGCCCTTTATAGCCCCTTACATTTCATGACTGGATTATCTAGATTAGGTATATCCTTACCTGGGTAGCTCATGTGAACGATACCTTTTAGAAAATAATGGAACAGATGGCACTGTTCCCAATAAGAGTGGCACTACCCTTTATGAAGAACAGATGTGTAACTGAACAAACACCACACTTAAATTGCATAGTGACTGACACCAGAAGGATTTGAAAAGCTATTTCAAAGCTCTTGAAGGAGGATACATTAGCCACACTACTCACCAGTCTTTTGTGCTTCAAAATCATGCCATGGTCTTTTGTTTTGACTACATTTTTGAAATATGGCACAAGTTAAATTTAAACCTTTGTAATAAATGGTACTATTCATTCTTTTGAGACTCTGGAGAAGTTGTCATTAATTTAATTGGGCCAAATGGGCAAGTAAATGGGAATTTTGCTTGAAGTAAGAAAGTTAGCTAAGGATTTCAAGATTCAACCCATATCATAGAAATGTAGGTCTGGAAGGAGCTTCAAGAGGTCATCTAGTCCACCCCCCTCGTGTTGAGGCAGGACCAACTATACCTAGACCATCTGTGATAGGGGTTTGTCTAACCTGTTTTTAAAAACCCTCAATGATGAGGATTCATCAACCTCCCTTTGAAGCCTATTCCAGGGCTTAACTATCCTTAGAGTAGATATTAAGAAAAATTTCTAACTTGAAATCTCCTTTGCAGCAGACTAAGCCCATTACTTCTTGTCCTACCTTCAATGAACACAGAGAAAAAAATAGTCACCATCCTCTTTATAACAGCCCTTCATACATTTGAGGCTGTATGTCCATCCTCAATCATTTCTTCTCTAGACTAAACATGGCCAGTTCTTTCAACTTTTCCTCACAGGTCATGTTTTCTAAATGTCTTTTTGTTGTTACTTTCCTCTGGACCCTCTTCAGTTTTGTCCACATCTTTCTTAAAGTATAGTGCCCAATTCTGGACACCATACTCTAGCTGACAGACCCATCTGAGTGCATTGTGTGGCCAGCTATCTGGATAGAGTTGGTCATGCATGGTGTCATGTCTTGTGGTTTCTAGAAAAGCAACTTTAAAAAAAAAAAATAATGTGGCCACATTCTGGTTTCAGAATACATCTGCATCACTAACACTAAACTGAGAGGGAGCTACATATGCATATCGGAAGACAAACTAGTGGTGTGTCTTATCCCCATGAGCTTTACTGTACCTTTCTCTGAACCATCTGGTTCTGGACACTGTCTGAAATAGGATAAACTAGAAGAATCAAATCTGATTGTATAACCAATTTCTAAGACTAACACTTTTTAATTTAGTCACCAACCAACCAGAATTCAACTACTTTGGGGCTTTACTTCAGCTTGATTCATTAGCACAATTAGATTTGCTGTTACGGAATTCATGAGGGTCTCGGATTCTATTCTGCTTTGGGAACCAAAATAAAAGTAGGATCAAATCATGAGATTACAATCAAAATCTATAGAGAATAGATGCCTGCTTTATTTGATGCAGGAGAAGCTGAAAGTGGTACAACAGCAAGATAGTCAGGGACCAGACCAACTAGGACCAGCTGCTGGCCTGCTCCCTAACTGTGCTGCTAGGCAACCAGTAAGCCCAGCTGCACGGCCTCTCAGGCTGGTCCCAGCTCCTGATCTGCTGCTGGTTTAGCATTCCTGCCTATCAGCCTAGTTTCCACAGCAGTTCAGAGGTTGCTCAACGGATACCATGCCTGCAGCTGTGCTTGCCCTTGCTCCTGCTCATTTCAGCCCCCACTCTCCTCTGGTTTCAGACTTCTGGCTGTGATCCCCACCCCACCCCGGTTTGCCTCTGGCTTAAAACTCTGGTTGACCCTCTGATTCTGGCATTCCACTTCTGTTTCTCCAGTACTAATCCCCTGGTCTGCCTGTGGCTTACAACTCCAGTTTACTCCCCGCACCCTAGCACTTGGGTTTTGCCCCCTCCAGTACTGGTCCTAGGCTCATTTCCTGGATTCTGCCCACCCTGGACCCAGTTCTAACTGGCAGGCTGAACTCTTGCCACCCGGGCCATGGGCAGTCATGCCTAGTGGTGAAGGCAACAAAGATTTAGAACTACTACTTATGAACTCTTTCAGATGCTGGATAGTGAACAGGGCAATGATACTGAAATGCAGTGAGTTTTCCAAGTTATGTAATATGCTCTAATGCACCTGCTCTCATTTCTGATCTGTCTCAAAATCTCCCAATTTTCTTACAAGGAATTCATGGGAAAGATGGTGGTCTCTGACTTATCATGAATGGTTGAAAAATACCACATATGCTTTCTACCAGAGAGGTAATTTAGTGGGGGGGCGAGGGAGGGGGAGAACCAAAGATGTTGTACTATATTTTTAACTTCCTATCTGCTTGAATTTCCAGATATTGCAGTTCTAACCACAATTAAAATACACAGGGATGAACAGTTGAGAAGAAAACATGTCAAATGGGGCTTCAAGCTAGCTAGACCTCCGTGTTTAAGTCTTTGGGAAAGATTTCATTCTCGGAATTAAAACTATTTCAATAGAATTCTATGAAAATACCAGCAATTAGAACCTAGGGTAGTTAAGACAGTACAGAGTCTACTGTACCTAGGGCTGCCAACTGTCTAAGCACACAAACCCAAATACCCTTGCCCCACCCCTGGGCTGAGGCCCCGCTCCTTCACCGAGGCCTGTCCCACTCACTCCATCCCCCCTCCCTCTGTCGCTCACTCTCCCCCACCCTCACTCACTTTCCCCGGGCTGGGGCAAGGGGTTGGGGTGCAGGCTCTGGACTGGGGCCCAAGGGGTTCAGAGTGTGTGGGGGGGCCTCTGGGCTGAGGCAGGGGTTTGGGGTGTGAGAGGGGCTGAGGGCTCTGGCACAGCGAGGCTAAGGCAGGCTCCTTGTCTGCCCTGGCCCAGTGCCACTCCCAGAAGTGACTGGCATGTCCCTGCAGCCCTGGGGAGGCAGGGGTCTCTGCGTGCTGCCCGCACCCCAAGCGTCAACTCCGCAGCTCCCATTGTCCGGGAACTGCGGCCAGTGGAAGCTCCGGGGGCAGAGCCTACCTTGCTGCACCACCGACAGGGAGCTGCCCCCGGTAAGCAGGGCCAGGGGGCTCCGCGCATTGCTCCCTCTGTGCGCCACGCCCAGAAGCAGCCAGCACATCCCTACAGCCCCTGAGGGGGGCGGGCAGGGAGCTCCAGGCACCGCCCCCACAGTTCTGATTGGCTGCACTTCCTGGACAATGGGAGTTGTGGAGTCAGCACTCGTGGCATGGGCAGACCCGTGTCCCCCCCTAGGGCCACTTCTGGAAGCAGTGCAGAGCCAGGGCAGGCAAGGAGCCTGCCTTATCCCCGCCAGACTTTTAGTAGCTTAAAATCTCCCGGTTTGGCTTCAGTAGCCTCCGGGAGATAGAGCCTGATTCTGGGAGACTCCCAGCAAAACCGGGAGGGTTGGCAACCCTAATTGTACTAAGTGCTAACAAACAGATTGAATTCCCTAATCTTAAGTATCTGGGGAAGGACGAGGGCTGTTTAAGGGGAACATCGGAGTAGTCCAAACAGGAAGTTTCCCCATGCCTAACACTTTTTCATATTAATCACCTTGCAACCATTAATGGAAGTAAAATGTATGTCTACTCCTGCCAGCTTTAATGTTACCCTTGTGAAACATGTACGGTCTTTCAAAATAATTTTGAAGTCCTCAAGTAGTAGTTTTGTTAATAAATGTGTCACAGGCAAAACAGAACAGTCATACTCTTACAAGACATACAGAAATAGAAACACTACAGAAAATATAACTTGATAAAGAACTTTTCTAGTCCAAGCTAAAATTAGAAGAGAACCGTACCACATTCTGATCTGTTTCACATTATAGGATTCAGTTCCACAATTTAGATAGAATTCTGTTTCTCAGAGACATACTATACTAGCGATTATATATAATCCCATACTGATTTCTTTGTTCTGAATTAAATGCATTTATAGAAACTTATGTTTAAACCTAGGACATATCTGAGGTTTTTGTTCCAGTTATTTCATTCAGCAGCCCTCTTTCTTGATTATTTATCTCATTTTAAGCCAGCAGCATTCTACATACTTCAAAGCTGTTCTTTGATGGCTGCTGAAAAATGGTTGACAAGATAATTTTATATTTGTGTTTGACAGGGAAAAAAATTACATGACAAAAAGCAACTCAGTAAATCAGTGAGAATAAGCCAAAAGGAAAATGAAAATACCTCCCTACAAGTATGAACTTAATTACTACTAGAAAGAAGTAGCAGAAAATGTTTCCACAAATGTTATTTTGAATGCAGATTTCAATTTGACCACATCTGTGACCCTTTCATGTTTACATGCTGCGAACATTCCTTTGCTTGAGTTTTCCTGCTGTGAAAACTCATGAAAAGCTCGTTTTAAATCCAAGTGCTTGAATAGTTGAACACCTTTTTTTAAATTGTATATTCAGTTGTAATATTCAAAAGTACACGTTTCACACTGTGCTTGTTAATGACCTACACAACTCATCTAATCCAGGTACAGAAATGTAACATGATTTGTGTAAAATCCCTGATAAAGACTGGAGTTACAGATGAGTACATAGCAATAACAAAGGATAAAAATATTACAGGGGTGTTGTAGTTATCCCCAACACCCATTACAAACTCAGGAAATTCAGCATTAATGGTTAAGCTTAAAAGTTGGGCGGTCGATTAATTGCAGTTAACTTTTGCACTTTTAAACAATAGAATACCAATTGAAATTTATTAAATATTTTCAGATGTTTTTCTACATTTTCAAATATATTGATTTCTATTACAACACAGACTACAAAGTGCACAGTGCTCACTTTATATTATTTTTATTACAAATATTTGCACTGTATAAATGAGATAGTATTTTTCAATTCACCCCATACAAGTACTGTAGTGCAATCTCTTTATCATGAAAGTTAAACTTAGAAGTGTAGACTTTTCTGTTACATAACTTCTCTCAAAAACAAAACACTGTAAAACTTTAGCACCCACAAGTCCACTCAGTCCTACTTCTTGTTCAGCCAATTGCTAAGACAAACAAGTTTGTTTACATTTACAGGAGATGCTGCTGCCTGCTTATTTACAGTGTCACCTGAAAGTGAAAACAGGCCTTTGCATGGCACTTTTGTAGCCAGCATTGCAAGATATTTATGTGCCAGATATGCTAAACATTCGTATGCCCCTTCATGCTTCGGCCACCATTCCAAAGGACATGCTTCCATGCTGATGATGCTCATTAAAAAAATAATATGTTAATTAAATTTGTGACTGAACTCCTTGCGGGAGCCGAAGACATACAGTTCTCCATTTTACCTGCATTCTGCCATATATTTCATGTTATAGTGTCTTGGATGATGACCCAGCACATGTTCGTTTTAAGAACACTTTCACAGCAGATTTGACAAAATGCAAAGAAGATACCTATATGAGATTTCTAATAATAGCTACAGTACTCAACCCAAGGTTTAAGAATCTGAAGAGGCTTCCAAAATCTGAGAGGAACGAGGTGTGGAGCATGCTTTCAAATGTCTTAAAAGAGCAACACTCCGATGCAGAAACTACAGAACCCGAACCACCAAAAAATAAAATCAACCTTCTGCTGGTGGCATCTGACTCAGATGATGAAAATGAACATGCATCGGTCCGCTCTGCTTTGGATTGTTATTGAGCAGAACCCTTCATCAGCACGGACACATGTCCTGTGGAGTGGTGGTTGAAGATGAAGGGGCATATGAATCTTTAGTGCATCTGGCATGTAAATATCTTGCGACGCCAGTTACAACAGTGCCATGCAAACGCCTGTTCTCGCTTTCAGGTGACATTGTAAACAAGACGTAGGTAGCATTATTTCCTGCAAATTGTAACCAAACTTGTTTGTCTGAGCAATTGGCTGAAGTAGGACTGAGTGGACTTGTAGGTTCTAAAATTTTACATTGTCATGAAAGTTGAACTTACAAATGTAGAATTTATGTAAAAAACTGCATTGAAAAATAAAACAAAGAGATTGCACTACAGTACTTGTATTAAGTGAATTGAAAAATACTATTTCTATTGAAAAATACTATTTCTTTTGTTATTTACAGAGAAAGTATTTGTAATAAAAATTAATAAAGTGAGAACTGTACACTTTCTATTCTGTGTTATAATTTAAATATATTTGAAAATGTAGAAAACATCCAAAAATATTTAAATAAATGGTATTCTATTGTTGTTTAATCACACAATTAATTTTTTTAATCACTTGACAAGCCTACTTAAAAGAAATCCAAACAAGTTAAAATATGGAAATGCACAGTTAAGGGCTAAATAGTCTGACAACAGTATGGTGTGTGTCCTTTGCCAGTTGGCGTAAAGAGGCAGTTACTGAACAATCTACTCATGCTACGTTCCCACCAATGAAGCAGAGACACTTGTAAAAACTTACAGTGAAAACAGTTTCCAGTGTGCAGAATCACCTGTCCAACAACTGTGTTGACAGCAAAGAGTGAAATTTCGGTGCAAAGTGTGGAGCACTTTCTGAGGGTGTCTAATGCCTCACTGGACTGGCCACTTAATGAGCAGAGTTTCTGTTGCTCCCATTGACATGGATGGTAAAATTCTCAGTCTGAGTAGCTGGTATGAAACTGGAACTTAAATCACATGGGCCAATCCTGAAATATTTACTCATCAGATTCTCCATTGACTTTAGTAATAAATGAAGTCTAGGATTTTTAAAGGAATCCAAGGAAATTAAGGTTCCCAAATCCCTTGGGAGTTGGGCACTGAACTTTATTAGGCAACTCTGAAAATCCTAGCCCAAGTTATTTGTTTCAGGGTCTCTTTTGTAGAGATTGCACAACACTCACAGGTCACTTATTCAAGGCATGCGGGTGTGAGGGAGAGGGTGGAGTGTTTCCGCACGATTTCTTCCACATTTGAGGTCAAATGCTGCATGCCTTACTCATATAGTTACTTACTGAAGTTAATGGGACTACTTGTTTTCTAGATTTGCAAAATGCCTCATTCTCCAGAATAAAGCATCTCTTGGGACAGAACTGACTTGCATTTTGCTGGTACTGTCCCGGATTTCAAGAAACACTGATAATCCCCCAATGACTTAATCCATGGCAGGCCAGCTGGAACTGATGATTAAACTCAAACTAAGGAATGATAATATCTACATAGCTCCCTAATTCTCCATAGAAGAGAGAATAAAGGAGGGTAAATATACATGAATCTACATTAATAAGAGCTGGACCTCTCCTGCAATCCTTTTTCACATGCAAAATCTTTTCTTGTATGTCTGTTTCTTTTTGAGTTTAGACATATACAAATAGCAGAGTATGTATAAGGCCTCTATTACCATAGTATCTGAGCACTTCACAATCTTAAACATATTTATTTATTGTCACAACTCCACTGTAAGGTAGGGTAACACTTTTATCCGCATCTTACAGATTGGGAACTGAGGCCCAGAGAAGCTAACTGGCTTGTCTTAGGTCACACACAAAGTCTCTAGCAGAGCAGGGACTTGAACCCAGGTCACCCAAGTAGTAGACTAGTGCCCTAACCATTGTACCTCCCTTCCTTGACAAGTTAGTAATATTCAGATCCCTATGTGAAGTGACATCTTTACTTCATCCTATCCTCACAAATAAAAGATAAATTTATTTTGGACATTAACTGAAGAGAGACAATAATAGATGTTGAGAATCAGTCTAGCAGGGTGAGTCTTGACACTCTATACAAAACCACCACCTGCAAAGATGTATGTGAACATGTGCAATTCCCTGGCATTGTGTGCTTTATATGTTTTTGAGTTCTGTTCAGAATTAATAGTATTTTGAAATACAGCTGTAAAAACAGCTTTATGTAATATGGAGGAAGGCAGCCACCTTCTCCAGCTAACTGTACCTTCCCCCCTTGTAATTTTATTGAATTGAATATTAGCCATTTCCATAGAATGTATTTCTCTCTGAACACTGCAGTAGTCTTTTATCACTTGGAATTTATCTGAAGTATAATATCTGAAAGAGGATTTTAGCAGAACATTCAGACAAACCATTACATTAATCATTGGTTCAGGTACAGGTGTACATTAGTTAAATCTAATCTGCAACTACAAACACTTATGTGCTAATTAATCATGGTTACTTGGTTATTGCATAGTGTCACTACAGGGCAGAGTTATGGGTGTTTGGGTGCCCTTAACTGTGCATTTAAAGACAAACAATTTCTGCAAGTGCCCAGTGAACAGAACTGGATGCTGCAGAAAGACGTACCTGAGGTTCACTGATTGATATCTGCAAGGCAAGGTTAAGACAGGCAGAGTCTTGAGGAGTTGGTTAGTGAGGTGGATAGACTATGGTGCCCAGCAGCCGTCTCACAGAGTAAGCTCCAGCAAAGCTCTCTCTCTCTCTCTCTAAGAGGTGGCTCAGGGTTCCCAGAGGAGAACCCCACAGTAACAGATAGTAAAGAAATGAGCTGCAGAAGGGCCATGATGCTGTGCTGCAGTGGGCTACTCTAACCTGTTCAGTTTTTTTTTTCCCCACCAGACCACGTTCTCTCTTCCTCTATCACTAGTAACTTCATACATTTCATGGGGTTTTACAGAGTTTATATTTTAGGTGACTGTATTAAGATCTATAAACAGGAGAACAAACAAACTGCCTTTTTTAATATAAAGCAGACCATAAATTGGAATATTGTCCTAGATTCACATGGCCATTTCTACCAAGCAACTGCAGTCCTTGACTCTGTTTTCTCTGTAAAGTATCTTAAACTAATTATTACATGGTTCTGGGAAATTGGCAGAGTCCCCTGCTACCCATTAAGTGGCATGACACTCCTTTATACATTGAGGGAGCGGAAGGATTTATAGTATGAAACATTTGCCTCGTTATGTGCATATCTATATGGGTAGCCACCACCAGAACAGCTCCAATAGCGTAAGTTCACGCATTACTCAATCACTGAGACCTCAGTCATGAGCCTGGCTGCCACACCTTTGTAGGAGAGCAAGGGGCTTTAGGGGGAACTACCCACATCAGACCCAGTATGAGTGGGAGAACAGCTGTCTCTGGGCTGAAACTCCCCTTCCCATGCAGGTGGGCAGCGATGGAGAATAAGAAGAACTTTCTATGGTAATTAAGTGCCTAAATACCTTTGAGGATCTGGGCCTTTGTGCTTTGGAGTCCAGAGCCAAGCCAGTGCAGCTGACCTGGCACAAAAGGAAGAAATAAGCGCGGGGGCTGATGCAGCTTACTTCTCCTGTGGAGCAATAGGGAAGCTAGGAGCAAACTGAAACTGGAGTTACAACTCTGTCCTTGCGCTGCCCCTGACTTGCAGAGTGCCCAGAGGGAATTCCTGACCACTTTCAATAGCACTGATGATGATTAGATATTCTGAGATCTCTTTAAGTCACCTGCTTCTAACTACCCAATTAGCCCATAATGACCACAGCAATGTTTTGAAGAGAGCCAAAAACCAGAATGACTAAGACTAATGTAATTGTAATAAAAGAGAATCTATGGCATTAGTTACTGGCTCTGCATAGTGTATTTTTTAGTTTTGATTTTCTAAAAAGAACTAAAGTCAAATCTATTGGTAAAATGCACTTGTTCTTCATGTCTAAAAAGGCATACATGTACAAGCACCAATCCTGGAGGAATAAAAAATACTTACTTCCTTAGAGGGATAAAAATCCAAAAAGAGAGAGAGACTAATTGTTACAACACCCAAGTAGCTATAGTTCATAGCTTTCAGTCAAGGGTATCGGTAAATGATCCCAATAAACTGTCATACATTTTTTTCAACTGAAATCATTAAGACACTTTTTTCCTAAATTCTGTTTCCTCCCCTCCATCATTTGAGCATTTGTTACAGCGTGCTTGACTGTGAACTAGCATCCACGCTAAGTTGTATGTGCAGTTAGGACATATATAGCTCCTGGGCAAGGTGAACGTAAGAGTTTAGCACATAAGAAATTAGGGTTGCCAACCATCCAGGATTGTCCTGGAGTCTCCAGGAATTAAAGATTATGTCATGTGATGAAACCTCCAGGAATATGTCCAACCAAAACTGGCGGCCCTGTAAGAAATTAAAAGAGCAAGAGCCAGTTTTTCTCTGTCATTGGAAATCACCTAGCACATTTTGGACAGTACAAAAATAAGTACAGCACATGCAAATGAATTATTTTAAACTTTTACCACATTACAAGCAGGCATCCAGTATTTATATTTTGACTAGATGCATTCTAAACGTCTACCCTTATGATAAGTAAGGAATATTTTCAAGTGTAGTTAATTCTACAATAGAAAGAAAATATTGCGGTGTTAAATGTTGTACAATTTCCTTCTTACAAAACCATCCCAAATTAAACTCAATGAAGACCCCAAAAGGGTGTTTAAGAAAGTCATATGAACACCTTTGCAAGCAGCAATCATGTCTACGGTTATGGAAGAGAATGGCATAGATCCTAATACGCCATTTGGCACCAAAAGTGAATTTCTGCTTACCCCCTTAGTAAGAAATTAATGCATCAGGAGAGAGATCTAGATGAAAATTTAATCATTCTGGTGTTTAATCATTTGAAAAAAATCTATTTTAATAGATTATCTAGATTTCCCCCCCTCCAAATTAGCACTGTTACCCTATTCTCTACATGTTGTTAATAATCTCCACCTTTACATTGTTATTGCAGATGGATTATTATATTTTTTTTAATCCCTCACAGGTCATTGTAGCAAGGTAATCACATTTTTCTCTGTTCTCTAAGTCCCCAATACTGCAATCTGATTGATAACCTAGCTCCTGCAGCCTAATGAAATCCTATTACAGTTTATGGGACTCCAAATGGGCATAAGGTCCTGTGCTAATGGATCAGATTGCATAATCACAGTTTAATGTATCAACTTCTCTTTATATAATGAAATGCCAGAAAGAGGTGTTGTATGCAATGTTGTTGTGGCTATGTTGGTCCCAGGATATTAGAGAGACAAGATGGGTGAGGTAATATCCTTTTAATAGTCCATCTTCTGTTGGTGAGAGAGACACAAGAGCTCTGTATTAGCTCAAAAGCTTGTCTCTCACAAGCAGAAAGTGGTCCAATAAAATATTACCTCACCCACCTTGTATCTCTTGTTCTACATGGGATACAGAGTATGTGTACACTACAATTAGACACCCGCGGCTGGGCCATGACTGGGGCTTGTGGGGTTCAGGGACCATTTAATCGCGGGGTCCTAGACCACCAGCCCAAACACCTACCCGCAACTAAACAGTCCCTTAGCCCAAGCTCTGTGAGCCCCAGTCAGCTGGGCCAGCTGTGGGTTAATTGCAGATTAGACATACTAAATGTATATTTGTCACCCCAAATTAGAGCCTCTGTATCTAGCTAACAAACGATGAAAAGCAGTTGGGAAGGGGAAAGGTCCAACGGCCCCAATGCTGCTGCTGCTGTTGTCAGGGAGAAATAGGAGAACAAGCAAGTAGCAGTTCTCTAGTCAATGAAAAAGCAGAGAGGGGGCAGACAAACAGGCTGCCTACATTGCAGCTGGGAGCAAGCTTCCCAGCCCAGATAGACAGACGTGCTAGCTCAACTCAAGCTAGCAAGCTAAAAATAAGAGCAATTATTTGGTGCGACTGTGGTAAGGGAAAATTGAATGTAAAGTCTGCTACATGGTTAAGAAATCTGACACATCTTCCCCTCTCCCTGAATCAAGGAGGAGTTAGTATATACATCAGAGAGAATATGTATGATAGGAAAAGATAAGATATTCTAGCCCCGTGTATCTCTTGCTTTGTTTCTCTCCCTGAAGTGGTCCCCACCCTCCCAAACAATGCGACTTAAGTGACCCATCACAGCTTGAAGAACAAATTCAGAATATCCAAAGAAGTACTTCCTACAAGGGGAAGTTTGCAAAAACCATATAGACCCAAGTATGTTTTCAGAAGCCACTGATAAAGTGTCAGACTGTGACCAGATGTTCTGCAGGTGCAGGAGGCCAATCCTGGGGAGGGTATGAGAAGCCAGACACGTGCCTTATACTCTGACCGAGCAACTGCAGAACTGCTTTCTCCATGTACCCCTGGGCACAAGATATCCAAAAGGTGACTGGAAAGGTCAGAGAGAAGGCAATGCACAAGGTGGAGGTTATTGCACCCCCTAAAGGGGTGTGGATATTGACCCATTCCCTCTGCATGCCAGGAGCCTTTGGGAGGTATTAGAAGTCTCCTTGTGGCAAGGTTGAGCCCACAAATCTGAATTTAAAAAAAAAATCTCAGAGATATCCTATGGAATTCCACATAGCATTTAAAAATCCTCAGAACTCCACCCTAGAAATTCAATCCCCCCCTCCTGGAGATGGCATGTATATTGTGGCACTTTAATAGTCTGGAAATTGGAAATGTGTTTTATTCTTGCATTCTGATTACTCTTTGCAATAGTACCACAAACAAGCTTTTCCCCAAAGTCCCCTGGGGTGTCCTCGTTTCCTTGGAGCCTAGACTTCAGATATTAAAGCTCATCATCTTTAACAAGATTACCAGCATTATGGAATACATGCAGCTGGACTGGATATCTACATAGAAATAACTAAACTTCTCAAAGGCCTTTCTCAGCATGTACTAGGAAATGTATAAACCTTGAGAGAGATTCCATGGTTGTTTCAAGAAATGTTCCAGAGCATGGGGTCTTTCAATTATGTCATACTCAAAGATACAGGCAGGCAAATGATTCTAAAAAAAATCTTGGTCATTTACTTGAAATAGACTAATTTATTTAGGGAATATTTTTCTAACCAGTCTTACCCACAGATATATGCACTTCTCTGTTTAATATATCCATACTATGGCCCTGCACAAAATCAGGGCCTATGGGACTCTACATGGGCTGATTTCATTTCAGGATTAAGGTCTAACAACGTTCATGTTCGTAAACAGCTCTTATTCTATTCAACCCCATGCTCTGGGTGTCCCTAAGCCTCTGACTGCCAGATGCTTGGACTGGACAACAGGAGATGGATCACTACACATTGCCCTGTTCTATTCATTCCCTTTGAAGCATCTGACATTGGCTACTACCAGAAGAAGAGATACTGGGCTAGATGGATCATTGGCCAGACCATTCTTATGTTCTTATTATATAGTGAAAATAAACCTGTTATTTTTCCATCAAAAAAGAGGAAGCATATACTTTCAGGCTGCATGCCTTACTTATGATTGTTGATATATTTAATGAACAGAAAAAATATAAAGTCTCCATGAGGAGCACACTGTGTCAGCCATCTTGAATTGACACACACGGAGAACTGCTACAGGCAGGGCAGGGGGCCCACTTTACTCATAGGCCTTATCTGCATTAGGATTTGGAAGGTGTTAGCTAATACATGTGTAAGCAGAGTCAGAATGAGCTCTACCCTGACGTCTGGTGGTGAGCTGTGGAAAAGGACTTCAGGGGCTGATCTTGTTTGCATGGGCACACCCACCCTGCCTAGCATGATGGACTGCTTGCCCAAATGGTCACTTTGGCTGCTGTGGGATCCCCAGTCTCTTTGTTGTTGGGGCAGGAGTAATAAAGCGCTGTTATCCTGGTTATGTGAATCAAGGACAGTAGAACTGTACTTGGCATTATATGACAGAGGGAACTCGCCCTCAACTAAGTAGCACTCGCTAGGCAAGGGTCATGGGTTCCAAAATCCCAGTGAATTGAGAGAGGCTGAGGACAGGTATGTATATCTGGCAGTTTGGGCCCCAAACACTACTTTGAGCCCTTCTCCTGTGACTGTATAATGACAGAGTTAATTTTGGTTCCATTAGGAGTCTTGTTACATACCACAGAGCTGAAATCACTGATACCTAGTTCTAAGCATTAGACCTACTTTGGGCTAGTGGTGCACCAGCACTGAGGCTCCCCTACTACCAGCTAAAAATCACTGAGAGCTGAAATCACTAAGAGCTGTGTTAAGGGGGCGGGGCGAAGACAAGTTGGTGAGCAGACAGCAGGATGGCTAGCAGAATGGAGCAGATAGCTGGGCAGCTGGTAAAGAGGCTGGCGGTGAAGACTGCCGCAGAACCCCATGGAGAGGTGTAGCACTCAGCCGTCAACCTGAGCAGCGGAGCATGTAAGATGTCCCCCGTGCCTCCCTCCACTTCCACCCAGGCTGGGAGGTAAACTCTGCAGATGAACTTCTGGGGTGGGGCTGCACTGACCAAGGAGAGAAACTGGAGTGACTACTGGGTTGCTGGACTTAAGATCCTGAGGGGAAAAAGGACACTGCCAAACTTACTTGGGGGTGGGTCTTTTGCTCATGGTTGGTGTTATGAATCCTGTGTGTGGTGTTTCCCTAACATAATGCTGCATTGTTTCCCTCCTTTATTAAAAGGCTTTTGCTACACTCAGACTCCGTGCTTGCGAGAGGTGAAGTATTGCCTCTTAGAGGCACCCAGGGGGGTGGTATGTAATTGTTCCAGGTCACTGGGTGGGGGCTCGAGCCAGTTTTGCATTGTGTTATTGAAACGGAACCCTTAGATACTGAACCCGGCCCTTGTTGCTGCCAGCTCTGACAGGCAGAAGGGTTACACATGCTAGCAGTCTCATGTAGACAAAGCATTGTGCCTTTAACACATAATGTAGGATTGAGATATGGGGAGTCAAAGCTTGAATTTGACCAGTTTAATATATGCTACAGGCATACTGCTAACATCTTCTAAATTCTAATCTAGAAAAGGCCATGAAGATTCAATACATAGATACATACACCACAGTACCCCAGGAAAAACAATTCAACTGTTACTAACCAGCTTTCAATTCACAGAACCAGTTATTCGATGTACACTGATAAATGAGTGTTTGGGCACTACCTGGAAACAAAGGATTAAAAGTAAAGAGGAGTCTGCGTTGCAAAGTTTGGAGCTAGATCCAAATCTGAACATCCACAAACTCTCAAGTTGTTTGGACTCAGAGACCTCCCCAGTTGGAATGATACACACAGGGCCGGATTAACTCTCCTGTGGGCCCAGGGCTATTAGATTTTGTGGGGCCCCTGTATACAAGTCTTTCCTGAGAGGGAGTTTGGTGCAGGAGGGGGCTAGGGCAGGGGTTTGGGGTGCAGAAGGGAGTACAGGGTCTGGGAGGGAGTTTGGCACAGAGTGTTGGGGTACAGGAGAGGGTGAGGAATGTGGGCTCTGGGAGGGAGTTTGGGTGCAAGAGGGGATTCTGAGCTGGGGCAGAGCCTTGAGATACGGGAGGGGGTGCGAGGTGCAGACTCTGGCCAGGAGGTGCTTATCACAGGTGGCTCCCTGATGGCAGCGCAGCAAGGCTCAAGCAGGCTGCCTGCCTGCTAGCCATAGCCCCAAGCTGCTCCCAGAAGCGACTGGCTGCTAGCACGTCAATGCGCCCTTGAGGGGAGGGGAAGAGTGTGTCTCCATGTACTGCCCACAAGCGCCACTAGGGACAGTGCTGGTGGCAGGGGCAGAGCCACTCCCCTGCCCCCCGGTCCCCTGCCAGGGGATGCAGAGTTGTATCAGCAGGCAGCCACTTCCAGGAGCAGGGTGGGGCTCTGGCATGCAGCCAGCCAGCCTGAGCCCTGCGACTTTTAGTAGCCTGGAGTTGACGATCACTGCTTGGGATTTATTTTTGCAGGGGTGGCAGGTCCTTCGGCTGCAGCCGCTAAAGCCCCCGCCTTAATCCGGCCCTGGATACACACACATTCTTGGCTCATTTTTTCTAGTTATTGTGGGAAATTCAGTCAATCATTCTTTCCAAATGTATTTAAAAAAACAACCCTAACAGTACACTTTGGAAACGGTCCAAATTTGCTTACGCTAGCAGAAAGCACAGCATTAAGGCTGGCTGCTAGTCTGCATTTTTATACATACCAAGGCTCAGCTGTAACAATCCATCAGAAAAAATGACAACTTCTGGTTAATTTAACAGGGAGTTCTGTACAGATGAGGAACCAATGGAACTGCCTTAAACCAGACACAATACTGTAGACAAGAGTCATGTGAATGTACCAATACTTTATCCTGACCTGTGGTTTCAACACCTCTGCTGTTCTAATCGTGGGCAGAAGCTCAAGACACCATTGGTACTGAATTGTGTGGTGGGTTTATAATGTACATAAATGGAGGACTAGTGTCCAGTCTTGCAAGGTCCCAAGCATCCTCAACACCCACTGAATTGAGTCCAGCTCATTGTAGAACTGAAGTGAAGTCAGTGGAAGTTTTGCCTGAGTAAGGACTAAAAGGTCTGGATCCTGCAAAAATGAGGAGTGCCTGCAACTCCTATTGAAATCACTGAGAGCTGGTAGGGATAAGTACCTCCATGGTTATGTCTACACTGAAGCTAGGAGCATGCCTCTCAATACACATAGACTCTCAGTAGTTTAGCTCAAGCTAGAATGCTAAGAACAGCAGTGTAGATGTTACCACACTGGCAGCTCAGGGTAGCCACCCAAGGTCATACCTGGGGGGGGGGAGGGGGGGTCGGATCTGAGCACAGGTAGCTAGACTGAGCCATTGGTGGTGCCACAACATCCACATTGCTATTTTTAGCAAACTTACTCAAGCTGGCCTAGCATGAGTCTGTCCACCTGGGCTGGGAGGCTCATTCACTCCGTGGCACAGTGCAGATATACCTAGGAGGGCTCCGAGTCTTGGCAGCACCCAGACAGACCCAGATTGCCCTAGAATATCAGCAGTCCATTGCCAAGCCTCTGTTGGTGCTTTGTAAAGTGCTGCATGTGTTTAGAGAGGTTTGTAAACTATCAGTAAACGTAGCTGGTGGAGACAAAAAACTACAATTTGAGTGGAAAGGACCCTTTGTGCTCTGCAGAGCAACCTGGAAAATCCTCCCCAAGCATGAGCTATGAAACTGAGAAATAACATTTTTCATTATAATTGGCATTGCTGAACTTCTGATCTCATTGATGACAACCTGCCAAACTGGACCTGTCACATGAGTTTGTAAAAACAGTTTCCTTTCTGCTGGATGAGTGATTCAACAGCAGAGAGAACAGCTGCCAGTGTGAATGTTCAGACACACAGTTTATAAGATGCGTGCGGTATTTATTTGCACTGCAAGGGCACATTTTTCGAGCTGATCTCTGTCTTTATATTCAGGCCTGCCGACAGGGGAGGGGAAGGAGAAAGGGGGCAATTGCCCAGAGGCCCAGGCAATTTAAAAAGGCCTGGGAGCCCTGGGCCCTTTTAAATTGCCCAGGCAGGCCACAGGGCTCCTAGGCACGTGCGGGATGGTATCAGTGGCGGCAAAGGCAGACGGGCAGGCATGCAGAAGCCCTGGTTGCGTTAGCTCTCAAGGGTGGGGATGCTGCTCAGGAAGGGGTAGCTCTTTTTCATTAGTGCTATGCCATTTCTTTAGCCATTATACTTTACTGCTGGTTCCCTGTGTATAATGATTGTGCTATTAAATCAGTTGTCAGGAGCACCTGGAGGGTGAAACAAGCTGCTCTTGTGGTCTTATCAATTTAAACAAACAAGTCAGTCATCAGCCATCCCATCAGATTACATCAGCAGTTTTCAAAAGCTCTCACTCCCTGGTTGAAGCCTTGGATCTGGGGAGTCATTCTACTCTCTTGTAGACTTTGTTCAGACATAGCAGCCTGGCAGCCTCCATTCCCCCTACAACTAAGGTTGCTGATTGCAGTGATTAGGTCTTAAAATACTTCCAGACCCATTCAGTCTCCAGTCCTCTAGGTGTTTCTGCAGCTCAGGAGAGATCAAGATAGTCCAGCCCTCCCCACGTGACCCAAGGGATAGAGAACCAGTGTGGGAAGATGTCCTCCTAGGAGGACATATTCAGCAACACTTTGCAAATGCAGACTTTGAACTATCAAGTCATGCTAGCTAAAATATGGTTTTAGGGCTCTGGTATTAGACCAACTGCCTGGACAGGCTATGAATGTGGTTAAAGCTGTGATCTCTGAAGATCAAGGGGGAACATGCTTGCAAAGGTGCTCTGTCAACCCATCTCCACCATCTGCTGTGCTGGCGACAATAGTTCAGGATTAGACTAGATCACCAAGGTCAGGTCACAATCCAATGCCTCTGGACCCAGACAACCAAACTTCACCTAATATCCTGGAATTGAGAAGAGTCTATCGGGGCTGCCAGTCATCCCTGCCTTGCCTGAAGGGCGTCCGTTTCCAGCATCCAGTGGACAATATAACACTACTGCCTTGTGCTACAGCAGCCAGCAGGTTGGGATCTCTCTGTGACCTCAGAGGGCTACCACATTTTGGTGCTGGTGTGTTAGATCACATTGCACCCACAGCTCTCCCTCCTCCAGAGACACACAGAACAGCCCTGGCAGAAAGCTGCCCATCACGAGTGGTCCCTGGGAGGAGTCAACAGCCAGCACTGTTCCCAAGGCAGAAAGCCAGCCACGGAATACCAGGCCGGTTCCGCTCCAAGAGCTCAGGGTCTGCAATGTATTCACTGCAGCTTTCCTCTAATTATTTTCATTCCCAGGGTCCTGGCAATGGCCAGACAGGACAGAGCCAAAGTGCTGCTCTTTGCCCCAGCTTTATAGCCCCAGCTGCCTAATCTGCTGGATTTCTTGTCCCAAAGGTGAAGCTGGACTCTGCACCCAACCCCAGATCTCTGAGCCTGAGCCTGAGCCTGAGCCTGGCTCCTGGACAGTTGACCAGCCTGGGCTGAGGTTGCTTACCAGAAGTCTCTGAGGTGGGAGAGGTTTTCCCATCAGATCCTCTATTCCCTTCATTCAGGACTATCTGGCCTCTTGCTCAAGGTAGGATTTCAGCCTTCTGCCATGTCCTCTCAATTACAGAGATAATATTCTGATTTCATGTGTTTCCTCCTGCTCCAGAACCACCTCAATCCCAGGACATAAATCTGACACTCCCCAAATTAATGGAGCCTCCCCCCCCGAGCCATTGTCAGGAAATTCAAAGCGGTTGTTGCAGCCCAGAAATGGCACTTGGCAAGACAATGTTGCCCCAGACAGGATTACCAGTCCCACCCATGTTATGGAAATTCACAACAATGTACCGTGCAAACTCCTTATGCAGACACGTTACACCAAGCAGATTTTACTTCAGAATGTTACATTACAGTAGGGTTTGCATACCTGTGTCAGTTCCAGGGCTCCCATTTCTGGAGTAGCAATAGACTGACAACAGAATAGGAACCTTTTAAAATCCACAAGTTTAGAACAGGATGCAACTCTCTTCACCAGCTTTTTCTCCAGACCTCCAAAAGATCCAGATCAAGTTCAGTTCAGATCTTATGGCATGTGAACTTAAGACAGTTCTAATTCAGTCCAGCATTATCCCATTCTCTTTAGAAGCCACAGAACTCAGAGTGCTGTCCTGCAGCTACAGAATCAGCATTTCTAGTGGTCAATGCAGGGCATAGGGAGTCTGAGTCCTACTGCCAATCTAACCACTGACTGACACCTTGAACCACTTAGTTCTGTGCCTCAGTTTCTCCATCTCATACATCTCCAGCTTTCAGATCTTTGCATGAAAGGTGCTATACCAGTGCCCAATATTACTTTACTTATGCTCTTCTTGGACAGAAGCCAAGAAACGAAACCCTAACTGTATATGTTACTTTCTTCTGGTCATTAATTGTGGGCACTAATGGAGATTTATGTTCTACATTAGACTTCTAAAAGGAGCTTGTTCAGCACGCCATGTGCAAGAAACTTACTGTAAATTCCTGTTGACCAATCCAATTAAATAATGGCAGGAAATGGTCTTGGATCATGTGTAATTGCTGGAAAATACCGAAATCTATATTCATTAAATCAGGTTCTCTCTCTAAAGTGCCTACTCTTCTAGCAGAAAATGAATTTTTGATTGTTCTGTAGATCAGTTTCCCTTGATTTAAAACAAACAATTAGCAGCTTTTATTACAATAATAAATTAGATTTATACAGCACCTTTAATTCTGCAGGATCCAAATGCTGTTTGCAAATCAGGTCAGATTTTGCTACTCATGTATGAATGGGGGAGTTGTTTGTGGATGACACTCTCAGTAGAGTTAATATAATCCTACCAAAATGAGGCAAAGACGCACTTGTTAATACGAAGGTTTTTTAAGAAACTGTCTCCTACAGAACCCTTGAGAATCTGCAACCTATCCTGAAGGATGACCCATCACTCTCACAGATCTTGGGAGACAGGCCAGTCCTTGCTTACAGACAGCCCCCCAACCTAAGCAAATACTCACCAGCAACCACACACCACACAAAACAGAACCACTAACCCAGGAACCTATCCTTGCAACAAAGCCCGTTGCTAACTGTGTCCACATATCTATTCAGGGGACACCATCATAGGGCCTAATCACATCAGCCACACTATCAGAGGCTCGTTCACCTGCACATCTACCAATGTGATATATGCCATCATGTGCCAGCAATGCCCCTCTGCCATGTACATTGGCCAAACTGGACAGTCTCTACGTAAAAGAATCAATGGACACAAATCAGACATCCAGAATTATAACATTCAAAAACCAGTCGGAGAACACTTCAATCTCTTTGGTCATTCGATTACAGACCTAAAAGTAGCAATTCTTCAACAAAAAAAAAAACTACAAAAAACAGACTCCAATGAGAGACTGCTGAATTGGAATTAATTTGCAAACTGGATACAATTAACTTAGGCTTGAATAAAGAGTGGGAGTGGATGGGTCATTACACAAAGTAAAACTATTTCCCCATGTTTATTCCCCACCCCACCCTGTTCCTCAGACTCTTGTCAACTGCTGGAAATGGCCCACCTTGATCATCACTACAAAAGGTCCCCCCCCCCCCCCCCCCGCTCTCCTGCTGGTAATAGCTCACCTTAAGTGATCACTCTCGTTACAGTGTGTATGGTAACACCCATTGTTTCATGTTCTCTGTGTATATAAATCTGCCCACTGTATTTTCCACTGAATGCATCCGATGAAGTGAGCTGTAGCTCATGAAAGGTTATGCTCAAATAAATTTGTTAGTCTCTAAGGTGCCACAAGTACTCCTTTTCTTTTTGCGGATACAGACTAACACGGCTGCTACTCTGAAACTCGAGGGGAAACCAATTATTTCACACAGTAGTCCGGTTCTTGTGTTTAAAAGGCCTGTGATGGACCACCAGTCTTCCTGTACAGGACTATCACAGTGCACACATAGGCAGGGAGCAGCCAGAAACTTGGGGGACTCCCAAGTCTAAGAAAGATTATTTTAACCTGAAACAGGTACGGAAAAGGGCTACTAGGATGATCTGAGCAATGGAAAACCTACCTTGTGAGAGGAGACTCAAAGCTTCGCTTCTTTAGCCGAGCCAAAAGGTGGCTGAGGGGAGACATGATTATCCCTCTGACATATTTAGAGAGCAAATATCATGGAGGGAGAGGAGTTAAGTTAAGCTAAGCACCAATGTGGACACAAGAAAAAAAAAATGGATATAAACTGGTCACCAACAAGTTTAGGCTCAAAATTAGGCAAAGGTTTCTAATCATTTGAGTGAAGTTCTACCTTTCAAGGGGAGCAGTGAGGGCAAAAGCCTTAACTGGCTGTCAAGGTTCCTTCCCCACTCTGAACTCTAGGGTACAGATGTGGGGACCGGCATGAAAAACCCCCTAAGCTTATTTTTACCAGCTTAGGTTAAAACTTCCCCAAGGTACAAACTATTTTACCTTTCGCCCCTGGACTTTATTGCTGCCACCACCAAGCGTCTAACAAATGTATAACAGGGAAAGAGCCTGCTTGGAAACGTCTTTCCCCCCACAAAATCCTCCCAAACCCTCTATCCCCTTTCCTGGGGAAGGCTTGATAAAAATCCTCACCAATTTGCATAGGTGAACACAGACCCAAACCCTTGGATCGTAAGAACAATGAAAAAGCAATCAAGTTCTTAAAAGAAGAATTTTAATTGAAGAAAAAAAGTAAAAGAATCACCTCTGTAAAATCAGGATGGTAAATACCTTACAGGATAATCAGATTCAAAACAGAGAATCCCTCTAGGCAAAACCTTAATATACATTCCATTCAGCACAACTTATTTTTATCAGCCATTTAAACAAAACAGAATCTAATGCATATCTAACTAGATTGCTTATTAGCCCTTTACAGGAGTTCTGACCTGCATTCCTGCTCTGGTCCTGGCAAAAGCAACACACACAGAGGGAACCTTTGTTTCTCTCCCCCCCAGCTTTGAAAGTATCTTGTCTCCTCATTAGTCAGTTTGGTCAGGTGTCAGCGAGATTATCCTAGCTTCTTAACACTTTACAGGTGAAAATGGTTTTTCCTCTGGCAAGGAGGGATTTAAAGGTGGTTATCCTTCCCTTTATATTTATGACACGCCCCTCCCCAAATCACAGATAGGGTGAAACACTGGCTGTGATTTCTTCCTGGAGCTCTAGGAGAAAACAGAGTTAATAAGACACATGCATCTCTAAATATACTACCAAGTGTATAAAGACTTGGTAGTATTTTCCACATCTCAAGGACGATTTTAACCAGTTGATTCTGGGAAACTTTCACAGGAGAGTGCATCAGCCACTTTGTTAGAAGCTCCTGAGATGTGTTGGATGTCGAATTCAAAATCTTGGAGAGCTAAACTCCACTGATTAAGTTTTTTTTGTTATTTCCCGTGGCAGTATGAAGCTACTGTAGCACAGTATGGTCGGTTTGCAGGTGGAAACACGGTCCCCAAACGTATGGGCGTAGCTTTTCCAGAGCGTAGACAATGGCGTAACATTCTTTTTCACTGACTGACCAGTTGCTTTCCCTCTCAGACAGCTTTTTGTTGAGAAACACTACAGGGTGGAATTCTTGATCTGGTCCTTTCTGCATTAAAACTGCTCCCATACCCTGTTCGGACGCATCTGTGGTTACTAGGAACGGTTTGTCAAAGTCTGGGGCCCTTAGAACAGGGTCAGATACGAGTGTCGCTTTAAGCTGGTTAAAGGCCTTCTGACACTCTTTGGTCCACTGAATGGCATCTGGTGGTTTCTTTTTGGTTAGGTCTGTCAGTGGGGTGGTGATTTGGCTGTATTGTGGTACAAATTGCCTGTAATAACTGGCCAAGCCTAAGAAGGATTGAACCTGTTTCTTTGACTTTGGGACAGGCCACTTTTGGATAGCATCCACTTTGGCCTGTAGAAGGTTGATAGTTCCTTGACCCACCTGGTGTCCAAGGTAAGTCACTCTGTTTAGGCCTATTTGACACTTCTTAGCCTTAACAGTTAGTCCTGCCTCCCTAATGCGGTCGAAGACTTTTTGTAGATGTTCCAGGTGTTCTGCCCAGGAATCCGAAAATATGCCTACATTGTCAAGGTAGGCGACTGCATATTCTCCCAATCCCACTAGGAGACCATCTACAAGTCTTTGGAAGGTGGCGGGTGCATTCCGCAGCCCGAAAGGGAGTACATTAAATTCTGTGGTGAAGGCTGACCTTTCCTTGGCGGATTCATCTAACGGTACCTGCCAGTACCCTTGGTTAAGTCCAAGGTAGAGATGAACTGGGCCCATCCCAGTTTCTCTAATAGTTCATCTGTGCATGGCATTGGATAGTTGTCTGGGTGAGTTATGGCATTTAGCTTATGGTAGTCCACGCAGAAACATATCTCCCCATCTGGTTTGGGAACTAGAACCACTGGAGATGCCCATGCACTGCCTGAGGGGTGGATTACACTCATCTGTAGCATATCCTGGATCTCCCGTTCTATAGCAGTTTTAGCTGGAGGAGACACCCGGTAAGGTTGGGCTTTAATTGGGCGAGCATTACCTGTGTCAATGGAGTGGTGTGCCCGGTCAGTCCTTGGGTGGCTGAGAATGTCGGCACATAGCTAGTGCACAGCTCCTTGATCTGCTGTCGCTGCATATGCCCAAGGGTCAGGGAGAGGTTCACTGCTTCCACACCACCAGCACTTTTCCCTTCATAGTAGAACCTTCCGGCCACTCAGCGTCGTCTCCTCCCTGGGCTGTAAACTGACAAACTTTTAATTCTCTGGAATAAAAGGGCTTTAGACAATTAACATGGTACACCTTAGGCTTTCGGTTGGAGTGGGGAATGCTATGAGATAATTAACAGCTCCCAGGCGCTCCTGGACCGTGAATGGCCTTTCCCACAACGCTTCCATTTTATGGGCCTGGAGCGCCTTTAAGACCATGACCTGGTCCCCTACTTTGAAGGAATGCCCCCTGGCATGTTTATCATACCAGGCTTTTTGCTCTTTTTGAGCATCCTGTGGGTTTTCTTTAGCAAGAGCTAAAGAGGTTCAGAGCATGTTTTGTAGGTTGGTTAAAAAGTCCAGAATGTTAGTTCCTGGAGAAGGTGTAAACCCTTCCCATTGCTGCTTCACCAACTGTAATGGTCCCTTAACCTCACAGCCTTATACAAGTTCAAATGGTGAAAACCCTAAACTGGGATGTGGTACAGCTCTGTAGGCAAAGAGCAACTGCTGCAACACTAGGTCCCAATCATTGGAGTGCTCATTTACGAATTTACGTATCATGGCCCCCAAAGTCCCATTAAATTTCTCCACCAGGTCATTTGTTTGATGATGGTAAGGGGTGGCAACCAAGTGATTCACCCCATGAGCTTCCCAAAGGCTTTCCATAGTCCCTGCCAGGAAATTAGTTCCTGCATCTGTGAGGATGTTGGAGGGCCAACCTACCCTGGCAAAAATGTCTGTTAGTGCCTGGCACACACTTTTAGCCCTGGTGTTGCTTAGAGCTACCACTTCCAGCCATTGGGTGGCAAAATCCATCAAAGTCAGGATGTACTGCTTTCCTCTAGGTGTCTTTTTCAGAAAAGGACCCAGAATATCCACAGCTACTTGCTGAAATGGAACCTCAATGATGGGGAGTGGCTGGAGAGGGGCTTTGACCTGGTCTTGGGGTTTTCCCACTCTTTGGCATACCTCACAAGACTGGACGTAGATAGAAACATCCTTGCCCATTCCCTCCCAGTGGAATGACCTCCCCAAACGGTCTTTGGTCCTGTTCACCACCGCATGGCCGCTAGGATGATCGTGGGCTAAGCTCAAGAGCTTGACCCGCTACTTAGTTGGAACTACCAACTGTCTGAGGATGCCAGTCTTCCTGGTGTCCACCAGAAAGAGTTTGGTCCTCTTTCTACAACAAACCTGGATCGATTAGAAGAGCTGAGAGGCGGTGGGTTGCCCCATGCTGCCGTCCAAGCTCTCTGGAGGTGTTCATCTGCTTCCTGTTTGGTCTCGAACTGTTCCCTTGATGCTGGAGACATCAGTTCCTCATTGGATTGTGGACCTAGGCTTGGTCCCTCTGGAAGCGATGTAGGGGATGGGGCTGTTTCCGTTGACTGTGAACCACTCCCTGCTGGTGCTCTATGTTGGGGTTCAGGCTCTGGCTGAGCCTCTCGTGTCGGGTTATCGGCTGCTGCCGGTTCAGGTTCAGTGGGGCCCTCTGGTGTTGGGGTTGCAAGTACTGGATTCAGTGCTGGCAATGGGTCTGGTGCTGGTGGTTCCGCCAGTTCTGGGACTGGCTCTGTCTGGGTCTCTGGGACTGGATCCGCTACTGCTGTCGCAGATGTTGGCCAAGGGTCTGGGTAGAACCCCTCTGACTGGGTCCTGGTAGAAGTTTCCAGAACAGAGATAGGAGTGATGGCTTGCTTAGCCTGGCTGCGAGTGACCATTCCTACCCTCTTGGCTAGCTTCACATGATTGGCCAAGTCTTCCCCCAATAGCACTGGGATGGGATAATCAGACTGCAAAAGTCCACATTCCTGACCAGCCCTTGTACTGGACAGGCAACTTGGCTGTAGGCAAATTGAAAGAGTTGGACTTGAAGGGTGGCATTGTCACTTGGATCTCTGGATCGATTAAATTGGGGTCCACTAAGGAAGCACGGATAGCCGACACTTGCACTCCGGTGTCCCTCCACGTGGTGACCTTCTTCCCACCCACACACTCAGTTTCCCTCCGCTCCAAGGGTATCTGGGCCTGATGACCTCTGGTGTGATTCCGGTTCAATGAACTGTAATCTGTTGGGGTTCTTGGGGCAGTTGGCCTTCATATGCCCCGGCTCGTTACATTTAAAACATCATCCAGCTGACGGGTCACTGGGGCGAGGTGGGTTGCTGAAGAACGGTGTGGCAGGATAAGGTGTCTGAAGTATTCCTTGGATGTGTAGTTGGGGCCTTGGGCTGCCCCCGGTAGTAGGGGGTGGTCTGAGGGTGTCCCTTTGGGTATCCACTCCAACTGTGAGCAGGGTTGTTCCTCTCTCCTCCCTCCACCTGTTTTGTTCCGGCTTGCCCCACCTCTCTGGCGGTCTGGGACTGCTCGTATTGATCTGCAATCAATCAAGAAGCAAGACTTTCTGCTGAGTCCATTTCCTTATCCCATAAATACTGTTTTATATCCTCCTTGGACATATTCAGGAATTGCTGCTAAGCTATCAAATCACACATTCCGTTAAAGCTAGTGACACCCCTTCCTTGCACCCATTTATCTAACAGATCCTTCATCTGATCAACAGATCCACATTATTTAGTCAAGGCCCTCTCTTAAGGGTTCAAAATTTTACTCTGTACGTTTCAGACGTAATTTAAAATTGCTTTAAAACCAAATCTTTGAACTTATTATAGTCAGAAGCCTCATCAATAGGCATCTTATTGAATACGTCCAGAGCTCTTCCATTTAATTTTTTGACCAATGTGGTCATCTTGTGAGCTTCAGGAATTTTATGGAGAGTCTCTCAAAGGTGAGAAAATATTCAGCAATATCACTGGATTCATCATATTGTGGACATAGTCACTCACATTTGTGGTTTGTTGGGGAAGGATTGTTAGGGTATCCAGTAGATTCCGGTCAGCCCTTACCTTCTCCATCTCCAGTGCATGCTTCCTCTCTCTTTCCTTCTCCTCCAGTTCTTTTTCCCTTGCCTCCATAGCTCCCCTGTTGTCAGCCTCTAGGGCTTTTTCTGCCTCTTTCGCAGCCTCCAATCTGGTTAACTCCAATTTGTGTTGTGCCTTGGTTTCTGACATGTTTGCCTCTCTGTTTTTAACTAAACTTTACACCCGAGAGTTAGAAATTAAAAAAAAAAAAAAAACTTGGCTTGTCAAAAAATTTATATATATATATATATATATATAAAAATGAGAGAGAGAGAAGTTGTGCTGTAACTGGATACCTATGTTTTCTGATAGTGATTGTCAGCCTACAGAAAAATCCTTAAAAAAAAAACTAACACCTTTATCTCCAGGCAAGTAGACAGAAAACCTCTCTAGTTTTTTTTGGGGGGGAGGGCGGGAGGTTGTTTGTTTTCTTTACCTAAGAGCAACATCAACTTCAGGTCTGTGAAGACTTGTGAATTTCCCTGCAGGAGGTTAACTACCTTGCCTTTAGGTAGAGAAAACTCCGGTTCACAAAACACAATTACCTTTTGTCTTTGCTCTGGCCCCCAAGCAGAGACAAAAAAACCTCTAACTGCTTTCAGCTTAAAACCTGCTTTCCAGCAACCCAAAGGAAAAAAAAATATTTCCTTTTAAAAAAATCTGTGCTTCTGGTTCAAAAAAATCTCAAATTGATCTCAAAATGATTTCAAGTCAATCGCACCGCTCTGCCACCATGTCAAGGTTCCTTCCCCACTCTGAACTCTAGGGTACAGATGTGGGGACCTGCAGGAAAAACCCCCTAAGCTTATTATTACCAGCTTAGGTTAAAACTTCCCCAAGGTACAAACTATTTTACCTTTTGCCCCTGGACTTTATTGCTGCCACCACCAAGTGTCTAACAAATGTATAACAGGGAAAGAGCCCACTTGGAAACGTCTTCCCCGCCCCCCCCCCCATCCCAAAATCCTCCCAAACCCTCCACCCCCTTTCCTGGGGAAGGCTTGATAAAAATCCTCACCAATTTGCATAGGTGAACACAGACCCAAACCCTTGGATCTTAAGAACAATGAAAAAGCAATCAAGTTCTTAAAAGAAGAATTTTAATTGAAGAAAAAAAGTAAAAGAATCACCTTGGTAAAATCAGGATGGTAAATACCTTACAGGGTAATCAGATTCAAAACATAGAGAATCCCTCTAGGCAAAACCTTAAGTTACAAAAAGACACAAAAACTGGAATATACATTCCATTCAGCACAACTTATTTTATCAGCCATTTAAACAAAACAGAATCTAATGCATATCTAACTAGATTGCTTATTAACCCTTTACAGGAGTTCTGACCTGCATTCCTGCTTTGGTCCCGGCAAAAGCAACACACACACACACGGAACCTGCCAAAAGACCGTCACAAATCTGCCTTCCAAGGACCACTCAAGTCCTGGAGTAGGAAGTGGACTGCAGGCTTGGCTGGGGCCACACCCCACACAGCACTTTGGAGTCGTCCCCCCCCCCAGCTTTGAAAGTATCTTGTCTCCTCATTGGTCATTTTGGTCAGGTGCCAGCAAGGTTATCCTAGCTTCTTAACCGTTTACAGGTGAAAGGGTTTTTCCTCTGGCCAGGAGGGATTTAAATGTGGTTCCCTTCCCTTTATATTTATGACAGGGTCCAAGACTGAGCTAGGTAAGTTTATGGAGGGGATGGTATGATGGGACTGCCTACAATGGCATGTGGACCATCGGCCCCTGCCAGGAGAAAAAATTCCCAACAGCTGGAGACGGGACACTAGATGAGAACAGCCCTGAGTTACTACAGAGAATTCTTTTCCAGATATCTGCCTGGCAAGTCTTGCCCATGTGCTCAGGGTCTAACTGATTGCCATATTTGGGGTCAAGAAGGAATTTCCCCCCCAGGTCAGATTGGCAGAGACACTGGGGGTGGTTTTTGCCTTCCTCTGCAGCATGGAACACAGGTCACTTGCAGGTTTCAAGTAGTGTAAGTGTCAGATTCTCTGTAACTTGACGTCTTTAAAACGCCAGAGGTTAGGGATCTATTACAAGAGTGGGTGGGTGAGGATGTGGCCTGCAATGTGCAGGAGGTCAGACTAGAAGATTATGATGATCCCTTCTGACCTTAAAGTCTATGAATCTTAGTGGAGGTGGAGGGGACCATAGGTCCATGTAACCAGGAATCCCCAATGTCCCTATCCTCCTTTTCCAAAAAAGCTAGCATTTCGTTCTCTAGCTAGCACTAACCAGCTGAGCAGGCGAGATAAACAGCAGGCTAGTGACTACATATATACCCATAGGGCTACCCCACTACTAATCCTTCCATATAATTACTGTGCCCTCAAACTAGCCCTGTCCTGTATTAGCCAGGTCCAGATGGAGTTAGGCACTCATTGATTCCAGGCAGTTCTGCAAGGGGCAAACCTGCCACCATGTTCAAGCAGTTACTGATCCAGCCAAAATTGGTGCTGACATTTTACTCACAAGGGCACAGAAGGAAGGACAAGAGCACAAAAGATTACAGACCTCAAGAAGAGGAGAGAAAAATGGAGAAGAGCAAGAAATAAGGCAACACTCAAAGCAGGAGATTTTAAATAAATCTAACACGGCAGATACAAAGTGGACTATAAATGGGATGGAACTGGAAAGCAGGAGACAAAAGAACAGGGGTGAAAGTAAGTCGAATGACTTACTGGTACTCTGGAGCCAGCTCTGGCCCCCAGAAAGGGCAGGGCCTAGGGCAGAAGGGGCAGGGTTGAGGGGGTCAGAGCCAGCCCCAGCCCACCCTGTAAGGTAAGTGCCCCCCCACAGGGGTAGCAGCAGCAGCCCGGGGGCTATTTAAAGGGCCCATGGCTCCCCTGTTTCTACCGCCCCGGTCCTTTAAATAGCTGCCGGAGCCCTGCAGCCACTACCCCAGGGCTCCAGCAGTGGGGTTCTGGAGGCAATTTAAAGGGCCTGGGGCTCCAGCCACTGCTGGGAGCCCCAGGCCCTTTAAATTTTCCCCTGGGGAAGCTGGGCTGCCCCAGTACAGTGCACCGGCTCTTGCCGGTATGCAGTACCGGGGCGTATCGGCTTACTTTCACCTCCGCAAAAGAGTAAACGCAGCCATCTTCCACCATGCTCTTCACAGTAATAACATGGCCTGTTCTATCTGGAAAAGGGAAGGGTGGCTTGATTGAAGGGCGGGGTGGCGGGGAAGAGAAATGAGTGGCCACTATTGTCTCTCTCAGACCCCAGTGCCAAATCTTGTCCATACACACCTCTCTGAACTCCCACCAGAACTACATTATAGCACCATCAGCATTACTGCAAAGGCCATCTGGGCAGTGTGAGGGTGTGGCCATTGCCCAGCACCCAGCCCCGCTCCACTCTGGCTGGCGTTCTGCAGAAGGTGCTGTGAAGGTTCAGCAGGCATCACTGCTCCTGCAGGTCTCCCCCAGTGGCTCTGGTAGGGCTGTGCTGGCCTCCCTCCTCCAGTGGCAAAAGGTCTCTTACCACTGCTACTGGTACTGTCCCCCCCCCTTCACCCTGCAGCGAGACAATGGCTGGGAAAGCCACAGTCTACCCTACATGGTCTATTAATTCACTCATGTTTGGAAGGTTCTCCTCAGGTAACAGTGATGGAGACTATAAGTACTGAGACAGACAAATAGACAAGGATTGTTTCACTCCCCTCTGGAATACAGACAGGATCCTCATCCCATGTTAATAAGACACTTGTATGGTGTAATAGCTGAACTGTGTTTTACATTTTAAAGAGAAATTAAAATGTGTTGCTTAATAGAGCAAGAGACTAAAATTCAGGACTGTTGGACTGAGATCCTCAGGCCAGGTAAAACATACAGAGTAGCATAAAGGTGCTCTACAAGCCCCCTTTCCATCTGGGGAAGAAGTCCTCTGGAGCTGACACTGCCAAAAGACAGTCACAAATCTGTCTTCCAAGGACCACTCAAGTCCTGGAGTAGGAAGTGGACTGCAGGCTTGGCTGGGGCCACACCACACACAGCACTTTGGAGTCCACTAGATCCATAGGTCTGCAGGGAGGCCACTCTAAATTAGGCATAACCCTAGGGTCTGGTCTAAATTAAGCCAGGAGCCTATCAGCTCCTGGAGCAGCCAAGGATCAGGAGGATACAATGGTGGCTTAAAACTACCTTAGCCTCTCCTCTCCCTGGGCTGCAAATTCTGTGCTGTGTCTTAGATGTCTTATTCCTGGACTCTTTTCTAATTGACTCACGGTTCTGTCACTCAATTGCTCAATGCCTCTGTTTACCTATCTGTACATTAATACTTACCTCATGATTGTGGTGAGACACTGTTGCACTGAGATTCTTGAATGAACAAACAGTGGTGTCCCTTAAAAGCTTGACAACTGCCTTAAATAGATTTTGCAGCTGAATAATTTCACTATTTCCTATAGTACTCTATGGACAGAAGGGAATACTGGTGATACTGAGCTAAGCTTATCTAAGGTAAAACTGACAAATTAAGAGGCATAGCTGGATTATTGTATTATGTAGGCTTGTGCTTTCAAGAGTCATAGTGGTGGTGATTTTTCTAATAGAAGAGGATACATAGAAGAATGAAAATTGCATGTTAAACAGGATATTGCAGACAATGGGAAAGTTAGAGCACACACTAACTCAAATTTGTGAAACAGATTTCACAGAGTCATAACTGCAGTAGCTATTAGCCTGCACAGCGATGAACTAGCATCTGCTCAACCAGAGCTAATATCTTTATGTTAAGACAATTAAATCATAAATATTCTGGATACCTGAACGGCCATTTCCAAAACTGTGCCCTGGTGAAGACTTAGATTAGTACGGAAAAGAACGTATCTTCATATTTCTACTTTAACAGCCTAGGGGTGACAGTCAATGGCCAGCCTGCAAATCCTAGGAGGCTTTGAAATGGAAAATCTGTACTGTAGTGTTTGACAGCCGCTATATAAATAAGTTCTGCTTAATTATGACAAATAGTCTTTGTATTTCTATTATAGAAACTTTCCTATGAGTAAAGCTGGAAGCTTTTAAGAACTGTATCTGACTAACATGGTAGAACATTTGGCTGCATTCAGGCTTAAAAACAAAAACCGCACTTTTAAAAAAAGGTTACTATTGTGACACCAGCTGACAAAAGCCAAAAATCCTCAGGTTAGCTAAGGATGAGGTGGGAAGGGGATGAGGGAGGGTGCTCTCTTGCTGCCAGTAGTGTAGTCGAGGATAAACTAGTTTACCCACATCTCATTTGGGGAGCCTGAAGCTTTTTTAAAAAAAAAAAGTGGGTAACCTAAACTAAGCCACTACATCCCTGCTATGTATAACACTGTAGGCCGAGAGCCAGGTTGTGACTAGTCCTTGTGTAGTCTCACCCTCCTCTGCCATCCACCCTGCAACAGGGATAGTTTCTGCCTTTAGGGGAGCAGAGGAACTGGAGGAGACACACACCCCAAAGGGCTATGGACCTTCACTTTCCACAGAGGGAAAGTCTAAAGGTATTGTGCACCTCTGGGGCACATTCCTTCTCAAGATCCCTGCTGGGATGCTGCTGTCCTGAACTATCCCTTGCTCAAAGATGTGTCTTAAAAGCAATGAAGTGCCTTGAGATATCTTGGGATGTTAATGGCACCAATAAGCTGTTGGCCAACCTCCAGGCAAGCTTGTAAAAAGGGCCAACAGAACTGAATGAAAGTGTTTTATCTAAGTGAAACCAGCATTTTTGGGTGGGAAGGTTCTTCCCTCCTCCAAAGACCAAGAAGGACTAGTAGATGTTTCTTTCTGAAGTCACTCAGACCTTCAGCCTAAAGCAGTCCGCTTGAGAGCAACAGGGGGCGCTGCTTCTTCTACATTGTGAAGAAGGGCCAGCAGTTTGAAAATGACTTGCTTAGGTATTACTCAGCTATGATTTTAAGTGTGTCTATAATATTACTTGACAAGTCACACAGATGGCAGTTCATTTGCCGTGCAGTCTACTCACTTTTATAGTTCAATTATGTCTCTGCATTTTTGTTCTGTGCTGTAACCTGCTACTACTGCTCTTAGTTCGCTCTGTCCCAGGAAGCAAGAAACCAACCCTTTATAGGCCATCCACGTTAACTTGAATTTTCAGGGACCTGATGCCTTCTACTTTGGGCATTAAATTTCTGGCTCAAGCTTTTTCCAAATGTTTGCCAAAATTTAGGCAACAGCTTTTCCCCCAACCAGCATACCCAGTCTCACAGCCAGCATGGAGATCGATCACTAAGAATGGAGGCACGGGCATCAGGACCCTCCCCATGTTGTAGGGTTCCTGCACCTTGAGGCAGAATGCACCAGTGTTGTCCGAATAACTAATAAACATTAACACCAACATTTTCAAGAGTATTTACTGATTTTGGTTGCTTGATTAGAGATACCTTGGGTCTGATTGCCAGAAGAGTTAGGCACCCATAGCTCCCTCCTGGATCTCAGCTCGAGCTGGGGAAGGCTCAACACTTCTGAAAAATCAAGACCTGCGTGTCTTAAGTTTAGCACCAAAGAACAGTGAAACTCCAAATTAGGAGCTAACCCATATTTTGAGAAGTGTTTACACAGGCAAGCAGATGGGTGGATGGAAGGGCATGGTAGGTAGGGTGACCAGTCAGCAAGTGTGAAAACTCAGGACGATTTTTTACACTGGCTGTCTGGTCATCCTACCTACAATGGTAATAGGAGCCTATATAAGAAAAAGCCCTGAAAATCGGGACTGTCCCTATGAAAAAAAAAAAAAAAAAAAAAAAAAAAAGAGAGACATCTAGTCACCCAAATTGTAAGTCACTTACCAATCACCAGGCCTTAAAGACCACCCAGATAGCATATTTAGACATGTGTTTCTCATACATTTTACTTCGCTGGATAACAGTGTGCTTGGAAACTGAGTGAATGTATTTATAAAACAAAATGCAACTTTCTGAGGAACAAAGCTGGAAAACCACATTTTAATCAGCTGCACCAAGGCAGGTTCATTAATACCACTGGAGACATGCAGGTATAATTAAGAGAGTATGTAGCCTTTTTTTCTTTTTAAACCTCAGTGCATTTCTCAGAAAGACTTCAGAATGCATCAGCTAATACATATTTCACCAGCAGATGCTGAATAACTAGCTAAACCCTTTTGCAGGAATTGTCAAACCTTGTAAATTTCACTTCATCTCCAGTGTTATTAGGATATCTATTAATGTTTGTTTCCTTAAAGCAGAGCCATTTTATTTGCATTTACTTCTAAGTTCAGCCACGTGCAACTATTTTCATAGAAACAAATGGAGTCCCAGAGCATGACTGAATTAAATAAAGACTACGTGCACAAGAGAACTGCTCCATTAAGTGTGGTACAATCTGTGATTCCAGATGTGCAAGATGCTGCTAGAGAAATAAAGTTCTAAAGTTGAAGCAAATGTGAAGTAAGTTAGTTCAGTTTATCTACTGAACTCCCTCTAGAAGGAGATCATCACAGAATCTTTAATTAGCCTTTTTTAAAAAAAAATTATATATATTTGGTCCCTCCTTTGAAGTCTTCCTTATGCTTCCTGGTTCACTGTAGATATCCCAGAATACATCATTACGTCTGTAACATCACATGTGATAACATAAAACTCATTGCAAGCAACATAATTTGCTATGTCACATATTTTGGGATAAGTATCAAAAGGGTTTTCTAGAGGAGGGCGAAGAGGAAGGGTGGTTGGTTTTTTTGTTTAAATGTTGAATTCAAACTAAGTTCTGCACTTAATGTCTCCAGCAGGCTGAGTGTCATTTTAGCTTTAGAGTTCACAGTTAAGGGAGTTTCCATGTCATGTACCTTAGGCCATTGAAGACTGACACACATTTTCAGGGGACAGTGATTATTTCTGATTCAGTTGAAATATTGCACTTTAAAGATTCTGCTGCCAAGTGGGAGATCATGGCATTTGCAACAGCTAGATCTGGACATGGTATTGATGATAGTAATGGACTGTAACTGATGGAAAGTATCAGTGAGCTGTCCCAGAGCAGAACAGGGTTTTTTTGTTTTTGTTTTAAAAACTATACAGAGTTTAAAGGAAGTGTGATGAGAGAAGTTGTGTTACCATTTTTCTTACGTTAGTTGGCAGGTAAATTAGGACATTAAGAATCTGTTTAAATTCTACTATAAAAATCAACTTTCAATGGCTTTGTGCCTTAGATGGCTTCTGAAAACATCTCCTTGTTTATTAAAGTTGACAATTCCCCATCATTTTTCCATAGGGACCAGGACTGGTCCCCCTGAAGCCAATGGAAGTTTTACCTTTGACTGCAATGGGAACAGGCTTAGGCCCAACATTAGACCAGTATTTCATGTGTTAAAAATAACTAGTGACCAATTTATTGAGAATGTAGATACTGGGATCTACCTTTTCCCAATAGAAGCAGTGTATATAAAGAAAGCCACATTTAGAAAAAAGATAGCAGCCAAACTCTTAAGAAACACATCATACATTTCACAATAGAGATCCTGTAAAAATGGAAATCCATACCAAATGCAGCCAGTTATTCTGTCTCATATATGGGTATAGAGGAGGAAGTTGCAATAATCTTTGCTCTTTCATAAGAAAATCACCTACTGGTAGATCAACAGAATGTTGATTACAGATTAGAGCTATAACTCCCGCAGAACTCAATTAAGAGTTTCCACAGGTCCTTGTTTTGCTGGCAGGGAGCTAGGAACCTGTTAGTGGTTTCTAAGTGAATGGTAGTGACCACTAATGAAGTTTAGAACTTCGCTGCTTTACAAGTATTGGATTATGTGCCAGAGTGACTTTCTTGAGCTCAGTCTTATGAGCAGCAGGGCTTGTGTGCCAAGATATCGAAAACAGGAAAAAAAAAAAAATAGGACACTGTAGTCTAATAGTATGTGTATACTAACATGCATGATGCACAGGAATTATGATGGAAAGCCAGGGCAGAGCTGCAATGTACTGAGGAAGTGTGTCCTAACAGCAGGGGTGAAAGTAAGTCGAGCGACTTACCGGTACTCTGGGGCCAGCTCTGGCCCCCGGAAGGGACGGGGCCTAGGGCGGAAGGGGTGGAGTTGAGGGGGTCAGAGCCAGCCCCAGCCCACCCTGTAAGGTAAGTACCTGTCCGTCCCCCCCCACCAGGGTAGCAGCAGCAGCCCAGGGCTCTGGGGGCTATTTAAAGGGCCTGGGGCTCCCCTTTTCTGCCGCCCTGGCCCTTTATATAGCCGCTGGAGCCCTGGAGTAGTGGCGGCGAGGCTCCAGTGGCTATTTAAAGGGCCCAGGCGGTAGAAGCAGGGGAGCCCCAGGCCCTTTAAATAGCTGCTGGAGCCCTGGAGCTGCTACCCCAGGGCTCCAGCAGTGGGGCTCTGGAGGCAATTTAAAGGGCCTGGGGCTCCAGCCACTGCTGGAACAGATACAACAATAAAGACTTAATGACAGAAGCAGGGAAGAATTTTACCACTTAAATGGTTTCCACTTTTGCCTAGGAAATTCCATGGTTCATTTCTCAGGTGTTCGCAAATTTTATCATGATTTACTGTCACACTGGCTAATGATTGAGGGTTCTTGGGCATTGCCTAGATGTGCAAAGTGGTAGCAGGATGGGTTGAAGAAGCCACATCCCTTCACAGAAGACAAGCCCAGTCACAGGCTGGGGGTGCTTCCTGCCCTGAAGAGTTTATGATCAGATGCCCCAATCCTGTAAGTTACTCCGCTCCTACATCACCTTGCAGGATCAGGGCCTAGATGGAGGACAACTGAGAAAGTCCCAGGCTTGCTTTTATCTCTCAATAGCAATCTTCAAAGAATAAGTACTTTGTGTATTACTTTTGCCTCCTTTACAGACTTGATTTATAGTTTAATTTCATTTCCTAACTTTACCAGCTCCTTCCAGTTACTACATGCAAATAATCTAGAATACACAACTTCTGAACTTGGTGTTGTAATGAAATTTCATTTCAAACACTTTGTGTTGAATTTGGAAATGTTGATCAAGGACATTTCTATGAATAAAGGATAATAGGGGTGGGAGGGGAAATCAATAGAGTTACTGATTCCTGATCTCCATGGGGGTGGGAGTGGGAGAAAAAAAACAAAACAAAAAAAAAAACACACACACACAAACACCACACACAAAAACAAGTGTCTCTCTCTTAACTGGGAGTTTAGGGTTTTCCAGCTCTTCTGCACCACCTAGGGGTACATTTTATTTTATTTTTAAGGTCATGCCAGTGGTTTTCAACCTTTTTTCATCTGAGACCCCTAAAAGATTTCAAATGGAGGTGCAGAGAATCAGACCCCTTTGGAAATCTTAGTCTGCAGACTCCAGGGGTCCATGGATCACAGTGCTATCCTGATCTCTGTGTGTCATTTTCTTATATGGATGTGTATACAGGTAGTTTTATGGTTTCGTAAAAAATGCCCATATCCATGACAACTCAGTGTTACGTTAAGCTGTGCTGTCCATATTAGCTATGGCACTGAGAGACTTAAAAGACTCTTTTCTGTCTCATTCCATATTTCAAAAAAAATCAGAAGGACCGCATTACAAGTGTATTTGCGACTCCAAAATAGAGTCATGAAGATTAAACAAACAAACCCAAACACACACACAAGTCACTGATCAGTATAAATATAGAAAGTTGTTTTCATTAGCATGAGACCATTTAACAGCTCATATCATGGAATCATGACAGACTGTTCACCACTTTTCTTTAAAAAAAAAAAAAAGGCAAAGATATAAACCACCACACACACACACACTTAGGTCCTGATTCTGATCTCATCCGGTAGATGGTCTCACCAGATAGCGAGCAAGGTCAGCTATAGTGCATGCATTTTTTTCAAGTTACCATTAATGCATGCACGCAGAAGTAGCCAAGATTATTAGACTCAGTTTAGTTTTTCCAAGACAGTTCCTCCCCCATAATTGTAGATAATCAGAATTCTAGGTAGAAGTGTATCAGAGTGCTCAGGAACAGAGCTATGTGGAGCTAAGAACCCATAATGCCTAGATATGGGTACCTTTTGTATTCGGTTTTCACCTTTATAACACAGCATGGAACCAATGCAGCAAAACACGTGTTTTCTTGCAATCTACAAAACTACTCACATGCTTAAAGCTAAGCCTATGCTTTGCTGGATCATAGTCCATATGCACATCTATTTGACAATCTTCAAGTGCAAATAAAATGACGATATCCTTGTGATCTGTATATGGTTTGTGCTCCTTGACTTTGTATCCTGCAGATTTTTTCTGCTGCCACCACACCAGTTTTCTCCCACCACCTCCCTGACTTACCTTCTCTTTATAACAGATGGCTTGAAATCTAAGTCTAAGATCCCATATACAACTCATGCAAGCATTCACTCATTTCCAGACCAGTGAGCCTGTTACCCATCCTCTAATACCCCTCCATGGCTACAGGCCTGGTCTGCTCTGACTTTTATTTTGCAGCATTATCAGGCACTAACTACTGTGTGTTGTAGGAGATTTGTATGAACATGTGTCAAAAATATAAAGGGAAGGATAAACACCTTTAAAGCCCTCCTTGCCAGAGGAAAAACCATTTCACCTGTAAAGGGTTAAGGAGCTAGGATAACCTCGCTGGCACCTGACCAAAATGACCAGTGAGACCAGAGCAGGAATGCAGGTCAGAACTCCTGTAAAGGGTTAATAAGCAAACTAGTTAGATATGCATTAGATTCTGTTTTGTTTAAACGGCTGATAAAATAAGTTGTGCTGAATGGAATGTATATTCCAGTTTTTGTGTCTTTTTGTAACTTAAGGTTTTGCCTAGAGGGATTCTCTATGTTTTGAATCTGATTACCCTGTAAGATATTTACCATCCTGATTTTACCAAGGTGATTCTTTTACTTTTTTTCTTCAATTAAAATTCTTCTTTTAAGAACTTGATTGCTTTTTCATTGTTCTTAAGATCCAAGAGTTTGGGTCTGTGTTCACCTATGCAAATTGGTGAGGATTTTTATCAAACCTTCCCCAGGAAAGGGAGTGGAGGGTTTGGGAGGATTTTGGGATGGGGGGGGCGGGGAAGACATTTCCAAGCGGGCTCTTTCCCTGTTATACATTTGTTAGACGCTTGGTGGTGGCAGCAATAAAGTCCAAGGGCAAAAGGTAAAATAGTTTGTACCTTGGGGAAGTTTTAACCTAAAGCTGGTAAAAATAAGCTTATGGGGTTTTTCATGCAGGTCCCCACATCTGTACCCTAGAGTTCAGAGTGGGGAAGGAACCTTGACAACATGTAATACAATTACCTTGTATTGTATAAAAATTAAAGAGATTGATGAGCTTCACCTGTGATCACATCTGAGTTCAGGTGAGCCAACGGACTGTTCACGGATGAAAGCGAGGGATGAAAGCAATAGAGGAACATCTGACTTTCCTTTACAGCAACAATAGTCAAGGCTTCAGATCAATGCAGAGAACTCAAACTGGCAAGATTCATTTTCATCAAAAAGTGAATATTAACTAGCTTTAATAGTTACAAAAAATAAAGACAAAACCACCCCAAAATAAAAGGAAGCTAAAGCATCTAGCTGTACAGCTGGAATCTGTAATCTGCATTCACTGGGTTCATTATACACTTAGGTTGGGTTGTCACAGGCACCAAAGATGCCCCAAACCCTTTGATTCTCCCAACTCCTTAGGAAATCCCAGGCTTACAGATCCTCCATAAAAAAGCATCCCTAGAGATAGATCATAGTGCCATATAAGTAATATTTAGGATTAGCTCCTACAATATCCCATGATGCTAGTGCTCCAGCTAGTATCATGATCAGTCTTGTGTACCAGGCTTGCCTCACCCCTGTGATAACAGCAATGAGCACTAGCGTCACACTGTTGAGCCTGCAGCACTAGAGAAATGGTCCTAGCTTGGGGCAGCAGCCATTCCAGCACTGAGCTAGAGATTCCAGTCCACAGACTGGAGTAGCCTGACAGGTTTTTAACCTTCTGATACAATTAGGTGGGCCTGCCCTAGTGCTAGTGCATTGGAAGAGATTTCCCAAAAGTCAGCGGAATAGGCAAGGCATTGAGGGCTAGACTGCAGGACGTACAGCAAGTGAACAGACTCATGTGGTACAACCCATTCTCCATAACAACTGTATTGTAGTTCTGTAGCAAGCCCTGCTAGGCTGAGATCACTTTGCAGGCACCCTGCCTCAGTTTCCCTTCTTCCTGGGCTCCCCAATAAAATCCATATACAGGCATCTTTCTGTGCAAACACTTGCTCAGAGCCTGGGTTTAGTCAAAACTGAATACAAAACTCCAAGTCCCAAAACAGATTCCACAAGGTCCAACTCAATTCTCTGCTTTTAGTAGGTCATTTCTAGCCCTACCTGGCTCAAGTCTGGTTTCCCTGGTGTCCCAAAGTCCTCTACAGCCATCAAAACTCTGCAGCTTTACTCTGCCACCTGTCTGTTTATAGGGCTCAAGTGCCTTCCCTTAAATCCAATTAGGCAGCAGGTAATTGGTCACAGGTACACTGCTTTTTAAAGGAGCCAGTCACCCTTCTGATCATAAACTGCTGTTTCTTCATCTTGTGCTTAAATGGCCCCTTGAGCAAAGTTAAACATATTCTTAAGTACTTTCCTGAATAGGGATAATTTACTGAACTAGGTCAAGAGTTTCCTGTAGTCCCTCTAGGTATGTCAACACTGCAATTAAACCCCTATGGCTGGCCTGCATCAGCTGACTGGGGCTATAAAACTTCAGGGTAGATGTCCGGGCTTGGGCTGGCACCCAGGCTCTGGGATCCCACAACAGGAGATGGTCCCAAAGCCCAGGTCTGGACATATACACTGCAGTTTATAGACCCACAGCCCAAATCAGCTGACAGACTAGAACAGGTGTTTAATTGCAGCATAGACATACCTCTGAGAAGATGTTTGGCCTTCCAGTCCCCCATCCTGCCTTGATGCTTCACCCTCACCCCTGTGAAAAGCCTCAGCAACGAGCTAGGTACTAGAAAGCAAAGCAGGAGCCACTTGAAATTGTCACTGTGACACTGCCCCTTCTTTTCTGCACCCTTTTCTCTTCTCCACTTCGGCCTCCACTGCTGTGGTGGAGGCCGTACAGCTTTATGTACCCTGCACAGACAACACCCTGATGGTACACACCACCAGCACTGACATTTTTCTCTTCCAACCTCCTTTGGCCCATTTCACCACCACAGGAGCGTGTTTACAGTGGTTTGCTTTGCTTTGGCTCGGTCCCTATAACACAGCAATTAAACTGGGTCTTTCTTCAGCTCCAGAAAGATATACAGCCAACAAGACTGGTGCTTATGAAATAACCCAGAGCAGCTCCTGATACATGCTTTACAGTATATATTTTAATCCAGTAAATATTATTTCATTGTAGCATAGTCTACTCACTCCGGACACACACCACTATGGCTGGACATGGTGTAGTGACTCTCCTCCTTTGGTACTTCCTGCCTCAGCCACTTTGGTTCTGCAGCAGTCTGCCTCTTCCTGTGATTTGGCCCTCTTACCAGTCTACTTTTAGTCCAACCCCTTCCAGAGAGGCTTCAGTCTACCACATCATTGATCTGCTAACATCAGATGTTCAGGCCAGCTTCAAGCTTTTTGGGCCTGCCAGGGTCCCTTGGCTCCAGGGTCTCCACACTTCAGGCAGGGGAACACAGGCCTGACCTCCATTTTGGGAGCCAAACCAGGGACCGTGTCTGAAGCAGAAGAGGTTGGTTTACTTCAGACACTCTGATGTATCCCTGGGCTGCTCCCTAGCATGGCCTGCAGCTAGGCCTTCCTCATAGTCTCTTCCCTAGATGACATATTTGCAAGTCCCAAAACAAAAGGGAAACAAATTAACTATGAAGACCAAAAAATAAAAAGTCCTGCACCAGGCCTACCTGCCCTAAGGAGGCTCAGATACTTTGGAGTCTCTAGGCTCCAGCACCAAATGGTCTACCCAGGCAACTTCAAGGCAGTATCTAGCACCAGTGAATTAGCTCAAGAGGTCTACTCCCTCACCTAATCAGCCATGAGTGAGCTGGGCTTTTCCTTTTTTACATCTCCTCCCTCCAGGCTTGACACCTTGCTTAGGTGTAACAGGGTGGGGCTGATTGGGCCCACAGGCTCTCATTAACCCATTCATTCAGGTGTTCCTCATTAACCCCTTCAGGTGTAGGGTCTGTATACCCCAGCACACTCATAGCGTATGGATATGGGATGAGATGGAGTTCATGTGAATTTGCTTATTTTTTAGTAGCACCTAGGAACAGCAAAAGGAGATCTATTGTTGCAACTTGGTCTAGACTGCTTTTAATTAGTCAGGAGGCAGAGTGAGATAGAAGGGCCGATAGAGAGAGCCGTCTGGAAGATGGTTTGACTACTGTTTTGATCACCATCACTCCTTTGAAAGTGTTTTTCTCTATTTAGTATTTTGTTATGGAAATCCAAGTGGAGGTTCTTCCATGGAAAATTCTTTATGCACAATCTTTGTAATTTAAAGAGGTAGAAACAGATTTCATTTTGAAAAAACATTGTTTCAATCCTCTTCTCTTTTCATCCTGGAGGGTCAAACTGGATGATGTGGTCTTTTGGGCCACTACAATACTATTAGCTATGAACCCAATTAATCTCTGAGCCATTAGCAGTTATCTTTGAGAACTCGTGGAGGACAGGAGAGATACCCAAGGACTGCAAAAGGGTAAATTTAGTACCTATCTATAAAAAGGGGAATGAGGACAACCCAGGGAATTCTACACGTCAACTTAACTTCGGTACCCAGAAAAATAATAGAGCAAATAATCAATCTATCAATTTCTAGATCCCTAGAAGAAAATAAGGTGATAAGTAACAGTCAACATGGATTTGTCAAGAACAAATAATGTCATACCAATCTAATATCCTTCTTTGGCAGGGTAAAAAGTCTTTTGGATGGGGGGAAGCAGTAAATGTGATATATCTCAAGTTTAGTAAGGCTGTCTCACATGACTGTCTCATAAACAAACTAGAGAAATATAGCCTAGATGAACTTACTATAAGGTGGATGCACAACTGGCTGGAAGACTGTCATCAGGGAGTATTCTCAATGGTTCACAATTGAGCTGGAAGGGCATATCAAGTGCTGTCCTACAGGGATCTATCCTGTGTCTGGATCTATTCAATATCTTCATAAATGATTTAGATAATGGCATAGGGAGTACACTTATAAAAAAGTTTGCAGAAGATACCAAGCTGGGAGGGGTGGCAAGTGCTTTGGAGGACGATGTAGCATTCATACAAGGTTTATGCGCTTGGCAACATTCAGGGCACACCCGGAGTGTTGTGCTGGACCTGTGCACACACAGCTCCTCTCAAGGGCATCAACCTTGGAATCTCGCCAAGATGACATGAACCGTGGGAAGCCTCCCAGGACTGGGCTCAAGGCCCGAGAGCAAGGAATGCGGTAGATAGAAATTGGTAAATAAGAATGTTAAACAAAGCCAGTGTATTCCTTTTATCTGTTGGAGAATGTAATGCACGGGGGGAGAGAGAGAATAAAGGGGAAGGTGGAAAGCTGACAGGCAGAAGCCCGTTAGCAGACCAGCTACTTGCTTGCTAAGGCTCTGTGCTATCTTGTCATTGTACCGCCACAGGACAGTTTTAGAATTCAAAATGATCTTGACAAACTGGAGAAATGGTCTGAAACAAATATGATAAAATTCAATAAGGACAAATACAAAGTACTACACTTAGGAAGGAATAATCAGGTACACGAGTGGTTCTCAAACTATTGTACTGGTGACCCTTTTTACATAGCAAGCCTCTGAGTGTGACCCCCCCCTTATAAATTAAAAAACACTTGTTTATATAGTTAACACCATTATAAATGCTGGAGGCAAAGCAGGGTTTGGGGTGGAGGCTGACAGCTCGTGGCCCCCCATGCAATAACCTCACAACCCCGTGAGGGGTCCCAACCCCCAGTTTGAGAACCCCAGAGGTACACACTTACAAAATGGTAGGGTGACCAGATGGCCTGTTTTTAAAGGGACAGTCCCATTTTGGGGGACTTTTTCTTATAGAGGTGCCTATTACCCCCTACCCCCGTCCTGTTTTTTCCCAGTTGCTATCTGGTAACTCTACAAAATGGGAAATGACTGCCTAAGAAGGAATACTGCAGAAAGGGATCTGGAAGTTACAGTGGATCAGAAATTAAATATTATTCAACAACATAATACTGGTTTCATAGTAGCAGCCGTGTTAGTCTGTATCCGCAAAAGAAAAAGGAGTACTTGTGGCACCTTAGAGACTATCAAATTTATTTGAGCATAAGCTTCCGTAAGCTGCATAATACTGTTACAAAAGAAGCAAACGTTATTCTGGGGAGTATTAGCAGGAGTGTTGTAAGCAAGACACAAGAAGTAATTCTTCTCTACTCAGCACTGATACGACCACATCTGTGATACTGACCACATCAGTTTTGGGCACCACAGGTTGGGAAAGATGTGGACAAATTGGAGAAAGTCCAGCAGAGAGCAACAAAAATTATTGAAAGGTCTACAAAACATGACCTACAAAGAAAGATTGAAAAAAAAAAGGTTTGTTTAGTCTGGAGAAGAGAAGACTAAGGGGCGATATGATAACAATCTTCAAGTACCTAAAAGGTTGTTATATAAAGAAGGGTGATAAGTTGTTCTCCTTAATCACCAAGGACAGGAGAAGAAGTAATGGGCTTAAATTGCAGCAAGGGAGATTTAGGTTAGATATTAGGAAAAACTTCCTAACCGTAAGAGTAGTTAAACCCTGAAACAAATTACCTAGGGAGGTTGTAGAATCTCTGTCAGTGGAGGTTTTTAAGAACAGGTTATGAACACCTGTCAGGGATGGTCTAGATAATACTTGGTCCTGCCTCAGTGCAGGACTAAGGTGACCTATTGAGGTCCCTTCCAGTCCTACATTTCTATGATTCTATGCTATGTGCATGTTTAGATAGATTTTTGATATACACAGAATGGGGTGCCATTCAAAAAATAAAATCAGCATTTACTGCACCAATTGACATGATTGCAATATTTATATTCCGTATTCTTACAGCAGCATGGGAAAATACTGTTAATACTTCCATAAATGTAAGTTACGGGGGCAATGGTGTCTTTTAAAAGTGCCCACTCAATTACTCCATTGAATATATTCATGTGTTTACCACACACACGCACGTGCACACAGACACACACACATATATTATAGAAAGATGAACAGTGGAGGAAACGTGCACCAAATGTTTCAGGAATGTTTGCTGCTGCTATGGAAACCTTTTTCCTACTAACTGCTCTGTTGTACGGGATCTATCAGAGTTAACAGCAAGTCCCATTTCCTCTCCATTGTGAAACAAGAGCAATTATAAAACCAGGGCATTTATCTAGCATTCTTTCCATGTACTGGGAAACACGATGTTATGGTACTAGATAGAAAATACAAATATAACAGTTGCTTTAATAACAAGCTGCTAAATGTTCTGGAAAGTGTGAAATCAATTGAATCATTTATGCATACAACGGCGGCAGAGTTTAGGGGAAAAGCTGTCTTTTCTGTTAAGGCTTCATTACCCCTTACATGCCTCACCAAAAAATTCAAAAATAAAGCTATTTGTTGTTTTAGCCTTTGTTGCTCAGAACAAGCAAATATAACACGTCACTAAGAAAAGATAGAAAATGACTTAAGTGCAGGTTAACTCCCCTCCCCTCCTTCCTCTGCACCAGCTTGTTATGTGAATTTGCATACTTACTCCTACAGTGATTAGATGCTTATTGACACCCCCCAACATCCCAAATTCCACTGGCTCTGTTGCTAGCCAGTTCATTTTCTGGATGTCACTGGAGCACTCAAAGTAGCAGACGACCTGCTGAAAACCCCACCCTATGTACCTGCTGGGAAATATGTTTCATTAGAATGAAAGAGAGATGGGGAGCCCACCTCAATCAGGCCAGAAGCACTAAGATTAATGCTTATGGTTTCCATTATCAAAGGAGCTGAACACACCAGCCCCAATCCAATAAATCACATTTGGGCTAAACTTAAGCACATGAACAGTCCCACTGAAATCAAAGCTAACCAAAGCAAAGTGATTAAGTGCTTTTCTGGATCAAAGCTAGAGTTCTCAGCACCTTGCAGGATTGAACCCTATGCTCACAAACTCACTGTCCAGATCCATTACTCAAACTCTAGGTAATTTCTTTTGAATTATCACAGAAGTTAGAGATGGAAAGGCCAATCAGAAGCCCCCTGCCAGTACCAGCTTGTTCCCTCTGCACATTTGCTAGTGTTTTGTCCTGTCTAATTTTAAATATGGGGCTTTCACTAGTTCTCACGAGTAACTATTTCACAGCCTCATACAGCTCAGCAGCTGGATGATTTTCCCTACTTAGCCTTAATGACCCCACGTCATCCCTTGCTCCTGTATATATCTGTCTTCTACTTTGGAGATTACACCTTCTAAATAACTAGATTCATCCATTCTCTCCTGAGTTATGGCTTAGCAAAGCACCTATTTTGCTCTTCTAGGGCCTGCTCCTGCTCCCAACAAAGTTAATAAGAATTTCCCCATCTGCTTCTAAGTGGGGGTGGGAGGGACTGGATCCTTAATCTTTCCTTATGAACCATTTCCTCTAGTCATCTTGTTTCTCTTCTCTGATCTGCATGCAGTCCGTGTATCTTGCAAAACAAAGCAAGTAAGGGTCAGCACATTACCGCACTGTCCCAGGAATAGAGCAGGGCCCAGGCTGTAATTCTGAGAGTATGCTTCCCAGAACAATGAAGGGAGTGTTTTGTAGGTGGCTGGCTGAGTGCCTGTTTGAATTATTATTTTTGCTGCTGAGGTTTTATTGTATTATTAATTATGTGTCTAGAGCCTTATATAGTCATCTTTATTATTATTGAAATTTACATACATAAATTAATTAAATAGCTCTATTCAGAGTCACAATTCAGACCCAACAAGAGGGAAGTAATCTGTGCCAATCCCTTTTCCTGGCACAGTTTATTTCCCTTGCCATGCTATTTAGTGTGTATTGAAGGGTTGAGCTAAGGCTCTGCCCACTCCCCACCCACCTATCTAGGAGGCAGAGTAGCAGCCCAGCAGCAGCTGATTACCCCCATCCAGAGTCTGGTGATATGGGTAGCCCATGCAGAGGAGCCAAGAGGCTTCTTACATCCCTGCATGGGCACATAGCAAGGCTGACCAGCAAGCCCTAGGATTTAGCAGTACAGTTGTGTGCTTTGAATCATGAAGTACCTTTCCTTAATGCTCCTTTGGCGAGGGAAATGTTTGTTACTATAGCGCTTCTCTCTTCTAAAAAGTACTTTAACTTGGAGTGGGATATTTCTGTTATCTGCTTTGGCCAGCACTAACTTCATCTAATTACATTAAGCGTACATAATATGTATCATAATAAGCCCTTTTAGGAAAGGTCATTCTATCTCAACACATATATCAACCATTCTTTATACCTGTTTAGAAAATAGAAATTAGGACCAACACAACTTTAGTTGCATCTGAATTAAGAGAAGTCCATTTTTGGTACCATATGTTAGCAGCAGCCATTTCCTAAGCTTTCAGGAACAAGCAGCCATTTGTTCTGTCAGTTGTTAAACTCCACTTGCTGAGACAGTAGCTTTTGAGAAGTTAATCTACTGCTTGGATGATAACTTGGCAAAGTTTAACAGCATGGAATGACTTCCGGAAAAGAAATAAAACAGCAACTCAAATGAAGGAGAAAATTAAATGAGCACTCCTTGTAACACGAGGAGTAGATTCTATTGTTCTAGTCCTTTTGTTCTTTTCCCTTTTTTATTCCTTTCCCTACTTCTTCATCTCTTCTTTCACTCTGTTGTTCTCATTTTGTAAGGGTATACAAAAACATAAGATAGGTAAATTTTAAGACTAGATGTTCATGATGGTCCCTTTTTTCCCTTGGAATCTATGGTATGCTGATCTTAAGATGTTGTTTGAAAATGTGGAAGCCCAGAGGCTCTTTGTGCTTTTGTGCATATTTACTGTATATTTGTTCTGTATGGTTTATATGACAACATTCCTTTAAAGCCTATCAATAGTCTCCAATGCTAAATGCCTTTTTAAATTATTCAGTATAAAATTTTGTGCTATATTCATTTGAGCAACTTGTGTATATATACATATGCATATATATATACACACACACAGAGATATATTTATGTATACACATATATATCATCTTTAGCATATTATCCACGTTTGGAGGAAAAACTAAAGAACTATTAATATAAAAGTAATCAAATCCACTAGTAGATCACAGGAAACAGTAAAGCGTGGTTTAACCTGGAAAAGTAACTCTAAAAATTAATTGCAAAAAATTCAATAGATTAATTTTGTTGTATCTGCTGACTTTATTGACAAATGTTCTTTTTACTCCTATTAGCCTTCCAAAGTTATCACAGGCCTGAAAGTGAGCTGGACTCTATTGCTTAGGGTCCATCATCAACAGAACTGTTTATTATGTTCCAGTCCATTATCCCCATTGAAGGAAATGAGACTGTATAGGTGTGGCAGGCACAGTTTGAAGACAATAGGGTTGCACTCCTGTAACTAGAATCAAATTTGGCCTGCGGAACTTTGTTACTAGTGATGTGTGAGAAGAAAAAACTCCACTAGACTTTCCAGTCTCAGAGGGATTTTGCTGGACTGGCTATTATCAAGATGTGTCTTTACTTCTAAGCATTTGATCTGCTAATAATTGAGACTCAATAAAATGATGCCATGTTTTGAAACGCCTTTCAAAGTTGAACCACACTTTAAGTTGCTTCGTAAAAGACTACACTCAATACCAGAAACAATTTACAGCACTCAAAAGCAAAGTGTAGATATGCAGCACTCAGAGACTGGTATTCCCAATACAGGTCTGTAGCCTGGAGGCATGGCCTCACTCAGAGAGTGACAGGAGGGACCACAACACGCCCCCTGGTGGGCCAAACCAGGAGAACCACATCTGCCCCACCAGAAGCAGAAGGGTGGGACAGGAAGGGGAAGTACAAAAGGTGGGCCCTACAGCTCAGCTGTGGTGGTGTCATTACAGGAGATGGATGTATTCTACTTATAGAGGAGCTGTTGGGGCTACTTCTTGAGGCCTGACTAGAGCTCCCAGGACTGCTGCTGACCAAGATGCTGAGGAGTTGCTGGGTCTCCCTAGGCTACTGGCTGACTGAGAAGCAGCTGCCTGTGGACTGGTCAGAGCTCCCTGAGATGACAGATGTGGGTACACCTGAAGGAGAGAGTAGGAAGCACCTCAGGGAAACCAGGAACAGTCTGATTGGGAGCTGACCTGATACAAGGTCAGTGTGTTGTGGGTGGATCCCTGCTAACTCAATGGCAGACCACTCTGCCGCTGGGCTGGGGCATGGTGGAGTTGGGTGGGCCCATGTTCCCCCTGCCACTCCACCCCTGGGATGGCAGTATCCCCCTCCTTAGGCCAGGGAGCCTGTGCTCCTCTGACCATACCTGAGCCCCATACACTACTTAGCTGCTCTGCCATGATTGTGGGCCAGGGCCCACTCATTGCTTTGCTGCCCTGCCTGGGGCTCATAGACTGCCGTACTGTTCTGTCTGGCTGGAGGATCGGAGCACTAGATAAAGCTAATTCTTCCTTTTGAGCTCACCTTTACAGGTATGTGATAGTGAGGTGGCATGGCCTCTCTGAGTGACAGGGAGAGCCAGCCATATAGCATACAAGGTCAATTTGTCTTCATATGCCCCAAAGTAACTTTAATAATGTCCACAGTATTATGTAAAATGCAGATCAGCTTGAGTACAATCTCCATACAGTGGACTAGTTTGACCCATAGTTCTTGGATGGTATTTTAGAAGTTAGGTTTCTAAAGGTTTTTTTTCTTTTCTTTTCTTTAATACACTTCTAAGGTCAAGAGTGAGGCTGTTAGTCCTAGTTGTGTCCTCTTCAAATTGCCATTTAAATGGTGAATCCCTTTCCAAACAGATTATTTTTGTAGACACCATACTGAGGCTGAAAGTTAAATCCATAAATGGTCTAGTGTCCAGATAACTCAAACATTTACTGTTGTGATAAAAGATTGAGTTGTATTTATATGTTAGCAGCAGAAAAGCACTCAGTCTCAGCCATATGGCTTGGAGGATCTTTGGAGAATTTACTAGATGCTTTGCTATAAAACACCTGGCATAAATTCTCACTGTTTGTACACATTCCCCATACTTCAATACTGTATATTCTAGAAACAAGTATTTTATTATGTTTTGAAGACTTGTTAAACACTTGCTTTACTGCAGCACTAGAAGCTTATAAATCAAGTCATTAATTTTAAAGGTTCCCAGTACATTGATTGCTAAACAAACAGCAGGATGTTTAAACCTTTGCATCCCAGTGTGCTGCAAAACATTTCACACACTCCCGTTGCTACACAGCCCTTGTTATTTCAAACCTGTTGTCTCTGTCCCCCCCTACAAAGAGCATCTTAGAACTTGCCTTCTCTCCAGCTGTAGATGGGGCTCAGGTGTGCTCTAGGTACACTGATGATTTAACACCATTTCAGGTACCTCCCTACAGAAGCTGGATTTCAACAACCACTTGCCTGAAGGATAGAGATTTCCAGAATTTCTAGTGCACATCAGCTGAAAACATGTTAAGTGTTTTCTTCCAGGCTCTGTTTAAATGGGATACTTTAGTGGAGGAAAACAGGATGCTTTGTATTCTTATATAGACATACTTAGGCTCCAATTCTACAAATGTTTGTGCACATACTTAACTACTGTGAGTAGCTGCATTGATCTCAATGCAACAACTCATGGTAAAACTAAGCATGTGTGTAAGAGTTTGTAGGATTGGGGTATTGGATTGCAAGCTTCTTCTATGTTTGTATATTGCCTAGCACAGTGGGGGCATACTCCATGATTGGATAGACAATGCAATAATTTGTATTATAGTTTGTCATAGTTGCTCATGGAGTCATGACCTAAACACAGTCTCCTAAAAGAATGCAGGAAACCACTGTGCTATACGCCTATTAAGAATGAAAATGCATACTATAGAGCTTAAGCTAGGGGGGACCATTAAATCCTCTAGATTGACCTCCTGTGTATCAGAGTCCCTTAAATTTCACCCAGTTACTCCTGTATTCAGTCCAATAATTTGTGATTGACTAAAACATTTCTTCCAGAAAGGCATCCAGTCTTGATCTGAAGAAATGAAAAAAGAGAATCCACCACTTCCGTTGATGGTTTCTTCCAATGGTTCATCACCTTCACTGGGGGACTTTTTTTGCCTCATTTCCAATTTGAGTTTCTCTGGCTTCAGCTTCCAGCCATTGATTCTTATGCCTTTCTCCACTAGATTAAAGAGCCTGTTCATACCCGGGAAGTTCTTGCTATGAAGGTATAATCAAGACACCTCTCAATCTTCTTTTTCATAAGGTAAACTTATTGAGCTCTTTAAGTATCTCACTGTAAAGCGTCTTCTCCGGCCCTTGAATAATTTTTGTGGCTCAACATGGAGCAGGTGAAGACCAAATCAAGCTTAATTTCTGCTGTAAATGCTTCACTCTTATGATTCTAAACCTCCTCACATGCCATTTATTCCCTTGCAGTGGCAGAGTATATTACCCAACCCCTGCAATTCATTCTGCATGGATGGACCCTGCATAGAATTTCATGGCACCATGTGTAGGCACATGGGCCTACGATAGTAATTGCATTCATTTATTTATCCTGTGCTTAGATGCTATGCTGCTACTATGAAAACATATGAAATTATGGACATATATAGGAAGTAAAACTTCTGCCTAGGGAAAGGCGCAGTTGTGGATAGTTTTTATACACATTGAATTAAAAAGGTGTGTCGAGGAATTGCTTATGTTGATTCCCTTCCCCCTAATTTTTGTATCTGTCTTTAAAGACTGTAAGTTCTTGTACGTCTGTAGTGTCTGGCACATGTTAGGTGTTACTGTTACTCCTGGGGGAATTCTGCACGTGCACAGAATTTGTTTCCCTGCTGATTCATTTGCCTGCAGAAAAATGACTTCTGGTAGGGAAGCCACAAAAGCAGTCATGCAACTCTCCTCAGCAATATGTTTCAGGTGCCCAGGGCAGCTAGCAGAGAGGTAAATCACTGTGGGGCACAGGTGGGATTGGGGAAGACCTGGCTGGTGGCTCCTACCCTGCACCAGGCTCAGCTTCTAGTCCCTGCTGGGCTTGGGGGAGACAGAACTTCCTCTTTCCACTGCATGCCATTTGGCACTGGGTCAGACCCACCCCCAGATTTCTCCCCTGCTTGCAGAAAGCTCTGCAAACTCCTTGCCCATTCCCATGTGCTTCCTTCCATCACTCCTCAGCTGCAGGGAGAGATCCCTGTACAGGGAGCTGCTCCCCCATCTGTACATCCAGCCCCTCCTGCACCTTGGTTTCCCCCCCCCCCCCCCCCCAAATGAGCCCCACTCCTCCTGGACCACCCTCACAAGCTGACCACACCTGGATCTTTCCACCCCAACCAGCTGCACCTGGATCCCAACTTCATTGAGCCCCATTCCCCCCCAGCATCTGGGCCCCCCACACTCAGACCTCCCCGAGCATCTGGGCCCCCCTGCAGAATCCCATTATCATTGCACCCAGAACCCCACAAGCCCCTGTCCATCTGGATTCCCCCCACTGAGCTGCCCTCACCCAGACTGCCCCACACAGAACGTACTCAACTCACACCTGGATTCCCTCCACACTTGGCTCCTGCTTTGCAGGCAGGCACCTAGTACAGAGGGACAGGGCTCTGTGGTGTCTCTGGGGCAGGCCCAGTCCTTGCACTGTGTCAGGGTTGCATGCAGCCTCACCACGGAGTTTACATCCCAGGATAGGGGAGCTGCACAGTGATCTCCCACCTCTGTGCAGCCAGTGGCCTGTGTTTCCACAGTGCTATGCTGGAGACACTTTTTTTTTGACCAATAAAATTTGCAGAATTTTAAAATTTTTGGCACAGAATACTCTCAAGAGTAAAATTAGCAGAACAATAACTTTACTGGCAAGGACCTGCTAGGTTCCTTATACAAGTCCAGAGGAGATGTATACAGGAAGGACATAATTTATCTAAATGCTACAGTAACAGGCACCCTCAAATACTTTGATTGTGAAAGGTGAGTGAACAGAAAGGAGAGATGGCTTGTACTATTTCTAGCAGATCAGCTGAAGGGCATGATGACCAAAGGATGAGTATGCTCTCTGAGGAAAGGACAGCAACAGTGAGAACCCTGTTGGTAGGACCAAAGTTTCCTCCCTTTCTGTACAGAATGTAGTGCAGCCTCCGACAGGCCATGCTTTCTATCTCTGAAAGTAATGGTTTTCACTTTTGATGTCATCCAGCTTGCAATGTACTTTAAAAGAGATTCCCTGCATTTGCTATACTTTTTAAACCATGTCTGAATCTCTAGAGTTCCAGTACCTGAAGGGAAACTAGCTTTTTCCTTAGCAATTGCAGCTGTGCTGCCAATATGTGCAATTCTCATCTGTTGGAGTTGATAACCAAAAATCAATACAAGCATTACTTAACCATCTTCATCTCTACACTCCACAACCATTACCCTACCTTATGTAAGTGCAGCAACTGTTCATACAAATCAGTTACAGTTATTCTCATTACGGGTGTGTGAGAAATGTTTCCCTCTTTCATCGCTCCCCAGAGAACACTCTTCCCACCCCCGACGTACCTCAAGGAAACTCTGGGAATAACCCACCCATGTTTGTAATATCTCAAAAGGTCAAGAAAATATAGGCCGCTTCAGTGGATTATTTAGCAGGGATACTGCATAAGAAAGGATGCCAGTAAATAGACTTGGCAATTTCAAAACCTTTTTTCTTAAACTAGTTTAGCTGCTTTCTGCTAAAGGTAAGCTTTTATTTGGAAAAAACCTAGCTACCTTCTAAAAGGTAAATGTTAATCTACTCACAATATGGGAATGCATCAGAATAAACCCTTCTCCATCCTAACTTCCAACATCTTGTCAAGCCATAGTGAGGACTCAGGTGTGAGATTTCAATAAAAATATTAAATGACAACCTAGTAAAATCGGTAAGAGCTTACCTCTATAAAAAGGCTGCACTGATCAAAACATTAGCTTTGTGCCATTCATTTTATTCATTAATGTTTCACTTAAATTGTTTAAAATGTTCTGTATGAATTGTAAGAATGTTAAATAGTGGGTTTTAAAAGGCCAAAGAACCAGTATGTGGTGTAATAAGTTTTTCTTTTTAAAAAAGTCTAAATTTCATTTGATTTGTGAAAACTGTTTAATGTTTTTAAAATTATTGTAGTCTGTCTGACAAATGATGCATTTAATTTCCCCTTTCATTAAATTATCCACTTTAGAAATTAAAGCACAGAAACAAATTCTATCTTGGTAAGACAGGAGTTAAGACTGAAATTGTTCTCAAATATAACCCATTCCATTAAAAATTTCAGACTAAATCCTGCTTATCTTGCCTGTCAAATCATCTTCAGAAAATTACAGTATCAGGTAGGACTTTTAAATTTTCAGTGTTGCACAATATAAAACCAGATTTGATATTCTCATTCAAAAAGTGCTTGATCCTACACCATTCAAAATCTACCTTCAGTTAGATATGTGATTTAAAAAAAAAAAATCCTACGGTATGGATGATGGAAAAAACAGGCTGTACCCACATAACTGCAGCATGTACTCACCACTGTACAGCATAACACCCTATTTTTAATATTTATTGAGATCTGGATGTAATACTCTTGCATGTACATCACAGCTGCTCTCAGATCAACAAGCTTTTCTCAGAGTGATGTTTCAAGTCATAAGAGCAGGAAGAACAAGAGGATGACACCTCTGAAAGCATAAGTTTTGTGCATAAGTTTGACCCATGTTGAGTCACTGGAGAGTGAAGCTAAAAAAAATTGCTTAGGTATCTAAAGTTTGATTGAATATAAGTTTAGTGTGTGGGTTTTCTTTCTTTTTTTTTTTTTTTTTTCCTTAAACCCTTAAGTTTCTTCAGATTTGCCTTTGAAAGTGATCAGTGGTTTAGCTTTTCATTTAATCTTCTTTGGGTGTCTTAGCTGTGTAGTGATCAGCTTTCAATTTCAGGTCTTAGATTCCTAGTTGCGAACCATATGCTCTGGGACCTGCAGTAACAGAAGACAAGCATGATATAATTATATTGTAGTGTTCTCTAGTATTGCAGAGCTCTTTATTTTAGCACAAAGAGAAGCTGGCCATATATTAGCAATAGATATATTCATGCTCCTAGAAGGCCTTTGCAGATAAGTTTGGCTACGTGCCTGCTGCAAAAAGTGCTCAGAAAACTTCAATTCTGGCTAGTTTCTCAAATCTGCAACTATAGCATATGTTTTACAGAGAATATTTTCAGTTGTAGAGTGCAGTAATTCATGCTATTTTAAATCTGTCACAATTATTGCAGAGTTCATATGTCATCAAACCATGTCATGTTGCACACATGGAAAAGTGATCCTCTCTCTACCCCAAGTTTCTTGGTTGTTTTTATGCACTTTTTACTACACCAATAGCATGGTGCTGTGGGTGGGGAGCAGAGATGCAAGACAGTGCATGGGTCTAGTCCTTGTTTTGCCAGTGACTTGCTGTATTGAGGCAAGTAACTTCTCCATTGGCTGGCTCCAAAGACCAGGCTCAAGGTCTTCCACAAGCACCTCCCTGTGGCTCCACCCCCCAGACTGACTACACTCTGCTCTTTTACGAGGCCCAGTTGTCCATTAAACTATCATGATACCCATAGTTACACTTCCTCAGGCTGAGAAGCAGCTAATTAATTATGGTGCAGCGCGGCTGGCTCATCTCCCCTTAAAAGGGCCAGCCACCTAGTGACAACAAGTTTCAATTATTTGCTGAATGGGGGCCTGAGTCCACAGGCTCAGTTAGGAGCACATCTGTCTCCTTCCACTCCTCTGCCCACAACAGACAGGAGGAGACAGGCATCCTCCAGAATATATGAATGTTCTGAGGCTCAGAAGGAGGTGGACCAGTTTAAAGTCTGAGTAAAGATAAAGCGAGGGTGGGCGTGGAAGGCCAATACCATGGTACTATGGACTACCAAATCAGGAAGAGGAGGTGAACGAGGCATTTCTAGATCAAAAAATCCAAAACACAAGACCTGGTTCTAATGGAGGACCCAGACATCTGTTGGAAAAGTACTACTGTAAAATGCAAAAAATTCCAATATTATCTTGGAGTGTGTTAGGGACAACTTATTATTTCCTCCACTGTCTGAAATAAGGAGTGGTAGCCAGATAAGACTGGCTTTTGACTAACAGAACAATTAGCTGTGAAACTGAAGATGGAATGCAACTTGGGTAAACAAAGGGGTGAGAGCAGCAGAATAAAATTAATGGTGTGTGGTGTTTGTTTTTAAAAACAGAACAAACAAAAAACCCCCCCTGAGAATTAGTAGGTAAGTTTTCTGGGGAGAAGAGATCTAAGGGGAAAAAGGGAGTTCAGGAGAACTGGCAGTTTCTCAAAGAGACAAGTTAAAGTCACAACAGCAAACTATCCCAATACAAGGGAAAGATCGGAAGAACTGCAAGAGATCAATGTGGCTGCATCAGGAGCACTTGAATTACACTGAGGAGTAGCCAGGATTCCAGATCACAGGAGATGCAGGGGCCCAGGTACTTGTGGACACCCCAGAGAGATTGCAGTCGCTGCCTGAGGAGCCCAGAGACTCCCAAGACACCATGACTTCAACTGCAAGAGTCATGGTAGGAAGTAGCCCAGGGAGGGACTAGCCAGTGTCCTGGCAGCAGTCTGCATGTTGCGGGCCGATTCCCCGCTGACTTAGTAGTGAACCCATTCACCATTACCAGGGCCCTGAGCTGGGACCTGGTGGAGCAGGGAGGGCCTGGGTCCCCTTACCTGGCTGCCCCCTTTGGGGGGTGGCCCACCAAACCAGCTCCCATTAACTCTAGCCATTAGGCTGCACTTCCCCACAGCCAAGGGGAACCATACTGACTTTGGCCATTAGGCCATATGTCTCTGCAGCCTAAGGGAGTCCTATTGACTTTGGCTGTTGGGCCAAGCTTCCCTGCAATCCAGGGGAGTCCTATTAGCTTTAACCACAGGCATACCCTGCCCTTACCCCACCTCCAGGGGGATGGGGTGTACTGGCCCCACAACAAGGGCAAATACAGTAACTCCTCACTTAATGTTGTAGTTATGTTCCTGAAAAATGAGACTTTAAGCGAACCTAATTTCCCCATAAGAATTAATATAAATAGGGGGGAAGGGGACTAGGTTCCAGGGAAAAATTTTCTTGCTAGACAAGAGACACATGCAGTATAAGTTTTAAACAAACAATTTAATACAGACACAGCAATGATGATTGTGAAGCTTGGTTGAGGTGGTGGAGTCAGAGGGTGGAATATTTCCCAGGGAATGCCTTACTAGTAGATGATCTAGCAATTGCCTGAAACCTCAAGGGTTAACTCGTTGTTGTAGCCTCACACTCTACAAGGTAGCAGGAATGGAAGGAAGGGAGACAGCATGGCAGAAGAGAGACTCGCTCTGTGTGTGAGGGAGAAAGATGTGTATTTTCCCCTTTAAGTACGCTGACACCACTCTTAAGTACACTACCTCCTTAAAAGAAAAGGAGTACTTGTGGCACCTTAGAGACTAACAAATTTATTTGAGCATAAGCTTTCATGGGCTAAAACACACTTCACTTTAGTCTCTAAGGTGCCACAAGTACTCCTTTTCTTTTTGTGGATACAGACTAACACAGCTGCTACTCTGAAACTACCTTGTTAATCAGCAAGCAGAGACCACTGCAGCTGCTGCCAGGGACTCCCTCTGTCCTGAGCCCTGTTGTGTGGTCCCCCTGATCTATGGAGGTGGGGTAAGCAGGGTCCGGGGGAGGGGGACGCCCTGACATAAGATGCCCGCCCCCCCCCCCCCCCCCGCAGGCTCTGGAAAGCAGCTCCAAGGCAGAGGGCAGGAGCAGCACATGGCAGTGGGGGGAGGGACAGCTGAACAGATGGCAATTGATAGCCTGCTGGGTGGCTGCCACACAAGGAACATAGGGGAGAGGGGAGTGGGGAGCTGATGGGAGGGTGGGGGGGCTGCCGGTCCACCCTGGTTCCAAGCCCCCACCAGCTAGCTGCAACATGCTGCTCTTCCTGCAAGCAGTGGACAAAGCAGGCAGCTGCCAAATGACATTATAAGGGAGCATTGCACAACTTTAAACAAGCATGTTCCCTAACTGATCAGCAAAGTAACACTGAAACAAGGTTAACCAGGACTACTTTAAGTGAGGCATTACTGTATTGTACCTATCTTTAAAAAACCAAAAAAACCAAAAAAAACCAAGGGCATTATAGAGCAGTCATCCTAACTTTGAAATCTGAAAAGATATTTGAACAAATCAATTTGTAAGCACCTAGAGGATAACAGGGTTTAAGTAATAGCCCACATAACTTGTCAAAAACAAATCACGCCAAACCAACCTCATTGACAGGGTTGCTAGCCTTAATGGCTAGGGGGGAAGTAGTAGGTGTGACATTTTGATTTTTAGTAAGGTTTCTGACCCAGTCCCACAAGAACTAGGGAATGTGGTTTAGATTAAATTACTATAAACTGGGTGCATAACTGGTTGAAAGACCATACTCAGAGTAGCTACCAATGGTTCTCTGTCAAACAGGGAGGATGTATCTAGTGGGGTTCTGCAAGGGTCAGTCGTGCGTCTGGTACTAATCAACTTTTTCATTAATTACTCGGATAACAGAGTGGAGAGCATTCTTACAATTTGCAGGTGACACCAAGCTGGGATGGGTTGCGACCACTATGGTGGACAGGATTAGAATTCAAGACAAGCTTGACAAATTGGACAACTGGTATGAAATAAAGAAGAAATTCAATGAAGGCAAGTGCAAAGCATTACACTTAGGAAGGAAAAATCAAATGCATAACTACAAAATGGGGAATAACTGTCTAGGCAGTGGTAGTAGTAGTAGCGTAGTAAAAGATCTGGGAGCTATAGTGGATCTCAAATTGAATGACCCAGCAATGTGATTCAGTTGCAAAAAAGGCTAATATTCTGGGGTGTATTAACAGGAAATCCTATATGTAAGACACAGGATGGAACTGTTCCGTTCTATTCCACACTGGAGAGGTCTCAGCTGGAGTAGTGTTCAGTTCTGGATGCCATACTTTAAGAAAGATATGGATACACAAGAGAGAATCCAGAGGAGAGCAACAAAAACGTTACAAGGTTTAGGAAAACCTTTCCTCATAGATCAGGTTAAGCTGGATATGTCTAGTATTGAGAAGATTGAGGGTAGGGTGACCAGATGTCCTATTTTTGTAAGCACAGTCCTGTTTTGGGACTCTCTTATAGGCACCTATTACATCCCACCCCTTGTCCCATTTTTTCCACAGTTGCTATCTGGTCACCCTAATTGAGGGGGACCTGATAAGACACCAAATATGATAAGGGAACTTATAAAGAGGATGGTGGTCAATGGTCCTACTTTCAGTAAACATGGAGAACAAGTAGTAGTTGGCTTAATCTGCATCAAGGGAGATTTAAGTTTTCCATTAGGGAAAAAACTAAGTACAGGATATTCAAGCACTGGAACAGGCTTCCAAGGGAGGTTGTTAGGACCCTGGTCATTAGAGGTTTTTATGAATAGATTAGACCAGAGGTTCTCAAACTGTGGGTTATGACTGTTTTGATGTGTTTCAGAGTAGCAGCCATGTTAGTCTGTATCCGCAAAAAGAAAAGGAGTACTTGTGGCACCTTAGAGACTAACAAATTTATTTGAGCATAACCTTTCGTGAGCTACAGCTCATTTCATCGGACGCACGCAGTGGAAAATTTTATATACACAATATGAAACAATGGGTGTTACCATACACACTGTAACAAGAGTGATCAACTAAGGTGAGCTATTACCAGCAGGAGAGAAGAAAAACCTTTTGTAGTGATAATCAAGGTGGGCCATTTCCAGCAGTTGACAAGAACGTGTGAGGAGCACTAGGGGGGAAAAAAACATGGGGAGATAGTTTTTACTTTGTATAAAGACACATCCACTCCCAGTCTTTATTGAAGCCTAATTTAATGGTGTCCAGTTTGCAAATTAATTCCAATTCAGCAGTCTCTTGTTGGAGTCTGTTTTTTGAAGGTGTGTTGTTGTTATGTTGTGACTTTTAGGTCTGTAATCAAGTGACCAGAGAGATTGAAGTGTTCTCCGACTGGTTTTTGAATGTTGTTCTTTACGTCTGATTTGTGTCCATTCTTTTATGTAGAGACTATCCGGTTTGGCCAATGTACATGGCAGAGGGGCATTGCTGGCACATGATGGCAGATCACATTGGTAGATGTGCAGGTGAACGAGCCTCTGATAGTGTGGCTGACGTGATTAGGCCCTATGATGGTGGCCCCTGAATAGATATGTGGACAGAGTTGGCAACGGACTTTGTTGCAAGGATAGATGTGTGGTTGCTGATGAGCATTTGCTTCAGGTTGGGGGGCTGTCTGTAAGCAAGGACTGGCCTGTCTCCCAAGATCTGTGAGAGTGATGGGTCATTCTTCAGGATAGGTTGTAAATCCTTGATGATGTGCTGGAGAGGCTTTAGTTGGGGGCTGAAGGTGACGGCTAGTGGCGTTCTGTTACTTTCTTTTCTGGGCCTGTCCTGTAGTAGGTAACTTCTGGGTACTCTTCAGGCTCTGTCAATGTGTTTATCAACTATTCTTAAAACTACACTACCCACCTGCTGAAGTGAAGAGAGATCTTGTAGGTGTTTGTCTGAGAGGCTGGAGTAAATGCAGTTGTATCGTAGAGGTTGGCTGTAGACAATGGATCGTGTGGTCTGGATGAAAGCTGGAGGCATGTAGGTAAGTACAGTGTGTATGGTAACACCCATTGTTTCATGTTCTTTGTATATAAAATCTTCCTACTGTATTTTCCACTGCACGCATCCGATGAAGTGAGCTGTAGCTCACGAAAGCTTATGCTCAAATTAGTTAGTCTCTAAGGTGCCACAAGTACTCCTTTTCTGTTTTGATGTGGTCAGCAGGGCTGAAAGTAGGGGGTCACTTTTTTCCTACTAAGGGGGGTCATGATTTTTCCTAAGTCCAAATGGGGTCACCAGCACAAAGTTTGATAAACACTGGACTAGACAAACACCTGTCAGGGATGGTCTACGTCTCCTTCATCCTGCTTCAGCACAGGGAGCTGGACTAGATGACCTTCTGAGGTCCCTTCCAGCCCCACGCTTCTATGATTTGCTACTCCATAGGATAGGAGAGTAAAGGTGTCACGGCATGCCATCCTAAGAGCTGTGTGTTTCCTATGTTGTAGCAATGTGAGACAAAACAGACCAGCTGAGTTCCGCCTGTGCACCATAACACAAAATGCAATATTAGGACTTCATGCTGCAATTTTTTTAATTATGCACCTCCAGATTGGTTCTCCAACTCAAAGATAAGTGTCTCTGCTTTAGATTAGGCAGTTATGCCTGGTCTATTCTATTAGGAGAGCTTGCAGAGAACTCTATTTGTTGAGAGCAGGTGTCATTCACCATGCCAACCATGCAATGGAGAGTACAATTTTGTGCAAGTTCATAGAAGTAAGACATTTATCAATTGCTGTTGCCTTTTTTCCTTGTGTGTGTTTTTAGAGGACCTATGCTGAAGGAATGCAAATGGCATGATATTGCAAAAAAACCAAACAATTCTTAAATTTCTTTAAAAGACCTCTGGGGGTATGTAAGGTTTGAACTTTTCATAGACCTTAATTTTCAAGAGTTAAGAATAAATTCATTAGCCTAAACAAAAAAAAGTTACCAGCCAATTATTTCCTGCATTAGCTTACTTTGCAGGGAGAAGCCATTGTCCTTATTAGAAGTGCATAAACTTGTTAAACACTTCTTTGCCTAAGAATTACCAATCATAAGTCATTTCTATTCCTGCCAGCTTCTATCTATAAATTTTTTTAACAGGATGTTGCAGAGGATATGTAAACAGGATACTAATCATGGAAATTCAAAAACCCAAAATGCAGTCAGATTTAAAATATTAAACTAAGAAGTAAGATGATAGGTTTTGTCATTTATCTGATTTAAGATAAATAGTGAATGATCCCATACACCATTAATTTGAAAAGTAATAAGTAAAATGCAAGGGGAAAATCACTTATTAACAAGAAGCACTAAAGTATTAGATGACTTACTGCTACTTTCAAAGCTTGCTCCACATCGTCCAGTATATCTTGTGCATCCTCCAAACCAACTGACAGGCGAATCAAAGTATCACTGATCCCAAGAACCTCTCTCTCTTCTTCAGGAACTGAAGCGTGAGTCATAATGGCCCTGAAAGAAAAGAAAAATAATCTCTGCAGACCCCATTAGGGGTTTTATTAAATAACTAATTTAGCTGGCCTTTACCGGTCAGCTCTGTAGGAGTGGTGACTATTTTCTGAACAGTGGTTTTGTGATATTCTCTACTTAATCTACACGTCAAAAGCCCAGATCCTCAGATTGTGCAAACTAGCATAGCTCCAATTAAGCCAATGGGGCATCAGCTAGAGTAAATCTACGTAGTTCGATTGACTTCACTGGTTTGTATTAGCTGAGAATCTGGTACAATATTGCCTGACTATAATTGCTAAAGAAAAACAGTGGGTACTTTGGACACTGTAGCTCTAAGTTTTCATCTGGAAAAGGAAGCAAAATCCTATACTACTTTCTTTCAACCTTTCTATTGTATTTATATTTTTCTAAATGTGTGATTCTAAAAGTTTTCCTGGTGGAACTGGATATCTGTGTTTAAAGATTATGTTTTGAAGGTGAACGCAAAGAAAACTGAGGTTATGCAAGTAAGGAAGGTAGAAGAACTATTGAGTGAAGTTTCAGGAGAGAAGCTGAATCGGAAAGGTATACTTAGTCCAGTGGAGACAGATCTGGAAAACTGAACATAAAAACCCAATGCTCATGGGTGACAGGAGTCTTGTGAGACCAACAATTAAGTTACAAACTGAGAAGAAAAAGTATATGCTGCATGTGTCGGTCCTTGCCTGATCTATGGTTTGGAAATTGTGCGTCTTACAGAGAAGGAAGAAAAGATACATGTAGTAGAAAATGATATACTGAGGAGAATGGAAGGCTAGTGGAGGGTAGACAGAGTAAAGCATGGAAGAAATTAGGAGGAAGATGAACTTGGGACTCTCAATGACCAGCTGGAGAGTGCAAGTTTGAGGTGGGCTGGACATATAAATAAGCATGGAAGGAAAAATGACCAGCAAAGAGAGAATGGCAGGAACAGGTCAGCAAGAAAGGAGGTAAAGATCAAGGATATGATGGAAAGACTGTTGTGACACACTGCTAGAAAGGATTAAGAATCCTACAGGATAATGACCCAAATTCAACCTTTAGGGCAGGGGTGGGCAAACTTTTTGGCCTAAGGGCCACATCGGGGTTCCAAAACTGTATGGAGGACCGGGTAGGGAAGGCTGTGCCTCCCCTAACAGCCCGGTCCTCACCCCCATCCACCCTCTCCCACTTCCCAACCCCTGACTACCCCCTCAGAACCTTGGACCCATCCAATCCCCCCCCCCCCCCGCCACGTTCCTGGACTGCCCCTGAGATCTCCTGCTCCTTATCCAACCCCCGACTCCCCACACCCTTACCATACTGCTCAGAGCAGCAGGACTGACATCTGTACTGCCTGGCCAGAGCCAGCCATGCTGCCCAGCAGAAGCTCGCAGCCCTGCCACCCAGAGTGCTGGTGGTACAGCAAGCTGAGGCTGCAGGGGAGGGCAGATGGCAGGGGAGGGGCCGGGGACTACTCTCCCTGGCCAGGAGCTCAAGGGCTGGGCAGGATGGTCCGTAGTTTGCCCACCTCTGCTTTAGGGACATATTCGTAGACTGTATTTTTGTGTTCACATATATTGTTAGAGGTCAATGTAACCAAACAGTTCCTGTCTATGCTGTATTCTATTAGTTCAGAGATCAAAGGGTGAGCCTACATTTACGTGAACTGTAAATATAGTGATATTACTGTATTGATCTCTTTGAAGAATATAGCAAATCACCTGCAAATGGTGGAAAACAGGCACTTGCCTTATGTTAATCCATCTAACTAATTACCGGTGATGCTTAGGAAATAGGTCTACTTCAGTCTCAATTACCTATTGTTCACCTAACAATTCTGAGCTGTCAAGAGAAGGCCTGGAACTGTAGTTAAACAAATGAAAAGGATCAGGACCCAAGGGTGGTTTGTTTGGGGGGGGGACGGGGGACGGACGGACGGTGGCTTTAAATCTCTGATCCGCTTGGTGCGTTATGCAGGGGAAGCTTGAGTCATGGGACTGGAGATCTGTCTTACCTGGATCACCCTGAATATGAATATTGGACTATAGCCTATGGGCTAATTGATAGAACTCTTTGCAACTACAGTACTCACCATCTCTAGCATACCTACATCTGTATGTATACTGATCTTTTAACCAATACTTTACAAAACAAAAACTACTTTAGTTAAGAATTGGCCATAAGCATGTATTTGGGTAAGATCTGAAATATTCATTAACCTGGGAGGTAATGCTTCCGATCCTTTGGAATTGGTAGAATGTTAAGATTTTTTCAGTAATCCCATCATATTTGACTTGGGTGACTGGGTAGAAGCCCAAGGCTGGGTTGCCAAAAGGGAACTGTGTTTTGGCTTCTAGGTAACTAGTAAGGTATTACAGAAATTGTTTTGTGCTGGCTTGGTAAATCTAAGTTTTGGGGATTATCTGCCCTAACTGAATAAACACAGTATGGTTCCCCTGGGACCCTGGTCACAACTGTCAAGAGGTCTGAAGAGAAAAAGGATTGGAACTCCAAGGCCTACAAACTTGTGCCATGGACCAGGAGGAGTGAAAGAATTGTGGGCAACGCCGATCCCATGTAAACTAGAAAAAGGAGTCAAGAAGCGAAGTGAATTCAACAAACTTTCCTAGATATTCAAAAGTGGGTCACATAGGAAATAGTTCATGAGGGCTTCTCTTCAAGCAACTAATCAGCAAGTTTCTTCTACCTTAAGGCTAGAGCTTTACAGACTCAGTATTGCCTTTATGTACAGAGCGATATCTCCAATTGACTTAAGTGGGAGCTCATCCCAGATGCAAGGGGCAGAAGAGAACAAGGGTATACACATGCAGAGAATGGCCAATTTTTCCTTTGTATTCTCCTCACCCCAAACTGACTGACAGACCATATTACATTCTTTTCACTACTGGCTGCAGTGGCTATGGCATTAGCAGAGAAGCACAGGTCGTGAAAGACTCAATAGCCATTTTATCTTTAAAGTCTTCAGATAAGCCCAGAATGATCTAGTGTCATGTAATGAAGTGTTTTTACAATCCCTCTGTTAAAATACAAAAGTTTACTGGGTATGAAAAACAGGTGCACTTAATTGTGTGCTGAGTATGCCCTCTTGTGTAAGCAGTTAGAATAGCAGACATTTTTTACACTAGTAAAACTGAAGGACAAGTGCAGTAGAACCTCAAAGATAAAAACACAAGTTATGCACTGACCAGTCAAAGGGACACCCTGTGAAACTGGAAATAACCAATTTCCCCTCAAAAAAACCCAAAAACAACAACAAAAAAAAACCAACCCCAACCAAGTACTGTGCCTGTAGTGCATCTTAAAAGGTAGGCATATCAGGGCTGCCTGTCGCCATATGTGGGGCAGCCACTTACAGCTACAAAGTGAAGATGCTGGGGCTGCCACCCCAAGCAGCCAGAGCCAGAAGACCAGGAGCTGTGCAGGATCTGTGCGGCTTTCACCCCCCTCTTCCCTGGCCAGGAGGGGGAACTTGCTCTTTTTACCTCCCCTCCCCCAGCCAGAAGGGTGACAAGCTTGCCAATTCAGTCTGCCCCCGAGAAAGAATCTGCCTGCAAGGAAGCTGCCATCACTGAGGAGGGAGCTCAGAAGCTACTGGAGCCTGGCCTGCAGTGTCAGCTGCTGGAGCCCAAACTACACTTTGTTCAGAGTTACAGACAGCTTCCATTCCCAAGGTGTCTGTAACCCTGAGGTTCTGCTGTACATGATGTGTATTTAGTGAATCCATTGTCCATACTTTCATTTGTGGCTCAGACTCCCTCTTTGAAGAAGGCTGGCCAAAGAACAATAGTGGGCTGCAAAAAAGCCAATGATGATGCTGTGGAAGAAACTGAAGGATATTCCTTGTATTTATGGTGGCTGAGGGGGCAGTTCTTCAGTTTCAGTTGATCCAAATGCCAGTAACATAACCATCTTCAGCCCATGACACAATAAAATGTAGTATTTTTGAGGGAGGAATTTTGTTTTCACTTCACTCACCATTTTACTAATGCTGCTAGTTTCTAAAGTTAAGGATAAGAGGCAGAGATTAAACACTCTCTAGGTGAGATTCGGGGAAGCAAAGGTGATTTTGTGCCCTTCCAAGCCCCTGAGGCCTGTGTAAGTTACACCAGCTTTCCAGGGCTACCCTGCAGGTCACAGCACCACCCAGAATCTCCACAGTGCTGTGTGCACTGCAGCTCATTATGCCCTGTGGTGGATTTAGAGCTGCCTGTAATAGTTCATGTATGTGGTATTTTGAACTGATATCTGCTGTATGCAGATAGTGTGAATCAGAGTTTTGTCAGGAAATGTACCCAGAAAGGGGAGGTGTGGTTCTTCATACTCACATCTTTCCGCAAAGACTTGGACAATGCAGAGCAATTTACTCCAAAGCCTTGGCTCAGCCCCCACTTCCTGGGCCTGCCAGACCAGTTCCACCAGGAGGGACTCAGCCCCTTTGAGAGGGCAGGGGTCAAACAGCCTCAAAAGGGTTTAACCACACAGGTACTCCTTTGAGGGAATCTGACAGTTAAGGGGGAGGCTGACCCAGACATTGCTGGGGAGCTAATTGACCCTTGGCTCCAGGGGTCAGGGTAAGACAGGGCTCTCTCTACCTCTAGGTAAGATAGATATGCACATAGATTGTTTTTAAAAAAATCCCCTCTCATATCCTATGCTGCATTCCTACTGTTAAGATTAAATAATACTTTGCTTTATGAAGGCTGTGTGGGGTCACTATATTCACCATTGATCACATCTCATGAAGGGAAGAACAGAAGGTCGCCAAAACCCAGCTGGATCTACTGATTAGTCATGCAGGGCTGGTGCAACCACTAGGCAAATTAGGCGACCGCCTAGGGCGCCAAGTGGTTGGGGGCAGACAAAATCGTGCTCCGGGGAGGCGGAGGTGCACGGGGAGGGCTGCCTGCAGCAAGTAACAGCAGGGGGGGGGCATGAAGCAGAACTGCTCCCTGCTTCTGCTCTGCCTCCTCCCCAAACATGCCACCCTGCTCTGCTTCTCTGCCTCCCAGCCTTGCGGGGCTGGGGGGGAAACGACTGCCACAGGGCTGCTGCAGGGGGGAGGGCAGCAGGTACAAGGTGGAAGTTTTGCCTAGTGAAACATCCTTGCACCAGCCCTGCAGTCATGTCTGGTACCCAGGGCACTGAGAGTGGAAGAATTAGGGAATTCCACCACACAAAGGTTAAAGACTTGAGACCTAAGATATGGAGGGTGTGCACTAAGAAGCCCAAAAGAGGGAACAGATATAAAGCTAGCTCTGAACTGTGACACTCCCCTCCTGCTCCATGCCCAACCCTGCCACCTACAGCAGGACTTAGGCAGGAATGCTCTGAAGCAGGAGGGCAGTACCCCATACCTGCAAGAGATTTCTAGCAGGCTGGGGTGGCTTGGGTGGGCAGCAAAGCTGCACTCTGCTCCTTTGCAGCTAAGGAGGGCATTCATTCAGGTGCCTTTAACAGCACAATATGTATGCTAAACTTAAAGGCTTTGTTTAAATTTGTTAGCATATGTATTGCTCTTTTACATTGGTCATGAGTCCTCGAGAGGGGAGGATGGAATGTGTTTTATTTAAACAGCATTTTTGATTCTTTTTCTCCTCATTGGTCTGAATTATTCATGCCATTAATATTGTATCACATCAAGTCCAGATCATTAGAGGACTGCCTCTGCTTTGTACTGGCCAGAGGATGTTTGGATTCTGACGTCAGCCTAGTTCTACAGCCTGACAGGAATCAGTGGTGTTAGCTCCAGTGTAATTAAACAGAATTCTTCTTTGCAGCCAAATTTGTCTAACAAGCAGCAAACCAAAGAAAACAAATGCCTCATTTTCCAGCTTTGTGGATGAGAGAACTACAAGGGAAGATTATAATGCTGGACACTGACAGCCTTAAACCAGCTGCCTCAGGAATCTGCCAAAAACTTTGCTGAAAATATATTCCTCATCTTAGCAATGGTGCTAAGACTTATCCCACATCTGTCCACCTTTATTCAAATGAAGCTCCTAATCTCACAGCTCAGGCATTGTCCATTTTATAGGGAACAATTTACAAACTTGGAACTTAATCCTGTAAACCAGAGGTGGGCAAACCACAGCCTGCAGGACCATCCTGCCTGGCCCTTAAGCCTAGGCCCCAGCCCCTCCCCGCTGTCCTCCCTCCCCTGCAGCCTCACCTCACTGCAGCGTGGCTGGCTCCAGCTGGGCCATGCAGCTGCAAGCTTCTGCCGCTCAGAGCGGCATGGGGGAGGGGTGTGTGTGTGGAGAGCAGGGGGGTGTGAATGGGGGTTGGATAGGGGGTGGGGTTCCAGGGGATGGTTGGATGGGTCAGGAGTTCTGAGGGGGGCAGGCAGGAGGCAGGCAGTGGGCCAGGCTGTTTGGGGAGGCACAGCCTTCCCTACCCTGCTCCCCCCCCCCCCCCAATACAGTTTCACAACCCCAATGTGGCCCTCAGGCCAAAAAAAGTTTGCCCACCCCTGCTGTAAGCCCTTACTCATTTGATCAATCCCATTAAAAACAATGGGACTATTTGCATGACTATGGACCACTTCTGGGATAAGTTTCAGGAGTCTGTTCCTATAAAGGAAGTTGAATTCTCCCCCCCCCCCTTTGAAATACAATGTTTGGGTACAATAGCATAATGCAGTTTAGGATACATTCTACTTAAAATCTGTCTTTTAAATAAGTCATACATATGCTGAAATGGCTCCTCACCCAACTCCCATATAAACAGACTGACTACTACATATTTGGGGGAAAAAGTGAGGAGTTAAGCATGTTGATGTTTGTATATACAAAACACCCCTTTCATCACTGCCCTGGAAAAATACAGCTGAATTTAATTTTCTATGGAATTTGAAGAAAGTTTAACAACCCCAATTGTTTTGTGTAAATCAGTGTGGACCTGAAAAAAATTACGCGCCTTTTAAGAGAAAAGAATCAGGCCACACTTACTGGAAAATAACAGTAATAATAAATAATAATAATAAAATAATAATAATAATAATAATAAAAAAAATCCTTGCAACTGGTTCAGAAGAGTGCTACAAGACACACGCATAATATCCTCTCCACCCTCTGCTCATGAGAATGTGGGAGGGTTTGACCAGCAAAATAATAAATAAATAAATAATAAAGTCTCAAAGAGGATTCACAGATTTGCAAAGCTAAAAAACCTTGTGCTTTAAACCACCTCAATCACATAACTCTTTAAATGTTCATAAACCTGGTAACTGCAAAGGAACAGTGAAGCTCATTAACCTGAATGTGTGCCAGTATGTCATCACTGACTAGGCTCAGTCACACCTGAACAGCTAAAAATTAACCTTTCCCTTTGAGGCTAAACAGACATATCACTGGCTCCATCTCTGTTACATAAGAGAACAAAACTCCAGTGGGGCATGGCGCTGGCACATAGGGTCTCAGGTACATGATGTGATTTTTCAGAATCTCTTTTGGGAATAGTCATGTACGTGAAATAGCTGGTACTTACGATTATGCTATTTCTATGCATGTATATTCAGCTTGGTATCTGAAGTTATGAATATTAGCTATGTTTACTACATGTTTGCTCCTGTGGTAATGCCCACAAGGTATTTAGCCAGCATGTGAAGGGACAAGTCAAGCTGAATGGCCCATTAAGGAATACTTAGCTCACAATGGACCCTGGAAAATGCCTGTCTACACTTAATAGACTTTTCCTGTGAACATTCTAACTACACAATGGATGGGGGTGATGGACACGTAACTTGCCCATGCGATTCCAAATACCACCTTTCACAGTGAACAAAATTTCCCTTCACTTTTCAGAAGCTAAAAGACCCTGGAAACATCTCCATTTTGCTTCTTTCCTGCTCCAGCCTCTGCTCCCATTAGTATATGTTCATAGTCCATTCTCACCAAGGGACTGAGGACTTTAGAGTAATCTGGAGCCTTGATATTCCTTGATCCTTTGCAGATGGACTTATGAGTTGGATATGGTACAGAGACTGTTCTAGCCTCATTGATTGCTGGTTTCTCCCTTGCACTGGACAAATCAGATGTCTGCTGACTTTCGCACGTGAGTCAGCAGCCTTTGATACCTGTGGCATAAGCAACATAGCCCTTGCTTGAGTGGTTTTGTTCTTTCCTCTCCAACTGTCAAAGCCTGTTCCCATTGAACTCAATAGCAAAACTCCTTTTGATTTCAATGGGAACAGGATTTGGCCCCAAGAGATCAGAGAATGTGATTTTGATTAGTTGCTTATCTGTCCAGAAATATTTCTCATGCATGTTCTGCCAGGCTGATTCTGATTGCCCCTCCTGTATGTCATGTGGAGGAAAATAATAAAACAATTTGGGCTGTAGTTTTATCAAGATACAAATGACACACACAGTTCTATGCCTCTTTTCCATCAAACCCAGATGCCGCAGCTTCTTTGTTGTCCTAGTGCCTGGCGGAGAGCAATACTTAGATACAGGCAAGCTGGCAGAATCTTAGTTTGGACATAAGGGAGGCACTGATAGTGTGTTAAGGGAAAGTAGGGTGATTATCCCTCTCTCATTTAAGAAGTTTTCAATCTGTTTAACAGATGCAGTTGTAAAATTTTAGATAGGTAAGCGGGGTGTTGGAGGGGATTGGGAGAGTGTAGGGGCCCTGGGCTGGGCAAGGAGGAGTCACAGAGGACCATGTGGGAAGGTCACGTGCCCCCCCTTGCGTCCCTCCCATGAGTGCAGTACTGTCAAAAAATGATTTCTACTTGCACTACTGCTTAGAAGGCAGCCTTATGGCCATCTTCCACAATGCCTAAAATAGGGGAATTCTCCATCAGCCAGAATCAGGGCTTTTAGGGGCACTTTATGGTAGGTGAAGAGATCATGGGAAGGTCTTGGAGACAGTATACTCTACCATTCAAAGCAAGAGTCTTCCATTGTTTAAATTTCTAAAATAAGATCACATCACTGCTCATTTCCTGACCAGCCATAAAATGCTCATGATATAAAAATTAGCTCTATGGTGCTTGGTCACAAAGTGAAACATTCAAATTTTAAACACTACGCAGTTTCAAGATGGCCACAAAATCCAATGGAAGCTTTTCTTCCACAGTATGTGCAATTTAAGAATGCTTCATCTTAAATCTATACTGGAAGACTGACTTACGGATGTTCTGCTAGGCTTTCATATCCTCCCAGACTCTCAGCCAGCGCAAAAAGCTATAGTGGGAAATACAAAAGTTCACTTTGAAACAAAGAGGATTTAAAATAGCCACATTGTAGAGAAAAAGGCAATTACGTCTTATAATTTACTTAATTTTGAAGTGGAATTCACTGAACTAGAAAACCACCAAAAAAAACCCCAAACTTTCATACCATGGAAAAAATACTGGATGCAACAATTGGGTATGTAGTTTACTAGGAAAAAGTTACTGGGTCTGAAAACATTAGCCTTAACTTGCCTAAAGAAGAGAAGGAAGAGAAAGTAAGCAACTTAAGGCAGAAATTTTTGTCAGGGCTAACCAGGGTGCACTCCTGACCTTTAAGTATAGTCAGAGTGGGGATAGGGTCAATCTCTGGAAAAAAAAACAACAAAAAAAAAAAACACAGAACTAAAAACTTTAAATTGAAATTACTCCCTCCTCTCTTTACCCTATCCCTCTCCTGTCCTATTAATTCTTCTAGTTTCACACACCCCTATACTTTCTGGGCCCAATCAAGGGCAGAACTGATGGAACACTGTTTCAGAGGTATTTTACTTGTGTTTGCAGTCTTACTAGAAACAGAAAAAAGTCATGAGATTCTTTTCTCACAAGATTACTCATATGATTTTGCAAACCCAGAAATTTGGAGGAGAATCCAAACTGCTGCGCACTTAACAGAATTCAGTTGTTGTTCCTTGGAGGAATGGATTCCTCCACGCATTAAAGGTCTTCACTAATCACTGCTCTTTGATCATAGATATGTTCTTGCACTAGATGACAAAAGGCTCTCCACATACTCTGCTGCATTCAGAAACTAGATGTGTGTCTGCTGATGGTGCAACAGGTGCTGTCAGGATCAGCATGCCTGCTATTGTTCCTCTTCCACATTTAGGAGTAATCCACTCCTTGTATATCCAGACAGTCTATTTTAGAAAACACCTCTTTCCTTAAGCATCCGCCCAACAACTGATTAGCTAGGACACTGAGGGGCTGGAGGTGAAAACACTCAGAAGGAGGTGAATCCTCGATTCTGGAATTTGCTTCCCCTTATTATACCAACAGAGGCAGAGAGGACTGACCTTCCAGGACAGGATGAAAGGCTCATTTTTGTACTCAAACCTTTGTTTGTGGGATGTTATCTGATTATGTGAAATTTCAGTTGTGATTTTATTTGGGGAGTGAGGGCCAGTGGTGTTGGGATGGTATGGGAGGAAGAGAAATCCTTAATCTGACTGTCAATTGAGATACTAATTGGTTCCGTTTTAAAAAATTTACCCAAACATGTCCAGAGAACAATAGCCATGAAAAAGTTAAAAGATGAAGTTTAAGAAAAAGGGAGCTAAACAATGCTCATGTTAAGAGAACACCTGTCAGGTGATCTGCCTGAAAGAGGCAGCACTACCTTTTGGAAAGTGGATCATGAAGAAGTCTCAAAAGGCATTTTCTATTGTCAAGTATTTTAAAATGTTCTAGCATTGTTACATCAGCAACAGCTCTTCTGCTTTTAAATTGCATTAACAGTTGTTGGAAGATATGCAAGTACTTTTAGTAGCAACACATGGTTTAAACTAGCTATATAAGCCCCAGCTATAATTGTAAACACTTCAAATGGGCTGATATTTCCTTTTCTTCCTTCTCATTAGTGTCCCATCTCATAATTATCCATTATTTAGATTGTGGTACCACCCAAATATATTAGAAGCTTCCCAAACTCATAGGAAGATAGTCCTTGCTTTGAAGGTAACCACTTCCTCTTTCACCACACTACCAGAACCCTAACTAACTCAGTCACAATCAGGTTCTCTTACAGAATTAGTTTACATTCATTTGAAGGGAAATTACCTTTAAATTCTTGAGAAAGATTTCAGCATGTTCAAGGTTTCCTTTAATGTAAAAGGTGACCATCCCAGGACAGCCAGTGGACTGACGCTTCATTAGCTTATGCTGAGGATGCGAGGGCAGTCCTGAAATTAGTCACATACTGTATAAGCTGTTTTATTCAGACTGTTAAAATTGCATTAAAGAGCAAGCCACACTAAGGCACATAAAAAGCAACCCTCAAGTGTTAAGCAGCATAGAATCAGCTGCAAGATAAATGCCTATGCCAGAGTAACTTACATCCATAGAATTTGATTTGTATCAGCAACACTTAGGAATGCAGTATCCTATATCAAACAGAGCCAGAACAAAAATTTCTTCTCTTCAGAAATCCTGCAACTTACCAGGATAAATGACTTTTTCTACCCGGGGATTTGATTCAAGGTACTGAGCAACAGCCAGTGCATTGTGGAAATGCTGCTTCATCCGGATCTGCAGTGTCTTTAAACCCCGATTGCAAAGGTAACAGTCAAAAGGAGATGGAACTGCTCCAAGGGCTATGAAATAACACAATATTACAAATATTAAAAAACAAAACAAAACCTCTTCTGCCTTATTGAATAAGTTCTTAGTTTAGAAACTGACCCCTGATGTTAACAGATGCAATTCCCATTGATTTCTATGGGAACTTTTCCTGTTTATACCAGGGTGGAATTTGGCCCTATATCTGGAAACTCAAACATAGTACTTAGACTATTTTTAGTGTGGTATCAAACTTTAAAAGAAGATAAGGGAGAGAGAGAGAAAAAAATACATGTGTTTTATCTTGGGCGGGGTGGTGGGGGGGCAGAATATACAAAGTCAGGCAGGAGCTAAAACACTGAAGACTCAGGGATGAATCTTATCAGACATAAGGCACTCCCTCAGATTACTTTGTTTAGACTTACATGAGGGAGGGAGAATACAAAAAGTGTTCTTTATTCAATGGATAAAAATGAATTCATAAAAATACACAGATGACAGAAAATATGCAACTGCCAAAACATAAAAGATTCCTAATTTATCATACAAAAAATCAGATGAGTGCACGCTGAGTGATATGGTCAAGGGTCTAAAGGAAAACTAATTCAAAAATGAACACCAGCTACAGAGTTTATTAATTATATGCTTCCTTTTACACACACACACACACACACACACACACACACGGAGAAACCAATCCCATTACAACATGTAAGGAGATATTTTTCAGGGTACTAAGGAGGAGAAAACTAATATTTAAATAAGTTTAGAAAGGTACCATCCTGGCAGCCCTGCAGCCACAAGTTCTCTGTTTATCCATGGAACAGATACTGCTCCAATCCTAATCTGAAAGGACAACCTCCACCAACAGATGAGGGCAGTTATTAATGGTTTGTAGTACAGTGGGGCTAGAGGCTCAATTCTGTTGGCACTGTACAAAACACACAGTAAGAGACAGTTCCTGCCTGACAAAGCTTGCTATCTAGGGCCCTGATCCTGCAAAGGACTTATACACATGCCTATTTTTATATGCTGAGTACTCCCATTGACGTCAGTGGACTACTCACAGAGCCTAAAAGTTAAGCATGTATGCAAGTCTTTCCAGGATCTGAATCTCATTTAAGGCATTTCTATATTCAGTCCTTGGTCATGGCTGAACTGGTCCCCATTAAAAAGGTAATTATGATGGGTCAAAAAACAAAAAAAAAATCCAAACCACAAACTAACAATATCCTGGACAAACCTTATGGAATTAAGATAAATTTTAAAGTAAAACCTTATTGAATTGGGGTTAATACCATTAGGGTCCATTGTATTAAATATGTAATTGTGTGTCTGTTGTTATGGAACTGTATGTACAGTAGGGGGTTGCAAATGTAATTCCTCCACTATCAGCCCTTTGAGGCCACTCCCCTGGCAAGGTGCACATATACTCATTCAAACGGATTCTCCAAGACCAACAGACAAAGAAAGCGTTTTTGGATAAATAGCCTGCTTTCAAATTGGCTCAAGGCCTTCTTTCTGATCCAGCAAATGGACAGGGCCCTAATCCTTAGGGAAGGATTGAAAGGACTTGGCCTACTGAGGCACCATTAGACTGGGTGTCTGTTCTGAGCTGAAGCTGTGATTAACTTGAAATATCAAGAAACCCCTCGGGTGGAGTATTGAAGATCCTGTATTAGGGCTGGGATGATCACTGGTAAGCTTAGTAGTATGCGTTTTTATTGTTTTTAATATGTTTTGTCTGTAGTGCTTTTACCTTAAGAATAAAATAGGCTGTGCAGAAAGAGCTGTGTGATAAGTTATGACTGATCAGTCTCTGTAGAGAACGCAAGCAAGAGTGCAAGGGCAGCCTGTCTCTGCTAGGGATAACACAGTGAAGGCAGGAAACAGTGCAGCCTGGAAATACGCCAGTAAGAAGTGGGTGAGACATGGGTGTCTACTAAAGAAAGGCAATGGCTAGGGAGCTGGAAGCCTGAGAGTAGTTGCCCTTGCTGGATCAGACGTGCAACTGCCCTGAGCTGTGACACCTGGCAATAAACTGACACTATCAACTCATTTCATATAGGCCAATAGATGACTCGGGATGAATTTAAACACATGAGGTGAAGTCCTGGACCCATTGAACTCAATGGAAGTTGTCACTGATTTCAAGGAACAGAGGCTTGTATAGAAGCCTTTACTAATCTCCTGGGACATCCAGACCCTCATAATTAAAAGGACAATTAACCACTCTCTTTGCTTCCTGTTCTGACACTTGAAAAATAGTATAAAAATCTTTCCATGTATAAGCAGTATAAATAGTGAATTAAACAGAGCTTTTCATCAGCATATTTCAAAGCACTTTACAAAGGCGATCAGTATCATTTATCCCCATTTTACTGCTTGGGAAACCGAGGCACACAGAAGCAACATGACTTCGCCACCAACCTCCTGGGTAGACTTGTAGGAGACAGGAATAGAACCCAGATCTGAGTGCCAATGCAGTGATATGGACACTAGGCCACAGTCCATCCCATTTAAACTCTTGGTTCATATTTGTAGCCTAAATACATGGATTTCATATATGTAAATACACCAAATGCTTTCTGCTGTGTACAAGCATACCTGGATCCAATAAGTTTTAAAGAATTTCCTGTATTGGCTACTTACCATTTTGTAAGAATTTGAGCCTTTCATAGAGATCATCACCATTTAGTGAAACCAATCCCATTACAACATCACTGTGACCTGAAGATAAAAGAAGAGCATTAAGTTGTTAACTTGTTTGTATACAGGAAGCTTTCAATACATAAAGAGTTAGGGGGGTGTTTTCTTGGTGCTGCTACTACATATTTCCTTTTCTGTTTTTGCAGTTCAAGACATCGGATATTTCTCCTCACTGCTTCCGTCATCTATGCACTGACATTCAAGCCAAGATCCAGATTATCCTCCTCCAAGATCATGGTTACTGCTATGCTCTGTAGCTGCTGGCAGGGCCTGCTTGTATAGTGGAACAGTTGGTATCTTCCATCTTCTCAGAATACCTAACATTTGTGACACCCCTGCTCTCTACTTGCCAGAAAACAGGTAAAAACCACCAGCACCTAACACTTCCATCTAGCAGTTCATGTGTTGCTATGGAGCAGACACAACAGTAGATACTGCTGTTAGCCAGTTTTAGTGATAGTGGCCACTACACGTTAGTGGCTTCTGTTCACTTTAACAAAGCTTGATTTTTTTCCATAACCAGTGTTTATAGAGTGTTGTAACCAGGAGTCCAGCTGCATGACCCTATATGTATCTGAATGACAGGCTGTCGGTCTTGTAAGGAAGTACAGAGCTATTTTTCTGACTCATCCTGGAAATCAAATCATTAGCTCCATTCAGGAATATAAAGGACCCTTTGCTGTACTACTGATTGATCTCTTTAGCTCAGAGAAGCCCTTGAAATTGCCAGAATACTCTCTCTGCGGTGAGAGAAACAAACAAACAATCTCTCACCTCCAGTAACGTCCCCTGGTAGCTGAGGGGTTGTCTACCAGCTTTGTACCAGCTACTGCAGCCCCAGCCAGCAATCCATCTGAGAATCACTGACTGATGCTCTCACTTTACTGAGCTGCCTGCAGTTGCTGGCTGGGGAGTGGCCCAACCAGAGTGTGGGTAGGGGGACACTGCTGAAGGACATAGTGCGTGGGATGCATAGCTGGAGGACCTGCAGAGCAGAAGAGGGTTTGTAAATGAGAGGTGGGGATTTAGAAGGGGATATCCATGATCTAAAGGGACACACTGGCTGAGGGAGCTGTCAGAGCTAAGAGCTATCAAGGAAGACAGCAGTCAGAGTTCACACCATCTGTTGTGAAAGTGTTTTCCACCCATAGCAGCACCCAGTTTATTAAGCTTCCACTGACTATTTACCCCTACACATTTCAGGAGCTAATGCCAGTCACTTGTGGCGTTCCACTCAGCATTTCTGCACATGGACATAAGGTGCTTTTCAATCAGTTGAGGGTCATTACAACCAACGGCTCTCAGTAACACACACAAGAGAGAAAAAGGCAGAAGGTTCTGGAGGGAGAAATCCTAGTCACCTTGCTCAGGAAAGAGCTTAGGTTTGAAAGTATAGTCCTGTTTTAGGGCTTTGCTATTTTAACTAAATAAAGGCAAATCAGTTGGAGAATATCTGTTGGGTACGCGCTGTTGTCAGGAACTGGGTAGAGAAACCACCCACTTATAGGTTTCCTCATAGCAAGGATTTCTGAGAGCTCTTTAGACAGATATGGAGAACAAAGAGCATAAAGCAGCAATAGAAAATGGTATTTTATGGCAGTTATTATTGGTTTTAAACAAAACCAAGAGAGCATTTGAGCTATGTAATATTCAGACGCTTACCATTCATGTATTTGGTTGCTGAATACATACAAATATCTGCCCCAAGAGACAAAGGTCGCTAAAATAGAATAAAAATAGAAGATCTGATTTAACATTCTTTCACCATTTTCAATCACAAACTACTCTCACCTCATCCCACAGAAAGCAGAAATTTGGTGATCAAAAACAGAAGACTCAGGTAACAGACACATGGGCTGGGAGTTTCAAAAGCACTGTCTATCTCCTATTGACTTCAGTGGGAGAAGAGTTAAGGCAATGCAATGCAGAGCACTTCTCAAAATCCTACCCCTAGTTTTTAAAATTTTATTTCCATTTACAGAATGCATCTACCAGACAGCTTGTAGGAACATACAGAATAGTAACCACTTCAACATTCTTACAACGTAATCAATGTTAACTGCACATTCAAAATAACTTCCCCTGCCAATCAAAACCCTGAGCCTCTTCAAAGAAAACCCAGGTAACCAGGCCAATTTGTTCACTGCATTTTTTTTTACATTTGTGTCTGGATTTGTCTTTCACCTTAATGACACTGCCTCAGGAAAACTGAAGAGTTTAGAGCAGGAGCAACTGAAACAAAATTCTTCACATTTGCGTAAGTTTTCAAATTGCTCTTCCAAGGAAAGAGTAATTGGAAATGACAAGACAAACAGCTGCTTTCTCTAACAAATGATCTGATTTTACATCAGTCATTAAACTACAGACTGCAAATTATTACTCTTTAACCCTTATACTGTGTTTGTTTAGTGTGTTAAAAGGCCAATGTAGTTAATAGATTCAGAACAAAAGAAGGGAGAAAAGCTTGCTCTCAGACTATGTACGGAAGTTTGAATGGTCTTGCTGTCATCTCTGACTAGTGGAATAGTAATGAAAGCACTAGTGCTTTCTTCTATATGCAACATATTGAAGTAATAATAAATTCATGGGGATAGTTATCCTCTTAGCATACTGTTCCAGTAGCAAAACTTCAAGTGTTTAATATATTACCTTTTAATACCTGTCAGACAATCCTACAGAGTTAATAATTGAAACAGATTTTCTCTTGTGATCAAGTTAACAGACATACTAGCTAGACAAGTTATTGCATACATTGCTCCTTCAACACATTTCCATACCGAGTCTTGCAGAAGCAACTCGGAGCCAAATTAGAAAAAAAGATCACTAAACTTTTTTCAAACTAGGGCCCCAACTCAAAAGCACACACTTAAACCTTAAGTACTTGCTTATATTCTTTGATGAACTAGTGCTTTTAAGGAAGAATATGAGATATTACCTTGACATTGCCAAATCTTACAGCTTTGTATTTGTGCAGATCTACTTTAATCACTTACAAATCTTTTATTTTGTAGCGCCTCCTAAATTTATGAAGAAAGTAAAAAGCAAACCAAACGTGACAATTCTGGTTCCCCAAATGCAGTAAATTAATCTAATTTTCATTAAATCTGATAAGTGCATGTGTGTGGCTTTGGCATGAACTGGAAACTATACTTTGTCTGAATCTTATTCACTATACCTCAGGATTTTTTTTAACTTGAAAAATTATTTCCTGCTGCCTATGTTTCTACTGCACACATGGAAAAAATAGGGGAGCTTTCTGTGGCCAAAATAATAAGCACCAAAATTACCACAAATAATAACTAAAGACTGTGTAACTGAGAGGCTAAAGGGTTTCTTCTATATTTCTAAGATACTGTGTTCAAATACATTGAGGTTATAGTGTTAAAATATTTTGTTCACTTGTTCTCCAAATCAAATGAGATTACAGATTTACATTTTTTAAAAGAAAACAATTAAAAACACAGTGTAAGGCCCAGAAAGGTGTCCTAGATTAAAAAAAACAAACAAGACAGGAGAAGAATTCAGTCTTATAAAGAAGAGTTAACTATAAAAGCAACCAAATCAGAAAATCCATTTAAAGGTCACGTTAAGTCACAGTTAAAGAAGGTAGAAAATTAGCTTCACCACTGTGCTAGTGCCTTAGATAATTGGTTTGATTTAGTGCAATCATTAACTAATTTGCCTCTGTTTTAATAGATCTCACATCTTTATTTGGCTAGCTAGTTCTTTTTCCAATTCATTCTTTAAATGGTGTAAAGTGCTTTGGATGAGATCTGTATTAGTTAAAGAGCCAACTGTGCATCCACTTTTCAGCGTGAAAGCTTTAAAACAAAGCTGAGGCCAAGAGCACTTCCTCACTGGTCATCCCTTCTGCCATTAGAAGTCATTAAAAAAGATAAATAAATCACTGTGTACCAACATTCCCATGATTTCAGACACCCAGTCAGCTTACCTGGAAATATGCTGACATAAAAGTGTTGTCTACTACTAAAATAATGTCTTTATGTTTATGGATGACATCTGCACAGCCTTGAATATCAATTATCTTCAGGGTGGGATTTGTGGGAGTTTCAAGCCAAACAAGCTGTAATTTTTCAACAAACAGAAATCATTAGTTTTAGATACATTGTGTATTTTACAGGTACCATCACCTATAACTTTCTTTTTTTAAAAGGACACTTTTTCTTTTTCTTCTTTTGCATATATTCTGAAGAGAGCACCAGAATGACAGCCTCACATTCTTACATCTGGGCCTGATGCTATGGATCTCACACACACACACACACTCCTTTCTTAGAATTCCTTTAGCAACAGCTTTACCAATATAATAGTGAATTTTTCTTCATATTTTGAAGAAAAGCTCTTAAAAATCATTAGCTGTATTTAATATTAGTTTGCCAAATGCCATGTTCCCATCCAGCTGTGAAAAGTGTCATTACTAAAAAAAAAGAACCCATGAAAAAGCAGCCTTTAACCATTAACAGAGTCAACAGCAAAACCTTCCCTCCTCAACTCAGAAGCCCCTTTACAACATTCACCTCTGAACAAACATTTATTACTAGCCCAGTAAAAAAATATCCCTCTCTGCATGGCCCCTGAAGTGTTCTGAATTTGCCATCCAAATGCAGAGTGTTCCCAAGAAGAGACTTCAGAACTTTTAAGATCTATGTTTATGCTTTCTGCCATAAATAAAAACCTGTCCTAAGAACTGCTACATAGTTTGTAAAAGGAACAAAACAAAATCATTCAAGACACACTGCAAATGGAATTCAGGAGTATTCTTCCATTACCTTTGTATCTGGTGTGATTGCAGCCTCCAGGCATTCCAATTTGCTACAGTCAACAAAAGTAATCTTCAGACCCATTTTGGAGGCTACCTTCCTGAAATATCTGTTTGTACCTAAGACAGGAGGAACATTGTACTATGAAAGATATGCTTCTGCTTTACACTTATAAGAGGGGAGAACACTAGAGCACACTCACTTATTTTCATTTTATGGGTAAGAAAGGCTTGGGAAGAAGACAAAGGCAGGATGCTTTACGCAAAAATTAGACTAGTAATTTTGTATTTTTAAAGTATGTTTTAGTGACTGGATGGGCTATTCCCTTCCTGTATGCAATTCAAGCTGCCATTTCCCCTTTTCTCTTGACTTGCCATCAGATGATTTGTGCCAAAGCTGCGTAAAAACTTGTAGAAAAAATAGTTAACAATAATTCCAATGCCAACCAAGTAACTATATACAGAAGACCTTGATTATATGGTAACTTATCCAAAGCATGTGTTGACCCTTGACTGACACGCCATCCAGGGGGGGCAGAATTGTGGGAGACTGTGCTAGCAGAAAGGAAATCATTGGGTAAGAAATTTTCTGTTCTGCAGCCCACTGTCTCCCACAATTCTGCTATGCATGCAAAGCAGTGACCAGGACCAGAGAGGGATAAGAGAACACCCCCCCCCCCAAAGGAAACAAAAAGACCTCTCCCTTTTACAAGATTGCTCAAACAACATGTTTATTACCGGACCACCACCTTTAAGACCGTCCTGCCAAAGGAGCCCTCTGCAGAAGACAAAGTCCACTCTGTGGCATCTGACAAAGGTTTTAGTCAATGATCATATTGCTGCTTTGCAGATCTCTGTGGTGCAAGCACATGCTCTTTTGGCCCATGAGGTCACCACAGATGTTGTGGAGAGCGCCTTGATTCCTTCTGGTACAGGAACATTATGTATTGTTGAGGTATACAATGCAGCCAATCTGATCCATCTAGCAAGGGAGAGCTTGGAGACTGAGTCCTAGAGTTTGGCTGGAAGGAGACAAACAGGATGCCTGACTCCTCATGGACTCCGTATGCTTGATGTAAATCTTTTGTGCTCTTCTAACATCCAAAGTGTGCCACAGCTTCACAGTGGGGTGCTGTGGCTTTGGACAGAATGAAGGGAGGGCAATCTTCCGTGAGGCATGGAAAGGAAAGTTCACCTTTGGCAAGAAAATATCTGGAGTTTGTAGCACCACCTTGTCATCGTGAAACATGCAGTAAGGTTTCTGCATAGATAAAGCTGCCAGTTCTGAAACTCATAGGGCAGATGTGATGGCCACCAGAAAACAGGTTTTGATGGAAAGATAGTATGACGACACAGAAGTCAGGGGTTCAACAAGGATGAGTGGTTAGGGCTTTCAACACTAGTGGTGGATCCCATTTAGGGAAGGTCAGTCCGACCGCCAGTCTGACTGCTCTGAGAAGCCTGGAAACTTGAAGGTTCTCAGCCAGGGAACCTGAAGATTCTGGGAACAGTACACTACAGAGGGCTAATTCCTTATCTACCCCTTGAAGGAAGTAGAGAATAACTGCAATCCCCTGATCTTTTGGGTTTGCTCTGTGCTCAACATCAAAGGCTGAATTTAGTCCAAATTAGGCTTTTAGAATGCAAGCTCTCCTACAGGAGAGCTAAGTCTCCTATCTCTTCTGAAGATAGGCCGAGCACAGCTAACACTTCCCTTTCAGTAGCCAGGCTGCTAGATGAAGACAGTCTGGGTCCAGATGAAGGAATGGTCCTTCATAAAGGATGTTGGGCCTCACTGGTAGGTGCAATAGTGGTTCCGGCTGTAATTCTATCAGGTCAGAGAACCAGAGTCTCCTTGGTCAGTGTGGAGTTAACACTATCACTTTTTCTTCTTCTTGCCTTATCTTATGGATCACTTTCCTTGAGAGGAAAGGGTGGAAAGTGTATAGCAGGTCTTAAAGCCATCTGTGTGACAAAGCATCTATCCCCATAGCCGTGGGATCTGCTTCCCTGGTGAAGTATTTCAGCCACTTTGCATTCTTGTGATTGGCAAACAAGTCAGCTGGAGGGAGACTGAACTGCGAGAGGAGGTTTAAGATTTTCTGGCTTACGCAACATTTCAAGTTGCTAACAGTGGGCCTGCTGAGCAAGTCTACCTTTTGGTTCAGTTCCCTCTTATGTGATCTGCCTTGAAGAAAGCAGAGTTGCTTCTGCCCACTCCATTTTCTCCATCACTTCCACCTGTAAAGCACTGCATCTGGTCCCTCCTTGGTTCTTAATGTATGCATTCACGGTCATATTGTTGGACTGGACCAGGATGTAATTTCCTTCTGAGATTCCAGAGCTACCTAGAAGAGCTAATTTGACTGCCCTGAGTTCCAAGAGACTGATCTGTGTTGGTTTTTTTCCCCTAGAGCTCCAGATATCCTTTACTGTTCTGGGTTCTAGATGTGATCCCCATTCCGCTAAGCAGGTATTGGTGGTGAGGATCTGAGGGTTTGAAAAGCACATGGAATGACTCCAGCTGACATTTACCCAGACTGTCCTCCGCTTCAAGACGTCGATGACATGTACCTCAAGTTGAATGCACTCTGAGGAGTGGTCCATCCTTTCAAAAGAAAAGCCTGAAGACACTGGATATGTGATCTCACCCATTGGGGTGATCCCTATGCATGCAACCAGGAGGCCCAGTGGCTGAAGGCGCTGAGCAATAATTGGGCACCTGCACTTGACCAGTGTGGATATCAGATTCCGATGAGATACCAAATGGAAATGTTTGACACTGGTTGTGACCTGTGCCATAAGCAAATCTCAGAAGCCTGGAATGGGCACACTAGAATGCGGAGGTATGAGTCTGCCAAATCCACTGAGGTTTGGAAGTTCCCTTGAGACAGACAGACATTATCAAAGCTAGGCTCTCCATCTGAAACTTTGTTTTCTTCATCCATTTGTTGAGCCTTTTGAAGTCAAGGATGGCTCTAATTCTTCCTGTGCCCTTCTGAACAGTGACGAAAACAGAGTAAAACCCTGAAAAGCATTCGTTTGGGGAAATCCTATCACTCCCATGTTCATAGGTAGAAGATCTCATTCTGGAACAACTTGTGCTTGGCAGGATCCAAGGTGACTGGAAACTAGAGGAAGGGGTGTGGTGGAGCCCTTATCTCAGGAGAGTAACTCTGGCATGTTCTCTCTCAAATCCACTTGTTTATGGTTGAACTAATCCATTGGTCTTGAAAATAGTACATCCTGTCTCCAAAGCTCAGGTCTGGGCCAAGGTACATTTGCTCATTGTGATACCGAAGATGGAGGTTTTCCCCTCACTCCTCAGTTCCAAGGTTTTTCCTTACATATCTGTTGTCTTTTCTCTGGAACCTCCATAAAGAAAATGGATGAAAGGAGTGTGTCTGTCTCCATGTGAGTTTGTAGTCCCTTCTTAAGAGCATTAAGTGGAGAAGGAAGGGATTGGTTGATTTTACCTGCATTTTCAGCCACTATCTTATCCAACTTTTCTCCAATGAAAAGCGATCCTGTGAATTTAGAGAAGCAAAGGGCTTGTTTGAAGAGAGTAATTACTTTATAGGGATAAAGCCATGCCTCCTGGCCACAGAGCTAGATGCCATGGCACAAAACTGCATAGCATCAATTGACACAAATGCTGTTGCTGTGGCGATTTTCATAAGTATAGAATTAAAGTTGGTTTGGTTTCTGCCCTTAAGAGCTTTACATTATTCCAGCCACGACACTGTGGCTCGAGCAAAGCAAGTGGCTGCCAGAGATGCTCCAAGGGTGTCTGAGGAAGCACTGAAGTCCCTTCTGAGGGTGGCTTCCACCTTCCTATCCACTGGATCTTTGGGAAAGAAGTCTTCTTTGGTTGGAATAACCATATCCCTTGCTAGAGATGTTACTGCAGCATTGACTTCAGGCATGTCAGTGATGGCATTTTTTGACTCCTGGAGCTTGTAGAATCTGAGCGTGTACTTGTTTAAATGATTACCCTTTTCAGGAGCTTCCCACTCCTTCCTCATTATTTCCTCAAGGATACATACAGAAGAATAGAGAGGATTTAGCAGGCAGTATTTGCTCTGAAGCTTTGTCCTCATGGGTCTGCTTAGGTTTGATCTGTATACTGGAGACAACTTTTTCCACGTCTTCAAAACTTCCCGGGGACAGGGGGGACGGACCACACACAAAAGAACCCATACTTCTGTTGCATTTTATCAGTGTCTTGCTCAGAAACAAAGTCTGATAGTTCTCTTTCCTTGGTAGAGAAGGAGGACAAAATACTTCTGGGGCTCTCTTATCCTTTTTGTTCTTTACTTTTTCAAGAGATGGGAGGGGAGAAGAGCAGTGGGGCACGTGCTTTTCAGGCTTGACCAGCCAGCTATGCCCTGGACAGAGTCTTTTGCGGCTAGCCTTGCATAGGCCCTTGACAGTGCTGGAAACTTCTCTCTTGGGAGTCCTCCCCCACAGGCTCCCACTCCCCCACATTGGGGGATGGGGACTCATTGCCAGAGTGTCCTGACTCAAGCTGAAAGGGAAGGGGGATGAATTGTGAGCCCAGATTCTTTCCCCAGAGTATTCTGGACCCATTTCAGGACTGAGGTGGGGGGGTGGGGTGGGCAACGGTAGCCCTGCTACAGACTTATCCTCATGATTTTGAATTGCCCCAGGATTTACCCCACTGGGCTGGCTGAATGAAGTCCTCCTGGTCCTTAGAGCCTCTCCCAGTTCTGCTCTAGGTCGCCTCATAAGGCTTTTCTGTGGTACAGTCACAGTTTCCTGGGGAGATCAGGTCCCAACATGTCTGGCTGGCTAAATGCTCCCTGCCCTCAGCTGGCTGACCCTTGCACTGATAGATTAGGCAGCGCATAATTCACCCTCCATGGAGCCTGCTAAAGTTGCCTCCCAGATGGAGCAACATCTGGACTTAGCTCTGTATTTGCATGGCTGTTCTGCCATCTCTGAAAGGGGGCAGAAGAGCTCAGCAGGGAGACACTGAAGCTGAGACTCTGTGCAGCTTTGCTGCTGCACTGCTGAATACCTGGTCCAAGAGAAGGAGAAGAAAAACAAAGAAGGCTGTTCACTGCTACCTGAAAATGAAGAAAATAAAAAGGCAGAGGGAAAGGTCAGGAGAAAAGAGAACCACAACAACTGACTGCTACCAGGGAAGCAGAAAATCTGGTGGCAGCCAGAGAAAGGGGGTGGGGAAGTGCTGCAGCTTTGAACTGTCTCTGGAACTGCACACAGGAGGTGACTAGCTCATACATAGCAAAATTATGGGAGATGCTGGGCTGCAGAGTGTTGTATTTTCAAACAGTGCTGTAGATGTAATGGGAGACCATTGGGGCTATTGTTTCATATAAATTTCTTAAGTACTTTTTATTTTGTAATATTACATTAGTCTTTCCTAAAGGAAGATGAAAGTCAGGATTGAAAGTAAATCTTTTTACTGGTCCCAACGTGCACACCAATAGTGGTTTCCAACTTGAGACCTGAAAAGAGGAGGGAGAAAAAAAACAAAAACAAAAACAAAAACAGAAGGCTAGAATACCACTCTCTCCCCCCACATACACAACACACTCCCTGTCACACTCCACCCCACCCCCATTTGAAAAGCAGGTTGCAGCCACTTGCATCCTGGGATAGCTTCCACAATGCACTGCTCTCTGTGGCCGTTGCAAGAGCAGCTAATGTGGCCACGCCAGTGTGGACAGATTGCAGCACTTTCCCTACTGCGCTCTACGAAGGCTGGTTTAACTCAAAGCACTCTACATCTGCAAGTGTACCCATGCCCTGAGTTTGCCTGTTTCCTCCCTTCCCTACAGCCCCTGGCAGTTCTACTCTCCACATCATCTTTCCATACCCCCACCTGTCCTAATTCTCCTCACAGTCATGTGTTTCTACCATGCAGCCTCAGAGTGGCCACCCGTTTCAGAGTCTATTTAGTAGGCTTAACTAAGAATTTAGGCAGGAAAGGAAGAAGCAGGAAGAGAGATTACAATTATTATATTTCTTGTCTATTCCATTAGTCGGTGGTGACAAAAGCAAGGAGACGGATATTCCCCTAAGCTTCTTCCTTTGGCATGTTTCAGTTAAGCTCTTCTATAATTCTTTCACAGGAAATGTTGAGAGAGAACAGAAAACAAAAGTAATTATGTGATTCTTACAACATGCATCTGAAAACACCAAGCCATGATAATCTACTGTCTGAATTAAAAATAAATGCATGGATAACAGTATGGATCTCATTCCCTTGAAGCACTAACTTATTTAGCCACCAACAGCATGAAAGAGGCACAGTCAGTTTGAAATCTAGTTTTTGTTTTGTTTTTCTTTAAATCACGTAAAAGGACATTACAGATACTGCACCTGGCCCTGAATCCACAGTGGGGACAATTTTTGATTATATTTATCTGTTTTTCAAAAAACATTTTTCTCTTCCCATTGCTGTGCAAAAGGCCCATACAGAGTGCAGTCCAATGCACAGAGAAACAAACTGAAAACATCAGAAAAGTAATTTCTCTTTCTTGAGGGAATCTTAGGCATCCCTTGTAATAACAGTGGGGTTAAAAAAAAAAAAAATCTGACAAATGCCATTTTTACATTGATGCCTCTCTTTAAGAAAGCTGCATCAGTACAAAAAGGTTTATGGCCCGATACTCAAAGCCGCTGCATGCAAACAAATTCCACTAAAGTGCATTGCAGCTGAGCACCTCCCAAAAAAAGGCCTAGATTTTCTTCTAGAGTAACCCCACCAAATTTTTATTCTAGTCTACTATTCTACCTTAATTAGGGTTCATTTGCCAGTGTATGAGCTCATTAACTCGGAGGTTTAGCCACAAAGCCTACAGCGATGACCAAGTGCTATTGGCATATCCAGTGTAATTTTTTATTTAATTTTTTTTAAACACTGGAAATAACCAATTTAAAGAGAGATGTCAATCTCACCAAGGCAATTTTGATGTCCATGTAGAGAATGGGTTTTCTGAGTCAACTTGGGATCACATAAGCATCTGACATTTAACTCTCGGATTCCTTTTGGCTCCATACACGTAAACAGACTCTCTTTAGATCTTATTTCTGGGTTGGGAATGTGAGGATCATACCCTTGTCATGCTATCGTTATATTTTTCAGGTGGAGATCAAGGCTCATTTTTGTTCTCATCAGGGTAGAAGACTTTTTTCCATTTATTCTGTCTGGGAAAGTAATGGACCAGACTGGATTGTATACTTCTGTGGAGAAATACTCTACAGCCAGCAGCCTACTTTACTGATGGCTGGTTAGGACATTATGATGATTTATCATCTTCTGACACACTGGTTCCTTAGTAACCCCCCCCTTTTTTAAGCTATTCCCACAGGTCATCCTGGTATATGGATGACCTGTTTGTAACAGCAGCCAATAGAGGCTAGATGGCAGGGGTCAGTATCCCCAGTCTCCAGTGGTCACTGTTGAAAGGCTAGAGCCTGAAAGATGGTAGTGTGGAGCATTTAAGTCTCGGGCAATGCTGGTTTTGGTAGTGGAGAAGTAAATGCCACCACTTCCTCTGTAAATTTAAGTCAGCAACACTGTTTCATGTACTCGCCAGCCAGGTAAATCTAAGTGGCTTGGAAAATAAGTCAACATTTTTTTTTTTACTACGAGAAACTGCTTTGTGGATAATGGAGGGCAAGGTGCTGAATTCCTTCAAACATACTGTCCAGCTCTTGCTCAAGAAAACATCTTAACAAATATTGCCGGTGATTGGCCTTTCCCTAACCTTTCCTTTGCTGAAGAGGTAGCTAATCAACTCTGGTGGCATCTGGACACCTCTGCTTTTTTTCAATTTAGTTCAAGACCTGTATATGATATGGAGGCTATATTAGCTAGATTGATTATCTCCTTGCAGTGATGAACAACCAAAGGTCAGCTGTTGACCATGCTGATTATTCTAGCTCTCTCTGCAGACCATGAAACAGGAATCTTGAGGTAGTATTTACTTTCTCAAAGACTCTGGCAGAAGTGGACAAGGTCACACTTCCATTAATATATTCTTTCCTCTGAAAGTTCCCAGAGTAATATGAACAATTCTCTACCATTTGGAGGCTCAATAAGGATATGTCACCCCTCCCCCATGTAAGGCTCCATAAGGATGCATCACCACTCCTGTTCACATTTGTGAGGCCTCTAGAGAAGATCACAAGAGAACATGGGCAGCAATGTTATCAATATATGGAGAACTCACAGCTCAAACAGACTCAGACAAGGCTTCCACAGTCCCTGGTAAAGATAATAGTTTGGAATGAGAGTTGTCTGAAACTCAATCCAGACAGGATTGAGGTGATGCTGGTGAGCAGAACAGGTAATCTAGAGGAAATGACAGAGATGATGGTTTTTTGTTTTGTTTTTTGGAACACTGGCAATCTGGGGCCATTTTGGATCTTTAGCAGCTACTGGATTCCTAAGTAGAATCAACATTTATCTGTGCACAGCTAAATGGGTTGGGACTTTTCCTCTCAGAAGCAGACATCACCAGTTAGCCACACCTTTTGAGTTCTCCAGCTTAAACGAGTGCAACCATTCTACAAACATTCACATCTCTACCTTTGGCCAATGAAGTCACAAAGCAATGATCTGTTATTACAGAAGACTTTTCATTGCATGAAGTATTCTTTCCAATTATTTAATATATTTAAGAGGTGTACAGCTAACACAGTTAAGACCTAACATATATTGGTGCTTACTTACCTCCATAAACATCATCCATACAGATAACAGTGTCTCCCACCTTTAACAAATGTGCAATATTCACAGTAGCCGCTAAGCCTGAAGCATAAGCTAAACCTAGAACAGAAAAAAGAATCACTGTGGCAGAGAACAAAGACACATTTATATTTTATAGAGAGATGTCTTTACATCATGTTATGAACATAATTTCTGTCACCCCCATTTTCCTGTTTAGTGTCAATGTTTTATAAAGGGCCAGATTCTGCCACTCTTACTTAAACTGAATAGTATGTTACTGCATGAGTGCCGTTCAGTGGACCTAGAGTGGAGTTGATATTTTTGTACTAACCATTGTTAGCATTTTTGATTAAAGAATATTAATTCAGGTATATTCTAAGAAAAAAGATCAGACCAGTGAAGAAGCTGACACTTGAAGTAAATGCTGACAGCAAAAGCTGAGTTAAATGATTTACTGTTAGTGGTCAAACTCCAGTGCTCCAACCCTCTTAGGATACTTTTACTGTAGTCCACTCTGAAGATACACATGCTGACATATTTCTTAACGAAAATGCTGAGAGCTTACAGTACTTGGCTCCATCCAGTGCTGCTACAGCCTTTTCCAGGCAATTCCGAGTAGGATTTCCACTACGGCTATATTCGAAACCCTGTGATGAAAATAAGATACAAAAACAACAGTAAGTGTTGGGGATTTTGGAGGAGGTACTGTACAATAATATAGTTAGTTAAACTTGTACTGACAATCACCTGTCTTAAAATTTGGTAAAATCCTAGACCATCCAAGAGATCCATATTCCTAACACTAAGTTATGCATCCAAAAAATAGCCACCTGCTATCACAAGTTGTTGTAGACCCCCCCCACCCCACACACAGGGATCCAATACCTGTTGCTTGTCAGAACAGAAGACAACCTATTTGCAGTCAAACTAAGCACTCTCATACGCTCTAGTAAGTCATTTCTCTGAGACATAACCTAATTTCGCTGGTAAGGTTTTAATATGTCCTGTAATATTTTGTTGATAATTAGCCTCACATTGAAAGACTACTTTTACTAAAAGGGGCTTCTGTAGTTCAATTCCAAGCATTAACATTTATCCCTCCATTTTGGGAACTGAAGCTAGAGCTTCAGCTGTGTAAATTTGTACAGCTCCACAGATTTCATGTAGCTATGCTAATTTACATCAACTAAGAATCTAGCCTGTACGTCTAAGTCACATGCAACTTTTAAAACTTAAGGGTTAGTATGGGAAATCTGGATGCAGTGTGTGCTCGTTAAAGTACAGGCTGTATTATAATGAAGATAAAATTTTACAATAAATTAATTTGCTACCATTTTAAAAATAACTCCTTTTTGGCACCAGCTTATTTTAATCATCTTATTCTAGCAATAATTTTATGAGACTCCCTCATGGACATTCAAATAGGACATAATAATCTCTCTGGTACTTTGCAAAGTGTCCAAGCACTTTAACTCCAGTTGACCTCAATGGGAGGCAATCAGTATTTCAGGCCCAGGCTCAAATATTGCGTAATTGGGGCTTGATCCTGCATCCATTGAAGTTAACAGTAGAGCTCCTACTGGCTTCAAATGGTGAAAGACCAGGTCCTGAATCCTGTTCCACAATTCTGGAATGCAGTGCTGTCCCAAGTCTCGAGCAATGCATGAGAGTCACACAGGGATGCCAAAATGTATAATTGGTAGTTACATAAGCTGCCTCAGAACAAATGTTTACCTATCTGCAATAATAAACTGAACTGAATCCAAAACCTCCAGGGCTAATCAAAGGGAAAGATGAGCTTCCCTTTTAACACACACAACACTCTGCCAGTTGCAAGGCAGGTGCTGCAGAAAGCTTGTCGTAGATATTGAAAGCCACCAAGTCAGTCTGAAACATTATGATCCTCAAAAGGACAAGTATTTTCTTGGCACAAGTCATCCTAAATTCCAACTGGCATGTTGGGAAGACCTTCACTGGTGCAATAAGCCCAACAGCCCTGAAAGGGGCATTGGAGCTCTGTCTAAAGAAACTCAACAGGGGAAAGGAAAAAAAAAAAAAAGAAGAAGTGGGGGTAGGGGAGAGTCTGGTTAAGTATTCTGATGTCTTTCTAGTTTCAGAATCCCTGTATAAAGAGATTCTTCATCCTGTTCTGGATTCGGATACAAGCTCACACAAGGTAAGGAAGTTATCTTTGAACTTGCAGTAAGAATGTGGCTCAGAAAGTTGGATAAAAAGCATATTCCATTAGCTCTCCTGTATTTCTCTTCTCCAATTGACTGTAAACAGCTTGTGATTATTTGCTATTTTAACTCAAATTTGGCAAATAATTATTGGTCTGTTACTCATTCACAAGTATTTGATATTTAAATTTAAATTCTGTCAGGAGGACAGTGAGAGAACAGGATGATCACATGGTACGTTTCCATTCCTTAGTTAAATAAGGGTAATGCTTAGAATCAGGGTTTTAGTGGGGAGCGGCGGGGAAGATATCACATTTATGAATTCAAAAGTTTATTTTTCACAATTATTGCCCAAAGTCTGCTTAAAATTCTTAGAGAATACTGGCAGAAATTTTTGTGGAAACTATTTTATTTATGGAAAGCGAGCAGCAAATGTTTGCTAACATTGTTGGAAGACAGGATACTGGGCTAGATGGACCTGTGGTCTGACCCAGTAGGGCCATTCTTATATTCTAATTGAAACAAATTAATTTAACAATACGGAGGAGGTTTTTCTGTGGTTGTTGTTTATTACAGTATGGACCCAGATTACATTCTGCTATCAAATTTCAGCTGAAGTAGTATTCTGCTTGCCCATAGACCACGTGATAAATGACAGAACATTCATCTGGCTATCAGTTTCCTGATGTCAAAAGCACTTTGGGGAATCTACACCAACATATCTACAGAGAGTCAAAGGCACAAAGAGGAGGAGTTAGGTACTCCCACTGACTTTTAGTTTGTCTTTGAAAATTTCCCTCAGAGGCTGTATGTTTTTTCAGATCGTGGGGAAACCTCTACGTGGAGGGAAAAGATTGATGTTGCTGGCTTCATTTGTTTACTTAAGTTAGTACTAGGGAGGGATAGTAATATTTGGACCTGCACACATGGGTCATTTTTTTAAAATGACTATTGATTTAGGGTGCTTAATTTGAGACATCTTAGAGGGCTCTGATTTTCAGGGGGCAGGTACTCAGCACTTGTTTAAAGTCAGGCCCCTTCAATGTGTCTCAAGCTGGGCATCCAAAACATCACTAATCAGGTAAAAATCTTGGCTCCTAATCAATGGCATTTCAGTCTCTGAACTCTGCCAGCAGGAATTGTTTCCTTTCAGCCTATAGTACAACCCCTTCTCTAGCATAATTTGTAGTTTATGGAGTATTCCATTGCTTTTTGCTCTGCTCTGCAGTACGACCACTTTTTAGTAGTATTACAGTTAAGAGAAACTGTAAGGACCATAGAGACTAACAAATTTATTTGAGCATAAGCTTTCGTGAGCTACAGCTCACTTCATCGGATGCATCCGATGAAGTGAGCTGTAGTTCACGAAAGCTTATGCTCAAATAAATTGGTTAGTCTCTAAGGTGCCACAAGTACTCCTTTTCTTTTTGCAAATACAGACTAACACGGCTGCTACTCTGAAACCTGTAAGGACCATATATCCATGCCTACAAACTATCAAGGAACTTTTTCTATTACTCTTCTCCCATACTAATACTACCGGGAAATCAGACTGAAGGCAGAAATACAGTCTAATGACCTGATTCTGATCCACATTCAGCTAATTGTGGGAGAAATTAAGGCTCCAAGCTGACTAGTCTCAGAGGAAAACAAGTTTGCCTTCTCTTGACTCATGCTACAATTCTGCGCTAACGAAGCAGAAACAAGGGAGGGAATTATGTTTTTCTTCCAGCCTGTTTTGCATTTTTACTTAGGGCTTCTCTACACAGGGAGAAAGTCCAAAGTAGCCGTTGAGCACCAGCTATTCTGCATAACCCCGCCCCCCCATGTGGATACCCTTACTGAGCACTGAAAATGCCCCTGTGCCTATTAACATACTTCCAATCTGAATTAAGTTAAGCTAAACTACCTAAGGGTACACTTAATGCACAGTAAGGGTGTCCACACAGAGAGATAGGGTAAGAATGTAAAGTACACTACCTACTCTACACTAACTTACTGCACACTACCTCCCTCGGGCAGCCAAGCCCCTTCTTTCATCATTCTGACATTGCTAGACTTTCATGCATTAAATGGTTAAAGAGTCAAAAACTTTATTAAGCATTATAAATGTTGATTTTTAAATGCATAACATGTCTCTGCACTGAGTATTTAATGGTGGATATGCTGCTTTGGACAGGTGCTATTTGGGCAGCTGCCAGCTGGTTTATGAAACTTCCAAGCTGTGTTTTATATAATGTGCAGTGGCAAAGGATTTCTGTTCTATGGTATCCCCTGGAATCTCTAGAGTTAAAAATGAGTCTGCATTTCCACTCTCGACCTTTTTGTGATAGAAAGGAGGATTATTTACACCAATCATAGAGAATTTTTGTTTTTGGCTGAAACTTGGCATACTGGAAAGCGCCTTCTCCAGGGAAAATAAGTTTGTTTTGCAATTTTGCAAAATAGAAAATTGTTGGGACTTCTTAAAAAACTCTTCAGCTGTAAATAGTTTGCCGCTTTACATCCTTTTTGTGCCCCGAAACTGGATTTAAAAAAAAACACACCACTATTTCCAGTCTGAATGGACAGGAAACAAATTGGTTTCCCTTACAAATGTGCGTGTGTTTACATGCGCATAATTTGTGTAAGGGTCAGAGCTGGACCTACAGGGACGCACGTTTCTGCTTTAGAAGGGAGTAAACCTTCTACCCCACCTCATTTCCGTACAGGTGAAGAGAGCCTTTGAAACCCTCTGTTCCATTCCTCTCATCTAAAACAAAGCATCCGTGACCCGCTCGCTCCTGCCCGCCGCGCTTTCTCTCGCTGACTCCCCACGTTTCCCTTCGCTCCGCATCACCCCTTCCACTCCTCCCTCGCAGGAGTCCCCACTCACGCAGTGCTGGCCGGGCGCCTGCTGCTTGAAGGTGGTGGAGAGAGAAATGGGGGGCACCACGGCCATGGAGGTCCATTGCTCCGGCTCCTGCCCAACGTGGATGGCCTGAGTGGCGAAGTGCTCGAAGGGCGGCAGGAAGCCCTGGGACCCGTCCTCAGCCTTCTCCATGGGGAGCTGTGGCGGCAGGAGGACCGAGGAAAGCGGCTGGTGTTGGCGGCTGCAGGGATAGGAAGCAGGGCTGGCTCAGGCGGTAGGTGCAGCCGCCCGCTGTAATACACCGTGCCAGCAGCCGCGAGTGCCTTGCAAGCCAGCAGCTCCGCCTTGCATTGCACAAAGCGGCTGGGGGCGGAGACCAGGCCGGGCGTCGCCGCCTGAGCCTGTCCCTCATTGGCGCAGGATGGAGGGCGTTGTGGCGTACCCCCGCTGGGTGCTGACCTTGGGAGGCCCTGGCGCCTGGGGAGCCGGGCGGAGACCGGCGGGAGCTGACGTGCCTCTAGGGCTGCCCAAGGAAGCACTGCTGCTCCACTGGCATTCGCGGCCCATGAACAGGCGTTTGCATGCATAAAACGAGAACTTGCCAGGGAGACAGCAGTGTAGGCCCAGGCCACAGACACTCCCTGGGGGATAACACAGTAATGGTCGCTTTCGGATCCATTGCACTGTCCTACTGTTCCATACCACTTGAGGGATCCCAAAGCACCTTACCCACACTATAACCGGGGTAGAAAGGGGAGTGGAGTGCAGAACTCCCCTGGCTCTGCTAATGCACAAAGTCCGCACCTGGCCCTGGTTTGGTGAAGCAGAGGGCTCCTTCCTCCTGGCTTGGTGCTCTCAGAGTTTGCCCTCCTCTTTCAGTTTATTTTAACCACTCTGTATCTACAGCACCCTTGAAGTGCAGCTGGCTCTGGGGCAGAAGGCGGCCATCCAGCTGACCATAGCAATCCTCAACATGTTTCTTTCTGCACAACATCTCTAATACACAGTCTTTCCTATCCATAGCTAAAATTCTTGGCCAGGTTCTCATCATCTTATGTGGTTATCGCTACAGCAGCCTTTTCTCTAGCCTTGACAAATGCAGTGTTGCCCCACTTGTATCCAGTCAGCATGCTGCTGCAAAGATCATTCTGCAGACTTGCTGCTTTGAATATATCACCCCTCTCTTTGCATCTGTCCACTAGCTCCCCCTCCTCCGTGTGTCAAACAGAACTACTTGTCTTCACCTTCAGTGCCCTTCACAGCCTCTCTCTCCTTCACCACTGAGATAGCAACTCCTTGCCTCCAACTGGCCAATGATGCCAGCCTCCATCACCCACCAGTTACATTTTCACACAAGCACCTTTGTGCTTCTTCCCATGCTGCTATACTTAAGAGAACTTCCCATGAATATCCATAAAGCTACCTCATTGTCCTCTTCTAAATCCCTCCTTAAAATGCGCCTTTTCCGTGGTGCCTACAAACAAACTTTACAGCAGTTCGGCTGTTGGCATGCTGACCCAATTGCCAGTCATGCTGACTAATACTTTTTTATTGTTTCCTTGTACTTTCCCATCTATTTTTATCCAGCAGTTGTCTCGTCTTATATTTAGATTGTAAGCTTTTTGGGGCAGGGACTCTGCTTCTGTTCCATGTTTGTACAGTGCCTAGCACATTGGGATCTTGGTCCATGAGTAGGGGTTATGGGCACCATGATCATATAAAAAATAATAATAATTGGGGAGGATTGTGGCCAAAGACACCAGGGTAAAATACTGTGCTTAGGAAAAAGCATGTGATCTTTTTGGTGACTATGCAGAACAGACCCTATTTATTCATAGTGTCATATTTAAAAAAATAAATAAATAAAAGCCTTGATCTCTTGTAAGAAATCTAACCCCACCCTTTGCATTCACACAGCATGCAACGCAATGTAACTATTGCAGGAGAAGGAAGGGATGAATCAGTCCTTCTGTAATTTGAACCTATGATTCTAGATGGTAGTTGTTTCTCATTGAGCATTGACAATATACTTTGTACAGTTCCGGTGTTTCTACTGGGATCAGAAAATCTTCCTTCCTCATCATTTAGCCTCCACTCTATTTTTCCTGCTTTTTAGGTTTCCTTGCACCTTTAGCAAGTAGACATCTTTTAATCAGTGTTTACTAATTCCACAGCATCAAAGATGTACGTAATGATTTATATAACATGTAACTTAGATATGGGATTGACTTAAAGAGTTTACAGTCTAAACTGGGTGCAATATAAACAATAAAAGAAAGAGATACGGCAACGAGGATATAGAATCATAGTCAGGAAAAAGGCAAAACTTGAGAGTGGGGGATGGGACAAATGGAATATTAATATCCCTTTGTATCATTTAATTCACACACACACACACACAGAGCGCAAAAGGTACTTTTACCAGTAAGAATATATTATTGCTTGTTTTCATTGTATCCATTTCCCTAAATATCTTTTTTATCCTTGAAAGGGGTTTGTCACCAGACTTTTAACCTAGTTACAAAACATGGCTCTGGGCCAATCTACAGTGCAAATGAGGACTATTGTCTTGATTCTCCTCTCACTTACACTGGAGTAAATCCATGGTGTAGAACAAATGCGAAAGGAAATTCTGGCTTGTGTTTTTAACAAGGTTGGGGGAAATGAGTGGACTTTTCTCTGACATTAATAGTCATGACCTTATTTCTGTGAATAGGGGTTCTTAGAGAAAAAACTAACTCAGCTAGTTTGTACAGTAATGTGCAGGATGGTTTTGCCGCAGAACTGTAAAAAAAGATACAGTAGAGCTCTGTATTGGTAGAGTTGCTGTTTATTGTCATGGCCGACAATTCTGAGTAGCATTACCCTTTTAAATATTGGGCCCTATCCAGCTAAAATGAGGTTGAATGACTACTGGCTCTAGGAAGAATGTGTACCTTTCTAGCCCAACCCACATCCCCAGGTTCAGCCTGTGACGCCCTTTAATCCTATCATTGTATATGGCAATCTGGCCCCTAGGATGACACTGAAGTCCTCCCCAAACATGTTCAGTGAGCCCCCTAATGTCCTACTGTGAGACTCCGCTTTCCTTCACTGACTGAATATCGGTTATTTGAGGAAGAAATTTGAAGGAGCCATGACCAAACTTATTGGGCGCTTCCTGCTTGAAAGCTAGCAGTTCAGTTTCACAGGTTAGCAAGGGAGAGGAAGAAAGATGCTTAGGTGGTCTGAAGTGTATCTCTCTGCTCCACTCCAAAGGTAAACAGGGTGCCCAATGACTTCCCCTCCCCAACAGACAGTACATCTTCCACATAGCATGGTACAATATAGAAGATAAACTATACAAGTGCACTGGGAGTATGCCTCATTAATGGGGGAGGATACGAGATCCTACCAAACACAGAGTTCCTAGGAAGTGGTTTCATATTATTTTAATATTCTAGGTCCATAAACCAAGCATAGGCCCATACATACACAAATGCTCTACAACTGCAGAACAATGAGCTTACGAACCAAGTAAAATATGAAGCATTCATTTGTGTGAGCTTCTCTCTCCCAGGCTGCTATGCAACTCACTGCCAGAGCTTAGAAGGAGGCTGTTTTTGTTTTACGGCATTAGCAGCTGGCTCACCTTTCTAATGAATGCCTCAGCTTGCTACAGAGTCAGTCTTCTTCTCTTTGTGTGACTCAGAAAAATGAAACTATTTCATGCTGCAGCTGATCTATTATTATAGGTGGATTACATCAGAACATTTATATTGAAGGTTACACAAGGGTTTCTATTCCAAGACCCTTTTCGAGTACTTAGAACTTTCTCCAGTTTTTATTTTTCACGATGAATTTTCAATCTTTGGTCTCAATATTTCTTGGCGAAGTTTGAAAAGAGTGGGAGACAACTGCCGCCACACGTTTGTCATTATAAACATTTCCTTCTCCCCCCCGCCCACCTCAACAGCAGATGGTAGGAACTTGAGATGTAGGAAGGACTTAGGTAGTACCTAGGTCAAAAATATGTTTTTCAGTGGTCAGGAGAAAATCTTTTTACATTTTGTCAAAATCTAAGAGTTAAAAAAACTTGCTTTGCATGGTTACTTTTATGAATAGGACACCAGAAGAAGCGATCGATTCCACATTCCTTGAACATGCGAAACTCCTACTAATTTCATTAGATCATAGGCAGACCTTTGATTTGTTCCTTTACGGTCACTCTTATATTGTGAGAGGCCTGGGTGGGTAGACTGAGGTCAAGGAGAAAATAAAATTCCATTTCTTCCATGTAGAATCTCGTTCCCTACCTCCAGTTTGACACATCACCATATCACATTATTTTGTTTCTGTTCTTGGAGGGATTCCATAGGACCTTCTTGAAATATACAGGATCACCTTTAGCGTGGTAACTCCTTTCACAGACTCCAATAACCTAATATTTGATTCTCAACATTTTTCATTCTATGGTACACCAGAAGAGGCTCTGTCCTGGTTCCATGGACTACAGTTTGAGCAACCTCAGAACAAGGAGAATTCTTAGCAAATACAAATATTTATAAACAAACAGCTTCAGAAACAGTGACAGCCCAAAGGAAAGGAGAGAGTTATATAACACTTCCTATTAAGAAGGATCCTGGAGTTTTGTCAGTTCTAATTTCTTTATTACCTGATTTTGCTCAAGCTTAATTTTCTCCAGCTGTTATTCTTTCTCCTCTTGAGAAATATGTCTCATCTGTATCAAGTCAATCACTGTGAACATTAAGACAAAATATAATTAAATTTTTTAGATCAGGCTGGTCTAGCTAGTTCCATTTACTATCCTCAGGGGGTTAGTTTTGTGTTTTTCTGTGCCTGGGAGGAAGCAGGTGGGAGGGTAGCATATCTCTTTACATATTTTCAGATAAGGAGGCTTCCAATATTTCAGTAGGAAGGTTTTATTTTTGAGCTTAAATATTATTATTAATTGGATTGGTAATAAAAAGAAATCCAGATACACTAATGAAATAATTTAGTTGTTCTTCTCTTGCTTTGGATTTTGTGCAATTTTTCTTTTACCTCTTTATTCTTGCCTGCCTTTCGCTCCCTACCTTGTTTTGGTGCATTTCCCCAGATCTCTTCAATTATTTTCACATTTCCCTACTGGCTCTTACTTTCAAACTTTTCTACCATCTCCCCCATCCAGCATCCAGCTCTTTGGTCAGAGAGACGGTTGCTGTGATACAGAGTATCTTACAAAATTCCGTATCGTCTTACTTTCTTCCTCCATCCTATGGGCCTTGCATTATAGCTACCATCCTACCAGTCAAAAAGAGCTGGATGCTACTCCTTGAGTCAGCTAGAAGAGCTCTATAAGAAAGCCACGAGGTACTCTCTCCCTTACAGCTTGGTGTACTGTCCCTTTAGAGCTTGGTCCCAAATGAATATGCAAAAACACTGATGACCAGTGCAGCTCCCTGTCCTTTTGTCAGTCTTCTCTCTGTAGTCTAATTGTGTGTCTCTCTCCCCACCTTACCTCCTTGTTTAGTTTATCTTCCTCAGTCTGATTTTAGCCATGATAGATTAGCCACTGGGCCAATGGGGCCCATGCCCAGGGGCCCCAGCCAATTGGGGCACCCCAGTGCATCATGCTCCTGCCAAGGTGCATGGTCGGGGCACAGGGGCTTCCCCTGCTCTCCCCAACCCCACCCACAGCAGGAGTGCCAGGCAGGCAGGGGAAGTCCCTGTGCCCCAACCCCAGTCCTCAGCAGGAGTGCCAAGCTTGAGGGTGGGGCAAGCCCCTGTGCCCCGATTCCATTTCCCCAGCAGGAGTGCCAGAGAGAGGTGTGGGAGGGGACTGCAGGCGCAAGAGGTGGGGAGGGGCCCCCACTTGCTGTGGCCCAGGGCCCCACAAGCCCCTAATCCACCTTTGGATTTTAGGATTTATTATTGCCGCTGCTCCTGTTGGGAACTCTGGTTGGGAAGCACTGTTTTAAAAATAAATGCAAGTGTTGAAGGGAGGTGGGGGCTCTGACATATAGGAAAACGTGTGACTGATAAATTTAAATTCCTGCTTAGGGTGTGTCACAGATTGACAGTGGCCCCTTTAGAGGGAAGAAGCCAGTGCACCTATGACTGGTCACTTGAACCTCAATCAGGCTTAACAGACGGCACTTGGACCTCAAAGGAAAGGCTAGTAGAGAACTGTCTGAAGGAGAACAGTAACTGTGAGCTGCTAGTGAGGAGCTTAGAGAAAAGCTGTTGTGAGAACTGACCAAAGCTAGGTACCCTCAAGAAGTGGCCCACTAGGAAAAGGGAAAGATCCAGCTTGGTCCATGTAACAGGGCAAGACTCACCCTGCAGCACCTCCTGTCAGTCATCCTGGGAATTAGCTTTTTTCACCTGGAGTGCCCTCTGCAGGCTAGTGCCTCGCTGCTGCTGGCCCCCATGTCCCTCCTGGACCCATGCCTCTTGTCCTCGGGCGCTACCCCCTGGCAGTACACCTGCTCTCAGGGTCTCGCCACCCAGGGGAACCCCCACCCACTATCCCCATCTTGCCTCAGTGACTACTGCCAGTCACCATCTAGCCCCCTTTCACTGGAGCCAGCTGCAGTCTGTATAAGCTAATCATCACAGGCAAGGGGGGTTTGGACTGGCTGCCTCTGCCTACCCTGGGCTGCACCCTTGCACTTTTCTGGTCTTTGACAAGGCTACAACCTGGGGCTTTTCCTCAGGTACTCTGTTCAGCTTCCCAACAGCCAAGCCCTTTGACAGAGACTGTCTGCTCCTGGTCCACTGCCCTCTTTTAAGGGCCAGCTGGGCCCTGCTTGGGGTGTGGCCACAGCTGAGGCTGCTTCTCCATTCAGTCTTCCCCAGCCACAGCCCTCCCCTGGGGCTGCTTTTAACCGCTCTGTGCAGGAGCAGGGTGACTACCCCGCTACAGTCAGGAAAAGCTGAGCCTAGAAGCAAGATTATTGTTGCAGGAGGGTGGATTCCCAGGCAGGGAGGGCTGGAGGAATGTCACACTGCAGCAGGGGGAGCCCTCTGGGTGCAGACCTGAGTGAAGGGCTGTGGGAAAAGTGAGAGGACAGGGAGACCTAGATACTGGGTCCCTGGATCAGGGACAAAAGAAACTGGGACCAAAGTGCTGTTATTGAGTCTCAAGTGGATGACCTACAGAAGGAATAGAAAAAAACAACTGTTGTATCTTTGAATATTTGTTGTGGAAATTAGAAAATGGTTTTATTACAAGGTCTTTGGGTAATTTTTGCACTGGTATATATAAATAATGTCCTTAGATGGGCTTTGTATCAGGCACTATGGGAAACTATGTTCTTTTCATTGGCAAACAGCAGAGGAAACTGAGGCAGACACATCTGCTATTGTCTAGCCTACTGCTGAAGAGCACCCCGGTGGTGGCTGCTTTTCCCTGGGTGTATGTGGTTTATGTTTTTTATAAACTTGCTCTAGGGACTTCCATAGGTCAGCTTATAATTATGCATTTATGCATATACTAAATTTATCTCTATTTAAGTTGTAAAACAAGTTTTACCAGATTTTTTTTTATAAAAGAATGGATCTGATAATTAAAAAAAAGAGGAAAAACCTTAAAGGGAAAAAACGTAATTTAGCATAGCTTCCAATCACTGGCTCTAAATCAGCCCCAAATTGGTGGTGTGGTTGTTGAAGTGGAACACAGTGTGCTCCCCTCTCTTGGCTCAGGGGAATGTGGACAGTTATGTTTTGCAAATGTCAAGTATAAGGGGGTAGCCGTGTTAGTCTGTATCCACAAAAGACAACAGATTAGTTTTTAAGATGCCACCAGACTCCTTGTTCTGCAAATGTAGCAAGAAAAAGGGAGCCAAACCAAGGTTTTTCAGAAGAGGTTAGACAAACACCTCTCAGGAGCACTGTTCCCTTTAAGCTGCGCACATATGTGCACGCACACAGATCCTAAACCCCACACACAGAGCGAAACACCGCACGCACAAAAAATGAAATACTACATCGGAGCTAGGCTGAAATATCATTTATGGGTGACTTTTGAGATTGTTCGCCCGCCATCTATCAACACAGCCAGATTCTACTGCCTGGCAAGAGGAGGAAAGGGAAAGGAAGTTAAATTTCCTTTTTCTAAGTATTTAAAAATGACATAAAATAACATGGTGTAAAACTATTATCACAAATTGCAAATCAAAACTTTTTAAATGTATAAGCATTTTACTTGCTTGGGTGCATTTGCCGCATGGCGCACAAATTTGAACTCTGCTTCAAAAATTTGCATAGAAGAAATTTTTTGCACACATGACCTGTCACAAATTAGAGGGAACCCTGCTCAGGAGGGACTATGTATAAGTAGATCAGGCCTTGTTGAGTGCAGGAAACTGGACTGGCTGACGTACTGAGGTCCCTCACAGTCCTACACTTCTATTTCTCTCCCCACAGGTCATGCCTAGAGGAGGGGGAAGCTGTATTAATAAGTGTGTTAAACTCCTACTGTACGCAAAGTAGGTTACCAGGCCTAGCTACGAGGTAGGACCTTTTTTTTTAATAGGAGTGTGACCAGTTAGGTTACCACAGCAGGGACTGACCTGGCAACAGCCTGGACTAAGAGCATCAGCGGCTTTACCTAAGGAGCCGGTGGCCGCGTGGAGCGGGCACGGGGCTCCCTGGATCACCCCTTACCAGGGCCTTGCGAGCTGTCTCGGGTCTGAGCCCCGCAGCGCTCCCAAGGCCGACGGAGTCTCTCTGCCCGCGGGGCCCCCCGGATTGAAGCCGGGACAGCCGGAGCTGCGGAAGGCTGGCGCTGTAACAACGCTGACCGCAGGCGCGGGGGCGCCACCCAGGGTTACAAGGGCCATGGCCGCTCGGCTGAGCCGTGACTACCGTAGCCATGACGGGGACCGCAGCCGGCAGCGTGCGTCCTGCCTGTCTCCGCGGGAGCCCCCATACCGCCCAACGCCCCGCCCAACCCGCTCCCCGCGGCGGCGCCGACGACTCAGCAGCCCCTCGGCCGGCTGCCGCTGCTCCTCCTTCCACGCCAACTTCTCCGCGCCCAGCCGGGCCGCGGTGCTCTCGCGAGATCGCTTCGACAAGATGGCGGCGCGGCCGAGCCGCTGAGCGGAGCGGCCGGGGTGGGGGGAGGTAGGCAGGCTGTCGGCTCCCCTGAGCCTGCTGCGTCCGGGCTGTTTCCCGTGGGGGATGCTGACGGGACGGGACTCGCCGCCGCGGCTCTGAGTGCCTCGTCCCCCCCGCAGCGGCTCCGGCGAGTCTCCCCGGCGGGGCCCCCCCGTCCCCGGGGCCGCCGCTGGCGATGACCGGAGAGAAGCTGCGCTCGCTGCGCAGGGACCACAAGCCCAGCAAGGAGGACGGGGACCTGCTGGAGCCTGGCGAGGAGGAGGCGGCGCCCGCGCCCGGAGGCGTCTTCACGGGGGGCCGTGGGAGCAGCGGCAAGGGCGGCCGCGCGGGGGGCCACCGCATCTTCAGCAGCCACCACCACCGGCTGCAGCTGAAGGGGGCCCCGGCCCCCGCCACCCCGGGGGGAGTCAGCCCCGCCGCGGAGCCCGACAAGTGCCCAGGGCACTTCCCGGTTCACGAGTGCGTCTTCAAGGGGGACGTGAGGCGGCTCTCGGCACTGATCCGCACGCAGGGCATCGGCCAGAAGGACAGTCACGGTGAGTGTTGCCCCGACCCGCGCCTGCGGACAGCAGCCAGGGCCTCGCAGAGACCTCTCCTCACCCTCCGCTCCCAGGAGAGAGCCCACCGCCGCCGTCCCTGTGCGCCGCCCTCGAGCTGCCGGAAGGACAGGCGGGCTGACCGCTTTCTTTGGGAATTCCCCGCTAGCCCAGTGGGTGCACCCTCCCGAACCGACCCGTCTGTCATCTACAGCCAGGGCATCTCCCAGAAAGATGGCCATGAGCAGTGGGCCATAGGTTGCTTCCCAAGTTACTTTCAGGAACCCCCTCATCCAGACCCCAGACATTTGGTCAGAGGGACAGCCACGTTTCCCATTTCTTGGGGTTGCACCTCAGAAAAGCAATCATAGTGGGTTCTTTTTCTTTGAAGCTCCCCCAAACGGTGGTCCACAGCTGGGAGCATAGTGCAGAATGATAACCACAGTGCCAGGGAGAGACATTTCCCTTCCATTTTCTCCCCTGCCCAACTACCAGTACTTTCTAGGAGGAAATTTTCCACAGTGATCTGCACCCAGGGCAAAGGTTTATATGATAAACCATAGTAAGGTCTTGGGAAGGTTCCCCACTATCCCATTCTCCATTGGATGAGGCTCTCAGCATTGATCTGCATCCATGGGATGCATCAGATGGATTAGTGGGGAGATATTTCCACCCCACTCTGCTTATAGAGAGACTCCCCCATTCCTTCCCATTTACCTATGTGATACATTATCTTGGCTTCCATTCCCCTCCCTGGGGGAAAAAACCTTTCCATATGTGAAACTACAGAATCAGTCAGAAAGATAATGACAGTGAGTTTCTTAATTTTCTTCCCCATATACTCTGGGGGGGAGAGTCTTTATTCAGACACCCTGTGACATTACATTACAATCTGGACTGATGAACAGCTGTCCCCTCTCAGTTCTCTAACTTGCCTTTTACCCTGCTTTGCTGTGAGAGCTACCAGTCCTGGTCTGGTCACACTAAGGCTTTGTCTACACTGCACACATTTTAGCCACATGGCTGTGCCGCTACAGCTGTGTTGCTAAAAGGCATGCAGTGTAGCCACTGTTGGCAAGAGAGCTCTCCTGCAGACAGAAAACTTCCACCCCCAACAAGCGGTGGTAGTTTTGACAAACCACTTCAAAGCTTTTCGTCGGCAAAACGTTTCTCTTTCAGGGGGGTCGTTTTTTTCACACCCCGAACAATAAATGTCTTTATTATTCAGTTTCCAGTGTTGACAAAGCCACAGCTCCCTCATTAAATTATACTGCAAGAGTGCTACAGCCAGTAACCCTTGCATCACACTGCAGAGCAACACCAGCAAATTCCCAGCCCCAGACTTTCTCCCAGAAGTGTACCTCTTGTACTGCCCAGCACTGACCTGGATAATACAAGCTCATATAAAGTCCATCATTTTATTAATAGAAAACGATGTGCACAAATCCTGTTATCCCAAATGGAGCTTCCCAAACACTTCAATCCAAACACACTTGTCTAGATAAAACAATAAAACGAGTTCATTAACTAGAGAAAGATAGATTTTAAGTGATTATAAGTAATGAAATATAAAAGTCAGAATTGGTTAAAAGAAAATAAAAGTAAATCTCAACTAATGCCTAACTTAACAAGCTAGAGTGAAATCAAAGCAAAGATCTCTCTCACCACATGTTTTAGCATTCTTACTGGTTGAACCTTTCATTCAGGATCCCTCCCCAAGTCCAAAGTTTTTCCTTTGTTCTTTAGGTGTTTTGGATGCCATGGGTAGAGAGAAAGGAGAAATAATTTGGTTCATCTCCCCTCTCTAGCTCTTTCTCTTGTTTGAGAATCATCTCCTGCTGTGGTTCAGGAGACAGCCTATGCTGGAACCCCCAGCTGTTCTTTTGTCAAGATGTAGATTTTCACCCACATCCTCTTTCCTGCCAAAGTATTGCCACTTAACCAGATGATGGTCCATTTGGTTTTGATGATACCTGGCTGAGGCATTGGATAGCCTTTTGTCTCTGGGGAACTGGTTTTGGGTGCTCCCCCCAGACTTGGAACGTGTCGAGTAATAGCATACAGAGTATAACTGTAACTTTACATGCAATGTTGCCACACATACTTTACCTGGACAATAATGATCAGCAAGTTATGAGTTTTTTCAAATGATACCTCACAAGGCATACTTTGCACCAAATTTATTATAGTCCTGTAAAAGAGGTGAACATAGGAGTACAGCTACCGCATGCCCACTTTAAGAACTGGTGGGATTGGGACAGTTCAGAATTTGGAGGAGAATCCTGGGGATATTTCTTCCCTAGGAGGCCTTCCTCTCATCCAGAAGCACTGGATTAGCCAGAAGCCATGGGGTTGAGTAGAAGAATAATCATGGCCAGTTCTTCTTATTGAACCAATCTCCCTTCCCCTGTGGTGAGGCCCTCATCATCTTGTCTACCCCCTTTATAGTGAATTCCTTTCAAGCTTTCCTATTACAGTTTGTCAGGATAGATCCTTTGGGGCCAGATTCTTGCCTACTTCTAATCCAAGTGGATTCCCTGACGCTATTCTTCTGCTATCTCTATTTGTGGTAGTCTTGTGTGGAACCTGGCAGTTAGCGGTAGACTTGCTTACTATGATTTTTCTATCTCTTTGCAAAAGTAGGATTCATTCTCTCCCTCCTTTTGCCCCACAACAGCAGAGAGTGAAACCTTTCATCCTGAAACTATTGATGTAAACAAGGTTAGTGAGCTGCATTGTAGTGTAAGGCTGGAAAAGCTTCCAATATGTAACATCTTTTCACATGCTCATAACTTGCCGACGATCTATGTTTGTGCAAATTCACCTCTGGACATTCATCAGTTTTGGCTGGGGAAAAACTTTAAAATAGTCAGAAGTGATTGAAAAATCACTTCCACGCATGCTCTAAGACTTGAGTGGAAGGATTTGAGCAGAGTTTTTTCCCAGCTGAAGGACACTCTGGATGAGTGATTGTAATGAAAACTCTTGCAAACAACAATCCTCCAAAAAGATTCTGTAAAGTTGTGGATAGGAAAAAATAGGATATATGGGGGGAAATATGAGGATTTCTTTTTTAATGCAAGTGTAGGGCCTGTAACTTGTGATGTACACTTTGCAAATTCTTCATTTTGTTTTTAAATAAAAAATCTTTCCTTTGCTATGATACAGCTATCATAATGTAAACAAATATACTACTGCCCTACTGATGTAGCCTAATAGAATACAGTTTCTAGATGTACAAGAGCAATGGCAAAGACTTGCTTCCTTCCCTAATTCATAAGGTTTGGACTTTCAAAGCCTGAACAAGGTCCCTAAAATACCAGTATTATCTTAAACCTGAAGTTTTCCGATTAAACAAATAGAGGATAAATCTGGAAAAATGGCAGGGAAGAAGGGGAGGGATCTGCCTGCACTTACAAGATCTGCACATGCCTCTAGGGAGGGTAACTCTATATATACAAATTTTAATCTACAACTTTATTCAGCCTTACAGACTCTAAGTAACTTTCTTTCTGATTACTTGGATAGTTGTGTAAGATAGGTTTTACTATACCAAAAGAGCTTCATTTGTTGTCAGAAGCTTGTTGTCCACACTTGCTTTATGGCTTTTTGTATATGCATTGTGGCATCATGTTAAGGGAAAAGTTGGATTTTTGTACTGAACTGTTCCATGAAAACCATTAATTTGGTTTTTAGACTCCATCATCTTCATAATAGTGAATCAAAAGTGTACAAACACTTGCAGCTAGAGCCTTTGAATCTCTGCTTGTACAGGTGCTGGATTTTGCATATGTGCTTATAAAAATGTTTTGTGCATGCAAACCCTGGAACCTAAAACATGTTAAAACATGCATGTGCACTAGTGCTAGCTTGGATGAGCCCCCAGTGAAAGTCTGATCCTAAATGTGCAAAAACTCAATATCTAGTGAACTTCAGTCTCTTAATTTGGTCTGTCATCAGTTGTTTTATGGTGACAGGTTGCAAACTAATTTGATTGTCTCTCTTTCCAAATTCTTGCACTAATACGCACAACAGCCACTTGACGTTTACATAATCATTTAAATAGCTGTTAGTACAAATTGACTTCTTATGCATGTCAGACCCTTAATAGTTGCAAAACTATAATGATCCAGTGGCTTATTTTCCAAAGCTGGCAACATTAATTAGAACTTGTGGCATCGGATGCATGGTATACATGACAGTTTTTAGGACAAACTAAGGTGGTGACTGCAAAAGTAAAGTGTGGAATGAGAATGAATCTGATCATTGATAGTCTGTATTTTCCATAAGTAACTGCTCCTGAAGAAGAGCTCTGTAAGCTCAAAAGCTTGTTTGACTCACCAACAGAAGTTGGTCCAATAAAAGATATTACCTCACCCACTTTGTCTCTCTAATATCGTGGTATCAATACAGTTACAACAGTACTGCATACTATGATGTTGTCACGTGTTTGGTATTTCATTCTCTTCCAAACATACCTCCTGCTTCTTCTAAATTGCATCAAGTCCAAGGATGTTGCATGAGGCTCCTCCTTCTTTATTTATATGCTACATTGTACTACTTTCATTTCCTCTTTTTGTATTACTCCAGTAATAGGCTGCTTAGTCTCTGTCCTTTTGTGTATGTGATATCAATCGCTGTAAAAAGCAAGGTCTTACAGCCTTTTACAGTAACTTCCTATTTCATAAGTGACTTGCGTGGTGCTTCTGTTGTAGAATGGATTCTGTTATAAAATGGGTTCTCTTATAACACAGATTTTACAATAGTGTTGCATATGTTAGTGCTCTAATAGCATTAAATCAAAATTCCTTACAGTAAAGTATCATAAAAAGCTGGTTTTAGTCGTGTCATAATTTACGGTGTACAAAAAGTAAGAGTAAGAAAAGTTAATCTTACTACATGGCTGTTACAGATGGTTTCTGATTGCTACTAATTTTGCATTAGAATTTCTAAAAATGGGTAAATTAGACTTTTAGTTGTCAACTGTAGTTGTAATTTAATTTAGTTGTAATTAGATTGTAGCAATCCTAACACTATTTTTTAAAAATCTATATTATAGCTTCCCTAGACATAATATTTGATAATACTCTTGAGAAGCCTTATTTTCAGTGCCATAATTAATAAGCTTAAGGTGACTGGCACATTTAATATGGAGTTCAATAAGACTGTTGTATGCTAGGATTGCCGACAAGCCAAAGTCAGGCCCTGTAGGTTTCTTAGATTAGGCTAAACTGGCTAGTGGAGGTGCTCTGCAAAAAGTTGTGCCATGGTTCGTTTTCAGTGATAATCTGTTACAAACTAATCACTCGTAGTTCGTATTGAAATAGTTATTCTCCTTTTTTAGGGCGGACGGAATATTTGTTAGATGCCCTTCCGTTAAAACATTGTTGTAAGTGTGTATTGTCACTGGATGCAAGTTTCTTTACTTTACTTTCTTTAGTTCTTCTATGGGTTGTTACTGCAATCAAGGATTTTTGTGTCATCTTTCCACTGTTCATGCTGAAATCAAATTGAATTCTTAGTTTCTTTCAGGTCATTGGTCACACCTTGTTCTGTTTCGATCAGGTCATAATTTACATGTATTCACTCTTTTTGATACAGAGCTGAAGTATTTTAGTTTCTGGGACTCAAAACTTGCTTCTTGCTTTTTTTTTCATTCCCTAGTGGGAAACTTATCTCATCTGTATCTGCTGAGTCTTAGGATCCATTGATTGCTGAGTTATCCTCTGCTTCTAATTTTGTTTTCAGATCCTTTAGGCTTAAGTTTACTTAAGAAATCCATATTTGGGGTAAGGGAGGGAGAAACAGGATCTCTTGGGTTAATTAAGCTCTTTGGGGCAGGGACAGTCACTTTTGTGTTTGTACAGTGTCGTGTAAAATAGGGCCAAACCTAGCTATGGCCTTCAGGTGCTACCGCAATATAAATGTTTTAATCATGTTGTTGGTTGACGTCTCCTTTCAACACTAGGTGAGGTCTTTCCAGGTCAGAATTGAGGCACACTGACTGGGAAGCATGGGAAAAGTTTGCCGTTTCCTGTACTGAACTTGTTTTGTGGTGAACAAAATAGAAGACTTCAGCTCTTAGGACTACCACCCAGAACCTTGCATGAACACTTACATTCAGGCAATAACAAGTGAATAATTTTACACACCTTCTTGCTGTTATGTAAAGCATTTTTTGTAAGTAAAACCTTACAACATGCACGAGCTTTTGTTTTATTTTTGGTCGTCAGTGCTCTCTTGGCTGTTTCTACCATGTTTATAGCTTATTCAGGACCCCATCACTTAATTTTAATACGTCAGTTTGTTTTTCATATCATTCCATTAGTCATATGATTGAACTTGCATTTGAAATGGCAAACGAGTATAAAAATTTCTTGCTATCTTTTCAAGCTGTCTCAACCTCAGTGCCCCTACTGGCATAATCTGGTCCAGGGCCAGCCATGTCTTTTGATATTATATTCTTGAAATACTACTCTACTCCACAGCCTCTTGACTTGTGTCCTCTTCAAACCGATTCATCACCACAGCCCCTTTTGAGAGTGTCCTATCCTGTGATAATTGTGTAGAAGATGCTTCAGTATTTTTAACATTTAAAAAAGCACTTTTGTCTGATTTCATTCATTTACTAGTGCTGTGTGCATAATATAGTATTATGAATGCTTAATTCCAAACTAAAGCATTTTTCAAGTAAATATTCCTTGCACTTTTAAGCAGTATGTTCACATTCTTAAATAAGTTTAGGAAACTAACAATCTAACCTAATGGGTTTGATTTAAAAAATAAAAGACGGGAGGGTGAGTTAAGGCCCTCAAAATTTGGCCATATATCAACATACTTTTGAATGTTAAGGTGTTAGTACCATGGCTTTTAAAAACAAATTCTCAGCTGTTGTTCAGTGTGGAAGATTCCTGTGCCAACAGACTCCTATCCCATCTTCAAGCAACCCCTTTTCAATTTACAGTAGTAAAATAATGTCCTGTTTGTGCACTTCATCTAATGTTCTACATTGTTAGGCAGGTATCGATATAATTTTTTTACAATGTAACTTGCATTTCTTGCTTTTATACTACCTTTCCATTTGCTTTCACTCTTCTCATAATAGATCACAATGTTTCTTCATTACCTTCTGTGTCTTCCTATGTTGTGCTTTGTACTGTTTCCCCATTTTCCCCTTACTTCTATCCTTCATGACTCTCCCCCTCTACCAAACTTTTTCTAACTTATCCCATCAGCGTTCTCTGTCCCTCCATGCTCCTCTACTCACAGAAACATAGGCCAGGCAGCTAATGGAAAGAAGACTAAGGACCAATGTGAAAGAATGGTGGCCTTATTGTTCAAAGGCAATGCCCAAGTGAGAAGCAAAGATATTTTTCTGAACAAATTGCTGTCAAAGGTGAAGGTGCTGGGATTCCTATTAGAGTACTGTTCCTGGATTTTGCTTAAGGAACTTCAGCCTCTGTCTGATAAATTGGCTGCTGGGGAAAAAGGAGAACTTTCTCTTTTCTTACCCCAGACTTTCCTCACACTAGAACCTCCTGACTTTTGTAATGACCGTTGAGAATCTGTTACTTTACCACTCCTCTAGCTTCCTGGCTAATGTAATGTGTATATCTCATTTTTTCCTTGTTGTCCCTCATCTGTCCTATCAACCTGTTCTATTGTCTTATAGCTGGTCTGCAAGAGCTTTGGGGCAGGGACCCCACTTGTTATGTTCTTGTACAGTGCCTAGCACAATCCTGGTCCCTGACTGAGGCTCTACTCTACTCTTCCATGATCTTTTAATTTATTTTTTAAGTCCCTTTCCCTGCTGACTATGTCCAGTGACTGCATCTGTTGCTGAGAGCTTTCTCAGTCACGGATAGAATGAAATTGGTCAGAGTTCTGAATAGCGCTTATGAAAAGTAGTAAGACTCTGGTTAGTTTTCATTTTGTTATAGCTTGGCAAAGTTGTTGGATCATATTAAAGAAGTTCTGTATTAAAACCACAAATGAGTTTGATTCCTGAGACCTACTGGCACTAAAATGTGTATAACAATAAGAAAAATAGGGAAGTATTTTTTTCTTGGTCTCCCTTTCTATTTCTTATGCACTAACAAAGGTGTGATATTTGGGTAGCAAACACTGTTGGAGGACATTAAATTTCAATGAAAAAAAGTGTTGACTTCGAATTAGTGGAAAATTTCTATTATTATTAAGTTTTATAAACTACTTAGAATCTACATTTGAGACCTGAACTATTGTTGCGTCCCTTTTTTAATAGGCATTTTGCTGGCACTCATTGGTGTAATCATCTTGATCATTCTGCAAAACTTTATAAATACCATTCAGCTATTTGAGATTCCAGGAGCCTGTTAGATCAACACAGTCTATTTAGAGTATTGGTTATACAGCTTCATAGGTGAGTATGATACTTGACAGCCCCCCCCCCCCCCCCAAAAAAAAAAAGTTGGGAGGCACCTACCCAGAGGATACTACAATCCGAATTAGCTATAGTAGAGCTAGGGTAATGGAGTATAGGAGGTTAAGGGTGTGACGGGATCTCCGGGGTGCAGCCTGGGACTGTGAGAGCGCTGTGACCCCTTAACTCTCCAGCCTGGGTTGTCTCTCTTAACACTTTGCTAGTGACAAGCACAAACCCATCCAGGTGCGGTTACTGTTCAGTACAACTGCATGTGGAGCCCCACACCCAGCTAGATTGAATGAATGCTCCCAGAATCACTCATGAATCTCAGAGAGAGGCACCAGCCAAATTCTCCCAGCCTTGTACCCTAGGAATATACCGTCTTGCGCTGTTCAAGACCCTTTCTTGAGCAGATAGTATAATTCTGCTGTCACTAAAATGTGTATAGTGTATAGCAATAAGAAAAATAGGGAAGTATTTTCTTTCTTGAGCAATGCAAGTTTATTAATTGGTTCACCACTTCATCAATGGAAAGTGGATATACACCAGCTTTTGAAAACCTGAGCAGATTTACCAAGCACTTCAGACAAACTCACCATTAAAGATAAAGAGTTAATCAAGTTTATTGATTACAAAAGATAGATTTTAAGTGATAGGCAAAAAGTCAGTGGTTACCAAAATAAAATATAAGCACGTAGTCTAAACCAGGGTCTCAAACTCAAATGACCGCATGAAGACTAGTGCATTGGCCCGAGGGCTGCATTACTGACACCCTCCCCTCACTGCCTCCGGCCCCGCCCCCACCCCTTCCCTGCCCCCCACTCCAACCCCTTCCCCGAAGTTCCCACCTGAACTCCGCCTCTCTCTACCCCCAGGGAGGGGTGTGGGGTGCAGCAAGGGGTTGGGGTGCAGGAGGTATGTGGGAGGGGGCTCAGGGCAGGGAGTTGGGGCCTGCCCTGGCCCCGCTCCGCTCTGCTCCGCTCCGCTCTGGGAAGCAGCCGGAACCACGTCCCTGCTGCTCCGGCGGGGGGGGCGGAAAGGGCTCCGTATGCCGCTCCTCCAGGTACCTCCCTCGAAGCTTCCATTGGCTGCGGTTCCCTGTTCCCGGCCAATGGGATCTGCAGGTGGCAGTGTCTGGAAGCAATGCATGGAGCCCTCTGCGTGCCCCCGCTGCCCTGCAGTCGGGGGGGGGGGGCGGGGGGGCAATCTTGGCCCGCGGGCTGCAGTTTGCCCACCCCAGCCCAGAGGTAGGTGGGGGGCGGGGAGCTTGGTGGGCTGCAGGAAATAGCCCCGCAGGCCACATGTTTGAGACCCCTCGTCTAAACTCTCAACCCTATGAGACTGGGCAACATCTAGATTAAGCGGTTTTTATTCACCCCACTGGATATTGCAGTTCATATTTCAGACCTGGGCTAGTCTCCTCTGTTGGAGTCTTTAGTCTTCTGAGAGTCCTTGTTGCTTGCAGCGTAGGTTGGGGGAGGAAAAAAGGCCAAGCATGAGGCCCCTGTGTTCTGTTTTATATCCTTACTACATGTGCTTGGAGAACACAAATCCAGGCATGTCTGGTGGGCATTGCTGAGTCACCACTAGGCAAGGTTGAGTGATTCCCCTGGTGTGGCCTTGTGCAAGTGACTCATTGCATTGTAGCTCCCTTGGTGGATAATGGCTGTTGAACACCTGTCCAGTCATTGGTTATCCCCCTAGTTTTGTCTTTGAGGAGCTAGTATCTGGGCGCTTTGCAGACCCACAGCATATTGTAGTGAGAAACGTACAACACAATCTCATAACTTCATATGCATTAATGATGTACATATTTAGGTTTCAGAGTAACAGCCGTGTTAGTCTGTATTCGCAAAAAGAAAAGGAGTACTTGTGGCACCTTAGAGACTAACCAATTTATTTGAGCATAAGCTTTCGTGAGCTACAGCATGCATGGATGCATCCGATGAAGTGAGCTGTAGCTCACGAAAGCTTATGCTCAAATAAATTGGTTAGTCTCTAAGGTGCCACAAGTACTCCTTTTCTTTTTGTACATATTTAGATGGAACAGTGGGTTTCAGCAGATCGTTACTTTTCCCTTGATACCTTACAAGGCATGCTTTATATGCAATATCACAGTTATATACAAATGATGAATTTGGGGGTTACAGGGCATTCCCTTGGGGTGCAGAGTGTCTCAAAGGGTTATAAAGATCATTGCCTTTCTAGAAGGTAAACATTTCCAGTGCCTGCACTTAGCATCTACACTCTGCAACATAGTAGGGGAAATTTTGTATATATAATAATGTATATAGTGGCATATTTAGAGGCACTCAAGATAATGTATCTTCCTTACCCTGGTATTTTTCAATACTTAAGAAATCCCTGTCAAAGTGTAAATTTAGAACTGGGAATTTTTAATACTTAAAATTACAATTGTGTTTATTTTGTTGTTGGAACTGTCCAGAGGTCTAATTACAGTTCTCTCTTCCCTTTTTCTTGGAAATGTTGTACTTGCTATTCCAGTTCTTTAGTAGCAGTTTATTCTTATGCTTTCTTGTAAAGTATCTAGTGACGAGTCTATTTTAAGCCTTTTAAGTAACCTGAAGGATTGACTGCCTTTAGCAATACTGTCTCCCCTGCCCTCCCCTCCCCTCATCCCAAAGTAGGAAGTTATGCGGATTTGAGACTTATCAAGTGTTGTTGATGGTCTTACTATGTTTGCTTGACCACAGAGACTTTTTTTGTTACATTTTAAAGGAGGTTTAATATCTGTTATTTTTAAATTATATATATTGCTCTAACCCATTGGTCCCAAAACTTTTTACCTCGCCCCCCCCCCCCATTATCCTGTCATGCCCCTCCCCCCACTGAGGCTCGGGGAGGGGAGGGGACGTGGTAAGAGGGCCAGGGCAGCTAAGACTCCAGGCACAGACGAGGAGTGGAGCTGGGTGGTGCTCCCTCCTCGCACACCCTGAATGTTTCTCTGTGCCCCCATGGGGGTGCGCCCCATAGTTTGGGGACCTCTGCTCTAACCAGTCGCACTGCCTTTATACAGAAGGGTGGAGTATTACATTTCACTAGCTGTCTAATTCCATACTAGTAAAACTGGTTTAGTATTGCTTCATGTCTGGAGAAAAAAAAAAATAAAACATGCTCTCAGACTGTCTAAAGTTGCTCACAAGAGTGAGTACCAGTCTCAGGACAGACTGAAGAAGCAGTGCACAAACCCCAAACTGACTGAGTTCTATATGTAGATTTCACCAATCAAGTGTGAACTCCTCAAGCGCTATAACAGGCTTAATGTGGAGTCACAGAGAGTTCTTTTGGGTACTCTGGTCTATTTTGCTATCCAAGCAAGCTTTCCTTTATGATAGATGGTCCCTTACCCCAAAAATCACAACAATATTCAGGTTACTTACTGTTTATTACCCCAAGTCAATTGTACCTTAGATCCTATACCAAAGACAATGCTTGTAGCCAATCGTATCATAAATTAACTAAAGTTATTAACTAAGAAAAAAAAGTTATTTACAAGCTTAATGCAGTAAAAATACACAAATGATTTAGTCTAAGTTTCCAAAAGGGTAATAGAAGTTGCTGTAATATGCAAGCCCTATATGTCCTTTAGGGCTAACCCAGGCCAAACAGCTGGGGATCCCTGGCTTGTGCTTAGAAATCTTCTTCCCTCAGAGTTCAAGCACCATAGAGATACAATTCCTTCTTGCCAGGGATTTTTATTCCCTTCCCCCAGAGTTCAAGTTGATGGGACTCGTCCACCTGCAGTCTCCTCTTCATGGGTATTTGGGGGAGCAATCAACAAAGCCTTTGTTCTTTAACGTTTCACAGTGTCCCATTTGGTTTCAGTGGGCCTTCTTCATGGGCAGGACCGAACACCTTTGTAGCAAGCCAGCATTCCGATATTAATTAATGCTCCTTTCCTGTTAGATGAATGACACAATTACAGTGCAAACACTTAATGTAACCTTATAACATGGAGTACCAAATTTTTAGATGCAACCTCCTACAAGCATTTCATAAAGTCTAAACACATTCTTATAAACTTAACGTCTGTTGTAATAGTACTAACAGACAGGTGAACCAGACTGATTTCCAGCTATGCACTTGTCAGTGTTCAGGGAGGCCTAGGGTCTTTGGCATGATCTGGCACCTTGTTTGGTAGCATCACACATACTCTTTAAAATTTTATCAGAATAACTTTCTTATGTGTAGTTGTTGCCCTAGATCTGCTATTCTTGATAGGATTTGAGACTTTTCAACAAATAAGGTGGTTTGGGCTATAGTTCTCTTACTTTCCTAAAAATAGAATCAGACTTTTTTTTCCTGTTTGAATTGCTAGAAGCAAATTTCAAGGTGTAAATGATACAGAAAACTCTCTTCTTGAAACACTTTTGATGTTGATGTATATTAACACCTTACAGTTTTTGTATCAAAGGAATCATTCATTAAAAAAGAATAACCTTGTAACTTTTATATATTTATGGTATCATAGGTTACATTTTCACATTGTTAAAATTAAGTTACTTATGAGCCTTCCTTGAGACACGAGCCAACTCCTGAAGAAAGTCTCTCATGGATTCTCGTACTGTGAATCTAATGATTTCCATTTTTTTCCACTGCAGGAAACACTCCGTTACATCTTGCTGTGATGTTGGGACATAAAGGTTGGTAAAACTACTTTAAGTATCATATGTTCTCAGATTTCTCTCAAGATTTTAGGGAAGAGAAATGGTTCAAAAAGTTGAAGACTTAAAAAAACGATTTTAATTGAATGTGTTCAGTTACAAGTTGAGAAGGCTTTCAGGAAAAAAGAGGATACGTGAGAATAGAAAAAAACTTGAGAGACTGGGGGTAAAGATGCCAAAACCACGGTTGTAGGAGGGAGCTGAGGGATGAATGGGAGCAGGTTGGAGGTCTTTGGAAACAGGAAAATGAGCTATAATAGGTGGGCATTCACTGGGCACTCTTCTGAGAGTCTAGTAAGAGAATAGGTGGAGAAGGCTTTCCTCTTCTTACAGAGCTATCCGAAAACAGTGAGACCTGGAGGGTCATAGAATTAGAAAGATGAGAGGAAAAAAGGCATGACCAGAGGTGCTTTTCCATCTTCACCCTGAACTAAGACAGGAAGTAGACCTCCTGGCAGGTGGGAAAAGGTGCTGCCATTTCTTCTTGCATAGTTAAACCTCTCCAGGGGAACAGGAAGAGGAAGGGCTGTTGAAACAGGCGGGCTGCTTCACGTGAGTTAGCTAAGCAACAGACGCCAGGGTGTTTTTCCCAGCTGGCTACTTGTATATCAGAAAGCAGGAGAGGGGAAACTCTTGTTTTTTAAAAAACAAACAAACAAACAAAAAAAACAAAACTAGGGGAAAAAAATCAAGGACCAGCTGAGATTAATGCTTTTGATCATTTTTAGGTAGGTTGGGTGTTGTTTAGTTTAGTTCTTTTAGTTGTTGTTGCTTTAAAATCCCATTATACATGTGTACTAATTGTTGATACCAATATCTGAAGATGTTGTATGTGACAGGTAGCCCCAAATTTCTTAGGGAAGCTTTTTATCAAAGTTTTCGCCATAAATAGCATACACTGTATACTAAGATAATCTCAGTGGGATAAATGGGTGTTAACCCAGCCTGTTTCTAGATAGTTATGTCCTCTACCATTATTTGAGTAAATATCAGTGCAGTTTGGCAATTTTAAAATTAAATCAATTTCTGAAGTCTGATCTGGTTATGTCTTTAAAGAAGATTTTTTTTGGTAGTTGAACACTTGGTTGCATTATTAATAATCAGTGCTCCATGAATGTTGACTCATCCTCACAAGACCCCTGTGTAGGTAGGTATTGTCACCGTTTTAAAGATTGTGACTTGCCCTGGGCCACATAGCAAATCATAGCATGAATTAAACTCAAGAATGCTTTGCTTATAGCCTTGTGCTCTGTCCATTAGATCATGATTTTTAGGCTCTCACATACCAGGTGACTGCATAACTTTAATCTTCTTTGTTTGGTGTTTGGTGTTTGTATAACACATCATAATTGCACCTGTTTGTGGTATTTAATCATTTAAGCACATGGAATGCTAATGGGAGAGAAGCCTCAAACATAGGTTTGAGTAAATAATGAAAGCAAAATTAAGGGTAGAAAGTAGAAGGAGGAGGCTCTATGAACTGTGTGACCATGCTATTGAAGTGTGAATGCTTTTAAAAATATTTTTTCAACTTCTGAAAACTAAGGGCAAAATTAGTTTCTCAATTTCATTTTTATATATGTGCCAGATGTGTCTAGTAGCTCTTCTCAATATATATACTGCCTGTAAATGACCCCAAAGTGTCTGTTGTAAATAATGAGAAATGGCAAACATAACACAATTAGCCTTTGTCCATTTTAAAGTATATATTGCATGATAGCTATCATAGTTCCAACCAAAGTGAAACCAGACCCATTTTAAGAGCATTTCTGCTTCCCTTTTATTTGGACAGTAGGGGCATTGTAGTAGAACTGGAAAGAATTCCTTTTCAGGATGCTCCTTTTGGAGTATAAGACTAAGAATATGATTCAAATGACTTTAGCATTGTGCTGTCACTAAGACACCCTGGAAATTTTCCATTGAAACATTTATCATAGTTATTTTGGCAGGCTTTTGCTGGTGTACCAGTTAAACTGGAAGCTTATATGTAAGAGGTGGGTACCTGTGATTCTTATCTCCTAAGACTGCTTTTAAGGCAAGAGGATGTGCTCAACACATCAGCTAAGTGAACTCAGAGAAATCTCTATCATCCAGAAGTGACAGATGTCTTTAGAAGCATAACCATCAAGAACATGATAGTATGCCCATTGGGAATCTGGGTTTTAGATCAATAGACATTAAAGGCACAATGCAGTTAATCTTTCTATTTGTGTACAGTCTCTGCATCTTGAGTAAATGTAAAATGATGGTTTGAACAACATCAGTTTGAAGAAACTAGCTGTTTTGGTTTTAAATTAAATTGGGTATGCTCTCAATCATGAGATGTGATTTCAAATCTCTATAGCTAAACAGGATTTAGCCTGGTCAGTACTTGAATGGGACAAGGAAAACCTCAGGGGTCTAGAGAAAGTGGTCTGGGTAATTCAGTAGATTGCAAAGTTCTCTCTTAACCAATGCCCTTTTTATAGCTTTTGAGGAGAGAGAAAGCTATAGTCTTGACAATTCCTGGTCATCAAGCGTGACACTATTTTTGTGAAACTGGTGCATTGGAAACTAGGTCTGATTTGTGAACAAAATTAGCGATGGTCTGTTCCACCCATCGCTCCTACTTGCAGATGGGGAGAGGAGGTTGAACTGAAAGGAGCGATCTGTACCATTATGGCTGCCACCCTCACCATCTCCTGGTACACTGGGATGCACTTTGACACCATTAGGTCTCCATCAGCCTAATTCTGAGATGATCCGATCAGATCTGGTCAGAGAGAGAAAGGGAGACTTAGATGACATTCACCTCCAGTGGCTCTGCCTGCATTCTGAACACCACCTGGAATATGAGACTTTGGTTCCTGCTGTCACCCCACACCCTCATGTCATTTTTCTTTCCCACCTTTTCTTTTCTATTCTATTTTGTGCCTTATGTTAAATAAAAGTTTTAGCTGGCCAAGTCTGTCTGTCTCTCAGCACTGCAGTGAGCCTGTGACTAGAGGGCAGTTAACAGCAATGATTTAAACAGCCAGCCTGACACTAGTACAAGTTTGCCAAGTCTCAGAGTAGCTGATAAGATCAGTGCTGTGCCCATGTTTCTCTAGCAGTGAGATTGCAAGTAAGAAACATTTACAAGTCAGTACCAGAGACAGAAGCTGCATTTTCTGTCCTTGCTGTTATTTTGTGTGTGCGCGCGCGAGAGAGAGGGGAGGGGTGGAAATCTGGATCAGACTTTAACAGCAACAGTTCCAGCCCCTCTCAACTGCTTTTCTCCGGAAAGGACAATTAATTATTACCATCTAAAAGACTGTCACAAGGTTTTTTCCCTATAAAAATCTGACAGCTGAAGGGAAGAGGAATAAGGGTTATTTTTAATGACCCCTTACAGAATAGTTAAAGGAAACTATAGTGTTTGCTCTAAATAAATATTACCACTTGTTCTGTTACAGAATGTGCACACTTACTTTTGGCCCACAATGCTCCAGTAAAGGTGAAAAATGCTCAGGGATGGAGTCCTCTTGCAGAAGCCATCAGCTATGGAGACAGACAAATGAGTAAGAAACCTTAGCTGATTACTTGGTTGATGTAAACAAAGGTCTTACTTAGCCTGGGAAATGAAGTCTGTTTAGCTGTCATGAAGAGTATTACTTGGCACCTCCTGTCGACAAAGACAGTGTTAATTGGTTGTTAAGGCTCCCTCTAAGGTTGACTGCAACTAGTTAACATTTATTTAAAATGCTACTGCCTTTGTCTACCTTGGACACTGTGGTGTTTTAAAATGCATTTTCTGTCCTTTCTGTTCGATTATTAAAAGCCCTGTTAGTTAATATCTCTGCTAAACAGTTTTCCTAGTCCCGATAGCACCAGAATGGTAGTAAGATAAACTGTATTGAAATGAAGACCGAAATTAAGTATGTTTAAGACCATGTTTTTCAGTGAATGGGAAAACCACAAACTGACCTTTTCTAAATAAGAGTGAAATCATAAACCAAGGTAGCAATGTGATTCACTCACATTCTGCTATTCCTTCACTGTGGACCATTGGGAAATTTTAATGCCTCTTAAAAGTTAATAATCAAGCAGCTATGTGTTAAATACATCAAATGCAGTTTCTAGTTGTGATTAATGGGGGGGAATGTGTGTGCAGATAACATGTAACCACTGGCAGTGGGATACTACTTTTGTCATTGGTTCTCTGCTGGGGGGGGAGACGGACGGACTAAGGGTTTGTCTACGCTGGCAACGTTAAAGTGCTGTTTAATCGCGGCACAGCACTGGGAGAGAGACAAATGAGTAAGAAACCTTAGCTGGTTACTTGGTTGATGTAGCGCTCGCAAAAAACCACCTCCAAGAGGGGCCTAGCTGCCAGCGCTGGTGCACTGTCTACACTGGTGCTTTACAGTGCTGCAATTTGCTGCGCTCACGGGGTGTTTTTTCACACCCCAAAGGGAGAAAGTTGCAGCGCTGTAAAGTGCCAGTGTAGACAAGCTCTAAGTCACAAACTGTGTTGAGTGAGTTACTTATCCATTCTGCTCTCAAGTGAAGCAGTAAGGGTCAAAATTAGCCCATTGCCAACTGTTAGTAGATAGCAGTTAAGTACTGCACTATTTGCTTTTTTTACTGCTTCTCATAGCACACAACTTAAGGCTTGGCTACACTTCCATTTTATAGCGCTCTACCTTGCTGGCTCAGGGGGGTGAAAAATCACCTCCCTGAGCGCAGCAAGTCAGAGCGCTTTAAAGTGCTAGTGTAAATAGGCTCTGAACCCTGGGAACTAATCCCCTTGTGGAGGTGGATTACCAGGAGTGCTGGGAGAGCTCTCTCCCCAGTGCTCACACACGACCACACTCGCACTTCAAACACAGGAGCGCTCCCGTGACAGTGCTTTGAAGTTTCCAGCGTAACCATGCCCTTAATGTTTTCCTGCTCGTTTGTAAATACTACCAGCATTTTAAACACAAGGCATTCCTCTGTGCTGAGGGATTCTCCCCACAGAAGTAAATGTTAATGTCTTCCACTGACGCATGTCCAGTAGCGTGCCAGCAAAAATGGGATGCAGCTAGAAATGTCACCATGAATTTACAGATACCGATTTCGTTGCAAAGCAGTATTACTGAGGCTTTCTTGCTGCTGTGATTCAAATAATATATATTATATATGACATATTTAAAATGTCTGATGAAACAGACACTTGCTTACAATTTTCAGTATTTGAAAAGCTCTGGAAGATGAGTCCCTGCCCTGAGGGGTTCACAATCTGAGCAAAATATTTGATTTACGGTACACTTCTGTTTAGTTACAGCACTCCTAAGGAAGCTGAAGCAGCAGTCCAGGGAAAGTGTTGAAGAAAAGCGACCTCGATTATTAAAAGCCCTCAAAGAGGTAAGCTTAAGGAAACTATTGATAAATGACAATTATTCTTTTATGATGTTGACACTGAGCCACACTATCATGTCCCTGCCACTCTGCAGCAGAGCCCATTTCAAACCACGTAACCTGAGGAAGTACGTTTTCTTTGCCTTGAAAGAGATCATGGTCACCACATGGTGGTACAGATGATCTCTTAGTGGGGACCTATGGAGGCAGTACATTTCTAGAGCCCTCCCTGCTGTTCCCTCCACCAGCTCTGTGAGCGTCCCTCCCCCGACCCCCAGGGCGTATGCCCGGGCGGTGGCAGCCCCCCCACCCCCCGCTTGTCGCCTCGTCATCTCGCCCACCCACCGCCTCCGCTACCATCAAAAGTGGCCGGGGCCCCTTTCCCACCATGACCAGGAAGCATGGCGTCCGTTGCCTCCTGGTGCCCGCCTCATGCCACGTGGAGACATACGTGCAGGCGTTGGCGAGGGTGGTAGGACCCACGGCTATTGTGGTGGCCTCCAAAATGTATGGGAAGGTCGTCTTTTTCTTAGCATCGGAGGCTGCCGCCCAGGAGGCGGTGGAGAAGGGCCTGGCGGTGGGGGGGGTGTTTGTCCCCCTGGAGCCGCTAGAGGACCTGGGCGTCCGCCTAGTCCTGACCTCCGTCCCTGCTTTTCTACCCAATGCCGCCCTGTTACCCGCTCTCTCCACCCTGGGGAAACCCGTTTCTGTCATCAGCCCTCTCCTGTTGGGCTGCAAGGACCCCACCCTCCGTCACGTCCTCTTGTTCTGCCGGCAAGTGCAGCTTCTACCGCCGCCGGCAGCGCGTGACGGAGAGGCGCTCGAGGGGTCTTTCCTAGTCCCGCCCTTGCTGTTAGCAATCTGGCAGAGCCTACGGAGGAGGGTGCAGCAAAGATATTACCGGGCATAGGAGAGGGCCCGCCCCAAGGAGAACCGCCCCCCCCCATGCTGCCTCACTGTTACCCCCCCGAACCATTGCCTCTGCCCCCCGACACGACCCCTGCTAACCAGCCCCCAGACGATGCTATGGAGGGCTGGATCCTAGTCCAGGGGAAGCGAGGCAAGCGGAAGGCTCGAGCTCCGCCGCACCCATCCGATGCGGATTTCCGAGGCCCCCCGGAAGACCAGGAAGGGAGGCACTGATACTGAGCCTTCCGCTATGCCCACGGGTGAGATCCATCCGCCGGTGTCGGGAGGGGAAGACAAAATAACATTGGAAGGTAGGATCTCCCCTCCACGGGAGACCCTCCCTCCGAGACCCCTGAGGAAGCCCCTTCTGCCCGAATATCACCTGAACCCCCCACGAACCCCGAAGCGAACGTCGAAGCGGGTGCCAGAGGGGAGACCCCCGGGGTGGCGGAAGGCGACCTCTCCTCCATGTATGAGGAGATCGAGGCCCTAGGTTTGACCCCGGTCACCCAGGGAGAGGATGACCTATTGCTGGCTGGCCTCGATCTGGGCAACCTCACCCCAGTCCCCTTTCCCCATGCTCCCTCCCCCTAACCGCCTTCCCGGGCGGGCACCCTACAGAAGGTGGTCCACCACCTGATGCCGTGGCTGCCAAATCCACCACAGAGCCTGCGCCTAGCGTCACTAGGAGCCCCCTCCCCCCCACCCCCAACCCTCGAATCTGCTCGGGAGGTGCCACCTTTCAGTTGCTTGCCTCCCGAAGCCCAGAGCCTCGCCTCTGCCCCTGCCCCCACCCTTGTCCCTGCCCAATCCACCTCCTCCTGCAATGCTATTGCCGCCCCTGGGGTTATTTCTTTCCCGATTTTTGCGGATTCCCCCCAAGGAGCAGCCTTTGCATTTTCCTGCCGCGACCCATTAGGAGCTGCAATCTTCCCTCCGCCATCCCCTTCCACCCCAAGGCTTGAGACGGACCTAATAACTTTAGCCTGTCAGACGCCCATCGGTGGTCCACACCCTGCCTGCCTGCCTCAGCGGACCACGAAGCTGTACCAAGAGCCCCACCAGGGAATAACCGGGAAATCGCAACCCCACCCCCCCATGAGCTACGAAAAGCGTTGTGGGAGTTTTTAGAAGACATCCGTGGCTCCCGCAACAGGGTACAGCTAGCTCTCCAGCTATGGGGGGACTTTGATCAAATCCTCCAGGCCACAAGGGGCCTTATAAAGGAGGGTAGAGGGAAAGGAAGGCACGGTGCCGCGGCCTACGGGCAGGCCTGCAGCTTCCATGATGATTTACTCACTTACGGGATGGGTCACGGATTGTTGCGCGACCCGCTGGGGGCCGCAAACACCCCTGCCAACAAGGAACCCCCCCCCCCCGCCCCCAGCCCTCGGCATGACGCCTCTCATTATTGCAACTTTGAACACTAGGGGCTGTAGGATGGCTCTCTGCAGGTTCCAGGTGCTCTCTTACCTTCGGGAGGGGGGGTTCTCTGTGGTTTTCCTGCAGGAGACCCATACGGATCCAACCGCCGAGGACAGCTGGCGGCTGGAGTGGGGGGATGGGGTCTACTTTAGCCACTTCGCGATTTGACAAGCTGGAGTGGCGACCCTGTTCTCCCCCAACCTACGGCCCGAGGTGCTAGGGGTCACTGAGACCGTGCCGGGCCACCTGCTGCATCTCCGAGTCCGTATGGAGGGACTCGTGGTCAACCTCGTTAACATCCATGCCCCGACAACGAGCCCGAAGCGGCCGCAATTCTATCAGCGGGTGTCCGACTTCCTCGGCACCCTAGATTCTCACAAGTGCCTAGTCCCGGGAGGGGACTTTAACACCACCCTCGAGGAGCAGGACCGCTCAGGGGCCGAGCTGAACATTCTCCGAGGAACAGTCGAACATCACTCCCTAGTGGACGTCTGGCGTGACCACCATCCAGATGACAGTTCCACGTTCACCTTTGTCCGGGTGGAGGCCCATCGGTCACACCACTCTCGGTTGGACCGTTTTTATTTATCCTGTTTCCATCTTTCACGAGCCCACTCCTCCAACATTCGGCCAGCCCCTTTTTCCGACCACCATCTAGCCACCATAACAGCCTCCCTCCGTGCAGAGAGGCCGGGACCGGCCTATTGGCACTTTAACAACAGCCTGTTGGAGGATGAGGGCTTCGTGACGTCCTTCCGGGAGTTCTGGCTGGCCTGGCGAGAGCAGCAGCGTGCCTTTCCCTTGGCGTGATGATGGTGGGATCTAGGGAAGGTATGCGCCAAGCTCTTCTGCCGTGACTACATCCGGGGCACCGGCCGATGGAGAAATGCAGCGATAGAGCAGTTGGAACAGGAGGTCTTAGAGATGGAGAGGCGTCTGGCCGCCGCCCTGAGGACCTGTTCCTCTGCAGAGCGTGCCGGGAGAAGCGGGAGGAGCTCCGGGCCCTCGAGGACTATCGGGCCCGAGGTGCCTTTGTTCGATCCCGCATCTGCCTCCTTCGGGAGATGGATCGCGGCTCCCGTTTCTTCTACGCCCTGGAGAAAACGAGGGGGGCCAAGAAACACGTCACCTGCCTTCTAGCAGAAGACGGCACCCCCCTCACGGATCCGGTGGAGATGTGTGGGAGGGCCCATGACTTCTACACAAGCCTTTTCTCCCCGGATCTGACCGATCCTGGCGCTTGCAGGGTGCTCTGGGAGGAACTCCCCACGGTCAGTGTGGGCGTCCGAGGCCGATTAGAGCTGCCTCTCACCCTGGCCGAGTTCTCGGAAGCCCTCCGTTGCATACCCACCAATAAATCTCCAGGCATGGACGGGCTGACTGTGGAGTTCTACCGCGCGTTCTGGGACACCCTTGGCCCAGACCTAGCCACTGTCTGGGCCGAGTCTTTGCAGGGCGGGGTCCTCCCTCTTTCATGCAGGCGAGCGGTGCTCGCCTTGTTGCCGAAGAAGGGGGACCTCCGCAATTTATGAAACTGGTGTCCCGTCTCTCTCCTAAGCATGGACTACAAAATCGTAGCGAAAGCAATCTCGCTGCGGCTAGGGTCCCTTGACGCCTTCGAGGAGCGGTGGGCGCTGTCCGAGGTTCTCTGCTCGGTGATCCCGTCTGGTTCCCTCCATCTGACCCTTTGATTGAGAGGAAGAGCGAGAGGCCCCAGCCGTTGCCGCTGTGGATACCATCATCACTGTCACCTAGGAGGGGTCCTATCACACGTGGGTGTACGTCCCCCCACCCCCAAACCACCCACCCCACAGCCATGCCCATCTTGTTGGGCACTCTCAGGAGAGGAATAGTCGGTGACACTGGGCGTGGCACTAGGTAACTCGAGGGGGTGGAAGACCATGAGTGTCGAGGAAGCCCCCCCGCTCTGGGCCCAGGCTAGCCTGAACGCTTCTCCCTCCTGAAGGCTGCTGTGTCATACCTTGCGTTTGCTTTTGTTTTGTTGCATAGTTTTGCTTTATCCCTTTTGGTGATTTTTTGTAAGTGTTACACAAATAAAATTCTTTTGTGCTTTAAAAAAAAAAAAATTACTCTCCTGTAGCCATCCGGCCCAACTCTGTCACATGGAGGGTATTCCTCTTTCACGCTGACACAAGATCATTTTTCTAATCTCCATGTTGAGATTAGAAATGGATGAATACCTCAAGTTGTTATTTAAAAAAAAAATGCTTGAAAAAGTACTTTACTCCTATCCCTTTTTGTTTTTGCTTTCTGCAACTATTCTTATGCAGAAATTTGAAGAAAGCACAATTTTGAACTTGTAAATATGAATGTTTATAATAGAGTTATATTTCTCAGTATAATAGAGTTATACTTCCCTAATTATGGGACAAGCAGTGCTTCCTGACTGGGGTGTTCAATCAAAGTAGCTGACATAGCCTGAATTTTTAATATTGGATATTTACAACAAACTGCTTGTCCCCAGGCCAAGAAAAGCTTGAATGATTGCAAATAAAGAAATTCAGAAATAAAGGTACTAATGGGCAGTTTAGCCTCTCAATTTGTAACTTCATCATATTCACTCTGCTCTAGTTGGAATTAAGAAATGTTAATTTAATTGTTTTTCAGGTGATAACATTGGAGGAACGAACGCTAGATTTTTTTTTTATTCACTGATACCCTGTCTTCGTTTTATCTACCCTTTCTCAAGATGAAATTTGCATTTTGCGTGTCTTCCCAGAAATGTTAAACAGCTGTCAAGCTAATGATATATTCATATTTTTTTCACAGCTAGGTGACTTCTATCTAGAACTTCACTGGGATTTTCAAAGTTGGGGTAAGAGCCATACTACCTATCTTTATGTTCTGGCAGCTGCACAGAAAGGGAATCTGTAGTATCCCCCTAAAATTAGACTTCAGCATTGTTGAAAGAAAAAAATTAAACCCCACGGAGACCCCTCCTTCCTTTTAGATGTTGTGTGCAGAATTTCAAAGCCAATTTGGAATTGAAGCATGGAAAAATAAGCATCTGCTGAGCTACGAAAATTTGTTGAGGAGATGTACATGTAGCAACAACTTGGTATGTTACAAAGTAAATTGTGCTCTGTCTGTCGAGCTGGCACCTGCACCTTTCTGTATAGGTGTGCAGTGTCAGAAAGGGCCAGACAGGGAGGGAACTGGGCCTTCCTAGTGTGGTGATGCTGAGGCCTGGTTCACAATGCCTTGATATGGCAGTCAGCCTTTGCCAGAGAAAATAGGAACCAGGAGTATAGCAAGAACTGTATTGTGGTTCCACCACCAATCTCCCGCAATGGTGAGCAGCACAGCCTTGAGTGGAGTGCATTCTGTAATGGCTTTCCCTAAACTATCCCATCCTGTTGATCTATGGTTGAGCCCCTCTTTGTGTAAATCCAGTTTCAGAAGAACATCATCCTGGACAGTGCATTTCAGAGCAATTATTCCTCTTCTCAGTAGGTTCAATTGACTCTGCAATTTGTTTTGTGCCTTTATAATGCCACTCAGAACATTCTGGGGCATTTTTAACCATTAACTTTTTTACTGCTGTAAAACAAATGATGCTTTAAAAAATGCAGTCAGTTGTTTTATATCTGTCTTCTCACATATTAATATTATAAGACTGTCCTGATGCCCAGTTTCACTGCTGGTTTAATGTTCACTTGAGGTTTTAGATATAAGTGTAACTAATGGGCATAGTTCTATACTTAAAATACAGCAATATCTGAAGATGGGTGAAATTTGCAGTGTTTTATTAAATGTATATTGCTGAGATACGGTTGCACAGAAGTACTTAGTTATATTTCTTATGTTTTGTTCAGTATTAATACTTTTCTTTTACACATATAGTGCCTTTACTTTCCCGAATTCTGCCTTCCGATGCGTGTAAAATATACAAACAAGGTATAAATATCAGGTAAGTAATATCAGTACTGGTTTGTACTATTGTAAACTTAAGTTATAAAACTAAGTGTTTATTACAGAACTCCAACAGTGCAACTGAAATATCACTTTTGGTAGCGGTTTGAAGGCTATAATGGCTCCAGCCTGTAGAGCTTTCCGAAATAGTGTTATGCTTGCATGATTTTGTTTAAAAGGGCGTGGGAAGTGGAAGGAGTTTAAGTTGCACATTGTCCTTTTTAAAAACAAAAAAAACCTGTTGTTTATTTAACAGAATAGAACTGCCTTGCAAATAACTGAGATCTGCATTCTGAACTAGTTGTAAAGGTTTAGTTCTGTTTAAATTAAAAATTCCTTTATGTAATGGTTAGGTTTCGGGGGTCTGTATGGAAGTGAATCAAACAAGCATTTACAATTATTCGAATATCGAACAGGAGTGGGCTATTATTGTTGACTGTACTTAACTCTATCTTAGGGGTATAATTAGGAGTAATAGGGTAAAATTAAGGGAAGAAATTTAGTCAAGGAAAATCTGTAAATAGAGAGACCTGTTGTATAACAGTGTTTTGTAGGATGTGGGTGAAGCGCATTATAACTTGTCCAGTTTCAAGTGACCAAGCATCAAAGAACACTCTAATGAAAAAAATCTCTTTGGACACAGATATCTGAATAAATCGTCTCCATTTGTTGCCTTTTAGATTCTTTGGGGCCAAATCTAAATTCTTACTTGATTCAATTCTGTAAATGCTTCCAAAGGCAGCTTAGGGTATGTCTACACTACGAAATTAGATCAAATTTATAGAAGTCGGTTTTTTAGAAATCGGTTTTATATATTTGAGTGTGTGTGTGTCCCCAGAAAATGCTCTAAGTGCATTAACTCAGCGGAGTGCTTCCACAGTACCGAGGCTAGAGTCGACTTCTGGAGCGTTGCACTGTGGGTAGCTATCCCCCAGTTCCCGCAGTCTCCGCTGCCCATTGGAATTCTGGGTTGAGATCCCAATGCCTGATGGGGTTAAAACATTGTTGTGGGTGGTTCTGGGTACATATCGTCAGGCCCCCATTCCCTCCCTCCCTCCCTCCGTGAAAGCAAGGGCAGACCATCGTTTCGCACCTTTTTTCCTGAGTTACCTGTGCAGATGCCATACCACAGCAAGCATGGAGCCCGCTCAGCTCCCTGTCACCGTATGTCTCCTGGGTGCTGGCAGACACGGTACTGCATTGCTACACAGCAGCAGCAACCCATTGTCTTGTGGCAGCAGACGGTGCAATAGGACTGGTAGCCGTCATCGTCATGTCCAAGGTGCTCCTGGTCGCCTGTGTGAGGTCGATCAGGAGCGTCTGGGCAGAGATGGGCGCAGGGACTAAATTTGGAGTGACTTGATCAAGTCATTCTCTTTAGTCCTGCAGTCAGTCCTATTGAACCATCTTATGGTGAGCAGGCAGGTGATACGGATTGCTAGCAGTCCTACTGCATCATCTTCTGCTGGGCAGGCAAGAGATGAGGATGGCTAGCAGTCCTATTGTACCATCTTCTGCCGAGCAGCCATGAGATGTGGATGGCATGCAGTCCTTCTGCACCGTCTGCTGCCAGCCAAAGATGTAAAAGATAGATGGAGTGTATCAAAACAAGAAATAGACCAGATTTGTTTTGTACTCATTTGCTTCCCCCGCCTCCCCGCCCCCCATCTAGGGGACTCATTCCTCTAGGTCACACTGCAGTCACTCACAGAGAAGGTGCAGCGAGGTAAATCTAGCCATGTATCAATCAGAGGCCAGACTAACCTCCTTGTTCCAATAAGAACAATAACTTAGGTGCACCATTTCTTATTGGAACCCTCTGTGAAATCCTGCCTGAAATACTCCTTGATGTAAAGCCACCCCCTTTGTTGATTTTAGCTCCCTGTAAGCCAACCCTGTAAGCCGTGTCGTCAGTCGCCCCTCCCTGCGTCAGAGGAATGGCAAACAATCGTGCCTCTGAGTTGAGAGTGCTGTCCAGAGCAGTCACAATGGAGCACTCTGGGATAGCTCCCGGAGGCCAATACCGTCGAATTGTGTCCACAGTACCCCAAATTCGACCCGGCAAGGCCGATTTAAGCGCTAATCCACTTGTTGGGGTGGAGTAAGGAAATCGATTTTAAGAGCCCTTTAAGTCGAAATAAAGGGCTTCATCGTGTGGACAGGTGCAGGTTTACATCGATTTAACGCTGCTAATTTCGACCTAAAGTCCTAGTGTAGACCAGGGCATAGTGTGTTTTTAAAATCTTTGGAGTAAGTGTTTTCTGATATTCTTGTCCATTGGAATGCAGCTTTCTGCTCTCCTAGGTGTTAAAGTTGGTTTTCTTAGAAGTCAGCTCAGATGATGCTCTTGACTAACATGTGTTGTAATTACTGAAGTGCTTCTAAAACTTAACTAGACAGTGATAACTATAACTTAAATTCAAATGGTTGGAGAATGAATTTTGGTTAATTTCTTACTGAGTCAGTTCCAGGAACAAATAGTTCAATTGTACCCAACTATTTGTCATGTAACAAATTCATGTCTCAGTGAGTTAAATATATTTTTAAACATTATTTGAATTAAAGCAGATTTCAGATATTCAAAAATGTGACTGCTCTATAAAACATCAGTGGCAAACGTTACTATAATTTCAGAGAACAAATGTTCAAATTCTGAGAGGCAAGAGTTAAACCATTTTGTTTCTACAACTTTTCCAGGACAGCTCTTTAATTAGCTGTAGTATTCTTTGTTGGATTCAAGTGTCTCTTCCTTTTAAGCTCCAAAATAAAAAAAATCAGAATAATAAATTATTCAGAGAAACTGCTGCTCTCTTTAAAGCTTTTAACACAGAAATATGTTCTGACTTTTTAGGTCAGATCTCTCTGAGACCAGCCTGAGTCTCATCTCTTTGCGCACATTCTAATTGCATTAATGGTAATGGGAGCTGAGAGTGAATCTACACGAGAATACCCTATATTGTCTTGACTTAAAAAGATGAATAAATGGCATAACTGAGTTTAAAAATATAACTTAAGATCTAGTGGCTGTTAGACCAAACAAATCTGGTGGCTTTAGCTGTCTATAAAAACATGTATTTTGGAGGCAGCCCTCAGGACTTATATCAGGAAACACTTCATGCTCCACTCAACTCTTAATTTGACAGGTCAGTAGAAGTATTCCCTATGCCTATGCTGCTGAAAGTACAAAAAAAAAATTAAAAGGCTAGAAATAGTCTAGCTAAATATGACAAAAACAAGACAGTGCAAAGTTCACGCTGGTCCTTTTCTCAATTTGGGCCAGATCCTGATTCCATTACTTGCAACCTTGCTGCAATCAGTGAACTGTTCAGTAATCCTCACTCACATTGAGTAACACGTATCAGAATGTGGCCACTTATGTTTAGGGAAGTTCCTCTCCATGTATTTGCCAGGTAAAATCAGTCAGTATCCTGATACCATGCAGTTTTGAGGGCAAAAGGATGCAGTGGCAGCTTTTCTTAAAATGTTTTCCATTTATAATTCTATTGTATTCCTACAATACGAAGGGAAAGCATTATCTTTTGCCATGAAAGTAACACAAATATCCCCTGAACTGTATTTGTAATGTAGGACTAAGTCACATTGAATTCTGTACATTTCACCACATTCATATAATTGAATGCTATACATTTTCCTATGCATTTGTGCCACAACCTGTTAATTTGCATTTATACAGATATCTTTACTACATTTGGAATTTATTGTATAAGCAAAAAGTAGTAGTTTGTTGCCTATTTGTAGAAGTGAAATTTGCAATAATAACTGTATTAAAACACAATGAAAATGTAGACTTTACTTTGGGGGGAAGTACTTTGGGGGGGAAAAAGCAGTGCTTTTGGATGCTAATAGAACTCATTTGTATATTTGAACATTTGTGGATAATTCCTTTTGCAAAGGTGCTTTACCATGGGTATATTTCCACAGGCTTGACACAACTCTCATAGACTTTACTGACATGAAGTGCCAACGAGGGGATTTAAGCTTCATTTTCAATGGTGATGCAGCACCCTCTGAATCTTTTGTAGTTTTAGACAACGAACAAAAAGTTTACCAGCGAATACATCATGAGGTGAGCAACTGCATATATAGATGATGTTAAACATGTTACCTTATACCTATGTGTTTTCAGCACTCATGAAATACTTATATTAAATGGGTATTCTCCTAAAAAGTCAGGGTCTGTACCCAACTAGGGTTTAAGTAATACTTAGCAATGAGGTAAGCGTTCTACAAGAAAATCTTGCCGATGACACAATGGTTGGGGGGATGGTAAATAATCAAGAGGACAGGTCACTGACAGAGTGAGCAGCATTGCTTGGGAAGCTGGGCCCAAGCAAACAATGCGTTTTTAATATAGCCAATACATGCAGGAACAAAGAATATAGGCCATGCTTACAGGATGGGGACATGCTATCTTGGGAAGCCTTAACTCTGAAAGATGTGAGGATCGTGGTGAATAATCAGCCAGACATGCCATGAGCTCTCAATGTGACACTGGTCAAAAGAGTGAGTGGGAGCCTTAGAAATATAAACAGGGGACTCTCAAGTGGGAATAGAGATTATATTGCTTCTGTTTTTGGCACAGGTGCAACTGCTGCTGGAATACTGTGTCCAGTTCTGGTGTTCCCAGTTCAAGAAGGATGTTGATAAATTGAAGAGGGTTTGGAGAAGGGCCACGAGAATGATTAAAGAATTAGAAAACAAGCCTTATAGTTATAGACTCAAAGCACTCAATCTGTTTAGCTAAACAAATAGAAGGTTAAAGGGTGACTTGAGCGGTCTATAAGTATCTACATGGGGAACCAAGGTATGATAATGGGACTCTTAAGTCTAGCAGACAAACAAGATACAATGGCTGGAAGTTGAAGCTAGAAAAATTCAGACTAGAAATAAGGGGTAGATTATTAACAGTGAATGTAATTTAACTGTTGGAACAATTTACCAAGATGGTGGATTCTCCATCATTACACTGTCCTTTTTAAATCAAGACTGGATGTTTTTTCTAAAATACGTGCTTTTATTTAAATTGGAATTAATTCAGGAAGTCCTATGGCTTGTGTTATGCAGGCGGTCATGTGCCCAACTAGGTAGATCAGTGGTTCTCAAAGTTTTATACCCCTTAAGTTTTGACCCCTTTCACATAGCAAACCTCTGAGTGTGACCCCCCCCTTATAAATTAAAAACACTTTTAAATATATTTAATATCATTATAAATGCTGGAGGCAAAGCGGGGTTTGGGTCGGAGGCTGACAGTTCGTGACCCCCGCGCGCGCGCGCCCCCCCCCAATGTAATAACATTGTGATCCCTTGAGGGGTCCCAAGCCCCAGTTTGAGAACCCCTGGACTAGATGATCACAATGGTATCTTCTGGCCTTTATAACCTATGAACCTGTTTAGGCACTGTATGTAGCAAACAATCTGCATCAGCACAAAGTATGCGAAATACTGGATACTTTTAAGCCTCTTGAAGCAAAGACTTTAAGCTGCTGTTTACATCGATAGTGATGTAAAATCAACAAAATGGGGCAAGGTGCTTTCAAATAATAACTTTAAAGCTTCTTAACTGATTTTAGACAGCTATCTGTCCCTTTCCACAGAAACAGGGAAAAATTGGAGCAGAGTTGTAAACGTATCGCCACATCAACCACTGAAGTTAGGGACTAGTGATGCTGTTTGGGGGTCCCCCTCCCCCCCAGTACCAGACAAACTGTGTTCGAATCTGTTTTTCCATTGGTGGTATAGTAATGTTAAACTAGTTGAGACTGTACCCGTACACTGAATTATTAGTATATTTGGCTGGCACAGTTTTAGACCATGTGCCTCCTTCCGTAATACCAATTGTATAAGGTACTACAATGCCAATGTTATAAGACATTTTTTGAATAATTCTAATAAAATAACTAGTTCTTGAAGCATCCGTAATTTTCTGGGGGAGAAAAATTGTCCAATTAAAGTATAAGGCTTATTCATGTACAGTCTGCTTGTAAAAATGAGAAAGTTTAAAATAATCAGTAAGTACTGTTCAGTATTTTAGGATTTCTTTTGTTCCAGGAATCTGAGATGGAAACGGAGGAGGAAGTTGACATTTTAATGAGCAGTGATATTTATTCAGCAACATTATCAACCAAATCAATTACCTTCACGCGTGCCCAAACAGGATGGCTTTTCAGAGAAGACAAAACAGTAAGTCTGAACAGAGCCTCTCTGTCTTATCCAGCCCTTTCTTTGTTACTGTGCTCAAAATAGCACTGGCAGACGGTGTTAATGCAAAAGAGGAGAGTAAGGAGTGTTTGTCTTCAACATTTTTATCATGTTAAATCTCACCTCTCTTTGAGTTGTAAGCCATGGAGGAAGAGGGTTTTTTAAGTTCATGGTTGAAGCAGAGTCTGTGCCAGACAGTGCAGGCAGTGTAAGAAGCGTAGTAAAAGGATCTTGGACCCATTGTGAAGAGACAGGAAAGGAGACAGAAAAGTGCAGTATTCCACAGTAGAAGTAGGGAGTGAACAAGAGATTATGAAGACCTGAAGTCGGAAGTAGAGGAGTAGGCAAATTCAAGATCTTGTAATGAAGACTTGAGAATGAAGATGTTTAAACATGTTGCTATAGCTTGGACAGAATCAGTTTATAGATGCCACAATAATAGTTGACATATTAAAACATTAGATAGAAACCAAAACAATGGCAGAAAGTATATTAATTCCTTTTCAGAGGATGGGATGAAGAGAAGTCATAGCGGTTATTGTTCAGGCACTCCTTTTATTATCTCTGGCTAATGAAAACACTTCAACTTAAAAACTCCCAAGGGCCATTTCTGATAGCTGACAGCATTTGCTAGGTCCCTTGTCAAACCACTCCCCTCTTGCCAGCATGCAGTTTTCAGCCAGTCTTTGCTTCATCTAGTTCTCCTACCAGCTCCCCATTCAGGGCAGGCAAGATGAAAGGTGAGGCAATAATCAGCTGACCTAGGTGCTCTGCCCATGCCTCTGACATTCCAGATCCCAGACAGCAAAGGCAGATACAAAGATTATGCAAGAATAGAACTTTATTAATTTTTTTTAAAGCATACAATGTAAAAATCCCATGGGGATTCACCTGAAAAATGCAACAGTTAAAAGTCAGCTTAGTCAGCAGGCACTTCAGACGCCCAGTGCTCTTTGGTGCACCAACTTTAACTGTGCTCTGGCTGATCATTTTTGAAGAAACACCTGCTAATTTGGAACTCTGGGTAGAAATTGAGCTCAATACACTTTATGCCCCGGTGTCTTCTGATTCCACCAAAATCTACACTAGACTGCACCATTGTCAGGTACAAACACAAAATACAGCTCACTGTATTCGCACTTTGCCAAGATACATTTAGAGCTTGCAGAAATCTACATTAATTTTAATTAACCAGGGGGAAAAAACCCAAACTCTCTACAATTGTTATTGCTCTTACAGCTGTAGACCCTGTGAAAATACAGAATGCCAGTACCTTATACTTGTTCAGGTTTGGTCATCTCCAAGAGGATGAAGCAGAGATAGAATAGGCCCACAAAATATCAACAGTGGTCAGAGAGATGTGGTTGGGGATCTACCTGTGATATTGGAGATGACCTACTCTAGGATTATTTAGTGCAGAAAGGCAGTTTGGGAGGGATGAGGCTAAAATATGGGAAATAAGGCCCTGATCCTACAAGCTTCTTTATGTTCCATTGAACACAGGAGGTGGTACTTAGCATTTCCTAAGATCAGGCCCTGAGGAATTATAAACAATTAAAGGAGTTAACAAAAATTGTGTGGGGCTACTATTTCTTATCTCATTCTATAAGAGTAGAGACATTCAAAGCTGTAAAGTAGAAAGTAATGCCATTTATAATTTTAAATTACTAAGCTGCATACAGTAATACCAAGAGTAATGGCAAATAATTTAGCAGTGGTTTTTTAAAGGATTAAATAAACTAACACTTCCTGCTATTCAACCTAGACACATGGAGAATCCAACCTGTCTGTGAGGTACTAGCGCTCACTTGTAAGGGAATGAAAGGAATGTTTTTCCTCCTTAGGTATAGATATACTGCCAGTTGTCTTCCTGTGTGGGGTAAGATTTTTGCCTTCTTTTGAAGCATTAGGTGATGTCACTCAAAAGTTAGCTCATATCTGAACATGTTCTTATAACTTACTTTTTCCATTTTATATGCAAAAAATAAGTTCTGTATAAAAAAATATCAATTGACACAGTCAGCTGTTCTAGAACGTACCAGGCACAGAAGAAAAACCATGTTTTCCCTTGCCATCTTCAGATTTGCTCTTTGGGAAATTCTGACATAAGTAGATGTTTCTTGCTAACGTAAGTTTTTATCCCCAAAGAAATCCTTGCAAGGGCAACCAGTGTTTCTGCTGCACTTGCATTTACATTGTTGGAGATATTCAGTGTTAATGCAAGTGCTCTGTCAGTACAGGTGACTTAAAGAATAACATTCATTCTTATATACTTACATTTATTTCCTTTCATGTAATAGTCGTTTTAGTCTTTGAATATTCCTGTTTTAAGTTATTTTACCATAGCTTTTGAGTTCATTAATTCAAATATCTATCTTACAGGAAAGAGTAGGAAACTTCTTGGCAGACTTCTACTTGGTCAATGGACTTGTTTTAGAATCTAGGAAAAGAAGAGAACATCTCAGTGAGGAGGATATTCTTCGAAATAAGGCCATCATGGAAAGCCTGAGTAAAGGTGGTAACTTGATGGAACAAAATTTTGAGGTATAGTTAGCTTGTTATCTGTATAAATCTTAGTTTAAAACATCTGAACTGGTTTATAACTCTAATCAATATGGTCTTTCCCCTGTTAAATTCCTTCTGATTATACTGAATATTTCAGTGAGTGATCCCTTGATCTTTCATGATGGCTTTTACAATAAGGTGGAGTTCTTTTTAGCTGACTGAATCAGAATATTTTCATTTTCTATTTGACAGGATTTTTTGGTTCTAGTTTAGAATGTTGCTTTGAAGGTCGTCATTTTGTTAGTGCTGTTCCCCTCTAGAGCACTTTATAGAGGTGGCAGGCAGATTTTATCCAAGACCTGGTTTCTGGATGGTTCCTTTTTTAAGTACCTTATCAGGCCAGTTGTTTAGAGCTTTGGGCAGGATTAGCCTTAAAATGTAGTTTTCCTCTTTCCTTCATGAACTGGGAAATGATTCACCAAATAGTTAGAACCACTGACTTACAGTCTTCGCACTATCCTAAATGTTTGAATGTACTTTTGTGTTTTTAGTCTTTGTCTCATAATTTTCAGGTAAACTTTATGCATTCCAACTTTTGTGGCCTACGCTCTTTGGTAATATAAGGAAGGCATGGATATCACTTTACTATCTTTGAGTTAATTGTAGTTACTTTCAATAGATAGCAAATATTTCATTGATCATAATGTAAAGAAAGCAAACTGCTACATGAAGTCAAAGCATGAGGAGTTCAACTATGTGGTGAATTGATTTAATATTTTCTCTTTGTCGAGTTTTTTGTGTGTTAAAATCATCCAGCATAAAATGACTGCAGGGATGTTATGCTTGTGGGGAGGCAGTGGAGGTGGGGGAGCATTGGAATTACTTGATGTTACTAATATCTAACTCGTCACAGTGGACTTGCTGCTTGGGGGATTTATTAGAGCAGCCAAGCAACTTACTATTTTTACATGGATAGTGAGTTCAATCTTAGTAAGGAAGGACTGTGCAGTTGTGCCAGGTTGTGCAATTATATGGGTGTCTTTCTGGACCGCAGTGTTTCAGAGAATAGGATTCTAGTACATTTTGACTTGTGTGCTAAGAATATAGAGCCAGGATTTTTTTTTTTAAATGTTTAACATCAGACACCTGTTTCTGAAAATCTTGCCAGTAGATATATAAATACTGGGTTTTGAGAATTTACTACGAATTTTAAAACCTTTCCCTAACTTAATAATTGTACATTCAGTTTCTGAATACATATGGTAATGGAGAGTAGCATCCTTCCACCATCATCCTGGAACAGGGATCCACAAGCAATGTTTTAGCAAGCTACAGGCATGTCCAATTTCCATTGGAAGAGATTAACTTCAGTAGATAGAAAGCTCTCAAATCCTACAATAAATGTGGTAATTTATTTATTTGGAATTAATGACACTTTTACATTTTCACTAGTTTTCTATTGCTTTAGCAGGCACTTACATTGGTGAGAATAGGTGATTTTTAAAGCATAAACACAGTAGAACTGATCTCGGAATAGATTTACCTTCTAAAATCAGCCAGACAGTAATCCATCTAATCCAGAGGTGGGCAAACTACGGCCCGTGGGCCACATCCGGCCTATGGGACTGTCCTGCCCTGCCCCTGAGCTCCTGGCCCTGAAAGGTCGCCCCTGGCCCCTCCCCCGCAGCCTCACCTCGCCGCGCTGGCAGCGCAACGCTCTGGGCAGCAGGAGGGGCGAGCTCCTGGGGCAGCACAGCTGCAGAGCCTGGCCTGACCCGGTGCTCTGTGCTGCATGGCGCAGCTGCTCCTCCTGGTGCAGCTGTGCTGCCAGCCACCGGTGCTCGGTGGGGGGTTGGATAGAGGGCAGGGGCGTGGATAGGGGTTGGCGTGGTCGGAGGGCGGGGAACAGGGGGGTTGAATGGGGGCGGGGTCCGGGGTGGCGGCAGTCAGGAAGGAGAGGAGGGGTTGGATGGGGGGCGGTCAGGGGACAGGGAGTGGGGGGGTGGATGGGGCAGGGGTCGGAGGGGGCAGTCAGGAAGGAACGGGGGGTTGGATGGGGTGGTGGGGGGCAGTTAGGGGTAGAGGGTCCGGGGGTGGTCAGGGGACCAAGAGCGGGGGGGGAGTGGATGGGGCAGGGGTCCCAGGGGGGCCATCAGTGAACGGGGAGGGGGGTTGGATGGGGCAGGAGTCCCAGGGGGCTGTCAGGGGGCGAGAAGCAAGGAGGTCGGATAGGGGGCGGGGGCTGGGCCATGCCTGGCTGTTTGGGAGGCACAGCCTCCCCTAACCAGCCCTCCATACAATTTCAGAAGCCCAATGCGGCTCTCAGACCAAAAAGTTTGCCCGCCGCTGATGTAACCTGACACTTGAGTGCTACCATAAAACATTGGGCAAGCATTCTGGATTCCTAATTTAAGTCCTAGTGTGGTGTGTGTAATGATGTTTCATGGTATTAAATAGACACTTTCTTTTTGCTAATGGAAATGACCTAGTTTGGTAATGTTATCTGCTTCGGTCTACTAAGTAAGTGACCCTTGCAAGCCAAGCTTGAAGTTCACTTGCAGGACAGTGTTGAACGCTGATCTCGAAATATGCTTGGATGAGTAGAGAAAATGGTTACTCACCTTCTCATAACTGTTGTTCTTCGAGATGTGTTGTTCACGTCCATTCCAACAAGGTGTGTACATGCCATGTGTATGGTCATCGAAAAGTTTTCCCTTAATAGCTCCGGGTCAGTGTGGAGCCCCCTGGAATGGCATCTTCATGGCACTCAATAAATGACCCTGCCGACCTGACCCCCCTTCGGTTCCTTCTTGCCGGCTACTCCGACAGAGGGGAAGGAGGGTGGGTATTGGAATAGATGTGAACAACACATTTAGAAGAACAACAGTTACAAGAAGGTGAGTAACCGTTTTTCTTCGAGTGCTTGTTCACGTTGATTCCAATCAGGTGACTCCCAAGTGCTACCCTGGAGGTTGGGTCGGAGTGAAGGAATAGTTGATTAGAGCACCGTCTTGCCGAATGCTGCATCATCTCTGTCATGCTGGGTGATAGCATAGTGAGAAGTAAACATATGCACCAATGACCAAGTTGCTGCCCTGCAGATCTCTTGTATCGGGACCTGGGCCAGAAACGCAGCTGATGAGGCTTGTGCCCTTGTGGAATGTGCCGTAAGAGTAGGGACTGGGACCTTGGCTAACTCGTAACATGTGCGGATGCAGGATGTGATCTAGGAAGATAGTCTTTGAGATGAGACCGGGAGTCCTTTCATCTGGTCTGCTACCGTCATGAACAGTTGGTTCGACTTCCTGAACGGTTTCGTGTGCTTGATGTAGAAGGCTAGCGCTTGCCGAACATCCAGTGACTGCAGCCTCTGCTCTTGGGTACTGGTGTGAGGCTTAGGATAGAAGACAGTTAGAAAAATGTCTTGACCAGTGTGGAATTGTGACACTACTTTGGGGAGGAAGGCTGGGTGAGGCCTGAGCTACACCATGTCCTTGTGAAAGACCATGTAGGGTGAGCCGGAGGTCAGAGCCTTTAATTTGGACACCTGCCTGGCTGATGTGATGGCAACCAGGCAGGCCACCTTCCACAACAAATAGAGCAGGAAGCAAGTTGCCAGCTGTTCAAAAGGGGGCCCCATGAGCCAGGATAAGGTCCCACGCAGGAACCGGTCCCTTAATCTGTGGATATAGGTGTGCCAAGCCCTTAAGGAAACGTCCTATTATGGGGTTGGCGAACATGGAGCATCCAGACATTCCCGGGTGGAAGGCTGAGATAGCAGCAAGGTGCACCTTGACGGATGCTGCAGGTAGGTTCTGCTGTTTGAGATGCAGAAGGTACTCCAGGATGAGTGGTATAGACTGGAGTGGAGGTGTGTGTTGCTGGGCACACCAGCAAGTGAATCTCTTCCAGTTGGCTAGATAAGTGGCCCTAGTGGAAGGTTTCCTGCTGCCAAGAACCACCTCCTTTATTAGGAGCTCCATGGAGTTTAACCATGAAGCTTCCAGGCTGTGAGGTGGAGGAATTGGAGGTCTGGGTGGTGGAGGCAACCATGGTCTTGAGTGATCAGATCAGGGCCGAGTGGTACCATGATCGTGGTGTCCACTGACAGCTCCAGAAGCGTGGTGTACCAATATTGATGGGACCATGCTGGGGCCAGCAGAATCACCTCTGGTTTGTCCCTGTGGATCTTGAGCAGCACCTTGTGTATGAGTGGGACCGGTGGGAAGGCATACATGAGGTGGTCTCCCCAACGTAGCAGAAACGCATCCGTGATTGAACCCGGGCTGTGTTTCTGGAAGAAGCAGAACAGAAGTCACTTCTTGTTGCTCCGGGTGGCGAATGGGTCGACCTGGGGAAATTCCCATCTTTGGAAGATGGGATGAAGAACATCTGGACCATTTGTGGTTGTAGAACGATCTGCTGAGGTGATCCACTAGCTTGTTCTGCGCTCCTGGGAGATCATTCACCTGGAGGTATCCTGAGTGGGCTATGCAGAACTCCCATAGTTGAAGGGCTTCTTGACATGTGGGGGAGAACGGGTTCCACCCTGTTTGTTTGTTTGTCCAATATAGCAGAGGTGTTGTCCATCATCGCTGCAATGCTTTGGCCTTGTAGCTGGGACTGGAAAGTTTTTGGCACGCCAGTTGCACTGCTCTGAGCTCCCTGATATTGATATGAAGGGGAGCTCGTCCTGCGACCCCAGGCCCTGTATTCAGAGATCTCCCAGGTGTGCCCCCCAACCTTGATCTGACGCGTCCGTTCCTAGGGACAAGGAAGGCAGTGCACTGTTGAAGGGGACACAATCTGAGGGTTGAGCCACCACTGGAGGGACTCGAGTATGTGTCCTGGCACCATCACTACTGAGTCCAGCTGGTCGTGCCCCAGTCGGTATATCTGGGCGAGCCATGCCTGAAGGGGTCTGAGCCTCATTCTGGCATGCCTGACTATGTATGTGCAGGAGACTCAGGCATCCCCTTGCGGTAGTGGTCGGGTACCACCTGAGGCTTTGAATAATTTCTGTCATGGCCTGGAAACAGGTCTCTGGCAGGAATGCACTTGCCTGTACCGAATCCAATACCGCTCTGATGAATTCTGTTCTTTGGGTCGGTGATAAGATTGACTTGCTCACATTGATGAGGATTCCTAATCTCTGGAAAGTGGACCTGACCAATCGTGCATGAGACTCTACCTGCTGTCTGGTACGGCCCCTGAGCAGCTAGTCATCTAGGTATGGGTATACCTGCATCTGCCTCCTCCGGAGAAAGGCTGCTAGACCGACATGCACTTGGTGAATATTCGGGGGGCTGTCGACAGACCGAATGGGAGGACCGTGAACTGAGTGTTTGTGGTTGAGCGCAAACTGGAGAAAATGTCTGTGTGCAGGTTGAATGGCTATGTGAAAGTACGTGTCTTTCAAGTCAAGGGCGGCATACCAGTCTCCCGGAACCAGGGAAGGGAGACCATGCGGAACTTCAACTTCACCATGAACTGGTTGAGTCCTTGCAGGTCTAAAATGGGTTTGAGACCCCCCTTTGCCTTGGGAATTAGGAAATAACGAGAGTAGAAACCCTTGCCCCTTAGCTCCTGAGGAACCTCTTCCACTGCCCCTATGGCGAGGAGCAATTGCACCTCCTGCATAAGGAGTTGCTCATGAGAGGGGTCCCTGAAGAGGAACGGGGAAGGGAGTTGGGAGGGAGAGGAGGAGCAGAATTGGAGAGAATAACGAAGAACCCAGCAGTCCAATGTTGTTTGGGACCAAGCACGGTGGAAGTGGGATAGACAATTCAGAAAACATGGGTAAGGGTCCGGTGGTGTGGCACGTACGCCGTCCTCAGGCGCATCTTCAAAAGGCCTGTTTAGAGCCTGATGAAGGCTTAGACTGGCCATGACCTTGCCCCAAAGGGGGGTTGGAAGGTTTCCGCCTGCCATTCCTGCCCCTTCATCTATAAAAATCGTGCCTCGGCCAAGGAGGGTATGAGTGGTGGTGTTGTTTTGGTTGGTTCTTAAAGTGTTTGCATTGGGTTGCCAGCGTATGCATTCCCAATGACTTCATGGTCGCCCTGGAGTCTTTCAGGCTGTGCAGCTTACAGTCTGTCTGCTCTGAAAGGAGCCCCAGGCCCTCAAAGGAAAGGTCCTGCAGTGTTTGCTGCACTTCTGGGGGTAGCACAGGTGCTTGAAGGCATGATGTTCTCCTCATAGCTGTGCTGGAGGAGAGGATACGGGTGGCCGAATCCGAGTCTAGGGAAGCCTGCAGAGGGGTCCATGCTACCGCCTTCCCTTCCTCCTATGATGGCGGAGAATTCAGCCCTAGAATCCGCAGGGATCGGTTCTTTGAACTTCAACATGGAGGACCATGAATTGAAGTTATACCTACTGAGGATAGCTTGCTGGTTAGCTATCCTCAGCTGGAGGCCCGCAGTGGCGTAGACCTTTCTACCAAATAGGTCCATCCTTTTTGCCTCCTTAGATTTGGGGGCTGGTCCTTGCTGTCCCTGACATTCTTTCTCATTAACCGCTGACACAACCAGAGAGCATGGCTGCAGGTGTGAGAATAAGTATTCATAGCCCTGAAGGGACAAAGTATTTGTGCTCCACGCTTTTGGCAGTCAGTGGAATTTAGGCCGGGGTCTGCCATAGGGTCTTCATATTGTTTTGAGCAGTTTTGATCAAAGGCAGAGCTACCCGTGATGGACGTTCGGGAGTGAGAGTATCCACCATGGGGTCCTCAGCCTTGACCACCTCCTCTGTTTGCAACCCCAAGTTGCGGGCAATCGACCTAAGGAGGTCCTAATGTGCTCTATGGTCAATCGGAGGAGGGCCCAAAGCTGATGCCCCTGCCACAGCTTCATCAGGGGAAGAAGATGAGGTGGCCAGAGGGGGTACTGGGTCTTCCTGCTCCTCCGGGTCCCTGACCTCCTCTTGGTCGGTGCAAGCCCCTGTGACGATTACAGCCTGGGACGCTGTAGCCCGACTCTGTGGCTGGTTCCGTGTTGGGGTCGCCTCTGCCAGGACTGGAGCCTGAAGGGATGGTTGGGACAGAGTGGCCTGTCCCTAGGAGTGTCGGGTGGCCGGTGTTCCGATGCTACTGATCTTGACCCCCTTGAAAAGGTACCCTGGGCCTGATGGTAAGCCCAGGGGGCCACTGTGGCTGCCAGGCCGGTGGTTCCCTCCTTCATTGCCTCTCGGACCTATGTCGAATGCGCCTCGAGTAGTACAAGTCGGCATCAGACTCAGAGGAAGCAGATCCCAATTGTGAGGACCACGGCAGTGCAGAGGGCCCATGCACCGACGGCTGGTGCCGTGACAAGGTGGGGGACTGGTGCTGGGACAATCTCACTGGGGACCTGTGCCTGGGATCCGGCAATGGGGACCGGTAGTGGGTATCTGGTGCCGGTTATTGAGGATGAAGGCCCGGTGCCACGGGTCAGTGCCGGTCCTCTGCTAGCGCCAGGGATCAGTGCCGGGAGGGGGAACTTATCTCCTTGTTTTACCAGCTCTTGGAATCCCAAACAATTCTTTATGCAGTATATTCTTGACGTACAGGAGTCTCTCCTCAATGTCGTTTTTTAAAGTTAAAGTCTTTGGATTATTTTTAAGAATATGCTATGATAGCATTGTCCAAACATCTAGTTTAAAGGGTACTTTTTATTTTCAAGATGAAAAGGTGTATTATGAGAACAATCAGCATAAAGATTTTATTTGTAGTATACATTAGCCATAATTTCCATCAGTCTCTTCTTTCCTGTTACTTGTCATCCTGATGTTCGTGATTATTGCAGCACTAAAATAGCAGACTTCTGTGTGAATTAATGCTTGGAGCCAAGTGTCCACATGCAAAGTTAAAAATCATGGGAGAGAAGAGCAGGAGGTGGAGATATTAGGTGAAACGGTTAAACTTGGCTAGCTTCATACTGGATGGGGTGAAGTGATGCGTTTTATAGACTGAAAAGTGAAATTTTATCTTTTGAGCAATATAGTACCATGCAATAACTTAATATTTTACAGCTAGTGACCACTTGTTTTTCCTTAACAGCCTGTCAGACGACAGTCCCTTACTCCACCTCCACCCAACACAATTACATGGGAAGAATACATATCTGCTGAAAATGGAAAGTAAGTATATCAGTTTCTTTTAAAGACAAGGAGTCTTTAGCTGTAGATACTTTCCTTCTTTAGCTTACGTTTTTACAGCTCCGTAGCATCTGTATTTTTCTTGCCTTGGCCTGTAAAACACACTTTTCACAAGGCTGGCATGAGTAAAAAAGGGGTTGTGTAGCAGGAAAGATATAAATAATTTGACAATATAATCTTGCACTGCAATTAACTGAAAATATAGCAATATTTTGTAAGATTGTGGTCTACTTGATATCTGAAGCCTAAACTTTAAACACTTAAAAGATTAAGCTCTGTGTTTAACACATTTTAGTAAAGCTTTCTATGTACAACAATCCTATTTATGCTTAAGGTAGTATCAAATTAATTGCTAGCACCAATTAATAGACCTTAGTTTTGACTTCAGGCAAGATGTAATAAATAGCTTATGACCAAACCCATTATTTACATCCAGAAGCACACATTTTCTGAAACAATGTGTGAAACTTCTCAGTAGCAGCCATGTTTTGTGTAAAATGCAGTCCTCATCTAACACCATAGTTAGCTACTTGTTGCCTCTTATACTTGTTAACTGTAGTTTAGATTGTGTAAATTCAGCAGCTGAGTAAAAATTGTTTTTCGTAGGATTAGACTTTCCATAATTTGATGTTTGAGCACCCAAAAGTGTCCTAGTTGCTTCACAAAAACCAGTAAAGATACAGACCTTGTTCCAAAGAGCTCACAATACATATTCAGATGTTAGAAGAAGAACAGTAAGGGTGATATACAGAGCAAGGTTTACAATATGTGATCATTCAATAAGACATGAACATCTTGATTTTGTTTAGGTATTAACTGATCTACATATAGAGGTGTAGCAGAAGTAAGTATATAAGGAAGGATGTGAATAATTGCACACACACTTATCTATTAATATGGGGAAAGAAAATGATTAAACATTAGATTTTTTTTTTTTTTTTTTTTGCTTATTCCAAACATAAATCATGTGTTCAAAAGTACAAACATGTGAGAGGATATGAATGTCTAGTCTGTATTTCCAATGAATATAAATTAAAGATAGAAAAGGCCTGTTGTTTTCTATCTGTCCTGTTCCAGTACAAAATTGTGTCCTATGTTGTGTTCTCCAGTGTTTTCATCCATTCTGTTTTTAAACGACTCCCGCAAAAGAACTTCCATGGCTTCTGTTGTGAGTCCATTGTACAGTCTGATGGATCTCATAGCAGGAATCTTATATTCTGTCTAAACTCTTCCTGTCCCAAGTTCATTATGGCATATCTTGTTTATACTTCCATGGACAACCCTAAACACTTTCCCATACCATCTTGGCTGGTTTTCATGTCTTCCCCCATAGTTCTCATTTAGCACAACGTATCCATATTCAGCTATTTTAATTTTTTTTTTCATGTCAGCTACTTAATCGTTTTTGTTGCTTTTCTGTGAATTACCCAGAACTTATGGTAAGCTAAATTAAGATGCCGTCCTTTTCTCTCCTAGGTGCAGCTCTTATTTCATATTAATTCTCTTAAACATAAATAATGTTTTTCACATCTTAACTCTTTTTAAGGTCTGACTTATTTATTTCATAAAAGCAAACATCCCATTGACGAGTGTTTTTAACTATTTGTTTGTTTATTTGTTTAAAGAGCTCCTCACTTGGGTAGAGAGCTGGTGTGCAAAGAAAGCAAGAAAACATTTAAAGCCACAATAGCCATGAGCCAGGAATTTCCCTTGGGAATTGAATCGTAAGTCAGAGTTGTCTGTAAACATTCATATGTGGTGGAATTAAACAGTTACGTTACCTGTATTGCAACTGTTTTTTGAGATGTGGATGCAGACATGTATTCCACTCAGTGTATGCACATTTATTTTCCTGATTCTTTCCCCGTTAATGTCATTGACTTCTTATACTGCCTCTTGGACAAGGAAACAGGAATGGTTTATGCTATCAGCAGCAGTTTGACTCATTCTCTCAAACTTTCGCTCAGAAATCCACAGTGGAGTGAGTTAGCTCTTCTAAAATGACAGATATTTGTACAAAGCAATGATCAGTGAATATGGAAAAATATTAATGGGATGAAACCCAATCTGTAAATAGCCTTTACCTTTTCCATATTGGTCCATACTGCCCACATGCCGCCCCTCACTTCTCCCCACTTTCTGCAGCTTCAGGTTTTTTTAGCAGCTGATATTGAATACAGGTAGTGAGACAATAATGGGTGAAAGCTAAGGATTTAAGCTTTGTGATAGTTTAAAGCTTAGGTTCCTAGTTCTAGATCTCCATATAAATGATGCCAGATTCATGTTAGAATTCAACTTTTGAAGTGTTGGGAGAAGGGAAGAATAGTAATTGGCAACATGATTTTAAGATCCAATTTCTCATGATTCACCAAGGCTAGAAACAAAAGCTTTCATACCCACTTTATTACATGCCATATGTTAAGATGTGGATTACTAGAAATTGGACTTTAAAACTGTCACTAAGACTAAGTCAAAGCAGCAATGCTCTGTCATCACAGGAGTGATGGGTGTGTGGTGCGTGTGTGTGTGTGTGTGTGTGTGTATATATAATAGAACTTAGAGCACTAATTTTCAGTCCCTTAACTTTTAGTTACTTATCCATTGCATCAGTTTAAATTTTCTTGGAACAAAAATTAAGCTGGCAAAAGTGAAGAGCTTCTAATAAAAATGCACTTTCCTTTTCAGATTATTGAATGTTTTAGAAGTAATTGCACCCTTCAAGCACTTTAACAAACTTAGAGAATTCGTTCAGATGAAGCTTCCACCAGGCTTTCCTGTAAAGCTAGGTAAGGTGACTTTCAGCTTCTGTTAAGATCCTCCATTCCCAAGAAGTGGAGGTGTTTAATTGAAATGACTAAATTTGTGTAAAACTGTTGATTTTTGGTTATATAAAGGAAACTTAATTCTCTGCTACAATGGGCTGCCACAGTGTTTAGAGGAGTATAGTCTAGTCCTTGGTGAATGGAAGAAACAGAATCCTATTAGATTAGTGAAAGACTGAGGAATATTTATAGCTGGGATTAGAAGAGTCAACAACCAAGAAGTGACTTGCTTTACTAGTCACTAAAGGGCCTGATCAAACAGTGGAAGCTCCAGATTATAAAAAATTACCCTTTCCTAGTGCTGGGGCTCATTCTGAAGTGAAGACTGCATGGTGTGGTGCTCCCAGGGAAGCTGCAGATCACTTCAATTGAGGGATGACCTTGTCCTTGAGTAAAGGAATACACTTTTGTTAATGTTCGTCCTGTGAAAATTCTGATTCTAATCAGGACTGTTGCCAGGACCCCTAACCCTACATCCTCATATGGCTGATTTTTTTTTTTTCTCTTCAAGGATTGTTCAGAATATATTCCACATTTACTATTTCTTGCACCCCGTGATTGCTTTAAATCAGCTATGAGAAACTACATGCAGGTTTCCAGTTTCTTTCAACAGAGGGATAAAACATATTTGCTAATTTGCATGGACAGATAACCACAGCAAAACCTTAGGCCATAAAGAAGCAAACCCACTCAGTTCACAAATAGCAGCAAAGATCCAAGAATAAACGGTCTCTGGTGCTCTAGGGTTATTTGTTATAAACCCGGGTGGTGCTGTATTTGAACTTTTTTTTTTAATACACCAAATCCTACCTTTTGTTACACATCACAACCCCAGACTATTCAGTGGGAACTGCTTGTGTGAATTTGTCCATAGCTTTTAAATACTATTTAGGTTTGTTTTTGTTTTAATCCAAACTGATTTGCCCAACTCTAAGACTTAGTTTAAATTTTGGGCAGAGTCATCTTGATGTTTGAAATTTTATTTAACCATTCTGGCTTCTGTGCACTCATTTTGACCACTTGAGACCAGAACCTGAATATTGCAAGAGCCTCTTACTGAGATTTCCAGCACAATTTTTCTCATCTAATAAATTCAGATGTTTATTCAAAGCACTGGGAATTTGGTTGTCATCTGAACCAAACCTCTAGAGCTTTGCAAGTCATTCAGGGCTTTTCTACACAAGGAGTGGCTATTCCTGATTGACTCCATGTGTGGGATGTTCTTATTCTGCAGTAAGAGTGCAATATTTCAGATTAATCTACTCTATTTTATCAGGAATAGTTAATCTGCTTTCAATTCACACTCTGCCTTATTCTGGATTAATTTTCATGTGTAGACAAGCCAGTAATGTGTTCGAAATATTTAATAAATTCAGAAACATAAAACTAGAGTCTCTAATCACAAGAATGATACACTTTATTAAACCAGTTGATAATGTAATAACTGTGTAACCCTTTGTCTCTTTGCTCTTTACTGTGCCACTCTGCGCTCTCCAGATATACCTGTGTTTCCCACCATCACGGCCACTGTGACGTTTCAGGAGTTTCGCTATGATGAGTTTGACGAATCCATCTTCACTATTCCTGATGACTATAAGGAGGACCCCAGCCGTTTTCCTGATCTCTGATTTACTGGAAAGTTAATAACAATACCAGCATACCCCAGAGAAAGCAAGTGTATGCAAATAGCCCACAGATATAGAAGTGGGTCAAAATGGAAGAGAGAAACTTTTTTTAAATGATCCAGAAGAAAAGGGAACACACGTATGACTGATGTACTGAAATTGACTATAATGGTCATCTAATCTAGTATCTGAATTACAGCAAGTCTCCTGATGTGTCATTTACACTTTTATACATACAGTGCTGCAAGTGAAATAGTTTGACACCTCAGTGACTCTATGGATACTTTAACAGCTGTGAGGACTGTCACTTGTTTATAAATTTTTTACATTTGTTCTTGGTGATACAGAAAGCACTCTTGGACCATTAGCGCAAAAACTGAAATGTCTTAGCTGGATATTAGCCCTTTAAACATCCCATTTTATACAAGGTGACCTTATAATATTCTTTCAAGCTGTTTCCATAAATTGTAAACTATGTAACATTATGTATAGTTCAGTAATTTGAATGTTAGTTGAACGTATATTAGAAGGAATGCATTTTCTGTAGATGAATGAACCAAATGGTAACCGTTACACAATTGCATTTACACATTGCAATACACTTCAGAAATAGCATTCACTCTGCAGGGAATAAGGTACCTCCTTTAGCACCTTAGTGCAATCCATGGTGGTGCTATTCGTGTTTTTATCTGAACTGTTAATTTTTTCACTGCAAGTTGTTTACTAATTTTCCCTTCAAAGAATTTGCAAATGCTCCCTCCCTCTCACCCCTCTGCTGGTTTAAAAATCGTTGCTGTGTTCATGGATATGGTGTTGATTAGCATTCTTGGAGATTCTTTATCTACCTAGAAATTGCATCACTTGCATTATTTTACTCTTGGTTAGGAGACTTGCTCCATAATACCCTGGTTGATGTGCAGCTATCTTATATTGATGTGGAGCAGCACACTGGAACATATTGGATGCATTAAGACACAATCTCAGACGTTAGAGAGGTTAAGTGAAATAAAACTTATTTCTTGAAAACCTAGTGTAATTGTAGGGCACATTTAATAGGACTCACAATGGAAAAATTTAAAATGTGCACTTTTTCACTACTAAGGGTGTAACTTCCCTTGCCATATAATGGAGTATGTTTGTTTATTTTTTAAAATAGGCTTTAAAATCAGGAATTGTTTTGGCTTCTTTAACTTATTCATTCCACTGTCCTAAATTTGAAGGTAATCTAGCTTTATTTTGCTAGAAAGAATGTGTGCACCTGGCTGTTTGTTTGTATGAGATTTAGCCTCAGTGCTGTGGTGCAAGTGTACAGAAATGTAAATTTTCAAAATTGTTTTGTGCACCTGAGCTAAACTACTTTTAGTAGAAATCAATACAGTAAATGTTAAACTTTAATATCTATAATGAACCGTCAGTGCTTAGTAAAGGTAACCAATCTTACTAATCAGGTGGATGATGAAATAAGATAGCTAAATCATGATACAGTAAAAGCAGACTTGTCAACCACATTGATTTTATTGGGAAATGGTTAAAGTAGAATTCTTTCAAAGGGCATTGGCCCCTGTCTATATAAAATCCAAAGAGGCTGCCCTAGGGAATTACAATATCCACAGTTTATCCATCGTCTCACCCTCAATAGCAGTTGCCTAAATGGACTGACAGGAGGAAATAAGGATGGTTGCTTCATTCCAGTAGTGTTTTAAACCTGTAAAAGGTTAACACTTGCCTATCTACATTGCAGATTGGTGACTGATACACTAGAGAGAAATTGATCAGTTCTGAATGAAAATAAAAAGCACTAGTGAATTGTAAGATTGTTGTAGTTATTCCCAAAGTACCTAACCAGTCACAGGTGTTGAACATTTAGTAGGAGTGATGAGTTCTTCCAGCTAATTATGAGTCCCTCAGGTTTGACATTGATTACATGAATTGGTACCTACCTTGCATCCTCCCTTGGCATCAGCTGAAATCCTTAGCAGTAAGTGAGACAGAATTATGTAGATGGAGACAGAATTATCTTGTCAGCGCTGTAGGTCAAGGTTAAGCTTCCATAGGGCCCACTGTAGGAACTTACACTGCTACCCTAGCTATAACTGTTCTAAGGATAAATGGTGAGAGGGCTTCAGTATCCAGTACTGTCAGTCCAGCATGGGTGACAAACCCTAAACCTGTTCCTACAATATTTGTATTTCTGAAACTAATGGATACACCTCACAACTTAACTGTGTGGCAATTTCTGCAAAGACAAATTGGGATATTTCTCAATGACAGACATCAATAGTTGATCAAATCTTTCTTAGTATTACAAGAAAGGAACTAGTACTTTGATGTAAAAAACCAAACCAGTGCACAAACCTGTATCATAAAAGTTGCATCCATAGGAAGAGATGCTGGAAGCTGAGAGTTTTATATTAAAGGCAATATAACTGGATTATTTGGGGGGGGGGGCGCGCATTAAATAAGCTTTGAGACAAAATAGAGGGTACAATCCACCTGTAGTGAGATCAGTAGTGGGCCTGAAGAGAGGACTACCTTTTCCTCTAATGAACTGTTTGATTTAAAACTCATCGAGGTCTATGGAAACATATCAATGGGCTTTGGATCAAGCCTTACATTCATTAATACGTCTCCTGATATACAATTAGGAATCATTTGACTGTAACCAGCTTTTGTTTCAGACCAGTTGCTATTAGATTCCAGTGACAGCCTCAATCAAATTTTAAGTAAGAATTAGCAGAGTTGCTTGCATCTCAAATCCTTTGGGGATACTATAATCTGTCTCGACATTCCCAGTGATGAATTTCAAAACACAGCTAGTGAAATGTGCACTTTGAAGAGTGGCTTCCTAAATAATACACAGAAGGCATAAGTCTTAGCAAATGAGGGATGAGGTGTGAGTACAGGAGATCAGTGTTGTAGACCAGCATCTATATTGTAGCAGGAGTAAACAGGCATAGCTTTCTTTCGTTTCCTTCCTGCCACGTAAAGGATAATTTTGTCCCGTCGAGTACGCAGCCACAGTACTTTTACAGAACGCATATAGCACAGCTTGCTTCCGCAGCATAACAATGAACATGCCATGTAATAGTTTGAAAACTTTACATATGCATGTAAAGGGATTTGTTACAAAAAGATACACTGGAATGTAAAAGGCCGTTACCTGATTGTTTGTTTGAAAAAGCATGACATTTTTGGAAGTATGCTATTTGTATAATATCAACTAGAGCTTAATACTGCTGGGAAAACAACAAAAATGTTCATCTTCCACTATCATGGACATTCTAAAACACACAAGATTTAGAGATGCAAGTTATGAAGAATTCCATGTCCGTTTGAAAGTCAAGCTTTTAAATTTTCAAGATTCCTCACTGCATGGGGAGGAGGAATCTCACAGCAAGACTGAAGAAAGCCTAAATGTTAGGTACTTTTTAAAAATTAGCAGTTGGATCTGGATCTGGATTGAAATGTTTGATTCAGAATATTAAAAAAAAGCCATTAAGTCTCAAACTGAAACAGAATGTTTGCAAAGTCCTAGAACTGTTCCTTAACCAAACTCAGTTTTACTGGTCTTCCAAAACACCACTTTAATTTGTGGTAAAAGGGAACGCATTTTATTTTATTTTTAAGTAGCTGCTGTTCCAGTCACTCTATTCACTTTTATAGCTGCAGTTCTTGATATATGTACTTATCAACAGATGGTTACAAAACTTGATATTTTCCTGGAAACCCTCCTTAAGTTTGGTAATATATTCAAAGCAACTGTCAATTTTTAAATGTACTTGTTCTTGATTTTTTAATTCATGCAAAGATAATTACATTATTTAAACTTTATTAACAAATCTCCTGTAATGCTGCAGAGTCATTTATTTTCTTTAGATATTTGTAATTATCATGGATACTTAAGGTCACTTTTTGCATTTTACTATTTGTGTGGTCTGTGTTCTTAACTCACCTTCACTAATAGTAAATTTTTAGGTTGTATCATCTGTTAGAATAAAGACCAAAAGATGCTGTTTGATTCTGAAACTGAACATGTGAAAACTTTAACTATAACTCTGTACAGTACTTTACATAATGTGTACATTGTAGGCACTTTGTACATGTTTGAGCAAGGATTGAGTTGAAAAGCTGGAGTGCTTCAGCTCATTCTGTAAGGATGTTTTATTGGTCAGTTTTTAAATAAAATATGAAGTTTTCAATATAACCCTGTTCCTTCCCATCTCTCATGTGGAATTTTATTGCTATACTGTATTCAGAATAAAAGTTACCTTCACAAGTAAGGTTCAGATCCTGAGAACACCTGTATTAGTTTGAGCAGATATAATTCCACTTGAAGTCAGTTTGTTTGTAGGATCTGCATCCAACCCGCTGCACTTAAGCAACAGTAGGTGAATGGAAAGTGGAGTCTAATATGTGAAACCCTGGCCTCCCATTATCTTTTCAGATTTTTTTTTCAGAGCCTGTTTAGGTGTATGCAATTGTGTCGCTCCCACAAATGACTGGAAGCATGTCATTTAAAATGGATCTGGATGAAAGAGAACATGGACTCGTGTCCCCCCTCACCTCTCCTTTGATTTTTTTTGCCTTCAAGACATGAAGCCTATAACTGGGTCTTTTCAAAACCCACATTAAAAATGTAGAGCTTAACCCTAGAATGAAGAGGGGAAACCATTTTATTGCAAGACTAGAGCGACAGTGCCTGAGGAGAAAAATGATTTTTAGTCACACTGCCTAAAACTTTATAGATGTAAATTTCAACACCACTTTGGAGCAAGGCTATCTGATTCCTTAACATCTTAAAGGAGCCAGAGGTGTTACCTCACACACATACAGAGCAGGCAATTTACAAGCTTTACATCAAAGCAGCAAAAGCAGGGACCAAGATGATCCTTTGCAGGTCAAACACTACGGTAAAATGCTGGAATGTTTAGGGTTACCATATTTGAACATTCAAAAAAGAGGACACTCCATGGGGGGGGATATTTGCTCATGCCCTGCCCACAGCTCCACCCCTTCCCTGCCCCCATTCCAACCCCTTCCCCAAAGTCCCTCCCCCAACTCCACCCCCTCCCTGCCCCATTGGACCCCTTCCCCCAAATCCCCGCCTCCTCCCCTGAGCTTGCTGAGTTCCTGCTCCTTCCCAGCCATGCGAAACAACTGTTTCGTGGCATGAACGCTGGGAGCTAGGGGGAAAAAGCGGGCACTCTCTTGAGTGATCAACATTCACTCTCTTTCTTGAATGATCAACTCTTCTTTGGGGAAAAATAACGGCAAAATCCCAGACGCTTTTAGATATTTAAAAATTCCTCCCAGATGGCAATTTAAGACCCAAAAAGCCAGACATGTCTGGGAAAATATGGCCGTATGGTAACCCTAGGAATGTTAATTATGAGAAGTATTTTTTAAAATAGCAGTGAAAAGTGCAATTATAACTATCCTGAAATGCTTGAAGTTGGACCTTAATCTGAATATTTTACTAGTTATTGCAAGGTTAGTAAATAGCTCCCTTGCATGTTGGCTATCTGTAATATGCATTTTTATTAACTAGTGAATCCATTTACAATTTTTCAGCACAGCACTGAATAAACAGAGTTGATTATTGGGAGGGGCAGGGCAGAACAAGTTGGAGATACTCTTACCTTAATGAGAATGTGGGAAATGTCAGTTACACATCAGTTCCTGGTGGTGAATTATATTTAATTCAGAATTAGAGCTGTGCAAGAACTATTTCACATTTGGCTTTGTTTTGAATCTGAGTGGAAACAATTTCCCACAAAACCAAGTGTTTCATTTCAAGAGTTTGAAACATTTGGATTGGCTAATGCTTCCCCCACTCCCTCCCTGAACAAAACTGCTGAAATCAAAGCGTTCTAAGTTTTGTTTTCAATGAAATGGCATTTTCTTACAGATGTTCTAATGGAAAATTCAATCAGTGCTATTCAGAATGTCTCAGGTATGCACAGAACAGGTTGATTGTATTAAATATAAGTTAAGGTTGATACTACTGCAATTTTTGTATCACTAAGTATATACACTTGAGGTTGAGAAATAATCTCTTTACACCATCTTCTTATACTGAGGTGCATCCAATTTAATTGCAAGCAGCAGTTCTGAAATATAATCTCCATGCTATCCAGATAAGGATTGCAAAGGTGTCGAAGTGACATGAAGGCCTGCCTTTAATCTAACTATTACAACTAGAGCTACCAAGAGGAATCACTGCACACACTTATGTATACTTTATGCTTTCTTTTAAGCAGAAGACAGCTCTTTACTCAATGCAATGGCACATGACTTTTGGCACCACAAAGAGAATACATCTCTTCTTCAGTCCTCATTTGTGGACAGGAATAGAAGGGATTTGGGGATGGGGCAGGGAAGGAGAGGTTACTTATTTTAAAAGTAACAGTTCATTGAAATTTTTGTCCCTATATGGGTGCTCTGCAGTAGGCTATATGTGCACCCAGGCACACTCAACCAGAGAATGCAAAGCAGTGTTCACAGGCTTGCACATTTGCAGAGCAGCACTTTGTGCCTCCGAACAAGGGCATATAAGGAGGCACAGACCTGCTTCCACTCAGTTTCTTCACTACTGCAAAGCAGAGCCTCCAGAGCTAAAAGGGAAAGAGGGTGGGAGGAGGAGGACACATTTCAGAGAACTCAAGTTATTGTAAGGTATGTAACCTCTCCTCTGAGTATATGTCCTTGTGGCTGCTTCACCACAGAAGATGCCCAAGCAGTATCTTGCTGAGGAGGTAAGTCCAAGACAGTTTGGAGGACTGCATTACCAAAGATGGTAGTATCCTTGGACGCAGGTAAGATCATGTAATTCTTAGCAAAGGTAAAAATGGGAAACCAAGTTGCAGGCCTACAAATTTAAGTTATGGAAACACCTTCAGGAGAGAGATAGTTGTGGACTGAGCTCGAGTGGAACGTGCTGTCACTCTGTGAGGGAGGTCTGTATCCCAGTTGATTCATAGCATGTTAAGATGCAACCTGAAATCCAATTTGACAATCTGAGTGGAAATAGGTTAACCCTTCATCCTCCCCCGCAATAACACAAATAGCATAGGAGGTGCCTGTCAGGTCTTAGTCCTGTCAAGGTAGAAGGCAACGGCCCTTCTGGCATCTATTTTATGTAGGCTGGTCTCCTCTCTAGAGGACTGAGGTTTTGGGTAGAACGCTGGCAGATGAATCCCTTTATCAATGTGGGATTCTGAAGAGAACTTTGAGAGCAAATGAGGATGGGGATGCAGTGTAATCATGTCTTTATAAAAAGTGGTATATGGCAGCTCAGGCCTAAGAGCACTGAGCTCTTTCTTCTAGCTATCACTTCAGCTAGAAGAAAGAGCTCAGTGCTCTTAGGGCTGAGCTGCCATATAGGAGAGGCAGGAAAGAGAACAGGTAGAATTGGTTAAAATGGAGATTTCCTCAGGGCATTGAGAACCAAACTGAGGTCCCATGGGAGGTGCTGCTTTCTGTACAGGAGGCAACCTGTAGGAATCTAGCTGTAATAAGATGGGCAAAGACTGAAGCCTTTAATGGGGGAGAAGAAAGCTGTTATAGCAGCCAGATGTACTCTGGGCTCATGGATTTAAAGACAAGGCTTATCTAAGAGGTAGTCCAGGATTGTGGAAAGCAGATCCATTAAGGCTTCAGAAGAGTGAATGGAAGACCAGACGTAGAAGCATTTCCTCTTTTGAATGTAAGTTTTGCAAGTGCTAGGTTTCCTGCTAGACAGGATAATTGACTGAACTCCGAACAGGTTAGTTCCATGCTCTCAGATTTAAAGAGAACGTTGGGATGGATCATGGTCCCTGAGTTCTGTGACAGGAGATCCTTCCGGAGAAGAAGTCTGAGCTGGAGGTTCAAGTCTTGGACAGGATGATGCTACGAGGATAAACCCTCGTTCTTTCCTGATGCAATCTGAGTAAGATCTTCAGGTAAGTATGCACTAGGATACAGGGGTGTGGGCACAGTGTTGAGGGTATCTTCCAATGAGTTGCAGACATTTTCCCTTGGAGCAGGACAGAATTTCATGTTGTTTAGGTGGCAGAGGTCTGCTTCTGGGGACCCCCAAGTCTGGCAGATGCTAAGGAAGACAGCATTGTTGAGCTCCCATTTGTGGTCCTGAAGGAAGTGTCTAGTCAGAATGTGTATTCTGGCATCCTGGAAGATAGAAATCTCAACTGGCTAACAGAACATGCACCAATTTCAAAGCTTAAGCAATGCTGCACATAAAGACTGGGATCTTGCTCTGACCTTACGTCATATCTGAAGGCACCTGAGGGGCAGTCTTGCAGGAGGCATGACAAATGTGGAGGCATACAAGTTGTAGGCAGGTTCTTGCCATTGTTTGCAAGCTATGTTGTATTGGCAAGATTAAACCTGATAGAGAATCTCTCTTTGGCAAGAGGCACTGGCAGTTAGGGAGCCTAGAATGGCTCCAATAAAGTCTAGTCTCCAGACGTCAGTGTAGAATTCTTTTTATTGATGCTGAGGCCTAGAGATTGAAAGAGGGAGTCCTGGAGGTTGCAGACTGGATCTCTACAGCTGATCAACCCCTGAGGAGCCAAGCATCCAGGTGAGGATTTCTATGCCCCACTGATGTAGATGGGCCGCACTGCTGAAAGCTTTGTAAAGACCACAGACGCTGTGAAGAGCCTGAAAGAAAGGACTTGCTACTGGTAAATCTTTTAAGCCTAAATTGAAGCGTAGGAACTGTTTGTGGGATGGGTGGATAGCTACACAAAAGCAGGCGGCATAGAGGTTGATGGTGACCAACAAGTCTCCTGAATCTAGGAACAGGATTATAGTGCCTAGCGTCAACCATCCTGAAGTGCTGAGAAAGGAGGTTCAGGTTTCTTAGGTTGAGGATTAGTCTCCATCCTCCACCCCTTTTGGGAACTAGGAAATAGTTGGAACAGAACTTTCTTCTGATAAACTCTGGGGCAACTGGCTCAATCATCCCCAACAGTGAGACTGGACCTCTTGTTTCAAGAGATCTTTGTGAGAGGAGTTCCTGAAGAGGAATAGGGATGAAGGGACAGTGTGGATGAAGTATCCCACATTGATCACCTCCAAAATCCATCTGTCTGAGGTACTTTGTGCCCAGGCAGGGAGGAAGTGGGATAGCTGATCTCAGGGGGAGCGAAGGGGAGATGAATGGAATCATTCAACACAGGATCCAGGTAGGAACATTTGGTTGAGGCCTTCAACCGAGACACCAAAATTATTTCTTAGAGGGAGGTGCAGGTATTGCTGTAGAAAGTGGTAGTCCCCTATTCTGAGGAACAGATCTCCTCCTTTGAAAGTAGGAAGGTCTCAGAAAGCCTGTTGCTTGGTGTACTAGAATGGCCTAGATGGCTGTTATATTTATAGTTACCAAACCATCTTTTTGTTGCAGTAACTCAGATATCCAGTGACTGTAAGGTAGCTCTCAAATCCTTCAGTGTGTGTAGGGAGACATCCACGTCACAGTTGAAGAGCTGGGCTCTTCCAAGGGGAGAGGGGGAGAAGAAGACCTTCAACTATAATCTGCGCCTCTTGGGAGACCAGACAATAGGACGCTCTCCACAGTGCTGTGGCTAAGGATCTAGAAGCTGTCTGGGATATCTACAGCAGCTTGGAGGGAGTTTCTGCCTATAACTGGCCCTTTGAAATCATGGCCTGAAATTGTTCCATCTGGTCCTCTGGCAGATGTCAAATAAAAGGAAAATGTGGAATGTGTTGAAGTCATTTTGCCAACAGGGCCTGGTAGTTTGCAACACAAAATAGGAGAGCTTCTGAAGAGTACGTTGTCCTACCCTGGAAGTCTAAACTTTTGGACTCCTTATAAGGAGAGGGTCTGGAATAGGCCTGCCTCTACCCTTTATTAGCCACATCCACCCACCAGTGAATTAGAAGTAGGGTGTGAAAATAAATGCTCCCTTTTCTTGACTGGAATGTAGTACTTTTTATCTGCCTACAACTAGGGCTGGATCATGGCACCTGTTTACTAGTCTCTGTGAGCAGGTGAGAGTCCTAGACTTCCTCTAATAGGATCTGGAGGGATTCTGTCAGATGTCTTGGAAAGCCCCAGAGTCATTGGTGCAAGAAAGTTGTGGAGGCATTACTGCCTCAACCAGGGATGAAAAGGATTTAGCTGATGGGGGTGAGTTTCCCTCCCTTGGAGGGGGGAGAACTGCTCCTGGGTGTCTCCTAGTGCTGAGGTGCATAAGGTACTGGAGTATCAAATGGTGATCCTGGGGTACCCAAGGTTTATCAGTCAATGCCTGTGAATGATATGGTTCCAGCTGGTACTGGGGATCTCTTTCTGGTTAGAACCCTTATAAAATTGTTCCCTAAGGTGACCCAGGAATTCTAGTAAACCCACTGAGGGGATGGAGAGGGGAAGGGTCCCACGGATAGTCATAAGCCGTCTCCAGGATGTCTGGTGGGATCTGAATTAGGCTCATTAGGGTGTAGTAGCAAGGTGATGAAAAAGAGCCCTCTATGGAGGCCTTCAGACTCTGAGAAGTATCATCCCCTGGGCTGAAGGAGGGAGCATCAGACATGGGTACTGAAGGCTGGAGGTCTGGCCAACGTTCAATCTAAGCAGCACCAGGGAAGGGGTCATGGTAAAGGACCACAGCAGGAGAGATTCTGGTACAACTGGTATAAATAAGTCCTCTGGGAAAAGAAATCTGGAGGCCTATGATGTCCAGAAGACTGAGTTGGTACTGGGACCTGGCTTTGCAAAGATGGTGAGCACACTACTGGTGAGGCTTGTAGAAGAGCTTCTCTGATCTTGAAACCCTGATGTAAGGGACATAACTCTCCTGTGGTATGCAGAGGAGGCCTGTGCCTGATCTTAGTGCCTGATCTTAGTGCCTGGAAATGTCAGTACTATGCTGCTTCTTGTGCAATACTAGGGGCTTGGTACCCAGGCTCAGATGGAGCCTTAGTTGCATCCCTTGGGGGATATGAGGTCTTAGAGGGGGGTTTATGAGGTGACCTGTCCCTCTTGGATACTCTGGAAGGAGAAAGTAGTCTTCTTAGACATTCTAGCCTTTGAAAGTGCTGCTGCCATGGGATAGTCCAGGAATTTAAGGTTGATGTACACAAGTGGAAAGCGGAGCCCTCCTGAGGCTAGTGAGCACTCTAGTAGAAGATGCTTCAGTCTAGCCTCTTTCTGAGACCCATCTTTAAACTCCATACAGACATTAGATGCAGATGGGATATGGGTGCCTCTGAGGCAGGGGAGAGCTTGAATTCCCATCACTACAAGGCAAGCTTGAATTCCCATCACTCTGGGCAGGTCTGTCAGGGCTTGAACCCTGGGTCTTTGGCATAAACCAGAGTGGTAGAGGACTGAAGGGAAGATGGGGGTGGGGATGGGAGTAACCCTTTCTAAACACAACCATACAACATTAAAGAAATAAGGACAAAAATCAGAATACAAAGCAAGGCAGGAAGTTGAGAAGCACCAGACAAGCAATTGCTTCATCTCAAGCCACAGGCAGTAAAGAAGGAACTGAGTGGTGGTGGGTCCATGCCTCATTTGAAGGCCTGAGGTGCTGCTCTGCACAGGCCTGAGAAAGCACGGATGCCTGTCCATCCTACACTGGAGCACTCATACGGACATATACTTGAAGAATGTATGTTTTCTGATTAACATAAGCACAGTTAGTGATTTTGGTAAAATGCTGAATGTTAGCATTTCTCAGGCTTCAAAGCTGACACTCCATCAAGAGGAGTGGGGGCAATTCACATGTGGTGGAGCTACCAGTGAAGGCTCAGGAGTAGCTGCCACCAATCATAGACTTAGTGTACCTCAATGCATGGGGACATTAAAAGCTTGCTAGGCCACATCTCATTTATATTTGTCCCCAGCTGATGAAGTGGTATCCACCACACACTAAGATATGATCTAAGCTAACTTCAAAGTATTCTACATTTAAAAGTGAACATTTGCCAAAATGATCCCAAAGTTGTCTGCTAGTGAAAAAATGAATTTAGCACATGCTGATTTCTGAATGGCAACTAGGGTATCTGTGTTCAATTTTATAACAGGTAGAAGGATTCACTCATTGCACTGGTGAATGAATGTGAATTAGTAAATAGTAGTTTGTAAACCTTTTTTGTTACTTCCACTGTGTCTTCAGGCACTTGCACTTGAGTTATATTTACACAAACCAATTCTAACACACAATGCTCCTATTTAAAAAAACAGTGTAAACTTAATTTGTGTAGTGTTTTTCCAAGTTTGTACCCACCACATTTGTTGGTTATCTGAGGACAGGATCTCCTCATTGGTCAATGCTTATGCAATAGTGTTAATAATCCACAAATGTTTTAATAAAAGCAGGAGGCCTTTTTTTTGTTCTGTACCTGCTAGCAAGATAAGGTAAACTTAATTCAAACGTGAAGGAAATGTAACTTAACTAGAAGATGCAGTATGCATGTCTTTTTTCTTGATTAATGGGGATTATCAGCTTGTTTCACTCAACTAGAAAGAAAAGGCTAGGAGAACTCTTTGTATTGACATATACCTCTCTGTATTGACAAAATACTCAACAGTTTTTTAAAAGTTACATTTCTACAAAATCTAAAAATGACACTGCATGTCTAAATGGCAAGTTTCATTTTAAAATGTCTGTGGAAAAGTGACAATTTTAAAAACCAGACTCAAAAATTGCAAGCACTTGTGCTAATTTTAGTTTGACTCCAATACCTACTCATTTAAACCAGTGAATTGTTCTGTCATTTCAGGACCTTCTTTAATAGGTTAGCTTTTAGAGATGTATAGCTGATGCACACCCTTGCATTTCATTATCCTGTTCCTGCTAATCTTCCATCACCATTCTAGAGAAGATAAAAGGTGAAAGTGTTTACATTTCAATGAAAATACATACTTAACAATGAGAAAAATATATCTGAAAAGTACTTAACACTTTTAAGTTCTCATTCAGGTCTATTACTTTTTATCCCCAGTTAAGGTAAAATACATACTGTACTGAGGGAGAAAAGGCTTAACTCAGAGCTGAAAGACAGACTGGCTTAACAGTTTTCTTCACCACATTTACTAGTAAAAGAAATGGATTTAAACTGTGATACTGTTAAAGGAGGTGGTGAGGGGGGAAAAAGTCAATTCTAAATGAATGAGGTAATTTCATACATTCAATAATGTAAATAAATACAAGTACAGTTTTACAGAAACATGAGCATAAATTTAAGGGTTTTATTATCAAAGTCTTGTAAAACAATTTCAGAAACTGTACATCAACATGGCACAGACTGTAGCCCACTTTTGTTTTTACCTGCACAAAAGTAAAAGCTCTGAAACGTCTTTAACTAAGAAAACAGCTCATCTAACTACTTTGCATAACATGGAATCACTGTGTGCATAAGATTACTATTGCAGTGACAGTAAACACAAATTTATTAGTTTATACAACTTGAGATCAAGTAAAAAGTACATTATCAAGTAGACTTGCTTTTAAAAGCATACAAAGGTCAATTTTAAAATGCACTACCTCTTTTTGCAACATATTTAGCTCATGAACAAATACAATAAAAATAAAAAACTGGGTGACGAAAACTGCACAAAGCAACCTCTAATCATTGGACACTGGGCAAGTCAGGAGACTTTGCATTACTACATCAGAAAATTTGACCTCCCCAGACCCAAGAGAAGTAGTTAGGAATTAAACTATACCTCTCTCCACTGCCTGAGATGGATTTTAAATTGACTGAGTAAAAGACCATCAACATTAGCCATCAGAAAAGGTTAGTGCATTTTAACCTTGTCAAAATGAAACAAAACCCATCCACCCACCCCCCAAAAATAGCCACATGGCTAAAAAGATTATCTATTTATATCAGAATGCTTATTTCCAGATGTAACTATGAATATTAATTTTGTGTAGCCACACTTAAGACCCTTAAAAAGATCCATCATATGTTGTAGAATTTTCTTAGAACATTTAGGATGTTTCTGCCACAATTAACATGCAATCAGTGCATTCCCTATACTGCTCTATTACTGCAATGAATCAAACTCTAGAAACACTATCATAAGTGAGCCAATTTACTAAAGGAGATCATACAACATAAACAATCCATGCCTGCTGTAGATGCATGCAGCTTTTCACTTTTGCTTGAAGCAGCACCAAGTTAATAAGATCTACTTGGCTACTCAAACCAAATTTGGCCATAGCAAGAATGGCAACCAAAGTACCTCTCACTATAAAGCTTTTGATGTAAATTAATATCAGGAGCTTTACAACCATTTATAGATTAGAGCTGTATACATCTAGATTTAGGATTAACAAGTACAGCATAAAAGAATCACACAGGAATGACACTGATGCATGTCTGCAGCTGCATTCACTGCAAAGGCAATATTCAGTCACTCATATCCATGTCTTCTTCATGATGATCATCCCCATTTACTTTGGATTCTCTTGCTGAATCTCCACTTCCCTTATCCACTGGTGATTCCTTTATTTTGGGGGAAGCAGAATCTGCTACTTTCTTTTCTTCCTTTTTCTCTTTCTCGCTGTCATATCCTTGTTCTTCTTCATCATAATCCCTTGTGACCTGCTTTGCCGAGATGAAAAAGTAAAAGTAAAACTTGCCTCAAGGTTCTTATGGGTTTAAGGTTAATACTACACCAAAGGCAGTGAAACTAAACAAGTTTTTAAACATACTTTTACGTCTTTGTCACTCTCGGATTTTCTTTCCCGATCCTTCTCTTTGTCTTTGCTTTTTTTCTTCTTGCTCGTTGACCGCTCTCTCTCATCTCTGCTTCTCTCTTTGTCTTTATCCTTCTTCTTTTCCTTTTTATGTCTAAGATGACAGTAGAGTACCTTGCTCAATCTTTGCACATTGCAAAAACTAAGGTTAACACTTTACTGTAATTCTCTCACACAGAACCAGCCCCTCATGCCAAAAACCTAGCTTAAGCCACCACCACAATCACAAAACATCAGTTGAGCCAAGGTTAAGTATTCCTTTAGAATACAATCACATCCAGCCAACTCCCTATCGCAGCTCAAAGGAAGAGAGGGAGGTGAAAAGACAGCATGGGGAATTTTCTAAACAGTGCAAGGCAGGACATGAAGTTTATTTCCAGAATGCAACACACCCTCCCACACACATTTATTAGTGCCAGAACAACAATCATGACTTCCCTTTCATGGAGAATTTACAGCAAAGTTCAAGAAATTCCTTGGTTGAAAAGGATAAAACTATACCCCTCCACTATAGCTCAAACATTTCAGGCACCAGGACTGTTTCCTCCCCAGACACCCCTTTGAAAATTAGAGATACAGAGCAACTGAATTCAGAGGCCTGCTAGCACACTGACCTTCTTGGAGATGGGGACCGAGACAGTTTTCTTTTAGGGGACCTGGGCTTTTTAGGTGACCTTGTTCCACTCCTGCTTCTTCTGCGCCGTCGATCTCTGTAGGCATTAAAGGGTAGAACAGTCCAAAAACATCTCAGAGTCAGAAGTGTTTAAATTATAGAGTTTATATTAACTTAAATATATTTCTACTGGCTCATATCTACACTCTAAAGGAGTATTGCTCTACAGAGACACTCCTGCTTGTTTTACCAAAGACATACTTACTATTATCAGCACTGCAAAGCCAATGCAGCTGTTGATAAGCAGCACAAGCTGCCCTCTATTCTACCTCCACTATCATGAAATAAATTGCCATCTAAGTTCTTATTACAGATATTAATGGTGTAGCAGTCAGACGAAACAGCTTGATTTTCAGCTATCATGTACAGTTTTCAATAGGAAAATGGTTTTGTTTCAAACAACATCCATTTTTAACAAGGAAGGAGCAGAAATCTATTTTCAGAGACCAAAAAATACCTTCTTAGCACTTAAACTTATTTGAGGCCCTTCATAAGTCCAGGTACATCCATCTCTCTCTCTCTCTCACACACTCATTTAAGAGGTGCTTTATTTGAAAGTACATTTTCTCCTATTATTCTTTTATAGGTGGACAAAATAAACGCAGGTATGTTCCTGTAGTTTTCAAGCTGTCACAGTAAACCGTCTCTGAGTTGTGACCTTTTCAGGAGTCCAGAAGCACTCGGAGTATGTTAATTTAAGATTGATATTTTTTTTTGTGTATGAGATTTACAGTAAAAAAACCCCAAACAAACAAAAAGAGAGAGATGTGCCTAGATCAATAAGGCTAGATTTCTTTAAATGCTCCAGGTAAGACTGAGTCTCTATTTCAGTTTCCTTGAAGTGGGAGCTGAAGGTACTTTGATAAATGGGCTGTGGTGGTTTTGTTGGAACAGCTCCTGTAAGTCTCTGTAACCCTAGTTGAAGTGCTAATTCATAATCTATAGCAATACTCCGCAGCAAATTATAACTGATTTCTTCAGAGGTGAAAGAGGACAATTGTCACAATGATGTAACAAACCAGTTTAGAAACTTTTACACCAATACCACTATATACTATCCTTGAAACACAGACTAAGAAATTAACCCAAGTTCTGGTACCTGCTTGTGCTTCTCGATCGTCTGGTTGTGCTGTAGCTTTTTGGTGGAGTTTTAGAACGTTTCTTTTCCTTCTCTTCCTTCTTTTTATCCCTTGAAAGGCAATGAAATGTTATATATTCAAAACCAGTCAGTTTTAGAGACAAATATTTGCATGTCCCAAGAACAGGAAATAATACCAGATAACCACAACTCTCTGACATTTTACAGCACAAATTGTCTCTCCACTGTGAAACTCATTAGTGAGAGAGTGAAAGCAGAGTGGGACAATTACTGAAATAGCAGAACAGCAATTTTAATTCTTTTTGAGACAGCCAAGAAGTTACCAAGCTTAGATGCTAAAAGTTACAACTGATTTTTAAATGTAATAAGCATCCGCAGCTCCCACTGAAACTAACAGGAGCTGCATGTTTTCAGCATCTATGAAAATGAGGCCACATTTAAGTTCTTAAATACATACTCAGGTATCTTAACTTTGGGCATCACACAAACCTACTCTTACGAAGATACTTCCTCAAAGACATGAAAAGTTAGATTATGCAAAAATGTTATTTGTTTAAACCTCGTCAGTGCTACACTTCAATATCTATCACTGTTAGTTTTTATTACTGTGCCACAAATTACTTGGCAGTAGTTGATGACCTGGCTATTTTCTTTAATAGAAGTTAAATTACATATATTTCAGAATTAACAACTGGATTTCTAGAAAATTTCTGAAGTTGCAAGAGGGAATTACTTAGTTTTGGATGCGCTCCTAGACCTTCTGCCTCTCTCTCTGGAATGAGATCTCCTCCTTCTTGGACTTTTAGATCGCCGCCTACTTCTTGACTTTGAATGTGACCTCCTCCTTGATCTGCTTCTTGATCGTCTATCGAACAACACATTAGCCTCAGGATTACGAAAATATATTTGACCTAGGCATACCAGACTATTAGTTAAAAGCGGTCAGCGCATACAGAAAAAATAAAGATGGAACCCATAAAGTCATGCCCAGAAAGGCCACAACAGAAAAGAAAGCGCCACAAAGTACAGGTAATGAACGAGTGATGGAAACCTCTATCAGCTAGGCAACATTATGTACTTCGATGTGTGAGTAAACACTTATGGTAGCAGAAGAAAACAGACAGGGTGGCAAGGAAGTTTTGGAGGAATTATTTGAAATGGAGAAAGTGAATGCATACTGATCAGCAGTAGGAGCAGCACAGAAGGCATGGAGATGAGAGCTAGAGGAAAAAGTATTTGGTAAAGCATGTTGGCAGGCAGATGAGAGATGCAAACACTCGTGGAACACTGCAGGTCAAGCTGAAACTTGATGCAGAAGATTTAGGGGACCCAGTAGAGCAGTATGAAGACAGGAGGGACATAATTAGCATGACCTAACTGTGGACAGACTATTGAGGTGCAAGATAAGAACTGAGAGGCCAGAGACAAAGTGCCAAGATATTGCATTGGAACACCTTAAATGTAAAACCAGGATATTTTATCAGTCAGGACATTCTAAAAAAAAACCCTAAAGTGTTTAAGCCACTAGTATATGGAGTAAAATTTGCTGTGTTTACCAGGAGCAAACAGCCCAGTGGAATATGCATTCAGTATATGAAACAGTGTTTTTGGAGTGAAGACCGAGTCAAATGAGTGTGAATATATATATTTTTTTAAACTAAAAGTGAATGTTTCTGAAAATATTATCCACTTTGAAATCATTGAATCTAGTCCAGTCCCCTGCTCTCATGACAGGACTAAGTATTATCTAAACCATTCCTGACAGGTGTGTCTAACCTGCTCTTAAAAATCTCCATGGAGATTCCACAACCTCCCTAGGCAATTTATTCCAGTGCTTAACCACCCTGACAGTTAGGAAGTTTTTCCTAATGTCCAACCTAAACCTCCCTTACTGCAATTTAATCCTATTGCTTCTTGTCCTATCCTCAGAGGTTAAGAACAATTTATTTCCCTCCTCCTTGTAACAACCTTTTATGTACTTGAAAACTGTTATGTCCCCTTCTCAGTCATCTTTTTTCCAGACTTAACAAACCCAGTTTTTTCAATCTTCCCTCGTAGGTTATGTCTTCTAGAGCTTAAATCATTTTTGTTTCTCTTCTCTGGACTTTTTGCAATTTGTCCACATCTTCCCTGAAACGTGGTGCCCAGGACTGGACACAATATTCCAGTTGAGGCCTAACCAGCACGGAGTAGAGCGGAAGAATTACTTCTCGTATCTTGCTTACGAAACTCCTGCTAATATATCACAGAATGATGTTTGCTTTTTTTGCAACAGTGTTACACTGTTCACTCATATTTAACTATGACTCCCAGATCCCTTTCCACAGTATTCCTTTCTAGGCAGTAATTTCCTATTTTGTATGTGTGCAACTGATTGCTCCTTCCTAAATGCAGTACTTTGCATTTGTCCTCATTGAATTTCATCCTGTTTACTTCAGACCATTTCTCCAGTTTGTCCAGATCATTTGGAATTTTAACCCTAGCCTCCAAAGCACTTGCAACCCCTCCCAGCTTAGTATCGTCCGCAAACTTTATAACGTACTCTCTATGCCATCATCTAAATCACTGATGAAGATATTGAACAGAACCAGACTCAGAACTGATCCCTGCGGGACCCCACTTTTTATGCCCTTCCAGCAATGTGAACCACTGTTAACTACTCTCTGGGAACGGTTTTCCAACCAGTTTTGCACCCACCTTATTAGTAGCTTATTAGTAGCTTCATCTATGTTGCATTTTCTTAGTTTGTTTATGAGAAGGTCATGTGAGACCATATCAAATACGTATGTGTCATTGTTGAATCAGAAGCCGGCAGTAGTGGCATCAGCACATATAATTTGTGCGTGTCTGAATATTGCATAACCCAAATATATGTTGCAAACAAATTTCCCAGTGTTTGATATTGCAAACACAGTCAACCTTAAAGAGAACCCTGCAGAAATCTAGACATGTGATTACCTGAGCATGGATTATACAACTAAGGATGAAAAATGAAAGGACAGATTTAAAGTAGTACAAACAGACATTACTTTGCAGCATAGAGGACGCAGTGGTAGGATAAGTAAAACATGAAGATTGGCCAAACGATAGAATAGGTTAGTTGTTGACAGCAATGAAGAGGGAAGGGTTTGGGATTGGGGAAGATTAATGCATTCAGTTTTTAAAATTGCATTGATAAGAGGTAAAATACTTAATTAGATTATAAACACAGTGTAATAGTGTGGCAAGAGCAACACCCTCATGGGGACCTTTGAAGTGCCCTAACTTGGGTCTTCCAAGGAGAGAAATGAGTCCCCCCTTCTGGTGACACTGTAGTAGGCCTCTGGCCCATGAATTAGTTGTCCCTTCAGTCTTATCCCACTGTGAGGGAGGAGGGGGAAAGAGGCCTAAAACAGTTCCAAATGAAAAAGCACACCCAAGTCAATTCTGGGCCATCCCCCAGTCTTCCAGTGGAGCACCCCACCCTTCTCTTCAGGCTTGTCTCCCAGTCTCATACTCATGCATTGCCTGTTTCTGGGGTTAAATGTTCCTCCAGCTAGCAGACCCGTTCTTCCGCAGCTCTGCAAGCAGAAAGGCAGAACTCCATCCTTTGTGCTGACCAGCCAGCTCCCAACAGCCAGGTTCCGTCCTTTTATTCCTCCTCCAGGCTTAGCACTGGGTGCAGATATAGCTCACGTGGGAGCCAGCCTTGCCCACAGGCTCTCCTTAACTCTTTCTCTGCTGGTGTGGGGCCTTTCTATCCCATCACATCTCCCACCCCCAAATACCATTTTGGGTACCTCCCTCCCCCACCAGCTCTCCCAAGAAAAACAATCACAATTTGTGTGATGTACTGGATGTGGAAGGAGAAGGGCTTGAGAGATAGATACCATCTTCGTAATTTGGGGTTGGGTGTCTTTCATGGCGTGGAGCCAACGTAGCACGGCATGGTTGCTAACTAAATTGAAATTATTGCCAAGAAGGTAGTATAACAGCAAGTCCATGGTCCACTTCACTGACTATGCCTCTTTCGTGATTATGGAATATGCCTTCTCCATTGGGAATAATTTCCAACCAAGGTAGAGGGTGGGGTGTTTTTTTCACATTCCACCAACTGGGATAAGACCGCCTCTAGTCCCACATCAGAGGTGTTACTCTGTAGTGGGAATTTCCTAGTGAAGCTGCAGCTATACGAGACAGGTTCTCAGAAGAGGTGAGCCCTATGGGTCTGAAAGGCCTTTTCACATATGTTGGTCCACTGGAATTTCTTTGGCTATTGGTTTAATGAGATCCATAAGAGAGGCTGCATGGCCAAAAAGCCAGTAATAAACTGTTGGTAGCATTATTTCAGTCTTAGGAAACAGTGTACCTGTTTCTTTGGGGCTGGTGAAGGGCGTGTCTGTAGGGCCTGGACCTTATCCACAAGGGTTGCACCTTGCCCTTCCCCAGGATGTACTCTACGTACGTCATCTCATTTTTGCCAGATGGCATTTAGTAGGGTTTGCAGTGAGGCCAGCCACCCTAAGGAACAGGAGCACGGCAGTTACATGTTTCAGATGATCATCAAAAGTCTGACTACAGATTACGATGTCATCCAGGTATGCAGCAGCATGTTATGGGGCTGGAAGACCTGGTCCATTAACCTTCTGAATGTGGCTGGGGGGTCATGGAATCCAAACAGCAAATCAAGAATTGAAAAGAAGCCAAAAGGGGAAGCAAGGCTGTTTTTTCCCCAGGTCTCAGGCATGAGGGTAATGTACTCCACCTCATCTAGCCAGTCAAGAATTAGTCAACACATGGCAGAGGGTAGGCATCAACTTTCAATATGATGACTTTCCTGAAATCTATGCAAAAGCAAGTGGTCCTAACTGGCTTAGGGACCAGCGTTACTGGGCTCTCCAGTCAGTAAACAACTCAATTATTCTCAGCACTAGCACTGTGAAGCAGGAGCATCAGTTAGTTTTTCTCATCCTCTTGGGATGATGGGGTTGTAGATTTTCTTGGACTCAAGTGTTCTGGTTCAGTCTGGACGTGATGAGTGATCAGATGAGCTCATCTGGGCTGCACAGAAAACACAGTGGAGAAGGCAGCAGTGATCAGCTGGTGGGGCTGGACCCTCTGTTCTGGAGTGACATTGCTCCTGATTTTGATCATCCCAACCCTCAAGACTGCAGTGGCCTGCGGGACTAATTTGGTCTCCAGCGGGTAGGGGCTATGAACAAGGCTTTCCATAGCATTAAAAGATTCATGGGGTAAACTTTGAATTTCTGTCTGTCTGTTGCTGGATCTCATAATTCACAGGCTCCACTTGTTGTATCACCTCATAAGGCCCCTGACAGCAGCTTTGATTCCACACGAATTTGGAAATAACAAGAGAACTTGATCCTCAGGGTGAAACACCTGGAGGTGGATCCCTTTATGACAGGATGCTTCCTGTGTGATCTGGGCACCTAGGAGGTTCTTACTGGCAAATGAGCCTAGAACTTCAGGCTTCTCCTGAAGTCTAAGAACACACTGTACCACAATGTCAAACTGAGGTGACCGTTCTTCCCACATTTGCTGAATGAGATCCAAAACCCCTCATGCTTGTCTCCCACATAATAGCTCAAATGTTAGGAAGCCGGTGGAGGATTGTGGCACCTCACATGGTCCCAGTGGCAGATATCCATAGCTATGAACCTTCTCAGCATATTCTTTAGCAACCTGTTAAAGTGTTCCATTAGCCCATCTCTGTGGGAACAGTGGACAAACATTCAGAGAGTCTTCATTTTCACAACTGACATTCTTGCTTCATTGTCTGGGAAATGAGGTTTGTACACAAGTCCATTATAATTTCCCATGGAACCCAAACCCAGGCAAAGATCTTCAAAAGTTCAGAAGCAGCTACTCTGGTATTTATGGAGCACACACGTATGAGCTTCAGGATACGAGGTGGCATAGTCTACAAGCACCAGAATGTACTGGTAGCTTGCAGCATAGTTACGGGGCCAACTATGTCCATTCCAATACATTCAAAGGGTATGTTCATGGGTGGGAGGGGAACTACTGTCCAGAGTGCTGTGAGCTGGCACACGAAGCACAAAAGCTGGGGAAGTCCATATACACTAAAGGCCAAAAAGCCCAGGCTAGAATTCGAGACAGTGTTTTCTCCATCCCAAGGTGCCCATGAAGGATCTGGTGTGGACCAGCCATATAACCTCCCTCTGGTAGGATCTGGGCACCAGAAGCTGGTTTTCTCATTTCCTTGGTCTGGTAGTCTCTCTCAAGGTGAAATAGGCAGTTGGCCTTCTCTCAAAATGAGGGAAGCTTCATCTAGTCAAGGTTCCACCAATTCCTCACCGACAACCATCACTTGGGTATAGGGTCAGCTCAGGATGTCATTAGCTTTCCATTCTTCAAGGAGTTTGAAAATTTTGTTATGATCTCATACTCGAGGGAAGAAAGGGTCTCCAAGTTGGGATAATATTGGGCGTCACTCTGTTTGGCTGTTGCCAATTTGCGTGAAAGTTCCTGCTCCTGGAGAAGAGACATCTCCCACACCAGGTTCACTAGGGTATGTGGAATTGGGGAGACTTGTTGCTCAGAAAAAGGTCCCAAAGATTCCTTCATCAGATCCCTGAAATATTCCCAATCTCAGCCATTAATAACTGAATAGGCAAGGGATGGGGCCAGGCCAACCATTATGCTTCCCCACAATTAGGTTAACTTGGACGCGAGGGTAGGGTTTCATGTCCCTGTGTACATATCATAGAAGGAGAGTTACCCAGGGTGATCCAGGATTTGGGACCACCAAGATCAACATCAGGATTGAGAATATGCTGAGTCCAAAAGATCACCCTTATGGGGGTGATCAACTTCACAAGACTTTGCTCTTCAAACATGGGCTCCCGCTATCCAGATATGCCGAAAGCTGCGATCTTGGGAACAATGCCCAGGACAGCCATGTTTTGGGCTTTGCTGCTGTGATCAGCATCCCCTGGGGTCCCTGAAAAGTCCCCTCTGAGTAGGGTCTCCCCACTTCAGTTTCCATAGTTGTTCCCTTCTTAAGGCCAGGCAGCTTGGTGGTTTCTTGAACTGGGACCCAGGTCAACAGCTCCAGACCTTTGGTCCAGGCTATCCAACGTCCCTGCAACACACAGGACCTCACCTCATGTGTCCTGGTAAGGGGTCAGCAGGGTGGAACCCCTGCCAAGACATCAGCCTCTGTGGCCAGCTCTCTCATTCGCCTGTGCTCGTCCCTTGGCTCCAGCAGGCCCGTAGCAGATCATCATCATGGGGATCTTGGTTGTCAGATAGTACTCCATGAGGCAAAGGGTGTCAGTCATTGCCTCAGGTTGAAGCTGTAGGATCCAGTCCTTTCCCTCGGGGGAGGGAGTGGAGAAGGGGAGTCTCTGGGTGAACTTTTTGAATAAAATTCTCTCTACCACCAAGGTTCATGTCTTTATCTGAGGTCTGAGCCATCTCCACACAAATCTCATAGCTTTTGGGCAACTGGAGGGGGGGGGGGGGGGGGGGAGCCATGCTCTCAGAGGATACTACTCCTCCAGGAAGTGTCAGAACGTCTCTTCTGAGACATCCAGAGCATTGTGGATGGCCACTTTGACCTGTCCATAATCTCAGGCAGTAAAAAGGTCTAAAGTTACATAAACCATTTGCACTCTCCCAGTTAAGTATAGGGCAAGCAAATCTGCCTGCTGTTCAAGGGGCCAACGAGCTGCTGTGACTACCTGTTCAAAGATTTTGAGGAACACCTTGGTGTCACTATTAGGCCCTATCTCTGTTCCTGACAGGAACAGGATCTGACATTGGGTCTAGGCCTGCTGGTACCACTGTAGTGGCTGGCTGTATTAGGGTGACCAATTGTTGTACCAGCTGCTGCGGTTGGGCTGCTAGATCATGGATTAACTGCTCCCGCTGGTTGGCCATTGGCTGGAAGAGTTGCTGTTGAGCATTCTGCTCAGCCATTCATTTCAGCAGCTAATCCATATGCATCCAGCTACGGGGGCTGGTGGCATTTGTTTAGGGTCCCTCCTTTTTTAAGGTTTGACCAGCTCCCTTCCACAGGAAGAAGGTCATTGCCTGTATTCTCCATCAAATCCATATAGCATGGAGAGAGCAGCAACCTCCTGGAGACCTTCTAGGCACCATAACACAGCCACGGGGGGAGGGAGGGAGGGAGGGAGAGACGAGCTGCTCACTCCTGGGGTCTAACTGCTCCCCTCCAGTGACTGTCCTGCTACAGCTCTGCAGGCAAAGCTCCCTTCAGGTCCCTCTGTCCCTCCTTCCTGACCAACTAGCCCCCAACTGAGCCAGGCTCTCTCCTTTTATTCCCCCTGCAGGTTTGGCATTGGCTAAAGGTATAGCAGGGCGAGGCTAGATGAGACCACAGGCTCTCCTTAACCCTTTTTCTGCTTGTGTGGGACATCTGCTCCACCACACAGGGTGAGAAATAAAAATGTTTCAGTAGACACTCTTAAGGCTCCGAGCAAGTTGTCAGTGCAACTCTTGGTGCTGTAAAGTACAGGACTGTCTGTGCTACAATGTCACTTTCCAATCCACGTTCCCAAGCTCTCTACATGGCTTTACTCACTGTCATACTCTGCACTGGTCCTGGTGGTCAACTTAACACCACTAAACAGATTTGCTTTTTTCTCTATTTATACCTAACAGCCGGTATTGCCAAGCTTAACGTTTTAAACGGAATTTTGAAGGAACTGTGTAAGGCACTTATTTCTGTTAATATTTATGGAGTGAGAAATCTAACCTGTGCCTAGAAGTAGAAGGAGTTCTCCTCCTTCTTGATCGTGATCTTGATCTTGAATGCCTTCGTTTTTCATCTTTTTTATCTGAAATTACGAAGGGGAAACATTAGTACAAAGGTAAAAGTGGTATCTATCTTTAAGACCACCCATAAAAGGAAGTAAGTGTGTGTTTGCACCCTCTTCAGACATCATAAAGAAGCAAAAGAAAGCTTGAAAAGTTGTTTTTTGGTGGTGGTGGTGTTTTTGTTTTGTTTTAAATATCAGAAATTCTGGTCTGGTCTAGCCTGTTCTTGGAAGATGCTATGGAGAACTAGTAGACTATGACATAACATGAAACTTGATTTAGAGGGGAAGTGATTTTTATTCATACTAGTGAAAAAAAATTTTCACACCTGCTCAACTCAAGCATTTAGCTGTGGGAAGAAAAACTTATGTTAAAGTTTCAGCATTCCCACCCCTTCATTTAAGGGCTGAGAAACCCAACTCACTGCTTTGGATCCTTTAAAAGAGAGTCCTAGAACAGAAATCAAGATGACTAGAGTTAACACTTCTGATCAATGGAGCTTCTCTCAAGTTCCCTTCTATCTCAAAATACATTTAAAGCATTCAGACTTCTTTAACCTATTGTAAAGCAACAAAAGAAAATAGGGCACGACCACATTCTTTTACCTTTAAGGTCATGTTTCAGGTTCATTGTGTGTCAATTTAGAATTTGAAAATGAATTGGCCAACTCTCCCTGAAACAGAATTTTTATCCCAAATTATGACAAAAATGCCCTCCTCTCCTTTTCGCTACTTCCTAATCTGGTCACATGAACACTAGCAATCACTGAGAATAGCACACTTTACTGACAACCAAGTGATCTGACCACCTGATATTTTCAATAAAAAACTTGAAGCAGAGGTGGCTATAGCAACTCCTCTAGAATTCATTCTGGGGGCGATTTAGGCATTTCATCATCTTCAATCAAATGCACTTTGATAAATGATGTGTCTCATTCACTAATTTATTCTCCAGAGCACTCTTCCATCATTTACATAACAGATTAATAACTGTGTGGTCTAATTGAGCTCCAGGTGAATCATTCAACCACTTTTGAAGGCTCTTCTGCAGTAGCAACACTTTGCAATTAAAAATTAACCCATTAATGAAATAAGGAAGTATGAAAACTATGTTTTACAGTGTATAAGCCCTTTTTAGCGGCTATACCGCCAAAAATTGTGTTTAACCAAATATTTAAAAGTAGTTCAATTACCTGGCTCTATGGCTGCAGAAATCAGTGATTGTGCTTCTCTTACTCTTTTCATAGCTTCCTCTATTTCTTTACTGGAGGTATCAGATTTCAGACTTGGTGAGACAAGACCTGCAGCTACATGGTTCAACCTGGAACAAGCCATTAAGTGAAGTGAAAATGAAATTTCAGATTTTTTTAAAAAAACTGACTTTTTAAACGAATACTGGCCTAGACTGGGCAGACTGCAGCTTGCTTGGAAGTAAGGGGTACTGCTCTTTGATTAGCCCAAGAAGGAGATTGCAGCTCTGAGTCAAACTCCCTCCTGGTCTTGCCACTGCTTGGGGGAAAGAGTGTCATGTGCACAGTTGCTATCTGTGGTTCCAAGGCTGGCTGGCAAAATGATTTTTTACCATTCACCCTCCAGCCTATCTGACTGAACCCACCACAACCACACCATCACACACAGGGCTGCAGGAGCCATGCTCGATGGCCACACCTCTGCGCACAGGACAACATGAGCCAGGCACCATGACCACACCACTGCACACTGGGCAGCATGAGCATGCCCAGTGATCACCATGAGATGGTCGAGTTCAGGATCCTGACAAAAGGAAGAAAGGAAAGCAGCAGAATACGGACCCTGGACTTCAGAAAAGCAGACTTTGACTCCCTCAGGGAACTGATGGACAGGACCCCCTGAGAGGTTAAGATGAGGGGGTAAGGAGGCCAGAAGACTGGCTGTATTTTAAAGAAGCCTTATTGAGGGCACAGGAACAAATCATCCCGATGCGCAGAAAGAACAGTAAATATGGCAGGTGTCCAGCTTGGCTTAACAGAGAAATTACGGTGGGCTTAAACACAAAAAGGATGCTTACAAGAAGTGAAAACTTGGACAGATGACTAGGGAGGAGTATAAAAATATTGCTTGAGCATGCAGGGGTGTAATCAAGAAGACCAAAGCACAACTGGAGATGAAGCGTATTCATGTGTATCCAATGTAACTACATTGCTCCTTCCCCTACTCACAGGGGTGGGCAGGGAAGAAATGGAAAGAGGTTGGATAGACATCATATGTAGCAAGCTCCACAAAACTGCTCTGTGCTGGAAGCAGTGATACAGGGTATGAGGACATGGGACAGCTTACATCCTCTTATTGCTTTGGCCCAGGGTATCACTATTGAGCCCACAAGTAGTAAGGGGTCCATTTATTGTCTTGTATAGATACCAGTTGCCAATGTTACCCCTCAAATATTTTTTGAAAAGGCAGAAATTTTTATTCTGATCGGCTTAAAGGGTAAATCCTTAGAGGAGAAAGTAAACTAATTCAGATTGATTTGACCTGCAGAACACAAGATTCCGTTTTAACTTTGTTTTCAGAAGTCAACTTGTTCCAGTGCAAGGTGTACTTGCTTGTACCTAATGGTTTAAAAGGATTTAAGTGACTGCACCACAAGTTTCTTTACATAAAGGGCATGGAGTAATGAAAAAACTGAATTCCTCTCGCCACCAAATTAAGAGAAACACAGTCTTTGATGCCTAGTGCTACGGTGAACCAACTCCCCACCCCCACCCCCAGCCCAGGTGGCTTCCACAGGAAGCTAGTTTCTTCCAGTCTTTATCTGGCCAGGTGTGGGAAATGGGTCAGTATTGAGTGACATGAAACATTACCCTCAAGATTAAGTGCACGCCAATATAAACCTAAATACTGAAAGCTATCACTTGCACTTACTTTGGATCCACTGTGCTCATAAGCTTTAGTAGCTGATCTGCCGCAAGAGACTGTGAAGAGACATTTTAAAACATGTTGAAAAGCATGAAATTTGCTTTAACACATTGACAGGTTAACCAGGCCTGAATACACATGGAATATAGCTAAAAACAAGAGCACAAAGTGCTTACAGTTGAGAAATGCAGAGACAACACAAAGAAACAGGGACTAGGGTTCAGTGGTTTCTTTAACCTTCTACTTCTGGGGGAATTTGTGTGTGTGTGTCTGTATTGTTACAGACATACTTGCAGACAGACATTTTGAAATAAATTACCAAAATAATTGAAAATGGCATGATTATAAAGTGTTATTTTGACAAATAAAATTTGCAGAACTTTAAAATATTCTGTGCAGAATTTTTAGGCACAGAATTCCCCCAGGAGTCTGACCTACACCATTTGAATGCTGGTGTTCCAAGTCTTCAGTTGGAATCAACCACTGGGTTTTAGAGACAGTAATTCTTTAGTATATATTATCTCAAGTGTCAGGATTAAATTAGAAAAGAAGCAAGACTGCAAAAGGATTTTTAAGTTGTACTATCAAACTGCTAGGCCCATAAACAAATGTACTGTATCATATGAAAAATGGGATTAATTTCTAAAAATTACTGGAACTTAAAACTATGCCCAATTTGGTCCCTTGCTATAGCAGTATTTTTTTAGCACTGGTTCAGGAATAAATATAGCAAGTCCTGGACCTTCAGTCTGTCAATTAATATACTGGTGGATCACAATCTACTGATCACAGTCTAAAAGTCTGCCAAAGCTGGGAAAAAAATAAAAAGTCATTTACATACCTGAGAGTTTAAGTTTGCTCCAGGAAGCCCAAGAGCAGCTAGGGCAGGATCAAGAGCAGGAGCTCCCAAAGCAGCTAAAGGAACAGCACCAATCTATAACACACAGATGATACATTAAAAAACAGGCATTGACACAGTACAATCCCTTTAACAGTACCACATGACCTCCTAATTTAAACCCAATCTAGCAGTCATGTACATTAATATACCCTTTAGCAAAAGTGCCAGTAAGAGCACTTCGCCTCTCCTACTTATGTATTTGCAAACTGAAACATATAGAAGTTTATACTATAGGAATTTTAGGGGGAAAAAAAGATTGCCTCCCACTCCCTTGGGCTGGGTGGGTAGGAGGGAAACAACCACCAACCAAAAAGACTTTGCCATTATATTCCACACAAACAACTTAAAATGACTTTTTTTTTTTTTTTTTTTGGAAAAGTGACTAAAAATATCACTATGTTTATTGCTTCACTTTCTATAGCAAGTATGCTTAGATTACAATTAAAAAGGCAATTTTAACAGCCAGACTACAAACTCTACCAGGATTCTTTCTGTAGCATTCATCATGCCCAATAAAAGGCTCTGAAGGTGATATTATACCTTCAGAAATACCTGTGCAAACTGACTGACCAGATGTAAGCCATTAGAATTTAGTAAACAACTGCAGATGCTAAAAAGGAAGGAACAGAATCCATCTCACTATTTTAGTTGCAGTGGGTCTGCAATGCTAGCCAAAGTAAAAGGCAGTTTTAAAAATACACAACGCCTTCCCCCCCCCACCATTTTTCTCACTGAAGTGAGCAATTATGACTGAATACACACAGAAAACAGATCTGCATAGTAAGTATGTACTTTCCCTCCCCCTTTAAAGGCATACAAGGATACTCAAACAGATTCTATGAAAACAATAATGGAATTCTGAAACTGCCTACTGAAGTTATATGCCCAACTCCCACTGAAAGTCAATGGAAGCTGGGCACCTAACTCCTTTAGATGCTTTTGAAAATCCATACCAGCCATAATAGTTTCTGAGAAAGCCTAAATAATCATATTAGAAAATCTATTAAATAAATTTCAAAGTAAAGCACATTTCAGATTGGCACAATTGAAGTTAAGGATCTGTGTACAATATACACATTTTCAAGAATGTATACAGTCCATCTTAAGAGAAACTAACCCTTCAAACAATAACTGTATTTAAAGCCAGTTCTGGACCAAGTTATTTAACGGTTTTAATATAAAGAGATAGAACTGAGAACTTGCCCCAACAGAAGTCTGATAAAATCTTCTGAATAATTTAATCCCAAACTCTTCTTCCCCATGGTTAGGAGTCACTGAAGAACTTATACAGGCTACCAGAAGCACTAATTAAATTTCTGAGCATGCTTGTAAAAACCCAGTCTCCACACTAACAACCTACCATTGTTATACCATACAGTTCATCATGGTACAACTGATTTGCAGTATGGTTACAGTATTTAACTAAACCACTACAATGATCAATACACAGTCAAATCTCTTCTTGCCATCCAAGCCTATTTGCCCAAGTGCATTAATTTAGTAGATTAAGATCTAGCAAAATATGTACAGTATTCCTTTCACTCCAAGCAAATGAAAACCTACCTGAGAAAGTGGGTTGGGAGTAGGCAGGAGACCACCTCCAGGCAGCAGACCTGCCACAGCATTAGCTGGTGCCAAAAGAGATAAAGCCTTAGTCTCATCAGGAATAATTCCTGCAGAGAAACAGCCTTGCATTAGAATATATTCTCTCTCAAGGTCAGAAAACACACAAATACACCCAGAAAATGTCTCCCTGATACACCACCTGAGTTTGTTGAAAGTACTTATGTTGGCTAAAATATAAAGCTTGATTTCTATTAATATTTATCATTAAATTTTATGTCAGAATGAAACTTCAATGTGTGAAAATTTGACTGTTCCTTTTTCTCTACAAATGGTTAAGTTTCTAGCGTAAAAAATAGCACAATACACACTACTTTTTTGTTAACACTGCCAAGATTTCATCACCTGTACTCGATTTTTAAGTCATGAACCAAACGTAAGCAAGCACAGTCGGTTCTCCAGGGGTGTGCTCTCAACTTTCAAAAGCTGTTTTATGAACAACGACTCGTGTCGGCTGCTTCACTATAAAGCACACAGAAAAATCAAGATACACAAGACAAAAAAAGTTTGATTTAGGGGTTAATAATATGGTACAGTTCACTATGATTTTTTACACCTACCATACAAATTTTGTAAAAATTAAGAGACGGTAAGGAAATATTTTGTTGAATAAAGCGTAGGGCTTTTGCTGACTCGTCAAATGAATATGAAAGTGTCTGTAGATCTCCAAATACACGCTGTGTGTGTATATACAATATATTGTGGCACATTCCTTACCTGTCCAGTAAAATGCATATGTTCCATTATGTGCCACACTTACTGTACCAAGAATGCTGCTACATATTGCCATTTCAGAAAAAACTTCTGGCCCAAACTCTTGTAGCCAACTAAGACAAGTGTGGCTGATTTTACTGCCTATTCTGCACACAGAACAATCTTATTAAGGGTCCTACTACGAAACAAATATGTATGTAGGTAATTTTTATTCTATCCAACAGCAAAAGCCCTATACAGATGGATTAATCTGTTAATGTGCCCAAGCCCCCAAAATGAGAGTTCAATAATACAATTTTACTATATATTTGCAAATACCAGTAGTGTTTCTGTAATACATATTGAGAAACTGCATCTCATCATAAAACATACAATATGTACAGGGCACTTAAGAGAAACTGGATAAGCTGCAGAAGAAAACTGTTGGGTGGTATTTTCAGCAGGGCCTGGTATATAGTTCAGGCTGAACCAGGGAAAAGAACTGTAAAACACAACAACAAAAAAGAAAAACCACTGTTAAATAAAGGTAATGGTTCCTTCCACCTATACTGAGAAGTGCCGATAATACAAACAAATGTATAATACACAGCAGTGTTATCTTGCTTGTGTCATTGAGCGGTCATCAATTTAGATACCAAAAGTTATGGAGGGAGAGGGGGGGAAAAGGTCATTTAGATATAGGGCATTAATGCATCAATATATTAACATACCTATAGAGATTAGGGGTAATTTTGCATGCAAAATTATGTCTCAGAGGATATTATAAATTATATCTACACATATTTCAAATTAGTGCAAATACAACATTTCTGGCATCTAAATACAACTCCTCTGATTTATCTTGAGACACCTCAGAAGATCTGCATCCATTAAAAAAAAAGTCATGCATCTGATCCTCTTTTTTTTTTTTTTTAAAGTATTTAGAAATAAATAAAACTACAATTTAAAAAAAGCAATGAGGCCCCTCACCAGTTAATTTTCATGCGGCAAAGTTTTTTTTTACTGCTGCTTTGTTAGAACCAAGAAATACTGCTTGAATGTGTAGAAATGAAAGAAAAAGAAACAGACAAAAGAAACAAATATTAACCAAAGAACCTAAATAACCCCCCAACCATCTTTAATATTAAAATTCCTTCCAAATCTAGGAATATCACAGTGAAAATTAAAATTAATACTATGCCTTACCGTAGACTTTGTGTATAGGTCTAACACACAAAGCAACAGCCAACACCAAAAATGTCAGTAAAAGCTAAAACTGGACTGTGATTGTGATATAGGGGACTATTATCTGTGCAGTGTAATAATTAACATTTACTTTAGTGATGGACAACATTAATACAGAATATCACAATAGAAATTATAGAGTATTGGGCTCCAGTTCAGCAGACTACTTAAGCATGTGCCTAGCTATAAGCACGTAAGTAGTCTTGCTGACTTCAAATACCTTCCTGTACTGTGCTTAAGTACCTTGTTGAATTGGGGCCCTACTGATAAATATAAAGAGAAAACTCTGTATTCCAAGTATAAAAGCAAACATTTTATTACAAAAATAAGGGACTTAAATTTAACTTGAAAACAGCAGACTCTGTACTGTGATATGCCATATCATGTCCAGAATTCTGAATCTCCAGAACCACACACAAGATGCCGCTCATCCCACAAGAAACTCCTTGTTCAAAATAGGCCCACTAAAATGCTAGTATTGGTTTAACTTGTAACATATCATCTTTAGCACATTCTGAACTGAAACTATTGGGCAGATTTCTCTAAATGCCAAGTTTATCCACCACCAAGCAAATCCATCAGTCATACTGACAGAGAACCACATTACCCATCAGTAATTCAAATATTGAGTTTAAAGTTCTTAAACAAGGGCCTATAAAATATTTAAATGCTATTGAAAGAGATACTGTTATTATAGCATGACTTAATAACGTATAAATAAGAATAAGGAAGAAATTCCTTAAGATTCACTTTTTACCCAGATTAATGTAAACCAAAGCAACTACTTAGAAAGTGTTCTGTATTTTGAAAAATGACTCAATTACAGATCATGCTACAAATTTTAAAGTAAGTAATTAAGTCTTAAATGTTTAATTTCTTTTAAAATTTTTCTTTTAACAAGAACCTATGACTGCTCAACAGCCATGGAAGACAGCTGACAGAATTAAATTGCCTTGTCAAAAGTCTGAACAACATAGGCCTTATCTTAAATTTGTTACTGTAATATGACTTAATCCGCAGAGATTTTACTCTATTTCAAAAGGATTTTAAGTAAAAAATTTAAGAATAAACCAATAATCAGTATATTTGAAATAAACTACTTCTAAAGCCTAGTAAAGTTTAATGAGACTTCTGTAAGAAGTGTTGTCTTCTCGACACATTGTTTTAAAACAAGTTCCAAAAAACCTGCTCACTGTCTTTCAAATTACTGTAACACCCTATAATGTTAAAAAAAAAAAAAAAGAAGAAGAAGAGAAAATGTAGTTAACAAGTGGTTACACCAGGAAAACACTTGGGGACTTGAGTGCTTGCTGGCCTTTAGTTAATGTCTAGAATCCCCTGTAGCTGCAGAGGACCCACTGTGTTTCAGTCATCTGGAAGGGCTTTGCATTTGCCTTCTCCACTACAAAAATCACACACACAAATAACAGAGAGAAGAGTTTATTATTCAGTGAAATTCTATAAAATATAGCAAGCCTGAACAAGAAAACTTGGAATAAAATCTAATACCCAGTGCCCATTTGGCACCTCTTGGAAGATCTCACTTTCATCTTAAAGCATAATCATTCAAACCCTTGGTATACTGGAATTTACAGGGAGGGTGAATGTTTTTTCAGAGAAGTTGTCAACTAAACGAAGTAGCAAGGACACTGCAAAATAACTGCTAATCCACTCCCCCATTCACTCTCAAAGAGGGAGAAAAAACTTGCATGAGGAAATTATATAAAAATACATATCCTGAATAATTCATCTTTAAGGCAATGTTTCTTATGCATACAAGTCAGCATTTTTAAGTCTGGTTAGAAACATGTCTTAGGGACTTTGATGAATTAAGAGCATAATTTTCATATAATTCTGCTTAAAAATATTCACACCTTAAATGTAAGATTTTCTTATATAAAAGATTAACAGGAAAACTTCCAGCTTTCATCGGGTGTCAACAGAAAAACAAAAATTTGCTTTAATGAAAGACCTAATGACAGCGTACCAAGGGTTTCAAAACGTTAATATCTTAGATATTTTACACGTTACTAAACCTCACTCTACTGAACTATACTGGGGTAGACTGCCATCTTATGACGACTTCATAGGTCATTAAACAATTCACAAACCTTCTGCATATGGTACGACTATCAACGCTCTGTCAACGAACACAGTGTTTGTCAGATGCTGGGCCACAACTGCTGAGTCAGGATCATGGAACTTTACAAAACAGACCCGTGATGAAACAGGCAAAGGAGAATCACTAAAGAAAAAGGAAAAAAAAAGGGGGATATTAGATACAAACTTAACAAAAAATCAGACAAATTCATTAAAAACACTTAAACTTCTGCAATCTGTTCACTGTATTAAGTCTAAAGACTATGTATTTGAATATATAGCACAAGTGTTGCAGTGTGGTTTGAATTTTGTATCAGTTCTTACCATTAAGCTTTCATTAACAATGATGATTGATAAGAACGCGTACATAAGAATGAAATGATACTGAATGAAGTTGCTTTGCCGTGATCACCAGAGATCTAACTACAGGATAGGAAATTAATTTTATTCCCCCATTTGCAACAGATAAATAAATGCTAATTCTACCACACACAATCTTCTCTAAATTAGCCAGTTATCTGAATACAAACTGGTAAGCATGATTCAGGAGAGTGATCCAGTGGGTAAGATGTGAAAGGGCGGTGGTGGCAGCGGCAAGAGAAAGAAGGTATATGCCCCCACAGAAATTCCAAACACAGCAATTTCTACACCCTCTGCTTTTGGTCCAAAATAATTTTTGAAGTTGTATTAAGCACAGAGTAATGATTAAAATAGCACTTTCATTTAGCTATTCACACATTTTCAATAGGTTTATCTTTTAGGCTAAAGTTTATCATGCGTTTCCTTATGACCAACTTCCAAAATGCACAAAAAGCATGAAGTTCAAATTTGAAGCTGGGCACATTATACACAGAACTAGAATTTGCAACAACACAGGACCAGAAATAGATCAAACAGAAAGTCAAGAAATTAAGGTGGCAGGCAATGGATTTTAAATCTCACCAATCGCATCAAGAGTTTTTGAATTCTTATGTAGCGAACTTGAAGGAGACTAGAATGTCCCTTATAGGGCAGATCCAGGTTCATGTCTATGCCACAGTTCACCTGCAGCAACTGTTGGTGGAGCTGCAATTAAAGCTGAATGACTACCCAAGGGAAATACACATTGGGACCATGTAAAACTGTTTGTTGCAGGATCCTAGGGAGGGTGAAGAACCCTGGAATTTCTGGCAGAGAGTGGGAAGATCTTTTCCATTTCTCCGTGATAAGGGGCGAAGAGTTGAAGGTTGTAAGGGACATCAGCTTCAAGGTGTCCAAAGAGCATGTGTAAAGGTTTGGAATTTGTTTTTTCATTTACCCTGGTAGGAGTGGAGTTTTCATTTACACAGAGGAATAAACTACCCAGCCAGTGAGGGAGTCTCAGGCAGCAGCCACACTTGCATGGTAGATGAGGCAAGACCCCTATCGATGTTGCGGACACAACTCCCCACAAATATCTTGCAGTTCTGAGCAGTAGAAACACTGTGGCTGAAAAATTGTCTATCAAATGAAGATTGTCTTCATTCAGATACCTACAAACATGGAGCATATTTTACCTGTTCACAATAGATTACTGGCTTCTAATTAGTATCCTGGTGCAATTCAAGGTGTTTGAATTAATCTATAAAGGGTTCATAATTTGGACTTTATGTTTTCAAAACAGGGTGGCTAAAAACAAATGTTAATTTTTTTTAAAACTTCTGATTCCTTTATTTAAAAATTTAAATAAAATAAACCTATTTAAAAGTACGATAACTTATGTCAAAGCCTTCATTTACTATAATCTTAAAATCATTTAAAATTAAATTAAAAAAAAAGCAGCATCTTTGAAAGTCAAATCACTACACTGGTGGAAGTCACTGGCTAAGCACTGGAAACCAGAATTTGCTGAAGTGCTAAACGCAGCTTCTAACAGCAGTAGCCTCTTCTGCAGGTGCAAAGAGACTATTTTCTCATTTCAGTTCATTCAACTAGTTCAGTTCAATAACTAGTTCATTTAAAGCTAAGAAACTGATTGTGAGTTGAAAAAGCAGGACAGCTTGTTTCCCCCTTCCATCTATGAATAAAAACTAAGTAAGAGAGAATGACACTTCTTAGTTCTACAATCTTGAAGGCCATGGTGACCAGAAAGAAATCAATAACTAGAGACAACAACACTTCCTTTGTTTAATAAATCAGTTTGTTTTAAATGCAAAACATGTTGCGATAAACTTTTTTTCTTATGTATCCAGCACACTTAAGCTCGTTTTATTTAACTAATAAAAAAATTTAGAATGCGGTTTTTGTGCATTTTTCCAAATAGAACTCGACAAATCAAAGGTAAAATATCAATCTAGTAAATAAGTAATGCATCATTCACCATTTTCTAACATAATAAAAGTTAAGAATCTGAATACATATGTTAAGGTATACAACTACTTAAATGAATGTGTATACAGTTATCCTCCTGGTTAGCAAAGAGAAGCACCAAATTTAGTATAAAGGCTAAATTTAGTTGCAAGTCAACATGTAATGGTTACTAGCCAATGAGAATCAACTTCTCTTTTGGAAAATAAGTGCAAATACAAAACAAGATTAAAATAGATTTAAATAAAGGTTTCCTGCTTCATGATGCAAACAGATTAAAATCAGTGATTTAAAGCAATCTACACTGATCAGAAAGTACTACTTCTTATTTTACTTCATATTTGTCTGACCAACTGAAATCTTGAATGCAAGATCCCAATCTAACAAAGCAAAGTCTAACCTTCAAGAACTGAGACTCGGCTACATCAGGCTTCATATTCTTATGTACATGAAAGGACTAGAACAGCAACCAAAAAGACTGAACAGTACTTGGACTTTCATATTTTAACAGTATTAACATCTTAGCTTAATATTTCTCTTAGATCTTGGTTTGCCTATGTAGCTTGGCCTTAAGTACCTGAGCCATAAATAACCTTGACAGAATCTAACAAGCAATAATACCATCACAATTAAGTAGGTTTTAAGACAAAGCCATTCCAGGGCTGCTTTTGACCGCATTCCTCTTTTGAGCAGGTCATCTTAGTGGTTCTGCGATACCCCACTGTCATTTCTTCAGTACTGTCTGTTATTCTCACTCTAATTTTGCCAAGAAGTGGTTCTGGCACTTTCTTCAGCAGCATTTACCTTTTCAGTGCACTGACTTTTGATCAGGAACTTACTAAGCTGAAAAATCATAAGAACTGTACATACTACTATTCCAAATGTAAATTCTGTAATTCTCAATACCACTGAATCCTTACTCAAACCCAATGACTTAGATAAGTTACAAAACTGATGCTGCTTAGTTTAAATAGAATTGGTAGAACTGTATAAAGAAAGCAAATAATTCCTGCTGCAAGAAAATGCAGAATGCCATGTCATAAAGACTCAAACATGTTACATTTTAAAATCTCCATCATTTTTTTTAACCCGTTTCCGAAAAAGATTCTTTGATGGAGACAGAATCTGCTTACACAATGTCCTCTCATCAACCTACCCATTTCACCTGATTCATGTCAATAGTTTGATTCCATATATTTGGAAAGTTGTGACATCACACAGGCAATACAAACACTAAAGCTTTGATACCCCGCAATGACTGGCTAGCACATGGTAATTTAATGAAATTTTAGTAAATTATTAGATTGATAGCAGCCAACGGTTAATTTCAAATCCATGATCAGTCACACCAATTTCTGAAACTCATCTAATGAAGCTAAAATTTTCCCAACTTGGTCACTGCCTCAAGGCACTTTAAAAAAAAAAAAAAAAAAAAAACATTTGGGCAAACAGTAATGCCTAAAATTAGAGTGAAAAGTACATATTTTTCCTCTAAATCTTTAAAATGGATCTACACTCAACAGTGCAGAAAATTGAAGTTTGCTACAGAAGATCATCCTCAATAAGTGCTTTTTATTGGTCAGGTGAATATAGATTTATTTCAATGTGATGTGAGCCTTTTGACACTGAATGGTGTTTTTCACTAAAGTTATAATTGTTCCACTAGGAAAATATGTTGTACATGCCATGTAGCTATTCTAACTGCAAACTCAATTTTAGTTCCCCATCCCTCTTGCCCATCACTGTAGTATCTAAATACACTTAACTGCTGAAAGAGAAAAACCAGCAGCACACAATTCAGAAGCAAGACCCTTGGCGGCAAATTGCCTCAAAAAGATTAAACAGTGTGGCTATTCAGCATATTCCATTAAGGACAGATTGGATAAAAATGGCTTATTGCACCCTTAAGGTAGCAAGTGTAGTTCTGACGGGATCAGATTTCAGAGGTGAGCACCTGACACACAATGCTTTGTCCCCAATTCTTTCCACGCTTCATCATGAGGTATCTAGCCTAAGTATTCCCCTCCAAGTAGTTTGTCTAAGATGCCTAGAACACAGGCCATTTATGGCTTTGTAGGTCATTTATTTTGCCCAAAAGTGAATTAGCAGATAGTGTTTCATACTCTTCACAAAGATTCTTGCTAGTTTACCCCACCTGAAAAGGGTGGTATGTGCTGGCCCTCAAGTGACTGAGATATGACAAGATCTGCATCTGAGCCCTGGTTTACACTACGAGTTTAGGTCAACTTTAGCAGCGTTAGGTTGATTTAACCCTGCACCCATCCACACGACCAAGTCTGTTTTGTCGACTTAAAGGGCTCCTAAAATCGATTTCTGTGCTCCTCCCCGGCAAGGGGAGTAGTGCTAAAATCGACCTCCCTGGGCCGAATACGGGGTAGCATGAACGCAATTCGACAGTATTGGCCTCCGGGAGCTATCCCAGAGTGCTCCATTGTGCTCTGGGATAGCACTCTCAACTCAGATGCACTGGCCAGGTAGACAGGAAAAGCCCCGGGGAACTTTTGAATTTCATTTCCTGTTTGGCCAGTATGGTGAGCTGATCAGCACAGGTGACCATGGAGTCTCAGAATTGCAAAAGAGCTCCAGCATGGACCGAACGGGAGGTACTGGATCTGATCGCTGTATGGGGAGAAGAATCCATGCAGGCAGAACTTCGTTCCAAAAGACGAAATGCCAATATATTTGCCAAAATCTCCAAGGTCATGATGGATAGAAGATACAACAGGGACACACAGCAATGCTGTATGAAAGTTAAGGAGCTGAGGCAAGCCTACCAAAAAACAAAGGATGCAAACGGTTGCTCCAGGTCAGAACCCCTTACATGCCACTTCTATGATGAGCTGCATGCAATTCTAGGGGGAACCCCTACCACTTCCCCACCACTGTCTCTGGACACCTGTAAGGGGGGAGTCTCATGCAACAGGGATGAGGATTTTGTGGATGAGGAAGATGAGAAGGAAAAGGTTGAGGATAGCGCACAGCAGACAAGCGGAGAATCCCTTGTCTCCGGCAGCCAGGAACTGTTCATCACCCTGGAGCCAATACCCTCCCAAGGCGGGCTCCCGGACCATGAAGCCAGAGAAGGCACCTCAGGTGAGTGTACCTTTGTAAACATAATACAGGGTTTAAAAGCAAGTGTGTTTAATGATTAATTTGCCCTGAAGACTTGGGATGCATTCACGGCCAGTATAGCTACTGGAAAAGTCTGTTAACGTGTCTGTGGATGGAGCAGAAATCCTCCAGGGACATCTCCATGAAGCTCTCCTGGAGGTACTGTCTGTGTTAGCCTCAGGAGAGTGATATCATTCATGGTCACCTGATTGAAATATGGGAAATTTGTTTAAGGGGACATTCAGAGGTGCCCGTTCCTGCTGGGCTGTTTGCCTTTGGCTGAAAAGAAATCATCTCCGTTGTTAGCCACGCAGTGGGGGGAGGCTAGTTCATGCTGAGCTGTTCATGTTTGGCTGACAGCGATCTTCCCTGATACTAGCCGCGCAGTGTATGTGTGTGTGGGGGGAGCTGAAGCGATCATCCCAGAGAACTGGGGTGGGGGTTGGGTTGTGCTCCACATTCACCCTAAAACCACAGCCCCTCCTTATAAATGGCCAACCCAACAGGCTTTGCTTGGTATGGGAAAGGAGGACGCTGCTGTTTGAAACCATTCCCACGTTATGAAGGTTGAAGAAGCCGAAACCCTTTGCCTTACCATGGCTGTCTGCAAGCCGAAAGTGTGTGATGTCTCACACCAAACCGGCAGGCACTCAATATAAGAGGCAAAATGCGACCTTGTACCAAAAGCATGTGCTATGTAATATGAATCACTTGATTCAGTGTGAAATAGTCTTTCCTTTGTTCTCTAAGATGTATCTTTTTCAATACTACTCTCCCTTTTTTTCCTCCCACAGCTGAAAATGTTTCTACGCTCCCCCTATCATCTCTGTCCCAGAGGCTAGCGTAGATTAGAAGGCGAAAAAAAACACACTCACGATGACATGTTCTCAGAGCTCATGCAGTCCTCCCGCATTGAAAGAGCTCAGCAGAATGCGAGGAGGCAAACAACGGCAGAGTCCAGGAAAGCGTTAAATGAATGCATTGAGAGGAGGGAGGAGCGCAATGAAAGGAGGCAGGATGTAATGCTTAGTCTAACAGGGGAGCAAACTGACATGCTCAGGTATCTGGTGGAGCTGCAGGAAAAGCAGCAGGAGCAGAGATTGTCGCTGCAACCCCTGTATAACCACTTGACCTCCTCCCCAAGTTCCATATCCTCCTTACCAAGATGCCCAAGAACGCAGGCTGGTGCGGGGGGAGGGAGGCTACGGGCACCCAGCCACTCCACCCTAGAGGATTGCCCAAGCAACAGAAGGCTGGCATCCAATAAGTTTTGAACTGTAGTGTGGCCTTGTCCTTCCCACCTCCCCTCAGCCACCACCCCACCCGGTGCTTCCCTCCTCACCCACCCCTCCCAGGCTACCTTGCCAGTTTTTCCCCTATTTGTGTGATGAATTAATAAAGAATGCATGATTTTGAAACAATAATGACATTATTGCCTCTGAAAGTGGTGATTGAAGGGGGGAGATCGGTTGGCTTACAGGGAAGTAGAGTCAGCCACGGGGGCGGGCTTTCATCAAGGAGAAAAACAGAACTGTCACACCGTAGCCTGGCCAGTCATGAAACTGTTTTTCAAAGCTTCTCTGATGCGCAGGGTCCAGCTGTGCTCTTCTAATCGCCCTGATGTCTGGATGTGTGTAATCGGCCGCCAGAAGATTTGCCTCAATCTCCCACCCCGCCATAAACTTCTCCCCCTTACTCTCAGATATTTTGGAGCACACAGCAAGCAGCAATAACAATGGAAATATTGGTTTCGCTGAGATCCACTCTAGTCAGTAAACTGCGCCAGCGAGCTTTTAAATGTCCAAATGCACGTTCTACCACCATTCTTCACTTGCTCAGCCTATAGTTGAACAGCTCCTTACTACTGTCTAGGGTGCCTGTGTTTGGCTTCATGAGCCATGACATTAAGGGGTAGGCTGGGTCCCCAAGTATAACTATAGGCATTTCAGTATCCCCAACAGTTATTTTCTGGTCTGGGAAGTAAGTTCCTTCCTGCAGCTGTTCAAACAGACCAGAGTTCTTGAAGATGCTGTGTCGTGCACCTTTCCCGGCCATCCCACTTTGACGTTCCTTGTGATCCACCAGTGCTTGCAGCACAATTGAAAAGTACCCCTTGCGGTTTACGTACTGGCTGCCAAAGTGGGCTGGTCCCAAGACAGGGATATGCATTCTTTCTATCGCCCCACCACAGTTAGGGAACCCCATGGCAGCAAAGCCATCCACTATGACCTGCATGTTTCCCAGAATCACTACCCTTGATAGCAGCAGCTCAGTGATTGCTCTGGCTACTTGGATCACAGCAGCCCCCCACAGTAGATTTACCCACTCCAAATTGATTCCCGACTGACCGGTAGCTGTCTGGCATTGCAAGCTTCCAGAGGGCTATCGCCACTCACTTGTGAACTGTGAGGGCTACTCTCATCTTGGTATTCTTGCGCTTCACGGCAGGGGAAAGCAAGTCACAAAGTTCCATGAAAGTGCCCTTACGCTTGCGAAAGTTTCGCAGCCACTGGGAATCATCCCAGACCTGCAACGCTATGCGGTCCCACCACTCTGTGCTTGTTTCCCGAGCCCAGAATCGGTGTTCCACGGCATGAACCTGCCCCATTACCACCAGGATGTCCAAATTGCCAAGGCCCGTGCTTTGAGAGAAGTCTGTGTCCACATCCTCATCACTATCGTGATCGCGCTGTCGTTGCCTTCTCACCTGCTTTTGCAGGTTCTGCACATGCTGCAGGATAATGCACGAGGTGTTTGCAATGCTCACAACAGCAGCAGTGAGCTGAGCGGGCTCCATGCTTGCTGTGGTATGGCATCTGCAGGAGAGCAGAGTTGCAGCGGAAGCGGTGGATGACAACAGATGTCACGAGAATAGATATTTATACAGAACGATGAGAGGACCTGCGAGGTAGAATCATGGCACCAGGAGAGCAGAGTTGCAGTGGATGACAACGACTGTTAGCAGTCCTAGTGCACTGTCTGCTGACGGCAGTATGGCGACTGCATGGAAAAAAGGTGCGAAACAATTGTCTGCCGTTGCTTTCACAGAAGGAGGGGCGACTGATGACTTGTACGCAAAACCACCCGCGACAATGTTTTTGCCCCATCAGGCATTGGGAGCTCAACCCAGAATTCCAGTTGGCAGTGGAGACTACGGGAACGGTGCGATAGCTACCCAGAGTGCAACGCTCCAAAAACTGACGCTAGCCATGGTAGTGAGGATTGCACTCCGCTGACTTAATGCGCTTAGTGTGGACATACGCAATCGACTGTATAAAATCGATTTCTAAAAATTGACTTCTATAATATTGACCTAATCTCGTAGTGTAGACATACCCTGAGAGGAGTATTCACTAGGCTAGAGATGACAGGTGTTATGCCTGGCAACTGACACCATAAGAGTGTTTAGGAAAACCAGTTTAAAGTACTTCTCTTTGCCAACCAATGCCATTTTTCTTATTAGGGCTGAATATAAGCCAGCTACGTTTTCAACCAGGTCCCTGTTCTTCCAAGTACCAGGAGAGAAGGGTAATAGCTCTGTCAGGTTCCAGGGAAAAGGAGACAGTTCAACACCAGCATATTCACAATACTGTAATGCTTTTACCACTGTATGATTCCTTTAACAGTTTACAGTAAATACAAATGCCAAAGTCTATCATGCTCAGGAATATCCTACCACAACCATCAAAGGCAGAGGATTCAGGATCAGCCCAAGCTTTTCATTCCAAAATGATGTACAGTCAGAAATACTCTCTACAATACATTACTTTAGCATTCCCTATACAGTACATTAAATCTGAGAGGGGGTAGGTAGAGTGGGAATATTTTCTCCCAATAGAATCCTGGTTTTTCAACTATTTCTGCAGCTATAACATTGCTATGCGCAATGGGTCCTTGACTATAAGTCTAGTTTTAAAATCCCTGAATTGAAAACCAAAAAGCGTACTTTCACAGATACTTACTAACTGCAGGCAATCTCACCAGGTCGTAAATTGGATTGCTGTTGCAGTTTGATCTTCTTACTACTGTATATAGACTAGTTTTCTCAAAGTTTTGTATTGGTGTTATGACTTTTATTTGACTTCTAAATACAAATATAAATAAGATTACTAGAAAACTTCATAGTCAAATTTTATTAACCAAAGATATGTATTTGGTATAATTTAATATGGTTTATGCTGACTAGGAGAGACCCACTCTGAATTACTAATACACAAAGTACATTTTGTGGTATTTGACAAGCATAATATAGAATGAAAATGACAATTCATAGCACATCTTACAAAAATAACTGAATCGGTAATTTCGGTTTTAGCCCACGAAAGCTTGTGCCCAAATAAATGTGTCAGTCTCTAAGGTGCCACAAGGACTCCTTGTCATTTTTGCTGATACAGACTAACACGGCTACCACTCTGAAACAGGAATCAGTAATGAAACCTTACTACAGAACTCTTAAGTTTTGGGCTAGAAATAAGGAGAAACCACTATTTGTATCTGTGAATTAAATTCTGAATTATACTACTGTCAAGGTTCCTTCCCCACTCTGAACTCTACGGTACAGATGTGGGGACTTGCATGAAAACCCCCCAAGCTTACTTTTACCAGCTTAGGTTAAAACTTCCCCAAGGTACAAACTATTTTACCCTTTGCCCTTGGACTTCCACTGCCACCACCAAACATTTATCTGGGTTTATTGGGAAACATTGTTTGGAAACGTCTTTCCCCCCCAAATCCTCCCAACCCTTGCAACCCACTTCCTGGGGAAGGTTTGGTAAAAATCCTCACCAATTTGCATAGGTGACCACAGACCCAAATCCTTGGATCTTAGAACGATGAAAAAAGCATTCAGTTCTTGAAAAGAAACATTTTAATAGAAGAAACAGTAAAAAGAATCACCTCTGTAAAATCAGGATGGTAAATACCTTACAGGGTAATTGGATTCAAAACATAGAGAATCCCTCTAGGCAAAACCTTAAGTTACAAAAAGACACACAGACAGGAATATTCATTCTATTCAGCACAACTTAATTTCTCAGCCATTTAAAGAAATCATAATTTAACGTATATCTAGTTAGATTACTTACTAAATTCTAAGACTCCATTCCTGTTCTGTGCCCGGCAAAAGTATCACCCAGACAGACCCTTTGTTTTTTCCTCCCCCCAGCTTTTGACACAGTTTAGGAAGGCAGCAAGCTGGTGCCTGATATCAAAGACTAAGAAACACTATTCTAACTGATCTACACAAAATAAATCTGGGTTCGGAACCCAATTTCTGAAGAATAGGAAGGTCACAAAAGCCACCAGCACAACAAACCTGCATTCTTGATGACATCTCAGAAGAAGCTATACTGCATAAAGATCACTCTAGAATAAAGCTGAGGCACGGTGATAACAGGGTACATAAGTTTGTAATGGGCCTGTGACATACAAAGTTCTGTGGGAAAGGTACATATTGTAACCACTAAATACACTCAATCGCTAAAATAGCCCAGTAGCTCCTTTGCCCTGCCTTCTACTTCTTGAAGATAAAATCTTTAACGGACAGATTTCCTCCCTGTATAAAAATAGTTAATGAATCAAAACTGGGATAGATTCAATATACATTGTTATACTTCCATGCCACAGGAGCTTTAAAAAACAAACTTTTTTTTTTTTAACCAGTTTGTCCATTTTTGGGGGCAGGGAAGGAGACGGAATAGAAAGAATGGTAAAAAACCTGAGATCCAGATTTGCCACCCAGGAATTAACTTTCTGCGCACTCTACAACGAAAGTAAGAAAAATGTAAACTTTCCTCAATAGAAATGATGGACTAAGCCTTAAACTCTAGAGGAAACTCTGTATTCTGTTGTGCTCTCAAAATAATCTTCATTGCAGTCTTCCTCGGCAAGGCTATTAGCACCACCTATTATTAAGATTACCCCAAACTTTCCATTAAAAAGCCTGTTTTCAGATGCTTATAGCTTTGCCAAACTTTAATTAGGATGACATTTTTTAATGCCAGGTGTCTTCCTGTGGCTGAACTATTGTTGGAAAACTTCTGTCAAAATGGTTCAGACGTTTCTGAGAATTGGGTTAGGGAAGAATACCTAGGAAACTACACACAAAGTTAAAAGAATGCCAAGGTGACAACCTTAATTCATGCACTAAGAAGTCGGGAAACGTTAGTATTAAGGTTACTTGTGCAACCTTAATTTAGTTTTCTTGTGCATTATGATACAATTTTAATTACATGATCACATAGTATTTTTTCCACAGAAGCCCTGCCTCATTCAGTGCATAGTGTGGATCTGCTCTGGGGATTAAACAGGGTTGGAGAGAGAATGAGAGGGTTACCAGTAGGACCACTTAACCATGAGATCATAGTTTCTATTTCTGCAACCCCATGCCTCAATCACTACACACCTTCGAACTTCTGCAACAATTAATGATGGAGTCCTACAGACAAGAGTCTCCTTTCATTACAGAATTATGATTCACTCCCAGAGCATATCTTAACTTGAGTGCTTACTTTGCAGTCTTAATAAATATTCTTTCAAAGTCTATTTGTGTGTAATGTGTAACTTAAACAGTACATGCCAGAAATGGATTTTAACTATGAAATCAATCTTAAAATGGACAAAATACTGTTGAAATAGACTGTCAAGATAAACACATTACACAGTTCTCCTAATGTAGTAAAGTACAAATATTTGCTTTGGCAATCTTTCATTTCTTCAATAAGAATGCAATGTGTCCCCTAGCGATCGTGCTCTGTCCAGGGCAGATTTTTATCTACCTCTGACAAAGACATGAACATTCTGTCTCTTACACTTTGCCAAAACTTGTAGTTTGTTGTGACAATAATGTACTCTTGAACTGAATGCAGCTGTCTGTGTGAATGAGTGGGGACCAATTAAGAACACCTAGGGCCATATACAAAAACAAGGGAGCAGATGAGCTCACCAGCAGGAAAAGATGGAGCTTCAGAAGTTATTTCTAGAAGAAACTACTGTCTGGAGCCCTCTGCACAGAAGTGGTAGAAGCACTAAACTGGTATTTGGGAGACCTAAGTTCAATATTCAATACTCAGTTCAACCAGACTCCCTTGAGAAAGTCACTCAATCTACCCTATGCCTTAGGTTCTCATCTTTAGAGTGATGGTAACATCCACCTCATACAGGTCTTGAAAATATAAAATGAATTAATGATTGTGACAGGTAGCCATATTAGTCTGTATCAGCAAAAACAAGGAGGAGTCCTTGTGGCACTTTAGAGACTAGCATTTATTTGGGCATAAGCTTTCGTGGGCCAAAACCCAGAAGCGGGTTTTAGCCCACAAAAGCTTATGCCCAAATAAATTTATTAGTCTCTAAGGTGCCACAAAGACTCCTCCTTGTTCTTTTTAATGATTGCGAGATGTTCAAATACAGTGAACAGGACCATATAACAACCTAAACAGATTTCTCTTGCTAAAGACAGCTAACTCCTTGTTACTTTTCTGGCACTTAAATATGATTTTCCCACATGTACAAATTTAAACATTCATATTTTTGACATTATTCAAATAATAAAAAGCTGTCACCAACTTTAATGCAATTGTATTAATTCAATTAGTTTTCCTCTACACTACAAATTCCAACAGAAAACTGCATTAACATGGAGTTCAGATTGCAAAATGTCCATTTGAAAATAACACAAAACACCAAGACCACAGAAAATCCTGTGTTGGAATATATGTACATATCCATCTAGGAGCACTGGAGGAATTTTCTTTTTCTTTTCTTTTTTTTGGGCGGGTGGAACCTGTGACAGGATGAAAGAAGCTTTGAGGTGATTTTCCCCCCACCCCCAATAGCAACTATTTGAAACTAGGTGAAAAAATTGGTATGTTAGAAACCACCTGAGGGGAGACTAAAACAGGCACAGTCAAAATAAAGGCAGTTTGTCACGACTGAAAAAATCATCATATGGACATTACATATTATAGTTACACACCCAAAATTCCATGTGGTGGTGACATCCATGATCTGTGTGACAAAATGCATTTATTTTGACCTCACTTATTATATTAACCTATTTTTTTGAGTAACAAAGGCAACCACGCTTCACAAACAAAATGAGTACAAACAGAAGCTTGCAGTTTTCAGTCCTTTAAAAATAGCCTTTCATCCAATGTATCACAATAAGCACACACACACACACAAAATCACCTGTAATAGTTTAAAGATTTTCCTCGCATGGATTTGGGATTACCATTTGTGAGTTGGGCAGATTGTGTGTGTGTTAACAAGAACATGCATGTATTTCAAGAATTGTTTTAAATTTTTTCTAAAAAAAAAAAAAAGTTGTCATGAGTTATATTTTCATATAGCTGAGACCCTTTTACAAATAACTGCAATCCATTAGAAGTAGATTGGAGGAGTGGGGAAGTTACTCCCAGCAACACAAAGCACTATTTACTGAAGTTCTTAATTTTTTTTTGGATGTATGACCATCACTCAATCACTGGTTCGAAATTTACTACCCACCTTGCACCTTCTCTGTGTATTAAGGAGAGAAAATCCCAAATTTGTAAAGAAAAAAGCAAAGGCTTTTTTTTTTTAATGGCAGCTGTCTAACAGGTGTGCGGTGGTTCCGTATGTGAGGGACAATCCCACCACAGACGGGTTATCAGTTGGAGGCCCCTGGAACAGCCAGCAAGGAAGGTGACGTGCATTTAGCAGGGATAACTGCACACAGGCTCAGGCCCTTCTCTCACGCGTCGATACCACGCATGTTATTACTGGAACATGAACCCAGCCGTGAACTAATCTGGCGCGTTCCTAGGCGAGGAGAAGCCGCCTGTAGGAGCTGAGACACGCAGCTCTCAAGCGGCCCCGGTACCTCGCTGCTAGCTATCCCTTACGGTGGCTGGTCTACACAAGCGACAGGCTGCGGCGTATGCTAAAGCTTCGGCGGGAAGCCAAATCCCGCCGCCCCACGGCCTAAAGCTTCACGGCCCAGCGGGTCTCTCAGCAGTAGGCGGCGAGGCGCGGGGTGCGATGGGAAAGAGGCGGGACGTCGCCCTGAAATGGAGGAGGGGAAGCCTGTATGGCGCAGGGGAGGAAGGGGACTTGGGGGTAGGGGGGCGCTGGCGGACTCACTCGGGAGGGAAGAGGCGCAGCTCCTCGATCTTGCCCAGGAAACCGAAGAGTGTCCGCATCTGCTCGGAGCTGGCGCTAGGAGAGACATTGGTGACCTGAATCACGTCGGTGCCGCTGCTTGAAGCCATCGCGCTGCCGCCCACTCCAGTGCTACAAACACATCAGGGAGAGGGAAGAGCGCGTTAGGAACCGGGTAGCTTTCTGCTATGTCCCCTGCCGCTTCCCGTCCGGGCACAAGCACGGGCCCCGCACACAAAACAACCGTTGTCGCGCAATAACTGCCACCAGCTGCCTGTTCCACCAGCCTACCCGGGCCACAGACTAGTATCCCACAATCCTTTACTGCTCTTCTCTACGCAGGCGCGAGCTGCGTACTTCAGTGGTCCCGTGCAGACGCACAAGTCGCTTCTCCCACAGAACCCCGATGTGCGCATGTGTATTACCTGCACCTCTCCCAAGAACTCGCGGTTAATGCACATGCGTACTAGTCAACCACGTCTTGCCGCGCTTGGTGCTCCTGCGCACGCGTCACCCTGGTGCCTTGACTGAGCCGCGCGTGTGCAGTAGAGAGAGCTACTCTGGAGGCTAGGCAGGCGAGACGGTGGCTGGGCGCGAGGGGGATTATCTCCGTTTCCGACTCCGGAATCGCTTCAACTGAATCCCCAGGGGGCGGAGAAAGTTCAGCCAGAGCAGAAGGCGTAAGGCCTAGTCTGAGGCCTGCCCGGGGCTCTCGGCACAGAGCGCTCTTAGCTGAGGAGGCTGTAGCCTGGGTGGGCGCCCCCTCCCTATCCTTGAGGGTCCACGAGGCCTACAGCCGCAGGGCGCCTCCTCTGATCCTTCAGGACCAGCAGACCCTGCATTAGCAGGACAGTGCTAAGCCACCCGTTTCTCCAAATGACTCCAATGGGAGTTGAGTGTGGTCAGCAGCTGGTAAAGTCTGCTCCTAGTTATTTTACTGTTGTCAATTTAAAGTAGACTTCCCAGGGTAGATATTGAACTGCAAGCAAGATGTGCACTGACACGAGAAGTAGACTACAGTATTTCATCTCAAATTTAAAATACCTGAATAATATTAATTTCCTAGTCATTTTTCAGTTCTAGAGTAATTTTTTTCTAACTCTTATGCTGAAAATGAAACCAGTCTGCAGCCTGAGCTTGTTGTAACTGAAGTAAACTTGCTGTTACTGAAGTAAATTTAATGGCCAATCCCTCCACTTTGAGTCTTCTCTTTTCCAGACTATACAAACCCAGTTTTTTCAATCTTCCCTCATAGGTCAAGTTTTCTGGACCTATAATCATTTTTGTTGCTCTTCTCTGGACTTTCTGCAATTTGTCCACATTTTTCCTGAAATCTGGTGCCCAGAACTGGACACAAATTCTTCAGTTGAGGCCTAATCAGCACAGAGTAGAATTACTTCTCATTTCTTGATTACAACACTCCTGCTAATTCATCCCAGAATGTTTGCTTTTTTTGCAAGTGTTACATTGCTTACTCATATTTAGCTTGTGATCTACTATGACCCTCAGATCCCTTTCTGCAGTACTCCTTCCTAGGTAGTCATTTCCCATTTTGTATCTGTGCAACTGATTATTCCTTCCAAGTGGAGTACTTTGCATTTGTCCTCATTGAAGTTCATCCTATTTACTTCAGACCATTTCTCCAGTTTGTCCAGATCTTTTAAACTTCTGAAATAAAACACTGTCTCCAATATATTCAAATAATTTGTTGGATAATCTGTGCCCTGCTGTATTATTTTTCAAACAGATGTCTGGGTAGTTGAAAAATATGTATAATCATAATTAATACCTTCTTAGGTCACTTAGAATCATAGAATATCAGGGTTGGAAGGGACCTCAGAAGGTCATCTAGTCCAACCCCCTACTCAAAGCAGGACCAATCTCCAACTAAATCATCCCAGCCAGGGCTTTGTCAAGCCTGATCTTAAAAACTTCAAAGGAAGGAGATTCCACCACCAGTACAGTAGAATCAGTTATGGAATTCCAATTTGTGGTGGGAGAAAAGGATGTGGGGAGCCTATCTCTTTCCATTTTTTTCAGGGGACCTAGAATGAGAGAAAGACTGTGCTATAAGAAACATCCATCTTTCCTCTTTGAGGAAATGGGATTGGAAACCAGGCATGAGACATTTCTTTGCTTCATCAGGGAGGAGGAGGGGAGGAAGAAGAAGTATGTGTGTGTGTATGGGGGGGGGGGGGGAATTACATGAAAGAGACCATTGTCTCTCAGGGAAGAGAGTGTGCATGAAGCGGGCGGGAGGGAGTCCCTCACAGCAAGGATTGGGGTTTGAGAAATGGGAAATACAGCATGCATGCTCAGGACAGATGTCTTCAGGAAGCAGGTGTGGGAAGAGGTGAAAATGAATAGAGGATGAGTGTCTGTTATAGAGAAATATCAAGGGTTAGAAGGGATGTGGCTGGGGGAAGAACAGCCTTCCTACCACAATTGTATTGTCTTGGTGGGTGAGAGTTGTCCACCATTAATCTCCCCCAAATATGTTTGATAGCAAAAGCATCAGTGTATATTATTTTAAAACAAGACAATTCCACATACTGATCACATTAAATGTGACCTGTAAAAGAAAACAAATCTTGTTTAGTGCCCTTTGTGTTTGTTTATTGTATATAAAGAAGTTTTGAAATGGGTTTTTTTTCTGCTTGCTTTTTCTTAGAAATATCAGGAATGGCAAATCTCCCCTGTTTTCATTTGAGGACTCCTGGATAACTGAGGGCATTGGGGTCTTTCTCCATCTTTAGCTGAAGATGCAGACATGCTGAATGTTCAACAAAGAGTTTTTCTCCAAAGTATTTGTTAAATAGTTTACAAAATAACTTATGAGCAAAGTTTTAAATGGTCTGATTACATATCATGTCCTTCACTTGCCTGGCCTTTCTAGCATAATATAAATATATTAGCTCTCCTATTATCCATGGGGTCTTCTGGGAAAAACAGGGTTTCTCTGGAGGGAGCAGGAGCACGCTCAGCCCTCTATTTGAAATGAGGTGAATCTTTTGCAAAGCTTTTCTCCCAGGTGTTTGTCAGATGTTTGAGTGAACTAGGTTTTAACAAAACAATCACAAGGTTTTAAAGTGTGAGTCTACTCTGAAAAGTTACTTTGTGGGAGGACGTTGTGGGGGTTCTGGGTTTATTTTTTCAGGATGACTCCAATCCAATTCGTTCAGTTTACAAGATGGTTTTTCTAACAGCCAGCCCTGCAAACTCACTCAGCCTGGGGTCTAAAAGTTAACCTGGAGCCTCTCTGGCTTACACATCAGTAAGGAAGGGCTCGAGCAAGATTCAAGAAGGGACTGAGATATTTCAATAAATGGAACAATACCCCGCGGGGTTAATGCTAACAAACACCGGACGGCTGTGGTCACTGACCCATACATCGCGCTTGGCACTGCTAGGTCCCCCTTTAACACAGGATGACAAACCACACCACCACAGACATAAGGAGACGTCTGGGGGGCGAGTGTACGGTAGCCAGCAAGGGAAGATGGGGACCGATTTCCCAGTCTCACTTACTGAGGCGGCGGACAGGGCCTGAAGGGGTCATTGGGGCAGAGGGGCCCACGTTGGGGGTGGAGCGCCAGAGGCATCCCAGGGCAGGCGGTGACTTCCCCTACCGTACCGCACCCGGCAGCGCTGAACGCGGAGGCCGTGGCTGGCTCCGCCTGCTTCCCTGGCTAGTGGGGCGGGCTGACGGGGTCGGGGGGAGGCGGGGCGGGCCGCGCCGCGCCGCGCCTTGGCGCTTTCTGGGGACATGGCGGCGGCACGCCGAGGGGGAGGGGGAGATTCTCGCGCCGGCTTCAGGCGGGACGCGGGGGAGCCGGGGCCCGCGGTGCCGCAGGGGCTGATCAGAGCGGCCAGGAAGAGCGGCCAGTTAAACCTGGCAGGCCGCGACTTGAGTGAGGGTGAGAGCGACAGCCTGGGGCTCCGCGGCAGGTGTGGGGGGCCTGGTGTCTCCCGAAGGCGTGAAGGAGACCGGCGCATCCCTCCCCCTTTGTGCGCCGGGGCCAGGCCCTGCCTTTCCCCCAGGGGCAGACATGCTGCCTGGAGCACCCGCCTCTCCGGGCTGGGTAGGTGGGTGCCCCAGGGCAGGGCTGGGCGGGCTGCTCCAGTGTGGAGGCCCTGCCACGGGACTCAGGGCGAGTGCTTCACACTAGGGCCAGGCTGTCCCCCTTGCGGGCTCTGAATAACTCAGGGAGGACACTGTGCTTTGAAGATGTGATGCTACATGTTTCTTTTATCTGCTCATGTGGGGGTCTGGGCTTGTATGTTAAAAAGGGCTCCCCTTTTTGCTAAGGATGGTAGATCCGAACTGGTGCAGCTTTTGCAGAAAGGCTTCTGAAAGCTAGGATCCCAGTCACATAGGGCTTGGGAATGCATTGGAAGCCATTGTGGTCTGTAGGTCATAGGTGTGATGGGCTCTCTTTGTATAAGGCTAACCTTGGCAATAAGCGAGCTGATGGATTCTGCTCTAGCTGAAGCTTCTGAACAGTCCCGAGGGATAGCGCATTATAATACTCAAATCTGGATGTTACAAAGGTATAAATGCCACTGGCAAGGTCCAAAGCCAAAAGAAAAGGATGTGGCTGTTGCAACCAAGCACAGGTTATTAAAAAAGGTCCTTTAGACAAGTAGTGGCAGCTGACTATTCAGGAGCAGCTGGGGATCCTGTAGATTGCCAGAATTGTAAATGCCTTTTTCAAGCCCTTTCAGTTATGAGGATCTGATACCATCCTTCTCACACTCTCCATGATGCTCAGCCAATTTAGCTGGTTAGCTACAATTTATGATTACATAAGTACTTTGGTTAAGAATGAGTGCTGATCAGAAAATAGCGGGGAAATACTAGTGAAAGTAGTCAATTTTTTGTCCATTTCATTTGGACAAATGTTCTAACCAGCTCTATGAAGAATAAAATTATTAAACATTTTTGGATAATCACAGTGACAGTAAAAGCCTAATGTTAAATATTGGAGACATTTATTGTACAAATATGCCACTTTTTTATGTGTGTAGTACCTGCGAATGTGTGGCGAATAAATTTGGATATTCCGGAGGAAGCCCATCAAAATCTGTCTTTTGGTGCTGCTGATCGCTGGTGGGAGCAAACAGATCTGACCAAACTCATCTTAGCCTCAAACAAACTGCAGTGTCTTTCTGAGGATGTCAGACTTTTGCCTGCTCTCACTGTACTGGATGTAAGTAAAGAGCACCTGTTATCAGATTGTGCTTGCATTCTGGAAGGGTGGGGGAAGGACTAGATTTCCTCACAGAGGTCTCAAGTTCCCCTCTCTTGTATTAAATGCTGGGTGTATTAAAGTGGTATTGATGTGTTCCTAGGGAAATGTAGGAATTGTTATAACATATCCGATTAATGGTGCATCTAATCTAGTATCCTGTTTTTGACAGTGGCCAGAACCAAATTTTTCACAAGAAGGTCCCAGATACTCCATAATGGACAATTATTAAATATCTTGCCTGTGAGGACAAAAGTCCAGTCCTCCTCCTTGATGAAGATTTGCCTAGATAGTGTCTTTGAGGAGAAAAGGCACCTGGGGGATCTTCAGGACCCAAAATTGAATTTTGAGTCCCTGGTCTACACCCCTTCCCCACAAACTCTCTAGGTATTTATTTAGCCACCATAGAATCATAGAATATCAGGGTTGGAAGGGACCTCAGGAGTCATCTAGTCCAACCCCCTGCTCAAAGCAGGACCAATCCCCAATTAAATCATTCCAGCCAGGGCTTTGTCAAGCCTGATCTTAAAAACTTCTAAGGAAGGAGATTCCACCACCTCCCTAGGTAACGCATTCCAGTGTTTCACCACCCTCCTAGTGAAAAAGTTTTTCCTAATATCCAACCTAAACCTCCCCCACTGCAACTTGAGACCATTACTCCTTGTTCTGTCATCAGCTACCACTGAGAACAGTCTAGAGCCATCCTCTTTGGAACCCCCTTTCAGGTAGTTGAAAGCAGCTATCAAATCCCCCCTCATTCTTCTCTTCCGTAGACTAAACAATCCCAGTTCCCTCAGCCTCTCCTCATAACTCATGTGTTCCAGTCCCCTAATCATTTTTGTTGCCCTCCACTGGACTCTTTCCAATTTTTCCACATCCTTCTTATAGTGTGGGGCCCAAAACTGGACACAGTACTCCAGATGAGGCCTCACCAGTGTCGAATAGAGGGAAACGATCATGTCCCTCAATCTGCTGGCAATGCCCCTACACATACATCCCAAAATGCCATTGGTCTTCTTGGCAACAAGGGCACACTGTTGACTCATATCCAGCTTCTCATCCACTGTAACCCTTAGGTCCTTTTCTGCAGAACTGCTGCCGAGCCATTCGGTCCCTAGTCTGTAGCGGTGCATTGGATTCTTCCGTCCTAAGTGCAGGACTCTGCACTTGTCCTTGTTGAACCCCATCAGATTTCTTTTGGCCCAATCCTCTAATTTGTCTAGGTCCCTCTGTATCCTATCCCTACCCTCCAGCGTATCTGCCTCTTCTCCCAGTTTAGTGTCATCTGCAAACTTGCTGAGGGTGCAATCCACACCATCCTCCAGATCATTTATGAAGATATTGAACAAAACTGGCCCAAGTACTGACCCTTGGGGCATTCCACTTGATACCGGCTGCCAACTAGACATGGAGCCATTGATCACGACCCGTTGAGCCCGACAATCTAGCCAGCTTTCTATCCACCTTATAGTCCATTCATCCAGCCCATACTTCTTTATCTCGCTGGCAAGAATACCGTGGGAGACAGTGTCATAAGCTTTGCTAAAGTCAAGGAACAACACGTCCACTGCTTTCCCCTCATCCACAGAGCCAGTTATCTCGTCATAGAAGGCAATTAGATTAGTCAGGCATGACTTGCCTTGGTGAATCCATGCTGACTGTTCCTGATCACTTTGCTTTCCTCTAAGTGCTTCAGAATTGATTCCTTGAGGACCTGCTCCATGATTTTTCCAGGGACTGAGGTGAGGCTGACTGGCTTGTAGTTCCCAGGATCCTCCTTCTTCCCTTTTTTAAAGATGGGCATTATATTAGCCTTTTTCCATTCGTCCGGGACTTCCCCCGATCGCCATGAGTTTTCAAAGATAATGGCCAATGGCTCTGCAATCACATCCCCCAACTCCTTTAGCACTCTCAGATGCAGCGCGATTGTATCTCAGTACTTCAGGTTTCTAGTATATCACAAGAGCACTGCAATAACACTGTAATATCTTGTGGGTTTGGCACCTGGAGTGCTGCAGAGGCAATGTGCTCAGATCCTGTTGGCATGGAAGCATACTCTGATGCCCTTAACCAGCTAAACAGTGGTACTGGTTGGTTTGGGAGAGAGTTTTTTCTTCTTTCTTGGAGGGAAGGATTGCCCAGGCACTGCCCTTTTGTGGATGGTAGCTGGCGAATAAGGGCATTTGAATGGGGTTCTTGGAGGATTCCTGAAGGAGTGAAAAATTAAGGAATAGATGTACTTAGAACTTGGAAAAACTTAGATACAGCCAGAGGTAGATACAGAAGATCAGAAGTTTGTGTCTGTGTGAGGTTGGAGAAATCTCAAATCAAAGGATTCAGCTATAGCACTTTGGGTGAGAATTGCCCCCATCAAGCAGCTGGGAAGAAGAGAACTGGACTTCCCAGTAGAGAAATGTCTTTCATCTTGATTTCAAAGTGTCCGGTAAATTCTCCTCTGCCCTTTTCCTCCTGTCTGCTGGGGAAAAAAAGCAGAGCTTTACTGCCTGTCCCGCGGTGGGAGGGAGGGCGGGCGGGCAGGCCTCCCCTGTACCCCACTGGAGGGAGGCTGATTTTTTTTACTCTCCCCCATCCTTTTTAGTTCATCTCTCACCTATGCTGCTCACAGCTTTTCCTGTCAACTGAGTGAAGCTTTTATCAGACTGGTAACTCTGTAGTGTTCTATTAGGAATGAAAATATCCTGACAATTGGCACTTGTCAAGGCTCTTGTACAAAATTTTCTTTTGTATACGCATAGAATAGTTTGTTTCTTGGCTATATATAAAAAAGGGGTATTGACAAGCAGTTACACTTCTAAAAACCTTTTTGTTTCTAGGTACATGATAATCAGCTGACATCTATTCCTTCTGCTATAGGATTTTTGGAAAATCTTCAGAAGCTTAATGTCAGGTAAATATGTTTTACAACTCTGAATACAGTAAATATGTGTTGAGTGTTTGAGAACCTTAAAATCTTCTAAAATTGTCTGACTGTAATTTAAGAAAAGCTCTCTAAACCAGCACTATGTTCAGTGTTGTTAAATGTGGTTGTAGCAGTGAGGGGAGAACTTTGTGAGTGTAGTCAGGCTTTCAGTTTGGTATTTTAGTGTACAATTCATAAAATGACAGAGTCCCATTTTGGTCCTTGATTGTGCAAAGAGAATCATGCAGACAAACTGCTGTGTCTAGGCAGACACATTGCACAGGCATTGGGATCTGCCTTCATGGTTCTACTTGCATGATTGAGGCCTTGATTTGTCACTTTTTTAACTGTTATTGGTCAATGATTATGTTCATTGTTTTTTCTATACACCATTCTTCCAGCTAATTTTCAGAGCTTTTAGCCCAGTGATGTTAATCCTTACTTGTGTAAGTGTACATCTCAGACCCAAGACCCTGGATCTCTCAGGTTTCAGTTCTTAGAAGTGTTGTGACTAAGTCATATTTTTATCTGAAATGTGATCCCACTGCTGACACTTGACACATGTAAGGATGCTTGGAGAAAACAGTGATCTGAACATGCTCACATGTGTCATGTAAAATTGTTGTGAAAATTTACCAGCTCAGATACAGAATCTACTCATTTAATTGCCTGATAAATGAAAAATGTAATGACATCCCATTTGCCTGTTGAGGTCTGTGGGCTGGCATTCTCCCCCCGCAATATCTTCTGGGACTAGTGAGTGAATAGAATTCTAGCAAGGCAGCCCTAAAGACAGACGGAAAGCACTCCTTTCATGAAGAAGGCCAACATTATTTGTAGTTAAACACACTCTGAAAAAGTGGGAGCCTGAGTCCTGGAGATGTCACTGCTCACAGAAAACATATGTTGTCTGTACATTTACATATTTTGATGTCATAAAACTTCAGTTTGATTTCCTGATAAATGTACACTATATGTTGTTACTCCTCCTATCACGTGACAAATAAGGATGTTAAAGATTCCGGGCACTAAGGATGGGATTTTTCAAAAGTGCAAAGGGAGCTACGCACCCAACTCTCTTAACTTATTAAAAGTCAGTGAGAGTTGGGGATTCAATTCCTTCACTACATCTGAAAGTCTTGGCCTAAGTTACTATATATAGCAAGGTGCATTGCTTTCTGGTGATTAGGCACTTGATCTGAAGCACACTGAAGTGAACTGAAGTCTGTCCATTGACTTCAATGAGCTTTGAGTCAGATCCGAGACTTGCAAGGCAACTCCACAAGCCTTTATGCTCTTTTTTGGCTCTGTATTGACAGAATTTGTCTTTGTACTTCATGAACAAATTTAAAACACTGAAAACCTCAATATTTGAGTTTTGATGTGATCAGGAAAGGCCTTTCCTCAGTCTTGTGGTAGTTTTTAGGTTTTCATCTATTAATTCTTCAAAGGAAGATGTGCGCTCAGTCTAACAGCTTCAGTTTAAAGGATAAAAAGTACTCTTCATATGGAATGTGTTTGACAATGAAATTTTAAAAGCTTATTCATGCTGAAAAGTGGTTCTTACCATATGAACGTTCAGATTTGTGGACTGAAAAATATAGGTACAATTTTCTTTGTTTAAGATGCTGTCTGATAGAATAGCAACTAGGCAAGATTCAGCTGAAGCGTAACTTCAGATGGAGGTTTAAAGTCTTCTTGGGAAAATAAACAGAGGACAACCTAGAAAACTAACCAGTAAAAAGCTGCTTAATATTTATATCCATTTACATTTGCACTACTACCTTAACCCTGTCTTGCACAGTGCCGTGTGAAACAGAAATATTTCACGAACAGTTGAGTTTAGAACAGGTTCATACTGATGTATCCCTTTACATTTATCATTTTATTACTAGTCACAACAAGCTGAAAAATGTTCCAGAAGAGCTGACGCAGCTGAGTCAGTTGAAGAGCCTGCTTCTCCAACACAATGAGTTGATTCATTTACCAGATGGGTTTGGACAGCTTATCAGTTTAGAAGAGTTAGTAAGTTGCATGTTTTTCTAATGGATTTTTTTTCTTGGTTAGCTGGTTTATCTGCACTTTGCTAGTGGCAGTTCAAAAAGCCTATCTTTGACAGGGCTACCACCTACACCCACTTCATAAGTATTTTAAAATATTCTAATGATTTCTGTGTACCATTGGATGTGACACTGTCTGATTGAAACCGTTTTCTTTAGTTTGCCAAATATTTGAGCTTTTTGCAGCATCACACTTAGCTTAACACAATAGAAGGAAAGTTTATTATCTTGAAGTTAATATTAAACCCTTTCCAAAGTCTTTCAAATGTGCGGCAAAAAGTCAAAGGGAGCTGGGCTCCTAAGTCACTTATGCACTTTTGAATATCCCACCCCTGTTGTCGTCATGGACAGCTCAATATAATAATCTATCAATCCATGGCAGCAGTTAAAGAAAAGCCAACAAAATGTAAGGATGTTTGAAGCATGGGATAGAAAAACTACTGTCGTTGACGCTACTCTCACCACTGCTGGAGAACCGTGTCGTCTGCTCTTGTCCCTAAACGAGGAGACTCCCAAACATGCTACCCAACTACATTTGATGTTCTCTCTCAGTGATTAACTTTGCACATGGGCTGTTTCTAAACACTCTTCAAAGCCATTTTGTCTACCATTTCTCAGTTCTTTTTTTTTTCCCCCTACCCAGGATCTTTCCAACAACCAACTTGCAACCATTCCATCCAGTTTTGCTTTCCTAACCAGGTTGGTGCGACTCAATTTGGCCCATAACCAACTGAGGAGCCTGCCAGCAGAAATCAGCGCAATGAAAAGTAAACTAGTTTCCCACAGCATTTTAAATGTCTTACAATAAATCTATAGTCTCTTATCTCGAAAGAAGTTGCTTGCATTTTTATTGCAGCTGAATAAATAGGTATAATGAGAGGTATTGGCTGAAATAAGTCCTAGCTCGCTGGTTTTCCTGGATATCAAACTTCAGGTTTCCGATAGCTGGCATTTCTTGATAGAATGTGAGGAGTATTCAAAGAAGAGCAAGGATAAACCTTGTTCTGCTTAGAGGCTAGTGTTCTTGTTAAGATTATATAACAGATGAGCCTTTTCCTTATGGCATATGCTGTATGGAAAACCAAGCGCATAAAGGAGGTGGTGAAATTAGAGCTGGAGAAGGTATAAATGGATTACTTGTAAAAGTTCAGCTTTAATCTTTGAATCATCTTCAATCATCAGCCTTAATAGCCATTTAAGCTAAACATGGACTGTAATTGCTGTAGCAGATAAAGAGGACCAGATTGTGTACTGATGGGAGACTGTTAGTTTCTAAACTGACATAGTTAAAGTGTGTATAGACCGATTTGTGCTCCCGCCATACCACCTCCAATCTGAGCCCCCAAACAAGGCCTACCATGTGGCCAACTCTCTGCATTGTCATTGAATACTTAATATTTAATGTGGATAGAATACTCTGAAAATCTTTGAAGTCTGTTTATAATTAGACAAACAGAAAGCTTTTGCAAACACTGAAGGTGTAGGTATTTCTGAAATTGGCAGCTGCCACACAAAGCTAGTTTTAAAAAAGCATATTTCTGTGTGCCATCTGTCTCTCTAGCAAAAGTAAGTTTTAGAATTTTTTGATATTTCAGTTTTTCACCATTGAAATTATTTCTCTAGGGTTAAAACAACTGGATTGTACTAAAAACCAGTTGGAGACCATACCTTCTGAATTGGCCAGCATGGCATCTTTAGAACAGCTTTATCTAAGAAAAAATAAATTACAGTACTTACCAGAATTTCCATCATTCAAGTTACTGAAGGTAAGTTTTGTTACAGCTTTTGTAATCTAAATATGTTGGAGTAAATTTTTTTCTTAACCTTGCTTTGCTGTTGTGAACATGTAAATTATCACAAATTACTTTAAACATTAGCTTAACCTATAATGCTAGGCATAGAATTGTTACCAGTGTGTACAGTAGTAACAGTTGCACAGTTAAACTTAAACTGGAAGACAAATTTATAACTATCTTTAAATTTGGGAAAGTACAAATTTGGATTAAGGGGAATGACTGAAAAAACTGAATGTAATAATATACAGTAGATATGATTTATACTAGTCTCTAGAAATGCTTTGTTATTCCAAGCATTTTGTAAAATGATGGGCTGTCCGTCTGAACTGTACCTAACACGAAGATGGACCTGTCTTGAGTAAAGGTATTCTGAAAGCTGATATCAGAAGCACATCTCTCCAGGTATAGACTGTGAATTCTATTCACATTTGTTTTGTGATTTGAGAACTGCAGAAGACAAAACCTAAAATAAATCCCATTACATCGCAAGGCCTACTTTTGTTGCATTCTGTGAGTCTCATAGACATACACAGAGTCATATAGTGTGAACCTATAACAAAACCTACCTAGATCAACGTGTTGTGATGTCCAAAGATCCAGCTTTACTGGAAAGGAAGTTATTGCTATTCCTAGCTTTTTGTTGCAAGGAAGATATATAGTCTTTCAGAACATACAAACCCTATACCCAAATGTTAGTTTGTGACCAGAATTCTTAATACTTGATGATGCAGGATTTTGCATATTAGCTGTGTGACAGACTATAGAATACTTATTGTGGTGGTGTTTCTAAGTCTATATTGAAGTTTCTTAAATGTTTTGATGACGAAAGATGTGTCTTCTGTATGTAAGTGGGGAGCCTACAAGGGAACCTACCCCCTTTCTTTTCTACATACTTCTCTTCCTCCCATGCTTTGAGACATGTATGCTTTGAGAGCATATCTGCTTTATTTACAATTAGTCCCATAACTTTTTAATATTAATAATCAGTTTAGTGTAAGTGTCTTTGGTAAGGAAAGGGCTGTGAAGGAAATGAAAAAAAAATTCTCCTCTTTAGTAATTAGGCCATGTTCTATTTTTATTTTAAATGAATTATCTGTGGTATCTATAACAATGATAGTGTTGTTACTTTTCAATAACAAACCCTTCAGAAATGGGATAAGCAACAGAGCTTTAAGGACAAAAAGGATTTAAGTCTAACATTTTCAAATGTGAGTTCCTGCAGTTAGGTTTTTAAGGCCAAGATTTTCAGAAGTGACTTGTAATTATGAACATTATCCCCTTCACTTTGTGAAGTTGGACAACCAAAAATGGGGGTGCAGTGTCAGAAATGAGATGAGTAAATTACATTTGCCACAGAAATATAATTTTGCTGATCTCTGCTTCAACAGGAGTTACATGTTGGTGAAAATCAGATTGAAGTGTTAAGTGCAGAGCATCTTAAGCATCTGAGTTCTCTCTGTGTGTTAGAGCTTAGAGATAACAAGCTAAAATCACTGCCTGATGAAATTACTCTGCTTCAGGGGTTGGAGCGACTTGACTTAACCAACAATGATATCAGTAGGTAAGATTAAAAACCACATGAATCTGTGGTGAGGCATAACTAATTAAATCAATCTTCATTGTTTGAAGCAGTGAATTATTATTCTAATAATTTTGTAGTTATAAACTTATATTGTGCTTCAGTATTTTTGTAAAACAACTAAATGATTCAGTTATAAAATAAAATTGAACCGTGAGCGGGTTCTTCTAATTCACTTTACCTTTTGTGGTTTTCATTCCACTACATCTTCTTTCTTACATGTGATATCCTTGTGTATCTAAGATTCAGAATAGTGGGTGATCTGACTGACTGGTGCAAATCATATTCTAGTTTTGTTGAAGTCACTCTCTGAAACGAGCTACTTCTGTTTGCAGCTTGCCTTGTGCTCTGGGGAATCTTCCTCAGTTGAAACTCCTGGCACTAGAGGGAAATCCTTTGAGAACTATTCGAAGAGACATGTTACAGGTAAGTATACTTAGGAATCAGATACAGCTTGATATATCAAACTATGTTACAGGACTTTATTAAAATTACAAAGGCAAGCTCTCAAAAGTTTGGGAATGCTACAATTACGGTTGCTTGTGTAAAAAACAGTTACTCACTTTCTCGTAACTGTTGTTCTTCGAGATGTGTTGTTCATGTCCATTCTAAGCGGGTGTGTGCGCGCTGCGTGCACGCCAGCCGGAAGATTTTTCCCCCAGCAGCGTCTGTAGGGTCGGCCTGGGCGCCCCCTGGAGTGGCGCCTTCACGGCGCCCAATTTCGGGCCCCACCGACTCCCACACCCCCTCAGTTCCTTCTTGCCGACTATTCCGACAGAGAGGTAGGAGGGTGGGTATTGGAATGGACATGAACAACACATCTCGAAGAACAGTTACGAGAAAGTGAGTAACCGTTTTTTCTTCGAGTGATTGTCCATTCCAAGCAGGCGATTCACAAGCTAGAGCTCAGGAGGTGGGGTCAGAGTTATCCACAGAAAAGAGCGCGGCTCGTCCAAAAACCACATCATCCCTGGACAGTTGTGCATAGTGCAATGTAAATGTATGTATCGAGGACCACATGGCTGCCCTGCAAATTTCCTGAATAGGGACTTGTGCCAGGAACGCCGCAGAGGAGGCCTGGGCCCTGGTAGAGTGAGCGGTTATCTGTGGAGTGGGCTCCTTTCCCAGGGTATAGCACTCCCTAATGCAGGACGTTATCCATGACGATGTACGTTGAGAGGATACCGCGAGGCCCTTCATTCTGTCCGCCATGGCTACAAAGAGTTGGACGGACTTCCGGAACAACTTAATTCTCTCTATGTAGAAGGCTAAGGCCCTACGCACGTCCAGTGAGTGCAGCCTACGCTCCCTATCGGAGGAGTGTGGCTTGGGATAAAACACTGGGAGGAAGATGTCCTGGGTCATGTGAAAATGGGAGACGACCTTCGGGAGAAAAACCGGATGAGGCCTGAGCTGGAGCTTATTCTTATGAAAAACTGTGTAAGGGGGCTCAGACGTGAAGGCCCTGAGCTCAGAAACCCGTTGAGTCGAGGTAAATTGCCATGAGGAACGTGACCTTGAATGAAAGATATAACAGGGAGCAGGTGGCCAGAGGTTCAAATGGCAGGCCTGTAAGCCTGGAGAGGACTAAATTGAGGTCCAAGGCAGGGACAGGCTGACGCTTGTGTGGGAAGAGCCTGTCCAAACCCTTGAGAAAACGACTGACCATAGGGTTTGCAAAGACTGAGAGACCATCTGAGCCCGGATGGAAGGTGGAGATAGCGGCCAAAAAGTGGACCCTTATTGATGACCAGGACAAGTCTTGATGCTTTAGGTGAAGGAGGTAGTCCACTATAAACGGTATGGAGGTGAGGAGCGGTGACTGACTATGTTGCTCCACCCAGATGGAAAACCTTTTCCACTTGGCCAGGTAAGTAGCCCTGGTGGAGGGCTTTTACTACCCAGGAGGACTTGTCTGACCTGATCCGAACAAGACAGCTCTGTGGCACTTAGCCATGGAGCATCCAGGCCATAAGGTGGAGCGACTCCAGATTCGGGTGCCGGAGTCGGCCCTGGTCCTGCGTGATCAGGTCGGGGACCAGCGGTATGGTGAGTGGGGCCACTATGGACATTTCCAGAAGCGAGGTGAACCATTGCTGACGCTATTAGTATGACTCGGGCCAGCTCCCTGCAGATCTTGAGGAGCACCCTGTGGGCTAGGGGAATGGGTGGGAAAGCATATAGCAGGCAGCCCTCCCATGAGAGAAGGAAGGTGTCCCCAATGGACCCTGAGCCATGGCTCCCAAGAGAACAGAATGTCTGACATTTCCTGTTGCCCGGAGTGGCGAACAGGTCTATCTGGGGAGAGCCCCAGAACCGGAAGATTGAGCTCACCATGTCTGGCTGAAGGGACCACTCGTGGCCACTGAAGGTCCGGCTGAGGTTGTCCGCCAGCGTGTTTCGCACCCCTGGGAGGTATGAAGCCTGCAGGTGGATCGAGTGCTCTATGCAGAAGTTCCACAGCGCAAGGGCTTCTCGGCACAGGGGAGAGGAGCAAGCACCCTCCTGTTTGTTGATCTAAAACATTGCTGAGGTGTTGTCTGTGAGGATTGAAACACATCTGCCCATTATGTGTTTTGAAAGCATAGCATACCAGACGCACTGCCCTCAGATCTTTGACATTGATGAGGTGTTGTCCGTGAGGATTGAAACACATCTGCCCATTATGTGTGTTTTGAAAGCATGCCAGACGCACTGCCCTCAGACCAAAGCCCTGAGATAAGTAGGGAAGTGGGATACCAGGAGGAAGCACGAGCAGGAGTGCGTGAGAGGAGAGGGCTCCTGCCTCATACTGAGAAAGAGGGGCGATCAGCGGGTTATCTCAAGTGCCTATACACAAATGCACGAAGCCTGGGAAACAAGCAGGGAGAACTGGAAGTCCTGGCACAGTCAAGGAATTTTGATGTGATTAGAATAACAGAGACTTGGTGGGATAACTCACATGACTGGAGTACTGTCATGGATGTTCAGGAAGGACAGGCAGGGCAGAAAAAGTGGGGGAGTTGCAATGTATGTAAGAGATCAGTATGACTGCTCAGAGCTCAAGTAAGAAACTGCAGAAAAACCTGAGACTCTCTGGATTAAGTTTAGAAGTATGAGCAACAAGGGTGATGTCATGGTGGGAGTCTACTATAGACCACCGGACCGGGGGATGAGGTGGACAAGGCTTTCTTCCGGCAACTTGCAGAAGTTACTAGATCGCACGCCCGGGTTCTCATGGGAGACTTCAATCATCCTGATATCTGCTGGGAGAGCAATACAGCAGTGCACAGACAATCCAGGAAGTTTTTGGAAAGTGTAGGGGACAACTTCCTGGTGCAAGTGCTGGAGGAACCAACTAGGGGCAGAGCTCTTCTTGACCTGATGCTCACAAACTGGGAAGAATTAGTAGGGGAAGCTAAAGTGGATGGGAACCTGGGAGGCAGTGACCATGAGATGGTCGAGTTCAGGATCCTGACACAAGGAAGAAAGGAAAGCACCGGAATACGGACCCTGGACTTCAGAAAAGCAGACTTTGACTCCCTCAGGGAACTGATGGGCAGGATCCCCTGGGAGAATAACATGAGGGGGAAAGCAGTCCAGGAGAGCTGGCTGTATTTTAAAGAATCCTTATTGAGGTTACAGGGACAAACCATCCTGATGTGTAGAAAGAATAGTAAATATGGCAGGCGACCAGCTTGGCTTAACAGTGAAATCCTTGCTGATCTTAAATACAAAAAAGAAGCTTACGAGAAGTGGAAGATTGGACAAATGACCAGGGATGAGTATAAAAATATTGCTCGGGCATGCTGGAGTGATATCAGGAAGGTCAAATCATACCTGGAGTCTCAGCTAGCAAGAGATGTTAAGAGTAACAAGAAGGGTTTCTTCAGGTATGTTAGCAACAAGAAGAAAGTCAAGGAAAGTGTGGGCCCCTTACTGAATGAGGGAGGCAACCTAGTGACAGAGGATGTGGAAAAAGCTAATGTACTCAATGCTTTTTTTGCCTCTGTCTTCACGAACAAGGTCAGCTCCCAGACTACTGCTTTGGGCAGCACAGCATGTGGGGAGGAGGTGACCAGCCCTCTGTGGAGAAAGAAGTGGTTCGGGACTATTTAGAAAAGCTGGACGTGCACAAGTCCATGGGGCCGGATGCGTTGCATCCGAGAGTGCTAAAGGAGTTGGGGGATGTGATTGCAGAGCCATTGGCCATTATCTTTGAAAACTCATGGCGATCAGGGGAAGTCCCGGACGACTGGAAAAAGGCTAATGTAGTGCCCATCTTTAAAAAAGGGAAGGAGGAGGATCCTGGGAACTACAAGCCAGTCAGCCTCACCTCAGTCCCTGGAAAAATCATGGAGCAGGTCCTCAAGGAATCAATTCTGAAGCACTTAGAGGAGAGGAAAGTGATCAGGAACAGTCAGCATGGATTCACCAAGGGCAAGTCGTGCCTGACTAATCTAATTGCCTTCTATGATGAGATAACTGGCTCTGTGGATGAGGGAAAAGCAATGGACGTGTTGTTCCTTGACTTTAGCAAAGCTTTTGACACTGTCTCCCACAGTATTCTTGCCAGCAAGTTAAAGAAGTATGGGCTGGATGAATGGACTATAAGGTGGATAGAAAGCTGGCTAGATTGTCGGGCTCAACGGGTAGTGATCAATGGCTCCATGTCTAGTTGGCAGCCGGTATCAAGTGGAGTGCCCCAAGGGTCGGTCCTGGGGCCGGTTTTGTTCAATATCTTCATAAATGATCTGGAGGATGGTGTGGATTGCACCCTCAGCAAGTTTGCAGGTGACACTAAACTGGGAGGAGAGGTAGATACGCTGGAGGGTAGGGATAGGATACAGAGGGACCTAGAGAAATTGGAGGATTGGGCCAAAAGAAGTCTGATGAGGTTCAACAAGGACAAGTGCAGAGTCCTGCACTTAGGACGGAAGAATCCAATGCACCACTAGAGACTAGGGACCTAATGGCTCGGCAGCAGTTCTGCAGAAAAGGACCTAAGGGTTACAGTGGATGAGAAGCTGGATATGAGTCAACAGTGTGCCCTTGTTTCCAAGAAGGCCAATGGCATTTTGGGATGTATGTGTAGGGGCATTGCCAGCAGATCGAGGGACATGATCGTTCCCCTCTATTCGACATTGGTGAGGCCTCATCTGGAGTACTGTGTCCAGTTTTGGGCCCCACACTACAAGAAGGATGTGGAAAAATTGGAAAGAGTCCAGTGGAGGGCAACAAAAATGATTAGGGGACTGGAACACATGAGTTATGAGGAGAGGCTGAGGGAACTGGGATTGTTTAGTCTACGGAAGAGAAGAATGAGGGGGGATTTGATAGCTGCTTTCAACTACCTGAAAGGGGGTTCCAAAGAGGATGGCTCTAGACTGTTCTCAGTGGTAGCTGATGACAGAACAAGGAGTAATGGTCTCAAGTTGCAGTGGGGGAGATTTAGGTTGGATATTAGGAAAAACTTTTTCACTAGGGGGGTGGTGAAACACTGGAATGCGTTAGCTAGGGAGGTGGTGGAATCTCCTTCCTTAGAAGTTTTTAAGGTCAGGCTTGACAAAGCGCTGGCTGAGATGATTTAATTGGGGATTGGTCCTGCTTTGAGCAGGGGGTTGGACTAGATGACCTCCTGAGGTCCCTTCCAACCCTGATATCCTATGATTCTATGTGAAGAGTGAGGTCCACCAGAGGCCTTGGGGTCCCCTAGGTGAGCCCTCCAACCCAGATCCAAGGCATCTGACACCAAGGTGAGCGAGGGCTGAGGGCTGGCAAAAGGCACCCCTGCGCAAACCATTCGAGGGTCTAGCCACCATAGGAGAGAGTCCAGTACCAGGCGGGGCAGGGTTACGAGTCTGTCCAACGCATCTCTGGCTGGTTGGTACACCGACGCCAGCCAAGACTGGAGTGGGCACAGCCTGAACCTGGCATGGTGCACCACGTATGTGCAGGAGGCCATGTGTCCCAGCAGCTTTAGACAGTTTCTTGCTGACGTCGTGGGGAACCGTCTGAGGCTCTGTGTGATGTCCTGAAGTGAGTGAAACCTGGCCTCCGGGAGGTACGCCCTGGCTTGGGTAGAGTCCAGGACTGCGCCTATGAACTCTAATCTCTGCACCAGGGATAGAGTAGATTTCTCCTCGTTCAGGAGGAGACCTAAGTCGAGGAAGGTCCTCCTTATAAACTCTACCTGAGCCTCCACCTGGGCTCTTGAGCGACCTTTGATCAGCCAGTCGTCGAGGTATGGAAAGACCTGTATCTGGCGCTTGTGCAGGAACGCTGCACGACTGCCATGCATTTTGTGAATACTTGGGGGGCAGTCAACAGTCTGAACGGGAGGACGGCAAACTGGTAGTGGTCTCTGTTCACCACGAACCTGAGGTAGCGTCTGAGGTGTGGGACTATTGCGATATGAAAATACGCGTCCTTCAAGTCGAGGGTGATGTACCAGTCTCCTGGATCCAGTGAGGGGATAATGGAGGTTAGTGAGGCCATGCAAAACTTGAGTTTCTTTACATATTTGTTGAGCTGTCGCAGGTCCAGTATGGGTCTGAGGCCCCCTCTTGGCCTTCAGTATGAGGAAATACCAGGAGTAGAAACCCTTGCCCCTTAGCTCCTGAGGAACCTCCTCCACTGCCCCTTCCGAGAGGAGGGACTGAACCTCTTGAATTAGAAGTTGCTCGTGAGAGGGGTCCCTGAAGAGGGACAGGGAAGGGGGTTGCGGGGGGCAGGAGGGTACAGAATTGGATGGAATATCCCCTCTCTACCGTGCGGAGCACCCATTGGTCTGAAGTAATTCGAGACCAGGGACTGTAGAAGGGGGATAGACGGGACGAGAAAGTAAGATGGGAAGGATCCAAAGGTCGTACTGGCAAGCCATCCTCGACCATACCCTCAGAAGTGTGGTCTAGAGCTTGGTGGGGACCTGGGCTGGCCCGAGCTTTGTCCAGAGGGAGGGCGTTGCCTCCTCCGAGTGCTCCTGTTCCGCCTACGTGGAGCGTCCTGGTGGTTTTGGGGTTGATAAGGACGAGGGACAGGTTGAGGCCGAAAATGTCTGCGCTGGGTAGCAGACGTGTGAAGCCCCAGCAAACAAAGGGTAGCCCTTGAGTCCTTCAAGCTGTGAAGTCTCTTATCCATCTTCTCTGAGAAGAGAGCTACACCCTCTAAGGGAAGGTCTTGAATGGTCTGCTGGACCTTGTGGGGAAGACCAGAGACCTGTAGCCAGGAGCCTCTCCTTGTAACTACCCCTGTGGCCAAAGTGTGGGAGGCCGCGTCCAAGGCCGCTTGCGAAGACGCTTGGGAGACCAGTTTCCCCTCCACGAGCGCAGAGAACTCCCCTCGAGCTTCCTGGGGCAGAAGTTCTGTAAACTTAGCCATAGACGAGCAGGTGCTATGCCCGTAGCGGCTTATTATGGCCTGCTGGTTGTCTATACGAAGTTGCAGGCCTCCTGTCGAGTAGACCTTCCAACCAAACAGGTCCAGTTTCTTGGCATCCCTGTTTTTAGGGGTGGATCCTTGAAACCCTTGATGTTCTCTCTGATTGGCCGCTTAGACCACCAAAGAGTCCGGAGGAGGGTGGGTGTAAAGATGTTCATACCCTCTAGAGGGAACAGAGTAGCGGCGCTCGGATTTCTTGGCTGTAGGTGCCAGAGAAGCAGGAGTTTGCCACAAGTTCTTAGATGTTTCGGTTATCGACTAGATAAATGGCAATGCAACCCTGGATGGGCCGGAGGGAGCCAGGATGTCTATGACAGGGTATAAATCCGCTTCCACCTCCTCTGCCTGAATCCCCAGGCTTTGGGCGGCCCGTCTCCAAAGCTGGGGCCGTCGAAGTCCCCGCAACCGCTTCATCGGGTGAGGACGAGGAAGAGAGAACAGGAGGTGGGCCCAGTTCACTGCCTTCGGCCCCCCCCCGGGGGTCCCTCAGCATGTGGTACTTGGGCTGTGGAGCCAGTACCGATGAAGAACTCTGCGCCGCAGCCAGTGCCGGGGCAGATAATCCAGTGGGACCGAGACCATTTGGGTCGGTAGGGATGGAGCTGAGGCTTCCACAGGTGCCCTCACCTGGAGAGCCAGTGCCGGAGCTGGCTGAGGTATCGATGCCGAAACCATGTGAGTCGGCGGGGCCACTCCGCCCGAGGGCACCGTCGTCACAGGTGGTGCCGGCGCTGACTGTGGCACGAACGACACCGAGGACACCAACACCGTTCTGGAGCGCGGACCATGGACTTGACCCTGGCTCTGATGGTACGTCCTGGGTGTCCAGAAGGGCCATTGAGTTGCCACTGTTGCTGCCACGGTGCTGGGTATGGTTGGTGACTGCACCGGGACCTGGACCTTCTGCTCTGTGATCTGCTAGATTGAGCTGAGTCCACCTCCGACTCCGAGGTCTCCGAATAAGAAGACCACAAAGGAACAGTCCCCTGTGTCGCCAACGAACAACGACTCGCTTCCAGGGAGCAGTGCGCTTCCTGCGTCTGTGTAGGCAGTGCCGGGGATGGACACCGACAGGCCATCGTGGTTGGCTTTCCCCTGGAGTGGAACAGTGGGCGTGCGGTCGCCGGAGATTTGTCCCTCCTTTGTGGGGAGGACGGCACTGGGAGGCGCATCAGGTCTGTTGCTGCCTTGAACTCCTCCGGCGTTGATGGTGGTTGTATGTCCATCAGATGGTCCGGGGACCGAGGAGGGTTCGGACTCAACTGGACCCTGGCCGGCGCAGGAGTCGACGAAACCCTGGGCGGAAGCGAGGCGGTCTGTGCCGAGCCACTCGCGGACAGCGACGGCCCCTTAGGTTTCAAGGGGGGTGATCAGTCCCTCACCAGCCTCTTCTTCTTTACCGGCACCGGAGATGGAGAACGGTGCCGAACTGAGGCCAACGCCCTACGGCCCGAATAGTGGCTGTGCCAGTGGGCTTTAGAGTCCTTAGTCGGGCCTGTTTCGCGCGCCGTTGGCGCTGGAGCGCTGCACACCAAAGAGGACGTGCTCGGTGCTGGTTGTTGGGTCCCGAGTTGGATTGCGGTCTTAGAGCTGCCTCCATGAGCAGTTTTAGTCTCTGCTCTCTGTCCTTGCAAATATGGCACTTGTCCTTTTGGTGAGTCTCACTAAGGCATCGCAGGCAAGACGAGTGAGGATCACTCTTGGGCATAAACTTTCCATAGGACTCATAGAGTTTAAACCCCGGAGACCTGGACATACCCCCGAAGGGGAAACGAACTATCTAACAAACCACTACTAACTATATGAAAAGGTATAACTATAGAGAATAACTATTGAACTATGTACAGTAAGAAGAAAGACACTGCTAAGGTGCTTGCTGTAAGAGCGAGCAAAGTTCCAGCTAGCCGTCACGGGCGGTAAGAAGGAACTGAGAGGGTGGGGGGTTGGCGGGGCCCGATATTCAGCACCGTGAAGGCACCACTCCAGGGGGCGCACAGGCCAACCCTACGAACGCTGCTAGGGGAAAAATCTTCCGGCTGGCGTGCACATGGTGTGCACATGCCTGCTTGGAATGGACATGAACAATCACTTGAAGAAGAACCTTAATTCATGTTGTCTCCTGCCATGTGTATGCATTATGGTAGAGTCTTTAGTTACATTATTATATCCTGTCTTTTTCCATGGAATTCCTACTTCATTCAGTGCACAGGATGGATGATGATAAATTAATGAGAAGCTATTCAATAGTTTTTCTCCTCATTCTTCAGTTTTTGGCCTACATACTATTCAAACCCTACTCTGAATACAGAATTATTAATTTTCTCGTGGGTTTTTCTGTGGCACTGTGAAGGAATTGACTCGTTGTGGCCGGGTGCAGGTGTAGCAGGCGCTCCTCTTTCTGGGCATACCCTGCAGATAACTGCTCCAGCCCTGCAATGGTCTGCCCCCTCTTGTGACTCAGCCCTCCATCCAGGTCACATATTTATGTCTGCCCTTTTTGGGATATATAAAGAATCGAGCAATAGACAGACCTATAGTCAGGCGAAGGGCTCCAGAACTCACCTGAGTCGAGGTTTCAGGGTCTTGACTCTTCTTTGACTTCAAGGCCTTCTCTTGTCCAAATTCCCCCATATGAAGAACAGGCACCTGCCCTCTCCTAGGGTTCCAATTCCAGGTGCAATAGTAGGCAGCTAAATTATGCACCCAAAATGCTATACTGCTGCTTCCCTGGATCACTTCCTGCTAGTCCCCCCCTTTCCCAGTACATAGTCACTAAAAACTGAAATCAGAGGTAACGTCTCAGACCTTCTGCATGTCCTTTCTCTTTGGGTTTGGCAAAGTCACCACAGCCAGAAAGCTCAGGCAGCTGGATCACCTGCAGTGCTTCTTTCCAGGAGCTGCATGTGAAGGTCACTTTACTCCGTTGTCTTCCCTCCTACAGAGCTGATCTGTTCTCCTTTTGAGCTCCTCCTCCAAGCCCTACATGCTTTGCAGGTGTGGTAGGGTAGGGTTGCCCAGGGCCAGAGTTAGTTCTTAATTCCTCCTTACTGGTACAGGATTTGAATACCCCATCACAGGTGCTTATCACTATAGTATCTGAGTGCTTCAGAATTACTGTTTACAATACCTCTGTGAAGCGAGGGTATGGTATTATCCCCATTTTACAGATCGGAAACTGAGAAATTAAGGTCAGAAGTATCCCTTAATTTTGGCTGCCCAATTTGAGACAGCTAGAACCTGATTTTTCAGAGCACTTAGCATTATATACCACTTTGTATGTTCAGAGCAGAACTCGCATTGACTTCAGCTGCAGTTTTGTGTGATTCAGCACTTCTGTAAATCAGACCCCAGGATATTAAGTTAGGCACCAGTAAACGAGGAACACAATCAGTAACCACATATGAAAAGTTTGGTTTAAATGACTTCCCTAGCATCATATAGAAGCTCTGTGCCAGAGGCAGGCATAGAATCCAGTTCCCCAGAACAGCGTTCATCTGCCTTAACCACGAGGCCATCCATTTTCTTTCTGTAATTCTCTGCCTCGTTCATTACACAACTTTCAGGGCACACATCCACATGGGGTGCATCAAGTTACAGCCCCTCTTCCGACTCCTCCAAAACCACTTACTAAGGTTCTGGCTGTGCTTCTCTCCTCACCTCTTGATTTTTGCACACCCCATCTGTGGCCCCACAAAATTGCAGGACCACTTTGTCAACCTCCTGGTGTTGGCCAAGGTGGCCACCCATCGTACCAGGAGGAGGAAGCTGTGGGGCCTGTTTCTGTTCCCTTCTTCAATCATGCCTCTGAGTAGAGTCCATTGACTCCCTGGACTCCCTTGAGGAACAGCGGGTGCTGTCGGGTTCTCTGCTCGGTATCCCCCTCTGGATCTCTGATTTTTTTTTAACCTTTGGAAAAACAGGAGTGGAAGTGAGGTCATTTGTTGTCCCCAGAAATCAACTGTGGCCTAGGCTTAGTGGTTCATCCTCCTTAATTGAGGGGGCAGGCCTTTAATTATGAGTGGGCCTAAACCTTTATGGTCCAGTACTACAAGTAGTACTTCAGCTTCTGCAGTACTTCCAGTTTCTGCAACAAATGAGGCAGGGTCCTGTGGGAAAAATGGTAGGTGAACATGGAACTAAAGACTGTATCATAGTGCAGTCATAAGGGGGGGCAAATTTAGGTTTCACAGACAACATTAATTCTGGCACTTCCTAACTTTTGGGTGCTTAACTTAGGAACCTTAATAATGTTCTTTTAATGTATTTTTTGTGTAATTTCCTATGTTTTTAAAAAGAAAATTGAAAAATCAGAAATTCCCTCATTTGCTATTATATTGAAATCCACATGGTTCATCAGTGGGGTTGGAACCATTAGGTTCTCCACACAGACCTCTGCCGCTGGAGCTAACAGAGTAAATGACGACAATAGTAAGGGGTCCACCTGGAGTGCTGTCCTCATAGAGGATGACAGACACACTTTACCTGTGGGTTTGACATATATTCGCTGAGAGCGGAGGAATGGTGAGACTCAGAAAACTTGCATTCTTCACCAGGTTCTGGAGGAGAGTGTTCTGTAGTGGTCGCAGATCCTTCTGCCCTGTCTCTTCCCCATCCCTGGCTCCTTGTCCCAGCCCCATTCTTCTTCCCTACATAGTCTCAGTCTCCATTCCTCAACCTTCTCATCTCAGTCTCTGTGCCTAGCCAGTCTTAGTCTCCCACTCCAAATTGCCTGTTTGAGTCCCAGTTCCACCTCCTCCATTCCTAGTCTCTCTTGTTTCCACCCCAGCCCAACATCTTGTCCTCTGTCTCCTGGCCCAACCAGTTCCACCTAGCTCCTTGTTTGATCTGTCTAATCTGTTACCAGTTCCCAGTCTCTCACTCTAGGTTCTTCATTCCATCTCAGGCTCCCACCCCACCCCTGCCTGGCTCCTTGTCCCAGTCTCCTATCTCTGTTCCTTTTCCCATTTTTTTCCCCCAGCCAGTCCCCGTGCTCTCCCCATAGCCCAGCTCCTTGTCAAACGTCTCCATTCCCCCCACTAATTTCTTATCCCAGTCTCACTCCAGCTCCTCTGCAGATCTCAGTGGTATACACTCCAGCATTCTGGGGCCCATTTTGTTCCTCAGCACCTTTCAGTCTCAGTCTCCTCCATCACCAGCTCCCAACCCCGGTCTCCTTGCTCAACCAGCTCTATTCTCCCATCTGGCTCCCAGTCCCACTCTTCTTGCTCAGCCAGTCCCAGCTTCTCTTCCCGCTTGGACTCTCATCCAGTCTCCATCCTCCCCCAACTTCCAGTCACAGTTTCTCTCTTCCCCTCCTCTCCATTCCCAATCTCATTAGGCTCCTTGACCCATCCTTTCCCTCCCGCTAGTCCAGCTCTTGTCCCCTCTGCATTCCAGTTAGGTTCCCTCCTCCATGCTATCTGGGTGTCAGCAGGGAGATCACTGAGAGCACCTCAGATACCGGCTACATTTCCTAACCCTGCAGCAGCCACGGGTGGCAATTACAGGAAAAATCTGGCTTCACCCCTATATCCTGGGGCAGGAGGAAGCATGCCCAGTCACTTTGTGGGGAAGAGTGTACAGAAAACTGAACTGATCACTCTATGAGGAACTCTCTACTGAGCTAGTGTGAACTGAGATTTTTTCAAGGGCTTGTTACATTTTAGCCAAATCTGGGTGGATGTTCACAGGAACAGCCAACGGCCAACCCTCTGCCAAATTTCAAGTCTTTGCTCCAAAGCATGAAGGCATTAGAGCTTTTTAAAGAAAAGGTCACCGTAATTTTTTTAACATAGAGAAAACCACATTGTTTTGTCAGACTTCATTCTTGGAAATGACTGATATTAGGGGGCTTATTCCTTCACCCACTTACTTCCCTGGTTCTTCTTGCATAAACAGAGAGCAACAATACCCGAAGTCCAAAGGTGCAAACAATTCGATGTTTATTGGGGTGAACTTCCAGCAAGCATGATTCCAGTTTCCTTCCTTAGTATCCTCCTTCCCAGCTCTGACACCACAGAGCCTTACACCTGTGTCCCTGTTCCCATTCCTGCCCTTAGCCAAACATGATTCCAATTTCCCCACTCCCATTCCCTGTTCCCATTTTCCCCTTTAGCAAAACATGATTCCAATTTCCTTACCCCCATTCCCTGTTCCCATCTCCCCCACCCACTCACTCACTTCCTGATTGACTGCAGACTATATAGTAAAACTTGAGTTCTGCTTTGCTATACCTTAACCAATCATTTTCCTGAAATTTAACTAACCAATCCTAACATATTGTAACATGATTATGTAACCAATTATATCCCACCACCTTAATTAGTTTAAACCCAGCAAAATTAATTATACAGCAGACAGGAACGCTCACAGAACCAGACAGAGATTATGCAGACAAACAATAGCAAAGTGACAGGTTTCAGAGTAACAGCCGTGTTAGTCTGTATTCGCAAAAAGAAAAGGAGTACTTGTGGCACCTTAGAGACTAACCAATTTATTTGAACATAAGCTTATGCTCAAATAAATTGGTTAGTCTCTAAGGTGCCACAAGTACTCCTTTTCTAATAGCAAAGTGGGAACTATAATGACAAAACAATACAGAAGTGAGGATTTCACATCCCAGCTATTGATAAGTGAGTTCTTGCCAGACAGATGCTATCAAACTAAGTTTCCTTTTACATTTTCTAGGCACTTCCCTTTCTCTGGAGATGATAGGCACTATCAGGACAGGATTGTATTCCTAACAGCCCAATAGCACCTTATTTCAATGTGACTAGTTTGGAATGTGAGGATGTGACCGTTCACTTCCCAGCTTATGGTTGCCTCTGTTGCTTAGCCAAAGGCCTTAATCTAAGAACAGGGCCTCAGACTGTCATAGTAAGAGAAGGACCTTACACTGGCAGACAGTGATTTTGATTCTTTCTTTTATACCTCTAACTAGCCAAGTGATAAGAATACACCTAAATTCTTCGAGTACAGGCCTTTACCGACAGGCCTGAATATCTATATCCTAACTACTGACATTCTCCCCCCCCCCCGCCCCAAATTAGCGTGAGGCAGATACCAGACATGGAAATCTTCAGCCCAAATGGTTAAAGTTTTTGTCAACGTTGATAATCAACTGAAAACATGATCTTATAGTGAGAAGTGTCAGGCAACCTTAATAACATGCAGTGCTATGAGCTTTTCCTACAATACTGGCTCTTTTCATTCATTGTTTCTAATAAAACTACAGAAATACTGATTCACAGGTGCTTTTATCTTCATGTTTTTTGTCTGCATTTTTAGAAAGGCACCCAAGAGCTCCTGAAGTATCTGAGAAGCAAAATCCAAGGTACAGGATTACTTTGCAATATATGTTGAAAGAAGAGACTTTTTTTTTTAAACTGTTGTGGCTTCAAATGCATTAGAACTTAGAACAGTTGCCCTGGTTATCTTGTCCGATTCTCCTAATATAATTAGCAGTGCTCTTTTTCCACAACAATTTGCTGTTATAATTTAACACTGATGTTCCTTTCCTCATTTTCACAGAGGATGACACAAATTTGACTATATCCAAATAATAAGAATTTGTTCTGGGGTATTTAGAATAATGATAATTTAAATTGCTTTCCTCTTGTGGCCGTATGAGTTTATGGCCTCTAAACTCTGCATAAGGAATTCAGATGGTAGCTTTTCTTCTGAACCTCCTAGTTGACCTACATCCTGCAGTTCACCATTTTTAAGATCCTTCATCTGCCCAGTGGTTTGATCGTACAGTGTGAAATGCTGATCCTCTATTTGAGTGTTAATTGTACTTGCAAAATAACATTACCCGGGGATTACAAATTTAAACTGCCCAAGGTAGGTGTCTGTGTAGGTGAGTCTGCCTTAAATAATCTTTTATGAGAACTTATTTTAGCTAATTAAGCTAAATGAGGACTTATTTTAGCTAATTAAGAACGTAAACGGTATTTTTGGATTGCCTGAAATGAGAAGGGAAAAAATAGATTATGATAAACGTTGTTCAAATCCATCTGAACGGGCTTCTCCCCATTTAGTAGTTTATTTCCATTAACGATGTTGTGGCTAACATAAAAAATCTTAAACTAGTGAATTAGATTGAATGTTTCAGGAGAATGTTTTATTTCTCTGGATAGCCAGTTTGATATTTTGGTGGGGTACTTTCCCCTTACCTTGAATAGAGAACACTGATTTGATCTTGGAAGATATAGATGCTACATTTGAATATAGCCTCTATTACTCTGGATAGGAGAGTCAAAAAGCTATGTAATAGTATGAAAGAACCTGGATAAAATTTTCAAAAGCACCTAAGTGAAAAATAAGAAAATAGATTGGGGGGATGGGAACCAAGCCCTCTCTAGCCCCAGCCACCCCACTGCCTATGCTTGTTTCTGCTCTTTTCAAGAGAGAAAAACAATGAACCTTTCTACCCTATCCAGAATTTCTCAGGATCTTTCATTTAAATATCTCTGTTATAAAGCTAATGGAAAAAATATGGTGGTATGCCTGAAAACGAATTAAATTTTCTAGTTATTTGGTTTATATGGTAAATAGATATATATATATAAATAAATTACTTCATACACTTAAGAATTTAGAGAAACTTTCTCTATTTAATATAGAAGGGGCCTTGGTAGCATATAGCCTGAGCATAGGTGTTTGAATACACATACTCAGGACCATTTTTCCTTCTAGTATAATACCTTTCACTGACTATGTATGGCTGATTTATTCCTTTTTATAATGTGTTTATCTCTTTGCACCAGAAGATGGCAGTATTAAACAATCAGTTCAGTGCCTTGTACAGGGTTGCACATGGCTTTTGAAATGTCAGGTTCTTCAATATTGTCCTGAAAAATTAAATCCTAGCACTAACTTCGTAAAGTGAGTATGGATATAAGTAGTTTATCAGACTCACTTAGTTTATATAGAGACACTAGGGTGTAGATGATAAAGTTATACTTACACTTATTGCAATATCTAAGTATGAGATCTGAGAGCTAGATAAACTGATGACTGCAGCAGTCCTGTTCCATAGAAATTTGGCTTGAAAAATAATGCATGTTGTTGTTTTTGACCCCTTTGTAGTAAAAGCATGACTGGATGTGTTAATCTATATCTGCTCCCATACATTTTTTCATAAGTGCTGCTTAAAATCTGTATAGTTTCCTTTTTTAGTGGAAATTAGGTTTAGAATATAGTTGTATTTTCTGACAGATTCTTACACTAACCCACGGGTACATTGAGTCTTAAAGCCTGTTGCTGCAGCTCCATACATGCACAGTTATAGATTTGGATTCTTTAATTCTCTGGATTTACTAGAGAGATACATTCCAGACTGTTCTCTAACCACTGACACCATTTTCCTCAAGATGACAGATAACAAACAGTAGGAACTCTAGAGAGAGGGGTACTGCATGTGTGCTTATACGAGTATTAACATTTATTAAACGCTGTTTTTTTGTTTGTTTTTTTGTTGGTTTTTTTTACATGTATGGTTATGTTTTCTCTAGACGATACAACTAGCCTGAATGAGGGGTCTCCTGTGACAGCCATGACTCTTCCAAGTGAGTCAAGGATTAACATTCATGCCATAACTGCATTAAAAGTATTAGAATATAGGTATGTGTTTCACAAGGCTATCTATTTCTAGAACTGTAAGAATACTTTCTTGTTTTACATTTCCTTTGTTTTCAGACTCTCAGTGCTTGAGCTGGTCAAAATATTTTTGACGAAACTTTTTTCTGTCAAAAAACATTGTTTTGTCAAAACTGAAACATTTTGTGGAAATGTATCAAGTTTGGAAAAAAAATTCATCAAGAAGATTTCTTAGGTCAAGACAGCCAGAGTCCCAGGCACTCATTCAGAACTGCCCAGTGATTAGGACACACACCTAGGATGTGTGGGCATATCTACGCTGCAATTAGACACCCATGGTTGGCCTGTGTTAGCTGACAGGCTCGTGGTGCTCAGGCTGCAGGGCTGTTTAATTGTGGTGTAGACGTTTTTGGCTTGGGCTGCAGCCTGAGCTCTGGGACTCTCCCACCTTGCAGGTCCTAGAGCCCAGTCTCCATCCAGAGCCTGGGACATCTACACTTCAGTTAAACAGCCCTTTAGCCCAAGTCTTGTGAGCCTGAGTCAGCTGTCGCAGGCAGCCATGGGTTTTTAATTGCAGTGTAGACATACCCTGGGAGACCAAAGTTCAAGTCCCTGCTCCAAACCAGGCAGGACTTGAGCCTCGATCACTCACATCCCAGGTAAGGGCCCTGGCCACCACTCTATTGTCTATTTTGGTGTGTGTGTCTCTCTCTGTCTCTCACACAGGTTTTTTTGTGAAAAATTCAGGTTTCATTTTCGTTCTGGTTGGGAATGAAAATAAATTCTAAAACCTCTAACATTTTTGCAAGGCAGAATTCTTGTTTTCTGGCCAGTCCTATATGGTATGCCAGCCCTATATGGTGCATCCCAGACATGCAGAGATCCTAAACTCTTGCACATCCTGGTATTGCTTCTGTATCTTTTTATTTTGTGTGCCCTGTAACCAGCATGGTAGAGTTTCTTTAAAGCTCACTGAAATGTTAATGCATCAGACACTTTTAGCACCTTTTATCAGATCTCAAGTGTTTTAAAAACATTCAGAAATTACCCTCCCAAAACCCCTTTGTAAGGAATCTCTTCAACTACTTTTGGAAATGGAAGCAATGCTTCACAGGTTAGGCGAAGAAGTGGAAAAAATACCACATCCATTGGAAACTGCAGGTGTGTGCACAATGTAATTATTGGATCTGGAATAGGGCCAGAACAATAGGGTTAATGCCCTTTTTCTAATGAAAAGTGCCATGGGATCTTTAATTACCACAAATGTTCAGAAATTCAGCTTTATTTCTCATCTGAAAGATAACAACTCCAGCATCAGGGACCCTGTGGCACTATACTGGGGCATTGATTCTGAGGTAAGAGTGACACCTGGGTAGTCCCAGCATCTTTTCCTCCAGCACTTACGTGTTTGAGGTATTGATCTGGCCTAAGACTGCTTATCTTTTAAGGTCTGACAACAGGTCAGGATCACAGCATGAGGTGATAAAATTGCCTATGCACGAGGTACCATGGCACCATGTTCTGATATCTTTCGGGTTAAGCGGAATTCAAAAACATCCACATTTCGGTACATTTTTTCTGTTGATTATCTTCTAAAAGAGGAAGAATGTCCAGTTAATGAACAGAGAATAATTGACATGTTCATGTTACTCTGCTAAATAAGATGCTTTTTGTTTAGTGAGAAACGAGCAGCTGTGATTCCTGATGAAATATTTAATGCAGTCGGAAGCAATTCTGTCACTACTGTAAACTTCAGCAAGAATCAGCTGAATGAAATTCCAAAAAGGTACAGTTGCTCCTTGGTAGATGTCATTCTATATCCTAATAATTCTTTTCTCTCTTTGTCCCTCTGCAATGTATTAAAATGTTGTGTTTTTAACCTTCTTGCCAAGAATATTTACTCCATATCTTAATTTCTACTTCAAGATGTATTTTATGTTATGATGCTATGAATAAGAGAATTGCACCTTTTCTTAAAAAGGACTTTGCTTATTCCGAGTAGCGTGCAGGTATTTTACCTAGATGCTAATTGTAGGTGAAAGAAGCATAGCTAGGAGAAGATATGGCTGAGTAATACTTTCATTACACACATGCGTGTGTGTGTGTTTTTATTTTTTTGCTTTAAGTGTTGTTGAAACAAATGAGGGGATACTTCAGTGACACTTCACATAATAAAAATACAGTACAGCCAGTTGACCAGTTTGGTGAATCTGTAGGATTGTTCATTGTTATCACCACAAAGTGGTTTACCTTTTCCTATCCAAAGAAATAATTTGTGTGGTTCCAGTGCTTTGAGAGCTGACAGCTGTGTGCTATAGATGAGGTCCAACTTAAAATGCAACTTTTGCAGGTACTTCAGTTTAGTGTTTCCTGCAAGCATAAATAATTTCAACATTTCCCCCCTTCAGTGATAGTCTGGCAGATTCTCCAAACATGAAACCACTAGTACTGTAGCACTAGATATTATTGGGCTTCATTCTACCTCAATGGAAGTCCATGCAAAGCGTTGCAATAACTTTAGTGGGAGCAACACAGTCTTTTATTTGTAAAGCACTTAAGAGTGTGCTGTACTAGATAAAAAGGAAGATATGATCCCTGCCCCAAGGAGCTGACAGACTAAACAGATGACACAAGAATGTGCTTAATTCTAATTTATTTAATAGCACAGTGATATCTTTTTTACAACATGAGTTACTGTTTGTGGGCCTCAAGAAAGAAGTGAGTTTTCAGGAGGGATTTGAATGAAGATGTTCTAACCTGATGCTGAACAGGGGAGCTGAGAGCTACTGAAATTGACTCCCCTGTCTGGCACAATATCCTTGTGGCTCAAGCTAGGAGCCACAGATCAGAACTGCCAAGTTACCATCCATGCAGTGAGGCAGAGATGAACAGTCAGGAAGAGAGCCCACCCAAGGGAAGGAGGAGCCACAATCCTGATTAGGGCTACAGTAAAATAAAAAATATTATCTGATAAGAAGAACACCTATCCTTGCATTCTGACAGAGTATATAAGCTGCAGTACCTAGACACCCAAAAATGTGAATGAAATAACATTCGCTCTTGGTTCTATATGTTAGCTAGTTTCTTGCTGTTATACTGTATTTTGCATACATACCACAGTTTTGATCTTGCAGTCCTTATTCAAACGAAAATTATCTTAAATGGGAGTCTCACTTGAGTAGAAGCTGTTGAATTGAGCGCTGCATGAATGCTTATAAACTCTTCTGGGAAGGGACCATCTCTTCATATGTTTGTACAGCCCTAGCACAATAAGGCTGTGATCCTAACTGGGGTCTCGAAGCAACACTGTGATATAAATATATAATAATCATATATGCCTGCATGTCTGTACATAGACCTGTTATTTATTTGTATTGCAGTAGTGCCCAGGAGTCATTATAATGGACTAGGACTCCATTGTACTAGGCACTGAACAAAAACAAATACAACTGATAGGGACAGTCATTTTGTTCTATTTCCTAAATGAAACTCTCTCTTCAATACAAGTGTATTCCTAGAATTCTGTAGAAAAATCAGTTCATTAAACCAGTGTTTGTGTCTGTGTGTAAACAGCCCCATTTGTTTAGTCACTGTATTAAAGATTGCGGGAGGAAGGTGTAGGTGAACCATGTATGTGAATAGCTGCTTGACAGGAAGGAATTTCAGGAGAAATCACAATTTGGAGAGATGAATACTCTGCATGTTAATTACCTTCCTTATTGGTTAAAGTAAGGCCTTAATCTGTGGGATTTCAATTAACTTCATGAACTTCCAAATAGTTCACATCAGTGTCTCAGAATTATCTCAGTACACTGCTTACAAGAGGAACAAATACAATGTTCTCTGTAATTCACAATAATGATTCAATGAAACAGAAATGAAAGACTGGAAGTTAATTTCAACATTGAAACAAGCTATTGCATTTCATTGTGGCTAATAAGAAGAGTGACTCTTCAGTGCCTTTTTAGTAAAACAGCATTTACAGTGCGGAAGTTAACCGTGAAAGTCCAGTCTGTTTTTGCCACAGCTTTCTGAAATATTTTGTTTCCTGACTGCACTTTAATAGTAAACCCTGACATTTGGATGAGTGAGGGCAACCTTAGAAAGTTAACTGTGGGCTTTTGTCTTGGCGTTAAAATATAAGCCTCAAGGACAGTCCACTTTCATAAGTGCATCTCCCATTATTTTCCTCCTGCCAACACTGCCACTGAAATCCCAAAGAGCACAGAAAATACCTGATGTATCAATGAAAGTTCCATAAAAAGAAAGTTGATTTTTATAAATTACACACACAATAAAAAGGGAGGTTTCAGAGTAGCAGCCGTGTTAGTCTGTATTCGCAAAAAGAAAAGGAGTACTTGTGGCACCTTAGAGACTAACAAATTTATTTGAGCATAAGCTTTCGTGAGCTACATGCTCAAATAAATTTGTTAGTCTCTAAGGTGCCACAAGTACTCCTTTTCTTTTTAATAAAAAGGGAGATGTTTTACTCAAGTAAGAAACTTTATTTGTAATGGGTTGCAGGATTGTGGAGCTGAAAGAATCAGTCTGTGATGTCAATCTTGGCTTCAATAAGCTCTCCTCCATTTCCCTGGAGCTCTGTGTACTTCATAAATTGACACACTTGGATATCAGGTTTGTGATGTTTTGCTGGACTTCCTTTTAGAGTAATTTCTTTTCATGCCTTTTTAAACCATCTGTTGGTACAGTATTGCAGTACTGCAATAATCTTTAATTTTCCTAATTGTTTCTTTGATGGTTGAACAGTTTGCAGGCTTGGAGTTGGATGGTGATCAGGTAGCCTAGACCTAATCATTGAAAATTGATCAAGTGTGCAAGCCCTAAGTAAATAAGACATGATCTGTCTGAAATGCTCTGCATCAGGGATGTAAAGGCTCTCATGAAGTTTAAGTGACTCTGAGAAAAGAGCCTTAAGGGCAGTTGTGACAGCAGTACCAAACAGTTACTCTCTCTGAGAATTACTCCTGGGACAATTCTGCGGCACTGCGTACTCGCAGAAAACACTCCTCTTGCAGAATTCCTGTGCTTCCCTGCAGAAAACAGCAGGGAAGCAAAGGGAAGCCATGTGGGGATACGACCATGGGTGCAGTTTTTTGAGGGGGGGATTGCCCCCCCCCCAGCAGAAGCGAGGCGTGAGGGAACACATAGGGTTACATGCCACTGGCTCCCCCTCCCCCCATTTCTACAAGCGCAGAGCTGCCCCGCTGAAGGAGGCTGCGTGGGCTCCTCTGACTATGCAGCTGAACGCTGCCTCCTGGGTTCTAGTGCCAGTCAAACTCTTCCTTGCTAGGAGCCTTCCTCTTTTCTCTGCAACGGTGAGTGCCCGTGGTGGGGCGGGGAAAATGAGGGAAGGGGGGTGAGAGGGTGGGGGTAAGAGGCAGTGGGGAAGGAAGGGCGGGGTGGAATAGGACAGGGGGAGGGGAATGTGGGAGTGAGGCATAGGTGCTGGAACTAGCAGTGCGGGGGTGCTGCCGCATCCCCTGGCTTGAAGTGGTTTCCATTATATACAGGCTTTACAGCTTGGTTCAATGGCTTTCAGCACCCCCACTATACAAATAGTTCCAGCACCCCTGGAATGAGGGGAGGAGGATGAGGCATAGGGTAGTGGGGGAGGGAGATGAGATGGGGAAGAAAAGGTGATAGGGAAATCACGGGGAGAAGTGGGAGCCCAGCATGCAGAGTCCCCTGAGCAGCAGCTGGGGCTCCCCCATTAAGCAGGCACATCGAACCCTCACCCTGACAAGCCCCACCCCCCTATACCTGGATCCCTCCTGACAAGCTCCACCCCACAGACATCCACCCCACTGAACCTCAACCAGCTACACCTTGACCCCCATCCCATCAACCCCACTCCTCCAGCACTCAGATCCCTCCTCTGAGCTCCCCACGCCAACACCCCTACCCCCCCTCCCCCTCTGAGCCCCAACCACCTTCACCTGGATCCCTTGCAGACTCCCATTGCCCCTGCACCTGGAACCCCTCCTCCCAACAAGCCCCTTTGCAGCCATATCTACCACTGAACCACCCGCATCCAGATTGTCCCCTACAGAAACTTCTCACCCCACACCTGGATCCCCCCACCCTTGGATTCTGCTGGGCTGAGCCTGCCCATTCACACCTGGTGCACCTGGCACAGAAGGGGCTGGGCTCCAGGATGTTTCTGGGGCAGGCCCGACCCTTGCACTGTGTCAGGGTTGGGTGCAGCCTCACTGCCAAGTCCCTGTACCGGGGGAGGTGGGAGCTTCAGGGTGATCTCCCACTTCAATGCAGCCAGTGGCCTGTGCTCCGCACTGCCATGCTGGAGCCACATTTATTTACTGACAAGTAAAATTTGCAGAATTTTAAAATATTCTGTGCAAAATTTTTATTTTTTGTATGCAGAATTTTTAATTTTTTGGTGCAGAATTCCCTAAGGACTAGAGATTAATCAGCTTGGAGTGTGTCCTTGGGCAACTATATTTGTAGTGGCTTCAGTAACTTCCAGTAGGCTCCTTATTGTCATTCAGATGGATACATTTAATCTCCATAACTTCTCAGGGTGTTCATTCAAGGTGGTAGAATTGTCATTGGCACTTATTACCAGGGTATAGGGCAAAGTGAAAAGTAGCCAGACACAGCAGCTTGCATTGGCTTAGTTAAATTAAAACAAGTTGGCTTAAATGTATGTGCTGCTGAAGAGGGAGGAAGAGTTAGACTGCAAGTTGCAGGGATGGGTAAGACCATGTGAGGTGGCTGATGGGGAGGGAACCAGGCTGAGTGCCCCAGGAAGGGAGTGAGGGCAGATTGGTTACTCTAAGACTGCAACATTTAATGACTCTCAGTGATTGGTCCCCCTTACTTGAGTACTATATATGAAATGGCCCATTTTTTTCTCCTCAACCCCCCTTTCTCTTCTCATTTAAGAAGCTCCTGAAAACCTTTTAAGAAAGAGGGTGGATTTGGGCAATGCCATTGTATGTATGTTCTATGTTAGAGGTGGGGTGGGGGATGCCAGCTCTTTGCACACTTTGACTGAAATGTTCTGAACTGTAACTACATGTGGTTTTAGTCCATAAGTTCCTTGGGGGGTTCTTTACAGGTCACATTGACCATTGTACAGTGCTGGGTACACCTTACGGTACTATATAAATGCTATATTGAAATTATGGCGGTGACTTGATTAAAGATCTGATTTACTTAATTCCTACTCCGTACATACTGAAAGTTATTGTCAAATGAAGGTGATGCCACATTACAAAATGTTTGGGTATGTCTTTATGATAAAATCTGTTCTCTGACTGGCAACAATCAAATGCTAAAGAAAGCAATGATTTCAATGCCCATCTGTACTGACTGTGGTTTTGGCATACCCATGAGGCAGTTGACTGGTTTAGCATGTTGTTAGTAACATCAGCTCAAGGACAGACTAGCAAATTTTGATTTCTGGAAAACCTTCAATTTGCTAAAGATTAGTAAATGCTGCTTTTCTTTGTTTACAATTCAGAAATAACTTTTTGACATCTTTACCTGAGGAAATGGAAGCTCTGATAAGACTGCAAATAATAAATCTTTGCTTTAATAGGTAAGTACCCTTGCAGATAGACCTATTAATATATAATGAGAATTAGGCAAAGACCATCATGTGGTAATCCTCTTTGTGTGTTTGAAGCAATGTGCATAGGAGAATAAAAATGGCAATGCTTCTCCCTCCTCCGTACTACTGAACCTGTTCATATTAGGGTTCTGATTCTGCTAGTTGAGAAGTTTTGTTTCCAAGTCACTAATGAAAACAATGGAGAATAATTTGAGATGTTAGTTACCTCCTTTCATTGTTTTTTTCAGTGAGAAAAACACCTTTTTCCTGCTTTCCCAGCCTCAGTAATGTTCAATGTTTAAATGTTCAAAGCATTCTGCAAATATGTTAACTAAGGAACGGGGTTGCACTGCATGTCTTATTTAAGCAGGTGCAAGTGTTCTTTTCTTCCATCTGCTGATAATTAACACAGGAATAGTCTGTCACTGATGCTGGGATGGGGGCACCTGATAGGAAAAATACTCTGTACTTGTGATTTTTTTTTTTTTTAAAGGGTGTCTGTGGGTATTTTTGAGGGTTTCCTGCCAGTCACTGGCTTCACCCTGTTTCAGTGATAGACATTTCTTGTAAAATCCTGGCCCTACTGAAGTCAATGGAGGTTTGGACAGTAGGGCCAGAATTTCACTCTTCATATTTTACCAGCGATAAAGGTTTCCAGACCTGGGCTATCTACCAAAGCCTTTCGTTTTCTTGACTCATAATGAGCTTGCATCTCCCAGTTTTAGTTAATGGTGCCTCATGGTTTTAGGAAGAAACTACTTACCATGATTTGGAGCAGGCTTGAACATTTGGCACCATTGCCAACCAGAACTTTTCAGGGCAAACTGCTTCTTACCAAGTGTAAACACAAACTCCTGCCCAGCTTGTTGTCTGTTTGGCAGGAAACAATGTGTGAAAGTATAGATTTTGATTCCTTTCACAAACGGCATTGCTTGGTGCTGGTTAGTTTAATATAATTTTCAGCCCATTTAAAAAAGGGTCAGTTTTACAAGAAAATATAAATTGTCCCTTGTGCCTGTTCCAGGTTTTTTCATTGAAACCATATGTCAATTTGCTTGAATGTATCAAAGTCAGCACTTTGCTGGATCTGGCCCTATGTGAACAGTGTGTAAGGGAACTTTCTTCAGTAGCTGATACATACCCGGTACTAGGCTGTGATTCATAGAGATGCTAGCTTTCTCTGCCTATGCTGGTGCCAATTGGGGCCAAACTTTTAAAGCAGTTTACAAAGCACAATGGGATTTATCGGCATATACTCTTTTGCATGCACCGTATGGTGCTTATTTTTCAAATAACTTATTGCTGCAGCAAATGGCTGGTGCTTGCAGGGAGCAATATATGTCACTGGTTTCCTGAGACATAGTTGTTATTTAGTAATAATCAGAGCTAGTTATATATTTATAACAGTGATTTAAATAGATTCTGATTCATATTTATTCTCTTTCTAATTCCCATCTCATTTGAATGCTGCAGAGAATGGCAGGCCCCTCCTGCCTTCGCTAGTGATTCCTTCCACCAGGAGTCACAGCAATACATGTGGCTAAACCCAGTGGCTGGCTCCATTGCTCCAATCAAGCTATGTTTGTTTCCCAAAAGCTATGCTTAAAGTTTTTTAAAAAACAGTCTCTCCCAAAGCACCCCCCCTTGTCTCTGGCCATCCTGGCTGCAGTGAGACTCTTGAAAATGTTGCCATTAAAAGAGCAGAATAAAAACTGTGAGTGGGAAGAAAGAGACCCTTCCCCCCCCCCCCAAAAAGCACCCCCATTGTGAACTCTGATTAGATCTGTAACATCTTAGTGTTTTCCAGCAAGAAAAAAATGAATAGAATTCTGTGGAGTGGAAGTAATTTTCCTTTCACTAAGACAATCAACAGCATTCTGTTTAACACAGGATTGTTTTAATTGCGTTTTTTTTTTTTTAATGACTAAGTGAAGATCCGTTTTGTTTTTAAGCAGTATTGAAGGTTCTTCCTGTATTAATATTTAAAAGGAAAACACTCTTTTTGGAACCAAATCTTGCCTGTGTCTTAATTAATGAAAACAAGCTGTGAAAATGGGGTGATTTAGTTTTTTTGCCAAATCACTAGGTGCTATGCATTATGCTAGAAATACAGCTGTTAGTATTTAGCAGTACAAGTAACAAAGCTTCTACTTAATTTCTTTGTGCCGTGGACCAGAAACATGGTGTCTGTAAATGCAGGGCTCTTGTTTTAATATAGAAAGTGGCCATAAGTATGGTGGGATTTGGGGTGGGGGGTTGGTATCTGAATGGTGACAATTTTTCATTGGTATAAAACAAGCAGGGTTAAGGTTGGGGAATGTAATGAATATGTTTACAGGAACTGTTAGCTCAGACTGTAGGAGGAATATGTCCAGCTGACATCATTGCTGTGTTCAGTTTTACAAAATGAGTGCTGCCGGCCTTTTGTTCTCTGTCACATGAGCACTGAGCAGTCATCATGCAAATTATATTCTGCTTTTATGTTTGTCAAGTAGACTAATCAATATTACTGCCACCTTCCCAAAAATGCACCTTTAATGAGTGATTATTATTAAATAAACTCAGTTAAATCTAGTCTTTCACCTCACTGTTATCTGTTCTGTTACCCATTTTGTATGTCTGTTTCTGATTTGATTCCTTAAGTGAATTTATTTTTATTTTTTGGTAGGTTTAAAATATTTCCCAATGTTCTTTATCGCATCCCAACACTTGAAACTATCCTACTCAGTAACAATCAGGTTGGATCCATCGACCCTCTGCAAATAAGGAAGATGGACAAGCTTGGCACCTTAGACCTTCAGAATAATGACCTCCTTCAAGTGCCACCAGAGCTTGGAAACTGCATAAATCTTAGGTGACTTTTTTTTTAAAACTGCACAATAACTTTTGGTTTTGATGACTGTTTTTTAGGCCTTTTTTTTAGTCACAAGGAAAATGGTAGAGTAACAGTGTACTTGTATGTTGGTCTAAATTCATAAAATGCCTGACCTCTAGTCATCAACTGTGAAGCAGCTGCAGTTTTTTTCATAGTTTCTCTGACTAATTGAGACTAGAGGCAATTTTTGGTTCATGATTTTATTTATCTATTTATTAAACAGAGTACCATGAAAATTATACTTCACGTTAGAGGCTAGCTCACATTACATAGGGGTATCTGAATGTGGCGTTTGGCCTCGAGCATCAAACTTGGCAGTTAGTCCAACTTTAATAAACCCACAAATTTAGGAAAATTTAGAATTTAGCTGCTGGTCTGTTCTTAACTTGCCTTATCTTTACTTACTTCAGGGATTGTTCATAACAGAGACTCATGTATAATACCCCATTTATTGACATTTGACCCATGGCTATTTGTTAAAAGACTCACAGTAAGCTGCCCAAAGAGCTTGCACCAAGACTGGTATTTAATATATTGATCAGTGATCAGGAAGGGGGGGTTAGTAAAGTGGCATCATTTGCAAAGGACACAATATTTAGAGTAGACGATTGGAAAAGCCACTGAGGAATTTCATAACAAAGATAGGTGAATGGGCAATGTGATGGCAGATGAATACAGCGGTGACATCTGTATGATAACCCATATTGGAAGGAATAATTTGAACTCCTCAGCTACATTCGTAGGTTCTAAATTACTTTGAGCATTCAGGAGAAAGATCTGGGTATAAATGTATAAGCTCCATGAAAATCTCTGCTCATTGTGCTTCAGCAGCGTTTAAATAGAACCTCCTCCCCCCCCGCCCCCCCCCCCAAAAAATGTTAAGGTGCATAAAGAATGTGATAGAAAATAACACTGAAAAATTATATGGGCACTTTATAAATTAATTTTATGTCCTCACCTGGCATACTCTGTTCAGTCCTGCTTGCTCAATCTCAATGTTTATACTAGAGACAAGTCGTTCAGAGATGGGGATCGCAAATTATTAGCGGCATAACAAGGCTAATGAAAGATAAGGAGAGAATGAAAGATTTGGGACCATTCTGGTTTAGAGAAGAGAGATTTAAAAAAAAAAAAGTCAAAAAATGATTGTTACAGAAAAGGTAAATTGAGAGCAAATATGTATTTTTTTCCACAATACAATATTGGGGGGAGGTTATTAAAGTGGAAGGTAACAAATTTACATTGATAAAAGGAAATGTATGTATGCACTAGAGCTGGTCAGGAATTTTTCTACAGAACATTTTTTGTCAGAAAATGCCAGTTAGTTGAAACCAAAGCTTTTCATGAGAGAGGATGGTTTCAATGAAACTTTCATTGGAAAGGTTTTTAGGTCCAGGGTGCAGGAAGTGAAAAAGAGAGGCCAGTGGTTAGAGCACTCATCTGGGATGGAGGGCATATGCCTGGTTGTGGGAGACCCCAGGTCTCCTCCATGCCAGGTGAGTGCTTTAACCCCCTGGTTAGATTCAGTAGATAACCATTTTGAGAATATAAGCTCTCAAGGTTCAGGGAATAATCCAACCCCTACATGAAAGGGTTGGGATAGAAACTTGCTCTAGGGGCTGGTCATTTCACCACTGTGATGTTACTGGTGTTGACAAAGACAAGAAATTAGACTAAATGGATCACTGGTCTGGCAAGTCCTGTGTTCCTTCTTGCAATTTATTAAATAAAATTTAATTTTTAAAATTAAGGTTTTGAAGTCATACAGGGACAAATAACTTCTTCAATAACCGCTCTTCAGCCTATCACTAGCTTTACCAGTTTAAACCATTTTTGTGAATGAAATGGAAATCTCAAGTGGGCAGACAGCTTGTAAACCAAGCTTCGGTTCAGCATTGTTTAAAATGGCCAAGTTATGAACCCTCGCACTACTTTTCCCAACAGAAATAGCAGTTGTTCTCTTACCATAGTGGCATAAGTGGGAACCACCTGCTGCACAACTGATGTGGCTTGAGAAGAGGTGCTGAGTCACCCAAATTTCTCAGAGTAAACAGCATACTTGTTTTTCTGACTCAGGATTTTACAAGTGACTTTGTTTTAGATTTATTGGATAATCACATTTTCAAGAACATGAATGTATGGGCTATGAGACTCTTGCAGACTTATGGAGTGTAGTTTTCTAGTGAACTCTAAAAGTAGCTTATGTAGCGCTGACAAATGCTGTTCATGATTAGAATTTGAATATGTTAGTTAACACAATAAAAATACATCTTTTTTCCCTATTTATACATGGCCTAAGGATCTGACATGTTCAGACACAGATTCTAGGTGATGGGGAAGGCTTGAAGGGAACATATGGGAATATGCTCTGGAGACAGGACTTAAAGGGCCAGTGACTTATGCTTACCTGAGAGCCTGTGCATAACAACTAAGTTGGGAAAAGGCAACATTGCCATTTAGCATAGCTCAATGCTACAACCAGTTATTCCCATTGATTTTATCATTTATTTTAATAAGCTCTTTTCCCCATCCTGCCCAGTGGCCAGGGGTTTTACTGAAAAAGTGTATGTTCCCCTAAATGTACGGTATTGCAGGGCACATGTGTATATTATGCACACATAACTGTCCATCACTACATATGTTGGCATACTATTAGCACTTGAATTATGCCAATATGAAATAGAGTAGCAGAAATTCATAACATCGTATTACTATTTCATCTTTAAGCAGGATTCTTTTATTTTTCTAAAAAGCCATAAGTGTGCATGATGTATGAATGTGCTGGCACAAGCAAAAGCACTGACAGTAATCATTTTTATTTCTGTACTTCCCCAGGACACTTCTGCTAGAAGGAAATCCATTCCGTACTCCTCGAGCAGCGATTTTGGCAAAAGGAACAGCTGCTGTACTAGAATACCTAAAAAGTCGAATTCCTACTTGATCAGAGTACACTTATTCTTTTGTTGGGCTTATGGATCAAAATACAAGCAAGATTTTTACCATCAGAAACCCAAAGGCCATACACCATTTTAACTGACTTCCTTCCTGTTTGTCAATTATTGACTGCTTTTTGTCTGCATGTTCCCCACCCCCCCAAAAAGAAGCCCATCCATAAAATCTCACAGATTTTCTTCCAGAGTTGCACAGATCAACATTTCAATTGAAAATACTACAATGCTAATTTTCTTTATTTGTAATGCAGTGATTTCATTGGATACTACCATTAATAAAGGCAATATTTTTTTTTTTTACAATTCAGTTTAAAAAATTATGAATTAATTTTAAGAACACTAAAGGGGTTGCATAAAAGGTAAAAAGTAAACTTTCTGATTTTCTTAGGTTTGTATTGTCCATAGCTGTGAGACCAAATGCTTTATAGCAGGTGAGCTCTTAATCAAATAGGTAAGTGTTTCACACTGTCTGCTGACTGTTAAATGCCTGAAACCTTAAATTACACAGCAATGCTATAATAATAATAGTAAGGATACAGTATGAACTGTGCTACAAAGAGTGTGAAGAATGTGTTTACAAAAGTGATTGACTTCTACTTGTTTGAATAGTAATAAATAAATATTTCCTGTTGGGTGTAAACCATTACCTTTGTTTAGTTTAATGTACCAGTCAAGCTCTCTAGCTCAATAACATTTAGATATGCTTGCCATATTACATACAAATGTGTTTGTTCATCCTGGAAATGGCACCTTAAGATGCATCAACACTGGTGATAAACTTGTAGGGGGATGTGTGTCAGCTCTGAACTGCAATGTAAATGTATATACATTGCTCTTTTTTAGGCTTTTATATGCAACAAATTGTAGCCTAAATCAAAATTGATCCCATGGTGGTTTGCAATGACTTTTCTTCGAACACTTCACTTCCAAACTGTATTGAAGACTGATGGGGCTGCCACGTTTTTAAGGCCATATTTTCAAGGGAATTCAGTATTGTACTGGAGGTCAGATGGCTTTTAATTCTTACAGACTAAACTACAGAACATACATTAGGAATGGGTGAACATCTCTACCTACCTTGGCTTGCAAAAGTAATTTTTCCAAGCCTTTTTCTTCTAATTGCAACCCATTTCCCCCGCCGCCCTGATTGAACTTAAAAGAAAATGAGATCTTATACCTAAAGAGAATCCTGTGCTAATTATTAGGAATAGAAAAGCGGCCTCTTGCCACATTCACCCTGCTCATGTCATTAGAAGACAGCTAAAGTGGATATCCTGTATATTATGTATGGTGTGTATAAACTATGCTTTCATTCAACAGTTTTCTCTTTCTCCCTTCCCCATCTCTCCTATCCAACAGCAGAATTAAAAAGCCACTCCAATTAAAAACTTTCAACCCAATGATGGTTGAGTAGGTCCAAAATTAAGACAAAGTAAATCTACCCATCCCTAATGTCTTACATTTAATGAGCACCTTTCATCATAAATTATCACAATACACTGTATATGCAACAGCACTGTAATGTAACCCCTTCTGGAGAGGGAGGACAGCAAACAGCTGGCACATAACACTACATAGCAATAGAAAAGGACAAGGAGGTTGGGCGTTTGAGTAGATGTGTTACTGTTTTAAGACATAGCCCCATCCAAAAGGAAAAAAACCCACCCAAGTCAAATGACAATGTATTTATGTGGGAAGGCTAATGGTTGAAGGCCAAAGTTGCCCTTATTTGAATGAATGGTACCCAGCATTTTATAGCTGTATCAAGTCTAATATTTAGATTACTGAGGCACTCTTCCAGCTTCTATACAAAGCACATTCTATATAGACACTGAATTTTAGACCTTCAGGTGCTGTAGCTTTTCTTCATATAGTTGTGATAATTTTACAGTAAAACCTCACAGTTTTGAACACTTTGGAAATGGAGGTTGTACGTAACTAAACAAAACATTTTGGTTGTTCTTTCAAAAGTTTACAACATTGAGTTAATGACAGGTTTCAGAGTAGCAGCCGTGTTAGTCTGTATTCGGAAAAAAAAGGAGGACTTGTGGCACCTTAGAGACTAACCAATTTATTTAAGCATAGGCTGAAGTGAGCTGTAGCTCACGAAAGCTTATGCTCAAAGCAATTTGTTAGTCTCTAAGGTGCCACAAGTCCTCCTTTTCACTGAGTTAATACAGTTTGAAACTTCACTATACAGAAGAAAAATAAAATTCTGCTTTTAACCATCTTCACTTAAATGAAACAAGCACAAAACCAGTTTCAAATTGTTTTAAACTTTCCCTCAATTTTTTAAAATAATTTACATTTAACACACTATTGTTCTGTATTTGCTTTTTTTTTTTTTTTTTTTTTTTGTCTCTACTGCTGCTGCCTGATTGTATACTTGCAGTTCCAAATGAGGTGTGTGGTTGACTGGGCAGTTCAGAACTGAGGTTCTACTGTATGATGCCTCCCCAGAAGAATACTCAAACACTTGCTGAATGATGGGAGTATACTGGAAAGTTTGGATATGCGTTTGGTTTTTTTTACTCTGAACTTTTTAAATTAACTGTGGCAATTAAAAATAATGGCAGAGTCTCAACCATTACCCCCTCAGGTTATATATTTAGTAAATAAATATTTAGTGAATATTTGATAACTGCATCTTTATCTTCACTACTTTTTTCTTCTCATTAAATCAAACAACATATTAAACAGCAGTTTAAAAGGAACTAGATAGAGACCAACAATTCTTTCCATAAGCCAGACGACACAGCAGTAAAATTATTTACTTTTGGATAATTGATATCCCTTCTTATATTAAAAGATGACAAAAGTTAGTTACAATAAGGTGACATTTTTATTATTTGTACAATAAAGAGACTTTTTTAATGTTATTCAAAACACTTTTTAAATACTGAAAAAGTTGGTACACCAAAGCCGAAAAATGGCTCTGCTATACACTGCACAGCATTGTTTTAGTCCCTGTATTTTTTTATGTACAGAAAGCATCTGCAAAATGCATCCTAAACACAATATGCACCTTACCAATTAGTGTCAATACATAAAATAAAACTGGAAGGATACAACTTGCATGTGCAAATTAACTAACAAGATAATTGATTTCACTGAATCAATAGATTTAAAATATAGTTTTAAAGTACCTTTTTGCACATAAAATGAAGCAGCTTTCAAGTTCAGTAAGTCCTTATACTGCAAAAACATTAAATACATTCACAATCTATGTTAATAAAGTAGTAAATATTTCTTCATTCAGCTTTATTTACATCAATACTGTAATTAAACTGAAAAGTACAGTTAGTCATTTGTAATATAGCAATCTTTTTAACACATACAAAAATGACTTTTGTATATAATTTAAGCTCAATATCACAATTATCTCAAAATATTAATTACAATACAGCCATCTCCATCATAATTAAACATGTCTTTTATAAAATGGTAAAATTTTTAATAAAGTAAGCTGTTGGTTTTGAACTGGATACAGTACTCACAAGTAGAAAACATAAGTCTTTGTTTTGACCATGATTTCAGAGTAAACCCACTTAGGCTAGCAAAGAGGCCTAAAAGGCCCCAATTGATAAAGATCAAGCCTCTTGTGCTGCACTGTTGTGGCTTGTTGGTGGTTCTTCATTAAATGCTTTACAAGGGAGCAAGTAAATACTATATGCAATGAAATGGCGTGCATTATTATACAGAATATCTGCTTGAATTGTCTGAGGCTATTAATGCTCATAAGGATTGCCAAGGAATTTCTAACAAAACAAGGAACTGTTTAAAATGCTATAAGTATCAAATAATACCTTCTGAGAATTTACTTTTGCAAAGGTGTAATTTCACTGAGGTCTGATCAAAATTCAAACTGCCACTCTGAGGAAAAGGAGCTCTGGTTACATTGCCTGGCCTCTGGGTGTCACTGTTGTGCTGCACACGTATGGCTGTAAGGCCATTTATTAAGCATACCAAAACTGGAGTCATAAAAAGACCAACTCAATTAATATCCAATCCAAACTACTGGCCTGAAAGTTGCATCATTGTTTTTATGTTTAGCTCATATTTACAGTACAGTGAAATAAACAAATCTGGTTAACAAGCAAGCAAAATGTATAACTTTATTTGAAATTCCACTTATTTGAAATCTAAAATTGACTGGATGACTATTTTATTTTAACACTTACATTTGGAAGTTTAAAATATAAAAAGCCCAGACACAGAAAATGAAAAGCTAGTAAGTATATGTCACTCTTGGATGGCCAATTCAAAGCCCACTGTTGGCGACTGCCAATCTTCATAACAGGACACAAAATTACAAACGGGTGGTTATATTAATGTTTACTTTAGTCCAATTGGGTTTGCATGGTAACTTCTGAGCATGAGGTGAATGGAGGCTGTACCCAGTACATTCACAAGCTAACTTTACGGAAGTTGACAGTACCCTTTTCTAGTTAGGAAGATGGGTGGCACATATTGCAAAGCTAATTGAGCTAATGGATATGACCCTAAACTCCCACTGACTTCCCTGGGAGTTGGGACATGTAGCCTGTGGCAGAATCAGGTCCTATGCTTCTTTTGAATGTTCACTTGTACAGGATAGGAAGAGAAACTATGGTTTGTGAAAATGAACTCAATCATCACTTTTTCTTTACTAATGCACAAAATACACATCTGACCACATAAGTTAAATAACAGGGATTGGCTAGAGTTACAAGCAGGAGCAAGATGTAATGTGAGTAGTACATAGTAATATCAGCAGCAAGCAGATTTCCTAAACATATTACGTTCAATCCTTTTAACAGTTTATTATGGTCAGATGCTTTTGAACTGTCAAGAATTACTGATACTCGGGGAAGTGCTCATAGAATGAGTTTGTAGCTGTAAAAATAACCAAATGAGCTAAAGCAATTTTTTGCAAGTTTCTTAATTTTCAGAAAACCTAGTAACATCTGCCTGTGCTTTTTCAGCCTGGGAAATTCAACAAATAGCTGGCAGATTTCTATTTTACATGTCAGTAGTGAACTTCCTTAAAATTGTCCCTGTGTATAAACAGAGTAGAGACACTGTCAAGAAGCCACCTTAGTTATAGTTTGAGTAGCCTCTAGTAGATCAGGCTGTAATATAATTGCATAAAGGAGAGGGATTGTGATAAATAAAGGGAGAGATATATTTTTACAAATCTGGCTTGTTAGAAAATACATTTCAGTGAATGAAAATATACTTGAAAGGTTAAATCTTTAATTACAATAAAACACAAAAACAGAATGGGTAAAGAATTGTTATTGAGACTGGAGACTTCTTTAGGAAATGCAGTGAGTCTCCTGTGGTCTTGTCTCTTTAGATATTTCTCCCATTCTGAGAATGACCTGTGGCCAGAGGTTGTTGGCCAGTACTCAATTCCAGCTGTGGCATCAACTAGTTGGATGCAACTGGGGAAAGAAGAGCTTTAGGCTCAGAACAAGCTTAAGAGAAACTAACCCAAACCCCAAAAATCTGGATGGGGGTTCTGTATAAAACTGGAAACACAAAAGTGGGTTGTGCCCTTTCTTGAACCAATTTTATATGACTATCTGTAAATATGGTAGATTGGGGAGTTACTGTTGCATTGGCTAAATACTGTACAGGTTTGGCTGAGATACAGTTGATACTTTTGTTATACATTTTCATAGTGGTGTTTGGGAGTTGAAACCACAATAAATTCTAGTTTCTGTACAGTGACATGCCATGTGAACTGTGATAGTAACCATTTTGTGTTCCTTAACAGCTGCTGTAAAACCAGAACAAGGGAATTGTAGCAATGCCCTGCACTTTTAATCTAACCTTTACTTGAGGAGCACTAGATGAGCTTTGTTGTGCAGAAACCTAAAAAGCAGTGTCACAGTTTTAGGGCTAGCAGAAGTGTTACCATGGGAACAAATTTAGCACAGCTGAAAGCCTACAGGAAGCTGGGAATTGAAAAGGGTAGAAGTTCCAAAGGCAATTTGGAGTTTCTGGTTTTATTTCTGAAATACCATGTTTCAGTCATTGTCTTTAGTAGCTAAAAGAAATAATTCTGGAGCTTTAGCTATTGTGTACTTGATATGAAAGCACATGGTGTAGTGTGTACTATCTAATAGCCGGGACCCAGGAAGCTAGATGCAATTTTGAGATCACAGCTGCCTGCCTCAGAACTCATTGACTAAACATGAAAATAACCACGTCATATATATGCTATTCATCCGCTGCCAGTACCTGCCCTAGAATCTCAAATTTAACAAGATAGCTGCACCAAGGTATACGTGTAATATGTTACTTCCTAACTGCATCTACTGAATCTCTCCAGAAAAGACAAAGGTGTGTTACATTAAAACAAGAATACCACATCCTAATTAGCCACAACGAAGACTTCCTTCATTGCTCAAAATATAAGCTTCCCCTCTGCCAATTTGTATATAAATACAACAAAATACAAAGAGAATCATGCTTGCTTTTTGGGGGGGTGGGGAAGACACATCTTGAAGCTTAACTACTGGCTGAATGGAAAGCCTGAACTCCTGCTCACTTATCAGGAAAAGCTCTTTTACTTAGCCAAGCTTCCGTTGTCTCCAAAATCTGCAGCATAAGGCTTAAATGTGACAGAGGTTCCACTGGAATGTCTGGTTTTACTCCCAACAAAGACTTCATTAATTAAGGGGGAAGTTAAAGTCTCCAAATGCAGATCTAGACCTAGCCAACTATACAGTGGACAAGAAAGAGCTAGAGGAGAGGTAGGGAGAACAAAAAAGCTACTTGTATATTGTGATACAGGAGGGCCAGGGAGCAGTGGGAGAGTGCTAGATAGATAAGCTCAAGGCTAATTAAGGCGTGGTTCCCTGTAAACTAGGGAAGGTGGCTGCAGGTTAATTGGATCACCTGCAGTCAATTAAGGCCCTGTTAGGAACCTAATAAAACCCCCTGCATCAGGCAGCCAGAAGAGGAGGGCTCACTCACTCACTGAGATGTGTTGCAAGATTTGGAAGATCTGAGAACTGGAGTAAGGGAGACCCTGCCCAGCAGGACAGGGAGACTCCCTTCCCCCTGAGCATCTAAGGACCGAGGGTAAGAAACCCACAGGGGTTGAGAGAGGCTGGGACTCAGAGCGAGGAGAAAACCCAGACCCCTCCCCTGCCTCCCTCCTCTACCACCTTCCTGGGCTAGTAGTGGGACCCTTGGCACCTAAGAGCAGAGGCAAAGGGTGGCATCTTAGCTCCCCACCAAGAAAAGCACAGGACCCACCAAACTAAAATCAGCCATCTTGCCACAATATCTTGTAACACTCAGGCTTACAAACCACATTGGCATAATCAGTGTATGTAATAAAAAGAGGACCTCAGAAATCCATCAGAACAAAATGTGGCACAAACAACACACTAAAGATCACTTGGCTTTTGTTATATTACATCTTTCTTTGATATGTTGTCTGTGTAGTTTGTAGGCTCCATAGGGTAGAACCCTTGTCAACCCACTTGTCTCTGTAAAAAAAAAAAAAAGCCTACCATATCTTGGTGCTCTATAAATAAAATATTTAATTTTGCAACATGCTTCAAGAGTCTGTCTTCTAGTTTTGCTTAGGGGACGGATGGTTGGCTGCATCCCATTCTGTAGTAGGCAATGTTACAACGTGACTCAAAACTAACTTTTTATTTACTCAGTTTTCTTGCCAGAAGCAGAAGTCAAGGGAAATATTTGAGCTATGCAAATAAATTACAATGAAATTCCCATAGAATGACTAGAATGTATTACATTTAGTGTGTTTACACTGAGTGAATTTCTGCACATAAAGAATGGATGTGAGCATCTCTTGACTGTTTTATTATGAAAGGGATAGCTGATGATGCTGAGAATTTGAATAATGGTCTCTGCAATTCTGCAGCTGTTACACTGTTAAAGATGCTGCATTCCTGCACCACGGGCTGAAACAAATAACTGAATAAATAATTTACCTTGAATAACTAATTTGAATGTATTTGCTGAATATCTTCAAATAGAGGAATTTGACATCTCCTCTGTACTCTTAGCTGAAAGAATAACTAAATTCAAACTATTTGGGTGTAAATATTTAAAATTAGAGCGGTGTGGATCAGTTATAGTCAGATAAGTTACATGGTATTTCTGCCTCCTGAATAAGAACTCTTATACAAAATGAACATTTGTTTTCTGTGAGAACTTACATGTGCAGTTTTGGAATAAACTTTCCAGTTTTGCAGTGAAAAATGTAATCATTCATGTTTGTGGAAAGCAAACAATAAAGGGGATGTGAACAGTCACCATTTTAAAACCAGGAAATGTGTAAATACAAACAAAAGCCCTAACCCTGCATTCCCATGCACCCAAAGTCCCCAATTCCTTCAGAACCACAATTTGTCATTGTGATGAAGCTGACTGACCAAATCTCCAACCATATTGTCACATAGCAACAGCTGCAAAATGCCAGCTGAAAATAAATGAAATCAAAATAAGACAATTCAAAACATTCATCAGGGAACAAGCCGCACCTCAAATATCTAATGAGCAACAGAAGACCATATAGTAGACAGGACATTACATAAACTGACTTAAAAAAAAAAGCTGTTTAATTATATTTTTCAATTAAACTAAAACTAGTCAAAATGTAAATTAATCAGAGGGGAGAGGGAAAACTTTAGTTAGTGTAAGTGTAACCCACACACTTCCTGGGCTGATGTTCTGTCCCATCTGGTGGCACTAAGACCACCTAAAGAGAGAGAGAGAGATTGAGTCTGCTCTACAGCCTTAGCTAAGAGGAGTTGACTTTTAGCTCATGCAATAGTGACTCATGCGTTAAGCTCCAGAAGTCCCCAGTTCGATCCTGCCTGTCGACAACCGGGGTCTGTTGGTATTACATAGGCAATAGAGAAACACCTCAAATTAACTAAAATGTTCTTGACAGTGACCTTTAAAATCTACAATAGCCACAATTCAGGTGATTTGTGTTTTTTAAAAATGTTCAAGTTTAGTAAAACCAATACTCATTTTACTTCCTTCAAAAACTCTTATAAGAGGCTCATTCCTGCTGCGATTAGCAGTCACAATTATTTTACCATTGACTTCAATGGAAACAGGATTGACCCAATACATGTAGACTTATCCATGGCACAGAAACTGATTTTCCATGCTGTCAGCTGTAGGAATTACTAAAATTTCGATTACTGAACTAATACCAATGTACTGTAGCTTTGTGCTGTGTCTATTCCTGTCCCCTTAGCACAGTTCTAAGATTTACCTACTGTTATTTATTTTGCACACCTCTGAGAGAAAATATTTTAAATGTCATCTAGGCTTACTAGCGATGTATTTTACCTGACTCTGAGTAGTCCCACTGATTTAAACGGGACTGTTGCCCACAAAGGGCTAGATTTGGCCATGCTTACTCGGGGGTATTCTAGTCTGGCTCAGAATAAGATGGTGGGAGTATTGGGATCAAAATTTACTGAAAAGGTTCTATAATTTTAAATAAATTAAAACAGTCACAGAAATAAAGCGTTAGGTTTTCCTGCCACCCACCACTCACTGCTTTTATTTGAGGAACATCACTATCTAAAATTATCTTGTCTATTTCACAAACTTACAGGTAATCAGCTAAAAGGATCAGACAAAAGCAATTAATTTTTGCCTAGACTATTATGTGTAGGTCCCAGGCTTGAAAGTATAATTTATGAAGTATTTCACGCTGTATTGCAATAATTCAGCTAATTAGTATGGACTCAGCACTAAACACTGTACTTGTACAGTTACTTCTATAAGGCATATATATTTGCATTGAAAAAATCAACATACTAAAATTCAAATTTAATATTTACTTTCTTAGTGGTGTCTATGAAAATATTTTTTCTCTATAATCTTTTAGTATACCACTGGTGATAGAAATATTTTATGGGAATTACAGCTCAATATATGTTTTTCTTTATAAAGATATATACAACTTTGAGGCAGTATTTTCGATGGACAGCAGAATTCATAAAGAGCTTTTGTGTGCTTCTGTGTTCTGAAGTTATATGAAATCCACTTTGAGAAGTAACTTGATTAAAAAAGAAACTGCACCAATGCACAGCCAGAGGCTGACAATTAAAACTAATACATAACCACATGAACATCATATTTATATAGTTAACATTTTTCAAGAGGCGCAGTACTAACATATAGTATTATACATTTGGCACTAATGTTTGCCATTGATCCAGCAATTGGCAAAATTTGTTTCCTATGTATAAATTTCTGTTTGAACATTAGATCTGGCTAGACATATGTTTACTATTTATAAAAAATACTTAGACAGTAAGCTCACGTTGAATAACTAGGTCTACTGTATTCTGGAAACTCTTCAGTAGTAATACAGCTTTCTCATGTTCCATATGTACAAAACTGTGTCCATTTGCCTGTAACACACAAATGAAAACAGGAAACAATCAAATGAAGTTATGTTTAGCACTTTTTCATTTTTTGGAGGAGAGCTGAAAATTAAAGTAAAAGAAACTTGATGGTTCAAAAATTAAAAAGAACATTGATTACTTTTGATTGGTAGAAATGTGATTCCGTACCTTGAAGAGAATAACAATAATGTTCTAATTAAATAATAATAATGCAACAATTCACTTCTTATAACTTTTTAAAAAATTCTGCTATAACAGCATCTTACACAACAGTAGAGCTATAAAATTAGAGATTTAACTGGACCATCAAAGGTATAGATTTAATCTTGGGATACATAAAGTAGATGTTACCCCAGCAAGCATAGTTTGACAAAGCGTAAGAAGTTAGTTTCAGAGGTCTCCAAGCAAGCAGAAGGTGTAGCCAAGTATGTACGTGTTATGGTACCATCATCTAGCAGTGATAGAAGGGACAGAACACAGCAAACACTCAGGGAAGGACTCTATATGGACAAAGTGGATATGTCAGTTGAATAAAGAGTGAGCTATCTGCAGTGATAGCCTGATGGTGAAGTTACTGTGTGTGGAACTCCTAAATGAAGCTATTGGGAGTTCTGCATGCATAGGGGCTGCAGGCTGAGTCCTTTAGTCAGGAAGCATGCCCTCTGAATCTATCAATAATTTTAGCAATTTATAGGGTGCTAATCCCTGTAGTTTCCAAATGAAAATTCCAAGGAAGTTAATTCTGTCTAATGCATCATTAACTACTAACAGAAAAGTTCACAATGACGGGAAAATGACAGATGGGTAACTATGTATTAGGAGGATAGGTAACTGCTGAGCAAGTTGCTTACATCTAGTTCTAATCTCTACTTTGCCTGTTGTAGTATCTAGACACCATAGCAGACAGACCTGTTACTCCCACCTCAGAAGCACAAAGATCCAGCTCTTGAGTTGAGTCTAGGCATATCACCATAGGGGCAGTCAACACTAGTTTGTGGACAAGCTACTGAAGGTAAATATGCCAAAGCATAAGACTACTGATTACATGACATAAGCATTTCCAGGTGTATGATCGCTCCACATACTCCTACAGACAGCAGTCACAACGTGGCCCCAACACAACACAGTCACATATACTCCCTTGTATGCAGGACCTTGCCAACTTGCAACAACAGTCCAGAGGGATTTTTTTTTTAATTTAGTCCTGCATTCTTTCACATGACTAACATGCCACAATACTCTCTTGCTGCAAGTTCTTGGGGCCACAGAATTTTTGCCTCTTTTCAGGCTACACCTGTTGATGTTTTCATGTTATGTCCAGAAGATGTGTAATTGTAGATTATTTCAATTTGTGTTATTTTTCAAGTACTTTATCCGCTTCTGACTGCTGGTATGCTGTAGCTCACATGTTCTTTAGGAGAATGTCTTCACTGCACTTTTCACTGAAGGCCAGTGTTTTAATCATATCTTCTGTTGCATCCAAGAAATTACACACAAAAAATTATGTGTATGTTGTATTAGACCACATTCTGTACTCATTTACATTAGGAAAAATCAGGAGTAATTGCACTGAATTCAGGCCCACCACAGAAAGCTGAATGGTAGATGTGATAGGGGTCTGGTATTTGAAAATATGAATAGATTACTTATAAAAACATGAGGATTTCATTAAGTTTTTAAAAATAATAGGTGATGACTATGAATCCCAAGAAAAAAAATGCTGTATTTCTACAGAATTGGTGTGATCTAGATGGGCCAAATTCTGCTTTTGGTTACATCAGTCTAAGTCTGGATTAACGTCCCTAAATTCCAAATGATGTTGTCTCTCACACATGCAACTCTCTACACAAACATTGCATAAAGTTGTCATCAGTTGTAGCAATTTTACTAAGTCACTAAATTTGAATATCTAGGGGCAAGAAACAGGACCTCTTGATGGAAGATCTTCCACTCTTGATCTATGCAAGTCCAAGGTACAAAGGCTCATCTGTTTACATGGGCTTTTGTCAAAGATAGGAGAGGTAACTGAAGAGGCAGGTTCCAAGCGGTTTGGGCTGGAAATACATTTTGTTCTGATATTTGTTGTTCATTGTTTTTTCATTTTTGTAAAGAGGTTTGAATTTTGTTGGAGAAGTATATTTCATAAATTAAAAATAAAGAAATGATAATATCTGAGCGGATCTGCAATTTCTGAAGAAGCTACATGTGGGTCCAGATCCTGTTCTACATGAACACATCCATTGTCTTGAAAAAGCAAAGGATCAGGCCCCTATGTGTGGTGAAAAAATGAAAGAGTCCATTTTATTCTGTTCTTCATGAATCATGAAGAATCTCTCATTTGAAAGGCAACTGCACAGTTGGAATCTTCATGAACACACTAATGCGTAATGGATGCAAAGGATTCAGGATGCAAACTCCTGATGGTGGGGAAAGAGAAGGTAGGGAAAGTGCCATGTAGTAACAGCAAAGTAGCCACAACAGTTATGTACATGTACTTTAAAGGTATAAGTAAAGAAGTAACAGGCAGAACCATGCTGCAAATAAAGACAACACTACAGTAAAGAGCAACTCCTTTTATTAATTTTTGTTTTGCTTCATACAGTAATATAATTTAGCACTGAGAAACGGTACAAATATCAGGAAGAAAAAGGTTTCAAAGGCATTCATTTGTGTTCCAAAAAGTAAACCCCCAAAAGGATACTCTGGCATTCAGGGCTGTGTTTGGGGTACACAGCGACCTCATTAGCTGATCTTTGTTACAGCAAAATCACACAGCTTCCTGCAATCTGTTCTACTCACTTAGAATAAGCCAAAGAACAGTGCACTCTTAGCCACAAGATGCTGGATTCTGCAAGTGAGGGTTGCATAAGACCAGCCCTAGTCACTGGAGAAACCCTCTTTAGAGAGGGAGTATTTCCCAGGGTGCCAGTTTACCCCACATTACACTTCCAGAGCAGCTGAAAGAGGCCACAACTGGAAAGAAAATTCTCTGTTAGGTAACATATGGATAAATGACAATCAGGAATCCTCTATTTCTTTCAGCCTATGTGCTGTATCACCCCACACCCTGTAACACAGGCTAGTAAATCCATGTATGTCTAGGATTTATGGGCCTTGCTCTCCATTGCCTTGTACCCTGCATAGTCATTTAGATCTAATTCCTAGACAAACAATTATGTTAAGATGGAGGCAAGGTTGAGAGTACATATCAATAATTTACTGTGAAAATATATTACAGGGATGTTTTAATTATCTCCCCCCGCCCAAACCAATAAAATAAAAACAAAACAAGAATTACAAATCCAGGAAATTCAGAGTTACGATTAAAGTTAAAATGGATCCAAACATATTATAGAATTGTACAGTGAGGACCACCCAAACAACCTTAACTCTGTCCTACAGTGATGACCATGCAATTAAGATTAATGCATTTTAGTGTCCATAGCCCAGATGAAATTAAAGAGATGGTAAATGACAAAGTAATTTTTTTTCTCCCCCACCCATGATGTTACTGCGGTGTTACTTTGACTGAGAACAATGAGAGATGACAACCATTTTGAAAGAGGGTAATTCTTCACTGAGGAAGAGTATTATATTACAGCTTCTACTGAATGACAAGCTTTCAGTTATCAATAAAATAAAATAAAATAAAAATCAGGAATAAATGATTTAATCCCAACAGGTTTTTTCCAAATGTAGCCTAGGCATTAAAGGTCAGTGAGTTTACTTCAATGGGTAGTTTACAGAGTTGTGTTATTTTGTTACCAATATCATTCAAGACCCCAAAAAATAATTTTACATCCATGAAAATGGCACTTCCATAAAGTTAATGCAAAATGGGTGTAAAATGTTAACCAAATGTCAGACAAGAATTCTGATTTGATAGTTTTACATGCATTTTGCCTAGCAGTAACTGACTACACAAGGAAATAGGCAGTGGGAATCAGATCCAGTAACTCTATTTTATTCTAAATTCTTTGACAACTGTCAGTTCTGTTTCTAAGGGAGACCTCCTCTTTTATCTGCTACAGAACAACCTCTGAGCTTCAGAATGCCCAATGTCAAGTCAAATGACGGCAACTGCATAAGCAGACTAGAAATTCCTCTACACCTGAATTGCATAACAGGCTTGGAGACTCAGTGCACCACAAAAGGAAACAAAAAGCATAGAAAAATCAGCCAAGGAATTGAAGACTCATCTCCACTTATGCTCCTACCACAGTTTTCCTTTCTTACTGTCATTTCTGATTCAGATGCTTGTTGCTGCTTCAGAAGGTACAGCAAAATCCTTCAGTCTTATCTGAAGGAAGACATTTCATTCTGAGTCACATTCCTTACAGCAGTTAAGAAGGAGATATTTTTAACCTGGAGGCCGTGACTGGAAGCCAAGAGACCATGAACACTCACAAGCTTCATATGTAGGACATGAAGCACTGTAGCTCTGAATGGATATTTTCAGCGGCTCCCAGTCAGGACTCCAGAGAAAATGGAAAAGACACACTTCATGTTGCTGTTGCTCTGGAGATTTTTCTGACCTAGTCGTGTTGAAAATTAATAGGGAGCTATTGTACTGAGAAATTAAATACAATCCATTCCAAAGTCCCTATAGCTGAATGGCCTTGAAAAAGAAGGGACATTTCTGAGGAATTAGCAGTTCTTTACCTGCAAAGCATGTGGTTTCCTGGTATCTTTAGCCCTGGCCCAAAATCTTTCCCTGAAACATTTGTAACTTGATTTACTCAGTGGGAACTTCTGTAGATTGGGTCTGTATATTTGCCATTATTTCCGCACCATTCCTAAAAAATTCAATGTTGACTTTAAAAAAAAACAAAACAGGAAGGGTAGGCTTTTTGAGGAGAAATGTTCCCCATTCATGGGCCATGTCACATAGCATGCATGTTATTGCAAAGACCCAAAATATTTTACATGGGGTGAGCTAAACAGCTTCCTCAATACACACACAAAAATCTCACTTTTGATACCTCAGACATTCTAAACATGCTCTACAATGGACTGTGTTATGCAATATTTCTTCAGGACAGAAGATTGACTCTGAAATGGGATCAGGAAGTATCTGCCTCTTCATGTGTTCTCACTGCCATCTGCAATGAAAAGAAATAAGTTTTATAACATTTTTTCACCATTTATACCATCTTTACAGAAAAATCCTCATCAAGTCTAATTCAATGGCAGACTTACCAAGAATCCATCCCAAGTTTGTTGGCCAGAATTTAAGCAATGGCCAGGTTCTGAAATCTGAAAAAGGAAAGCATAGTGGCTGGGTTCTGGATAATTTGCCACTATGTTATCATTATTAATAACTTATTATTTACTGAGTGTCAGCAGTGCATTTGGTACAGAACAAATATTTAAGATGACAGTCCCTGACCCCAGTTACTTACTGTCTAACTCAGACTCTGATAGTACAGTTCAATCACATATAGTAACCCGTATTGGCTTGTCAGAGGGTATTAAGATTCCTTGTGGTAAATAATCTCTGGTGGGGCAATATCTAGTAGTGAGATGAAACCCAACAGAGAAAGGGAAATTACCGCAACCATCCTTCAGCTTGATGATGGAATTTTAGCTTCTTCAAGCTAAAATGGGCCACTCTATGACCCATTACTGTTTGTTGTATACCCACAGGTTAGATATACTTCCTAGCTCAGAGGAACTGGATTAGCCACATTTGTCTCAAGATGAATGCACACTACAGCACGTATAACCACCTTGGAAATAGAGTGATATTGTAAGGCCCCACAGGTGAGGTTAGGTTCTGTGGCCTGCAATGTGCAGGAGGTCAGACTAGAAGATCACAATGGTCCCCTTTGACCTTAAAGTCTGAGTCTAGAACCCAGGCCTGTAGAGCTACCAGGCAGCTGGCAGCTCCAGGTTGTCACCCAGCGGCAGCTGTAACTAACTTGTGCTTCACTTCCTATGATCTGCTGTGGACCCAGACCATGGGAAGTTCCGTCTCAAGGGTTTGACAGACAGAAACCCTGTGGCTCCTTGCCCTGTATAAACCCAAGAGGTATTCCAGGAAGTTTCCAGACAACAGTATAGAACTTCTGTAGCTGTCATAACTGTTCCTTGCTCTTGAATCGCTGGCTTGACTTTGCCTTGATTTGGACTTTGCCTCCTGACTTGGACCCTGAAACCTGACTCAGACTCAGACCCTTGGTATCAACCCTGGCTGGACCGGACTACAAAATCCTCTCTTATTCCAGCCTTGGTTTTGCCCCTGCTCTGACCCTTGGCTCTGTCTACCCTTGGTGGAATCCTGACAGATATCGTACTTGATCCTGGAAGGGGCACAGCACTTGCAACCCCTGTTGATTTTGGCTGGTATTTCTAAAGGAACTAATGGGAAGTACGCACTCAAATCCCTCTGAAATTCAACAGAAGTTAGGCACCTAACTCCTTTACACTCCTTTGAAATCCCAGCCTGTGTAAATACTATATTAGCCACAGAGCAGTGACAAAGTCCACTGAGCTGAATATCCCCTTCTCCCCATGAAAACTGTGGGAGTGGAGAAGGCCCACCACTGTCCCCCCTTTAGTACTACTGCAAGGTGCAGATTAAGGTCTCATCCTCTGCCATTTCCATGGCGGATGTAACTCCTGCAACCCTCACAGCCCCAGAGAAACTGCACAAGCTGCTCAGAGGGCTAGGGTGGACAGGAGCTCATTTGCATGACTTGCCCATCCTCCTTGAACAGCTTCTACCTGTAGAGATCCCCTTTTTTCCACTCTGCTCATCACACCATCACATTAAACATCCTAAGGACTGGTGAGCCCTGTGAGCAGTGGTTTCACATATATACTCTGCCTTTAGGAGACGATATCTTGCACAACCAACTTCTTCTCCAAGGTGTCTCCATATTTTGTTTTGAGAGTTGGCAAAGTTTGGTCACTTGAGCACGAGCCTTTCTTTCCCCAATCACTGTGTATTGTGTACCCATCAAATATAGGAAACACTTCTTGGTAAGTAGCAAATAATCTTGATGGTTTGCATTCATTCAGGGCAAGGTTCTGCCACCATAGCCCTTTGGAGTAGTTCCACTGAAGTCAAAGATACTACTTGTAGAATAAGACACTACTCAATGTGTGTAAGGGGGAAGAACTGAGGCGTTATTTTTTATTTTCACTTTTTTACAGGGGAAAGTCACATTCTGCATTTTCTCACTTAAATAACATGAAAATTGGCTGCCTGCTGCTCTCTGAAAATAATACTTTTTATGTTGATGTTGCTGGACTTGAAGGACACTAACATATGAAAGCAAAAGTTATTTGGGATAACTAGATATTTTTCTTGTCATGTTTTCTGGACTTTTACAGTATAGTCATTCTAAAATGATCTATTAAAATTCCTGCCATTTTTATAACAATATAAATGTTTCTTACCTGATAAGCAGTTAAATTATCTATGAGTTTATGAGTGACAGAAGAAAGATATGAGAATTCTGGTTGATAATGAGATATAGTTTAATGTTCCACAAAGAAGCCAAAAGGAAGCTACAGAAACAAATGACTTTTCATCCTCCAAATAATTAACACTTGGCATCAATACAGCACCTTCTACCTGAGGATCTTAAAGCACTTTACAAACATTAATGAATTAAACCTCACAATAGTTCCATGTGATATCTGTATTAATATCCCCTTTTATAAGTGGTGATATTGGCATACAGAATGTTTAAGTGACTTAGGGTATGTCTACACATCAACTGCTACAACAGAACCACTGTAGCGCTTCAGTGTAGACACTACCTATGCCGATGGGAGGGATTCTCCCATCAGCATAGGTAATTCACTTCCCTGAGAGGCAGTAGCTAGGTCAACAGAAGAATTCTTCCATTGACCTACTGCTGTTTACACTGGGGGCTATGCTGATGTAAGTTTCCAGTGCAGACCAACCCCTAGGGCATGTCTACACTTACCTCCGGAGCGATCGATCCAGCAGGGGTCGATTTATTGCCTGTAGTGAAGACACAATAAATCGACCACTGAGCGCTCTTCCATCTACTCTGGTACTCCACTGGAGTGAGAAGTGTAGGCGGAGTTGACGGGGGAGCAGCAGCAGCAGTCGACCTACCGCAGTGAAGACACCGCGGTAAGAGCTCTAAATACGTCAACTTCAGCTATGCTGTTTTCGTAACTGAAGCTGCATAACTTAGACCAACTTAGCTCGCCTCCCCTCCCCCCCCCCCCCAGTGTAGACCAGGCCTTACTTAGTTAAAGAAGTCTGACGCAGAACTGGGAATGGAACACAGGTGTCTTGAGTCCCAGGACTCTCCATATCAAAACCATAAGAAAACTATCTGGCCTTAAAGTTTGAACAGTCATATTCAGCTATGAATTAATAACAAACCAGAGAATTCTGTTATTGTGTTTACTGTGCATATGACAAATTCTCCTTAACCTAATACATTAATTAGTACATCTTTTTTCCTCATTTCAGTGACTTCTTTATAACAATAGACAGTAAACATCTTCATGGCTTTAAAACAGAGCAAAACCAACCCATTAAAATCCCTGAATTACATTTTCAATTTATTTCAGTTAAACTTTATTGATAATCTCAGAGTACAAAAACTCCAGAATAATTTCATACTGTTAATTGCATTTTAAAAAGACTATAAATCCACTAAACTTTCTGTGGTTTTAGGATAATAATGCAGCTTTTTAAAAGATGTATTCAAGTCAGCAGGGCCTGATGAAATTCACCCAGAGTACTTAAGGAACTAGCAGAAGCTATGTTGGAACCATTACTGATTGTCTTCAAGAATTTATGGAAGATGGGTGAAGTGCCAGATGACTGGAGAAAGCAAACATAGTACCTATTTTGTCCTCTGACAGACTTACAGACCTACTGGATTGGGGAGAAGCAACAGACGTGATATAACTTGATTTTACTGAGGCTTCTGACACAGTCCCACATAACATCCTCATAAGCAAACGAGGGAAACGTGGCCTAGATAAAATTACTATAAGGTGGGTACACAACTTGTTGAAAAACCATACTCAGAGAGTAGTTATCAGTTTCTGCACAAATGTTTATAAATAAGGCAGAGGAGAATTAGGCCCAAGTGGGCCCAAACCTAATATCCCAATTCAAACACCTCCAAATTCTGGGGAAGCCTATATCCCCACTACAATCCAAAATTTGGGCCTGGAATCTGATTGTACAATGGATTGAAACAATACCCCAGATCCAAACGCATCCACATTTTCAGATGTTTCTCAATTTTGCCACTCAGGGCATATGTTTTTTCTTTGTTTGTTTTTTAGCAACTCTGATTTTAATCAATTCCTTGGGATGGAAATGAGCGAAGAAAGCTCATTTTGTGCTATTCAAGCCAAATACTAATACTACAATAACAATTTTTTGTACCCCATGCTACCGGAGAGCCAGGGAAGAACAAGGCCATATGTTCAGTGATAGCACACACAACTTTCTCCTCCCCTCGAAAAGCCTTCCATTTTAACTTCCATGTTATTCTCTAGTGGAACCTTTTTCCAAAATGCCTTTTGCTGGTCTCACTCTTTAAATTTGGCAGAGAGAAGTACCTGTAGCCCTAAAGTGGTCATTTTGCTACTTGCTGCTGCTTCCCGCATCTCCATCTATTTCAGCTAGTAAGTGTTCTTCATTTCTGATGTCCCACACTGAGGAGAAGTTTATGTCTTAGAAGCATGTTTAAAACAATGTTATTCAATTATTTATTCAAATAGAAAGTTAAATTGGGAGGTACAGTTCCAAACTGAAGCACTGGGAGAGATGTTCAGAACAAGAAGTAATGGGTTTAAGTTGCAGCAAGGAAGATTCACGTTAGACACTAGGAAACACTTCCTAACCGTCAGGGTAGTTAAGTACTGGAACAAATTACCTACGGAGGTTGCGGAATCTCTGTCCCTCAAGGTTTTTAAGAGCAGGTTAGGCAAACACCTGTCAGGGATGATCTAGGTAATACTTAGTCCTGCCTCAGTTCAGAGGACTGGACTAGATGACCCACAGAGGTCCCTTCCAGTCCTTCATTTCTATGCAAATGGATAGAGGAAGGAGGGCTGACTCAGAAAAAGAGAGAGAAAGATTCAGTTGGTGGTGGGGGTGATGCCTGGGCCCTTCAATGTGGGTAGGAGAGTTTCCTCTTGTAATGAGTAAATGTTTGGATAGTTGGAGAAGACTAAAAGGGGCTAGTGTGGGAGGATAGCCCTGCCCTGGGGAAGGTAAGGAGCATCAAAAAAGTGACCAATTCTGTATTACTGCAGTGAAGTTCTCTTCAGCTCCTTGAGAGAGTATTCATGTCTGTATGTCACTCTCAACCCTTCCTTCCAGTCAGAGTACAACACTATTCTCCACTTTTATGAGTGAATGGTAGCAGATCCCAGAGTACTTGGCCTAAAGGATGTGGAAGAGTGCAGTCTCTGCACTATACTCCGCTACCTATCCTTCCACATCCTGGTAGAAGCCCCTTTGCAGATGCGTTTTGTGGTTGGGCCGCTTCAATACTGAAAGGGGCAAGCTGGCTACTTCCTACAGAATGTCCCTCCCCACACCAACTCTGTGAGCCAAACTGATTTATGTTAACTTTCAAGGGCTCCTCCCCTGTCCTGGGAACCCTCCCTCTCTCCTCCTCCAGGGAGAGATTAGGCGGGGCATTGGTCAATGAGAGATTAAATTGAATTTGGGAAATATGGGGCTGTGGGAATGGGAGGGAAGATGTCTGGTGGCAGTGCAGAGGAAAAAGAGTTCCACAACATTTTGAGGACCAAAGTTTCTTCGAGTTTTGCCTGGGGATAATGGAAGAACTATTCTCCTAATGGAAGAACACAGGAGGAGGAAACTGCATAACTAAGAATTTGCAATTTCCTTAACCACATGGGGAAAATCCAAATAGGTAAGCACCAGGCCCTTACATTTTAATGTGTAACTTTTCTCCTACCAAGGTGCTTGCGGCACCCCACAAAAACTCCCCAACCATGAACAATAAAACATTCTTTGATCAAGAATAATACAGGGTAAGCATATCATGTGAGAAAATGAAGGAAGCATTGACCATTCCATTCTTGCTCCACACTATTTTGTTGAATGAGTTCATATTTCAGACAATAAAACTGACTTTGAGAGCACTGCCATTAATTAGGTGCAGATTTAGGGATGTATGAGTGGGCTGACTTAATCAACTTTGCATTGATTCACAATGTAGTCACTGTATTATTTTCTCCAGTGTTTTTGTGTCAGTACAAGTTTTCATCACTGATCCACTAAAGCCAAATCAGCTTTTAAAGGGCAGCAATATTAAATCAATTTATATTTTGGAAAATTCAGAAGCCACAGCGATTATTTCTTTAAGCTATTTTGGATGATATATTATTGATGTTTAAAAAAATTAAAAGGACACTTTGCCTTACATGCAGACTAAAGCACAGTTTAATTTCTACTGCCTTCAGTCCATTTTAATAAAATTACAGCAGATGGCATGGTATAAAGTGAATTTCTAACAAATTGAACTAATTTCTCTTACATTCGGATAGCTACAATCTTACTTCTGGCTACTTACGTAAAGTACTACACTACATGAGAAAGGGTGGCAGAATCAGACCTTAAGGGGTAGAGTTCTTGTGGCTGTGTTGGTCCCAACAGTCTTGTGGCTGTGTTGAGAGAGAACAAGGTGAGTGGGGCAACATCTTTTATTGGACCAGCTTTTGTTGATGAAAGGGATAAGCCTTTGAGCTTCAAGAGCTCTTCTCGGCAGACCTGACCTGAGGAAGAGCTCTGTGAAGCTCAAAAACTTGTCCTCCACCATCAGAAGTGGGTCCAATAAAAGATATTACCTCACCCACTTTGTCTCTCTCCAAAGGGCGAGTCACAAAGGGACTTAGGCCTTGCAATACTTGGTACTGTGATGCTTAGGTGGCCTGCCACTCTGTGGAATTCATAGTCCCAAGTTAGGTGCCCAGGCCTGCGAAGAGTTAGGTGCCTAAGAATGGGATTCACAAAAGCCAGCACACTGAACAGGGAGCTGCCTCACACAGCCAGTAGGAAATGCTGAGGAGACAGGTGCAGTTTAAGCTCCACTTCTCAAAGGAATTTAGCTGCCTAAATTCAGGCCAAAGGGAGATGCCTATCTCTGCTCGGGATTAAGAGCCATGAACCCTCTCCTGGAGTTAGGTGCCTAAGCCCTTTCTTGAAAAAAAAACAAAACAAAAAAACTGTGGTGCTTGTGCTTCCTCCCCACTTTATTAGCTTTTGCCTAGTGGTTATAGCAGTCAATCCAGTCAATTCCATTCCTCCTTCTGTCTGGTGTGGAGCAGGAATTTGAATCAGAAGAGTGCTCTAATCACTGAGCTATGGGATATTATGGGGTGTCTCTCTGTCTCTCCTGTTGAAATTGTTCCATTTTGTATAACCAATTAAATAGAGATCTGAACAGAGAATTGAACAGAGAATATCCTGGGTGACTGTGCTAACTACTCAGCTAAAGATTATAAAGGTACGACCATCACTTCCTCCTCTGGCCTTCGAGTACATCTACTGGATCAGGCCCTGCAGGTGACAAAGGTAGGGCAATGCCTAGTTTTACAATTCTGCCACCGCTTAGGCATGAGCTAGGCACCTGGACATCAGCACTGAGTTAGCTGTGCACATGCTCAGCAGCAGATATTTAGGTGCCTATACTGGGAAAAAGATAGACTTAGAGGCCTACAGAATTAGGCAGCAGCTAAGTGGTGAATGCCAGTGGTAGCTAAATGTTGGACTTAAGCAGTTAGTGGCAGTTAGACACTTTAATCCCTTTGTGAATCTGGACCTAAGTGTATAGGAGTCCAATCCAGCAAGCCCTCTACATGCAGGACTCCGGTTTAAGCACTGAGAATTTTGTGCACAGAAGGGTTGGGTGCATATCTATCTTTATATAGATCTTGAAATGCATAACCTACAGTAAGAAACATATTTATATCTCAGATTTGACACAGCTAGTTAGCTATAAGTGGCAATAGGGCTACTAAGAATGAGCACGCTCCAAGAATCCACCAACATTTCACTGTGAGGAAGCAAGCTGGTCTTGTGGTTAAGATACTGGATTGGCAATCCGGGTTCAATTCTTGTCTGTGATCATAGGCAAGTCACTTAACCAGACTTAATTCCCTATTTGTGAAAGAGGGGTGATAATACTTTGTCTGCCTTTGCCTATTAGAGTCTGCGCTCTTCAAGATAAGGACTGTTTCTTACAGTTTTACTGTGTATGTAGTGCTTAGCAAAACAGGACTTCAATCTTGGGTTTGGGTTGCTCTAGACATTTCTGTAATCCAAATAATAAAGTCACCAGGTGTCACTCTGCAAAGTGCAGTTTGGGCCTTCTCTAGCTGACAGCTCTGTTCCAGATGTTGTCTAGGAATAGAACTGGTTAAAAAATTTAAAATTTTGGAATGTCAACATAAATATGGTGAAATTTTGATGAAAACAGTGTTTTTGACCAGCTATAACAGTGGTTCCCAAACTTGTTCCGCCGCTTCTGCAGGGAAAGCCCCTGGCGGCCCGGGCCAGTTTGTTTACCTTCTGCGTCCGCAGGTTCGGCCCATCACGGCTCCCAATGGCCACGGTTCGTTGCTCCAGGACAATGGGAGCTGCTGGAAGCGGCGCAGGCCGAGGGACATACTGGCCGCCGCTTCCAGCAGTTCCCATTGGCCTGGAGCAGCGAACCGCGGCCACTGGGAGCTGCGATCGGCCAAACCTGCGGACGCGGAAGGTAAACAAACCAGTCCCCGGCCCGTCAGAGGCTTTCCCTGCACAAGCGGCGGAACAAGTTTGGGAACCACTGAGCTATAAACAGGAAGGGGGACAAGCACCATACAGCTGACGAAGTAAAAAATGACAGGTGACTGGGGCAAGGGGATAAGGGTGATGAGCTTTTCCTATCCTTTCCCAACAACACCCTTCTATACCTGGAGAAGAAGGGAGGAGCCCTTAAAAAGATCCAAACTGGTAACTAGGGTGAGAACTGGACATAGAAGCAGATTTAATCCAATAAAGCCTTTTGTTTTTAAAAAATAAAATCTTGGTTCATAGTTTGGTTTGGATCCAATTTGTCCCCACACTTGCAGGACAGCTACTCCAACATTACTAGAGGTGAAGGACCATAAAGAGAAGAACTAATGCCCATGAAACATAACCTGTGGGTGTATGGAGGGACGGCACATGACTGCATGAAATCTCCCAGCTTATTTTTTAACATGTCAACATGGACCTGGTTCTTCTGGAGCATCTGCAACAAACTGACTCTGAATAGGCCAGGCTGCTGTGGTGCCAAGATCTGCTTCCTTCCAGTGCTTGTACAGCTCTGAAAGCTGTAGATATTTATGTCTGGAAAGGTCACATATCCCACACAATCACCTGGGTACTTTCAAACTTTTCTGAACAAAATATTCCAATTGTATATTGGTCTTAAAGAAAATGTCATAAAATGATTAATGAGACAGATAAAGACATACATGTCATGGAATACTGTACTTAAAATTGTTTGTCAAGTTATTAACCGTTGAGTTTATATACCCAATAATATTAAGATTATTTAGATATTCAGGTTTATTTCCATAATTCTAAACTACATTGTAAACATTATCAGAGGCAAGACAATGAGTACTACCGCAGCTTGCTGATTTACTATATGATTAAGGAATTTTTGCTGCCTTAAATTGATAACAAACATTTTGATTTAAGATTGATAATCATTATTTCAAATCACTATCGTGGTTTTTAAAACTCAGTTTATAAATGTACAGTTCTACTCTGAAAAGTTACTCTGAAAAAATTGGCATATGGAGTTCCATGGTTACTGTCTCACTGATTCCAAATTGAATTTGCTCTGTATAAAAGTAAATAGATTATACTTTGCCAATTCCGCAAATTTACCTGGACTCTCAGGCACAAGCTGGGTTCTCTCATCCTTGCACACCATTATCAGTAATAGAGGTTCTGCAGGTCAGATCACTCACTGACTTCTGCACAACCCCATTAGCCTTCTGTGGCGTTGTACAGATACAAGCGAACGTATAATTGGAAGACAGTAGGGTTGCACAAGGGTAACCGAGGACATAATTTGCCTAGTGTGTGTCTGTTACTGGTGATAATGTACAAAAGTAAAACCTTTCTTGAGTGATACTTCCCAGCTTGAGTTTGGTCCTGAGAAAAAACATATTACATTTGATATGGAAACTGTGAGAAATAAACCTGGAATGTCGTGATGCCATTTTTAGAAAGTCACTCTTCAGAACAAAACAGCAATGTAAACTCCCTTGACTTAATTGTGCCTGAAAGGCACTACCCCAGTGGTGGCACCAACCAGGTAGAGGCAGGTACTGTGACTGCTGCTATTCCTCTTCATGAAGTTCAGTTTAGTCCTCTGACACATCTAGCCAGCTTTGCCAGGCATTGCACAGAGGAGAGGGAGAGCTGAGCATCACTTTCTTCCCACACCTTTTAAGGGCGCACAGTTGGGGAAGCAAAGGCTGCTTGTGTGTTTCCTCTTCTCTCCACATTTCTACATACGGGTCACATGCAATCCTATTTTATTAACTGGATAAATTTTGCTAAAGTAGTTCACTAACAGGAGACAGTTGCACTTCTTTAATTGTTTTGCACTTGAAGCTGTTTTTCAGTTACCTACGGTAATTGAATGGTGTTCAGAGGCAAAATTGGTTCTAGGCTACCACCATGAATCATGTTGTTAGACCTTGCAGTCTACTAGGTACAATAAATATTTTCCTCTAACCTGCTTTCCCTCTAAACAACAAAGTAATCATAATTAATTGAGTGTCACTATCCAAATGAGATCAGAATTATAAAAAGTATAATAAATTAGGTTGGTAGGTAAACCATCTGCATTGTTTTTCAGTTACAGTGCATTCACTCTTGCGGTATGGACAGCATTAAAGAGAGAGAACGCAGTTCCAAAAGTTGCAGGTAAATGTATTATTATTACTTGTCACCTATTTGGAATAAATATGTTTTGTCTTTCCTGTATTTAATTAGATCATGAAGACTCCTGCCTGTTGATGTATAAGTGAAGGAGTACAGACCAGATTAACAGAAAAATTCTGAATAATTTAAAATGGAAAGCAGGCATCCCATGCAATTATGTATTGCTGCTATTATACCTCCAGCATTCCTTTGCATCTCTTGAAATCAGTTGCTTTGATTCTAAAAAGCACTGAGTCAACCCAGTGACAAAGGTATTTCCAGAAATTATCTCTCATGGGGTTGGTCAAATTACTGCACTTCTGCAATTATCAGGCTACAATGTAGGAAGTACAGAACAATTTATTAAAGCGGTGACACATGCTAATGTCACTGTTAATGGCAGATAACTCAATGCCATTAACATGTTGTACTGTGAGTGCTTGTCAACAAGTGTCCCTGATGTATGACATCATGAAAAATCATTTGAGATAACATGACAACTATGAAATTAAACTAGGTGTGAACTGTACACCCTAGATAAAAATGATATAATGTACAGAATAGTAGAATCCATCATCCACAGTTGCATAAAACAGTACAATCTACAAAGGATTCTATCAGGAATACTCCCACAGTTTCTGCACATTAGACAACATTCTAATGCAACTTTAGACAACATTCTTACCTCACTAATTTTTGTACTATTCTTTGTTTGCTTTACTTTACTTAACCTACCTTCAATGTTCTGCTTTATAATTCTAGCTGTTGCTTATTTAAAACACTTATTTTAGATTTGTTAGCCGATTTCTTTAATTCATTTCTCTCTGGGAACACCTTCAAGTAATTGTATAATATAACATTAATAAATTAGTTCATATAGATGTATGTTAACTGCAAACAAATTAGCAACAATGAAGGCCTGATTCAAAGCTTGTTGAAGTCAATGAGATTCTTTCTAGTGCAAGGGAGAACAGAGGCACAGGTATGATACAGTAGTGTAATTGCAGATTGCCCCATTATAGAAGTTTGCAAAATGCAATGAGCCTCAACCCCAGGATAAGTTCAAGAGGTTTCAAAGTCCGCTATGAACCTTTTGCACAGCTATAATCACTCTTCCCTCACGCACATACTCACTCTGCCTGAAAATACCATTTACAGTGACAATACATTTTCCAGGTAAAAATAATGGTTTCCAGGATTCTGTAGAAAAGCATTTTTTTTGGAAAAAATATCGTTATTTGCCATTACTTCTAAGTGGGAAATCTTGATCTTCCACCAGTGGAGAATTTCTAAAATGCCGTCAGGGCAGCTTTCCTTGCCTTTGCCTGGATTACACCAGGGGACTTAATTTAAATAGTCCATACTAAAATGTAGAACTTTCATTTGAAATCAATTGACAAAAAAGGCCCCAGGTTTCTTCTGAGGCCATTCACATGTTTTTGTTCTCCAGCACAAGGGATGTCAGTTCTTCTGGTGAGAGTATTTCAAAGATATTCCCACAGTGAAGCAGAGGCAAAGTACTGCAGTCACATTTCTTTGTGAAAATGTGACTGCAGAGAAATTTGGTCTTATACTGGAAGAAAATGTGAAAATCATAAACATGACTCGAGTTGTCAGCCATTTAATAAAATGTTCAAATTCTTGCTTTCATTCACATACAAGAAACAAAGGAATAACACTGAAATAGCATCATGTTATTAATTTATACAACAGCACAATTGTTGAGGTAAAAAAATATTGCACACACTATGTTTATTTCTTTTAGTCACTATTAATTTTAGAAAGTTATAGGTAAAACTGCTTTTTATTATCTCAGAGTAGCTCTGTTGTTTGCTTTGCATTTAAAGACAATAAATGGGACTGTTCTATCTGTTACCATTTGAAGTATGGGTTTATATATAGTTTGGTCCTTTACAGATCCTTACCCGAATCATCCAGATAGCTTGAGATCATATTCCTGCTAATAGATCCATGATTTCAACTCTGCAGGGAAGGTGAAAGGGCATTACCAGTGAAGATGCCTTTCCTTTGGAGTGTATTATCCTGTTAGTTTAACAGAGCTGGAATCTGTTAATCTTGATGCCAAGCACATTTATTTTTTCCAGGGTTTTACCTGTGTGTGAGAACTGTGTGGAGGACCATTCTTTATTTTTGGTCAATCTGTTCTCCGGAACTGATTATTGCTCTATGTGCATTGCATGTAGACAGAGGTAACGAGACAGGCACCTCACTGTACATAAAGAAGAGCCCAATGCTCCCCTCTCTGAAAAGTACATGGGAGGGCAAAAACAATAGGGGAAAAACCGTTTACTAGGTTTATCTTGATGCCACAGGCTCATTTCAAAAAGGAGCAGACTGTGGTCTATGGGAGGGAGAAAGGTCACAGTTTCTTGATCCTGTGTACCCAAAGCATAAGCCTATGGAGCCTGAGCCAACCATGGCAACAGACTTTCTCTCTGAACCATTCTCTGCAGGGTCTAGTAGCCTCCTCCATTAGCTCTTTCCTCCTGTGCCTGAACACTATATCCTCTGAGGGAGCAGAAGCCACAGAGAAGAATGAATGCTGCTTGGACCTCATGCCCCACTACTGTGTAACACCACTCTCTGATCTCAGAGATTTCTCCAGGAGGGGTTTCTTCTGCTCTCAGAAAGGTGGTGCATGACACTGAGACAAGTTGTCTCCTTTCTTCATGTTTCCCATCCCTTCCACACTGGTTTGTTCCCATTCCCTCTGAGAAAGGGAAGAGAAATGTCTAGCCCTAAATAAAGTACTATGAATTAATTATAAACTAAATTAATAAAATAAATTAGCTAACAAAAAGTGGGAATGTCTAAACTAATTGGCAGTGAGGAAAAACTTATTTGTATATTGTGCAAATTTGATCTAGAACTAAATTAAAATTACAAACTAAACAAAAAACATAGTTCCTTCTTACCTTAAGGATCTTATCACCAGGCTGGAGCAGGCTGGATGCTGGTCCATCAGGCTGAACCCTAGTAACAAAGATACCCTATAAGTCAGAAGTAACAGAGGTTAGGATTCTATTACCAAGCACTAGCTAAAGGTTCTTTTGATATTTTGTATTAAAAATGGAGAAACTTCAGCAATGACCCCATTTCTATGTAGCTCAGTTTCTAAAAGGTCCCATTCACTGAGATTTAAAAAAATTTGATATTGTGCAACAGTAGAAAAACTGCCAGTAACAATGCAATAATAATTTAGAAATATACATACATGAACCAGTCACTAAGAGTGATTTGTCCAGCTCCAGAAGCATGGTGTTGAACTATATATGCACCATAGGACATTTTTATTTTAAATCATCTGGAATCCTTCCAGTACTCAGCTTTTCTGAATATACCCTGTAGATTTGACCCCAATTATCGCATGCACCTTTCAAAGATGTGTTAGAACTGTTTCTCTCATTGATAATTTTACCTATTACAAGTTTAAAAGCTTTATACAGATTTGTATGAACAGAAGTAGACCAGTGATTATAGACTTTTACTTCAGTGAAATACTGTTTCATCAAGCAAGTACCTGACTACATACATTACAGAAGCTTTCATAAAGAACTTTAAAGGATTGATGCTTGCTAAACATCCTGTAAGAGACCAATATAATCATTTCCTGAAATCTGTCCAACTGCCTGTTTGCTGATCTGAAGGCTTTAAATAATCCTGTTAATGCTTTAAAGCTAAAACTTTATAAGTAGCTAAGCAGCAGTCCCAAGTTACAGCACCTCTGTATTGTGCTCTCTTGGTGTTTCTCTGCTGATATCAATTTAATTAGTTAGGGCAGGGATTGGCAACCTTTGGCATGCGGCCCATGTGGGAAAGCCACTGGCAGGCTTTTGTTTGTTTACCTGCAGTGTCTGCAGGTTCAGCCAGCACATCCCTTGGCCCACACCGCTTCCCACAGCCCCCACTGGCTTGGGACACGGACAAATGGGTCACATTTACATTAGTTATAAAGTACATTGGAAAGACCATATTAAGCAGCATTTCAACCAATACCAATACAGTTTTAAGTACTACAGGTTCAAATGTCTATTGGTTATACAGAATAAAATGATCTACTCCCTGCAGTCCAAATTCACTAACTGACAACATAAAAAATCGTTAGAACCTGTCCATATTACATGGGTATTTTCAAAGGCGTTTGACATTTTCTGTAAATATTAATTTTCCTTTCAATTTTAATCGATGCTGATGGGAAATTTAAAAAAAAGGGGTCTAAGGCTACTTATGAGGATTTGTTTAAAAAAAATACACCAATCTTATGATTTGATGAGCATTCTCAGCTCACGCTGAAATTAGTGGGCATAGACGGGTGCAGAGATGAGGTGCTGGCCACCCAGTAGGATTGGGTCTAATCTTGACACAGAATACACCATGTTTAAAATATACAAACCTATAGTCCTTTATATGTAACAAGCTCCACTTAGTTTTAGTACACATCACAGATTAATTCAGAGGCCTCAGAGTCCACTTTCTAATCTCTAGACCATTTGAATTTGATAACCCTTGATTGTCACATTTTTATTTGTCCCCATTTTGCTGACTAAAGAAATACATCATTCTCCTAGACTATTTAGTGTAAACATGCAATGGATCCAGATATTTATTACCAAAAACTTCACAATCCTGATTACTAAAAGGCATGCTCGTTTATAGGGAAGTTTGTGCAGAGTCTTCTATAGACCTTTCCACAACTATTAATCTGCAGAGTACAGATAGAATCTGTTGTGTTTGGCAGAGTAGGCAAAAGTCTAGGCAATTGAAGCTAGTTAATGATACTACTACTGTTTAAAATACCAGTGAATTTATCCTCCTAGTTAGCGGACCAATCCAACTCCCACTGAAATCAACAGGAATCTTTTCAACTACTTCAGAAGGAGTTGGATCAGGTCCTAGGTTTGTTCTGGAAAAAATATACCCTTACAACGAGGGTGACCAGGTGTTGCTGTTGCCCAGCCCTCTTCTCCTCCAGAAGGAGTTGGAGGTATGTGTGTCCCCATCTCCGAGTGCTGGGAATGTGGCTACACCCCCATCCCCCTCACTGCATCCCTCTCCGTCCCACCCCCCTCCCACACTCCAAGGCCCCTGTCATTGCATCCCTCCCCTCCCTGTCCCACCCCCCGTCCCCCATCCCCCTCACTGCATCCCTCCCCGTCCCATCCTGCCCCCAACACCATCCATCCCAGCCCTGTACCCTCTACAGTGCTCTCCTACCCATCTTCTCCACCTCCCAGACCACCACCCCCATGTCCCTCACCCCCTCACACCCTTGCATCCCATTCACCTCCATACACTGCTGCACTCCCATTATGTCACTATACACCCTGTGCCCCCTACACCCCCTGTAGCCTTCTGCCTCCCCCTGCATCCCCACTGGCCCCCACAGACCCCCCCATACCCTCCTTCTCACCTCCACCCTGCTCTCGTCCTTGGCCTCTTTCCCTCTCCATCCCCTCTCCTTCACCCCCACCTCCATCTTTTCCCCTCCAGGCAGCACCCAGAAAAGTGTATGAAAAAGTGTCTCTGTGTCAGCAAGTGTGTGCATGCATGCATTGTATGTGTGTAAGAGACTGTGTGTCTTTGTGTAGGGAAGTGTGTGTATTGCCGGATGTGTGTATAACTGTGTGAATAAAATTTGCAGCCTAACTCTCTGACTTTTATTTCTTTTTCTGGCTTGTGCACAAAAAATTGATGACATAAAATATGTCTGTGTATTCATTTCATAACAAGTTTTTAAAACAGAAGGGAACTCTAAAAGAAATGTATTATTTCTTAAAAAGTGAATGTTGTTGACTAGTAATTGCAGAAGAGCCAATGTATCATACATTTGTCCCCACCTTTGTCTAGCTACATTATAAACTCTTTGTTGCAGACTCTCTTTTTATGTGTATGTCCAGCACCTATCAACATGGAGTCCTGATCTTAGTTGGGGTCTCTAGGCACTAAACAACAATTGTAATAATAAATAATGTGGAAGTATACGTGTTAGTGCATGCTAGATGTGTACACATGAATACATGTGTGTATCTGCATGTAGGTGTGGAAGTCAGTTTCTACATATTTATTTATATAGATATTTGGACAGGTGTGCATTTCTGTGGTTTTGCTCTACGGATTTGTATTTGGGCTTCAGGACTGGGCCTTTAATGGACCCATTGCAGCTTTGATAATGTGTGGTCCTAATTCCACAAATAAATTTACAATAACTTTAGTGAACAAAAAACTGGAGCTGGTTATGAAAAATCGGAAGAGGGAAAGGAAAGAATCATGAAAACCTTTGTGAAATTTCATTTTTTAAAAAATTACCCTTTTTGACTATTTTGCTGCCAGCTCTAGCATCCTGTAACAAATAAAACCTGAACTTAGCATAATACATCTGTCAAAACAATAAATATGCCTGTTTGGGCCTTGCAGTGAAAATGAGCACATGACCGAGGGTGGGAAGAGCAAGCGATGGAGGGAGGGGGGATGGAGGGAACAGGGGCGGGGCCTTGGGCAGGGGCGGGGCCTCAGGGAAGGGGAAGGGCAGTGATGGGGCAGCAGGCGGGGCAAGGGTGTTCGGTTTACTGGAATTAGGAAATTGGCAACCCTACTTACAACAAGTCAAGGAAGTTGGTACTTGGGAAAAGGCAAACTGCGTGAAAAGATTAACTAGTGCAATAAAGGGAATAGCCTGTTTTGATTAAACCTTTATTTATCAACCAGAAGGAAAATACCCATTTTTGTTTAAAAAAGTCACATCCTGGACCAATTTCTGTATGTTCACAACTTCTATTGAATTTCACATGCTTGTATCTGAGGACATTGTTTGGCTCTCTGTAATAAAGACCATTAGGAAGAAATTCACATCTTACCTTATCAGAAGGTTTGAATGGATTTCCTTGTCCACTTATTCCACCACTGATACTAAATCCCAGTCCAGGATTCTTTTCTATTCTCACACAAAACTATGTTAAAAAGATATGGAAAGATAATCGAACACCATCATTAAAGCTAATCTTCTAAACAATTGTGTCTCTGCCTGACACATTTTGGTTTATGGTTAACTATTGGAGTTGACCATTCTGAATTATATTGTACAGAGTATTAAAAACCATAATAATGTTGTTTTGAAGTACACAAATGTGATATTTCATCATTTTTAATATGCCCTCACATTTCTGAGGATCATGCAAACAATAACTGTGCCTGACAGGTACTGTTTCTTCTTTATTCGTCTGACTGAAGAACACCTTACAAAGTAACTGTTAATCTAACTAACTCAAAAGAAAATAGCCACAAAGGGCAAAATTAAAAGAAACTGATGAGGAAAGTTATTACACGCAGTGTCCTCATTTCAGATCACTGCACTTTTGGTGGTTTAAAAGGAACTGAAGGCTAGCTAAGGCCTCTCCCCATTTTATATCCTCAGAATCCTCTATGAGGGAGGGATGAGGTGAGTGACGTTCACAGACACTGCTCACTAGAAAAATTCTGCAACTCAATGCCAGAGGCACCAGACACCACCAGTGGTAATATGCAGAAGCCACGTGAAAAAATGCGGTTTCTCATTTCTCTGAGTCTTACTCCTTAAAAGCTCTTTTTCTTCAATGTTTTGTTTATTTAATGTTCAGACATCTAAAATACACACTCTTCCTCATACCTAAGAGCCTATACACTATTCAATAAAACACATCTAAATGCACATGAATCCTCCTTTCTTCAGTGGTAGAAAATAGGATCATCCTCCACAACCAATCAATTCCCCCATCATCCCTTGGTACTCTGCCTCTCAAATTAATGCCAGAAAGAAGAGATTGGCTGCATTGTGTCCTAAAGGCCAAAAAACTCTGGATCCGTTGGACCATCTCAGAAAGTGTCAATTCTTAGATTAATAATGATACTATTAAAATAACTGCAATAATAGGCCTGTTATGGCTCCCATTAAAGTAAATGGAAAAATATATGAATTTGCATTGTGTCGGACTTTAGGTTTTCAGTTAATGTTAAGTAAAAACATCACATTTAAATTTAAGCAGTACTTTCAGGAATAAAACTTTAAAAACACATTTATGTATAAATCTGTCAGCTGTCCACAACATGGGTACATTTATGACATACTTGTTACTCAAGCACCCATCTTAATTAGTCAATCAGGGGAAAATGTCAGTAACCTTTCTGATAAAAAGTGGATCATATTTGTTTGTAAGTAGGCTTTTTAGGTTTCCAAATATTATAAGTATTCAAGTACCCAGTTAGAAAGTGGACAGGAATGGGAGTGGGTATACATTTTCCAAGTGAAACAAATTGCTACAGGCACAAATAAAAAGACTGGAGCTGATTAAGGCCCCTGAGACATTTCAATGAATGCTTTTAGAAAAATGGCATGATCAATAGTACAATTTGTGTCCATTCAATTTGCTAGTACTGTGTTAAGTGCAACCTCAGTGGAATAATGCAACCATAAAACAAAACCAAAATGCTTTGAAAAAAATCATGATTCTGTTGCAGACAGAAAGTTATCTTTAAAATCTATCCACAGGAATTCAAATATAAGTAGGCTCAAAGTTCTGCTCCTTCCATAAAATATCAGACTAATCACTCACATTATTCAATGTTGTGTATATGGTAACTGCCATTCATAATCAACAAGCCCAAGCATGTACACACAATCATAAAACACGAATCAAAATCCTTGGAAATTGATAACCCTTACATAGACCAAGAATCACAACTTCCTGTTAATATAGCCCCTCACTTTCCTAACAATTTAGCTGCTACCTGACAGGAAACCTCCCCCCCCCCAAATGTTGCTTCATCAGCATGTTATTTATATACACATTTTCTCACCTGCTCTTGATAACCATCCATACTCCTCTGCCCTTTGGTTTGAATTAAGCACCTCCCCGCCTGAGGTGCCCGAGAGCTCTGTGAAGAAGGGATCTGAATTGGCAGTGGTGATTGAAACTGCTGAATGGTAACTTTATTCATGTTTCCTTCATATTGCTGCTCTCGACTCCGATGTTGTAGGCTTTGAGATCCCATCAAAGTCTGGATATGGCTACCTGCCTGTGGGTAACGTAACCCGTTAGGCCAGAAATTCAGGAAGCTGAAAAGAAGCAATTATTACAACTTACACAGTCAAGTAAAAGCAAACCTCTTAAATAAATATCAGAGGTTTGCCTTTTGACCACAGTTGGAAACAACCGTGATTAAAACCAGCAAGGATTTATCCATTGCATTTAGTGAATCTAGGAGCCATAACTGAGATCAAATGTACAGAGTCTGATACATAAAAGCAAAATATTTTATGCCTTATTTCATGTTATATGTTTCTGGTCAGAAAATCTCATGAAATGAAAATATATAACGATGAAATAAATAAGATGATTTTGCAGCACATTCTAAAAAATGTTAAATATTGGGTAGCATTGAATTTGAGGATAGTTTGGAATAGAGCTTATTCTCTATTGATCACAAATATTGGCCTAAATTGTACACTGTTTCAGGATTATCTATTAAAAATCACATTTTATAATATAGTTTAAATTCAGTGCTTTTGTTTATAATCATGTCACAGGCTAGCAGAAGCCAAGTGGATACTATTCAGTGTCAATGCATTGTCCCAATAAAGAATGTGTTTTTTACATGACCTTATGTTTACCAATGTCACTAATCGGATTATCAACTTTTTGAAAAGAGCTAGTAGTTTGTAATTTGAAAAGATTCAAACTTTTCTAAATTATGGAAAATATTGAACTGGTGTTATTTTTTTCACTGTCTTTTGATATTTATCAGAGAAAGGCCACTGATAATAGTCTTCAATCCCTGCTTATCTGTCACATTTTCAATTTTATTGCTCTAACATGTGGGGTTTGGTTTGTATGTTACTCTATTCTTGACATGGTAAAGTTGCACACTTGCTTACTTTTCAACATACATTCTGCTTATACACATACATTACATACACATTTGAGTCAAATCATTTAAAAATAAATTAATTGAAAACAATTTATACTGTTTATGATGACAGGATTGAACTGTTGATGCTTATTAATAATTGGCATGCAACTTAGCCATAAAGGAATGAGTAAAATGAATGCTCCAAGGAATGCTCATATCTTACTACCTCCATGAAACATCACAATCCTATGTTACTGGCCATCTTTAGAGTACGTAAACTCAGCAATTTATGACAGGCATGTTAGAGACCCTGAGAGAACTTCAGTGCCTTGCCCAAGATCACAGAGGCAGAACATGGCCAGAAGGAGAAATCTGATCTAGTGACTCAAAACAATATGCCTTAATGATAACTGGCCAGATCCTTAGCTGTTTAATGAAGCTATGCCAATTTATACAAGCTGAGGATCTGGCCAGAATATATCCGTAGTTTCACATTGACTCTGTACTTGGATTTTCATAGAATCATAGAATCATAGAATATCAGGGTTGGAAGGGACCTCAGGAGGTCATCTCGTCCAACCCCCTGCTCAAAGCAGGACCAATCCACAACTAAATCATCCCAGCCAGGGCTTTGTCAAGCCTGACCTTAAAAACTTCTAAGGAAGGAGATTCCACCACCTCCCTAGGTAACGCATTCCAGTGTTTCACCACCCTAGTGAAAATTTTTTTCCTAATATCCAACCTAAACCTCCCCCACTGCAACTTGAGACCATTACTCCTTGTTCTGTCATCAGCTACCACTGAGAACAGTCTAGAGCCATCCTCTTTGGAACCCCCTTTCAGGTAGTTGAAAGCAGCTATCAAATCCCCCCTCATTCTTCTCTTCCGCAGACTAAACAATCCCAGTTCCCTCAGCCTCTCCTCATAAGTCATGTGTTCCAGTCCCCTAATCATTTTTGTTGCCCTCCGCTGGACGTTTTCCAATTTTTCCACATCCTTCTTGTAGTGTGGGACACAGTACTCCAGATGAGTCCTCACCAATGTCGAATAGAGGGGAACGATCACGTCTCTCGATCTGCTGGCAATGCCCCTACGTATACATCCCAAAATGCCATTGGCCTTCTTGGCAACAAGGGCACACTGTTGACTCATATCCAGCTTCTCGTCCACTGTAACCCCAGGTCCTTTTCTGCAGAACTGCTGCCGAGCCATTCGGTCCCTAGTCTGTAGCGGTGCATGGGATTCTTCCGTCCTAAGTGCAAGACTCTGCACTTGTCCTTGTTGAACCCCATCAGATTTCTTTTGGCCCAATCCTCTAATTTTGTCTAGGTCCCTCTGTATCCTATCCCTACCCTCCAGCGTATCTACCTCTCCTCCCAGTTTAGTGTAATCTGCAAACTTGCTGAGGGTGCTATCCACACCATCCTCCAGATCATTTATGAAGATATTGAACAAAACCGGCCTGAGGACCGACCCTTGGGGCACTCCTCTTGATACCGGCTGCCAACTAGACATGGAGCCATTGATCACTGCCCGTTGAGCCCGACTATTTTCACCAGATAGTCATCATGGGATGCTTGAAAATGAGTAGCATCTCATCAGCTTCAAGTCACGGCACAAATGTAACCTGAAGATGTCCTTCACAGAAGTCCACAGCAGGTGGACTGTCTTCCTCAGAGGAAGAAATCTGCTTAAAGGTCTTAAATACAGAAATTGTGGCCCAACACCAAAAAAATCTTCATATCTATTTTATTGGCTTGGATCACCTCAGGACTGAGTGACAGATGCACATAATGAAAACAAAACAGAGCACCAGCTCCTCAGCTATGGCCAAGGCATGCACTCAACTCAGAAGAGGAGGGCAACAGCAGTTTTAATCACTTTTGCATATTCTAATTCTAGGCCAGCAGTCCATTGGTCATGTGTACTAGCATAGACCACTAACTTGTACCAAATTCACCACAGACCAAATGAATCTCAAGGGGCTCATACAGCAGCCAAGGTGCAGAAATGCCCTGGCCCACACACCTTTTCCCTAGCCATGTTCCCTATATCAGCTGCAAGGAAGGGAGTGGGTGATGTTGGTGCTTGTATTCTGGCTCCATGCCACTGGGGTGATCCTCTTGTGGCAGATACACCAGGTTTATGTCTGGCTATCTTTCTTCTATTTCCCCTCCTTCATTCAACCTCATTCATCTGCCCCTTGAGCAATCCCCAGCTTCAATTTCAGTGATCTTATTTCCTAACAGTGAATCCCTTTCTTTCTCATAAATGAGCAGTTAACTCATAAGATAAATATGTAGATGACTTTGTCAACTAGTTTCTCGTAGGCACCACAGAAAAAGTGCATCTCCAGTATTAAAATGAGGAGAGGACTGTTTTTCAGCAAATGAATAAATTTACAGAGTGGCATTCTAAATCAAAGGGCAAAAATACCAAACTACTTTTTAATGGAAATATTCTAATGAATGCCTGCAGATTACTGTGTAATTGATCACCTTGGAGCTAGAAGTAACCAGCATTTAATCTACACGCTGCATAGTTAAGAGGAGAGAAATAACCATGAATTACTATGTAATTGTATAGTTGCACGGTAATTACCATGGTTGTATGGTACAATACATACATACTGCAGTTACATGGTGATAACCCACTGCCTCGTAGTTACCATGTAACTAATCAACACTGGTCCTACAGGTATGGATCATTTACATGATATATATTCTGTCATTTAAACTGAAGAAATTAGATTTATTATGGATAGGTTACACACATGGGGCTCTGTACCAGATTCTGCTCTCATTTGCATTGACACAAACCCATTAAAGCTAGTGTGATTATGCTAGTGGAAGTGCAGTTTTACCCCTTATTTATTTTTACAAAATCACATTATTCAGTATATGAGAATTTAATTTTACAGAAGACTCTGAAATTAATTTCAAAATGATTGCTACATTTAAGCCTTCAACTGGTGAAAAAACAAAACAAAATATTCTAGGTCACGTTCAATGCAAGGGAAATTAGCATTGTCATAAATACACGTTAAAATACCTATTGAGAATAAAAAGTAAATAATATTCATCATTCATTCTCTCTTTCATTTTCATAGATTTTGTTTGCAAAGATTATATCAATGCTTCTTGTGCCTTTATAGCATGGTTTCTGCTGTATAAAGGTTAAGTTGAGAATAAATCCTTTTCTAGAAACAGAAATCACTTAGAAACAGAAACAGAAATTCTGCTGAAAAAACATCTCTATTGTATGGAATGTTTTCCCTTGATTTCATTTGTATTCTATATATTATTTTAACATCCATCATAAAAGTTAATTATTTGAAGCTGGGAGTCCGTTATTGCCAATGCAATTCAAACTGCTGACGATGGCTACAACAATGGATAGTGCCAATGAGTTAAACAGATTCTGATGCATTGTGTAATGTTTTAACATACCACATACCACATCTGTATAGCAGGATATTGAAATGTCTAATACGGATTTCACTTTGCAGTTTCTTATCACAATAATGCATATCAGAGTTCCAATACAAGATATAAAATATATTGTTTGAGCTGATGAGTCTAATCCTGACCTCACATATATTGGAGAAAATCAGGTGTAACTCCTCTCAGGAAGTAGAATCCTTCTCCCAGTTCCTGTGTATACTATACAATCCCTTTGAGTGGTTCAGCCTACTCTCAGTGCCCAGCTCCACAAATGCAAGGCCAGGGCTCCATCTGCCTTCAACCACCCTTTGTCTCTTGCAATGATTTATGTTTCTGGGGGTTCCAGGAGGGAACGGTCCCTGGGCTGCACTGAGCAGAGTGACTTCTATTGCATCTGGACCTGATGCCCTACTTGAGCAATTCTCCTGCACATTTATAAATGACCTCTTTTCACTCTATAATTTTTGTAATGGCAAAGACTGCTGCTTCTGTGTTGAATGAAAAAATCTGAAGCCAGTAGGAAAATATTTACCTGATCAATACTTAAAGGTATTTGAAGTGCAGCATTCGCAAATATATTCATTATGTCTTTGGACCTGACTCTGATTCACGTACACCATTTTTACTCACTTCCTCTGTTCACTCCTCTAACTAGTGCAAGAAAGATCAGAACCAACACGTGTAGATTAACAATTTAATTATCACTAATATTTTTACAGTTAGATCTTTTTAAACTTAAGTTTTTAAAACATTTTAGTTTATTAAAATCCTTTGTCCTTCAGTTTTATGAATATTCATTAAAAAATTTACCACCAATGGCCAAATTTTCAGCAAGCCTTGAGCTGGTCTCTTTCTCCGCCACTTAGTTTTAAATTACTGCATTAAATTACTGTACCCTAAGAATGTAGGAATATAAATATTTTGTGCAGCTCGAGTGTGCAGTTATTTGCCCAGCTCTCTAGTTTGTGTATGCAGAACATACTGGTACATGCATCCACTTTTGCAAACATAATAAGTTAACTTGGCATAAATGAGCTCAAAAAACAGGTTAGAACTGAAAATATGACCCTTAGATTATGAATTTACAAGCTGTTCTAAGCCTTGAAGAAAAAATGCATTGCACCTATCCTGTGTCCACTAAAGCCAACTGGAGTAAGGGGATTGCTGCTGATTTTGGTGGGAGAAGGAAAAAGCTGCCAGTACATAAATGTCTGATTTTATATCATCATGTTGCTACTGGTTACCTTTTTAGTAATGGTATCTGGTGGCACATCCCGCCTTCCAAGTGGATATGGATTCCATTGGCTACTAGCAGAAACATCTTCTTGTCCATTGTCTAGAATGTTGCTCTGCTGTGATGGGGTCTGTTGTAAAAATGGTAGGATATACTTTAGTGCCTTGACAGATCACTGTATAAAACCACCACTTACTTTTGCCCCAAATCCACCTTGTTCAATTGCACAGCATTTCATTTGTAATGGGAATCATTTTATGCTTTATCCCTATATCGTGTTAATGTATAAGAACTGTATACTTGCTGCAGTCTTGACTGCACTGTTGTCTGTGGACCTTACTTTAAATGGGAGAACTTTAGATGCTCATTAATTATCTTGGCAATAATGAGAGAAGTGAGAAAATTAACTCAAATTCTGAAATCATAGAACAGTAAATATTTTTCTGAAATTACATTTTTAACACAATAGTGTGCTACAGAATCACACAATCTAAAAACATTGTACTGCTCATTCAAACTGTAAGTAAGTAAAGAGCAATGAAAGAATGTATAAATATCTCACCATCATCTATAATGTAAATATGAAATGTTAAATTTACAATGCATTTTTTAAAAATGTTATATTTAATACAGACAATACTGAAGTTATAGTTATCATACCTTGGGTTACCTTTTGCACTACTCTTACAGACCCCAGTTCAGGAAAGCACTTAAGCATATGTTTAAATTCCAATTAAGTCAATGGTACTTAAGCACATGCTTAAAATTAGGCACATACTTAAGTGCTTTCCCAAATAGGATGGACTTAAGCACATGTTTAAGTGCTTTCCTGAAACAGGGTCATACTTCTATTATTCTTTTCTGTTTCCTCCCCCTTGGACACATTTAATCCTGGTCATTTTCCTTCACTGGTAACTTTACTCATCTCTTTTTCAGTCATTTTTGTGGTCTTGGTGTCCTATTCTATCTTAATCTAATTTTATTTTCCATTTATTAATTTTTTTAGTTAGGCTTAATTAATTTTTATTCACATAAACATAACTTTCTTGTCTGAATCCTTTCAAAATCCTGCCATTACAGGGCAGATCCAGCCACAGGAGAATTTCTACAATGTGGAGGATCCTCTGATGATACTTCTGCTGGCACAAATGCATGGCTAGGAGAATGAGAGCATGGCTGTGAGTCCATTACATTTGGCTGATCCCTCATCTATTGTAACAGACCCTTGGGACCATCAGCAGATAGCATAAATTAAAGCAGATTTTAAACCACTCTATTATATGCCAGGGACGGGCCCAGTGCCAAGAAGGATCAAAGGAATGCAAAAGTTGCTTAGAGCCATTACCGTACTGCTTACATTCTACTGTTTTCCTTGTCTGCAGTTCAGAATCTGGGCCATTGTTTTAGATTATTTCCAATTGGTTTTTTTGCTTGTGGAAACCCTTTAGATATCTGAGTACTGCCAATGCCTCCTACCCTGTTTCTCAGTTTGGTTGAATGAGACTGCATGATTGCAATCCCCTTGGAGTCATGAAAATGAGATGTATATCTTGAGAGATTATTCAAGTGAGGAACATTAGAAATGAAAACTTCCCATTGCATAGTCTCTATTCTGAGAACAAAAGTACACAGAGAAAAGCAAGTGTGTCACCCGTGTGATGTGACTAATTTCACCAGTTAATCCCCAGAGTTACTCCTACTTTGTAAAACTGATAAGAACATTTAAAAACAAATCATGTGCTATATGCTATTCAAAGGACTGTGCCTCTATGACAATATTTTCTGACAAAGTAACATACTGTGTGACTGTTTGATTGGTCCTAGGGGAGAGAGTAATATACTTTTGATCCTGAAGTTCATCTAAGCAAGAATCCATACAGTGTTAAAAATAATTATCATATGAACTTTAAAATTGAAGGCATTCTTCTGAAAGAAGTTCCTTTTTCCACTACAGAGAATGTGGTGCCATTTTTATAAGACAGTGACTGTAATTGTAGAGGTGATTTAAAGCTGTGGAATAAAGAAAAATGATGCAGTTGTTTACTGTTTTCTGTACAAGATTGGGAAAAATCTGTGATGATAGAGCTTTTCGTTTTTGACAGGAAAATGAATTTGGCTGCTTATAAAGTTATTCATTTGACAGAGGCTGAATGAACTGCAAATCAATAGAAGTTTTACACCGATTAAATCTAGATAAAAAGTAAGAAGCAACAGTTCAATGTGATAGTAGAAGCAGTAGAACAGATTAAGAAAGATAAACACATCCCTAATTACAGGTTTCAGAGTAGCAGCCGTGTTAGTCTGTATTCGCAAAAAGAAAAGGAGTACTTGTGGCACCTTAGCGACTAAGCAATTTATTTGAGCATAAGCTTTCGTGAGCTACAGCTCACTTCATCCGATGAAGTGAGCTGTAGCTCACGAAAGCTTATGCTCAAATAAATTGCTTAGTTGCTAAGGTGCCACAAGTACTCCTTTTCTTTTTACATCCCTAATTGTTTTCTTTGACTCTTTGAGCTGCCATTGGCCAGTTAGGCCTTAATTATTGCTCTTCTGAGTCTGAGCAACACTAGGGAGAAAAAAAGGGAGCAAACCACCCAAGTGGTGTTGTCTGGATATATTACAGCTTTGAAAAGCATAATGCACATGATCCTTCTTACTTTCACCAATGGAAATCAGTAACTCCTTTGGAGTCAAAGGAATTATGCTGCTGTAAATGAGAGGAGGAGAAGGCCTGGAATAAACAATTGATGTAGTCATTCTTGCTATAACTGCTCAATTGGTATAACAGGCATTCTCCCTAGTACAGCAATCCTGGTATATAAGGGGCTGAGGCACAGGTCCTCTCCTCCTACTCCAAAACACACCATTTATTGGGCTCTTAGCTCTCTGTTAAAAGCACTAGCTGCTCCCCTTGATTCCTAGCACTAGAAACCAGATTGTGTGCGAGTGTGCTGTGGGGACAAACTCCCTGCTACATCTCCTTCCTTTAATGCACCTACATACTGGAGGAATACTTTTGCTTCTAGAGTTTCTGTCCCTTGCTTGAGTTCTCAGAGTTAAAATTAAAATCAGATCCAGTTGACCCTATAGCTGAACATCATTAACTTAAGCATAGTATTGTTTAAAATGTATTAAAATTTGCTCTTCCATCAATATATACTCCAATTAATGTCAGCAGGGATTACATGCATATAGAATGTATCCCTTTCAAAACTTTTAAGTAGACAAATGTAGAACTGAAAATTAAGAAACCAATAAAACATTGCAGATGTTTAAATGTATGATGGTGTTGTTTCAGTCTGTCTAGATGTGGAGACACCTGCAAAATGAACTAAGGTTATTTTAATAACTAGGATAATGATAAAAAAAATCTTAAACAACAAGTCAGAGAGAACACATCAAAAGCTGCCACAATCATTAAATTTGCAGGCTCCATGGATCTGGATTGCCCACAGGCATTCAGTTTTCAGAAAGAAAAGGTTGATATATGTAAGCAATCTTTTTTCCTGTGAGGTATGCATTCTGAATGTGAGAATTTCAAGTGACTTATGTTTAGTTATAAACATTCTACTGTATTACCCTTCTTTGAATAAAAACGGAATCAACATTTTCTGTGAAAACAGTCTGAGTCCACAACACACTTGCAGACAATTCCAAAATTTCCAGTAGACACCTTTCAAAGATCTACATAGTGCCAGTGAAAGATTTATAGTTTAGCATTTAGTTCACAAGTTATTTATGTCCCACAGCCAGAAATGCAAAATGTTCTAGAAGATATCAAGGAATAAAAATAAGCAGTATTAGGAATTCAAAGTATTACATCAGCACTAACTTTGTCTTTGCTTTGCAAATTGTATAGTAAGAGAATATCATTCTTCCACATTTTTTAAGATGAGATTTTATGGTGGCATGTAGCAGATTGTGATTGAGTGCTTAACAGAAGGAATATTAGAGTAAGAGCTTGGAGAGTCCTTAGTTGCTGGTCACAAGAATACGCACGTGGGGTCATATATCACCCTAGATCCACACATGTAACTCCCCATTGATCAGAATGCATTAAAGTCAAATATAGCATATGACCTAAAGTTCTTGATGTGCATGATATATGAAATACCTCATTCATAAATACACATGCATGAAATACTAAGGCAGTCTGGAATTACATGTCAAAATGATTCCTTGCTAGGACCTGGAATAAGAATTAATATATCACCCAAAGATATATCAACAGTCTTTGAAAGAAAAAAAATATGACAAATGCTGGAAAACTCCTTTTCTAAGTGAGTACACATCTATATTTAAGATGACAATTTGGTTGTCATTACTTTTGCCACATTGGAGATGTACAAGTACAAATATGAAGGTTTGTAACACTCTGGATAAGCAGAGAGTGAAGGGCATAAGAAACTAACCAAATGTGAAAGGATAAGTTATTCGGTGCAGCTTAGCAATGCAATGTGTGTATTTGTACTGTTGAAATATTCCGGTATGCTTACTGGCTGGGAAATACAATACACTATATGTATTAATAGTTAGATCAGGCTGTTAGACTCCAGGTCAGCAAAACTCTTATGCCACATGGCTAACATTAGAGCATGTGAGTAGTTACTCTGATTTCATATGCACATGCATAAATAATATGACTGTTTGGAATTTTATGTCAACGCTATTCCTTGCAAGGACCTGTCCTTACTTCAGTGAGACTACTCTCACATGTGTTAAAGCAGAGATTAAAGTCCCTTCTACATCACACTATGAATATTTTGGCAAGATTTTAATGGGTAACATTCTACTTTATCTTGTTATAGCTACTTCGTTCATGAACCATGTAGATTAGTAGATGTTTATACATGTGTATGATGCATATATACATGCACCAATATATCAAGAATTGGTATGAAATCAGAAACTGAAAAGTTTTAGAACACTAATTTTCTTTTCTATATCCCCAATACTTAAAACCAAAATTTAAAAATACTGTAATTGTAGCCAGTAGGGGCTCAAAGCGTGTCAGTGCTGTTACAGATAAATTAGTGGAAAGTGGAACACCTTGGCTCCTGTGATGCAATCTACATACATTCTTAAAAAAATGTCTACAGTACCATTTCTAGGATTAAACATCTACAACATGAAACATAATCCCAGCACTATTCCCAGAACATATAATCAGGATAACATTAGTCTGCAACACAAGAGCAGAAAGCAGCAATAACAGCCATGTGAGCTAGTTAATCCAAAAAGCAAGGTTATTAACTAGGCAAACTATGGTACCAGCATCTTTGCTTTTTGGACTGATTACAGGGTATAAGCATGAAAAGCTAAAGCAGGAAAAAGCAAAGGGTATTAATTTATTCTGTGATGTTGGTATATACTGGCTATCCCATACTTACTTTTGGTAGAGGTAGCTCTTGCTGAATTTGGTTTTCAAATTTAGATCTAGTCTGCAAGTTTAAAGTCATGCTTCTGCCTGCATGCATTGCTGACAAACCTCCAGAGTGCAGCATGCCAAGGTTAACAGTGTGGTGTTTGTAAGCAGCGGTCTGAGTAAAGGAAATAACCACGTGACAGGATATGAACACACATGCTCATTGAATTAAGTATCGCACAAACATGGTTAACTTCACAGGTTTTAGTTTAAGCAAACAAACGATACCAAGAAATAAGTAGCTTTTTGATGCATGCACTCAGTTGAACAAAAGCACATACAGTACTGGTTATACATAAAATGGATACCATAAAAAGACTATAACACTGATAGAAAATGAAATATTTTTTATACCCATAGTCTGAAAACTCTGGTATATTGTATGGTACACATCATTTTATGGATATAGGACCAGGGACGCCTATGCTCCCACGGATGGTCCAAAATTCTGTGTATTTGAAGTGCTGGGAAGTAATAGCAGGGAAATCCATACAAGAGGTCTCTGTACCATCTTGTGTGCTAAGCTCTTTGTGGAAGAGAGGATTTTGGTTGGGACAGACACACAGTGAATGGGTCTGTGCACGCATGGACTAAATGGACCAAAATTCCACATGACAGGATCAGCTGGCTGGATCCACTACTGCCCATTTCCTCTATTAGCAGCTACAAACCAGCTGCACAGGCAATCTGATATGTTTGGGTTGAGAATTCTATCAGTTAGCACAATATGTTTTCATCTGGAGCAAAGACCTTTTACATGAAGGTTGTTACACTTCCTACATCTCCATAAAGGTTGGTCCATAAAACTGATCTTGTGCAAAGTATCGCCATGGTCACAGTCTCAGTTTCTGACTGTATACTGCAAATTTACTGTATATTAGATCACTTTCAATTGCATTAATCAATATGAACCTAATTTAATTAATCAGGATCTTCACTGCATGCTTTATATGAATGAATGTATTCCTTACACCAAACACAAATATTGAAAATAATTGTAAAGTGTGTCCTAAACCAACAAAATCCAGAAAATACAAAGTTTAGCCTGAAACCTCTGTCCTTAAGATACCACATTTTCATTAGGTATTATGTGGTCTCCAAACACGGAGTAATTTTACATACCACATGTACAGCAACGGAGGTAAGGAAGAAGTGTCAATCTTCAAGATACATTTTTTAAAGTTTGTCTGTTTGAGCCTTAATGTTATTTTAATATGCATCATTCTTTAGTACATGAATAGCAATGGGTATCTTGACTTCAGAGTTGTTAAGATCCAGCATAAATTATGTATTTGAATACATTTTAAAAATGCATATAATTTACACATTAGATCACAGCAGTTTTTCAAAGCCGCTTTGGTTTATGAAACAAGCCCATATTTATAAAGTGTATTTTTGGCTGGATAGTCAAACCATGCATAGAAATATTATATCATCAATACTATATTTTGCATGGAAAATAAAGATGCTCATCTTTCTACAGCTAAATGGGTATAACAATAATCTCCACACTGAAAAGCAATAGTTGTGAATATCCAATGCTACCATTACAAAGTTAAATAAGCTACAGGTTTAATATTGCCCCCTAAAAATACCAATGAGGGTTAGAATACACTTTTGACAGTTTACTTATGTTTTTTCCCTCTTTTTAAAAAGCTATGATGTATTTGTAATACACTATTGCCAAACACTATCCAGAGCCTTTCAATGCTCTCTGAGCATTACTGAAAAGGTAGGGTTTCAGCAGTACACCCATCTCACTTCTGACAAAACCATTAGCAGGTTTCATTTTTCTTTTGGTAAGGACTCCTGGAAATCAAAAGAATTAAGCCTTCTGAGTTAGTTTTTCAATGAAGAGTGCATATTAAAGGCAATGGAGTCATGTATGAAGAACTTCTGAAAGCCACTACCATCCCAAAGCTGGAGAAGAAAAGTCGTAATGAGTTTGTCTTCAAAACCTAGACCAATCAATTATTTACTTTAATATGTCTTCGGTTAGTGATTGTCAGAAGTAGAACTGACTGGAACATTTTTGTTAAAACAGTTTTCATTCAGAAAATACCATTTTGATTAAACTGATTTTTTTGTGAAATTGTATGGATTTCAGTGAAATTTCATTTAAAAATTGGAAATCATTTTGAAAATGTCAAAACATCCTATTTCAAAATTGTCAGAACAAAGTTTTTATTTTTCATTTCAAAACATCTTTTCATTTAAAATTTACTTATTTTTTATAAAAATAAAAGGGGGATCAAAATCAAAATTGAAAATGTCATATATATCAAAACAAAACATTTTTAGTGACCCTAAACAATTTTTTCCCAGAGTTTAGTTCTGCAAAAAATTTCAAAATTCCAGCTTTATGTCCCAATTCAGAATGAATTTTTTTCCCAATCTCAAAATTTTTTGACGGATGGAAAATCAATTTTCTGACCAGCTCTAGTCAGTAGTTTTCATTGGTTTGACCTTTTTTTTTTAAAGTGATGTCATGTTTGAAACCCCAATTAGTCATGAATGATACATTACCAACCACAGACCATATTCTGCCTTAAAGTATACCCCCATTGCACATCTGTAAATGAGAGCAGAATTTGAACCCTTATTACGAAATCATCTCATTTATATAAAAAACAAATCTACTATCCAGCTATCCTTTATGTAAGTTAGATGGGTTTAAAAAAAAAAGGAAGAAGAAAAACAGTATAATTTTTTTAATTACCTAGTTTAATTTTATTTTTAAAGGCAACATTGCTTTGGTTTGTAGTCACCAGCCCCCAGCAACTCCTTCTTTCCTCTTCCAGCCTGGCTTCGGTGTTTTTCAAATATTGGCCCTGCTTTAAAGTTGAACCTTTACTTACAAAACTAAACTGGGAGTACTGAATCCTAATCTGGAAAACAAGCAATTCCCACAAATTTGGCCATTTGAAGAGTGTTGGCAATTAGACATCAAAGATAAGGTCTAAATCTGGTTGCCAATATTTGGAGGTGGTTGAGCCTCTATGGAAAGTAGATAATTTACCTTTTATTTGAAAGTAAAAATTCACAGCAGCCAAGGTGCCTGTTTTTCTTGCAGGCCTGCCTGACAAAGGATGCACAAGTATCCTTTAAAATGTGACAATCAGGAGTTCAAGCGGTGAGACTTCAGTGGGAAACGTTCCATGTTTCTCCTAAGCCAACGTGGCACTCAGCTGTGCTTCAGAGGTAGCTTTGGTGCTATGAAACTTTAGGAACAGATTTTCTGTCTCCTGGCTGTGGCAGCATAGTAGGGCTTAAAAAGCACCTTATGGGGCCACAAAATAATTCCCTGCATGGCCTTATCCTGTCCTATCTGCAAGCTCCACCACAGGGGGATGACAGGGATAGGGAAGGAGGCATTATAAGGGGCAGGTCCATAATGCATGGCACTATGGAGGTTATGGGTTATGTTGCAGCACCTAGATCATTCAAGATAGGCTACTGTATGTTAGCTATACACTTTATGCTGGGGATAGGGTAACCATATGTCCCATTTTGGTCAGGACAGTGTCCTTTTTAAGCCCTACCCAGGGTGTCCTGATTTTTGGGACAAATGCCCAGTTTTGCCCAAAAAGTGGGGCACCCTCTCCAATGGGGCACGGAAGAATGTTCGGGGAGGGGGGAGTAGGGTTGCCAGTTGTGGTTGGACGTATTCCTGGAGGTTTCATCACATGACATAATGTTTAATCAAAGATTAGTCTAATTCCTGAAGACTCCAGGACAATCCTGCAGGGTTGGCAATCCCGGGGAGAGTGAGCGGCAAACGCCAGACCCATGCAGGGGGGTTCAGGCAAGCAGTGATGCCAGGTAGCTTGGGATAGCCCTGCATGCAGGAGGGAACTCAGGCAAGCAGCTCAGACCAGCTCTGCTTGGGGGGTTGGATGAGAGACTTGGACGAGCCCTACGCAGTATCCCATTTTCCCTTAGGGAAATAAGGTCACCCTCACTGGGGACCATTTTTGAACCTAGAGCAGCCAAGAATCTGAAGTATGCTGTGACACAGAGGTCCCTTGGGGGTTCGCTACTCTGTGTCAGCAACTCCTGTGAGGCCTGACATACTCACTACAGCTAACACTTGTCACGATATATATTTAAAAGGTGTCATGTAATATATCACTGGAAAATGAATAACTCACTGATCATTAATATTCTTGCATGATGTATGTACTATCAACCCACAAGGATTACACAGATTTTCTGGAGTTATGACTAAAACGTGTTTAACCAGGCATATCAGAAGGAGTTGATAAAATAATCTTTCGCCCCCGCCCCCCGAACAAAGGAATGTGGTTGCGTCTGCTTGCATGTATATTCCATCTAAATTGAGTAAGATGTGACAAAAGAATATTTGCAAGCCAGGCAAAAAAAGCCATAAGGAGTGCAAGTGGGGAAAAAGTGATCACATTGTCAGCGGGGGATGGAGACTGCACTCCCAGGAAGCCTTCCTGCCCTTCGAAGAAGGGTCAATGAACTCAGAGAGATACTTTTCAAAGGTTTACTGGACTATAAAGAGAGGAGCAGAGAACCCCTAAGTTATTCTTCACTTGAGGAGATAAGGAAAACCAGAGCCTTGGACTCTGTGGGGATTCCAAGAGCTAGTCACCGACTGCTGGAAAAGGAAGATTATACAAGGTAGTTTCCTCACCAAAGACTGTAGCTTAAGTGAGATCTTTGCCATTAGAAAGCATATTTTGACTTTTGTTTGTTGGTAACTCTCTCTATTTTTACCCCTTATCCTCACATAAATCTCTCTCTTTTTGATTGAATAAGCTTGTTTTTACCTTTTATCTAAACCGACCAGTGCTGTGATTGAAATAACAGTGATTGTCAAACCCCAGTTAGATTAATGAGCTGCAGAGTATAGTCTCTTTAAAGGAGCAACAAACTTAATAAGATTCTGTGAGTGCTACAGTCAGAAGGACTGGACACTACACAGCAGATGGTTTGGGGGAAATTCAGGACTGGGAGGGTCTTGGGGTCACTCTGAAACAGTAATTAAGCAGTGGAAGCCAGGGTCTGACATGCATGCTTGTGTTCAGGCTGTTTGTGTCAGGGCTGTGAGCCACCACAGCATAACATTTAAGGCACCCAGAGTTTCAAAGCAGGTGGTGACACACTCCTTACTGATCTGGATTGAACCCCAAAGTGTCACAGATGCAAAGGTGGGTGACATAAAGCCATCTTTGGCCCCTCCTCCCCAAACTGTGCTGTGCACTTCCTAGAGGTACAGCCAGCACCAGACCCTTACTCTACTTTTTAAGTGGAGTTAAGACCAAAAACTGAAAATCTTGGTACCTATACTGCCATCTAAATGAGTTTTAAAAAGTTTTTTCAATTTTTTCTTAAAATACACCATGAAATAGCCCTTACAAAGCTGAATAGGGAACTTCATATTTTTAAGTAAAAATTAGATTTTTCCACTAAGATTCAGTCCTTTCTAGTTTTATTTCAGAATCTTCTACTGTGGCTGATACTGCTCTTTGATAGAAATTATGGTTGTAGCGTTTCAGACAGTCCCAAAGTAGTAACTAAATGAAGCAGGTTTTTTGGTACCAAACACTTTTATACATAAGCCTCCGTAAATCATTTACCCAAGAACCCCCAATACTAATTGATTATATATCTTATGTTAACAAAATCCTTCACAGAGGAGTTCCCCATAACACAAATACAGGGAATCTCAGAATCAGAAATTTGTATATTCACCACTGTACGTGCACATACTTAGAAATATTAAAATATAAAACTAGAGCATTAATTCCAGAGAAATGTCAAACATACCCTGTCTAACCTTCTAGCTTCTATATGTCTAAGTAGCTGTTGTCTCCAGTCAGCAGGCATTTTAGCACAGCTCTCATTTCCCTTCACAGGGGTAGGCCTTGTTTTTATATCACTGTTATCTGAAGGCTTGTCACCATAGTTACCCAAGTTATAGTCTGATGGTATCTTTTCCAATAGAGCTGCCATTGTAGGCCGAGCTGAAACTGGTCTAGTCTGAGATGTACCATAACTCTCTGTACTGTAGCTTCTTGCAGACAATGGCCTCCTTTGTGTAAGGTTTTTAACTGGAAAACTTCCAGACTGGGCTTTCACTTCTTGATATGAAGGGTGTTCATCTTCATACCTGCCATTCCTTTTGAGGAACTGGGTTTCAGACACTGAGATACTGCTTTGGCGTTCCATAGCTGCTCTATACTGAGGTCTGCTATACCTATCACTCTGAGGCAGTTCGTGAGGTTCGCTTACTCTTCTATACATTGACATTTCAGTGGAGCTTGCCAATGAATCTGCTCTTCTCAAAAATCCTGACCTTGATCCCTGGGTTGAGAACTGAGCACTAACAGCCTCCTCATTAACTGAAGGCTGAGAGAATGAAAACATGTGCTCCATGGGGGGATATCCTCTATAGGCTCTTGGACTAACCAAATCCTTGGCAATGTTTTTACTCTGCTGGGGAACATATTCTGGATTGTGTTGAAAAGGTGGTGGTATCCTCTTTTCTGCTTTAACTTCCACTGCTCCTTGAGGGTTGAAGCTTTGGTCAAACTGATAGACTTTTTTGGTTACAGAAGGCTTTTGCTGCTGCTGTACCTTAACACTTCCATAACTCAGCAACTCATCATCTAGCATTGGTACAGACTGGCTACGAGACATACTAGACATACCATGCTCCTGTCCTACCATTTTATCTAGTCTTTCATGGGTTCCTGCATTGTCATTACGGGATGCATAGTTTTCTAATGGAATATTATAAACTTTATATGTACCAATGTCGATCTCATCAATACTTTGCGACTTCTTAAATTTACTAGTTTTTAAATCTCTCATCATTGGGGAAAGCCTCTCTGTACTCTTGCTCATTGCAATAACACTTTTAGAAGACTCTGGACGGCAATGAATATGTGAAAAGACATTACTAAGACTTCTGTTAGCATTTGAATCATGATACTCCCATGCTACTCCTGGAGAAAAAGTGCTAGCTGCTTCAGGAGATTCTTTGATATGATCTTTCCTTTCAGGCAAAGGGCTGGTGGTGGGGGTGCTCTCCAATTTAGAAGGAAAAGCTGTCCTATCTTCAAAAGGACTTGGAGTTCTGGTCCAATTCTGCCAAGGATTGGGAGGAGGCACTTCTGATTCAGGTGTGTTTCTGAGTGTAGGCTGTTCAAGTTCCAGGGGAATGCCAACTATCCTGTCTTGTCTAATTAAAGGCCTGCGTCCATGAGCAGATGTGCTTCTAGATTTAGAGCATAAGAGAGGGTTAGTGCTAGGATTCTCCACTGTGCTCTCCTCTGCAACAAACCCTGTGTTATCATAGTGTGGGGTATCATTCCAGCTGTCAGCAAAAGTGTCACTCATTGGATGCCTATCATTGCGCTGCTGCAGATTTCCCACTGGAGCAGACTCTAGCTGGCTGAGTAATGGCTTTGTCTCAAGAGGCTGTGGAAAAGACTGCGCAAGCCTGCAAAAAGTAAAAATAAAATGCAATGAAGACTATCAGGGCCTCTGTTACAATAAGTGAGTATCAGCAGAAAGAAAGTCTTACAAAACATCCTAATGTTTTCTCATATATATCTATCCCTTTGGATTATATTACAATACATATAGAAATTATGCCGGTGCTTTGTCACAAAATCTGGCATTTTCTAACTTTTGAGAGCTTAGCTTTGCAACCTAAATAACTGTTTTAACATTTTTTTGTATGTAATATAACTTATTTTTCAGCAAAATGTAGCTGTAACTCTGCACAAAATAATTCAGCTATAAAAGCCTCTGCTGTCATAAATCCAGGAATTAACACAATTCCAGGCTGCAAAATGAAGCTTCTGAAAATTTGGTGCATGATGGCCCTGATCCTCTTGTCCAGTTGGACAGCTTTGTGCTTCTGCAGCAATGCAATGGTGTCCCCATAAAGCAAGCTTAACCTGCCCGTGGAGGATTCCCCATGTGTAGGGACACATTTCAGTGGCAAAGAGCTGCTGTAGCAGTTTCTATTCTGTGTTGCCAGTGTAGGGGCATGGCTGTGGAAGAGGAGAAGTGCCCTGTGCCCTGGCAATCTCCAGCTGCTACAATGATCCCCTTGAGGCTGTTGATAACCAGTGAAAATTAAAGCAGCTTTCAGGCTTCTCTTATTTGTGCAGGGGTCCTATTTTAGGACAAACTGAGGGCTGTGGGAGTATAAAGGTTACAAGCATTCTGTCAATCCTAAAGTGTGCCAAGCACTCCTCAGCTGCAGCTCAGGATCTATGCACTTTCAGTATTTGGTTATTTCACTTTAGAAAATATAATAGAGAACCTGACTCTCCACTGTCTTCACCTTGTATTGTTATCTCCACCAGGGCAAAATGGGTGTAAAATGCTACTCTTCTTGTTTGACAGCCTTAAATACCCAGTATGCCCTCACTTTGCCCAGCTGTATATGACTACACAAAGTGAGAGGCAACAGAGAATCAGACCCAGTAAACATATACACACCTGTTACCCCACAAAGAATTATTCACTGCTTCTTTGGCAGTTGTTTGCAAGGACCCCATTTTAACACGAGCATTAGAGGACCCTGAGGAAGCTTGGGAAGGTGAATAGTCTGAGTAAGTGCCTGAGGAAACACTGTTATTGAGACAGTGGATTTTATCTGCTTCAGATTCATCTGTTGATTCTGAAATAAAATAGAACAAGCATTATGTGGGGTTGGAGAATTCGGAAACTATACATACTGGAAAAATAAATGTTCAAACTGATATTATGCATATATTTAAAAACATGTTTGTAAGATATCTGCAAATCAGAGTGTAGTATCCAATACATCCCAGCACAATGTATTATTTCTAGCTCATCTATCTAGCTGCACGCATTAAACATGCCTTCACTGAACACTTTTGGGAGTCAACATACTGTAGTACCTTTCTTTTCTTTACCCAGAAGAACAAGTTTGGGTTGGTACAAGGGAGCCTCAGCCATTGAAGGGCGAAGTTCTCCTATCCTCATGTCATTAGCAGGATGTCCAAAGGAATCCTGAGAGAGAGAATAATACTGAAGTATAAAATAAAACTATAATAAGGTGGACTTGCAGAAGGCAATGAAGAAACAGCCACATTTGTCATGAACATGGAACTACATAAACCAGGCACAGACAATATCATTCTAATCATGCTGAATTTGTCACACTACAATTCTACTTATTCATAAAATATTATAACAAAGCACTAATATTATGATGATAGCGTGTTTATTCTGAAAATGCAGATGAACTAGACAGAACTTGAGATGTGTCAAAACCACACACACATTCTTGATGGAGTAAAGCTTACAAAAATGTAAAATTTAAGTAGAAATGAATGAAAATTTAGAAAAAACTATTAACTTATTGACGAATTAAGTACTACTCGTTCATTTGTTCCAACTACAATAGGACAGATCTTTACAAATTCAACTGTCCCTACATCTGCACTGAACCAAACAGCTATCTTGGCTCCAAAAGAATTTTCTATGAATTTAGGCTAATAATAATGTTAACCCTGTGTTTTGAGAGCAAATGCTAATCTGGCTGAATTTCAAAAGGTTTCCTACATAATGCAAACAAGATGTGTGCTGCTAAAATCCCTCCTGCAAAGAATTAGACCGGTAAGTCATTTGTTTCTGTTTTTAAACAAAACGTGTGCTTTTATTGGTTGAAATATGTGTTCTGACACGTTTGGTTAATTATGACTTGAAAGTTTATTTTAGAAATTATAGTTTACAGTTCTCTTTAATAGAATAATTCATATTTGGATTAAATTGAAAAACATTTTGAATATCAAAATTCACTAGCTTCACAGAATTTAAACAATAATGTAAAGAAAAATTAGGGTTGGAAATGCAGGGAGAACTTTAAATGGTCTGATAGAATCCCAAAGATTCTGACTCATCTCTGATCTACTTATAAAACCCTTGTTTTACAATAACTAGCATTTACATATTTCTTTTTCATCCATATATCTCATATAATTTTATCAAGATAAGTAAGCACTATTATCCCAACACACAGATAAGGAAACTGAGGCACAGAGAGGTCAAGTGACTTGCCCCAGGTCACAGAGAATCAATGGCAGAGCCAGGAATAGAACCCAGGTCCGCTAATCCACAAATCTAATCATCCATGGTTCCCCCTTAAGTATTGTTTCTGATATTGTATGAATTGGATGAAACCTTGTTATGGGATTGTGGTTCATATGTTAACTGAATGGTGAATTCACACCTAAGGGTAAGCATAAGCCCCAACTAAGACAAAAGGAGTGCATGAACCCACCGAGGAGCTTTTGTTAAGTATTGTTTTGGGCAGGTGTGTGTAGGGGAAGACAGGACACGGAGAAACTGAGAAGGAATGAGGGGGGGGGGGACCCACACGCTCACGCACACAGAAGGAAGCTATTGAAAGTATGATTGCTGTCCCTGGAAGAAGCCTAGGGAGAGGTTTTTGGGTCAGGACCACAGGCTGGAAAGAATGCTCCTGGTGCTATGAGCAAAAGAAGCTGTTTCGTGCTATTTCATTCCTTCTGTGGTCAGAGACAGAGGACTTCGTACATTCTCTGTAAATAAAAAAAACTGTATTACCTGACTACCACCAATTTTTATTCCCAACTGGTACACTCACTGGACCCCAAACTTTGACTTGCTGCTCGGGTCAAAAGGGGCAAAAATATATTGATTTTAGGGGCTGATAAGGAAGAGTAAGGGGAATTAACTCAATGGATTTCTTAGACCCTGCCCTTTTGCCGTCCTAGTACGGAAATAAATACAAATTGAGTCCTTAGATTGTGTAAGATTGAACCCATTTAATTTAAAAAGTAAAATAATTTATGGTTGAGGGGCCTTCTCAGTTGTTCCCAGCAGTAGCTCCTCTTTTACAGCTGTCATTTCCAGCATTAGATTCTTTGTCCACAGCTCAACCATAAAACTATCTTGTTAAGTCAACAACCCAGCCTCCAGTCAGAAATGCTCTAGACTCATCCATTTGTTCATGATCCACTCACCCAGCAGCTGCTACTGCTTGATGATCTCTTACTTCACTCAGAAGTGTTTTAGCCCAATTTATCCCTTTGTTTTTCATTTCCAACCAGACAGTTGCTGCTTCCCTCTTTGAGAATCTTTATGATTCCATACATGTAACTGGGTCCAAATGCTGCACTGTCTGACATCTCCAATCTGACTGATTTTCTGTACTAACCTGCTATCTGATATGCTCTGAAAACACCAAGAAACAAGAAAGAGGAAGAAGGGAAGTGAGATAGTGGCTTGAACCACGGAGGAGTAATTAAAATTAGGAACTCACAGAACAGGGCAGCTAAGTGAAAGGAATGGAGATATGAAGAGGGACTGTTCTCTGTGCTTCTTCTCTTCCCTTCCCATCATGACATGGACATGGTTCAGGTATGAGGAAGAGACTGCGCATGGAGACCTTGTGAAGGACACAACGGGGGAAGGGAGATAGTGGAAAACACACTATCTAGAGGAGTTACACGGGGGATTTAAGCCTGAGAGGGGGGGACCCTGGGAAGGCAGTTATGGAATGCAGCCATAAGGGTCACTCTGATGGAACACAGGCTCCAAGGGATTGCCTTGTGGGGGGTACCCAGCCTCAAGGAGTAGGAAGGCTGGTATGGGACACAGCCTTGGGGAGAGACATGGACGGTCGATGAGTTAGGGTGAAGACAGATTCAGAAAAGACCTTTTGAGAAGAGTGGACACAGGTTTGGGGAAGAGGGAATGATGGTCTCTGTCATGGGAGAAGAATGGACATTTGGCAGAGGAGAGTTGGTAGTAGAGAGAGAGGTAGGGAATGAGTGGTGTTAGAAGGGAGAGGGAGGAAAAAGTTGACATTTATAAGCAGGAGTGATAGAGGGAATGTTGGGGGAAGAGAGGTGGTTTGAGCCTTGCTGGAGGTATATTTGTAGCTGAGCACTTCTGCTTCAGAAGGTGGAGGGGGGTTGAGGCACTATAAGGCTCTGTGTCCCCAGCACTTTGTTGGCAGTTATTCCATCAATAGTGAGTTACATGACTTTGTGGAGAAGATGAAAGGAGGGAAAGAGATGCAATATTCGAAAACACAATTTCATTAATTAAAAATGTACAATATTGTACACTAAAACCATGTTACTATTGCTCTTATTTTCATAGTTTTATAAGGTTTATACTTTATTAATTGCTTTTAGTAATATGATTGAAAGCAAATATAAGTGAGAGGATTGCCACATATACAGTCCTTCGAGAGTACTATTATACTTCTGTAGTGATAGTTTAATGTTTTTGCCTTACATGTAGTTATGCCTTCTCAAAATTCCTTAAATTCCTTGTCAGCCAGTTTAGTCAGTCCCTCAGTGTTGGCACAACGAATATATATATTTGTTTCTGACACATACTCCATGTTTATTGTAATATATTCAAGACCTTAAATTATTTTGATACACCAGAGTTACAGTTCCTTTATACTATTTTGTATTTCCTATACAACATAATAAACACACACACAACTTAAAGCTGGCCATTATTTAATAACATTTTGCCAATGCATCAGTCAGTTTCCATCCCAGTATACAAACTTATCATCCAATGTCCTTTTTGAAAATGTACATGTGTAGCATTCTCAAGCTGTGATATACTGTAATTTTTGAAGCACACTGCATGTTAAGTTTCTTATTGTACCTCTGAACTTTCTGTATGTTCTTTCTTCTTCCTGTATGGGATTTTCAAAGTCAAGTTATGAATGTTGTCTGAATCAGACAGGTGGCTCTTTTGGAATGCTTTATTTTCTATTGCTTGGTCTACACTACAGAGTTAGGTCAATGTAAGCTGCCTTACACTGACCTAATTGTGTCAGTGTCTACACTACAGCCTTGCTCCCACCGATGTAAATGCCTTACTACAGCGATATCATAATTCCACTTCCACAAGAGGCGCAGGGATTAGCTTGGTGTAGTTAGGGCAGCACAGTGTCCATATAGACACTGTTACTTACAACGGCTGTGGGCTATCATGCTTGTCAATTTCACAGCTCCCCTCCAGAACCATGAAATTGAAAAGAAAGGCTGTTAGGCTCCCTGCTATGAACCCCACATGTGGCTCACAGCTTGGACTGTTACCCTGGGGTGAGTGGGGAGCTCCAGCTAGACCCCGGCTGCCCCCCAGCTCCTGCCCTCCCGCCTGGCTGCCACCCACGGTGTCCACTTCAGGCTGGGCTGCCACCCAGGCTCCTGGCTCCCCGCTGAGAGCCCTGATACCTCCCCACTCCCAGCTGGGCTGCCACCCAGCTCCCCGGTCCTCACCAGGCTACCGCCTGGGCTCCCTAGTCCCCCACCTGGGCTTCCCGCTCCCCGCCAGGCTGCCACCTGGGCTCTCTGTTTCCCACTGGGAGCCCAGCTGCTACCTGGGCTCCTGGCTCCTGGACCAGGTGCCACCTGGGCTCCGGGCTCCCTGCTGTTCAAAGCTAAATGATACAATACAGATTTATCTAGTTGATGAGAACAAAATGGCACAAACACCCTGACTGAAGGAACAGGATTGTAACAACATTTGGTGAAAGTTAAATGATTAGAATGTATTTCAGAGAGTTAAAAGAAATAACATTTCGATTCAAGGACTATAAAGAAAACAGCAAATTATTTGATTTTGAAAACTCTGATTCAAAGAACGCAGCTGAAGCAGTACCTAGATTTTGCGAACATTTGTGGAAGCAGTCCCAAGGGAAAATAAGTGTGCTAAAGTGTGCTTTAATAAGAACAAGCCCAAAAGAAATGGAAATATTGTCACTGTAAATGAAACACATACCAGTGCAATAAGTGGAGCAACGGTTACTAGGACTATTGGATGTGTGAAAACAACCCAATCTGCAGTGGTACATGCACAATGGGAGAAGACAAATTAATGTAATTACACAGCAACGGCCGGCCACAGGGTGGTACCTTTCAAGGATAATGCATCAATTGTAACAGTTAAATTACAAAGAAGTGAAAAGAAAATTTGATAAAGATTGCATGACTTTGTTTTCTAATTTATTTTCTTTTTAAAATCTGGGTTTTGTAGGGGCTTCCAAAAGTGTGTGAGGTGCTTTCCATGGATCTCTCCAGGTATGTTATAAAATGATCAGTAAGTACTGCAAGCATCATCATAGCTGTAATTCGTGTTTTTAAATTGTAATTAATTGGTTTAAAAAAGAGTCTAACTTCAGACTTTGTATAAGTGAGCAAATGTCCACTGAAATCAAAGGAATTGACTTACACCAGCTCTGAATTTGGCTCCATATAGCTAGTACTAAATTTTGGAAACAACTTTCAACAATGTTCACGCTAGAATTGCAGCCTTTTACAATATAAGGACAATATAAGGACTTACCTTCTTTTGGTAAGTATCTATTTTTTAAGGAGCAGGTTCCGCAACTCACAATGAATAGTACCTTACTTCATAAGTAGTCCAACTGACATCTATGAGACTTCTGCAGTAAATACTATTGAATGGGCCTGACGTAAAGTTCATTGAAGTCAATGGAAAGACTCTTGTTGACTTCAGTAACCTTAGGATCAGACTCAATGTGAGTAAATGGCAGACTCTTGCCCTAAATCATTATATTTGCCATTACATATCTGAATCAAGAAGACACTTATGAGTATATGACTGAGATGTAAATTATTATATAGTCTATTCTGCTACTGCTATGTATATCTCACTGCCATTAAAATTTAGGAGAGTTACAGACACACATGAACAGCAGAATAGATCCTTATGTAAATTCAGACTGAAAATTTAGAAAATGAGTCTTAATTAATTTTAAAGAAAAACTAGGAAAAATTAATCTGATTCTAATAAAAAAGTTAAAACCAGAAACAATTGCCTATGATTTTAAGATCAGATATAAAACAATGTAATAGAGCCAGGTTAAAACCCACATTGAGCTCTGGAAAGTAACAATAATCTTGTAATATTACCTCCACTGAAATCTCCTTTGCTGCCATAGGCCACTTGTGCTCATACTTTTCTTTCATAGTTTGCTCACTGTTGGCAGCTGGTGTTGAGTTCTCAGGCCTCACTCCATGGCTTGTTTTACCAACCAGATTTTGAACAGATTTTACCATGTTCTTTAAATCTTCTGGGTATGGAGTTGGATAACGTTTTAGATTTATTTCAACCTAAACATTTATCAAAAGAATTAAAGCACAAATACAAAATAAAAATAACATGCAAGTTAAATCTATGGTTACAGTACTATGGATAAGTGTATAATGTACAAGCAGTGAATTAAAATATTTGAGAAATGTGCTACATACATTTGTCACTATGAGCTGTGTGAATAACTGATTTTTCAGTTCAGTGGTTGAACGTTTTGTTTCATTTGACATCATTGTTTTTACCTTTAAAAAAATTAAACTGAAGCAAAATTCAAACAGTAGTTTCAATCAAAAAATCAAAATGATTCATTTAAAAAATGTCAAAATTAAACATTTCTTTCTTTGCTAAACAATTTAGCAAATTCAACATTAATTCACAAAGTTTTGTTTGAAAAATGTCACTGAGATCTAATTACGAGTCATTTTCAAAGTCTGTGGGCTGGAATCTAATTTCAGTTATACTAGTGTCTATCTAAAGTATAACTTCCCCCTCTGATGTCAATCACAGATCAGAATTTTTCCCTTTATGTTCAGTTTTTTACCATGTAAGAATATTGAGGTTCATATTCTACTCTCGGATTAAGACCACTATCAGATCAGATCACATCCTGTTCTTAATGACATCTGTGAAAATCCAGAATAATTTTCCTATATTCATTGGAGTTATTTTGGATTTACATCAGAATAACTGAGGGCAAAATCTAACCTACTGGGGAACTATTTTTCCCTTGATATGTACATGTAGCTTGCAGTGATGTCAATGAGATCTATTCTTATGCATAAACAAAAACAGGAGAATAAATCCTTAGTGACTTAGCAGTGAGTCACACTGAATGGTACCTTACTCCTGATAGTCCTGTATAGCCCTGTTGATTTCCTATACTACTCAGTGTGACTCAGGGTGGCATAACTAATTCCTTAAAGATATACATAATAGCATCTTAATTTCTATCAGAGATATATTTTCTACTTAGAAAATTTTCTAAAGGTCCCCAAATGCAGCAGACATCTGTTGATATGCATGTCCTAGAAATTCAAAAACATGACTGATTTGAAAACTAAAAGCTATGGGAACTAGTATTCAGTTCTCTACTATAATAAAGTATATATTAAAGATAGTATGTTTTGACATGCTTTTAAATACAAAATGTAAATGTATGATTACTATATTACAAGTTAATATGGAACTCCCACAGGAAAAAGAAATTGGAAATGATGTGTAAAATATAGCCTTGCTAAAGCATTGGTTGATTTACAGTTGAAGGAAATAATATTTATATGTGGCCTAATTATGCATTTGATTTACCACAAAATCTGGGCCATGATTTAAATGGAAGAATATAACCTTATGGGTGACTGGGAATCAAGCCAAACAGTCTATGCATGATGAAGGAGTATTGAAAAATACACTGTATCTAAATGAGCTACATAAAGAGAGGCAAGACATACAATACAATGGTCTTCAATAAGACTCAGTTTATCACTGTATTAACCATTTAGTAAAAAAAATACTGGCAGCTGTGCTAGACAAAAATCTGTTGGGATGCATGCATTTTCATAATTGATATTAAAATGATATTAAGAATAACAATTACCAATGAATTCTAGATTTCCTTTGTATTAGTATTCTTTTATATTTCACATTTAATGCTACCTCAGACGTAGCATGTCACTGGAGGAAAAAAACTTCCAAAATGCTAAATTCCTGAATGGAAGAATTTCTTTTTAAATGTCAAATATCAAATACATTTCAGCAGACAATAACTGATTTACCGTCAATTTCAAGTATGAAAGATACAAAGTGAAAGTTATGCACAACTCCAATAAAAATCGGTTACCCAATACCAATGATTTAATTAAATATCCAAACAACAAACCAAATTCTGTGCTGAGTTATAAAACTCAGCTGAAATCACTAGAGTTGCACAGGGTACTAGCACTCTCCCCCCAGAAATCTGGCCCTACATGTTAAGTGACAGACTTGTATTCACAAAAACATTCTGTGCTTCTCTGTAGTCCTCCTTCATACTGGAAATATGACTGAAGTTACATTAGAGCATGGGCAGTCAATTATTTTTTGTATAGGTCCAAATTTCTTGGTCAAGGTATAGTCAAGGTCCAGACCCTCACCCAGATCCCCTCTCCTAACCCGCAATTGCCCCCCCCCGTCCCCCCGCCCCACAAGCTTCCCGATCACCTGCCAGCTTCCCACCCTCCCTGCCCGGAGAGTAAGGGGACCTTATTTCCCTAAACTGAAAACGGGACATACGGGACTGGTTTGAACTACATGGTTCAACAAATTTGAAGTGCTTCCCCACCAATTGAGCCAAATAGCAAAGATGGGGTGGGAGAGGAATGGGTATGGGCTGGGAGTTGGGCAGCAAAGCTGGATGTGAATGTGTGTGAGTACTTTTGAGCTCGGAGCCAGGAGGTGAAGTTGTTGGACTATGATCCACTAGCAGTGCGATGCTCCTTTTGGGGGCCGGGATAGCAGAGGGACAAGAAGGAGGTTCTGGGTAGCAGGAAGGACCAAGAAGACTCCAGATAGCATCCCTGAAGAGAAGGGGGGAGGCCGGGATGTGGCAGAAGCGGGTGACTGGAAGTGGACTGGGATGGGAAAGAGGCAGGCTGAAGGAGCAGGGGCTGGAGAGGACTCTGGGGATTGGCCCCAAAGGACAGAAAAGGGGAGGACATGAAGCCAGGGTGGGGAGCTCCAGGGACCACTTGGGGAGGGGAGGCACAAGGCCAGGGAGCGGGCTCCGGGCACCGCTTAGGGGTGGGAGGGGCTACGGGGACCACTTGAAGCACAAGCATGGCTCTGTGCTCAGCTTCAGCCTGCGTGCAGAGGCTATATGTGACTGTGGCTAGTGGAGGGCCCAAATGAAAGATTCTGTGGGGTCACATGCCCCCCCCGCAATTTTCCAGGAGGCAGCACCGCCCCTGGAAGTGGCACTCTCCATGTGTCCCTGCAGCCAGGAAGAGAGGAAGCAGTAGGGCAGCTGGCTCAGCTCCTTCTCCCGCCCCCACCCCCATGGGGCCGCTTTGCCTTCCCACACTGCCTCTCACCTGTAGATCACTGATTCTCAACCAGGGGTACACGTACCCCTGGGGGTACACAGAAGTCTTCCAGAGGGTACATCAACTAATCTAGATATTTGCCTTGTTTTACAACAGGCTACATAAAAAGCACTAGCGAAGTCAGTACAAATAAAATTTCATACAAGGACTTGCTTATACTGCTCTATACACTGAAATGTAAGTACAATATTTATATTCCAATTGATTTCTTTTATAACTATATGGTAAAAATGAGAAAGTAAGCAATTTGTCAGTAATAGTGTGCTCTGACTTTTGGATTTTTATGTCTGATCTTCTAAGCAAGTAGTTTTTAAGAGAGGTGAAACCCTGGGGTATGCAAGACACATCAGACTCATGAAAGGGGTAAAGTAATCTAGAAAGGTTGAGAACCAGTGCTGTAGATGGTCTGCAAAGCAGGCAGCAGTGCTGAGACTCCAGCAGCAGGGAAGGCAAAGCAGTCCCATGTGAGGGGGACAGAAGGAGGAGCTCAGCCTGCTGCTTCCTCCCTCCCAGTGGCGGATTAAAGATTTTGCAGCCCCTAGGTCCTGAAATAATTGCCACCCCGCCCTGCCCCAGCTCACCTCCACCTCCTCCCCTGTGCGCACTGCCGGGTCCTGCTTCTCCCCGCTCCCTGTCAGTGCTTTTGCGCGAAACAACTTCGCAAAGGAGGGGGAAAAAGGGGGGAACATGGCACACTCAGGAGAGGAGGTGGGGCCGGGGCAGGGATTTGGGGAAGAGGACCAATAGGGACAGGGAGGGTGCGGGAATGGGGGCAGGGAAGGGGTGGAGTTGGTACGGGGGCAGAGGGCACAAACCAGCACCGGGGGAAGCAGCCTCTGGCCGATGAAGTGAGCTGTAGCTCACGAAAGCTTATGCTCAAATAAATTGGTTAGTCTCTAAGGTGCCACAAGTACTCCTTTTCTTTTTGCGAATACAGACTAACACGGCTGTTACTCTGAAACCTGTTATAAATTTGCTGCCCCTGCAAATTTGCCTTGTCGGCCTAGGCGTTAATACACAGCTGCTCCCTCCCAGCACTGCAGGGACACACACAATGCGTCTGCCAGGAGCAGTGCTAACTCCTTGCTTCTGGGAGTATCCTCCGGAGGCATCTGGAGCTGTCCACGTATCGCCTCTGCCCCTGCGGTCCACTCAAAAGTGTCTGGTCTAGATTTGGATCATGGTCTGCCTATTGATTACCCCTGCATTAGGGAGACAAGGTGGGTGAGGTAATATCTTTTATTGGACCAACTTCTGTTGGTGAGAGAGACAAGCTTTTGAGCTTACACAGAGCTCTTCTTCAGGTCTGGGAAACTAAGGCTATGTCTACACTGCACCTTCATTGGTAAAACTTTTGTCGCTCAGGGGTGTGAAAAAAACACACCCCTGACTAACAAAAGTTTTACCAACAAAAAGCACAAGTGTGGACAGCGCTTTGTCAGTGGGAGAGACTCTCCCGACAATGAAGCTACCAACCCCTCATTGGGGGTGGTTTTATTTTGTCGGCAGGGGAGCTCTCTCCTGCAGACAAAGAGCGGCTACACTGTGTACCTTACAGCAGCAAGGCTTTAGCAGCACAGCTGTGTCACTATAAGCTGCACAGTGTAGACATAGCCTAACTCAAAGTGCCACTGCTAAATATAAGATTTGAACAGATTGTTTAGCATAAGTAAATAACACATATTTCAAGGGACCATTCCAGGTGAAGTAGCTCATTAACACCCCTCCAGTCATATGATGCATCATTGCCAGAGTCTCATGGCTTCCATGCACAGGCAGTGCGATCGTGCTCTCCCTTGTCTGTTTATGTAAAACATACAAGCCAGGTTGTCTGTAAGGATCTGAATGGTCTTGACTTTGATGACTGGCAGGAAGTTGGAGCAGGCATTGCGGATGGCTCACAGTTCTAACAGATTTATGTGGAGAAGGGATTCTGCAGGGGACCAGCGGCTCTGGATAGAATGCGGATGCAGATGTGCCCCTCCAGCCCAAGAACGAAGCGTCCGTAGTGATGGTTAGTGTTGGGGTCTTCTGAACGAAGGGCACCTCTGTGCAGACATTGTCTGGTTGTGTCCACCAGAGTAGGGAGTCTTATTTTGTTTGGCATAGTGAGGCGTTTGTTTATGCTGTGTCTGTGGAGGACATAGTTTATATGGAGCCACGCTTGCAGGTAACGCATGTGTAATCTCGTGTGTCTCATGACAAAGGTCATGGTAGCCATGTGGCCGAAAAGTTGAAGGCTAGTCCTGGCAGATACCTGTGGACTGTTTCATTCCATGGATCTGAGATTGGTTCGAGTGATAAAGCGTTGCCTTGGTAGAGTCTGTGACCTCAGGAAAATTGAGATGGGCCCCAATGAACTCTAGCTGTTGCACAGGTGTTAGAGTAGATATTTTTGCATTTATTTGGAGGCCTAATCTCATAAAGAGGGTCCATCTGTTTGGTGGGTTGTAAGGCTGCTTGCCGTGTTGGTGCTTTCAGCAGGCAGTCATCCAAGAACGGGAATATCATGATTCCGTTTCTGCAGAGGTAGGTTGCAACCACTGCTACTATCTTTGAAAAAACTTGAGGGGCAGTGGAGAGGCTGAAAGGAAGAACCTTGTATTGGAAATGTTCCTGTCCAATAGTAAATCGGAGAAACCTCCGATGGGAGGGATGGATCGTTATATGAAAATACACATCCAGGAGGTCGAGGGCCGAAAACCACTCCCCTCTTTCTAGTGCTGGGATTATGGTGCCTAGTGTGACCATCTTGAATTGTTGTGTCTTCACAATCTTGTTGAGTCGCCATAAGTCAAGTATGCGTCTCCACCCACCCGACTTTTCCTTCGTGAGAAAATAGTGGGAATAAAATCCCCTCCCTCTGTGTTTTGTTGGAATGGGTTCTACTGCTCTTAGATGTATGAGATGGATTACGTCCTGATGCAGTAGATGCTCATGAGGGGGTCCCTGAAGAGGGCATAGGCGCCGACTCCGTGGGTGCTCCGGGGCTGGAGACCCATGGGGAAAAATTGGTGGATGTGTAGCACCCACTGGCAGCTCCCCAACCCGCCCCCCTGCCCCAGCTCACCTCCGCTTCCACTCCGCCTCCTCCCCTGAGCGGACCGATGCGTCCTGCTTCTCCCCCCTTCCTCTCAGCGCCTGCGCTGCGAAACAGCTGTTCCGCACGGCAAGCCTGGGAGGGAAGGGGGAGGAGGGGGAACACGGCATGCTTGGGGAAGAGGCAGGGCCAGGGCGGGGATTTGGGGAGGGATCCAACAGGGGCAGGGAGGGGGCGGAATCGGGGTTGGGGGGGCGTGCGCACCCATCGGCACCAACAAAAGTTGGTGCCTGTGGAAGAGAGATGGGGAGGGAGGATGGATAGGGGGTTTGAAAAGAAAGTGGATGGAGTAACCAGTTTGTATGATTTCTAGCACCTATCTGTCGAATGTGATGGTTTTCCAAATTGGATAAAACAGAACTTGGTGATCTCTGAATGGTCAGGAAAGAATAATGTCTCCAGCAGACAGACAGACATTGGGTTCTCAGGCCCTCAACCAAGGGTTCAGATTAGTTGCCTGGATGCGGATGGCTACAACGCAGATGATGGAGGAGTAGGCTGTGGTCTCCTCGATGGTCTCTGTATGCGACCTTGTGATTCATACTGCTGTTGTTGTGGCAGTAGCATTGAAGGGCATAGTGTGGCGGTAGCGTTGAGGGGCATAGTAACTCCTCCGTCTTTTCTTGGGTCTAGATGTATAGATCCCCAGAGATCTGAATGTCACCCGTGAATCTTTGAGCATATGGAGAGTCATCCGTCTTTGTGGCAAAGAGTTTGGGCCCCTCGAAGTCTTTGACCGTGGACTGTACTTCCCTAGGGAACCCAGAGAGATGGAGCCATGAGGCTCTCCTCATCACCACTGCGGTCGTCACTGATCTTGCAGCTGTGTCCGCAGAATCTAGTGCAGCATGGAGGGCTGTTCTAGAGATGAGTTGTCCCTCTGCCACAAGTGCTGTAAATAGTTCTTTTTTATCTTCAGAAATAAATGCAATACATTCATAAAACTTTTTGTAGTTATTATAATCATTCTTTGCCAGCAAGGCCTCATAACTGGCTATTCGGAAGTGTAGTGTAGCCGAAGAATAAGCCTTGCGGTCGAAAAATTTGAGTCTTTTCTAGTCCTTATCATAAGGTGTGATATGGGATGTGACTCTCTGCCATGTTCATGGCCTGCGTCGACACCAGTGAATTGAGCGCCGGATGGGAGAAGAGGAACTCTGTGCCCTGCGCTGGCACATAATATTTTTTTGTCAGACCTCTTGCAGACTGGAGGAGCAGTTGCAGGGGTCTTTCAAGTGGTCTTGACAGGTTTCATTATTATCGTCTATAGGTAAAGCAATTTTGGAAGAAGAGGAAGTATTCAAAGTGTCCATTAGTTTGTGCTGTGTCACCTGGACTTCTTCCAGATAGATGTCCAGAGAGCTAGCCACCCTTTTAAATAGGTCCTGGAATTGTTTGAAATCATCCCCCATATGGGCATGACGGCGTAATCTGGGGAAGATGTGACAGGTGGGTAGATAGTGCCCCTTCCTGGTCTGAGGTACTTCCCCACTACTTCAGGCAGAATAAACAAACAAATGTATTAACTACAAAGATAGATTTTAAATGATTATAAGTCAAAGCATAACAAGTCAGATTTGGTCAAATGAAATAAAAGCATTCTAAGCTGATCTTAACATTTTCAATGCCTTACAAACTTAGATGCTTCTCACTGCAGGCTGGCTGGTTGCCCTTAGTGGTGATGTCTGTAGATGGAGGTGGAAGAGAGAGGAAGAGCATGGCAAAGGTCTCTCCCTTTTATCATGTTCTTTCTTCCTTCTTGGCTTTGTCCCCCACCCCTCTTCAGAGTCAGATGAGCATTACCTCATCGTAGTCCCTGACTAACGAAGGGAAGGGGGGTGACACTCGAGAGTCCAACAGATCCTTTGTTGCTGCCTAGGCCAGTGTCCTTTGTTCCTGTGGGGCTGGGCTGGGTTTGTCCTATACATGCCCTGATGAGGTGTGAACTGCCCCTCTGCTCTTGGAGAGTTTTGCCGGGCTTGAGGACACATTTTCAGCCTCATAACTATATGCCTGAAATTACAACCTATAACATTACTATAACAACAATGCTCAGTGTGTCATGAGCCTTCTGAACACACCCGACATGACAAACTTTGCACTGGATACCACACAATCATATTATAAGGATGAACATGGGGGTGTAAGGTGTTCCCCCGAGGTACAGAGCGTCACAGCGGCTCATGGTGGGCATGAGAGTGTAGAGGAGAATCTATTTGTCCTTCCTCAGCCGCCTCATCATTGCTCGAAAAGGGTGGAGTGGAGTGTGAGGGAGTCGCAAGGAGATTTGGTGTCGAGGATGGGAGAGTCAGGTGTAGATCTGACTAAGAGAACTTTGTGCCATAGGAGCTGCTGCGGTGTCTGCATAATCTGCACCAGAGGCTGCATGATCGTCAGTGCTGGGAGCCACAATGTATATGCCAGCACCATAGGCTGTGCTGGTGCGTGGATCAAAGAGTGAGCCACAGTCTGCACTGGTGCTGCACTGCTGTATGTTTATTGCAGCTTTGGCTGCATCAATGCTGAGGCATGGGGTTTTGATTTCCCCTTAGTGCCTACATCCGAGGTGGCTCTTTTAGAGTCCTTACGTCCCGCGTTACCAGCGGTGCCTGATGGTCCTGCTGTCTCGGCGCCTTGAGCGGCCGATGCTGATGCCGTTTGCGGAATGGCACTTCTTGGCTATTTCCTGCATTGGGGAGGTAGTTACCCATTTGTTGGACACTTTTTTTAGCAGGTTGATCAGAAGCCTGGGTGGTGGAAGGACCCTTATCAGAAGCCATGGTTGGTGCGGCTTGTCCAGGTGGGGTCCAGGCTTTGGGCTTAGACGCTGGTCTGAGAGACTTCTCCATGAGAAGGAGTTTTAGTTGTAAGTCTCTAGCCTTTCTTGTTTGGTCAGTTAACTTTTGGCATTGAGGACACTTCTGTGTTGTGTGTTTCGCCTAGGCAGCGAACACAATGAGCACATCTGTCCAAAAGTGGTATGGAGAGCCTCCGGGTAAGGCAATGATTAAAGCCCGGGGAACAGGGCATTCCTGTCAGGCTTTTGCCCCCAGAGAGGCTGACTATCCTAAAGGATCAACTAAAACCCAGCTTCTAATGAGGAGACTAATAATAATAAAATAATTTTTTTTTAAAAGAGGCGATGGGGGAAAGAGAAAAATGAATCAACTAACTATCCTAACTAAATAACGGTAGTAAATAGGCTAAAAGAAGTAAGTAGCGAGGCGCTGCTAAGTTCTCCGACTCAAAGCCAAAGGTGGTAGAGAAAGAACTGAGGGGGGTTGGTCGCACAACACCAGTTAACTGCCTGAAGCTGTGCGAGATGGGGACCATGCATGTGAGACCCAACCAGGTACTGCTACTACAAACCTCCGATTATGAGTGCAGGGGTGCACAAACACTTAATGTGGAGCACCCACAAGGGACAGCACTCAAAGAAGAACACTGAGTGCAAATTCTACTCCACACACCATGAATTCTAGTTTGGCATCTTGAATCATGAATGGAAAATTCATGGATTGAGGGGAAAAGCGCATCATGCAGAGCATCTCCTCCCTTGTTCCAACTATCTCCACTCTAATATGACCTTTCTCAAATCTGCAAAGCCACAACCAAATGTTGTTCACATGCAGAAGCTTTCCCAGGAAGGAGAAGCAGATCATGTCACCCTGGTGTTGATCCCTATTTCCATGCATTCTGAACACAAGGCCAGTTTTGTTTATACTTGCTCCTTCTGCACTGCACAGTAAAGTGCATCATTTGAACCAAAGTACAGAACATTTGTCCTGCACAGTATGTCTTCTTTTAAAAAGTACAGTTTATTCAAGTGAAACATCACTATTGAAACACATTCATATTGCACTGAAATAGATATTCATGCTGTGTTTGTAATGTATATAAGTATAAATATGATATGATGAAATATGTTTTAATGACTGGAAACAATTTTTTATTTCAGAAGATGGAGAAAGCACTAGAGGAGAGATTGTTCTTGATTTGATTTTGACTAATAGGGAGGAACTGGTTGAGAATTTGAAACTGGAAGGCAACTTGGGTGAAAGTAATCATGAAATGATGGCGTTCATGATTCTAATGAATAGTAGGAGAGAAAATAAAGAAACAGAATAAAGAATGGATTTCAAGAAGGCAGACTTTAGCATAATCAGGGAGTTGGTAGGTAAGATCCCATGGGAAGCAAGTCTAAGGGAAAAAACAGTTCAAGAGAGTTGGCAGTTTTTCAAAGAAACATTATTACCCCACTGCATAGGAAAGATAGGAAATATAGAAGAGACCACCTGGGGTTAATCAGGAGATCTTTGATGTTCTGAAACTCAAAAAAGAATCCTACAAAAAGTGGAAACTAGGTCAAATTATGAAGGAAGAATATTAAAAAAAAGCCAACACAAGCATGTACAGACAAAATTAGAAAGGCCAAGGCATAAAATGAGATTAAATGAGCTAGAGACATAAAAAATAACAAGACGACATTCTATAAATACATTAGAAGCAAGAGGATGACCAAGGCCCATTACTCAATGAGTGGGGGAAAGACAATAACAGAACATGTGGAAATGACAGTACTAAATGATTTTTTTGTTTCAGTTTTCACCAAAAGGTTAGAAGCAATCAGACGTCTAAAAAAGGGAATGCTAATGAAAATGAGGCAGGCTCTCAGGCTAAAATAGGGAAAGAACAAGTTAAAAATTAGATGTCTTCAAGTCGGCAGGGCCTGATTAAATACATCCTAGAATACTCAAGGAGCTGACTGAGGTGATACCTGACCCATTAGCAATTATTTTCAAAAATTAATGGAAGACAGGAGACATTACAGAGGACTGAAATAGGGAAAATGTACTGCCAATCTATAAGAAGGGGGAAAAGGACAACCCAGGAAGTTACAGACCAATCAGCAGAACTTCAGTACTCGGAGCAAATAATCAAGCAATCAATTTTCAAACACCTAAAAGATAATAAGTAACAGTCAACATAGATTTGTCAAGAACAAATCATGTCAAACCAACCTAACAGCTTTCTTTGACAGAGTAACAAGCCTTGTGGATACAGGGGAAGTGGTAGATGTGGTATACCTTGACTTTTGTAAGGCTTTTGATACCATCTTGTATGATGTTTCTCATAAACAAACTAGGGAAATATAGCCTAGATTGAGCTACCATAAGAGGGTGCATAACTGGCTGGAAAATCATTCCCAGAGAGTAGTTATCAGTGGTTCACAGTCAAGCTGGAAGGGCGTATCGAGTGGGGTACCACAGGGATCGGTCCTGGATCCAGTTCTGTTCAATATCTTCGTAAATGATTAAGACAATGGCATAGAAAGTACACTTATAAAGTTTGTGGATGATACCAAGCTGAGAGGTGTTGCAAGTGTTTTGGAGGACAGGACTAAAATTCAAAATGATCTGGACAAACTGAAGAAACGGTCTGAAGTAAATAGGATGAAACTCAATATGGACAAATGCCAAGTACTCCTCTTAGTAGAGATCAATCAATTGCACACATACAAAATGGGAAATGACTGCTTAGGAAGGAGTACTGCAGAAAGAGATCTGGGAGTCAGAGTGGTTCACAAGCTAAATATGAGTCAACAGTATAACACTGCTGCAAAAAAAGCAAACAGCATTCTGGGACGTATCAGTAGGAGTATTGTAAGTAAGACATGAGAAGTAATCCTTCCGCTCTACTCTGCCCTGATAAGTGCTCAACTGGAGTAGTGTGTCCATTTCTAGGCATCACATTCAGGAAAGATGTGGACAAAGTCCAGAAGGAGTGTACAGGGAGATTTTGGTGGATCAGCAAATTGCCTGGACCACTATCAGTAGCTGGAATATTGATTATCATGCTTATCACCAAAAACAGTCAAGTCAGTAGGCCTCAGCATAACTAAACCAGGAGGGGAGTAGATTTGAGTGACCACAAGAAGAGAGCCTTTCCTTGCATCCTTCCTGATAAGATCTCTGTTGAAATTGCTGAGGAATGTATTTTTAGAAAACAGGAAGCTTATCTATATTTGCCCTCTGGGATGTGTTTGTCAGGACGGTCAACGTACAGACTTTGCAAAAACACATCTAATGAGAGATCTGAGGAAAACTCTTGTTTAACCTTTGAAATTGCTTCCTTAAGTTTTTTGATTGATATTTTATTGTCATACTAACACAATAAATAAGGGTGGATAAGTTTGGAATAGTTGGATCACTTTGTGGACACATCTTAGGACCCCACTGGCAGACAAAAGATTGGCCATCGGATGGCTACAGCTGTACCACTCAAAAACCATTCCAGCTTCAGTAATTATTGAGGGTTGGGGTGTTTTACTAATCTGTTGCGTACGTGCGTCAGTGCTTAAGACTAAATAAAGTGTAGCTTTAAGTAAGAGCACTGTGGTATTGTACTGCTTGTGTCAACCATCTATTAGTCAGATGGCTGTGTCCCCATTGATTTATTTCCTGACATCTCCTTGTCAAGAGTAAAGTTATCAAGAACTTTGGATGTGGAAAACCCCGGGTAACAGGAGAGCAACAAAAATAATAAAATGTCTAGAAAACCTGACCTAGGAGGGAAGACTGAAAAAATTGTGTTTGTTTAGTCTGGAGAAGAGAAGACTGAGGGGGAACATGATAATACAGCGGTTCCCAAACTTGTTTCACTGCTTGTGCAGGGAAAGCCCCGGGCGGGCCGCGCCAGTTTGTTTACCTGCCGCGTCCGCAGATTCGGCCAATTGTGGCTCCCAGTGGCCGTGGTTCACTGCTCCAGGCCAATGGGAGCTGCTGGAAGCGGCGCGGGCCAAGGGATCGGCTGAACCTGCAGATGCAGCAGGTAAACAAACCGGCACGACCCACCAGGGGCTTTCCTTGCACAAGCGGCGGAACAAGTTTGGGAACCATTGTGATAATAGTTTTCAAGTACGTAAAAGGTTGTTACAAGGAGAAGGGTGAAAAATTGTTCTCGTTAACCTCTGAGGATAGGACAAGAAGGAATGGGGTTAATTGCAGCAAGGGAGATTTAGGTTGAAGATTTGGAAAACTTCTGAACTGTCAGGGCACCTAAGCACTGTAACAAATTGCCTAGGAAGGCTGTGGAATCTCCATCATTAGAAGCTTTTAAGAACAGGTTAGACAAATACCTCTGAGGAATGGTCTAGTCATTACTTATTCCTGCCTCAAGTGCAGGGGACTGGACTGACCTACTGAGGTCCCTTCCAGTCCTACACTTTTATGATTCTATGAATGCTATAGACAGAAAAGGACAATGCTTTCCATAACTGAGTACTGGCAAATAGCATATGATGCAATTTAGATTTCCTCACCTCTTAGAGCTGGAAGTCAAGATTTTGACTGCTAGCATCTCTATTAACATTTGAAAATTTCTAGTGCCCTATGATTAACATAGTAGTTTTTGTATATATAAAAGTATGCAACTATTTCAAAATGCTTTGTTATAATTTAACTAAGTGCATAAGAAACATGAACACCATCCAAGTAACAGTAGTAATAATACTGTGAACATTTTCTGTACAATCATGTTATCATAGTTATTCATACACAATGTTAAAATATAGTTCTGAAAATTCTTTAGGAAACATTACAAACATACACAAAGACAAAAAAGGTTCTTTGTATTGTAATGGAAACTCTTTTAGTTTATTGGCAATTTTCTATATTATTATGTGTCTTTTAACAATTGTAACTAAATTATATTTATGTCACACTGTATTTTTAGAACTAGAAGTAATATTCTACTATACAGAGCTAATAGGACTACAAATTCTTCACATTATGAAGCAGTAATACTATGTTAATACAAGAATGGTATTCTGTTCCAGCTCATTTCTAAATTGTTAGAAAAGGTCTATAGTGCAATTTTTGGTTTTTTGAACTGATAATATACTAATGGATAAAACTGGCATTTTAATCCACTGTTCACTGGGTTTGTACTTATGTACTGAACCAGAAAACTGTGATCAATCTCCTGTAAGATTTCAATGTAACCTATTAATTATGAGTGCATGACTTTTAAGTCAATGTATTTTCTATTTAACACCAAATAAACAGTGGACTAGAGTGTATTTAATCTGATCACAACCAAGTGGAAGAGGACTCATAATAAAACAAAAGAAAAAAAGTCAAAAGAAAATTGAAACTCCAAACATAAAATACAAATAGAAGCCATAATTTTATTAAGTTTTTGATTTATTTTTTAGAATTTAAAAAGCTGTGATTTTATTGTTGCTCATAAGACATTATCTCAGATGTCATTTTCTGGTTTGGGTCTCTTACAGTAATGGTCAAAGACTTACAACGGTGAAGTATTCATTCTGTAATAATTCACTAGACGTTTTTGTGCCCACCTGAGGACAGATGGAACTGATGATGCTCTCACACCCATGAAAATAAAAAACGACTCCAATGACAATCCTGGAGTTACACTCATTTAAAACTCTCACTCAGGCCCAGAAAATGGTCCAGGCTCTCTATATAGAGTGCACGAACTGGGAGGATGCTCTTTTCACTCTCCATTCCTTGAACAGTTATGGCTACAACATGGCCCTCTTTGACGTATCATTTGATAAAGGAATTTAGGGATCACATAAAATGTAAGTATTAATTAAAAGGCTATAAGGTAGCGAAGGGGGAACTGTGGGGCGGGAGTGGGGGAGGATTCTGCCTCATGAGTCACCTACTCAGGGCTATGGCTAAGTGCTCCAAAACAGCATCTAATCCTGTGTGCTAAGTGCTCTGTTTTCTGCATGTTATGTGAATTATGAATTCCTTTTTACTCCTTCTAAGTATCCCAAAGTAGTATGTAGCAGTGGAAGTGATGTCACCATTAATTCGTTCTACTAATATTTGTCCCTACATCCAATAGCATTCCTTATTATATCTTTCTACACTGAGGGAGCTAACTTCATCTCTTGTATTTAGTATAAAATGGAAAAAGATCCCTAGAAAGTGTATTTCATTCATTTGATATGAATGTGTAAGATTAGCCTGTTGTAAAAGGACCATCTCTAATTGGCTATCAGCTTGCATCTCTCTCACATTATTATTCTTTACCTGGGCTGTCACAAGAAGGGCATGTCAAGATGCACTTAGACTGTGGCAGCCAGTATCATTTCAGTGCTGCCAGACCAGGTTGCAAACATTCATGTGCAATTTTCTGTCTCCATGCATTCATAAAATGTATCTCAGGTATTTATGGAGGCACCTATCACCTTTGTATCTAAACAGCAAGGCAAAATATTATGGGTCTTAGAGTATCACGGGGAAAAATGGTTATTAACCTTCCATAACTGTTGTTCTTCGAGATGTGTTGCTCATTCCCATTCCATGCTAGGTGAGCGTGCGCCGCATGCACTGTTGCCAGAGATTTTTCCCTTATTGGCTTAGTCCTTTCAATATAAAAGGCGAGGGCCTACCTAAAGTCCAACACATGAAGCCAACATTCCTCAGCAGACTTATGAGGTTTTGGGAAAAAGACAGGTAGAAAAATGACCTGGTTATTGTGGAATTGTGACACCACCTTTGGTAGAAAGGCTGGATAGGGACGTAGTTGTACCTTGTCCTTGAAGAACACCATGTAAGGAGGTGCCAACGTAAGGGCTTTGATCTCAGAAATCCTTTTGGCCAAGGTGATAGCCACCAGGAAGGTGACCTTCCAGGAGAGAAGCAGTAGGGAGCACGATGCTAACAACTCGAAGGGGGCCCCTGTGAGCCTTGATAGGACAAGGTTTAAGTCCTAAGGGGGGGCTCGCAAACTTGAGGATGGAGTCTTTCCAGCCCCTTGAGAAACTGGACCATCAACTCGTGAGAAAATACCGTTCACTGGAGGGTGGAAGGCTGAAATGGCTGTCAAATGAACCTTAATAGATGCAACAGCCAGACCTTGCTGCTTTAGGTGAGCCAGATAGGCTGCAGGGAAGATCAGAAGGGAGAGAGATTCCATTCCAAGGCCCAACAACAGAAACATTTCCACTGGGCCAAGTAGGTAGCCTTGGTGGAAGCTTTCTATTGCTTAGCAAGACCTGTCAAACCTGATCTGAGCAGGCCAGTTCCTTGGAGTTCAGCCACGCAGCATCCATGCCATCAGGAACAGGGAGGCAAGGTTTGGGTGAAGCAACCTGCCGTGGTCTTCTGAGATCAAGTCTGGGCAGAGTGGGAGCATGAGTGGGGCTGCCACCGAGAGGCCCAGAAGTATGCCAAACCAATGGTGGTGTGCTATCAGGATGACCCTCACCTTGCCCAATTTGATTTTTAGGAGAACCTTGTGAACCCAGGTGATTGGAGGAAAGGTGTACAGTAGATGGTCTGCTCACTAGAGCAGGAAGGCATTGGAGCAGGAGCTGTGCAGCAAGCAGAACTAATGGCATTTCCTGTTCTGCTTGGTGGTGAAGAGGTCAACCTGGGAAGGCCTCCATCTCTGGAAGATGACACTGACGACCTCCGGGTGAAGAGACTACCTGTGGTGAGAGGAAAGACTCTGCTGAGGTGATCTGCTGGTATGTTTCAGGCTCCCGGGAGATGCATCGCCTCAAGCTGAATGGTATGTTTCAAGCAGAAGTCCCACATCCAGAAGACAGCACAAGGCTGAAGATCAAGCCGCTTCCTGCTTGTTGGTGTAAAACATGGATGCAGTGTTGTCTGTCAAGACCTGCACCACTTGGTCTGAGATGTGCGGAAGTAACACTTGGCAAGCTAAGCATACTGCCCTGAGTTACCTGACGTTTATATGTAGGAAGAGTTCTTCTTGGGACTAGAGCCCTGGGTCCTGAGGTTGCAGAGGTGGGCTCCACACCCTATGTCTGATGTGTCCAAGACTAAAGTGACCGAGAGTTAAGGGGCAGTAAAGGCTACCCTCTTCATTACTGATCCTTGGTCTTTCCACCAGGTCATGGAAGATGGGACTGGAAGTGGGACTGTGAGCACTGAATCTAAATGGTGCCTACTTAGGGAGTAGACTGATGCCAGCCACATCTAGAGAGGGCTGAAGTGCATACTGTACCAGCAGGCTTGGGACGAGTCAAGCACTTCCCCAATGAACTCTATCCTCTGAACCAGGACCAGAGCTGACTTTTCCTTGTTTATCAGCCGGCCCAGTGCCTGGAATGTGGCCCAGACTGTACTGATGCTGTGCTGTACCTGAGCCTGTGACCAACCTTTGATCACCTTGGAGCTTGAGGAAGACTGATATACTACTACTGCCATACACTTTGTGAAGACCCATGGGGCTGGCGATAGGTCAAATGGAAGACCGGTGAATTGATAGCAGCATTGACCCACTACAAACCTGAAAAATTCTGTGGCCATGGAAGATAGACATGTGAAAATAAACATCCTTTATGTTGAGGGCAGTGTACCAGTTTCCTGGATCCAGGGAGGAAATGATGGGAGACCAAGGAGACCATACAGAACCTTAGTTAACTGAGATATCTGTTGAGATGATGCAGGTCCATGATAGGCTGTAGACCCCCTTTGGTATTAGGAAACACTGGGAGTAAAACCCCTTCCTTCTCAAGTCTCGGGGACCTTCCTTTATGGCCCCCACACATAGGAGGGATTGCACCTCCTGGGCGACTAGTTGCTCGTGAGAAGAGTCCCTGAGGAGGGACTGGGTTGGGAGGGAGGGGTGGACACAAACTGGAGGATGTAACCGACTGTTACAGTACTGAGGACCCAATGGTCCAATGTTATACATGACCACGCTGTGCTGAAGGGTGACAAGATGGTCCAAAAACAAAAGAGGGGCTGGATCCAGAGCTGAGACTGGTATAATGCCATTGGGCACACCTTCAAAAGGCCTGGTTGGCCCTACCGGGATATCTATGAGCGCTCAACTGGAAGACGGAAGTGGACGGGAGGGGTTGGCAAGGCTTGTAACCTTTCCCTTTTCTTTTGTGGGGCTCCTGTCTGGGAGGTGCCACAAATTTGGAAGGCTGCTGGGGTTTAAAGTGCTTTCGGGATGCTGAGAGCATATCAAGTCCTAAGGTCGGCAGGGCAGCCCTCGTGTCCTTGAGGCAGTGAAGCTTTGAGTCTCTGCTCCGAAAACAGGGAGGAGTCTTCAAAGAGTAGATCCTGTTGAACCTTGTGAGGGAGGTCCAAGGACTGGAGCCATGAACAATGCCTCATGGTGATTGCAGACACCATAGTCCTTGCAGCTGAGTCTGCTGCATCCAGAGCCACCTGGAGGGAGATCCTCCTCACAATCTTGCTCTCCTCCAAGACTGCTATGAACTCCTGTCTCGACTCCTGCAGGAGGGAGTCCCTAAATTTGGACAATGAGTCCTATAGATTAAAATCATACCTCCCTAGCAAAGCCTGCTTTGGAAATATGTAACTGGAGGCTGCCTGTTGAATAAACTTTCTGCCCAAAAAGGTCTAGTCTTTTGGCATCTTTATTCTTAGGGCTGGCACTCAAATAACCCTGCCTGTCCCGCTCATTTCCTGCTGACACTACCAGGGACCCCCAGGTACATAGTATTTCTTCTCTGCCCTCTTTGAGATGCGGGGCAGAGAAGATCGGGTTTGCCACAGCGTTTTGACTGGCCTCATCACCATTTCACTGATGGGCAATACCACTTTGGAGGGGGCAGCTGCCACCAGGATGTTGATCAGGCTGTGTGCTGACTCCTTAAGCTCCTCAATCTCCAGACCCGGGTTCACAGTGACTCTTTTAAGGAGGTCTTGGTGGGCCCTGATATTGTTCCGAGGGAGTAACTTACTGTGTCCTGCCACAGCTTCAGCTGCGAATGATGAAGAAGGGGGAGCTCCCTCCTCCTCCTCTGCCTCCACTACATCCACTGGGATCAGTACCAGAATCAGGGTCTGGTGCCAAGCAGCTAGGGCTGATAGTGCATCTCTCTGAGGCCACTGAGTGTGAGTGGTGAGAAGGGGGTGCCGGTACCAGCAAATACTCCCGGGGTTCCAATATGGCCACTGCATTGGCCCTTGGCTTGCTTGCCATCTGCCAGCCAGAGGACCAGTACCAAAAGTCTGGTGGGTACTGGTGGAAGATTTTGGTGGGGCAAAGGATTTCCCTTTGGACTACGAAGAAGATTCTTCCTGTGGCGACCATATGAAGCAGAACCCGCTTCTGCCACCAGGTGGTCCCAGCAGTCTGGGGATCAGTGGCAGGTCAGTGACCATTGTGCCAGGATCATGGAAGGCTTGCTCCTAGGGGGAGCCAAGGTGGCCAGTCCCGGGAAGGAGCTCTGTGCTTCCTGCTCTCCCCTGTTCCTGGACGCCTTGGCTGCTGGTGGTCCCTGCAGGGTTGGCGGAATCAGGAGAGACAGCAGGTCCTTTGCTGCCTGGAACGCCTCCGGTGTCAAAGGAAGCCTAGCATAGCAGCTGCTTCCAGTAGTCGGCGGTAGGCCCCAAGCTGGACTCATCGGTCTAGTCCATTCCCCACTTATCCCTCTTCTGCACAAGAGAGCACCCTCTCTCAGTGTTTGTTATGCTTCTTCCTCAGCATCAGAGATGGAGAACAGTGCCAGGAAAAGCACGGTGCCAGTGGAGCACTCTGAACGAATGTCGAAGTGCTTGGCACCGATTTAGAATGGCTTGGTTCCGAAAATTTTCTGAGGGCCACCTCCAGGAGAATGGCCTTCAGTCAAATGTCCCTGTCTTTTCTAGTGTGAGGTCTGAAGTCCCTGCAGATCTGGCACTTATCTTTATCATAAGATTCCTCCAGACGCTTTAGACACTTATAGTGTGGGTCACTCACTGGCATCGGCTTGTCGCAAGAGGCACATGTCTTGAAGCCTGAGGCATGCCCAGTCCCTGGGGTGAAAAGTCCCTCAATGACAGGGACAACTATTTACACGACTATATATGTTAACTCTAAAAACTATATACACTAACTACAGTAACTACATTAAGAATAAACTGAGAAAGTCCAAACAACTGGAAAGAGACCTTGGCACAGCAAGAAGGATCATTCCAGTAACCATCATGGGTGGTAAGAAGGAACCGAGAGTGTGTGTGGCTGGCGGTGCCCCTTGTATTGGCGCATTGTCACATGACTCCAGAAGGTGCTAGAGATGGCCCTATGGAAACCACTAAGGGAAAAGTCTCCGGCAACAGTGCACACGGCATGCACACAACTAGCATAGAATGGACATGAGCAAGCACTTAAAGAAGAAACTCAGAATTTGACAGTCAGGTAACAAGAGCATGAATGGAAATTATTAGTGCATACTGCAGGGAAAACAGACCCCTCATTTTTCATGAATGATAATATTTGGTCTCAAACACTCTCTGCAAGTTTAAAAACTAAAAACATGTTACCATGGCATTTGTGTATGAGAACTTTTGTCCACAATATATAAAGCAAGAAAAAGTGAAGTCTAACTAGTTACCTTAACTTTTCCTGCATTTTCCTCCGCTTCCTTTTTCTCTTCAAATTCAAAGGCTACCGTCATCCGTTGCTGTCGCTGCTCCTCCCATAAAGTAGGGTTAAAGCTATCGCTGTCTGACTGGAAATCTACAGTTAAAATTCAGGTAATATCTTAGTAAAACTGCTTTGTAACAGAATGTGGAATTAGTGCACCAAGCAAAACAAATGAAACGTAGTTTAAACTCTAAATGACAAAAATGTTTGTTGTGCTGAGGCCTGCACCTTGGGTTTCACAGTTAAATCATCCAAAGGGTGTGAAAAGTGACAAAAATTTGTCACAACCTATAAACAAGTGGCATAATTTTTAATGTAATAAGGTGAAGTTGAAAGGGGTGGTGCAAACTGGTTGTGTTTGAACTAAATATTGTCAAATATGGGATTTCAAGACTCCTAGTGAAGTCACAGGATTGCTTTAGCAGAAGGTTAAGATGTATCCCATCTTACTGTAGTTTAGGTCAGAATAGGGAGGATGGGAAAGTGGTGGAAACTCACTAGATGAGTGCCTCCTGCTACCAGATCTATGAAAGAGCACTGGCCATCCTCCTGTCTAATGTAAGTATCAGACAAAATTCTGCCTTTCATTGGCCCCAGGCAATCCTAATGAAGTGAATTCAGGGGGTTTACACAGTGTGTCAGAAGGCATAATGCTGATACTCCCCACCCCAAAAAAAGAAAAGGGAGAACAAATATCAATCTCAATCCAGAATCCAGAAAAGGACTTAGATTTAACATACAAAAAGAGCCTGTTTAGAATCTTTCAGTATGACTGAATATATACTGCCTTGTATACACTGTTTGTTATATAAACAGCTGTAGCCATTCTCATCCACAGAACCATGGTTTCAATATTTAAAAATATACTCCACACTTTCTCACCAGGATTTAAATAAGCATTATAAACACGTTTTTGCTTTTGTAATAAATTGCTGACAGTATTTTACCTTCATCTCCGCGGGGTTGCTGGGGAAACATGTAGTTAGTCAGTACTCTTTGCTTTGTTTCTGGATGAGCCTCAGTTTGCAGAGGGATAAGGGCCTTGGACTATAAAGAAAAGAAGAAAGATTGTTTATAAGAATTCCAAGAAAATCAGATTTTATGATCTGATAAATAGAAAATATAAAAAAGAAAGTAAGAATTGGGTCCTTGGTCTAAGTGAAATTGTTCTTGCAGTTGCTGACTGAAAAAACATATTATTCTGATGGGGAATTTTTTTCTTCGATTCCTCACTCTTATTACATGTATAACATTCCTCCTGACTTCAGTAGGAATATTTCCAATGTAAGGAAAACAGAGTCTGACACACTGTAGTGACTGAGTGAAATGAGAAGCAGAGGATGGTGGGAACAGTGTAAGCACCGAGTGTCTGATTCTAATCTTATTCACGGTTGAGTAAATCAGGAGTAATTCCACTGAAGGCAGTAGAGTTACACTGGTATAAAACTGGTGCAAGTGACTAGAGATTGTGTTCTAAGTATGCAATGAGTATTATGATGATACTGGTATATTTTAATTAAATTAATGCAAATTAATCTATGATCTTTTGTAGAGAAGTCCAATAAGTTGAAGAAAATAATGTGTCCTTAAAAGAATATAGGCTCTCAGTTGGTGTACAAACTAGATGGGCTCTTAAACAGGCACTCAATTGTCCACATTAACTTTTCATTTTATTTTGGGGTGACATTTCTATGTTTGTAAGGGGTCACATTCTACTGATCAGTTTTTGACAGGTAGGAATAGGAAGGAGAAGAGAGAGAAGGCTCTAGTTTACTGCATTGACGTCCACTCATTGTTTCCCACCCTCCTCCCATCAGTTTGTTTGTTTGCTTGCTTGCTTTTTATATTCAGGTATATATATATATATGTCATTTAAAATTCTGAAAATTAGCTATATGAGTAAAAATAACGTTAAGAATGAGTAAAATTACTTGATATAAACAATAAATCTCCTTATTTGATTAAATTTGTTCTTATGGTGAGCAAAGTGTCTTGCTGAACTATTACTTATTAAACATGAGTCAGCAATATATATACTCTATGTTTGTTGGGAGAGGAACATCTTAGGCTCCAATCCTGCAACTGACTCAGCACAAACAGACCTCCGTGTCTGTGCTAAACCTCACTGAAGTCAACAGTACTCAGTATTGGTACAGGAGTCCTCCCACATAGGGTATGTCTACACTGCAATGTAAGCCCAGCGTTAGTGGGACTTGAGTCAGCTGATCCACATTAGGGAATCCTGGGCTTGAGTGTCTACATTGTATTTTAACTCTACATCGAGACTTTTCTAACCCATGCTCGAACCTAGGACCCTGGCATCCACACTGCAGTGCACAGACCCGGCTCCAAGTAACCATATCCTAGAGTCCCTAGTATCCCCTCCCCTCAAAAAAATGTGGCTGCTCTAGCCCTAGGACCATGGTGCACTGTGAGAAAATGTTACTACCTGCCCTGTGTGTTACAGAAAGTTTGAAGCAGCTAGCTTTGCAACAGGCTTGACTGATTCACTCTCCATTGTAAACCCAGGAGGCTCTCTGATAGTGTGTTTTCAGATTGGTGATCAGAAGAGAATGGGTTAATGCTGACCTGAGCTGTTGCCGTTGGCAGAGTGGGGGAGGCTTCCATTTTCAATAGAGTGGACTGTAGATCATTGGGATAGAGAGGACTAAGAAAGTTATCCTGTGGAATTTTGGGATACTTCCAGCTGACTCTTGGAACCTGAGTCAAGCAGGACTGTGTTTACACTGCAATTAAGCAATAGAGCTCAGACCCTGGGTCCTGGCTTAACTTGAGCTCAGATCATCCAGTCCTGCAGGGTCCTGAGACCCTAGGTCTGAGCCCTGTGTTAGCTCAATTGCAGTGTCGATACAAGGGGGTTAAGCTTCAGCCTGGGCTCAAGCATGGGCTTACACTGCAGTGTAGACAGACAGTTGCAGGATCAGGGTCTCAGTGGCTTTTGCACACAAACAGAATAGATTAGTTTACAGTGAAAAGAAGTTTGGACCATGCAGAATTATACTGATCAGACCTGAATTCAAGAGGCAACAGTTATCTGCAATAACTATACAATTCTAGGGAGAAAAAGAAGAGGTTATTGAAGTTATTGCAATAATGGAAGTATCACTTTTAGCTACGTTGAATATTTACTTTTTGTGAAAATTAAGTTCTCTTCCCTTTATAATAACAGTTTAAATGCCTAAAATCGTGAATTCCTTTTTCTACGAACATGCGTAGTGGTTGAAACGACTTAATCTTCAAATTGTAAATTGGTTGAATTGTTAAATTTCTGAGCACTAATGCTGGCTGCATAATTAGTTTAACAATAAATCCCCAAAAATACAGACAGTATTAACGTATAAAGATGCCTGTTAACATTTTAACACTGGACCAAATCTAGGAGCACTCAAGAAACTCCAACAGAAGTTGATGAAAGATTTCCCTAAAGAAGGACCAAGGACCCTCTTTGTGTATTCTTTATATGCCCCAAACTCCCATTGACTTTAATGGACGTTAAGGCTATTCAAAGAGCGCAGGAATATAAGGATCAAGTGAAGACTACAAGATTTGGCATTTAGGACTTGACCAACATATTTTTTCTGGAACTCTGGGATCAGTAGTCTCATGTTAGTTACAGATTTTCATGCTACAGATGAATAATAAGACCCTGATCCTGCAAAAACTTATGAATGTTCTTAATTTTAAATGTACAAATAGTGCATAAATATTTGTAGGATCTGGGCCTAAGGTTGGTTGCTTGTCATGGCTTAGCTGTGGCAAAAATAAAAAAATTGAGAAGTTGTAATTTTGGGGCTTTTTTAAAAAGAAGAAAAATGGAAAATGCACAGAGGACCAGAATTTCAGATGATGTAAATCTGCATAACGCTGTTGACTTCCACAGAGCTATGCTGATATCCACCAACTGAGGATTAAGCCTCGAACACTTAAAATATTATTGGCTCTGGTTGGAAACTTTTCTAATGAAACCTTTATTTAGAAGAAAACCAAGGGAAAAAAAACGCTTCATGAATTTTTGTAACCCCCACACTCCCGATTTTAGACAAGGATTAAAATGTTCAGAAGTGCCTAAAGTCCCTCAGCACTACGGAGATAAAAATCAATGGGAGTTAGGCTACTAAATACCTAAGTCAATTTTGACAATGGGACTTAGACACTTACTCTAGTTCTAATTACTATGTTTACTTTCTATTAGCAAAGAATTAAATAGTTATCACTGATAATTTAAAAGCATAGAAAGATAGCAAAACACCAAACGAGAGCCTCAAGTGTAAAAGTTAATGGAAGAAATCCCTCTTCCACATGAACAGGTTAAAATGGGGGGAGAAGGAGTAAACAAAAACAGAGGAATAGATAGGGAATGGGAAGCCAGAAGACAAGAATGGAGGCACAGAAGGATTAAAGAATACAAAAGACAGAGAATATGCCCAGTATAAAATCCTTAGGCCCTTGTGTCCCAACACAGGCCATGAGTGATCCCATTCACTAGAGTTTTCTGTGAATACTCTTGGCCTTAACTTATTAATTTGGGTCAGGACATACAATCCCACCTGTTGAAAGCAGTAAATCCCTCAAAGGTGAGCTTTTCCAATTAATATCACAGCATTCAGCAGAACCTATATCTAGATAGCTAATACAGAGGACTGTATGGAAACTGTTGGGACTAAAAGCTTCATAAATCGAACAATAGTCTGTTAAAACATAGGTTTTATCTATGGCCCTTACCAAGATATCTTGCTCTTTATTACTAATGAAAAGACATACATTAAAAGTTATTACCTGGTTGTCAGATAGCCACAAAGCTGCAAGTTCTTTAAGCTTAGTAAAAGTGAATGGTAAATTCTTCAGTCTGTAAACAACAATATTGGAACAACATGAATGTCTCATGTGTGCAGTAGCCTCTTTTAAAGGGACATTGTCAAGATTTTTATACAATGTATTTCAGCTGAATCATACTGAAATTGGTGGCATTTTTCATTTTTATTTTCTTTTTTGGTTTTAAAGAAAGATATTTTTATAAAGGATATTCTCATTGAATTATTGCATTTAAAAGCTAGAGCCACATGTTGAGCCTGAACAAACTGATAAAGTGCCTTTGAGATATTAAAGTGCCTTATTGTTAACATACGTATTGGTAGTTGTATGAATATTCTCCCCCTTGCACAATAAGAAGTTATTATTCGAATTTGCCTGGCATTATACAATATCAATAAAGATCAGACAACCAAAATAATGGCTCATAACACAGTATTTCTTGGAAAGTACTTGCGTTAAGGGGATTTGTTTATAGATACAACATACCATTTAGCATTTTAATTTTCTATTAGAATATATTCTGCAATAATATGAAACCCCTTTTTGAAGAGACTCTATAATACAGTCATTATGATTTTTCCCATAAGACAAAATGAAATGTAACAATAAAACAAAAGTTCTAAACTGGAAAATGTAGTTATATATGTGAACAGATATTTTCATGTAATATCAGTTAGCTCGATCTGCTAAAAGTGACCTGCAAAAGAAGGGTGGGAATGGGAAATTTTCTCTCCCTGTCCCCTTTTTTGTTTTCCTTTTCTTTTTTGCTTGTTTCTATATGAGGCATAATGAAGGCCTGAAAGTTTTTGTCCCAGGCCCCACAGGAAGACAGAAAAGACACCAGGAATGTGGTTTAACTAGCCTTTATTAAGTAACATATCTCAATAATTCATCCAGTGCAAATCATCCTTCCTTTGTAATCTGTACCACCTGGTGGACAGCTGCCATCAGCCCTCCATCTTGTCAACCTGTTCCCAGCACCATTGCTGATCTCCATCACCCTCCACTTGTAGAAAGCTTAATTGGGGGGTAAGTCAGAAAGAGGGGATTGTCTCCAGAGATTAGAGGCCCTAACCCCATTCCTTCTTTAGGAGGTGCTTTCTACTAATCCACTTCCAGTTTATGAGGAAACTATACCTCTTACTGAATGATTTCCTGCACTGAGCACCTGCCAAGTTACAACAAAATGAATTTTACAGCCTAACCTACCCTCTAGGTCCCGGGAAGGTGAAAAAACCCACACCACCCTGGCTAAACGGGCAGTGAAGACAAATATTTCCTCCCATCCCCCAAAAGGAAACTGGCATGATGCCAACAACAAGGCCCCCAAACCGCGTACTACTCTAATCTCAAGAGCGAAAAGGGAGCCTTTCTTTCTGGTGCAGAATTTATAAACTCTCCTGCTGTATCCACAGGAGCCATTAGACCCGGGGTGGGCAAACTACAGCCCGTGGGCCACATCCGGCCCTCCAGCCAGTTTAAACCGGCCTTCGACCTCCTGCTGGAAAGCGGGGTCTAGGGCTTGCCCTGTTCCTGTGCTTCAGGCAGGGAGCAGGGTCGGAGGCCGCTTCCTGCATGCATGCCGAGGCTCCCAGAAGCAGCAGCATGTCCCCACTCTGGCTCCTACGTTTAGGGGCAGCCAGGGGGCTCTGTGCGCTGCCCTCACCCCAAGCACCAGCCCCGCAGCTCCCATTGGCCAGTAACTGCAGTGAATGGGAGCTTCAGGGAGGCGCCTGAGGATGGGGCACCGCACAGAGCCGCCTGACCGCACCTCCACATAGGAGCCAGAGGGGGGACATGCCACTGCTTCCAGGAGCTGCTTGATGTAAGCACCACCCGAAGCCTGCACCCCTGACCCCCTCCCATGCCCCAAGCCCCTGCCCTGATCCCTCTCCTGAATCTCAACCTCCTGCCCCAGCCCAGAGACCCCCCCCACACCCTGAACTCCTAATTTCTGGCCCCATTCCAGAGCCTGCAGCCCCATCCCAGAGCCCTCACCCCCTCCTGCACCCCAACCCAAATTTCGTGAGCATTCATGGCCCACCATACAATTTCCATACCCAGATGTGGCCCGCGGGCCAAAAGGTTTGCCCACCCCTGCATTAGACTTAGGCTTCATCTGTCTGTCCAACTAATCAGTCACAGAGCCCCCTCTCCTCAAGTCCGGGGGGGGGGCTCTATGACTGATTAGTTGACTATCAAAATGAATGAAATTCCATTGCTAAATATGAATATATATTACCCCTGTGAGATAATCTCCAATTCCTGGTGTGTAAAATGGCTCTATGGACGGAAAAGTGTTATACATTTTAAATCCTATTATTAGTACCCACAAGAAAGGAAACAATGCCTAAACTATCTCAAATTTAGTTTTTACTACTATGTTATCAGAAAAGTGGATCACAGATTAATTAATTACTACTTGAGACAAACTAATTCATGCACACAGCAATGCATGGTGAAATTTTCAAATTCAGAATTGGGTCTAAGAAAGTTTAGAGGGATGTGTAGCTAACATAGAATTTAAAAAAAAGAATGAGGAGTACTTGTGGCACCTTAGAGACTAACAAATTTATTGGAGCATAAGCTTTCGTGGGCTAATGCCCACTTCATCAGATGCATGCAGTGGAAAATACAGTAGGAAGAGAGAGATAGATAGATAGATCATGAAAAAATGGGGGTTGCCATACCAACTCTAATGAGACTAATTGATTAAGGTGGGCTATTATCAGCAGGAGAAAAAAAACTTTTGTAGTGATAATCAAGATGGCCCATTTCAAATTTAAATCTTCTCCTGTGGCCCCAGACAGTGCATGCTATACACGTCGACTTCTTCCAGACCCATTTAAACTCCCTTTTATTTATCAAAATATAATTAGATGCCCCCTGTATCTTATTTATTGCCCCAACTTTGGCTCCCCATGCTTGAGTATAAGGGAATGTACACTGGTATATGTCTTGCACTGAGGAGACAGAGAGAGAACTGTAGTAAGAAAGGCAACTAACAGGAATGAGTAAGAATGTGTTGTATTTTAACTTACACACGGGTACACTTTTTTTTCTGGCTCCTCATGTGTACATTACATAAACTTACATCCCCTTACACTAATTCACATACTAGTAGGTAGGTGTGGGTAGGATTAAGGGAGTCTAATATAGTGTAAGTGTAAAAGGACCATAATTTGGTCTCAATTACACCACTGCAAATCCATTGACTTCAATGAGGTTGCACCAGTATGAATGAGAACAGAATTTTGTCTAGTGTACCATTTCATATATCACTTTTATTTAGTCTTTAGAGTCTCTGATATTTGGAAATAAATTTATGTGTTTTAGATGCAAACAGCAGCCTGTGTAAATACACATATTTATGTTATCTGGTACATTTTTTTAATGCCAGATATCCAAATGACTTGTTTTGCCAAAATTAGGCCTTTCTGTACAATAAAAAAATGTATAGTATTCTGTCACAGCTAGAAAAAGACAGTTATCTTTTCCATACCTAGTGTTCTTCGAGATGTGTTGCTCATGTCCATTGCATATTAGGTGTGTGTGCTCGCCACATGCACCGGTGCTGGAAGTTTTTCCCTCAGTAGTATCCATAGGGGACTGGCTCTGGCTCTGGCTCTGGAGTGGCACCACCGGTTCCCTCCACCTTCAGTTCCTTCTTGCCGGAAACTCCGACAGTGGGAAAGGAGGGCGGGTTGTGGAATGGACATGAGCAACACATCTCGAAGAACATCAATTACGGAAAAGGTAATTGTCTTTTCTTCTTCAAGTGCTTGCTCATGGCCATTCCATATTAGGCGACTCCAAAGCAGTACCCCTGAAGGTGGGTAGGAGTTCACGGACGTGTAGATTGCAACACAGCTCTGCTGAACCCAGCATCGTCTCTGGCCTGCTGAGTGATGGCACAATGAGCGGTAAACGTGTGAACAGAGGACCACGTTGCGGATCTACAGGTGTCATGGATAGGGATGTGCACCAGGAAGGCCGCCAAAGATGCCTGCGCTCTCATCGAGTGGGCTCTGACAATTGCCAGCGGCGGAACCCCCACCAGGTCGTAACAGGTCCTTATGCACCAGGTAATTGGTGCATAATTGGAAATCCTTTGTGAGGACACCAGGGGCCCCTTCATCCTATCCGCTGTAGTGATGAAGAGTTGAGTAGATTTTCAGAAAGGCTTAGTACATTCTCAGTAGAAAGCCAAGGCCCTCCGGATGTCCAGGGCATGAAGATGCCTCTCCTCACTGGTCTTGTGCAGTTTGGGACAGAACACTGGGAGGAAGATGTTCTGGTTCATATGGAAGGTGGAAACCTTTGGCAGAAAAGGTGGGTGGGACCGCAACTGAATCTTATCTTTGTAGAAGACTGTGTACAGAGGTTCTGAGGTCAAGGCTTTAATTTCAGAGACCCGTCTTGCCGATGTCACTGCCACCAGGAATGCGACCTTCCACGACAGGTGGGAAAGGGAGCAGGAACTTAGAGGCTCAAAGGGGGGGCCAGCGAGCCTAGAGAGGATCAAGTTAGGATCCCACTGCGGGACAGGAGTCCGTACCTGAAGGAAGAGTTTCTCAAGCCCTCTCAAGAATCTGACTGTCATATCATAGGAAAACACCGTCTGTCCTTGGATTGGCAGGTGAAAAGTGGAGATGGTTGCTAGATGCACTCTAATGGAAGAGTGTGCCAGGCCCTGGTTCCTCAAATGGAGCAGGTAGTCCAGGACAGCCTGTATGGAAGAAAGCAAGGGAGAGATGCTGCGCTTGGATGCACAGTGGAAAAACCTCATCCACTTGGCCAGGTAAGTCAGTCTGGTTGAGGGCTTCCCACTCCCCAAGAGGACCTGTCGGCCTCCTTCCAAACAGGTCTGTCCCTCCGGGTTCAGCCACGCAGAATCCACTGTGGGAGGTGGAGGGACTCCAGGTTGGGTGTAGGAGCTGGCCATGGTCCTGTGACACAGGTCTGGGCAGTTGGGCAGAGGCTAAGGAGGGACCACTGACAACCTCATGTACATGCCGAACCAATGTTGGCAAGCCCACGCTGGGGCGATCACAACAACCTGTGCTATGTCTCTGTTGATCTTTGCCAGGGCCCTGCTGATGAACAGAATCGGAGGGAATGCGTACATCAGGTTCCAAGACCACAGCAAGAGGAAGGCATCGGAGAGGGAGCCCTTGCTCAGACCTTGCCGGGAGCAAAACCAGTGGCATTTTCTGTTCTGTCTGGTAGCGAATAGGTCCACTTGGGGAGTTCCCCACCTTTGGAAGCTCATGCAGGCTAGCTCTGGATGTGCCTCTTGGCAGAGAGTTGACAAGTGCACTCCCACTTGCCTGTTGATGTAGAACATCGAAGCTGTGTTGTCCGTCAGTACTCGTACCACCTTGCCCAACAGGTGGGGCAGGAAGACTCCACATGCCAGCTGGACTGCTCAGAGCTTTTTGAGCAGTTTATGTGCAACTTCACCTCCTCCGGGGACCACATCCCCTGTGTCTGGAGATCACTGAGATGCACACCCCAGCCGAGGTCAAAGGCGTCCGACACCAACTCGGATAGAGTGAGAGGAGTTGTCGAATGGAACTCCCTCCAGGACCGTCCTGTGGTCGGTCCACCATTGCACCAAGGTAAGTATCACCTGGGGAATGTTAACAATCTTTTCCAGGGGGTCTCTGGACTGGGAATAGACTGTCCGCAGCCATTGTTGCAGGGGCCGCATTCGGAGCCTGGCATGGCGGACCACGTAAGTACATGCTGCCATGAGACCCAAGAGGTGCAGACAGACCCTGGCTGTAGTCAGAGGGAATGCAGAGACTTCCGCGATGAGGTTCGTCAACCTTTCCAGCGGCAGAAACACCCGGCACAGGGTGAGTCGAGGACTGCTCCGATGAACTCTATCCTCTGCACTGGCACTAACATCGACTTTTTGTTGTTTACCAGTAGGCCCAGAGAGCGGCACGTGGCCTGAAGCACCGCAACATCCCTTTGGACTTGAGACCTGGAGCTGCCCTTGACAAGCCAGTCGTTGAGGTACGTGTGAATCTGAATATTGCGGCACCTGAGGTAAGCCGCTACCACTGACATGCACTTGGTAAACACTCTCGGTGCTGTCACCAGGCCAAATGGGAGGACCTCAAACTGGTAGTGGTGGGGCCCCACCATAAACCGGAGGAAGCGTCTGTGTCCTTGAAAGATCGCTATGTAGAAGTATTCATCCTTCAAGTCAAGGGCGGCATACAGTCTCCCGGATCCAGGGAGGGGATAATAGAAACCAGGAAAACCATGCAGAACTTCAACTTCTTTAAGTACTTGTTGAGATCTCACAGGTCCAGGATGAGCTGTAGACCATGCTTGCCCTTTGGGATTAAGAAGTACCGGAAATAGAGCCCCTTGTTCCTGTACTCGAGAGGAACTTCTTCCACCCCACCCAGCTCTAGTAATCCCTTTACCTCCTGCATGAGGAGACTCTCGTGAGAGGGGTCCCTGAAGAGGGACGGGGAAGGTGGGTGGGAAGGGGGGTAGAAAGGAACTGGAGGGTATAACCCCGTTTCACTGTGCTGAGGACCCATCAGTCTGAGGTTATAGCCATCCATGAAGGGAGGAAGAGGGAAAGGCGGTTGGAGAACACAGAGAAGGATGGATCTGGGGAATAGTCTGGTAGGTTGCCCTTGGGCACACCCTCAAAATGATCATTTGGCCCCTTGCTTATTACGGGTAAAGCCCAACTGGGCAGAGGGTGGAGGTGGGTGGCTCGGGGGGCGTTTGTAGCCCTTGTCTTGTTTATGGGGCTGGTCCTGCCGAGGCTGACTCCCCTGGCCCTGCGGCTGCTGCGGTTTGAACCGCTTACGCGCTGGGGTTGGGACATAGAGACCCAGGGTTTATAGGGTGGTGCAGGAGTCCTTGAGGCCATGCAACTTGCTGTCTGTTTGCTCCACAAATAGGGCCCAACTGTCGAAGGACAGGTCCTGCACTGACTGCTGAGCCTCTGTGGACAACCCAGAGAGGAGCAACCAAGAGGCTCGCAGCATGGAGATAGCGGAAGCCATAGTGAGGGCAGCAGCATCCGCAGCGTCTGACACCACCTGGAGGGCCTCCCTGGCCACAGTCTTGCCCTCATCAAGGATCACTCGGAACTCCTTCTTGGACACCTCTGGGAGCGACCCTACGAACTTGGCTATGGCTTGCCACATATTAAAGTCATATTGGCCAAGCAAGACTTTGTGGTTGGCCACTCTTAGCTGAAGGTTGGAATGCGAATAAACCTTTCGCCCAAAAAGATCCAGCCTCCTGGTGTCTTTATTTTTGGGAGTGGCCCTGGGTTGTCCCTGCCTCTTCTTGTGGTTAACTGCCTCGACCACAAGGGAACTAGGGGCTGGGTGGGAGTAAAAGTACTCATGCCCTTTGGTTGGCATGAAGTACTTGCATTTGGCCCTTTTAGAGATAGGGGCCAGGGAAGAGGGGGTCTGCCACAGGGCATTAGTGATCTTAGAAACCCCTTCATGAAAGAGTAGAGCCACCTTGGCAGGAGCCAAGGAGCAGAGGATGTCAAACAGAGAGTTCGAGGGCTCTTCCAGTTCCTCTGCCTGAAGCCCCAGGTTAAAAGCAACCTTCTTCAAAAGTTCCTGGTGCGCCTTGGCGTCATCCTGAGGGAATGGATGAGGGGGCCCCGTGATAGCCTCGTCTGGCGACAACAAGGATGATGCCAGTGCTGTGGGAACCTCCACGTCCATTGGTGGTCCAGCAGCTTGCTCCCCTGGCTCCTCCTGAACCTTCAGGGTCCTACCCCCCAAAGTCTCCAGTACCACAGGAGGATGGGATACTGAGACCGCTAGCCTCTCGGAGGCTCCCGACACCAATCGAGCAGCTTGGGAGAATCCCCAAGGGTTCCACGGGTACCATGGCGCCAGCCACTGCACTTGGGACCATGGGACAGATTTTGGTACTGATAATGTCGTCTGCATTGTCGGTACCGAGGCTTGTCCCGCAGTCAGGGAATCCTGCTCTGAGCCGGAGCTACCAGCAGAGCGGTCGGTCTCTGGTGACCAGGATCAAGTTGAGCGGTGGCTCTTGTCCGACCGGTGCCGGTTGCTGCATCCCAAAGCCAACCTTATACCATGCCATGTGGGTGCCACTCCAGAGGGCGCCAGAGCCCATCCCCTACGGCTACTACTGAGGGAAAAACTTCCGGCACCAGTGCATGTGGCGAGCACACACACGTAATATGGAATGGACATGAGTAAGCCCTCAAAGAAAATGCGGCTCTGGAGCTCATTTGCGGGCTTGATCCTGCTCCCAGTGAAGTTGATTTGCCACTGGGTTAATGGAAGCAGAATCAGGGCTTCACTAACTGAAAGTTAAAGTTGGGAGGATTCATTTTTGGGAGGATTCATTTCTCCCGAGTCTCAGAGATCCAAATATAAAATCTAGCCTCAGATGCATCATGCTGATTTATGACACTCCCTGAAGGATAAGAGACTTGTGAACTAATAAATCTTACAGTGATTAGGACTGGCCAGAAAACAAGTATTCTGTTTTGTGAAAATTTCTGGAGGTTTCCAAATTTGTTTTCATTCTGCATCACAACAAAAAAGAAAGTAACTTGTACAGTAACTGGAGCTCTTTGAGATGTGTTGTCCATAAATATATATTTAACTCTTATTTGTGTGCATGCACTCCATGCGTTTGAGGTTGGAGTTTTTTGGCCAGCAGTGTCTGTGGGGGCTGTGCATGAGCCCTGAGTGCCCTCATACTTCCATACCGCAGGCAGAAAGGGTGATGTGGGACCAACTGCCACTAAGTCCCATCTCTACCACAGAATACAGTCCATAATAGTACTCTGAAGCAGAGGGGAAGAAGTGCAGGTTGTGGAATATATATACTGCATATGGACAACACACAAAAAAACCCTCCAGATACTGTACTGTACAGATAAGTAACTTTTCTTTCGTCTTTTAGTATTCAGATATTTATTTTCCACTCTTGGTGAATCTCATGAGTTATTTAACTAAGATGATGGGTGCTCAGTTTCACTTAAAAATAAACTGTAAAACAGCTCTGCCATCAGAAGTGTCTGCTCTGGAAGCTTCCATTAATATGGCATAATGTCTGGTAAAAGTACATACGGAACCCCAGGTGGCAGCTTCACAGATGTCAACTATAGGAATGCTTCACAAAAAAGCAGTCAAGGCTGCCTGCACCCTAGTGGAATGGATTCTAAAATTATCTGGTGGATGTAATTTAGCTATTTCATAGAAGTGTCTAATACACCCCAAAACCCACTTAGATAATCTTTGGATGAAAATACGGTAGTCTTCTTTGCAAAGTATAAGAATAGCCGAGGAGAGCACCTAAAAGGTTTTATTCACTGTAGGTAAAAGAGTAGAGCCCTACATACACCAAGGCTATGTAGCTTAGCTTGGCCATTATTAGAAGGAGGTTTGTGAAAAAATGTAGGTAGATATATAACCTGATTTAAATGGAAGCTCAGCACTATTTTTGATATGAATTTATGGTGTTGCCTAAGAGATACCATGTCACAGTGGAAAACAGTATGGGAGGGGGATTCCCCATGAATGCTCCTATCTCACCCACTCTCATAGCTGATGTGACTTCTACAGGGAAGGAAATCTTCATGGATAGGCATGAGACCTGCCACTACACAATTAAGGTCTCATGTGGGGGTTGGATGTCTTATAGATGGAAAAACTCTCTTTTGGGATTGGGAGTAATCTGAATATTGCTCTTTGGTGTAAGGCAACAATCTATCACACAGGTAAGCTTAAGTGGATGGTGAGATAAATTGGGGTACCCAAGGAGACTGTCTGTGTCTCCATGTTAAGGCTCTTATAGTGTTCGAGGAATTCTCACTTGGTAAATGGTTGGTGAAATCTAATGATAGAACTCACAACCATTTTGGGCTCCATAAATATCTACCATGAGGTTGGTACTCATGCTCTTGAGCCACTGCAGGCAGCCTGACAACTTCCATCCAGAAATTATCCTGTTAGATGTAGGGTGCATGAGCTGCGATGGAGGATGGCTCCTCCATTCTGGGACAACAGGTCTGAGAATAGCAAAAGTAGTTTCAGAGGACGTCTCAACAATTTCACCAGTTTGAGTACCAGAACTGCTAGGATAACAAACATTTCTTGTTTCTCTTTGTCACAAAAAGTCTATTGATGAATGACCCCTTTCCTTGAAAATCAGCTGAATTGTGAATTGTCCACTTGTGCTCTGATGAAAAGTGTCTGCTCAAAGAGGGAGAGAAAAGAGAGAAAGAGGGATGATCAGCGAGTTATCTCAAGAGCCTATACACAAATGCAAAAAGCCTGGGAAACAAGCAGGGAGAACTGGAAGTCCTGGCACAGTCAAGGAATTATAATGTGATTGGAATAACAGAGACTTGGTGGCATAACTCACATGACTGGAGAACTGGCATGGATGGATATAAACTGTTCAGGAAGGACAGGCAGGGCAGAAAAGGTGGGGGAGTTGCACTGTATGTAAGGGAGCTCAGAGCTCAAGTATGAAACTGCAGAAAAACCTGAGTGTCTCTGGATTAAGTTTAGAAGTGTGAGCAACAAGGGTGATGTCGTGGTAGCAGTCTGCTATAGACCACCGGACCAGGGGGATGAGGTGGACGAGGCTTTCTTCCAGCAACTCACGGAAGTTACTAGATCGCAGGCCATGGTTCTCATGGGAGACTTCAGTCACCCTGATATCTGCTGGGAGAGCAATACAGTGGTGCACAGACAATCCAGGAAGTTTTTGGAAAGTGTAGGGGACAACTTCCTGGTGCAAGTGCTGGAGGAACCAACTAGGGGCAGAGCTCTTCTTGACCTGATGCTCACAAAGCGGGAAGAATTAGTAGGGGAAGCTAAAGTGGATGGGAACCTGGGAGGCAGTGACCATGAGATGGTCGAGTTCAGGATCCTGACACAGGAAAGAAAGGAGAGCAGCAGAATATGGACCCTGGACTTCAGAAAAGCAGACTTTGACTCCCTCAGAGAACTGATGGGCAGGATCCCCTGGGAGAATAACATGAGGGGGAAAGCAGTCCAGGAGAGCTGGCTGTATTTTAAAGAATCCTTATTGAGGTTACAGGAACAAACCATCCCGATGTGTAGAAAGAATAGTAAATATGGCAGGCGACCAGCTTGGCTTAACAGTGACATCCTTGCTGATCTTAAACACAAAAAAGAAGCTTACAAGAAGTGGAAGATTGGACAGATGACCAGGGAAGAGTATAAAAATATTGCTCGGGCATGCAGGAGTGAAATCAGTGTAAAGCCAAATCACACTTGGAGTTGCAGCTAGCAAGAGATGTTAAGAGTAACAAGAAGGGTTTCTTCAGGTATGTTACCAACAAGAAGAAAGTCAAGGAAAGTGTGGGCCCCTTACTGAATGAGGGAGGCAACCTACTGACAGAGGATGTGGAAAAAGCTAATGTACACAATGCTTTTTTTGCCTCTGTCTTCACGAACAAGGTCAGCTCCCAGACTATTGCTTTGGGCAGCACAGCATGGGGAGGAGGTGACCAGCCCTCTGTGGAGAAAGAAGTGGTTTGGGACTATTTAGAAAAGCTGGACGAGCACAAGTCCATGGGGCCGGATGCGCTGCATCCGAGAGTGCTAAAGGAGTTGGCAGATGTGATTGCAGAGCCATTGGCCATTATCTTTGAAAACTCATGGCGATCGGGGGAAGTCCCGGACGACTGGAAAAAGGCTAATGTAGTGCCCATCTTTAAAAAAGGGAAGAAGGAGGATCCTGGGAACTACAGGCCAGTCAGCCTCACCTCAATCCCAAAATTGGCCTCCATTCTCCATGGGTATGAGGCAATAATTTGAGTAGAAATATTTTGCTCTGTGTCCTCATCTCAGAGTTGTTGTTCTTCCTCACAGACTTTCTCTGGAGGCCAAGTATCACAAAGAGGATGCTTGAGGCTGCACTGTTTTCAGTCTCTATGTTGCTCTCTCTCTGAGGTGGTGCATGCGAGGTATGCTCATGATAACAACCTCAGAAGCTCCAGTACAGCCATCCAGGAATATTATAAAGGAAAGAGAGTAGGGGCCCAAAGGGAAGGATACCAGGGCATGACTACCCTCATGGCTCCATACATTCGCTGTTTAGATCTGTAGGAGACCCCAGACTCCTCTCTGACCCATAAAACTCAGAAGAAGGGGCTTTAGAGGAATAGGTGAGAGATCCCTCCCCACTTCGTTGGGAGTCGGAAGAAGAATAAGATAAGTCCATTTCCAAAAGAGTGGCTGCAGAGACAGAGGTACTAAATTGTAACCCCACAACTGCAGTCAATGCTTGAGAAAAGTTTGGTACTGTTGTGACAGTGGGCCCAGATACCAGTGAAATGTGAAGCCCTACTGAAAGCAGGGATTCAGGTTCTTCAGTAACCTGGAGGTCCTTCAATACCATGGACCTCATTGGTACCAAGGTAGATAGGGCTGTGAACCTGGGGGTTAAAGTATAGTGCATAGAAGCAGCAGGAGCTACTTAGTTCTAATGTGCTCAGTACCGATACATTTCAGAGTAGCAGCCGTGTTAGTCTGTATTCGCAAAAAGAAAAGGAGTACTTGTGGCACCTTAGAGGCTAACAAATTTATTTGAGCATAAGCTTTCGCGAGCTACAGCTCACTTCATCGGATGCATTTAGTGGAAAATACAGTGGGGAGATCTATATACATAGAGAACATGAAACAATGGGTGTTACCATACACACTGTAACGAGAGTGATCACTTAAGGTGAGCTATTACCAGCTATCTTCGAGACACCACTGACTTCCTGAGGAAACGACAATCCATCGGTGATCTTCCTGAAAACACCATCCTGGCCACTATGGATGTAGAAGCCCTCTACACCAACATTCCACACAAAGATGGACTACTAGCCGTCAGGAACAGTATCACTGATAATGTCACGGCAAACCTGGTGGCTGAACTTTGTGACTTTGTCCTCACCCATAACTATTTCACATTTGGGGACAATGTATACCTTCAAATCAGCGGCACTGTTATGGGTACCCACATGGCCCCACAGTATGCCAACATTTTTATGGCTGACTTAGAACAATGCTTCCTCAGCTCTCATCCTCTAATGCCCCTACTCTACTTGCGCTACATTGATGACATCTTCATCATCTGGACCCATGGAAAAGAAGCCCTTGAGGAATTCCACCATGATTTCAATGATTTCCATCCCACCATCAACCTCAGCCTGGACCAGTCCACACAAGAGATCCACTTCTTGGACACTACGGTGCTAATAAGCGATGGTCACATAAACACCACCCAATACCGGAAACCTACTACCACTATTCCTACCTACATGCCTCCAGCTTTCATCCAGACCACACCACAGGATCCATTGTCTACAGCCAAGCTCTATGATACAACCCCATTTGCTCCAACCCCTCAGACAGAGACAAACACCTACAAGATCTCTATCAAGCATTCTTACAACTACAATACCCACGTGCTGAAGTGAAGAAACAGATGGACAGAGCCAGAAGAGTACCCAGAAGTTACCTACTACAGGACAGGCCCAACAAAGAAAATAACAGAACGCCACTAGCCATCACCTTCAGCCCCCAACTAAAACCTCTCCAACGCATCATCAAGGATCTACAACCTATCCTGAAGGACAACCCATCACTCTCACAGATCTTGGGAGACAGGCCAGTCCTTGCTTACAGACAGCCCCCCAGCCTGAAGCAAATACTCACCAGCAACCACAGACCAAACAACAGAACCACTAACCCAGGATCCTATCCTTGCAACAAAGCCCGTTGCCAACTGTGTCCACATATCTATTCAGGGGAAACCATCATAGGGCCTAATCACATCAGCCACACTATCAGAGGCTCGTTCACCTGCACATCTACCAATGTGATATATGCCATCATGTGCCAGCAATGCCCCTCTGCCATGTACATTGGTCAAACTGGACAGTCTCTACGTAAAAGAATCAATGGAGGTAGCAGCTGATGCAGACACATGGAGTGCCGTAACACCTTAGTAGTTGTAGTCTTGGTAGTGATCACGGAGAATGTACTCTCAGTGAACGGTATCTGATAGTTGGTACTGTTGAAACTCCTCCAGTACACACTTTGGGCCATGGAGTCTTCTTAGATTAGAAGTGGAGAGGCGATTTTGACCTCTTCCTTGCAGAAGTCTTTTGAGGAGATCTCTCTCTATTCTTCAAGGCGGAACAACAATCCTTTCTCTCAGCACTCTAACACGGACATCTGGAAGTTGAAGGTTAAGTAGATGGAGCCCTGGAGCTATCAGATGCCAGGCTCAGAAGGGCACTTCTCAGCATCACAGGCTAACATCCCAGGGGAGTCAGAAGGACCCAGGTCTGATGCAGGCACATGAAGTAGTCAAGAAACATTTTAAGCCTCACACCTCTGACTTTTAAAGTCCTTTTTCGAAAAGGACTTACATATAGTGAATTTACTGGAGGTATCCCATAAGAAAGGCACCTCACATGCTCATTAATGGGGGTTTCAGCCTCATCAGAGAGGCAAAATTGATTACTTTTACTTGTATAGTAATTATTGTTCTTTGAGATGTGTTGTACACATATACATTCCACTGTAGGTATATATGCACCCAATGCATTTGAGTTGGAGACTTTTGCCAGCAGTACCACTATGCGGTGCATGTGCCCCAACTATCCTCATGCATGGAGCTGAGGATATAGAGGGGCATGGATGCCACTGCCTCCCTCTTTGTTCCTTCCCACCGCCATCTAACTAATACCCAAAGTAGCAGGGAAGGTGGAACGATCTGGAATTACTATGTGCACAATACATCTAGAAGAACAGTTTCTGTAGAGGTAAGTAACTGTTTTTTCTCCTTCAAGTGATTGTGCACATATATATCCTGCTGTAAGTGATTCACCGGTGGTTTCCTTACAGGTGGTGGGACTTCGGATTACTAGGAGAGAATGTAGCACTGATTTTCTAAAGTAGGTGTCATCCCGGGAAGCTTGAGTGAAAGTGTAGTATCTGGAAAAAATACATCCAGATGGATATTTGTAAAATAGCAGCATGGTCACAATAGCTATGTTAATCCAGAAGGCTGACAAAGTGGACTGAGCTCTATTGGAATGGACTATTATCCTCGGAGGAGAAACTTTTGCTGGATCATACAGAGCTGGATAAAGTCAGAAATCCAATGTGACATACACTGGGCTGTAACTGGTTGTCCTTTAATTCTTTTATCAAAGGCTACAAAAAATTTAGGAGACAATCTGAAAGACTTTGTGTGGTCAAGGTAAAAACACTCAAAGGAGATTTTTGAAATTCTTCACGAAACAGAATTTCAAAATTCAGCTGGTGGCTGAATCCTGAAATTTCAGCGTGGACCTAAGAAACTTTCTAGATGAAATTTTCATCAAATTATATATGTTTCCACAAAATATATTTCAGTTGTAATGAACTGGCATTTTTTTGATGGAAAAAAAGTTTTCATGAAAAATTTTCAACCAGCTCTAACAGTGACCCACATATGTAACTCCAACAGTTATGACAGATATGACAGTTTTCATGTTCATATTTAATATTCTTAATTGAATTTAAATATTTTCAATAAAGTAGTCTATATAACAAATACTATCCACATTCTGTGACTTTCTGCAACTTCTGTGACTCCCACAGCTGCAGTGGCCAGTGCGGCTGGCCAAGGGGCACCCGAGTAGCTGGCTCTGGGGCCAGCCACACCAGCCACTGCTGTGTGGCTGGCCCTGGGGACTGCCCAAGCAGCAGTGGTCTCAGGGGGCGCCCTCGGTGACCATCCGAGCAGCAGCCCTGGGGAGTGCCCCAGCATCGGTCTGACGGGTGGCCTCAGGGACTGCCCAAGCAGCAGCGGTCCTGGGGGCAGCTGGAGCAGTGGCCCCAGGGATGGACCTAGAAGTCATCAGGAGAGCGGTCCCTGGGGGCCTCAGAGCAGCGGGGCCCAGGAGCAGGGATTTAGTAATGGGTATTTATAGTAAAAGTCAGGGACAGGTCATGGGTCATGGTTTTTTGTTTATTGCCTGTGACCTGTCCATAACTTTTACTAAAAATACCCATGACTAAATCTTAGTCTTACTTATGAGAACAAAACAGAATGGACACATTTTCAAAAATGTGAGTTTGGATGCCCAGTTAAAGACACCCTAATGGGAGCATATTTTCAGGCAACGTCCTTGAACTGTGGGGCATGAACCTTTTTGGGATCGCAGTGGGGCCCAGGCCAGCCCCCATGGGAGTGGGGAGGGAGTGCCATCCAGCCCCTTTCTGCCCCCAACTGTGCTCCGGTCCCACCCGCAGCAACCTCCCCAGCTCCCAGCCCTGTGCCTGGCCCCATTCCTGGCCTTGCTCCCTGCCCCAAATGCACCTCCAGCCTCAGCCCCCTTATCCGTATCCTCCCCCCCACTCCTTCAGCCACAGCCCTGTTCCCAGCCTCGACTCTGGGGAGGCAGGGAAGAACAGACAGGGGTAAACGGGCATGACCCTCAAAAGTTTGGGGACCACTGCTTTAAGGTGTCTCAATTTCAGCACCAAAACTATGAAGGCATGCAAAATTGCAAGTCATTTTTGAAAATTTATGCCAGAGCAATTTGAAATCTATATAATATATCTTTTATATTATATACAGTGCATGTATTTTGTGAATTTAATAACCATAGTTAAGATGTAAGACATGAAAATGGGAGGGCAATCATTTACATATATCTGTTTCAAACATTGTTCATTATTCCTATTGTATTTTCAGCTAAGGCGATACTCTGCTTTCTTTTGTGGTCACAATCTGATTTCATAAAATTTGTCACCCTGTTTTTGTACCTGAATTGAATCATCAATGCAAATCTGATCATATGAACTTATCTTCTTGATTTGTGCCCTCAAACTAACGGTTAGAAGTGCTGGTAACTCAGATTTGAATCAGCAACTGAACTACTAAAGTAAATTTTGCATTTCAACCACACTTCTGAAAATTGACCCCATAATACTAATCACAGTTAGCACACTGATTTACGCTGTGAATGATGAAGAAACAAGTAGATGTTTTTTCTTGGCTGCTCAGTCAGAATAATGTTACACTGTAGCTACAAAAGGATGCAATAGAGGCATATATTTATATATATATAGTGGCAAAAAACCTTGTTCGCCTCAGTAGGCTCAGTCCTTTTTAGCCTTGGAGACTCAGGTTTGGAGCAAGGCGAATCCTTATAGGTGGCACAGGGTCCTGCTACTCCTCTCCTCAGTCAGTCCCTTGTGCTTGTTTTCCTTCCCTTCTGGGGAGCGAGTGCAGCCTCCCTAATGGGAAGGTCTGGTGTCTTGCTGCAAACAGCCTACTGGCAACTTCCCTGCTCCTCTCACTCCCTCATTTTTCCCCTCCTACCACCAGGGGAGGGTTTAAAAGGTCCCAAGTAGTTGGAGTCAGCTGAACCTAATTGGTTCCCTAGCAACCCCTTTTCCAGCTGAACCTTATTGCCTTGTGGTTCTCTCTCCTCAGTGGATAGGGAGGGGCCTTTTAAACCCCTGGGACTAATTACTACCCCCCTTTTGTAGATGTTTGTCCTGGGTTTACCACAATATATATATTGTATTGGTGTAGACTGATTACTGATGACAGACAATAGTCATATCCCCAGCTGCTGTAAATCAGCATAGCTCCACTGATTTCATTGAAGCGATGCTGATTTTCACCTCTAAAAATATGGCCCTATATGCGTCCTCTGCTGAGCAGAATAGATGATAGAAAAGTGCACTATGCCCATTAAAATTTTAAAGAGTGTTTAATCTGCCTTGCCTCCATTTATCTAGCATTTCTGATGAGAACATTCAGAAAGTATACCAACTGCACAAAGAAGTCTAAAGTCTATAAATGTGCTATTCAACAAAGTGCTTATCTTTCATGCTTAAATGCTTACATTTCTCACTAGACAGTTTGGAAAATTACTTACATAATTGCTTTTTTGTGTAATACATAGTTAAGGAAAAATGTATTCACAATATTAAGTTATCCTAGGTGAAAGATGAACTGGTGCATGGATAATTTATGAAGGAGTTACCTAAACTAAATTAACATATAATTCAAAAGCAAATGAGAAAGTTACTCGCCTTGCAGTAACTGAAGTTCTTTGAGATGTGAGTCCCTGTGGGTGCTCCACTCTAGGTGACGGTGCGTCCCGGCGCCGTTGATCGGAGATCTTCGGTAGCAGTGCCTGGTCAGGACGCACGCACTCAGTTGGTATCTCCCATCTCGTTGGAATCTTCCTGAGAGCATATCCTGCACCCTCCTCAGTTTCTTCTCTTCCGTGGAGAAATCATACTAATACTTGAAAGTAGAGTGGATGAGGGCGGGGAGTGGAGCACCCACCGGGACACACATCTCAAAGAACTTCAGTTACTGCAAGGTGAATAACTTTCTCTTCTTCTTCGAGTGCTGTCCCTGTGGGTGCTCCACTCTAGGTGAATGTGAAGCAGTACCCACTATGGTTGGTGGGATTTTGGAGTTGCGTGAGGGACAACGGTAGACAGTACCGTATGGCCGACTATAATGTCTGCCGTGGTATCCTGTGTGATGGCATAATGTTTGGCAAATGTGTGGTCAGACGTCCACGTGGCCACCTCGCATATGTCTGTAATAGGTATGTTGTGAAGGAAGGCAATGGATGTTGACATTGCTCTAGTAGAATGAGTCCTAACACCCTCTGGTGGTTGAACATTCTGGGTCTGATAGCAGGACCTGATGCAGTCCGAGATCCACCTGGAGAGTCTTTGCTTAGAGATAGAATGCAAGAGCCCGTCGGACGTTCGGGATATGTAACCCCATTTCCTGTGGAGTTGTGTGAGGCTTGGAATGGAATACAGGTAAGTGTATTGGCTGGTTAAGGTGGGAGGTGGACACCACCTTTGGGAGGAATTTGGGGTGGGGTCACATAGTTACCTTGTCTTTAGAGAAAATGGTGTAGGGAGGATAGGCCATCAGGGCGCTTATTTCACCAACCCTTCTCGTTGATGTTATGGTAACCAAGAAGCCACTTACATGGACATGTGTAGCAGGGATGAGTGTGGAGAAGTAGGCTGAGACTCCAGGAGGCTACTGGTGAATGAATCTTAGGGTAGAGATGTTGCACGCCAGCGAGGAAGAGTTTAATGGTGAGGTGGGAGAAAAGTGAATAGCCGTCCAGAGTGTCATAGAAGGTGGTAAGGGCCGCGAGGTGTACTCTGATAGAACTGAGTGAAAGCCCTTCCTCTTTTAGTTCGAAAAGACAGTCTAAGGTGTCAGGGAGGGTTGCAGTCTGAGGTGTCAGGCGTCTCTGGAAGCACCAGATGGAGAAGTATTTCCATTTTTGCAGGTAAGCCTTATGAGTGGAGTCCCTTCTACTGTTAAAGAGGACATGTTGGACCAGTTCCAGGCAGGCTAATTCATGGGATTGAAACCATGAAGGAACCACGCTGTCAGATGGAGTTTCCAGAGCTGCGGATGAAGAAGCCGACTGTGGTTCTGGGAGAGGAGATCTGGTCTGTCAGGGAGAGACCGGGGAGGATGGATGGACATGCGTAGCAGGTAAGGATATCATGTCCATCTGGGCCAAGCTGAGGCAATAAGTATGACCCAGGCCTTGTCCTCTGTGAGCTTGCGTAGAACCCTATGTATCAGTGGAATCGGTGGAAAAGCGTACCTGAGGGAGCTGTTTCAAGGAATGAGGAAAACATCCCCTAGAGATGGGTTTCTGAGTCCCGCTCTGGAGCAAAATGGATGGCATTTGCGGTTTTGAGGAGTGGCAAACAAGTCTATTGATGGAGTGGGAGAAGAACTGTCAGAGTATCATGGGGTGTAATTCCTATTTGTGTTCCTCGGAGAAGTGTCTGCTGAGTGTGAGATTGATGTGCAGACAGGTCTTGATAGGGACCAGCAGTTCTGTGCCTTGTGGTCGCCTAGGTGCACTCCCCAACATATCTGGGAAGCGTCCGTGGTAAGCATGAGTACTGGGGAGTGTGGATGGAAGGGAACACCCGTGCATAGGTTCTCTGGTTTTGTCCACCAATGTAGGGAGGTCAATACGTTCGGTGGCAGAGTCTGTGTTATGCAGAAACTGTGTCTGTTGGGTTTGTAGTTGGAATTGAGCCAACCCAGAATGCATCTCATGTGCAGCCTGGTGTATTTGACCACAAAGGTGGTGGCTGCCATGTGACCAAGAAGCTGAAGACAGGTATTCTGAGGCAAACAGAGATTGTGCATATGAGATACATAATAGTGAGGAATCTATTGTGTGGAAGCGAGGCTCTGGTTTGAATCGATTCCAGGTGAGCTCCAATGAACTCTGTCTGCTGTGTAGGTATTAGGGTGGATTTTTGGAAATTTATTCGCAAGCCTAGACTGTGGAAAAGGTAGATGGTAAAGTTTGTCAGTTTTAAGGTCTCGTCGTAAGAGCTGGCTTTGATAAGGCAGTCATCTAAGTAGGGGAAAAGTACAATCCCGTGTTTGTGGAGGTGGGCTACAACTACAGCCAGGGTCTTGGAGAATACCCAAGGTGCTGCGGAGAGACCGAATGAAAGTACTCTGTATTGAAAGTGGTCATGTCCGAGTGTGAATCGCAGGAAGCATCTGTGTGTTGGATGAATGGATATATGGAAATAGTCGTTTTGTAGGTTGAAGGCTGTGAAACAGTCCCCTTGTTCCAACGCAGGTATTGTGCCCAGTGTGACCATCTTGAATTTTTGTACATGTACAAACTAGCCCACTAGGTGTAGGTCTAAAATAGGTCTCAACCCCCGCCTTTCTTTTGGGTCAGAAAGCAGTGGGAGTAGAACTCTTTCCCCAATGTTGCGTCAGCACATATTCGACTGCACCTAGGTGGAGACGATGAGCCACCTCCATGCGGTGAAAGTGCTCATGAGAGGGATCCCTGAAGAGGGACAGGGAAGGGGAAAGGGTGGGCGGGGAAGATAAGAAAGGGATGGAGTACCTGACTGAACTATTTCCAGGACCCAGCAGTCCTGCGTGATCTGTTGCCAAACATGGCGGAAAGCCTGGAGACGGTAGCCAAATGGGCAAATAAGCGGCGGAGTCAAGAGGTGGTCGCATAGACCCCGGACCAGCACTTCAAAATTTTTGTTTGTTACCTGATGGGTGGGAAGTACCGTGGTATCCTGGGGATGAATGGGTATATGCCCAATGTGCGCAAAGTGGCTCTACAGTCTTTCACAGTGTGAAGGACTTCATCAGTTTTTTTGGAAAAGAGTTTATCTTTGTCAAAGAGGAGATCCTATACTTTGGTCTGCAAATCTTTGGGGATACGGGGTGCCGAGAGCCAGGAAGACATGCACATCACCACTGCAGTGGCTGTGGTGCGGGCTGCTGTATCAGCCATGTCCATGGGCACTTGTAGCGTCGTCCTAGACACCAATTAATCCTCGACAAGGACTGACTTGAAGTCCGCTCTCCTGTCCTCCGGTATGTGGGAGGTAAAATCAAAGAGCCTGTTGTAGTTGTCATAATCACAGCTTGCAAGGAGGGCGGAATAATTTGCAATTCTAACTTATAGAGTAGAAGAGGTAGAAACCTTGCAGCCCAGGAGGTCACGGCGTTTGAGGTCCTTGTCCTGTGGAGTGGGCCGGTGGTGTGGCTGCTTTGCTCTCTGCGTCGCTGCATCCACCACAGAGAATTGGGTTGTGGGTGGGAAATTAAGAAATCGATGTCCCTTGCCGGCATGTAGTATTTACTTTCAGCTTTCTTGCATGCTGGCAGGATGGAGGGAGGGGTCTGCCAGAGAGTATCAGCTGGTTCTACGAGGGCTTTGTTTATGGGTAGTGTGATCTTTGAGGGTTGGAGGATTTTGAAGAGTCTACGTTGTGTCTCCTGGACTTCCTTCAAAGGGATGTGCTAGCTGAGTGCCAGTCTCTTGAAAAATTCCTGGAATTGATTAAAGTCGTCCATGTTTTGTGGAGGTGGAGGCATGAGGGCGTCTTCTGCAGCTGATTCTTATGATGCGCTATGTCTAGGGGTATGTATGGCTCCGGTTGACGGGGAGACTCAGACGGGGAGAACTCTGCCTGCTGCTGTGTTGTTCTCACTATAAGATGAGGTGGTGAGAGCTGCTGCTCAAACAGTGAGTGCTCTGTGTCTAGGAGTGGAGAGTCAGGCTAAGGGACCACAGAGATATCCTGCTGATGCAGGAATTTGTTGTTGCTCCCTAGGTTGTTGTCCTTCGAGGATGGAGTGTGATTGGCAGCCCGGAATGATTTTAATTTCACTTTCGTAGGAGCCCTGAAGCATTTGTTAGAGCCCCGCAGGCAGGGCCGGTGTAACCACTAGGCAAACTAGGAGGCTGCCTCGGGCTCCAAGATTTGGGGGCACCAAAAAGGGCTCCGGTGGGATGAGCGGCGATGAGCTCACAGTTGGGAGGCGGCCGGGCGGAGGGGGGGCGGGCTTGGGATCGCTCTCCCACTGCAGGTGCCAGCCCCATGCCCAGCCCTGGCTCCCCTGGACCTGAGGAGGTGAGGTGGGAGGTGGGGAAGGAGTGCTGGGTGCCCGGGCTGTGGGGGTAGGGCGAGGGGGAGGCTCGGGCTGCCTGGGAGGGGGCTCCATGTGCTGCCCGGGGGGCTCTGCTGGTGACGGGGGCTCGGGGGGGGGACCGTGTCTGCCAGGCTCTGGGGGGAGAGGCGGCGTGGAATGGCTGGCTGGGCTGGAGGGGGCGGGGGAGGGGAGGCTGAATGCCAAGCTCTGGAGTGGGGGGCAGGGTCCTCTGGGCCGGCCAGGCTGAGGCATGGGCGAGCTGGGCCAGAGGGGGCTGTGTGCCACGCTCTGGAGACGGGAGCAGGACTCAGCTGTGTGCCGGGAAGGGCTGGGGGGGAGGGGGAGGGGCGAGCTGTGTGCCGGGGGGGAGAAGGCGGAGAGGGAAGGGAGAGGGTTTACTGCCCTTCTCCATAGGCAGCTGCAAAGCTTCTTGCCTCTACGCATGGGAGTGTGAAGCCAGGCTCCCAGTCGGTTCTGCCTTAGCAGGGAAGCATGAGGGAGAGGGTTTACTGCCCTTCTCTGTAGGCAGTTGCAGAGCTTTCTCAACTAGAAGCATTTTTGGCCACAAGTCTGTCATGACAAGATCTAGTTTTTAAGTTGGTGCAGTGGAGACACTTCACAGGGACGTGTGTCTCACCAAGGTTTTTAATGCAGAGTGAGTGCCTGGCCGACCGTGGCATAGCAAAAGTATGAGCGGCCAGGGAAGTCTCAACAAGAGACTAACTTGAGGAAAAAAAATTTTTTTTTAAACTAAAGAACGATGCTAAAGGAAAGGGAGAACTGGGAAATGGTTAACTAACTATTTCAATTTTTTTCTACTTATTTCCTACAGTGACCAGGGAAGAGATGAGCACTGCCCCGAGTCCCGTCTTCAGCCGAGGACGGTTGAGAAGGAACTGAGGAGTGTGCGGGACGCATGCGCTCAGGAAGATTCCAAGGAGACGGGAGATACCAACTGAGCGCATGCGTCCTGACCAGGCACTGCTACTGAAGATCTCCGATCAACGGCGCCAGGCCGCACCGTCTCCTAGAGTGGAGCACCCACAAGGACAGCACTCAAAGAAGAACACATGGTATCAAAGCAATCATTTCCACTATGGTCCTAAATCTCTTCCTGGCATGCATTAGGCCTGAGTAAATAAGCATCTGTGGCTATCAGGGATGTGGAAGTGAGTTGGAATCTGAAATCATAGGCTCCTATGTGATTGCTCCACACCCACTAGTTCCTGTGGCCATTTCCCATGGTGTTAGGGAGGCTGGAGTTCACAGGTTTGTACTGTGTGGGATCATCACATCTTTCACTTCTCTACCACTTTGAGGAGAGGAATCATACCAGTTTCAATGCATTCAAAGCCTTCTGCTGACCTTATTTCCTTGTTTGAGCTACAGGATTTCGATTTAAATACAAGCTTTAAATCACCAATAATTAAAATTACAATCTCTTGGAAAAACTAACTTCTTTAAAGAGATTAACACAAGTGATAACTGAATTTTTAAAACAGCATATTAGTGCCATTCAGATTGTCTGTATTCACATTCATTTAATTAAACAGAACAATATATAAATGTGAAAATCACAGCAGACATTGATAGATATAAAAATTGAAATATTTTAAATAAAAAACAGGAAGTCATGAAACAATACTTTGATAGCATGCTAACTCCCCAGCTGGCTATTCAATAAAACCACTATTTACAGTAACTTGCGAACAGCCCTGACAGGTATGGAACAATGTGTTCCCTTTTCTAATGTTTAATTTTCATATAAAAAGTGTTCTCCTGACTGACAGAAGATAAGGAAAAGTAGAATTTCCCCTGAAGTTCTTTAAAAGGAAAAAAACCTTTCTAAATATATTCCTAGGTCCCAAACTGTCAGTAAGAAATGATTCCATATCCTGTCATAAATTACATATCAGCGACTAAGCTGAGATAAAGACTTTGAAGCTATTCCTTTCTATCATTATTATTAGATTACATTCTAGTTATAAACTGAGATGTACTATAAAGAGCCAACTAACATCAAATTTGCCTATGTCTAGAAAAGAGTTGGTAAGCTATTTTAGCTTCAGTTCAGTACTACCCATATTTTCTGACAATATGAGCCAGATCACTTCAACAATGAGTCTGTGTTGGTCTACGGATTTAACCTGGATCAATTTTTAAAAGCTCAAGCTGCGTTAAGTGTAAAGTTATTTTAAAATCTGTAACACTTTAGGAGCTAGTTAACTGACATCTTGTCCAGGGAAAGCAGTAATGTCTCTTTTGGTTTTAGTCAATTTATTGGATTCCCTCATTTATTCACAGATCAGCTGTGGATAGCTGCTGTGCCACCTTCTCTACTCTTGCCTACGAAGGTGTCTCCTCTGTGACTTGGAGAGTCTGCCTTTAGGATTAAAAAGGTAGTTTAGCCTTTATTTCCTTACACTGCATGGCTGGTTCTGAACTGATACCTTATCTGTAATATATAATTCGCAATCCTCAGTAATTCCCCATTCGCAATCCTCAGTAATTAATTTAAATTAGCATGGCAAAATTAAAAAAATCTAGGACAAATTCTGATAATGCATTTGTCTTCCAAAATATGGAAAATGTCCCTGCGCATCCTAGAATTATAGACTTTAAGGTCAGAAGGGACCATTATGATTGTCTAGTCTGACTGCCTGCACAAAGCAAGCCACAGTATCTCACCCACCCACTCCTGTAACAAACCCCTAACCTATGTCTGAGTTATTGAAGTCCTTAAATTGTGGTTTAAAGACTTCAAGGTGCAGAGAATCCTCCAGCAAGTGACCCGTGCCCCATGCTGCAAAGGAAGGTGAAACACCCCCAGGGCCTCTGCCAATCTGCCCTGAAGGAAAATTCCTTCCCGACCCCGAATATGGCGATCAGCTAAACCCTGATCATGTGGGCAAGACTCACCAGCCAGACACCCAGGAAAGAATTCTCTGTAGTAACTCAGATTCCACCCCATCTAACATCCCATCACAGGCCATTGGGCATATATACCACCAATAGTCAAAGATCAATTAATTGCCAAAATGAGGCTATCCCATCATACCATCTCCTCCATAAACTTATCAAGCTTAGTCTTGAAGCCAGATATGTCTTTTGCCCCCACTGCTCTCCTTGGAAGGCTGTTCCAGAACTTCACTCCTCTGATGGTTAGAAACCTTCATCTAATTTCAAGTCTAAACTTCCTGGTGACCAGTTTATATCCATTTGTTCTTGTGTCCACTTTGGTACCGAGCTTAAATAATTCCTCTCCCTCCCTGGTATTTATCTCTCTGATATATTTATAGACAGCAATCATATCTCCCCTCAGCCTTCTTTTGGTTAGGCTAAACAAGCCAAGCTCTTTGAGTTTCCTTTCATAAGACAGGTTTTCCATTCCTCGGATCATCCTAGTAGCCCTTCTCCGTACATGTTCCAGTTTGAATTCATCCTTCTTAAACATGGGAGACCAGAACTGCACACAATATTCCAGATGAGGTCTCACCAGTGCCTTGTATAATGGTCCTCTAATAATGTAAACAGTACTAAATGGAATACAGTATGGAATGAGGGCAAAAAAATATTTTCTGGGGGGGGGAGGGAAATGTTCATTTTGGCCTTTCATTCTAAGTCTGTGGACAGAAACAGCCTGAATTTTTCTTTCTTGATGGGTCATTTCTCTTTTGTTCAGCAGGATCACCCATTGAATATTGTGTGTTCAATACTGGATTCAGATTTTACCATGTTCCAAATAAACAAACACAAACAACAAACCCTATACTTACATTTCTCCAAACTTTGTTTGTACCTCTTCCCCAAAGACGCTCATAGTATGTGAAACATTTTATACGGAATATTAGCTGGAGGATTCTATTGTAAGACAAGTTAAACCCTGTAGAGCACTTAATACACCCGGGACCATTTTCTAAATTCATAAACCTCTGTACTTATTTTTGGTGAATACACAAATAATAATTTGGTGAGTACCCAGATAAGTACCCAAATAATGACCAAGGTATCTAAAGAAGAGTGAGAATTAAAACTACTGAGTGTTGTGTCCTATTTGACAAAGGAAGTATCACAAGGAAGGCTTCAGCAGTCAGGCCCATAGAACAGGGATGATTGCTATTTGTGACTCAACCTCTGGGAAGGTGATGATTTTCCACAATAAGAATATAGAACTAAGCATGTGTTACTTGTTTGTATGATAATGGAAGGATACCAACAATACTTTTACATATGATTAATATTTTACATAATTTCATGATTAGTGATGGGGAAAATCTGTAAGTCTAAGTCTTGGCTAAGAACCAGAACATCAGAATACTTATCTGAAATTTATCCTAACAGTTTGGTCTCGAAATCGTGTGAGATCAGGATTTTTCAGTAATTCCTAATTTCACCCAAGTTCGAAGTGCCATGATAAAAAAGTGTTGTTCACAGTATTTCAGTAATTCCACATTCAGTCACTACTGAAATCAGTGACCACCAAGATGTGAAAATTTAAAAAAACAAAAAAGCAATAAACGCACACCACAGTTTTTCAAATCTCAGAAAAGATCTAAGTTTGCTCTAGCTCCTAATTTCTCTGAACTAGTTCTATCATCCTATTATGAGCCTGATTCTGCTCTCATACCAGGTTTACACTGGTGTAACTACCTTGACTTCAGTGAAGTTACTCCAGATTTTTTCTGCTGTCAGAGCAAAAAATCAGGTCCTATGACATCTAACTGACTTTAAGAAAATGTTCCAATGAGTGGATAATTGTTATCAAGTGTACCATAGGATATTTCTGTGTTAAGGATTTATAATGTGTTGGTGAACTAATTTCTGTTAATGGCCCCCAATCATAGATGTGCAAAGTCCTTCCCAAAATTCTGACTGATTTCAGAAGATAATCATTGGTGACAGTATTGGCTCCATGTACCATGTGCCACACTACTGAACAAACCTGTATCTCTTTTTATTTTGCTGAAAAGGGTCATATCTAAGTTATTCTTGAAGTACGTGTATGAATGAATTTTTTTGATAAAACAGTCTTTCCCAATGTTTATATGTGGAGTCAAATAATTCTCATCTCATTCATGCAAATAGCCATATTTACGTCAATGGGACTAGGTATGTGAAGAAAAGGGTTTGGCCTTAGGTTAATAGATTATAAAATCAAAAGAGACTGTTATCATCTAGTCTGATCATGTGTATAACACAGGCGATAGGACTTCCCTGAAATCATTCTGTTTGAACTAGAGCACACTATTTTCAAAATCCAATCTTGATTTTAAGATGTCCAGTGATGGAAAATCCACCACAAACCCTGGCAAATTGTTCCAGTGGTTTATTATACTCACCATTAAAAATGTGCACATTATTTTTAGTATGAATTTGTCTAGCTCAACTTCCAGCTACTGGATCTTGTTATACCTTTGTCTTTTAAATTGAAAAGCCCATCATCAAAGTTTTGTTCCCCATGTATATATTTGATTTGTCTATAAAGTCACCCCTTAACCTTCTCTTGGTTAAGCTAAACCAATTGAGTTCCTGGAGTCTGTCACTAGAAGGCATGCTTTCCTATCCTTTAATCATTCCTGTGGCTCTTCTCTGAATCCTCACTGATTTATCAACATCCTTCTTGAATTGTGGACACAAGAACTGGCACAATATTGTATTAGCAGTCACACCAAAGCCAAATACAAAGATAATATAATCTCTCTAGTCCTACTTGATATTCCCCTGTTCATATTTACAAGGAATGCAAGTCTTTTTCAGAGTTCCTGCTTCCCAGGATATAGGTTGGGAGACTAAGTATACTATGCATTCTTTGTTCCTAGACGTATACACTTACATGTGGCCATATTAAAATGCCTTATTTTTGGTGTTTTGCCATTGACTTCAATGGAGCCAGGATTTCCCCCTGGATGTTTACATGCTATTGTGCTTGCACCTAAAGACATATCATACACCAGTATGTGACCATCTTTTAATCAAGATCATAATATATACCATCATACGGCTTACATAAACTTTTTCATGAAGCAAAACCTTCATGAACATAAGTGGTCACATTTTCACATGATAATAGTAGGAGACACGAGTGGTATCAGGATTTTACTTTTGTGAATCCATTGGCCGCAATGTAGTTTTGATATGGAGTTCAATGGGACCAAGACAGGGTGCTTAATGATGAAAGAACACCACCTCAGCAGCCATAAACTTTGAATATTTAAAATCCTTGTTCAGCAAAACACTTCTAGGGTGGGATGATTAAATTATGCAAAGTATACCTGTTATCACTCAGATTTAACACTCTCAACTTCTGCATCTGACCAATCTCATCAGGAAGAAATTCTAGCTTGTTAGAGCGCAGGGACATAACCGTTACGTTCTTACAGCTTCCAATCTATGGGCATAAAAGACAAGAAGTTAGGATTCTCACTTTGCCAAAGTTTTTCACCACTAATTCTCCTTATCTGAGAAGGTGGCCTAATTATGTCTTTAAAATTAATGAACGAGACAATGACTACTTATTGTGTACTTCTGAGATAATACTTTGAGCCCAAATGACCTCAGTGGGAGTAGAATCAGGTCCTTTATTTGGCTTTTAAAGTTATAATTTAACCTATTTGCTATCAATAGCTTCCTGCTATATTAAGATGTATGTATACACATCACATTTCTTCACATAGTTTGATTAAAATGCTTTCTATTATCATAATGTGTTCATTAATGAAATACTCATTTCCAATTCTAGTCTCCCTATTTTACATTGATATTGACATTAACAGTCAAGGGCATAAGCCCTCGGTTTACAATGTAAAATGACAAACAAAATGTAAGAGAGGTGGGCAAGATAACATCTTTTATTGGACCAACTTCTGTTGTTGAGAGACAAGGTTTTGAGCTTACACAGAACTCTTTTTCAGTTAACATGGAGGTGAGCTGAAGCAGAACTCTGAGTAAGCTCAAAAGCTTGTCTCTCTCACCCCCAGAAGTTGGTCTAATAAAAGATATTCACTCACCCACCTTGTCTCTCCAATATCCTGGAACCAACCCAGCTACAACAACACTACATACAAGCATTAGTAACACATGAGAAAAACGAACAGGGTCAAATCCTGCTTGTCTTGCTCACGTGAGTGATATTACCTGTTCCAATGGAACAAGTGATTAAGGCAAATAGGACTTGGCCTTCCATCTGGATTATTTATGACCCCATTCTGCCGAGTGAGGGAAAACTTCCATACACCTGCCATAACTTCAGTGGGTGTTTTGTCTGAGTAAAGACTGCAAGGTTAGGCCCTTCCTGTAAAACATACTAATTAATAATTTAAAAACAGAATCAGTTTCTCACTTCTCTAGGCAATTCAGACAGGAAGTTCTCATCCACAGCTAATGTTCGCAGGCTATGAAGGTAACCAATGGTAGAAGGTAGGGACTCCAGTTCATTACAGCTGCAGTCAAATTCTTCTAATAGAGATAAACTGAAATTTTAAACACGTTGTTAGACTTTTTGAAAAAGTAAGACAACACAAATGAACAGTTTCAAATCTCTGCAAGTTTATAGTGTCAGATTACTACATTTGCAAATCATATACTGAAAAAGTAACATTAATTATTCAGATTCTCACAGAACAAAAGGTTGAAAATATAAATAATCATATACACCTAAGTATAGTTAAGTATTGGTAATACTGAGGTAATCCTATCTATTTATCTAAGGCAAAACTAGCTAGGTATTTTTAAGGGATACCATTCTGTCCCATATATTATTATTGTTATTTATTATTTGTCGTGTAGAAATGCCTAGACTAGAGGCATCTGTCAAGGATCACGGACCCAGTGTGCTAGGCACTGGACATACACACAAAAAAAGATGATAGGCGGAAAAAAACTGTTTGGTGAGAAGAAAGTACCTTTATACTCTACTGAAAAAAGTTTCAGCTGATGTCACTGACACAAACTCTGATACAAAAAGCTGGTTAGTGGAGAGAGCCAAACACTGATCCAAATTCAACAAAGCCTGTTATAATTAGCCATTAAAGTAGAAGATGTATTCTTTGTAAGTATGCTTATCTTTCAAATTTTGACAGATTATCTTCCGAGATTGTTTCGAAACACAATATGGAATAGCCAACTGTATAGCAAAAATTAATACAAAAGCAAACAGAAATAAGTCATTTTAAGAGTATTTGGCTATTGAACTTAAAGTACTTCAAGGTTTTCATGCCAAGTCTTTAATACAAAACTGTACTAAATACTAACATGCTCCCTTTATGAAAAAGTAAATTATCTCAATATCTGCCCTGTATCATTGTTGTGCTGCACCTCTAAAAGCACATAGCAATGTAAAAGGCTGTAGTGGAGATGAGAATCCCCACTTGCATGCTTCAGAGGTGCCTCACCCATGTCAATCTAGCTATGATTGTAGTGTAAGAGATTTAAGGTTTAAAATATAAATAAGAGAAAAGTGAGGTCTAAGAATGTGACCTTCACTCAGGTGAACAGTGCTCACACTCATGGGTACAATCATAACACTAAAGTCAATGACCGTTATAAGTGAGCAACAGTTGCAGATCTGGACCTTTCAATATTTCTTTAAAATTATTTTTACCCAACTAAATTATTTAAAAAACTCTTCCAGCTTTCAGACTCTGAGAAATGTAATGCCTGCAGCAGCTAATCTACACCCGGGGCTCAGCTGGTTTTCAGCACTTTCCTGTAACTACCTGACCTCAATAGGTTGAAGGACTGAAGCACATCACCCTTCCATGAGCTATACGGTGATTAATGAAGTGAATTGTGAGGAGAACAGCTGAAAGCTTTGCCAGCTATTTTGTTACAAGTTTTGTATCTGTCAACCTGTCCTTGAAACCAGACAAAGAGCAATATTTTGCAAAGGTAATACTCAAACACGTTGGCCTAGTTCATTCAAGGTCTTTCCTGGCAGGAATAGGCATAGACCTGATAGAGGACCCTTATAGTAGAAAGTATAGTGGAAAGGATGCCACCTTGGAAGCTGCCCACAACCACCTAGGGTCTGCCAGGTGATGTGCTGATTTAGCACAACTCCCCTGTCCCTACTTAGACCTAGAAATTGGGAATATTACAAACACTATCCTGCAAACAGTAAATTTCAAGAGCCACACAAGGAGTGCCACTGAAACCTTAATAAGCAATGTAATTTTAGTTAAAAGGTACCATCTGACATATACATTTTCAACCTCTTTCCCTCTTGTTAATGATCAGCAATGAAGTTTGTGATAACAGAGGGAACACAGTCAAAGTGATACTTGACAACAGGGTAAAACAGATGTGTAATTCAGAAGTCTAATTTTCATTGTTCAGAGTTTGGTCACAGCAGCTTATCATATGAATTTAGTTAGGGTTCCAATAACCTCATCACTCACTGAGGCTCCACTCATATTCTCCCTGGGTGTGTAGAGTATGAAGGCAATGGACCTTTATGGGTCTGCTGTGTCCCCTGGAAGCCATGGGGCTATGCCCAACACATACTCTACCTGTACTTGAGAGAAAAGTAACCCACACCTTAAGAAGTCCTCGGTTTCATTATGTCATTTTAACCACATATTTGATCAATCATCCTAAAGTTGGGGAAGGATGGAATGGATAACAAAATATCACCTGATAAGATACTAGATGCTGGAAGAAGCCTGTAACTTAAAGAAGCCCTCTCACACCATGATTTAGTTATTACTTTTCTGCATTGTTTCCCCCCTTTCACTTGTTGCAGTCTTTCCTACTTTACTTTAACTGTGTAGATCCACCAGAAGGATAGCTACAGATGAGATAAATGAAGGGAAAATAATGCTTTCCAGTCTTTCCGACAGATGCATTTTTCCTCAAGTATTTTCTTGACTTCATCTATCATTTTTTAAAAAATGTATACTGTTTAAAGCACCAAAGAATACTAGGAGAGTGGTGATGATTTGGTACTGAATATCACCTGGATATTTTACCTCACATTGACGTGTAATTTGCATTAAGGAAGGTAGGTATCAGGCCTGAATCTACATTTTTTGCACACCAAAAATGCTCCCTGCAATCAGTGTGTCTTTTGGGTGTGCCAGAAGTGCAGTTTGAGTCTCATCATATAATAAAACAACAACTTTGTTGATAAGCAATCATCAATTTGTTTGATTTTGTGATAAGAACAACAGTGAACAAGGTAGCTGTTCCATGTACTTATGTTTGTTGTAGTAATTGCCAGGATTTATATGACATGCATTCTGGAAGTCACTCAAATGATATTCATTACATGAGTTACATCAGAATACTTTCTTACAATAGTTTGTATTCAACAGTGCAGTGCATGTGCTACAAAATACAAAAGTTTTCCTTTGCTCAAGTATTTCCACCATATTGTGTATGTGAACTGAGACCTGCTAAAAACAGTGTTTCCTGAAATTGGAAACGCTCTACCCAATTGCTTCTTTAGCACAGTACCACTTAGTTCCATGCTAGAAAGTCCCAACTCCAGGTCACTACTGCAGATATATTTTGCCATCCTGGGTGGCGAAAGGGAACCAGACTCAGTAAACAAGATATAGCAGCTCTGACTGACAAAGCCGCCCAGGGAGAAGTAGTGAAACAAGACTGGAGACCCAACCTAGCCTCATCTCCCTGTCTCCCTCTAACTCTCCATAAAGGGCCAGCTCCTCTGATACCATCCTTCCCATCTGACAAGTTAGTTAGTTTTCTGCTCTCATTGTGTCATTTTCAGCCAGCATGTGTGCAAATAATATCTCCGGGTCATGAATGACACACATCTCTAGAGATGAGTGATTTTTCTCTCTATGGGGTCAATCCAGCAAAGCACTTAAGCAATGGGAAACCATTGGGACTATTCAGAGTTCTTAATGTTAAACACATGTTTAAATGTTTGGATTGGGGCCACACTGTTCAGCATCTCACAGGGCTGAACCCTAAATATCGTTTTGAGTCTAGGCTGATAGTGACTAACCACCACCACCTTTTTGGCAGTCCTATTAGGGCAAGTATCAAACAGGTGACAGACTGCTCTCTATGTCATTATAACATCCGACTCCGGAGAGAGTCAGTTCTCGCCTTCTCATTGTTGATTTTTATATTACAATAATATGTTCCAGTGTGTGCCATGGCTACCACTTTTTGAGAAAGACCCAGCAGGAAACTGTCTAAAATAATGAATGAGTCAGAAAAAGGAAGCACAGTTTGAAGTTATAGGTACAATGCTCATTCTATGGAAGAAAATTACTTCACCTCTAATACTGCCAGGCCCCTAAATTTAACAAGCACAATCATTCAAAAATGATATAGCAGTATTAGCTGTCTACCCTAGTGTTCTGCAAATCCACCTCTTAGAGCTGCAGTATCTCTCTTTTGAAATCTAATTAAGGCTTCTTGAGAAACTATATTTAACAGAAAGTTGGCAAAAGACCAGAGGATTCCTTTCAATTCTGAACAATTCAATCACTGAGATAATATCTTAATGACAGGATTCTTTTTTAAAAAATGCACACTGCAAAAAGCCACCAAAGTGCCAACTAGTGCATGAACCATCTGGATAGTGTCCAATATAATTTCTATCATCTTCAGATCTACCTGGCTTTCAATATTACTGCTTATAGACTGTCTCATAGGATTCATGAAACCTTCTATTGCTATACACCAATGCACATCACATAAATCCAGTGACCCTCCATCAGGTAAGCTATTTCAAGCCAAAATTCAGCTTTCATTGCTTACTGTTGTAATGTTGCAGAATTTAGAATTTTTTTGAATGTCATACCAACAGTTAATTAAGTTATTTTTGAAAGATCCTGCAAAAAACAAATACAGGCTGGAGTGGGTACTTGTTAGCTCTAATTATACAGAGTAGAGACTAAAGCAGTTCTACAGGCCTTAACATATTTGGTATTGAGTCAGAATACACTTAAATCTACAAAAAGAACAGGAGTACTTGTGGCACTTTAGAGACTAACAAATTTATTTGAGCATAAGCTTCCTGTTCTTTTTGCGGATACAGACTAACACGGCTGCTACTCTGAAACCTGTCAACTTAAATCTATATATTTTTGGAGAAGTATAATGAGCTATTCAAGAGAGCTTTATAATGAAGTCTTCAGGACAGAGCAGACCTAAGAATGCTGCCTGAAGTAAAGCAGGGTTTGCTGAAGAGGGCTTTACTAGAGTGAGGAGTGTGGGAATGCTCTGCCCACCATACTAAGCTACAGAGTGAGTTTCCTGTGGCTCACAAGTGAGATCGACTTGCAGCATTTTGCTATTTGTTCAAAGGTTCTCTAACTTCATTCTGGTGTGCAGCAGTTCTGTATCTAATGAATCAGAAAAAAAATCTATGTTCTATCAACAAGAAAGTATTTGGATTTAGAGCTTTTAAATAAATGCCCAGTCCAAGCTCTGGTCACCTTTATGTAAATTAAAATGCTATAATATAAAAATATTCAAATATCACATTTCGTATGATGGGTATACAATCACTATACTTACCATAAATACCTACCTAAAAAGAAAGATAAAAATAAAATAAAATCTCCACCAAAGCAAGCATCTGAATGAACTCCATAATTTAGGTACCTATTTGTTTTCACTACTGCTTATTAAACTCAGGTTAAACATCTGGAAAATGTTTAAAAAACAGATAACTTCAAAAGGAATATGATTTAGCAAAATGCTAACTGTTTTATGTTAATTTTTTAAAATTGTATAGGTAGAGCACATTGTCAGGCTCTCTTACAGAAGACAAACTATTCATATCCTGAAAAACTGTATTGCTTGAACAAACTTGTTCTTTAAAAATCCTACTGCATGCAGATGTGGTATTAAATTCTAGCAGACAATACAGTATATTCTAAAAATCCCTACAAGCATTCATTTGATCCACATTGCAGCAGTAAAAACGGTAGAGGGGAAAAATGCTTTTAACACAGAAGTGTCAGCTCTATATCAGTTTTCTATAAAAAAAGAATGCATATTGTCAAGGTTCCTTCCCCACTCTGAACTCTAGGGTACAGATGTGGGGACCTGCATGAAAGATCCCCTAAGCTTATTCTTACCAGCTTAGGTTAAAAACTTCCTCAAGGTACAAACTTTGCCTTGTCCTTGAACCCTATGCTGCCACCACCAAGTGTGTTAAACAAAGAACAGGGAAAGAGCCCATTTGGAGACGTCTTCCCCCCAAAATATTTCCCCAAGCCCTACACCCCCTTTCCTGGGGAAGGCTTAATAAAAATCCTCACCAATTACTAAGTGAACACAGACCCAAACCCTTGGATCTTAAGAACAATGAAGTTCTTAAAAGAAGAATTTTAATTAAAGAAAAAGTAAAAGAATCACCTCTGTAAAATCAGGATGGTAAATACCTTACAAGGTAATCAGATTCAAAACATAGAGAATCCCTCTAGGCAAAACCTTAAATTACAAAAAGACACAAAAACAGGAATATACATTCCATTCAGCACAACCTATTTTACCAGCCATTTAACAAAAGGAAATCTAACGCATTTCTAGATTACTAGATTACTTACTAACTTAACAGAAGTTCTGACCTGCATTCCTGACCTGGTCCCAGCAAAAGCATCACACAGACAGACAGACCCTTTGTTTCCCCCCCTCCAGCTTTTTGAGCATCCTGTGGGTTTTCTTTAGCAAGAGCTAAAGAGGATCGGAGGATGTTTTGTAGGTTGGTTACAAAGTCCAGAATGTTAGTTCCTGGAGAAGGTGTAAACCCCTCCTATTGCTGCTTCACCGACTGTAATGGCTCCTTAACCTCGCGGCCATATACAAGTTCAGATGGTGAAAACCCTAAACTGGGATGTGGTACAGCTCTGTAGGCAAAGAGCAACTGCTGCAACACTAGGTCCCAATTACTGGAGTGCTCATTTACAAATTTACGTATCATGGCCCCCAAAGTTCCATTAAATTTCTCCACCAGGCCATTTGTTTGATGATGGTAAGGGGTGGCAACCAAGTGATTCACCCCATGAGCTTCCCAAAGGCTTTCCATAGTTCCTGCCAGGAAATTAGTTCCTGCATCTGTGAGGATGTTGGAGGGCCAACCTAGCCTGGCAAAAATGTCTGTTAGTGCCTGGCACACACTTTTAGCCCTGGTGTTGCTTAGAGCTACTGCTTCCGGCCATCGGGTGGCAAAATCCATGAAAGTCAGGATGTACTGCTTTCCTCTGGTTTTCAGAAAAGGACCCAGAATATCCACAGCTACTTGCTGAAATGGAACCTTAATGATGGGGAGTGGCTGGAGAGGGGCTTTGACCTGGTCTTGGGGTTTTCCCACTCTTTGGCATACCTCACAAGACCGGACGTAGATAGAAACATCCTTGCCCATTCCCTCCCAGTGGAATGACCTCCCCAAATGGTCTTTGGTCCTGTTCACCCCAGCATGGCCACTAGGATGATCGTGGGCTAAGCTCAAGAGCTTTACCCAGTACTTAGTTGGAACTACCAACTGTCTCTGAGGATGCCAGTCTTCCTGGTGTCCACCAGAAAGAGTTTCCTTGTATAAAAGTCCTCTTTCTACAACAAACCTGGATCGATTAGAAGAGCTGAGAGGCGGTGGGTTGCTCCGTACCGCCGTCTAAGCTCCCCGGAGGCTTTCATCTGCTTCCTATTCGGTCTCAAACTGTTCCCTTGATGCTGGAGACATCAGTTCCTCATTGGATTGTGGACCTAGGCTTCGTCCCCCTGGAAGCAATGCAGGTGATAGGGCTGTTTCCGTTGACTGTGAACAGCTCTCTGCTGGTGCACTATGTTGGGGTTCAGGTTCCTACTGAGCCTCTTGTGTAAGGTTATCAGCTGCTGCCGGTTCCGGTTCTGGGACTGGCTCTGTCTGGGTCTCTGGGACTGTATCCACTACTGCTGTTGCAGACGTTGGCTTGGGGTCCGGGTTCATCACCTCTGACCGGGTCCTGGTAGAAGTTTCCAGAACAGAGCTAGGTGGGATGGCTTGCTTAGCCTGGCTGCGGGTGACCATTCCCACCCTCTTGGCTAGCTTCACATGATTGGCCAAGTCTTCCCCCAACAGCATGGGGATGGGATAATCATCATAGACTGCAAAAGTCCATGTTCCTGACCAGCTCTTGTCCTGGACCAGCAACTTGGCTGTAGGCTAGTCAAAAGAGTTTGACTTGAAGGGTTGAATCGTCACTCGGATCTCTGGGTCGATTAAATTGGGGTCCACTAAGGAAGCATGGATAGCCGACACTTGTGCTCCAGTGTCCTTCCACGCGGTGACCTTCTTCCCGCCCACAGTCACAGTTTCCCTCCACTCCGAGGATATCTGGGAGGCATCTGGGCCTGAGGACCTTTGGTGTGATTCCGGGGCAATGAACCATAATCTGTTGGGGTTCTTGGGGCAGTTGGCCTTTACATGCCCCGTCTTGTTACATTTAAAACATCGTCCAGCTGACGGGTCACTGGGGCGAGGTGTATTGGTGGAGAATGGTTTGGCAGGATGATAAGGTGTCTGGAGTGTTCCTTGGTGTGTAGTTGGGGCTTTGGGCTGTCCCCGGTAGTAGGGTGAGGTCAGAGGTTGTCCCTTCTGGTCTCCGCTCCAACTGCGACCAGGATTGTTCCTCTCTCCTCCCTCTACCCGTTTTGTTCCGGTTTGCCTCTTCTGATATTCACCCCAACTGCTACTAGTTTTTTTCTTTTCTGCCACCTCCACCCATTTGGCTCCAATCTCCCCTGCCTCGGTTACAGTTGTGAGCTTCCCATATAGGATGTATCTTTCTATTTCCTCAGGAACACCCTCTAAGAACTGCTCCATTTGCATTAGGAAGGGCAACTCTTCCGGAGATTTAACACTTGATCCTGATATCCAGGCACCCCAATGTTTCACAATGCGGTAGGCATGCCGGGTAAATGACATATCTGGTTTCCACCTTAGGGCTCTGAACCGCCGACGGGAATGCTCGGGTGTTAGCCCCATTCTGACTCTCGCCTTGGTTTTAAACAGTTCATACTTGTTCATGTGTTCCTTTGGCATTTCAGCTGCCACCTCGGCTAAGGGTCCACTTAGCTGCGGCCTCAGCTCTATCATGTATTGGTCTGTAGAGATGCGGTACCCAAGGCAGGCCCTTTCAAAGTTTTCTAAGAAGGCCTTGGTATCATCGCCTGCCTTGTAGGTGGGGAACTTTCTGGGATGGGAAGTGGTACCTGGAGAAGGATTACTAGGGTTTGTTTGTATATTCTGCTGAGCCTTTGCCTTCTCCATCTCCAGTGCATGCTTCCTCTCTTTTTCCTTTTCCTCCTCAGCATGCTTCCTCTCTTTTTCCTTTTCCTCCTTAGCATGCTTCCATTCTTTTTCCTTTACCTCCATAGTTCTCCTGTGGGCAGCCTCTTTTTCCTCCTCAGAATGCTTCCATTCTTTTTCCTTTACCTCCATTTCTCTCCTGTGGGCAGCCTCTAGGGCTTTTTCTGCCTCTTTCACTGCCTCCAGTCTGGTTAACTCCAGTTTGTGTTGTGCCTTGGTTTCTGTCATGTTAGCCTCTCTGTTTTAAACTAACTTTACACCCAAGAGTTAGAAAGAAAACAACAAAATAAAACAAAAAACACCTGGCTTGTAAAATTTTTGTGCTGTAATGTGATACTTATGTTCTCTGATAGCTATTGTCAGCCTACAGAAAATCCTTTGTCTTCAGGCAAATAGACAGAAAAACCCTCTAGTTGCTCTTAGCTTAAAAAAAAACACCTCTTCAGGTCTGTGAAAAACTTGTGAATTTCCCTGCAGGAGGTTAACTACCCTGCCTTTAGGTAGAGAAAACTCCAGCTCAAAAAGAAAGATCCCTTTTGTTATGCCTGCTGCTCTGGCCCCCAAGCAGAGACAAAAAAAAACCTCTACTGCTTTCAGCTTAAAACCTGCTTTCAAGCAGCCCAAAGGAAAAAAAATGTTCTTTTAAAATCCCACTGTGCTTCTGGTTCAAAATGATCCCCAAAAAATCTCAGATTGATCCCACCGCTCTGCCAGCATGTCAAGATTCCTTCCCCACTCTGAACTTTAGGATACAGATGTGGGGATTTTATAGTTATGTATACAGAAAGGTGGTTACCCTTCCCTTTATATTTATGACACATATAATAGCAGTCTATTTGAAAAGTAGGTAGATCTTTTCACCCTTTTAGAGAGAGGTTTACGTCTTGAATTTTGTAATGAATTTGAGCTTTAACTCCACAATAAACCCAAGACTAAATCAAAAAGCACTATGAACTCCAGTACAACTGACAGACCATATTGTATCAAGACCCAAATAACTTCTCATACAACTACAGAGTTAAGGAGTTATTGCAGAACACTGTTATGAGATTATTTACACAGTATTATCCACATTGTGCAATATGTACCTATGAAATTGTCATTCCTTTTGTTTTATGCAATATGTTCTACTCCTTTAAAAATTACAAGCAATGTTCGTGTGTGTAAAGTTTGGCAGCCATTTTGTTCTCAGAATTCAGTGGAGGCCATCACCGAAGAGACACACACACTTCTTGAGAGAAGACTTTACTTTTTTTCTTTCTGGTTTTGTTGCTCTATTGATCTGAACTACAGATAATTTAGACTGAAAATATATCTTTGCTCTTTGTATATGGAAAACACAACAGATAATGGCATGTGATTTTCTGCTTATATACACTAACACAACTCCATTGACTTCATACATAAGATGAGAGTTAGGCCCATATTCTTAAATTAGTTCTCATTTCAGTAGGTTATCTTACTTTTGTATTTTTCAAAACAATATGCATATGGCAAAGCAAGGCAGGTTTCTTCTACTTACTTTCCAATTGCATTGGGCAGTACTGTAAGCTGATTGTCATCTACTTTTAGCGTTGTAAGCCTTTTCAACAATCCTACAAAACAGAGAAAGGTATTTTAAATGACAGATATGTGGGTAGAGAGGTGTGATAGAAAAGTAAAATATTTCTTGTTATGATTTTTTCATATATTCCCATAACTTGTTTATTTCCTTAAATAAACAAGGGTGTTTAATACCAAATTCATTCAGACCCTGATTCAGCACAGCACTAAGTATATACTTATGTCCCATTGAAGTTAATGGAAATAAAATATGTGCTTAAAGTTAAACATGTGCTTAAATATTATCCTGAATAAGGGTGACTAAGGAACAAGCTTAAGTACTTTACTGAATCAGTGCCTTAGGAGAATCTGTGCTAGTTTACAGAAAATACACACAATTTTCTTTCATAAATGTTAAGTGTATAATCAAACTGCTGTCTTTCCATTGACTTTGTTAGGAATTGATCAGGCCCTGAGATTAAGTACTCAGAACTTAGTCTGTTCTAAGTACATATTGTACTATTAAGGAGTTATTGCAGCATACACATTATACCTCCAATCCTGAATGCACATGTGCACATGCTTAACTTCAAGTATGAATGGAGTTATTTACGTGCTTAAAGTTAAGCACACACACAAATATATGCAGGACTGGGGTCTACATTCACAGATGGGGAATGTGAAACTCCTGTATTCCGATGGCAACAATAGCAGGAGTTAAGAGAAAAGAGTAATGGACTGACAAAAAACAACAACAAAACAACAAGAGTTTTTGGTTAAACTGGTTCCCTGAGTGCCTGTGCAGTGCTAAGAAGGCTGCCGCGCAGCTTAGAGGGAACTTAGGTTGTGACCTAATTAAACCATCCATGGCTTCCTATCTTTCTTCCAGAGTGGACGGCCAATGCGGGAGCATTTCCTGTAGCATATTCATGAATGCAAGGAGGAGGGTGTCTGTTCCCTGTTGGTGCAGATGTGAGAGGCCCAGCACCCCCTTATTTAGCTTTCCTTCAAATCCTTCAAAGGGATACTTTACTTCAAATCTTTGTCCAATCTATTTTATTTGATAACCATATTCCTTCCATACCAGGTACCTGCACTGGACATCTGCCACAGCAAGTCGCCAGAAAATGCTTGGCTGCCTCCCCGCCATCCTAGCTGGATTCCCAGATATCCACAGATTCCTTCCATATTTGCATCCTGTGTCTGCTCCCAGGCTGCCAAAGAGCATTCAAGGTGCATCAGCTGGTCCCATCCTGGTACCGAGTGCTTTTCTGTGGCTGCATGTAAATATCCCACCACGCTTCCAGCAGAAAGGATAATACAGTGACATTGTTCTGACCTGGCCCCAACTGCTTCCTGCCCTTCCTGTCTATCCCTGTAAACTTTCCCTCTTTTCCCAGTCTGCTGTCAAGGAGCTCTTAAAGAGGCAATGCTCCTTTTCTTTCAGTTAACTGGAAGACCAACTTGCATAATGGTTGCTATGTGCACAGTGGTAGGGTGATTAACAAATTGTTTTAATTAGTCTTTTACAAATCAGATTTCTACATGCTAAATTCTGTTTTAACTAGTACCAGTATAGAACTGGAGAAATGTTATGAATTCCATGCCTACTTTGGATTTAACAAACAGATCAGGATTTGTCCCTAAAATTTTATTTTAATTTCAGTGTCAAAGGTTTTTAAATTATACATTTGTAATCTTATATTCAAAGCAAAACTCAGAGCTAACAAAAGTGTCTCAGATGATTAACTGTGGATTTAGACACCAAATCAGCAAGCATTTGCCTATTTGGAAGCAGTGTCCCAATGAAGTCAAGTGCTTGTATGTGCTTAAGTACTTTGCTGAATCAGGGAAAGACATGAAAAGAAATTATGAAAATCTAATACAATCAAAATGACTATATAAATAAAAATTACATTTTTAATGAAGATAAAATATTTCCATATATTTAACTGAAAATGGCCTTGATACAGCTAAACTCTTAAGCATGGGCTGAAAGTTAAGCATATGCTTAAGTGCTTTGCTGAACGGAGGCCCAATATTTGCATTTGGCACTTAAAATTAAATTGTATTTGACACGTCTAAACTTTATAATACCAAAGAAAGATGCTGACTGTGCATAGAAAATGAACACACTTAGATAAAAAGGACTCAGCGTGAATGTCATCTATCTATATACCATGTCTAGTAATATGGCCTTCACTATTATCGGATTATTCCAAGTACATGGCATATTCTGATAAAAATAATACAAATGTTTTAGATTGAACAGTTGATAACTTTTTTTAAATAGTGGAAAATAAAGTAAGATTGCAAAGTAACAAAAAAACAATTCTTTACAGGAATGTGCATATTTGTTTTGTAAGTATTTGTAATTGCAGAAGTAATAATAATTCCATTAGGTTTCAGAGTAACAGCCGTGTTAGTCTGTATTTGCAAAAAGAAAAGGAGTACTTGTGGCACCTTAGAGACTAACCAATTTATTTGAGCATGAGCTTTCGTGAGCTACAGCTCACTTCATCGGATGCATACTGTGGAAACTGCAGAAGACATTACATACACAGAGACCATGAAACAATACCTCCTCCCACCCCACTCTCCTGCTGGTAATAGCTTATCTAAAGTGATCATCAAGTTGAGCCATTTCCAGCACAAACCCAGGTGAGAAAACCTGGATTTGTGCTGGAAATGGCTCAACTTGATGATCACTTTAGATAAGCTATTACCAGCAGGAGAGTGGGGTGGGAGGAGGTATTGTTTCATGGTCTCTGTTTATATAATGTCTTCTGCAGTTTCCACAGTATGCATCCGATGAAGTGAGCTGTAGCTCACGAAAGCTCATGCTCAAATAAATTGGTTAGTCTCTAAGGTGCCACAAGTACTCCTTTTCTTTTTGCGAATAATTCCATTAGAAATTATATATAAACCAAATAGTCAAAAACAGAAAATAAAATATTTTGACCCCATGTCTTTTCCCATTTATACTGGTGCATCCTCATTGGTGTCAGTTTCGGTTGCACCATTGTAACAGAGCAGGATTTGTCCCTTAGATTTTAAAGCAATTAGTATATATAAATGGACTGTCATACACACTATCAAATTTACATCAGAGTAACTTGACCAATAACATCTTTCTTTACTGTAAAGTAGAGATGATCCAGAACTAAAACACCAGATCTCAGTTCCTCCAAACAGGGGGGAAGTTTGTATTTCGATGCAGATCCTGATCCTGTCTTTGCAATTTGAACCAGAGCACCAATTCTAAACAACTCTTGAACTTGGGGGTCTGGATTCTAGCTTGGTAATTCAGGCTCATCTCTGCTGCAGAGGTATAAACAACACCGACAAATTTAAAAGCTTATCAATCAGCATTTACTCTTCTCACCTAGAGAGTCTGGCAGTTGTTGTAACACATTGGATGACAACAGGAGATCTTCAAGTGCTTCACATCCTGATACGTCCAAGTCAACAGTTTCTATCCTGTTTTTTGACATATCCAGGTACACCAGCTGTTTTAACTTCCCTATAGACTTAACGACATGGTATAAACAGGGTTAGCTGAGCAGATATGCATTCCATAGGAATCTCTAATGCTTAACAGAAATGTACAGTAGTAGCCCAGGCTTATCTTTTGCTATCTGAACATTTATTTTTACCCAGATTGCTGTTGCTTCGATAAAATAAAACTGATTTGAGAGCTTCCCTGTTCAGATAACCACAAAATGAAGGGCTGACATCTGAGAAAGTTGAAAACAATTGATGTTATTTCTAAAAATTATGTGATTATATAAAGTCTAATAAAATGGTGGTCATCAGCATTAAAAATCCTCTAAAATTTGCTATAATTCCAGGCAATTGGAAAATCAACTATTGCTTGTTTTTTGTTGTTTAGATGAACCAGCCCGATCAACTCTGCAAAATTTTTTTCCCCAATAAATAAATAAGTAAATAAATAAATAAATAAAAACCACAAAAGGTCATTGGTTCTTCAACTAGGGACCAATCCTAGGAACTCTTACTCACACAATCAGTCTATACTTATGTGAGGGTATGTCTACACTTAAAATGCTGTAGCTGCACCACTGTAGGGCTTCAGCGTACACACTTACTACAGCAATAGCAGGAGTTCTGCTATCACTGTAGCTAATCCACCTCCCCAAGAGGTGGAAGCTAGGTTGACAGACGAATTCTTCTATCAACCTAGCACTGTCTACAGTGGGGGTTAGATAGACATAGTTATATCTCCCAGAGATGTGGATTTTTGACACCTCAGACAGATCTAGCATGCCAGTGTAAGTTTTCAGTGTAGACCAGCCCCAGTTGTCCTTGACCTCAGTGTGAGACTAGATACGTGAATAAGTCTTTTTAGGGGTCAAGCTGATATGGTCTAAATTTTATACAATTATGGGTGCTGACTTAAAATCTGGCTGGATCTTAAAGCCAATAATTCACTGCCCAAATACAATGTTTCAACTGCAGCAATGCCATCAATGATCAATTTGGTTACCCTCAGGAATTCTGTAGCTTTCTGGGATCTCTCGCAAAATCTGTTTAACATTAAAGTGTTAGTAGCCTAAACTGAAGTTAGGTTGTTAATACTTTCTAAAAAGCTATAACCCTAGTAAAAATGCCAACTATACTTTTAAAGGTGTATCCATGACGAATCACATCTGACAAATCAAATGTAACATTTAGAAAGGAAATGATTTTTGTTCTGCTAGCGTAGCATTGGCACATTAGTCATCACACAAAAGTGCACCAGGAAAAATTAACATAAGCAGTGCTTGTGATTTTTCCTAAGTTTATATCTATTAAACTTGAAGGTAGAATTAACATATTGAAAAAAATAGGCAGAGGTGGACCTACAGTAGCAACAGATAATTGCCAAGTTATTGTGAGATAATGCAGCACAGTAACATTAACAGGTTTCAGAGTAACAGCCGTGTTAGTCTGTATTCGCAAAAAGAAAAGGAGTACTTGTGGCACCTTAGAGACTAACCAATTTATTTGAGCATGAGCTTTCGTGAGCTACAGCTCACTTCATCGGATGCATACTGTGGAAACTGCAGAAGACATTATATACACACAGAGACCATGAAACAATACCTCCTCCCACCCCACTCTCCTGCTGGTAATAGCTAATCTAAAGTGATCATCAAGTCGGGCCATTTCCACCACAAATCCAGGTTTTCTCACCCTCCGCCCCCCCCCCCACACAAACTCACTCTCCTGCTGGTAATAGCCCAAAGTGTGAAGAGAGTGGTCACTTTGGATGGGCTATTACCAGCAGGAGAGTGAGTTTGTGTGGGGGGGGGGGGGCGGAGAGTGAGAAAACCTGGATTTGTGCTGGAAATGGCCCGACTTGATGATCACTTTAGATAAGCTATTACCAGCAGGAGAGTGGGGTGGGAGGAGGTATTGTTTCATGGTCTCTGTGTGTATATAATGTCTTCTGCAGTTTCCACAGTATGCATCCGATGAAGTGAGCTGTAGCTCACGAAAGCTCAGGCTCAAATAAATTGGTTAGTCTCTAAGGTGCCACAAGTACTCCTTTTCTTTCTAGTAACATTAACATGAGCTATACGCAATTATTTTTTTTTCAAGTGCTGTTATAATCTACAGCAGTGGTTTTCAAACTTTTTTTCTGGGGGCCCAGTTGAAGAAAATTGTTGATGCCTGCGACGCAATGGAGCTGGGGATGAGGGGTTTGGGATGTGGGATGGGGTCAGGGCTCTGGGGCGGGGACAGGAATGAGAGACTCAGGGTTTGGGGGGGGCTCAGGGCTGGGGTAAGGAATTGGGGCGTGGGCTTACCTCTGGTGGCTCCTAGTCAGTGGTGCAGTGGGGATGTTAAGGCAGGCTTGCTGCCTGTCCTGGCACCGCATACTGCGCTGTGCCCCAGAAGCAGCCAGCAGCAGGTCCGGCTCCTAGGTGGAGGCATGCGAGTAGCTCCACATGGCTTTCGCCTGCAGGCACTGCCCACCCCCAGCTCCCACTGGCCGGGAACCGGCATGCTCGCCACGTGCACCGGTGCCGGAAGTTTTTCCCTTAGCTGTACCCGTAGGGGGGAGTGCCCCTGGAGTGGCGCTTCCATGGCGGGAGTATAAGGGGAGCTGCGCACTCCCCCCATCATCAGGTCCTTCTTGCCAGACAACTCCGACAGAGGGGAAGGAGGGTGGGATGTGGAACAGACATGAGCAACGCATCTCGAAGAACACCAGTTACGGAAAAGGTAACTGTCTTTTATTCTTCGAGTGATTGCTCATGTGTATTTCACAATAGGTGATTCCAAGCTATATCTGTGGGAGGTGGGTAGGAGTTCACAAATTCTCAGGATGGAGCACAGCCCTGCTGAACCCAGCGTAATCCCTGGTTTGGGAGATGATCACATAGTGCGAGGTGAACGTGTGAACCAAAGACCACGTGGCGGCCCTACAAATGTCCTGGACGGGGACGTGGGCCAAGAAGGCAGCCGACGAGGCCTGCGCTCAAATTGAGTGCACCTTCACAATCGGTGGTGGGGGGATACCCGCCAGCTCATAATGGGTACGGATGCACAAAGTGATCCAGTTGGAAAGCCGCTGAGTGGAGATCGAATGACCCCTCATGCGCTCAACCGAGGCAATGAACAGTTGCGAGGACTTTCTGAACTGCTTGGTAGAAAGCTCGAGGTAGAAAGCCAGAGCCCGTCGCACATGGAGCGTGTGGATATGGCACTCCTCACTGGATGCGTGGGGCTTGGGCCAGAGGACCGGCAGAAAAATGTCCTGACCCATGTGATAGGCGGAGACCACCTTCGGGAGGAACGCAGGGTATGGGCAGAGCTAGACCTTGACCTTATGAAAAACCGTGTATGGTGGCTCGGAGGTCAGGGCGTGGAACGTGGAAGTACGTGTCCTGCAGATTGAGGGCAGTGTACCAGTCCAGGGAGGGGATGATGGAGGCCAGGGAGACCATGTGGAACTTGAGCTTCACCATGTACTGGTTCAGACCTCGCAGGTCCAGGATGGGCCTGAGTCCTGCTTTGGTCTTCGGGATAAGGAAATAGCGGGAGTAGTACCCCTTGCCTTTGAACTCCCCAGGCACCACTTCCAGTACTCCTAGGCCCAGGAGCTGCTCCACCTCCTGCTCGAGCAGAGCTTCATGCAAGGGTTCCCACAGGAAGCTGGGGGTGGGGGATGGTTGGGCGGGTAGGAAGTAAACTGGAGGGTGTAGCCCCAGGAGATGCTGTTGAGGACCCATCGGTCCGAGGTCAACCGCGACCACTCTGGGAGGAAAGCACACAACCAGTTGGAGAAGGGAAGCTTTATTGACGATGGATCCCTGATGAGAACTGGCAGGGCACCCCCGAGCATCCCATCAAAAACGCCTTTCCCCTGCCTGCTTGCCCTTGGAGGACCCACGTTGGGGGGCAGGCCGAGACTGCCTCTGAGGGCACCTTTTATAGTCCCATGACTTCTTATGGGCGGCCTCGTATTTCGGGTGGGTGGCCTGAGCGGGAGTCTGCTGCAGCTTGAACTTAGATTTAGCAGGAGCTGGAACATAGAGACCCAGAGTCTGCAGGTTCGTGAGGGAGTCTTTCATGCCATGCAGCCTTGTATCCGTTTGCTCCGCAAGCAGAGCTTTGCCATCAAACGGGAGATCCTGCATGGAGGTCTGCGCCTCACTGGACAGCCCAGAGAGCAGGAGCCATGACGCCCTTCTCATGGACACCGCGGAGGCCATGGACCGCACAGCTGTGTCCGCTGCATCCAAAACCCTGGCAGCCGCTGTACCCTCCTCCACCAGCGATTTGAACTCCTTCCTATCATGCTCCTGGAGGGAGTGCTCGAACTTGGGCAGGGAGCCGCACAGATTGAACTCAGACCGGCCCAGGAGAGCCTGGTGGTTTGCCACTCCTAAGTGGAAGCTCGAGGACGAATAAATTTTTCTTCCAAAACAGTCCAGCCTCCGTGAATCTTTATTTTTCAGGGTAGGGGCTGGCTGGCCCTGCCATTCCCTGTGGTTGACCGACTCGACCACCACGGAGTTAGGCGCCGGATGGGTGTATAAGTACTCGTGTCCCTTGGCAGGTACAAAGTACTTGCTTTCTGCCCTCTTAGAGATGGGGGCCAAGGAGGCCGGTGTTTGCCACAGCGCATTTGAAATTTTTGCCACCCCTTCATGGAGAGGCAAGGCTACCCTGCCTGGTGCCGAAGAGGACAGCACATTAAACAGGGAGTCCGAGGGCTCCTCCATCTCCTCTGCCTGGAGGTGGAGGCTTGATGCCACCTTTTTAAAGAGTTCTTCGTGGGCCCTAAAGTCCTCCTGAGGGACGGAGGGGGGCGGGGCCATAATCGCCTCATCCGGGGAGTGCCAGGAGGCTGGTGTGGTACTCCGGGTGTCTGCTGGCACTGGAGGGTCCACCACCTGGTCGGTCTCTGGGCATGGTGCCAAGGATGTACGTCCCACCGACTCCTTCCTTGGAGGTCTGGAGAGGGAGGCCAACGGTGCTTCCGAGGCTCCGGCCACCGAGTGAGCCCCCATTGGGGGCTGCATCAGCGGCCACGGTGCCCACTGGTACCATTGGGCCAGCCACGGCGCTCGGTGCCACTGTACCTACTGCGGCACTGGCAGGGCCTGCTGTTCGGCCTGGCTGGCCTGGCCCACTGTTGGACGACTACAAATGGAGGCCGGGCTGACGTACGACCTGCTGCTGTCCCCGGACCGGGAGGAGTGGCAGTGCTGGGAGCAACGCTGACCATGGGACTGCGATCCTGATGCGGAGGACTGGTACCGTTGGTAACAGCTGCTCTGCGATCGGCTCCGGCTGGCCCGCGACGGCGAGATACCAGCAATCGACGCCCAGGGTTGCGGAGGCGATGCCTTGGCGGAGTCTTGGAGCAGGATTCCGAGCGGGAACGTCGTCGACGTCCATGCCATGACCGGCTGCAATAACCCCTCCAAGACAAGGACCTTTGGCGACGCCTGCCTCGGTCCCGTCAGTATTTGCTCCTTGAGGTGGAGCAGTGCCGAGAGTCTCGGTTTGACGGAACCCAACCAGACAATCTGGTGGGAGTCAAGGGTGATCCATGTGGACTTTTCCCTGAACGGTTGCTGGGCGGCGAACGGCATTGAGAATGTTCCCTGGACCGAGACCGGTACCAAGCTGCGGGTGACTGTGGAGATCCCAGCGGTGGCTTGCCCCTGAAGCGTGGGGCCAACATCGGCGGTGCTTCTGGTACCGGCATGGACATAACGTCCCGGGCCTCCTTCAGGGCCTCCGGCGTGGATGGCATCCGGACTTCTAGGGAGGTCTGCTCCAAAGAGGCCGGGCTACTCTGCTCTAAGTGAGTCCGAGGCCTGGAGGCTGGTGGGGATCGAGAACTGCCCGACATGGGTCTAGCCTCTGGGCTGGGTTTCCTTTGGTGCAGCTGCGAAGAAGGCATCTTTCTGGCCTTCTTGGCGTGCCCTGAGGACAGGGAGCGGTGCCGACTGGTCGATGGCACCAGAATGTCGCGGCGCACTGACATCACAATGCCCGGTGCCGACTCGGAGAGGTGTGTTGGAGTCGGGGTCAGCGCCGACTCCATGAGAATGGCCTGGGCCTAATGTCCCTCTCTCTCTTGGTCCGAGGCTTAAACGACTTGCAAATTTTGCAATGATTGCTGATATGGGTTTCTCCCAAACAGTGCAGACAGTCTGCATGCTGGTCACTCCTTGGCATAGATGGCCTACAAGTGCCGCATGACCTAAAACCCGGGGCGCAGGGCATGCCCCGGCCCAGGCTCTCTGACTAACTGAACTAACTAAACAGCTAACTAACTACGGGTACCAACACTGAACGAACAAACAGTTCTGGGGACGAGATACAGCAAAGCTGGAGCAGAGTAGTTCCAACGCACCTTCACTGGTGGCAAGAAGGAACTATGTTTGGTCATTATTAAAATACAGATATGAAACATGGACATTCAAACAACTGAAAAAAAGAAATTACAATCCTTCGAATTATGGTATTAGAGAAGAATTCTGAAAGTATCATGGATAGACCAAGTAACCAACAAAGAAGTATTGGAGATAATAGGAACTCAGCATATGCTTGCCAGATGAATGAAAACTATGAAAAGAAAGATTTGAGTTCAGGGCACCTTTTAAGAGATTCAGTGCAAGCCATGTTTATGGGCACTGGAAGAGACAATTGATATAAGAAGAACAAGGCAGAAAAAACAGTTACCTACCATTCTTAACTGTTGGTCTTCGAGATATGTTGCTCATGTCCATTCCATTCTAGGTGCTTCCATTCAGACTGCAGCATATACATGCCAAGCAAGCGAAGGGTGGTCCAAGTCCTTTAACCCATGCAGCCTCACATCAGTCTGCTCCAAAAAGAGAGCATTCCCATTGAATAGGGGGTCCTGCATAGAGGTCTGCATCTGCATCTCTTGGGACAGGCTGGTGGTCTGAAGCTCATGACCACTACCAACGCGACCACCCTAGCTGCCGAGTCCCACGTGATCTGGAGGGAGCACCTAGTCACCGTGGTGCCCTCCTCCACAAGGGTGCTGAATTCCTGGGCCAGACCCTGAGGGAGGGACTCCTTGAACTTACAAAGGGAGTCACATAAGATAAAATTGTACCTGCCCAAGAGGGCCTGATGGTTTGCCACCCAGAATTGCAGGCTGGCTGTTGAATAAATTTTTCTCCCCAAAAGGACCAGTCTTTTGGCCTCTTTGTTTTTGGGAGTTGAACTAGTGTGCCCCTGCTTGTCCTTTTTGTTGGCCGCAGAGACAACCAGCAAGCCCAGAGGTGGGTGGGTATAAAGGTTCTCAAACACCTTGGTCGGGATGAAGTACTTCTTTTTGGCCCTTTTGGAGGTGGGAGGGATGGACAACGGGGTTTGCCAGAGGGCCTTGGCAATTTTCAGGACCCTGTCATGCATTGGTAGTGCAACACATACCAGGGTAGTGGCTGAGAGGACATTGAACAAGGTGTCCGCCTGCTCGGCCATCTCCTCCACCTCTAGGCCCAAGTTCTTGGCCACCTACCGAAGCAGGGCCTGGTGTTCTTTAAAATCGTCAGGCGGGCTAGCCCAGGAGGGTCCCGTGAGTGCCTCGTCTGGGGATGATGACAAATGACTGTACTGCCGGGGGAGGCATCAACTCCAGTGGGGGAGTTTTGGGGTGGACACTATCTCCTCTACCCCAACCTCTGAGTGGGTCTCATGCATCGAACCCGGTGCCGCCGGTAACGCCAGCTATTGCTCTGAGGTGGCAGCAGATGAGCAATGCAAAGGGGACATCGTCATCACCGGCATGCCCATGCACTCCAATACGGCCACTGTACTGGCCGTGCTGCCAAGGCAGCGCTGTGGATGTTGGTGCATCCTCAGGTGCCCAATCACACTAATGGAGTCTTGGCAAGGGGCTGAACTGCCCTTCCGTACCAGCCGAATCCTCTTCCAGTGACCATGGCAGGACCATCAACCCCTGTGACTGCCTGCTGAGCGTCGATGCTGGAGACCAGTGTTTGCAGTGGGAGGATCAGGGCTGGTATCGAGGGGACCAGTGGCAGGGCGGACTGGAATCACAACGGGGAGTGCTCCCATGGGGCAGGGGACCGAGATCTGCACCAAGACGACGACTGATGGGAGGGTGAATGGAGCTGGTAGTACGGAGACTGGCACTTCCTCCTTGGCGATCCGCGTCAAGATGGTGGGGACTGCAATCGCAATGCTGGTGACTGAGGGTAAGCCCCAGAGGATCTGGGCTGCGACGTCGGAAATCTGCAGCACGAAGATGGAGAGCACTGCCTTCTCTCGGGGGATCGGTGGTGCTCCACTGTCCCCTAAGGGGTCTTAGCAGCTGGCTTGCCCTCATAGGGAGCCTTTGCTGTTTCCTGTAGCACATGAGGGCGGAGGCCTCTGCTCTCTCAGAACCAGGGGAGCTTGGGAAGGCATCGATGCCGCTAGAAGTTTGGGTCCCTACCAGTCCCGGGAGTCGGTGGTGGATCCTTTAAGCAACTAAGGGCCCCAACCGTGGAGGCATGTCCATGTGCGTCCAGAGTGGCAGGGAGGCCTGAACTAGGTCTTTTGCCTGATGCCCCATGGCCTTTCTTGTTCGGTGCCGGGAAGCAGTGCTTCTTCGTTTTCCTTCTGGGCACCGGCGACAAGGGTGCTGTGCACCGAGGCCAACATACTAGGCAAGTCTTGGTGGGATGGCTCGGAAGCTGGACAAATGGCAGCCTCCATGAGGAGAGCCCGCAAATGAATATCCCGCTCTTTCTGAGTCCTGGGTCAGAAATTTTTACAAATACAACACTTGTCCTTCACATGTGATTTCCCCCAAGCACTTGAGGCAGCTGCTGTAGGGGTCACTTACAGGCATAGGCCTGTTACAGTCCACGCAGGGCTTAAATCTCAGAGACCGGGGCATGCCCCGCCTGGAGCAAAGTCTCTTCTGGGACTTTAACTTCTAACTCCTAACCACACTTAACATCTACTTAACACTAACTACTATAAACAACTATTTACGAGGCCCTAAGGTTCGAAGTCAGAAGAGACGAAACTGCTAGCCCTTGATACGCAAGGAAAGGAGCTCCAACTAACTACAATGGGCAGTAAGAAGGAACTGAGAGGGCATAGGGCCGGCGGTGCCTAATATACCGATGCATGAGCGCAGCACTCAAGGGGGCGCCACAGCTGGCCCTACGGATACCACTAAGGCAAAAATCTCCGACAGCCCCGCATGTGGGCACATGCACACCTAGAATGGAATCGACATGAGCAAGAACTTGAAGAAGAAAAAGAAGATCTTGGGTGGACAATGTGGAATCCTAGGTGGATCAAAAGGATTATTTGTCCATAAAGAGATTAGCAGAGGATTGTACAGAATGTCTACTATGGTTGCAAACCTCCAGTAACGGAGATGCCACATAAGAAGAAAGGAGAATGTATGTGTCACTCATTTTTTAAGTTTTACCTCGGACCATGCTGAGCTACAGGAGGGGGAATCCAGGTGGGAAAATGTGAAACAAAACTCTGGGGTACATAAAGGGGCAGCCCCTGAAGAACAGGCAAAGAGTGAGGCAGAAACTGCTGGGGAGCAGTCTGAAGCCCACTCCTCAGGGTGTCTGTGATTAGCTATGCTTGAGATTAGCTATGCCTGCGTAAGCCTAAAAGTAAGACAGAGATGTGTTTAAATCTTTTATTGTGTTAAAAAACAACCCTTTTCTCTTGTTATGCTTTGTCCCTACTGTTGACATTAAACAATAGTTTTGGGTCACTCTATTCACCATGGGTCACAGCTCCTTTAGGGAAGACTTTCAGGTACCAGATGCAGTCAGGCTTGCTGAGGAATTACAGGTGGCACACAGGGTACAGTAGTCCTGGCCGTGGTCTAAGAGTGGGAAAACTGCGGGATTCCTCCCAGGCATAGGTAAAAGGTTGATTGCTGAAGGAGGAGCACTTGGAAAGACCAAGGAAAAGGTGCAGAGAGCTCTGAACTAGGACTGCATCTTATTGGATAGTTGTTCATTAATAGGGATTTTACATTTTACTCTGAAACACCCAGTACTGGCCACTGTCAGAAACAGGATAAGGACTACGTAGGCCATTGGTCTAATCTGGTATGGCAATTCTCACATTCCTAAGTATGTGAAATGCATTATTTGGTAAAAATAGAAGAATAGCTCAGCAAGTTTGGACATAATTTATCTCGAGATAAACTGGTAGGTTTCTACTGAATGTTTCTAAAAATGTATACAGAGTGTATTTGATCTCATAGCTACCAATTTGGTTTTGACTTAGAACCTAGTCTAAACAGTAAGGTTAATTAGCTTCCTAGTAGAGTCCTGTTAGCAGAAATGACCTCCCTGTACATTAAGCAGTGGTGGCTATTGTCTTGCTTGTTGGAAAAAGTGTGCGCCCTTTACGGGCTAGAGAGCTACAGACCAGGTTAGTGTAGGGACGCTGACCCAACCCCCAGGTGACCACAAGAGAGGGGAGACTATATAGGTCCATACCCGGGCAGGAAAAGCCATCTTTTATCTGGAGCAGCACTCCCTTAACCTTCATACAAAGTGGGGGGGATGGTGAGGTCCCAGCAGCAGGTTGCCTGGGTAAGGGGGAGGGCTGACAGAAGCCACCTGGGGATATAGTGAAATAATTATAGAATTACCTGCACTGTACACTTTTATCTGCCAGATACCCACAGACATTTAAGAATAAAGTTGCGGCCTAAATAAACCACATCCAGTGTTTCCTGTCCAAGCAGGAAATTCTTATTGCTAAGTAACACAGCTTTGCAACTGGCTAGCTGTTCCTAGGATTGTTGGGCCTAGTAAAGCAGGGGGGCAGAGGGTAGCTTCCCATCTCTGGAACACCATCATCACTCCTCATTGTCTCTCACACAGCCCCCACAACAGACTCATTCAAGTTTCTAGAGCCTTCAGTAACATTTATCTCTCAGAGCTGTTGCAGTATGAGAGAGATGGATTGGCCTGAGGTACAGAGGAGGAAACAGTCTCAAAGTCCCTGTTTCCATTCCTGTTTTCAGTTCCATTTTAGAGCTGTCAGCTGAAATTCTCTTTCCTGCACATACCATTCAATATCCCTGGATGAAACAATTTGGAATGAAACTCCACTCCTCTCACTGAACATCTGCAACACATGCATTCATCATGCCCCAGCTGGAGTGGAGAGGCTGATTTTACAGACTTAACTCTTGGGGAGGTGTAAGGGGTGGCCATATAAAGACCATCTGATTGCATCTGAAAGACATTCTCTGAGAAGAGACTGAGGTATCTGCAGGCACTGAGTAGATTAGTGCTGTGAGGATGTTTTTGACTGTGAGCACAAACAGATAGGGCCAGAATTTGGCTTAATGGGTATATTGTTTGAATTAGAAATGCGCATCCAGGATTTGTTTCTCTAGATGTTACACTATATAGTGTCTTTGGTCCACAACAACAAAGCACAGAGTGAATCATGAGGAGATTCAGGCTTCAGGTTGTACATGTAAGCCATGGATATGCCTTCTCCTGCATCAGGATGTATGAAGGACTCTCTGAGCATACTCAGTAATTTCCTATGAGACCATTTACAAGTGTCTGCCCACTAAATATGTCAATTGAGCTTGGTGGAATAAGAGGTTTTTTTCTTCAGAAGGGGCAGCATGGAAGGCCTACTGAGGTATTCCAGTAGTAACTAAAGAGAGGGGATTTTCACCCGAACAAACAGCCTCTGGGGTAGTGCAACCCACAATGCTCGCCAAGCTTCCATAGCCCACCTGTCATAGAAGTTATTTTCAGCCTAACTAAGCCCAGATGTATCAACATCCATTTTCCTTCCATCTGACAGGAAAACACAATAACTACCCTAGCATTCAAAAACCCATACAGTTTAAGAAAATGACAATTTACAAATGTATGACCAAAAAAACAAATAAAGTGGACATTTCCACATATTAAAACAAGATTCAACAGAATTATGCAATGCTACTATAGAGCAATATTTCCTCATTTCAATATTATTGTGCAATAATGCAAAGTTTAAAATGTCTTGTTTTATTTCACACCACATTCTAAGACGGAGATCTCCATCTATTATTAAATGAAAATAATTCCTCTGTGTGTGTGTACACACACACACACACACACACACACAATTATTCATTATATCTTACAAGAAAATAATTACATAATATAAATGTCCATACCCCAGGCAGTATCTGAAGTGAATTATTGTCCATCCACAATTCCTTTAGGTTTTGTATTTGTTCCAGAACCTCAGGCTAGAGAAAAAATAAATTGTGTAATCAACACGCTCATTAATTCTGCATTTTTTTTCCAAATGGTTTCCCTGTCCTCCTTCCTTCTTTATAAATATATTAATCATCTACATCAGGCTTTCAGAAATAAAAATTAATTAAGCAGTACAGTTCTTTAATTTACATACATTATTGTTCTTTATCAAATGGTATAGGAAATCTCAGAAAGCTCTCTAGCAGAAATGGATGCAAAGGCCTTAGAAAATCTTAATGCAATTAGAATATTATCAGCTGTCAAAATGTAATTTCTGAATAAAACAGAGAACAGAAGTCAGGACTGTGGAGCTTCAAGATAGATGTGTTGGCTTGAAAGACTAGTTCTTAGTTTGGAGCTTATGTTAAATTTTGCTTTTGACATAATATACAGTCTTAACAGTGAGGGCAGCATAACAGTGTACACTTTGCTCTGCTACTGGAGCATCTAATGCACTTCTGAATTACCTATATCTCCCAAATCCTTGTTCTCAGCAATGATTTTAAGAATCCACTTTTTCAAGACTAGAAGACTTTAGTGATAGCAAGACCCTCTCTCTGAGTATCATATGTCTCAGGCACACTTCAGCTTTTTAGTCAAATTACTGCTTGTGAAAAAAAAATCAAGAAACAGCTTTATTAGCAGGCTTCAGATACTTGCATAATGTAAGATTGGGCAACATTTCATTCGTGAAACTGACTAACTTCATTGGCTTAATTTTTTTATTACACTTAAAACTAGACTGTTAAAATAGGAAATCTGTCGTTTTGTAGTATTGATTTTTGTACATTTCTGCAGTAAATTTTTGCTTTTTGCAAAAATTTTCCATCAGGAAAAATAAAAAAAAAATTGTTTTGGGTCAGTTTGTGATATTGGAATATTTTGTTTCGTTGAACTGACCTGAAATGCTTTACTGCATTGCCCTATCAGCGCACTGCCTTATGGAAGTTGTCATTCAGAGCCCCATTCTCCCCTATTAGCCAGTGTCAAAAGGCAGGGCTTCTCCCAGCTTTCAAGGACATACTACTACCCCTGCAGTCTTCTTTTTAGGCAGGCTTTTATTGTCCATACTTAAGCAAGAACCAAAATCAGTTCCTCAACTCACTGTTTGCTTTGTGGAAGAAAACAGAGTCTTCTCTCTTAGGCTGGTTGCAACAAATTAGAGACAGTTTATTTTTTTTTAGCACTTGCAAGGGGAGAGTATACCGGACAGGGGTTCCCCCGTTCCAGGCAGGTCTCCCTTAGATAAACAATTAGGGCAAACATTTATACCTTTGTTAGAGACAGTAATGATCAACAACCATGTCTTGTTTATACATACACCTTCCTTCTATCTTACTTTTCTCAGCAGTTCCTGCTATAGTCTGTGTTCCATTCTTACCTAACACAAGGTCAAAAAACAGTATCTCTTACAGTTCTTTCCCACTCGCTTCTCAGGCCCTGCTTTAAAGTCTCGCGTTATCAGAGCTAGTGTTAGCCTGCCTCTTGCTCTATTCCTAGAATTTAAGATATCTGCGTTCAAATTCCCTTCATCCTTTCCTCTACTTCCACACTCCCCACTTTTGTACTTCTAGTACAACTTTTAGTTTTAAAATTTTATTTGTATTAAATTTTGTATTTTTGATTTTAGATTAAATGGTTTAGCCTTTGGGTTTTAGTTGAATGCAACGACAAAGCATGGTTAGTATGCACATAAAAGGTGCTGATAGTATTACGTTTTTTACAACAGCAATAACATAATTTTAAGCTAAACAACAGCAATAAAAGTATTAGCATTCCCATTGCAATAATGTGATGGGGTTGCTATATAGCCTTAGTTACAAAACACAATACATTATACTTAGTACACAAAGTAGACACTCTATAGGCTGTATGAAAAGCACATTTTTCAATTTGATATATGTTTTGGAGCATATGAATTTTTTTTTTGTAATTTAGAGATTTTTTGGACCTTTGGTAGGAATGAAAGCAAATTTTGGAACCGGTTAGGTACTAAGGCAGTCCAATTAAAGGGTATTTGAAACCTAAGGGCTAATTGTAGAATTTTATTTGCAGGCCAATAAATAATATTATTGCCTGCAGAAGTGGCGAGATTAAAATGTATGTTTTGCATAGTGGTGGCCTTAACATACACACAGCTGTCATTAGCGTGGAAAATTATGTGTCCTGTCAGGGCAGTTCCTTGTCCCGTACCCTTCCAACAAAGGTTGTCATGAACAGTGACAACAACCAGGCTTCAGTTTACGTACACACTGAAGCTGGGTTGTTGTTTTTTTAACATGATATACATATGATATATACATATATAATGTATCATTATATATATATATATATATATATGATATTATATCTGAGTAGAAACTTTCTCCTTTTAAAACCTCCTCCTGTTCTGTGATTTATATAATTATGCAAAAGAGCACTCTTTCCATAGTAGTGAACTGTAATGTCACTAACGCTTCAGAATTAGTTTTAACATATTACGCATGCCAGTTAGAAATGGATGGTTTGTACTGCCAACAATATGTGCATGCAACAAAACATACAGACGTATAACTAGATTTCTCTAATAAGAATTTACCTGGATTTATGATTAATGACAATCTTTACTTCACATACAGTTTCTCAGAAATTATTTATATTAGAGGAAATGGGTCAAATCCTGTTCTATTATACCCTTGCAACCGAATGGATTTTTCGTATACTGTGAGAACTTCAGATACAGGGTCCTGAGTTCACATTTACCCATTATATTAAGTGCATACATTTTTCACTCAACCAGAATTTTTCACCATTTTCATCCTAATAGGTCCATTTCTTATTTCTGAAATAAAGTACATCTCTTTCAGACAATAATGCTGACATCTATTTTGCTGCACATTATCCAAATAAAGAAATATTTCCATGTATCTCTTTGGACTTTTTGGAAAGAGCCAACATATCCTAATCACTGGCAATTTCAAAATTGTTTTTGAAGAACATTAAATCTTACTTTTCAAATAAAAAGCTTACAGCTTAATGTTAGATCATTCCTGGACTTCTGTGCTTTCTCACAGATAGGCTTATTGTGGCTAATTCATCAACAGCATAACTCCATACACAAGGGATGAATCTGCCCCAAAATATCAGTACATACAAACATGCTGTTTTACAAAGGCCTAGACCATGACAAAGATCTCTGGCAGTTGAAAGCCTTACGGAAGATGAGGCAGCAGTGGTACAAAGTGGCCTCAACCTCTCTTGTACTTGATGTCACCAAACAAAACGCTAAATAATTTGTTATTCATCAGCTCATTCAGAATTTATTGTTTTAATTGATTGAATTCAATGTTATTAAGAAGCCCACTGCTGATGACCAAGCTGACATTGTTTACTGTTAAATATTAATGATTATTTATATCATGTCAATTGTGTGCTAGCTGCTTTACACACATAAGGGTAGACATACATCATACTATCAAAAGTTGTAATTTAGGTATTAGTGTGATGGTGCTATAGAAATACCTAAGCCAGACTGATAGAAGGAAGGGATTTAGTGCCTGATAAATGTGCTGGATTAATAGCTCCTATCGGCGAAATCATCAATTATCATCCACAGAATAAGCACAACAGAAGATCAGTTTAAATTTCCTCACATTGCCCCACAAAAGTGCCTCATCCCTGACATAATAGAAACACACGTATAGATGATGTTAAATCAGTCCTTTGCCTCTTTATTGAGATTGAGTACAATTTTCTAAAGCACCCAAGTAACTTCGGTGTCTAAGTCTCATTTTCAAAAATGACTTAGGCATTTAGGAGCCTCAGTGAAAGTCAATCGGACTTAGGCTCCTAAGTCACATAAGTGCTTTTGAAAAGTTTAGCCCTGCTAGTAAGAGTAGTATGCCACTTACTGCCAAATGTGGTGGTAGCTTTGGAAATACTAACACCTGTTCAAAAGTAACTATGATGGAATCACCAATTCATTTCACATATTGGTAGGCCTCCCACATCTATTAGTTGTTATTGAGATTCACTTCCAACTTCGGCCTGATTTCAAAAAACTTGCTGGAATTGAAAGGTCCTGTAATTCCATTACCAATCCTCTGAGCCATGGCAAATTCATTATTTTACTAATAAATGTGCCCAGTGCCAAAACATCTTTTAAGTTAAAAATTTAATTCTCCATGTATAAAAGGTCTAACACACACACATTCTACCAAAACTTTTTTACTTACCAGCTCAGAGAACTCATTATTGCCTAGGTCAAGCCTCTCCAGCTGCGTCAGTTTGTGCATTGACCTGTAACAGACAAGGAAAATATGTAAGGTGAAAATTTTACCTTGAAATTTTGGGCCAAATTCTGCACTGTTATACCAGATAAAGCCATGGGCTTCAATGGAATTACATCAGATTTACATGGATATAAGAGCAGAGTCTATGCAATTTGTTTCAGATTTAAGGCATATTTGCTTAAGTTTCTGAAGCAAAAAATATTACTTCTAATACAAAGATAGCCACAAGGAAGCAAATTGAACCATTCTATAATTTTACTGATTTAACCTGAGTCACTCCAAGAATGAATTTGACCCAAGTATTTTAAAAAAAATATGAAGTCATATATATTTTCACAATTCTAATGAAAATTTTTATTTATACCACCCCCAAAAATGAATTAGGGGCTTTACAGAAAAAGTACTAACACATGGTCCTTGCCCCAAAGAGTTTGCAGTCTAATTTCAGACATGACATAATGACATTGAAATTCATCCGTGTGCAGAGGCGCAGCACAGAGTCTACGTAACAATTAATTCCCACTTAAACCCTATTTTGAGGGCTTATGCTAGCCTGAAGTAATGCACAGTCCTGAGACTAGTCCTCTGCTCATGGGCATTTCTGGCCCTGCATACATGTAACAAACAATAGGAGGAAATGAAGTGAGAAAAGAAAAGGAATATACAGTAATAACATAACAAGATTACTCTGTTATTGTACATTTACATTTTATTGATAATCTGAAAAAGACAGTTACCTTTTCCGTAACTGGTGTTTTTTGAGATGTGTTGCTCATGTCTATTCCACAATAGGTGTGCGTGCTCGCCGGAAGTTTTTCCCCTAGCAGTACCAGTAGGGGGAGTATCCCCCCACAACCCTTGGAGCGGTCCCTGCCAGGCGCGGTATAAGGGGCGCTGCACTCCCCCACACCCTCAGTTCCTTCTTGCCAGACAACTCCGACAGAGGGGAAGGAGGGTGGGGTGTGGAATAGCCATGAGCTACACATCTCGAAGAACACCAGTTACAGAAAAGGTAACTGTCTTTCCTTCTTCGAGTGATTGCTCATGCATATTCCACAATAGGTGATTCCAAGCTATATCTGTTGGAGGTGAGCAGGAGTTCACAAGTTCTTGGGACGGAGTACAGCCCTGTGGAACCCAGCATCATCCTTGGCCTGGGAGACGATCACATAGTGCGAGGTGAATGTCTGAACTGAAGATCACGTGGCAGCCCTACAAATGTCCTGGATGGGGACGTGGGCCACGAAGGCAGCCGACAAGGCCTGCGCCCGAGTCGAGTGTGCTCTCACAATGGGCGGCGGGGGAACCCCTGACAGCTCATAACAGGAACGGATGCACGAAGTGATCCACTTAGAAAGCTGCTGAGTGTAAATCAGCTGACCCTTCACGCGCTCAGCAGAGGTGATGAACAGTTGCGAAGGCTTTCTGAAAGGCTTGGTCTGCTCGAGGTAGAAAGCCAGAGCTCACCTCACGTCAAGTGTGTGGAGACGGCGTTCCTCACTAGTCACGTGAGGCTTGGGGCAGAGGACTGGCAGAAAAATGTCCTGACCCATGTGGTAGGCGGAGACGACCTTCGGGAGGAACGTGGGGGGTGGGCGGAGCTGGACCTTGTCCTTGTGAAGAACTGTATACGGCGGTTCGGAGGTTAGGGCCCTGAGCTCCGAGACCAGCCTGGCCAACATGATAGCTACCAGGAAGACACCTTCCATGAGAGGTGAGACCAGGAACACGTGGCCAGTGGTTCAAACGGGGCCCTTGTGAGACGAGCCATCACCAGGTTTAGGTTCCACTGTGGAACCAGGGTCCTGGAATATGGATAGAGACGGTCCAAACCCTTAAGGAACCAGCTGGTCATAGCATGGGAAAACACCGTGTGCCCTTGCACCGGGGGATGAAAGGCCGATATGGCCACCAAGTGTACCCTGACTGACGATGGCGCCCTGGGCCCTCAGGTGGAGGAGGTAATCAAGGATAAGCTGGATCAGGACGGCTGTCAGGGAAGCACCCTGGCCTGCCGCCCACCTCAAAAACCAACACCACTTCGCCACACAGGAGCAGTGAGTGGAGGGCCGTCTACTTTCGAGGAGGATGCGCTGAACCTGTTCCGAGCACGTCCTTTCCTTGTCACTGAGCAGCCACGCCGTGAGATGAAGCATTGCTAGGTTGGGATGGAGGAGGCGGCCCTGGTCCTGAGAAAGCAGGTCCGGGCGGAGCAGAAACTGCCATGGCGGAGCTACCGCTAGCCCCAAGAGGGTCCCATACCAGTGCTGCCTGGGCCATGCTGGGGCAACGAGGAGGACCCTAGCTTTGTCCATCTTTGTTTTCTCCAGGGCCCTGCTGATTAGACAGAATGGGGGAAAGGTGTAGAGAAGCCGGCTGACCAGGACAGGATAAAGGCATTGGAGATAGCGCCCCGCCCCAGGCCCCCCAGAGCAGAACTGGGGGCATCGCTGGTTCTGCTGAGTCGCGAATAGGTCCACCTGGGGAGTTCCCCACCTTTGGAAGAGCTGGTGATCCACTTCCGGGTGTAGAGACCACTTGTGCTGAGAGGAAAAATTCCTGCCCAAACGATCCCCCCTCACATTCCGGACGCCCGGCAGGTGGAAGGCTTTTAGGTAAATGTCGTGGGCTATACAGAAGTCCCACAGACTGAGGGCTTCGTGGCAGAGGGCAGAGGATCAGGCACTGCCTTGCCTATTCATATAGAACATCGAGGCCGTGTTGTCCGTGAGGACCCTGACTACCTTGCCCTCCAGGTGAGAGTGGAAGGCCATGCACGCCAGCCGTACCGCCCTGAGTTCCTTGACGTTTATATGAATGGGTAGGTCTTGTAGAGACCACAGGCATTGGGTCGGAAAGTTCCCCACATGGGCCACCCCAACCCAGGTCCAACGAGTCGGACACCAGCTCCAATGACGGGGCCCTGAACGGGACTCCTTGGAGCATGTTGTTTAGGGTGGACCACTACCGCAGGCATTGTTTATCAACAGGCCCAGGGCAGTACATGTGGACAGGAGGAGTGCCACATGATCCCTCACCTGTGACCAGGAGGTGCCTTTGACTAGCCAGTTGTCCAGATATGGGAATATTTGGACCCCCTGGTGTCTGAGGTAGGCTGCTACCACCGCCATACACTTTGTAAAGACCCTGGGGGCAGTGGATTGTGACCAAAAGGTAGGATTGTGAATTGGTAGTGACTCTGTCCCACCACGAAACAGAGGAAGTGCCTGTGCCCCTCGAATATGTGGATGTGGAAGTATGCATCCTGTAGATCAAGGGCAGCGTACCAGTCCCCAGGATGCAGGGAGGGGATGATGGAGGCCAGGGAAACTGTGCGGAGCTTGAGTTTCACCATGTACTGGTTCAGGCCTCGCAGGTCCATGATGGGCCTGAGCCTCCCTTTGGCCTTCGGGATAAGGAAATACCGGGAGTAATACCCCTTGCCCAGGAACTCCTTGGGCACCGCCTCTATAGCTTCTAGGTCCAGGAGCCACCCCACCTCCTGCTCGAGCAGAGCCTCGTGAGAGGGGTCCCCCAGGAGGGATGGGGGCGGAGGGCAGTTGGGTGGGGAGGAGGTAAACTGAAGGGTGTAACCTCAGGAGATGGTGTTGAGGACCCATTGGTCCGAGGTGAGCCGCGACCATTCCGGGAGGAAAGCACACAACCGATTGGAGAAAGGGAGATTTATTGGGGGTAGGCCCCTGCTGAGTACTGGAGTGGTACCCCCGAGCATCCCGTCAAGAACATATTTTGCCCGCCTGCTTGACCTTAGAAGACCCACGTGGGGGGGCAGGCCGGGATTGCTGTTGTGGGCGCTTTCTATAGTCCCACTGCTTTTTGTGGGTGGCCTCGTACTTCGGGAGGGCGGCCTGGGCGGGAGCCTGCTGTGGCTTGAACTTGGGTTTTGCCGGAGGAGGGACATAGAGGCCCAAGGTCTGGAGGGTCATGCGGGAGTCTTTCATATCATGCAGCCTTGTGTCTGTTTCCTGAGCAAACAGAGCCTTCCCGTAGAAAGGGAGATCCTGCATTGACAACTGCGCTTCGCTGGAGAGCCCAGAGAGCAGAAGCCACGATGCCCGTCTCATGGACACCGCTGAGGCCATGGACCGTGCAGCCATGTCCGCTGCATCCGAAGCAGCCTGCAGGGATGCCCTTGCGGCCACCGCCACTTCCTCCACAAGCACCTTAATTCCTTCTTATCGCACTCCTGGAGGGAGTCCTCAATCTTGGGGAGGGATTCCCAGAGTTTAAACTCGTAGCGACCCAGGAGAGCCTGATGGTTTGCTACTCGTAGCTGAAAGCTTGACAACGAATAAATTTTTCTCCCGAAAGTATCCAGCCTCCGAGAGTCTTTGTTCTTGGGGGTCGGGGCTGGTTTCCCCTGCCGCTCCCTGTGGTTGACCGACTTGACCACCAAGGAGTTGGGCGCTGGGTGGGTATACAGATACTCGTGTCCCTTTGTGGGTACAAAGTACTTGCGCTCCGCCTTTTTAGAGATGGGAGCCAACGAGGCTGGTGTTTGCCACAAGGCATTTGAAATTCTTGCCACCCCTTCATGGAGAGGCAAGGCCACCCTGTCTGGTGCTGAAGGGGACAGCACATTGAACAGGGAGTCTGAGGGCTCTTCCATCTCCTCAGCCTGGAGGTGGAGGCTCGCTGCCACCCTTTTTAGGAGGCCTTGGTGGGCCCGGTAGTCCTCCTGCGGGACGGAGGGGGGCGGGGCCGCAATCAGCTCCTCCGGACAGGGTGAGGCCGATGCGGTGCTTTGGATGTCGTCCGGCACCGGAGGATCCTCCACCTGGTTGGACTCCAGGCACGGTACTGAGGACACAGGTCCCACTAACCTTTTTTCTGGTGGTCTAAAGATGGACGCCGACAGAGCTTCCGAGGCCCTAGCTACCGAGCGAGCCCCCACCGGGGGCTGCGCCAGAGGCCACGGTGCCCACTGGTACCACTGGGCTGGCCACGACACTTCGTGCCATTGCGCTTGCTGAGGCACCAGCGGGGCTGGCTAGTTTGCCCTGTAGATGGGCGGCTGTGAGGGGAGGCCAGGCTGGCATATGATCCGCTGCTGCCTCTGGACCAGGAGTATCGGCAGTGCCAGGATCTTCGTCGGCCACGGGACGGCGATCTCGATGTGGAGGAGCGGCACCGATGGTAGTAGCTGCTTCGCGAACGGCCTCGATGGGCAGACCCGCGTTGGCAAGATGCCGGCAATCAACGCCTGGGGCTATGGTGCCTTGGCAGAGACTTGGAACTGGAGTCAGAGCGTGAACGGCATCGATGATTGTGCCACAACCGACTGCAGTATCTCCTGCGAGACGAGGACCGTTGGCGACGTCTGCCATGGTCTCGTACACATTCGCTTTGCAAAGATGAGCGGTGACGGGAGTCCCGGTTGGACGGCACCCATCCGGACAGTCTGGCCGGCGTCAAGGGCAATCTACATGGACTGAGCCCTGAATGGTCGCTGGGTGGTGAGCGGTATCGGGAACGTTCCCTCGACCAAGACCGGTACTGGGCTGGTGGTGACTGCGGAGATCCCAGCAGTGGCTTGCCTCTGGAGCATGGGGCCGACATTGGCGGAGCTCTGGGCACTGGCATGGACATGACATCCCTGGCTGCCTGGAGGGCTTTGGGCGTAGATGGCATCTGGACATCCAGAGAGGCCTGCTCCGAAGGGACCGGGCTACTCTGCTCAATGTGAGTCGGAGGCCTAGGGCCCGATGGGGATCGAGGACTACCCGACATGGGCCTAGCCTCTGTCCCAGACTTCCCTCAGTGCCGTTGTGAAGAGGGATTCTTTCCGGTCCTCTTGGCGTGCCCCGTGGATGGGGAGCGGTGCTGACGGGATGATGGTACCGGAGGGTCTCCATGTACCGACACCGCAGTGCCGGGTACAAGTTCGGAGTGGCGTGCCGGGGTCAGGGCCAGGACCAGCGCCGACTCCATCGGGATGGCCCGGAGCCTAACGTCCCTTTCTTTTTTAGTCCAGGGCTTGAAAGACTTGCAGGTCTTGCACGTTTCGCTGATATGGGTTTCTCCCAAGCAGCACAGACAATCTGTGTGTGGGTCGCTCCTTGGCATAGAGCGCCTACAAGAGCCACACAACTTAAAGCCTGGGGCGCAGGGCATGCCCTGGCCTGGGCTCAATGACTAACTAAACTAACTGAATTAGGTAACTGACTGCAGGTACTACTGAACAAATGAAGAGCTGGGGACGAGCTGCAGCAAAGCTGGAGCTGAGCAGTTCCGACGCACCTTCACTGGCGGCAAGAAGGAACTGAGGGCTGGGGGAGTGCAGCCCCCCTTATAGCGCGCCAGGCAGGTGCCGCTCCAGGGGTCGCTACGGGTACTGCTAGGGGAAAAACTTCCGGCACCGGTGCACGTGGCAAGCACGCACACCTATTGTGGAATACACATGAGCAATCACTCGAAGAAGAACTAATCTTTCATTCCTGCCATAACTAAACAGTTACGCTGACAAATATTATTATGGATTTTTCCTGATCTATTATCTTAAATAAATCAACGTAAACACTCAAGATAAACTCTGGAACACAATTTTTAATTAAGCAATTATACACTGTACCAAGATATCTAGTGGTGACATTTATTTAAGAAGTGAAACCTACTAGATATTTAATGTAATTTGCCATTTTATAACATAAAGAGCAACAATGCTCAATAGGGGATTTGATGTGATTAGCCCTGTCCAAGAGATTAACCAAAATGAAAGGAGACAAAACAGCCCAGGACACATACAGTGTTTTAAATGTATTGGTGATTTGCCAGTCCTTAGATAAAGACCCACTTTAATAGTGAAATAATATTCAGGGCCAAATTTGGCTGTCTCTCATGTCAAAGTACTGTGGAAACAACTTCATAATCTTACATAGAAAGAGAAATGTTCTTCATTAGATAAAAGATATAGGGCAAGAATTTAATATTCTTTAAGCATATTATAACAGTTTATTCTTTTTCTGTCTCTCACTATCTTTCTACATTAGAAAGTCTGAGGGACGTTTTTTCTAGGGATCAACAGACAGCTGGTACAACAGTGAAATGGAGGAAAGTACTAAAAAATTACCAGATTGGACCGGATTGTTTATGCTATTCTGTGGGTGCACTAAGGAAGTGGGAAAGCATAATGAGCTCCTCCTGCCTCGAGCTTCTGCTCCACTACAGGGCACAATTGCAATGTAGGACAGATATTTTTTCCTCTGTGCACTCCCTGGCATACAAGACACCCAAAAGGGATGTAGAGATCCCACATCTGTGTGTGGGGAAACTTGCTGTACTCCCTCACAGCAGACTTCCTCCCCTGAGCTCCCTTCAGGGTGGTGAAGCTCCTTGCTGCCCATACTGCAGCACTGTGTAGACATGGAACAGCAAAGCCTACAAAAGCAGCTCACCTTCTTTGGAACACCATGAAATGCAATGAAAAATCAAGAATACGAGGTAATTTATGCCTCGTAATAATTAATCAACCACAGTGAGTATGGTAAAGGACTGTATCAGGAGGAACCTGAATTTACATCTGTGATTAATCACTGTGTAATCATGAAAAACTCATTTGACCACCTTGTACCTCAATCAATGAAGCTGCAAATTATGAAAGGCAAGAATCTTACTGACAATAAAATTCTAGATATGAGGTCATTTATCTTGGTCCTGCATAAACCAACTGTAATTCCTCCCCTACTCCTGCAAAAAAACAACAACAAAAAACAAAAAAACCCAAAACAAACAAACAAAAAAACCCTACTCCAAAAAACCCCCCATTCTTTACATTCCTGTTATGTGCTACATTGCATTCTCCCCCCTCCCCCTGCCCCCGGATACAGGTTACAAACATCACTGAAATGTATATTTAAATTAAACTATCTGAATTTCACAAAATCAGAAGGACCCGAGTGTGACAAAAGGCAGAATAAGAATGCACTTGGGAGATTTTATTTTCCAGCACTGCATAACAAAGTTAGGCCACATTCAGGCTATGAAATTTAGAGCTCCATTCTACACAGCAAGAGAACAGAAAAGGTCCAAAGGCTAAGAAGGATGATAAATACCCAGGCTGCTTCCAGTATCACAATGTTCACACTGGTGCTTTAGTGTGCTAGTGTGAATCTGTCTATCGGGCTGGGAATAGCACCTTCCAAGCTGCAGTGTAGACCAATGTGGCCAGGATTTCACCCTGAATTGTATTGTTTAGAGTAGAGAGGACAGAGTCATCCCAAGCATAAACTGACTCTGTTAAAGCCATTTGAATTACACCAGCAACGAATAAGGCCCAAGATACTTAAAGTAATACGTAAATGGTATTTGTAAGATGCTCCAGTGAGAGTAGCAGTATAATCTATGCACCTTTTGGACTGATATTAAATACAAGGACAAAAGACAGCAAAAAAACCCTCAAAACTAGGGACAAGATTTTCAACAGAAGGTAGGAAAATTTTTGAGTAACTTACAAACAGCAGTGGGAGAAGGAATCAAAGTTATTTTTGGTTATTGGTAGGTGCAAACAATATCTTGGTCAGACCAGACTGACGCAGCTTCTTTTCACTCATTACAAAGTTTCCATAAGGCGACTGTTGCCAAGTCCATGAGCACGCCAAAACAATGCTGGCAAAGCCATGACGGGGAGATCATGACGACTCTGGCTTTGTCCCTTTTGATCTTCATGAGCGTGCTGCTGATAAGCAGGATCAGCGGGAAGTCATACATCAGGTCGCCTGTCCAAGACAGGAGAAAGGCATCAGAAAGCGACCCACTGTTGAGATCTTGCAGGGAGAAGAACTGGTGGCATTTCCTGTTCTGCCTGGTGGCAAATAGGTCCACTTATAGAGTTCCCCACCTCTGGAAGATCATTCTGATGACCTCCGAGTGGAGGGACCACTCGTGGAGAGAAAAGAATGACCTGCTAAGGCAATCCCCCAGCGTGTTTCGGACGCCAGGGAGATTTAGAGCCTCGATGTGAATGTCGTGCTGGATAGAGGGCTGAAGACCATGCTCCCTCTTGTCTGTTGACATAGAACACGGACGCTGTATTGTCCATCAACATCTGTACCACCTGATGGGACCACTGAGGAAGGAACACTTTGCAAGCCAAACGGATGGCCCTGAGTTCCCTGACATTGATGTGCAGTGACAGCTCTTCCTGGGACCAAATCCCTGGGTTTTGAGTGATCCAGAGTGGACTCCCCAACCCAGGTTGGACACATCTGATACTAGTACCATCATGGGTTTCAGAGTTGCAAAGGGTACCCCTTCGGACATATTTCCCAGGTCGGACCCCCATTCCAGAGCAGTAAGTACCTGTGGTGGAATTGTGAGGACCTTGTCCAGGTGGTGCCTGGCTGGGGTGTAGACCAACACCAGCCACATCTGGAGGGGTCTGAATCATAGTTGTGCATGCTGCCAAGTGGCATAAGTGCACACTGCCTTGTGCCCTAGCAACCTGAGGAATACCCTGGCTGTGGTGATCTGGTGACTGGTAAGTTGGGCAATGAGATCCTACATTGCCTTGAATCTGGGTTCCAGGAGAAAAGCCCTGTTTCAGGTAGAGTCCAAAACCACCCTGATGAACTCTATTCTCTGCACCTGGGACCCAGGTGGATTTTTGTTCATTTATCAAGCGACCCAGAGCTCGGCAAGTGGCTTGAACCAGCTCGATACTGTGATGAACCTGTACCTTCAAACGACCCCGATGAGCCAATCATTGAGGTACAGGTAGATCTGAACATCCCGGCATCTTAGGCAAGCTTCAAGTACCGCCATGCATTTCGTGAACACCTTTGATGCTGTAGCCAGGCCAAACGGGAGCACTGTGAATTGGTAGCGGGCCCATCCTACTACGAACTACAGAAACCTCCTGTGCCTGTGGAAAATTGAGATATGAAAGTACACGTCCCTTAGGTCGAGGGCAGTGTACCAATCTCCAGGATTCCGGGAGGGGATAATAGAGGCCAGGGAGACCATGCGGAACTTCAACTTTTTGAGATATTTGTTGAGGCTTTGTAGGTCCAATATGGGGTGCAGACCCCCATTGGTCTTCAGTATCAGGAAATACAGAGAGTAGAACCCTTTCCCTCTTAGATGCATGGGGGCTTCCTCTATGGCCCCTACCACAGGAGGGCTTGCACCTCATGGGTGAGAAGTTGCTCATGAGAAGGGTCCCTGAAGAGGGATGGGGAAGGGGGGTGGAGAGGGGAATAGAAATAAACTGGAGGGTATATCTCACTGTTCCTGTACTGAGGATCCACCAGTCCGATGTTACAGCAGCCCAAGCAGGGAGGAAAGGAAACAGGTGATTTGAAAACAAAAGGGATGCAGGATCCTGGCTGCAGACTGGAAGGTCGTCCTTGGGCACACCCTCAAAATGCTGCCTTGCTTCCGGGCGAGTAGCGGGCAGAGCCCGAATAGGAGGAAGAGGCTGGTTGTTGGCCTTGATGGTGCTTGTAGCCCTTGCCCTTTTTATGGTAGAGCTCTGGTCGGGCTTGGCCTCCTGGTCTTTGAGGTTGCTGTGGCTTAAACCTCTTTCTGGCAGGGGCCAGCGTGTAGAGTCCTAGGGAACATAAAGTAGCCGTAGAGTCCTAAAACCCATGTAACCATGAGACTGTCTGTTCCACAAACAGGCCTAGGCCATTGAAAGGGAGGTCCTGAACTGACGGCTGGTCCCGAAGATAGCAGCCACGACGCTTGTCTCATTGCCACAGCCATAGTGATGGACCTGGCCACTGAGTCCGCCATGTCAGAGGCTGTCTGAAGGGAGGTTTTGCCACTTTTCTCTCTTCCTCTAAAATAGCCAGGAATTCCTTCTTGGAGTCCTCTGGCAGCGAGTCTGCGAACTTGGCCACAGACTGCCACACTGTGAAGTCAGACCTCTCAAGTAAAGCCTGATGGTTTGCCATGTGTAATTGGAGGCTGGCAGACGAATAAATTTTTCTGCCGAATAAGTTTAGCCTCTTTCCGTCTTTGTTCTTGGGAGTTGGGCCAGGTTGTCTCTGCCTGTCTCTTTAGTTGGCCGTATAAACCTCTCGAGTTTGGGGCTGGGTGGGAATATAAGGACTTAAAGCCCTGAGCAGGGACGTAATATTTCCTCTCCGCCCATTTGGAGATGGACGGGAGAGAGGACGGGGTCTGCCATAAGGTTTTGACCAATTTTACCACCCCTTCATGGACCAGCAGTGCTACCCTAGAGGGGGCCACCACGGCCAAAATGTCAAAGAGGGTGTCAGAGGGTTCCGCCAGCTCCTCTGCTTCTAACCCCAGGTTCGCCACCACCCGCTTTAACAGCTCTGGGTGTGCCTTGAAATCGTCCTGAGGCACTGTCTGGGATGGTCCTGGCACTGCCTCGTTAGGTGAGGAGGACGAGGAGGGGAGAGCAGGGGGAGGAGCTGGCTCTGCGTCCCCCATAAGGGTGGCCTCATCCAAGTCCAGAAGGTGCTAGTAGACACCTTGCTCGGATCCTTACTTTGGAGTCTGGGAGGGGAGAAGGAGGGGCACGGGCAGGAGATTGTCACCGACTGCCTCTCTGATGCCCCGACACCGATCGTTGCGTCTGGGTTTCTGATGCCTGGGGGAACACCCACGGGTTCCAAAAGTGCCACAGGGTGGGCCACTGGTCCTGTGGGTGTGCACCGGCTCATAGTCCTGGTGGAACCCCCACCCCGATCTGTCTGGGTAGGCCTGGCTCAAGGGACACGCAGTCTCCTCAGCCTCCGAGCCCGAGGAGGAAAGTTCCTGCCTTGGGGACCATGGTGGTGCCGTCGCCGTGTCCATCTCCCTTCCGTGCCTACCGTTCTGGCACTTGCTGCTAGGGGAGAGGTGCTGGGGTTCAGGGTCTTGGTACATTCTGGCTGGGGACCCAGTACCCATGAGTAATATTTTATACAAGCTTGTAACGGAACCCCGTTTAGATGATTATACCAGTTAGATTTGCAGATCTGAATTATTCTAAACATTTCTATATTTACTGGAATTGATGTCAGGTAGCATATCATTGATCTTCATTTGTACAAATATATTTTGAAAGAAAGAAATAGAAAATGGCTTATACCAAAACTCCAGAATTATACACTCCAGACATTTAGATCCAGCTCTCAACTTGGTGACTAACCTGTGGCTCTCTATGGTGTGCTGAACCAAGAACCTCTGAACTTTGGGGAGATTATGAAGGTTAACACCTGGGTCTATCTCTTTCATGCATGTAATAATTCAATTATGCTCTATATTAGTAGATTACCATGGTCTATGACTTTTCTGCCCATTAATTCAAAAATATTTTATATTGTTCAGTAATCTTTTGTTTTTTGTAGAATTGGAATGCCTGTATGGGAGTATTTCTCAGGAAATGTGGAAGACATAGGCACAAAAGTATGAGGATATGCTGCATACTGGAATTACAGTTCCTTTCCTTTCTGCTCTTCCGCCCCACCCCCTGCCCCCTGTTTCCTGTGGTTGCAGGAAGTAATCAAACAATCCCTAAAAATTTTTGTAGTTTACTTTTTCTTTAGCAGCAGGCTGGCATTTTGGTCAGGGCTGGGGTGAGGGTGGAGTGTATGTGTGAGTTGTGTCCCGGCTCAACATACTGCCTGCATCTCTTGATACCACTTACTTTTTGAGGCGAGCTACTTCCAGTGTCTGCACCAAAGAGAACTTAGAGCCACAATTAAGGTATCCTTAATCTCAACTGCACAGATGGTGGTGGGGCATAGTCCTACTAAAGGTATGTCTACACTTACTGGGGATCGATGCTGCGGCCATCGATCCACCGGGGGTCCATTTAGCAGGTCTAGTGAAGACTCGCTAAATCGACTGCAGATCGCTCTCCCATTGACTCCACCGGAATGAGAAGCGTAAGGTAAGTCGACGGGAGAGTTTCTCCTGTTGACCCCGCGCAGTGTAGACACCGCAATAAGTCCACTTAAGCTATGTCAACTCCCTATACGCAACTGGGTATAATTTTTCTCACTGCGATGTTTCAATGGAAATCAAGATGGTATTTTCCATTGTGTTTATCTTCTGACAGAACGTGCTACTGGGTAACCTCATATAATATGTGGCAAATGTAAAAGATACTTATTAAATATGAAATGAAAGTGTATTTTTAATGCTTGGTTGTTACAGGAGACATTTACTTTTCTGGAAGATCAATACCAAGTATAAAACAAACTTTTAAAGAAACAGAGTTTATATTTGGGTACATCTTTTCAGTGACATGTACTACAGGTGAAATGCATAACTCCTACGAACAACAATGGATGTGCCCATCCTTTTACCCACACTGGAAATTACCACTAAAAGATTATGGATGGCTAAATTGGAAAAGTATAGAATGATAAAAGTCATAATGGGTAGCATGCTATACTGTCAACGTTTTTCACGCTAATTTGTGAGAAGTAAATTCAGTAATCAAAGAGGTTATATCTAAAATATGGAAAACTACCTGACCTTGTGCAGAATGTCAGATAGAAAATACTGATATGCATTTATTAAGATGAAACTTTATCTCATGTTTAAGTTCTTCAAATATAGACAAGGCCTTCTTTTATTTCATAGAAATTTTTTTATAAATACTACTCTTTTGTAGTAGAATGCAATAGTCACATAAAAATAATAAATCAGTTTTCTTTGAAGAGGTTGGTAAAGTGAGACGGAAATAGACAAGCAAATGTTCAGCTACCAAGTTTAAAAAGCTATCTGCTTAATTAGATTTCTGTAATTAAGCAGACACTTTGGTTAACCTATTGTACTCCAGCCTTCAGCATAACTTCAAACCTCATACATGAGGGTCAAACATTTAAGTCAGGATATGAACACCAGTGTGACAATTCTGATACTACTATGCACATAATATTATTATTATATTATTTGTACTATCACAATGCCAGTGAACCCTAGTCATGGATGAGGACCCGATTGTGCTGCTGTACAAACACGTACCTGAAGCCAGACAAATGTCTCTGTAACATACAGTAATTGTTTTACAGCGAGAAGTTGTTAAAGTGTATCTCTAGCTTCTCAGACAAATGCTCCAGCAGCAAACCAACTCAGTAACTCCCCTCACATGTATCATCTGAATAGCTCATGAGCCTTTACATTACACTTATAGTACAATATAATATATAAATTACTGCATTTTCAAATTTAGGAGAAGTTAAGCAAGATAAAGTAATCAATACAAGACTATTTAAACCATTCGTTTGGAACCCTCAATGTATTAGCCAAATCCTGCAGTCCTTTGACTCTGGTGTTACTGGAATTTTCACCAGAGCAAGGACTGTAGGACTTGTCCCTATATTATTAAATAATCTTCACTGGTCTCTCTATTTTGACTCGTTTCTTTAACCTCTGTGCCTTCCATATGATTTTCTTCTACGTGTTCATTGTTCTCCTACTGTTTTTCTTCACTTCAAAATTAGTAAAATCTCAGACACCCCCCACCTCACCGCCAGTCCTTTAGACCTGCAAACCAACTACGTCTTGTTGATCACTGAGCATTTTAGGATGTGCATATCACTGTTACAGCTCACATTCTCATTTCTTTCATCTGGTCCCCATAGACCCTGCTGGTGTACACTAAAACCTCTCTAGTTCCCTTTAACATAATACTGTTTCAAACAGTACTGCATAAGAGCACGCTCGGGAACTTTTAGTGTGCACCAGCAGGGTCTACTGGGACCAATTAATGAGTAACACATTAGTGCACTTTAGAAATCATCCTCCATTCCATACTTCACATTGCCAAACTGTTTAGACAAGCCCTTAGTCAGGCAGAGGCTGAGACTGATTTCGTTCTCTGCTGCCCTCAACTTCCAACTTGTCCCTTAATACAGCTTTGTTCTTAAAATGCACACTAGTTAAAACTGCAACTGATTTAAAACCAGAAGGAGTGATAAAAATATTGTACCTTTCCACATTAAACATTTAACAGGTAAAGTTATTTCGACAAAAAGTTGGAGTCATTCAAGACAGAACAAAGCACTAAAAGGTAATGAAATCATCTCAATCAAATGAGTGCTTTAAATCCCCTCCCCAAAAGTATTCTGTTCCAGTTTTATGGTACAATAAAATTCCAGCTAAAAATGCATCCCATCTCCTCCTCCTGACTTATCACTGTCTTGTATTTCTGACTGGAAAATGTCATGTAAAATTTCACAGAAATCCACATATCCAGGAAAAGGAAACTCAATTAAACAAAGGGCAGAAAGTACTCAGTCTGAAAAAAGAAAAATATGAAAACAATTAACAATTATTACTAGCTCTCTGATAACAATTTGCTTTGTGATGAGTTGTAACTAGGGTAACCAGATAGCAAGTGTGAAAAATCGGGACAGGGGTGAGAGGTAATAGGTGCCTCTATAAGAAAAAGCCCCAAATATCGGGACTGTCCCTATAAAATTGGGACATCTGGTCATCCTAATTGTAACTCACTAAACCCAACTGCCTAAGGGCTTGTCTAAAATAGAAAATTTGCACCAGTTTATGTAAATCAATTTATAATTGATCTAGTTATACCAGTTCAGACACTTAATGTAGCAGTTTAGTTTAATCAGAATTTAGACATTAGTTACATTGATGCAAGTTTTCAATACTAACGATAGCATTAGTACCATGATATCAATGGAACTCCTCAGACTAGTATGAGGTACCCTAGAAGAAAGAGTCTGCAAGATTGGAATTAGTTTCTGAATAATGATTACATTTAATTTTCTAGCATCTCGCCAACTATTCCTTTGTGGATGGAAGTATCTTGTATAAATCATATGAAAAAGATTCAGCTCTTATACAGATTAACAGTCCCTCAAGCAGTACAAGCTCTCAGACTGACCTTGGAAATGATGAATGCAACTTTGTGAATTCTGAGAGTTCTTTGAACACCTCTCCCATAGCATCTTTCATTTCTTAATATCATACAAAGGCTTTTACTTCCATAGAAACATACTTCAAAATGTAAAATTAGTATTCCAAGTACACAGTTATTTACACTACCTGGTAACATGCCTTTGTTTGCCATTACAGTTTTTCAGCAATATTATACAATACATGTACATACATTATTTAGTACAATGCCTTCACATGTGAAAAGAGAAAAAGCTTGGCTCTTAAATTTTCAGTTGACAATTAATATTACATTCTAATATAAAATTTTGTTTCTCACAGAGGTAATTATTACCTGTACCTTTACCGTTCAATATTTAAGGAATTAAAAACTGTCAGTGATTGTGCTCCACCATGCTTATGCTGACAACAAATGCTCCAAGGAAAAATACCCTTATCATTCAGAAAATACCTGCTAATTTGGCACCAGAAAATGAACAGCAATATGCTATTTCTATATTTTTTTAAATTTATGTTTAAAACTCTTCTCAAGTAAGATGAAGTTGATATTTTAAGGAGCAATTAATTCTACAGTCTAGTTTGTTCTGCAAGTATACATAAAACAAAACCTACGTTTATTGTACATTATTTTCAGTCTCACAAACAAAGATGTCTTTGAAAATTGGTTTGTTTTCTAGAATTTTAACTTCTGCATAAAATTATTGCAAAATGTGCTCAGAACTATACCGTTTAAGCAATATTTTGCATAATTAGTGATGACCATAGTCAAGCAAACAACTTAAGAAATTATAGGTTTTCTAAAGAGGTGACAGGACAGTTTCCATTGGTTTATAATGTATAAAAAGATATCGCACAATGCCATATAATAATTTCATTGCACTTAATGGAATTATATAACATTCATTGTACTTTCCAGTATTTACAAATTATTTTATATAATCATTATATATCTCTTGTAAGAAAAATTAATCAAAGTTCTAATGAGGGTTACTACATCAAAGATGGCATTGTAAAGGGGCACTCAAAACTAATCCTTAGTTTAATACCCATTACTTAAAGGATCTCATGCAATTATTGTGACTTAAACTGTATACAAAGGTTTTAGTAAGGTTTTTGACATAAATGTTTAACTATGCTGCACTAGATTTAAAGAGTCTATTCTTCCATTCATAAATAAGTGTCAGATTTATACATAGAGGGCCTGACCCTATGCTTCTGCAGTCAATGGAAGTTTTGCCATCGACTTCAATAGGCAGAAGATCAGGCTGTCACTCCTATACACATCAGTGGAAAAGCAGATTTCTGTAAAATTGAAACTATGTGAAAAACTAAATAACTTAGTACTTTAGAATGTTTTACAGTTGATGAAATATCAGCAGCTATTACCGTGATATTAACAACATTCACACTCCATAAATTATGATTCAATTGGTAGAAGTCAGTGGCATTAAATATAAAATATTATTGTAAACCTAAGAAATTGCTAATACAGGCTCCCCTTGTGATGTTTACTCCAATTGTCTTTGTTAGATTGCACATAGCGGTCATACTCCAAACATTTTAAACAAGCTGCAAACCTGGTCCAGATTTACATTTTATAGAAACACAAACATTCACATTACTGGCCAAATCCTGGTCACCTTAGTCATGATGAGTATTCCCATGGGCTTCAAATGGAGATTATGGCAAGAAGGAGTTGGCCCTTAGAACACATACTTTTCACCAGATTCAAGTTTTTCACATACAAAGCATTATATACTCATGAAAAACAGCAGCATCTATAAATGTGGTAAAATCATGAATGAGAATCCATATATCAGGACAGCTTATATTTATGTGGTAATAAATACAACACAATTGCCATGGATCTAATGCACACCTGCTAATATCTTGTCATTTTTGTCAGTTAGAATATAGGGAATTAGGGTCTGACATACACCATTTTCCTGTCCAGCTGGATACAAGGTGAAATTTTTGTGCTAGATAGTGATAAATGGAAGCCATTATTGCTTGGGAAATGAAAAGCAACCAAAAGCAACAATGTTGCCTTTATTGCTGATGTATTATTTCCAAATAATATGTAAGTTGTTTTCATATCACCTTTGTATACAATAACCTAGATTTTAATTTGTTAATGATCGCACGATCAAAAATACATTCCCTTCAGGTCCTTCCACTTTAAGACTACTGTGTAACTTCATAATTCTCTCATGATACAATTTTAAATTTACTTTGTAAAACCTGCAATTTAGCTTACTTTTCCCATTGCAGTGTAGTTATATTTTAACTAGTACTAATGAAAGTGTTACCATGTACACCCAGTAAAACTCACACATCAGTTTATTTGCATACCAACTAACGAATTACATGTGAAGCCAGTATCAGCTATAAAATGAACCTCGAGACAATATATACCATTTATACCTGTGGTTTTCAATCTGTGGTCTGCAGACCTCTGGGGGTCCACACACTATGTTTAAGGGGTCTGCAAAAGGTTGTCGTTACCATAGAACAGAGATATGATATCTAAAATTTCCAAAGATATCCATATCTTCATTTAAAATTGTATAGAGGTCCACAAATGAAAAAAATGAAAACCACTGATTTATACAGTATAAGATGGTATATGTAGTGTAAAAAGCTAAGCCATGTGTAAATTAATGCATTACATAGTATTAAATATGTTATCTGGACTTCACAGATAATCTAATATGTTTAATTAAAAATTAATTTTCATCAGATAGAAAACGCTGTTACACATGAATAGAGATAGCTACCACAAGAAAGTGATAATGCAACACCCATTTCAATTTAGGAAAATTTGAAAACTCAGGATTTTGTACTCTGAAATAATAATCAACCGAGAATCAGTAAATGTCATCAGGGACTATGACAAAATATTAAAGTAAGTGATTTGTCTCTGAAGACTTTAAGTAACTCTAGAAGTTTTCATATTAAGTTAAATAACTGTCCTCCAACATTAAGTTCGCCTGGGTTTCTTATGGCCCTTTAGAATTATTCTTATTATAAATATTATTTCTTAGGTCTACACAATCAACAAGGCATAACACCTGCTTTGGTTGCATGGCAATTAGGAATATTAATCTGCAAAATGCACGGCTGCGCACCAACATGTTGCAGAGGTTTGGCCAAGTGCATAATTAAGCAGAGGTTCAAATAAGGGAAGCGGGATTTTCCCCTTTAAACCACATAGGAAAACTATGCAACATTTAATAGACAGCAAATATTTTGCACAATATTCAGAAACAAAGAGGCAGCCTCCATCAGCATGTAGTATACCAAAACGGTTTGGTTTCATAGTATAGTGCAGGAGAACTACCTCAACACAGTCTACTCGTACTGATGCTCCTGATGCTGCCATTTCTGGTGCCCGAAAAGCTGCTGCCTCCACTTCCTCTGCTGTTCGTGCCACTGTACACTCTCAGGCGATGGGGCAAAGGGCACACTCTGGATCTTCAAATGCTAAGATGAGAAAAATCAATTTCAATGCCCAAAAGATGGAACTGCCGGTGTAGAAGGGGACTAACACTACTATTTGGCCTACTGAACTGGAATCTTGAGAGTTCTAATCTAATTCAATATAAAGGGGTTTGAAACAAGATGTTCTACTTTTCCCAGGGTATCACAAAGACATATGATTCTACAAATAGTAAATGGAAAGTGTTTTTCCCTTGTATCAGGTGGAATGAAAATGCATGCATATCTGATTGTCAAGGGAAAAAAGTGTCTGTGTGTAGTATGTAAAAAAAGAATTTCAAAAAAGGTCACCCTCTTGATAATATTTCCTCTTATATATGCTGCTAAAATTACTGTTAGCTTTGTTTATTGTAGAGTTGAACCTGAGCTCCAAAACGAGGATCTCAGTTTGGGTCCAGGTCTTGAACCCTACTGAATTTAGGGACTGGTCAGATTTCAGATTCTGCTTTGATCCACTATACAGAGAGGCCCAAACTGCACAATTTTGACCTGTATTGCATCTGCATTTCTTCCCCTATATAGCTTCCACAGTTGTTAGGAGAGGAGAATTGGATACAGGATTTCAATTCAGGTCCATCTCTGTTTAATTGGTTATATGAGTACAGAATAAATTCCCATTATATAACAAAGTTCTCTACCCTATCAGGTTTCTCTCTCAATATTCTTTATTGTGTTTTTCAAAATTTCCCATTTCCCCCCTCTTTTTACTTTACATCTTCCTTTCTGGATTTCTGCACCTTCTTCCTGCACAATGTGTCTTGCACGGCCAATGAAATAAATAAATAAAGGCAGGATAATATATTGCTATCCTCTTTTCTCAGTCCAGATTACATGAAAATCAGCCTTACAAGGTGTACAAATCTTCTCAGAATGTGCACCATGGGGTTTGAGCTCATACAGGAATACTTCTTGTATATCCCTAGAAGGAAGCCATTTGCTCACTATCCTCAGTGAATAAGGAAGCTATGTAATGTAGCACTAGCTGCTTTCTGTAGGATATACCATGTTGAACAGGACCTGTTGAGACAGTAAGTAGCACTTATCTGCTACTCCCTAGGTAGCAGCAAAAGGGGCCATGATGGAGTGGCATGTCTGAGTGCACATCAAAGCCCAAATAAAGATATTCTGTATGTTGTATTTCCAAACATAGTAAAAAACCCAACATTTCCAGACAAGGATTAACAGCCTTTGCACAGTTCACTTCTTTTGGCAGCTGAATAAATCCTAGCTCCCAAATTCCTCCTGATTGAGCCAGGCTGCCTCATCTGAAGCTGCTGGCACCCTGGATCAGATTTGGGAAGGGTTCTTTCCCAACTAGTAGCTCCAATAATGGCATCAGATTCAGGGGATCACTAATTCCTTCGGTCCATGGGTGGTATTGGAATATAGTAGTCAGTGGCTCTGGAGAGTGCCTGTACCACTATTATACATAAGATCCATCCCATGGTCATGCATCAAACCTGGGATCACTTGCAGCTGAACTCTTGGCAGCTTTGCTCAACCAATCCCATTGCATAGTTATTGAATACATGTTTTCCTGGTTTTACATTGTCTCTGATATATTTGAGAGGTTATCTTCTCAGTACCTGGTAACACTATTTTTCTGAATCCTTAAATCAAGTAACCTCTCTTATACATCAACTAAAACCAAAACCTTGAAAAAACTATTTCATTTCCAAACACTTATGTGCATCTGCTACCAAGTTATCACCAGCTTTTTATTCTGGAATCCCAGATACCGGGTTGGTGATTGGTGCAGAATACACCACAGGCTGGGGGAGTGTGCCTCTCCCATGCTTGCAGAGCCCTTTCACTGCAAGAGACTTTTGTATATCTAGCCATTTTGTAGGTACAGGCAGTAAGGAATAAGCATGAGCCCTTGACATTTTTTCAAGTATAAGATTGGGCCCACAGTGGAAATTGCTTTGAATAGTGCTCTTTAAAAGACTTTAATTATTGTAAAATTCAGCAGTCAAAGGTAAATGTGTTAGCATAATCATGGAATCACAGAATAATCAAAATGTAAGATCATCCAGTCCAACCCCCTATGCTGAGGCAGGACCAAGGATACCTAGACCATCCCTAATGGGTGTTTATCTAACTTTTTCTTTAATATCTCCAATCATCAAGATAGCACTACCTCCTTTGTAAACCAACTTCTTTGCTTAACTATCCTTTATAGTTGGAAAGTTTTTCCTAATACCTAACCTACATCTCCCTTGCTGCAGATTAAGCCCATTACTTCTTCTTGTCATTCAAAAATGTATCAGGTCTCCCCTCTCTCTTCTTTTCTCAAGACAAAATGTGCCCAGTTTATTTTTTTAACCTTTCTTCAGAGGTCTAGTTTTCTAAACCTTTTATCATTTGCATTGCTCTCCTCTGGACTCTTTCCAGTGTGTCCACATCTTTTTAAAAGGTGGTGCCCAGAAATGGACACATTAAAGTCTCACCAGTGAAGAATAGAGCGGCACAATTACCTCACCTGTATTACATACAACACTCCTATAATAAAGCCCGGAATTATATTAGACTTTTTCACAACTGCATCATACTGTTGACTCATACTCAATTTGTGAACCACTATAATCCCCAGATCCTTTTTCAGCAGTACTACTGCCTAGTCAGTTATTCCCTATTTTGTATTCGTGCATTTGATTTTTCTTTCCTAAGTGTAGCACTTTCCACTTGTCTTGACTGATGTTAATTTCAGAAGAATTCTCCAATTTATCAAGGTTGTTTTCAATTTTAATCCCGTCCTCTAACCTGCTTCCAACCCCTCATTGCTTGGTGTCATCCACAAATTTTATAAGCCTACTCTCCACCCTATTATCTAAGTCATTAATGAAAATATTGAACACTACTGGACCCAAACCAACAGGACCCCCATTAGATATGTTCTCCCATTTTGATATGAAACCTTTTCTAATTACTCTGAGTAACTTTCAACCAATTTTTCACACACTGCATAATAATTTCATCTAGACCACATTCCCTAGTTTGCTTATGAGAATGTCATATGGACCCATGTCAAAAGCTTTACTAAAATCAAGACACCTCACACCTCCTGCTTCCCCCATCCACTATGGCAGTAACCATGTCAAAAAAGGAAACAAGGTTGGTTTGGCATGATTTGTTCTTAACAAATCCACCCTGGATAGTATTATTATAATCTTATTATCCTCTAGGTGCTTACAAATTGGTTGTTTAATAATTTGTTCCAATATCTTTCCAGATATCAAAGTTAGGCTGACTGGTCTATAATTCTCCAGGTCCTCTTTGTTCCTTTTTTTAAAGATCAGTACTATGTTTCTCCTCCTCCCATCCTCTGGGACCTTACTCGTCCTCCATGAGTTCTCAAACATAATTGCCAATGGTTCCAAGATTGCTTCAGCTAGTTCCTTAAATATCGTATGATGAATTTTATCAGGCCCTGCCAAATTGAATACATCTAACTTATTTAAATATTCTTTAACCTGTTCTTTCCCTGTTTTGGCTTGCATTCCTTCCCCTTGTCATCTCAATTTACGTTTTTAGTGAAGACCGAAGCACAACCCAGCTGCCCACTGTCTGCCTTTTTGATATCTATCATTATTAGCTATGCTTCCTCACTAAGTAAAGGACCTACACTTTCCTTCATCTTTCCTAACGAATTTATAGAACCTCTTTCTGTTGGTCTTTGTCTCTTACAGAGTGTAACTCATTTTGTACCTTTGCATTTCCGATTTTGTCCCTACATGCCTGTGCAATTCTTTTGTATTCCTCCTTAGCAATTTTGCTATGTTTCCACTATTTATAGAATTCCTTTTTGACTTTCATGTCACTAAAGAGCTCCTGACGGTACCATATTGGCCTCTTAATATCTTTCCTGGGATTATTTTCAAAAATCTTTTTGATTCGTACCATGTACAGCAGTGAATCAATTTACTATATCCAATCTAACTCTGAAATGAAGTCAAAAAATAGTAGATCATGGTTCTGGCTCCTCCCCCACAAGCAATATTCTAAATTTTCTGAGAGAAACAAGGTGGAAGGGACAAGCTTTTGAACTTCACAGAGTTCTTTCCTTAGGTCTCATATATAAGGCTTAGTCATGGGTATTTTTAGTAAAAGTCATGGACAGGTCATAAGCAATAAACAAAAATTCACGGCCTGTGACCTCTCCATGACTTTTACTATAAATACCCGACCAAATCTTAGCTGCTCTGCGACTCCTGGGACGCTGCTGCTCTGGGGGGGCCCAATGGCTGGCCACTGCTCCAGTGGTGCAGTCTGACTACCCCAGCTGCCCACTGTTCTGAGGCCCCCTGGGACCACTGCTCCGATGGCCTCCGGGACCGCTGCTGCCCCCAGAACCTTTGCTGATCCAGCAGCCCTCCTAGGGTCATCCCAGCTGGGCCGCCCCAGCAGCTGGCCCCAGGACTAGCTAGTTGGGTGTGTTGTCAGTAGCTACCGGTTTGGTGCTCTGCTCTTGTTTGATGATAACAGTTGGCTGTGTGCATGTTCCCTCTGCGTGCTGCCCCAGCTCTGTGCAGATAGCTGACACAGCAGACCCCGAGAGAACCCCCAAAGACCACAGACTCTAGTAAGGTACAAAGGCACCCGGCCAGGTTTATTGTCAAACAAAGCACATTAATAGTTTCCTATAGACTCTACTGGACATACTACGAATATGTGCCCCCTGGCAATGGACACAGCTCAGTCAGTGGTGGGACACTCCACTGCCCCCTAGGCTGGACGATGATGTGCCCTTCCAGACCTAGTCTTATACAGGTGCAGAACAGATTACTCATCCCTCCTGACATATTGAGGTGCAGCCCCTTTACTCATTAGGGTGCTGCTTCTCCCGTTACATGTTGGTTCAAACAAATATATCCATCATGTTGTCCTTTTGACCCTGTCTTTTAAGATGCACCTGCCTGTTCCTTGTTATCTCTGTGGAGTGTTCTGATGCTATCTTGGCACGAGTTCCTCTTATTAGCACTTATGTGTGGATGCACCTGCTTCTAGCAGCCCTCTTCTTGCCAACTTCTGTGAGTGGGGCCTGCCTCTGGCTCACAGCCCACCCTTTGCTTAGCAATGCCTGGAAGTACTTTGGTTCAGGCTTCAGGCCTCAGACTGGGCCTCTGATACAAGAGTTTATGTTTCAGGGCCTCATCTTACTACAGGATGGTCCTGGGGTCAGCCACACTGGCCACTGCCGTTGCGGAAGTCATAGACGTTCCAGAAAGTCATAGAATCCGTAACAGACTCATAGCCTTACTTATATGTTTTCTGTGGCAGTTAGATAATGTAGTTTGTGCACCTGAAACCACTATGTGATGTAGTGGAAAGTGAGAAATAGTAGTAAATTGTATTGACATGTCCTTGTTTAATGTAATTATTCAGCAGGAACCATCCTGAATCAATTAATCACACTATAAGTTATCTTTAATTATGCAGTGGTCCAACACTCATAAAAGTCAGTCACATTTTTACAGTTAATAACTATTACCCATTTTGTTTACAATTATTGAATTACTGTATTTTAACTTAAATGATTTAAATAAATCTGGCATCTTTCTTAATTAGCGACAAACTGAAAATTAGAGATGCTTAAATATCAAAACATAAGTCATCCTTGTTTTCATAGATATGAATATAACTGTACACGCAGGGCCAGATCCTGGCCTTGCACAAGCAGCTGTGCATTGCTGAACACATTCTTTAGGCCCCTGGAAGCTCCCCCTGGATAGGAAAAGCTTTCAGTGGCAGAGAACCACTGTAGGCACTGGTATACCTTCCTATCTGCTAGCCTCAAATGTAGGGGGCATAACCAAAGAAAAGGGGAACAGTCAGGGCATCCCAGCATGCTGATGATCTCTGGCTTCCAGAACGGCTATATGGGGCCGTGGCTCTAACTTATACTTGGGCCCAGCCCAGCCATAACGTCGGGGTAGCATAAAGGTAGCTTAAAGCACCTTTGGCCCTCTCAGATCTGTTTTATGCCAAGTGCAGCTTGGCTGAAACAGAGAATTGGGCCCATAATTTTAAATTATGGTTAATGAACATTATTTTATGCCATTTGTTTTTTAACCTAACAAACTCCATCTCTGCACTTTAACTTAATTAAAAAGATTGTAAGAATTAAATTAATATACAAATGCAGTACACAGTATAAATTGTCATTCTGAACTGTTACTGACTGAATTTTTGCAGCAATATTATATTACAAGTATGCTTACTGTGATGAATATTCACCTACATATGTTAGTTTTATATTTCTTTGTTATGCACAAAACAGAACAAAATAATGAATAAAACCATCTTTTTTTCAATTAAAAAAATATAGAAAGAAGAATTCCACTTTAGATCATGCTTTTCTTACTCAAGGTACACTTAAAACACTTCACAATCATAAGCCAGATGGTAGAAAAGTAACTATGTAGGCATTCAGCAATTTCTCACTGGCACTTGACAATTCATTTTACTGAGAGATGGAATACTGGCCAGGAAATTGGGGTTCACGCTGCACACTGTGAAGCTTCCACTTGGACAGCCATCAGATATTGACAGAAAGGATTTTAGTTTGATGTCTTATTCAGAGACAAATTCTGCCAGTGTGTGGGCCTGGCTCCAGGGGTAGAATTTATATATTAATACCTTGGCATTTGTGTAGTGCCATTCATTCAAGGATCTCAAAGCACTGTACTTAAGCCTCTCAAAAGTCCTACAAAATTATTTTTACATGAGGAACATCCTGGTTCGTGGCTGATGGAAAACAGTCATGTGACACTTTATATTAGTAAATTTATATTATTTCAAGGAACTCTGGAGTAATGTTATCTAGTCAGATCAAACACGCATCTTAACTGGCTACAATGAGTTAAACTGATCTATTATCCTCTTCCCTAGAGTTAAATATGTTTTTCTGGAATTCTAATAATAGTTTTATAATGCTAGTTTTAGTGGAAAAATCTGTGGCACTTGTGAAATTCACAGCTGTGAGATTTCTAAATATGTCTAAATAAAGGCATTCAGAATATATGTAAAAATACATACATAGACATACACAAGTCTCTGGGTGAAGACAAAAGGGGAAAAACAGGGGTGACCATGTTAGGGGATCTACTGTGGACCACCAAATCAAGAGGAGAGGGCAGATGAGGCATTTCTAGAAGAACACAAATAGCCAAAACACAAGACCTGGTAGCCATGGGGAACTTTAACTAGCCAGATGTGTTGGAAAAGTAATACAGTAAAACACAAAATGTCAAAAAAATTTCTTAGAATGTGCTCGGGACTTCTTGTTTCAGAAGGTGCAAGAAATAGCTAATGGGGCAACTATTTTAAACTTGATTCTGATCAACAGGGAGAAGTTGGTTGCAAATCTGAAGGTGTCAGGCAAGCTGGGTGAAAAAGAAGAACAAAGAGGATTCAGGGACTTATATATCAGTCAGCCTTACTTCAGTACTTGGAAAGATACTTGAACAAATTATTAAACAATCAGTTTGTAAGCACCTAGAAGATAATATGGTGATAAGTAATAATCAGTATAGATTTGTTAAGAAGAACTCATGCTAAACCAACCTAATTTCCTTTTTTGACAGAGTTACTGGCCAAGTGGTTACGGAGGAAGCAGCAGACATGATCTATGTTTATTTTGGTAAGGCTTATGACACAGTGCCATATGACATTTTTATGAGCAAAGTGGGAAATGTGGTCTAGATGAAATTGCTATAAGGTGGATAAAAAACTTGCTGAAAGACCACATTCAATGGTTGGCTGTCAAGCTGGGAGGATGTATCTAATGAAGTCCTGCAAGGGTCTGTCCTGGGTCCAGTATTATTCAATATTTTCAATAATGACTTGGATAATGGGGTGGAGAGTAGGTTTATGAAATTTGTGAATGATACCAAACAAGCACTTTGGAAGACAGGACTAGAATTCAAAAGAACCTTGATAAATTGGACAACTGGTCTGAAATTGACATCAGTCAAGACAAGTGGAAAGTGCTACACGTACAAAGGAAAAATCAAATGCACAAATACAAAATGGGGAATAACTGAGGAAGCAGTAGTACTGCTGAAAATAATCAGAGGGGGCTATAGGGGATAACAAACTGAATGAGTCAACAGCGCGATACAGTTGTGAAAAAGGCTCATATTATTCTGGGGTATATTAACAGGAATGTTGCATGTAAGACAGGTGAGGTAAATGTTCCATTCAACTTGTCACTGGTGAGGCCTCAGCTGGATGCCCCACTTTAAGAAAGATGTGGACAAATTGGAGAAAGTAATTTTTGTAATTTTAGCCAAGTTTTACATATGCAATAGCAAAAACATTAGGGGCTGATTCTCATTGACATCTACACTTATGCTATTCTGATTTGGCAAGGTTTTACACCCATTTTGCACAGGTGTAAATGACTCCACAAGTAGTAGGGCAGTGGAGAATCAAGTCTTCCTTTTCCTTTCACTGGATGCTACCTAGCAATAACAAACAGGGTATACAACTATAACCCAACAAACGCTCTCTAAAGAATACATGATATGTGCTTTGTAACCTGATTTATTAGTTTTGCCTTTACAGAATGAGCAAGTCTGAGAGACCTGTTTTTAGAATGCACATCTAAGGGTTCAATTTTGCAGCCAGTGGGAGTTTTCCCATTTACTGCATGGAACAGCAGAAAAGGGGCTAAGTTAGTACACTGAATTATTAACCAATATGAGAAAGTTTAGAGAGGTACTACTGAAAACCCAGAAACCAAGGTTTAGCAGAACAGACATACCTTGGAAACGCTGAGTCTAAGTACTTGGCTCTCACCCACCAGCTACTTATCTAGGAAAGAACAAAAACCCCTTTGATTCTTGTTTCTGTTTTTAATATGCTCTCATGACAATCAGCACACTTGTAAAAATCCAGGAGCACTTCCAGGGCAAAAGCCAAGACCTCCATTGGGAATGGTGATGGCTTAGAATAAAATGAAGATTCCATTGATACTAGGGACCATGCATAAACTGTATACACAGATAGGAGTACTTATATAGGTCATGGTTTCTACCTAGAAAGAACAAAATGTATACTTTCAGACTAGATGACTTATTTTAGTTGAAAGTCAAAAGTAAAACAAAGTTCAAATATAAAATCTCATAAGAGAGCACAGAGTCTCTTTAATAGGCTGCAGCAATTCTGCCTCTTAAAATGACTGCAAGTATATCTGCACTGCATTTGAAGGTGTGACTGCAGCATGAGTAGATGTATCTGAGCAAGCTTTAATCTAGCTAGCTCAGGCACCAAGAGCAGTGAAGACATGGTAGTGTGAGCTGCAGCCGAGGTATATACCCAAGTATATACCCAGACTCCCTGGAAGGTTTGTACTGGACTAGCTCATATGACAGCCTCTGCGGCTGTGGCTATACTGCTTTTGGTACTTGGAGCTAGCTAGATTGCAGCACAAAGTAGACATACCCAAGCTAGCTTTAATCATATCTCCAATTGCATTGTAGACATCTCTGCAGACAAAAGTGTTCTTTGATATTTAAAGGTGCCCTACACAGAAAACAAATGCAACAGTTACATAGGTAACTACATCACAATGGCTATGTACAAAAAAAAAATTTTCTAGTTACATAGCACGGAAGCTTTACAATACCCAGGCAAACAAATTTACCAAATTTAATATACTTTATCTTTTTTCATTAGTAATTTACATCTAAACCAACCTGATTGTATTAATACTATTGAACAAATAGTTCAATCGTATTACTGAATAGGCCCTCAGTCCTTATTCTGTACAAAATAATATCTTGGAGGCTTCAGAGGTGCTAGCCTACTTGGAAAGGTTGAAAGTAGTAAATAATATTCTAGGAATTGTAAGGGCATCTAAAGCTATGAGACAGTCTAAAAAAAAAAGATCTAAGGGACAGACTCTGCTAGCCATGCAGTTAGAACTTCCTATTTTCCTTTTCTTGCAAAAATAACAGAAACAGGGTCTCACTGTGCAGGTCTTGAGGGGGAGGGGGAGAAGAGAGTATAAACAGAGTTAAGGGAAGTGGGGTTGTGATGAACTTTGAAGGCAAAGTAAGGGAAGCCACTGAAGGGATGCCAAGACAGGAGTGAAATGGTCAGAGCAGCAGGGAAAGATTATTTTAACAACAACATTTAAGAGGCCTGGAGGAGGCAAGACTAGTCAATATATGAATACTAAGGCATGGATATGGTAAGAATGGAGAGAGGAAGATGGATTTTAGAGATGTAAATGAAGTGACAGGATTTAGTGACAATCTGTGTATTACACTGGGGAGAAGAACAAGAGTAATCGAAGATGGCACTGAGCTTGCAGGCAGTGGCATTACCATTCCAGTTATTTGACAGGGACTTGGAAACTCCCCATCTAATTTCTCTGCTATAGAAGTGTAGACAGTCTTTCCACCATTAACCTTCCCCAGGGTTTCAGTTGAGAAAGTACACGTTTTAATATCTGGCAGAATCTTCAAGAGAATTCTATTTCCTAGTAACTACTCAATTTGTGGGATACAGTGGCTGCTCACCAGCCCCTTTAATGGAGAGAAGATTGTGGGACCACCGGGCCTCATATTGCATAGCATGAATCCCCTGCTGACTCTGTACCAGGGTCTATACCAGTGGAGGGTATCTAGCTTCAGATTTGCACTCAGGAGCTATGACTTAAAAAAAAAAATCCTACAAGTCTCTGCCCAGTGAGACAGTTCCTCTAGCTCAGTTCAGCTAGTAGAGAGAACTGTTGAATAAGGGAAGCACCATTATATTCCTTAAGGGAACAATGTTAAACATGTACAAAACTCAATTGATAATCCCAAGCGACAGTTGGTGAGGAGACTGGACAAAGTTCTTGAACTTTGAGTGAATCAGTCTACCTGAATGATGTGAGAGAGATACTTGGAAAAGCCATTTGCACAAAGGTGAGCACTGAAGAAATGCTGCCAAAGCACAAGTATATGGTATATATAACAGATATGCCTTTTATACAAAAATATATTTCTATTGCAGTCACAAGGAAACAGTAAGCTCAAAATCTCACAGACATTCAGAGTATGAAGAAAATCGGGTAAAAGAAATAGTTGGTCATGTAGGCCACAGCCATACGAAGTGCATAGTACTATTGTGAAATACATGTTGAAGGTTGAAAAGAACTCAAATCTACAGTACAGTGCTACATTGATGCAGCTGAGCTGCTGTAGCGCATCTGTTGGAGACATGCTATGCCAACAGGAGAGTGCTCTCCCATCAGCATAATTACTCCACATTGGCAAGAAGCAGAAGTTATGTCAGTGGGAGAGCGTCTCCCACCAACATAGCACTGGTGCAGACAGCACACAACTTGTGTTGCTCGGGAGGAGGCCTTTTTCACACCCCTGAGCGAAGTAAGTTAGATTGACTTAAGCAGTAGTGTAGACCTGTCCTTACACTTTTTAGCTTCTGACATAAAGAGATCAGGTAAGTATAACAACAATTTAGTAGGTGGTTGTGTATTCTGCAGCCACGTTTTCAAATGTAACTGTCAATCATAATATTTAATCATGTATTATAATCTAAGCAGAGATTCATCAAGTTTTGCATGGATTTTTATTTTGCTGATTGCTGTTAGAGATAATCAATAAGGCTCTTCAAAACTGAGTTTTTCAAGATTGGAGGGAAACAGATGTAACCCCCTGTGTACAAAAGAGCCATGGAAGTTCTGTCTGTGGGCTACTAACAGGGCATTTTGGGTAGCTGGGAGAACAATTTGGGGCTCAAGCCAGCTATGTCTTCTTTTACAGAGAGAATGTGGCAGTAGGGATTGTGGTTATATGCCCTGCTACTGTGGATGGAAACAATTAAGAAAGCTTTTGTACATGGTTTTAGCCCAGATGAATCACACTTTATTCCATTGGGCCAAATTTTGAAGTCCTTAGTCTTTACACAAGCAAAATTCCTATTAAAGTCACTTATGGAAGCCACACACCACCCCATAACACTATGCTGAAGCACTGATTAAATACTGACTCAGAAGAAAGAGGGTTACTTACCAAATAACTGAGATCTGCTCTATGCACTGGGATTCAGTAGGTGACATACTCCTCTGTGAGTCCATACTGAATTAATATCTCATTTAGGAGCTATGCTCTGCTAGAAGTTCCCTATTTCAGTTGAAAAAAATAAAACCAAGATCCCATAGATTTACAGTAGTTAAAAATCCCATACTGTTCTCATTAAAATGCAAAATTCCCTCTCCTGTTTCAGTTGTCTACACAAAGGTGTAATACATTAAGTTGAAAAAATACTGTAAAGTAAAATAAAATGTATACTGATTGAAAGTTGACTCATCGTGTAATCAGTGACTGATTGTGCAGTTATGGATGTTCAAGTTTAGTTAGATTATCGCTGGCCCCATCGAAGAAGGGAGTTTTGAGGTGGTATTTGAATGAGGAAAGGGGAGTCACTTTTGGGATGAGATGGGGGACAGTATTCCAAGCTTAATGGGGCTACCTGGAGAGGAGATTGGGAGAGAAATACAAGGAAGACAGTCACACAGGAGACTTGAGAAAAGCAAAGGCAGAAGGAACAGGAGGACTTGAGAACAGATGTGTGCCACAGGCAGAGATGGAGTTGTGCAATATGATGAGGAATAAGACGTGAAGCCAGTAAAGAAGATTGAGGCAGAGGGGGAGGTGACAAGAGATGGTCAGAATGTCAGGAGAAAGAAATAATATTGCTACTACTATGCCAGTGAAGAGGCTTAGTTTATGAGCAGCATGTTGACCTAATTTTAAGAGGCGGAATATACTAAACCACTTCCATGTATCACATAAAACAACTATATCATAAGAGGAGGCAAAGCCAGGGGAATCAATTCCTCATTTTGACACGAAGGACAAATAACTGTTGGTGTCAGAATAATCACTGAAGCAAACAAAGATGGCATCTCGAGAAACACATCCTCAGAGAACAGAAAGAGATCCTCTGATCTGTGGATCAGCTAAGCACTGAGACCAGTGATTATCTGACAAATCTAAGTGCATAGCAGACTTCTTAATATACTGAAGAGTAATCAGAAAGTAATTAGCTTAATTAACACCCTGGCTAAAAAGGTCCAAACCAAAATCCAGATGGTCCATTACAGAGATGGGGTCTGTTCAGAAAGTTCAAATTCAAATCCAAACTTTAACATTAAGGAATGTTCGCATTCTGGGTTTTATTAGGGTTTAATGTACAGAACTAAAAATATCTCTAGGGAGATCCAACTGACAAAAGAAGTTTTGCAGGAAGTACTTTCAAAAATTTCCATACATACATTCAAACATATCAAGCCTCCCTAATAAGAGTCATAAGGAATTACTCAGTACATTTAATTTCAAGTTGTGCTGGGAAAAGCTGTCAATGCTCTTTTAAAATTCCACCACAAACTGAATGGAAGGAAGGTTGAGATGATTTCCTTGCCTCTGAAATGTCAACTTCCTCTGTGTGTTCACTATATTGTTAAATCCCTGCCAGCAATTATATCCCTGGGACTCACGTAAGAGCAAAATTACTGATTCAGGAATGCACCGGACTGCATCAAATGTTATGTATTTAGCTAAACAAAAACAAAACAAAAAAATCCAGGGCAAGGAAACCCTTCAACCCACTCACAAGGTTTCAACTTTTACTTTCTACTTCCTCTGCCCACCTCACATGTTAAACAACATGAACACTCTGCTATGCTATCAATGTACATAGGGGGCCAAATCCTGGAATCCTGTTGGACAAAGCTCGCTTAAAGTCATCTTTGCTCTCCTCCAATCATAGGACAGATAGGGACCAGTTCATCCCAACTCATAAGTTGGAGCAGTCTCTAATTTATATGAGAAGTATTGGTCCAGACTATTGAAATACAAGAAGTTCTGGATACGCCCCCTCTGCACATGCTTATTACTTCGGAGGTGGCAGAGAACCAGCATAACTGGCTTTGTGTCAGTCTGGGATTCCCTTCCACAAGGGCATTTACTTTAGGACAGCTTTCTATCCCCTTTGCATCAGGTCTAGCCAGTATATTTATCAGGAGCAAAGTACCTTTCACCTTGAGAAAGCATTTTTTTTTTTTAATACTAGGAAAACAAACAAATACATTTGCCAGTCTGACTCCTTAGAAGCACATGGACCCCTGCTACACAGGACTTATGACAACTTAACGGGGAGCTACTTTGAGGAAGCCACTTAATAATATTAATTATTAACAATAATTAACAATTAACAATATTAATAAATATTGGCAGCACATTCCCGATCTTCTAGAAGACTTTGGCACTAGATGATTTATTAAATTCAGCTAGAGCTGATTTTTCAAGTAATAGGTCATCAACCAGGATGAAAACATTTGTAGCTTCCAAAGATGGGAAACCAAGTAAAACCTTTATAATAAGCTAGGAAGAGATGTTAAAGGAATGGGCTTACATTTTCAAAAGTAGGAATGTAAAGTTAGACTTCTGAATCCATATATAGACACCTAGGGACAGATCCTCAGCAGGTATAAATTACCATAGCTCCATTTACTTCAATGCAGCTATGACAATTTACACCAATTTAGGATCTTCCCCCTAATATGAGATTTTCAATAGTGCCTAAGTGACTTAAGAGCACAAGTCCCATTGACTCCTAAATCATTTAATTATAACAATTATATTGCTCAATCCACATTTGTAAAGAGCAACTGAGTGTGCAATTACTCTGATTTCTGAGTATCTTCTAAACAAAATTATTGAAAAATTCCTGCAGAGTTGTAACCAGAAAGATAGGAATGTGACTCCTTAAGGCTAAAGAAATGGGTAAAGTATGACACAGTTTATTCCTAAAACATACTGCAAAATGTTTAAAATGATCATACAAAGACTCTGACATGTCTCAGAAAAGCAATATACAGAACTGCTACACTAACATGTAAGAAAAAATAGCTTGAACTCTATTTGAAAATATGTCAGTGGGATTCTTTTCTTTTCAGGCATGTTTGATATATTGCATGCAAATTCACAAATCTTTTTACCTATACCAAATAGATTAATAATGTCAGCTAATAATTTCATGTTGTTATCTTATGCACAGTGTCTTTAAGATTTACACCTGAATTGTAATACTTATGGTGTTTTACCATTAGGAATTAGAAAGTTGGCAAGACAATAACTCTCAGTGCACTGCTTTCTCACCTTCCAAAAACAGTTTTTAGATGGAGGTTGTACAGGGTAATAAACTTTTTTCCCTGCTGCAATCTGCATACACAAGGTTTTTTCCCCTAAGTAAAAATGAGTGAAAATTTGGAACTTCATATGGATTTCCTATCACCATCATTCTTAAAAGCATGATAGTCTGAAAATGGTATCTTCTTACTCAACTGATTTTCTCTCTGCGTGCATTCTTTCATCTATTTACTTTAGTGGCAAAAATATGTTTTGACCACTTTTTCACCTCTTAGTTTAACAAAAAGAACACAGCTAAAAAAGTATGAACTGGATTCTATTCCTTGTGCATCACCAACAAATTTGTTTATTCATTTCTACAAAGTTATACCATAGAGCAGTGGTTCTCAAAGCCGGTCCGCTGCTTGTTCAGGGAAAGCCCCTGCCGGGCCGGACTGGTTTGTTTACCTGCCGCGTCCGCAGGTTCGGCCCATCGTGGCTCCCAGTGGCCGCGTTTCGCTGCTCCAGGCCAATGGGGGCTGCGGGAAGGGCGGCCAGCACGTCCCTGGGCCCGCGCTGCTTCCCACAGCCCCCATTGGCCTGGAGCAGTGAACCACGGCCAGTGGGAGCTGCGATCGGCTGAACCTGTGGATGCGGCAGGTAAACAAACCTGTCTGGCCTGCCAGGGGCTTTCCCTGAACAAGAGGCAGACTGGATTTGAGAACCACTGCCACAGAATACAAGTGTAATTTGGGGCATGGTTTTACGTCAATGTGGTTGTGCAGGAATAACTCAGGGCTGATTTGGGCCTGCAGAGCCTTTATTAGTGATGTTGCATGAGACAAAAACAACCCATTTTGACTCTTAGACTCTAAGTTGAGTTTGCAGATAGAAATATTATGTGTTTACTTACAAACTAAGCTGAGTTGATTTGGACATAGATGAGAAGGCAAAACATGGAACCCCACACCACCAGAGAAGATCCTCACCTTAAGGACTATTATGGATTAGGCTTTAAAATGAGCTCTCTCAGATGGTAAACTTTTTTGTATCAACTGTAGAAATAATAAACTGATCTTGACTTTGCAGATACTATTCTGGTCTACAGCAACCTCATCAGAGAAGGAATGACATCTTGTCAAAGGTAAGTTGATCCTTCATCTTATCTTTGTTTTTAAAAATTAAAGTTAATTAAAGTTATCAGACAGGAGGCAAGATCATTTTTATGGCAGAAAAATAGTAGTGGAAACATTTTGCCTTACCTGGGTAGCTATATTGAAATGGATGTGTAAGATCCAAAAGAGGTATATAAAAAGCTATGAAAAGCAAGTAATGTATTCCAGCAGCTATTGAAGATCTGGTGAATCAGAAAGACCAGTTTAAGGAATAAATTGAAAAATCACTTGCTGATAAAACATTATTGTTGTATTTCTGTATGGAAAAGAGATGTAGCATTGAAACAGACAAACAGAATAGACTTGATGTTTTTCATAGAAAATCTTTGCAGAGAATTTCTGTGGAGAGATGAAAATAAAATGATCCAAATAAGGGCAAATGTGTCAGCACCCTCCAGCTCCTTCCCCAGCATAGAGCTTGATAAATAAATTATGCATAAGATATTTAAAAGGGGTAAAGTATAAGGAATTTCTCCCAATTTACAGCAGCTCTCCATAATAAAAGATATGGGCTGTCGTGACAGCTGGGGTCCCTGTATGCCCTGTAGCTGAGAATTTGTGGCTATATTATGCTCTGGCACAGCTTGCATTCTTCTCAGAGCTTCCTGATGCACAGAAGAAGTTGGGTGCCTGCTGCTTTCAGACAGGCCAGCATAGTGCATCTAGACAGCTCCACGGGCCAATATGGAGTAGATGCAGGATGATGGTCCCATTTCCTCTCTCCAGCCTCCCTGCCTCCTTTTAAGGAGCAGTCCCTGATCTCTGTGGAGCACAGTGATTGCAGTTATGCCCCACTGCTATACAGTTTCACAAGGCAAGGGGATTCTGTGTGTCCTCCACAGAGCAGCAGGACATGATCTGGCCTCATGCTGTGGATCCACATGGTGGCATGTCTACTGGCTCCTTCCCTGGCCGATCCTTCACATTCATCTAAACTGTCCTATTTGCTGCCGCAGAGAGAAGCGAACTGTACAGAGTACAGCTCTGGCCCCAAAGAGATGTACAGTTCCCGTGTGTGATAGTTCCACTGCATTTCTGCTGCATTTCCGACTCCCAACCCAACAAAGGAGTCTGGGGAGAGAGAGGCAATATTTTGTCCTAAAAATATTAATTATAATCAATTCTGTAACCAAGCATCACTGAATAAAACATAATACATTTTCTCAGACACCTCCCCTTCATTCTTTCAACTAACAGGCAGTGGGACAATGGCAATGTACTGTACAATACAAACAATCTGGGTGCAAACCAAACTGCAGATTTGGAAAAATTTGTATCCACATCTGAACTTTGTGATTCATGTCCCTGTCTACAATCAAGTTGGAGGTTGCTGAAGGGACAGACCACACCGAAGTAGAGAATGACTTTAGTTCATGAACAGGGCTATGTGGAAGAGTTTAAGTGCTATTACCATCTCACAATTGGAAATGACCTGAATATTCCACCTAAACCAATCTAATTACTCTTCTAGAAACAATAAATAAGCTCCTAGGAACACTAAAATACATACACAAAACAGCTAACAGTGAGATTGGGTAACTGGTGGCCGTGGGTATTACTGTCTAGCATGTAATAATCTGTTGGGGCAGAGGAGAAGTGGGGAGCAGACTGTATTCTCACAGGTACCATTCCAATATTATATACACAAAATATGCTTAAGCATCCAGTGTGAATTTGTGAATAGACTGCAGATTGGTACTGTATTTCAGAAATTAAGTAGTCATTTAAGAATAACACAAATGCCAATGTAAATTTAGGTGGAGAAAGTTAAAAAAATAACTAATACTTAGCACTCATATAGCCCTTAAAATGATTGAAGTGCTTTAAAACACTAACTAGTTTATCTTCACAACACCTCTTAATTATTCCTGCTAATGCATACAGGGGAAACGGAACCTTCTGGCCTGGTCTACACTGCCACTTAAGTCGATGTAAGTTGCATTGCTCAGAGGTATGAAAAAATCAACCCCCTGAGCGACACAGCTTACACTGACCTAACCCAGTGTCTACACAGCGCTATGTCAGCGGGAGATGCTCTTGGGGAGGTGGAGTACTGAAGTCAACAGGAGAGTGCTCTCCCATCGACTTATCGTGTCTTCCCCAGACTCACTAAATCGACGCCGCTGCATCAATCGCAGCAGCGCCAATTTAGTCTGCCAGTATAGACAAGCCCAGAGACATGAAGCGACTTGTCCAAAACCACATAATGAGGCAATGGAAGAGTTGGGACTAGAAATCAGGTCTCCTAACTCCTACTCCCATGGTTAATTCCCCCATGCTACCTACCATGGCATAAAACATGTGAGCCAGAAATTTCTGTAATACTCTGGAGAGTTTGTATCTGTTCTGTGATGATATTCCAATTTCTCACTTATTGTATATTTGGTTCAGATTCAAGTGGGAGTAAGTATCACAAGACTCCCACATCTACTTCTTATTGGGTTCACCACTGATCCCTCAATGATCTCTTCTAGTTGTCCAAAGTCTTAGTACTTTTCTGTCTGAAAATATGGGTAAATCCAGTGAATGATGTTTACATAATATTCCCTTGGCAAGTAGTAGAACACGCCTGAGATTGCTTTACATTCTAGGTCTGAAATCCTGGCCCCACTGAAGTCAAATTCAAAATTTTAATTATAAAATATTTTCCAAAATAGAACAGATACTCTTTTTGCATAAAATTTGGTGGAAAATGTTCTTTATGGTGCTAGAAATATATAATATATGTTCAATTATGTAAAAATAAAACAGCAACTAAATATAAGGTAAAACAGAAATGTGCTGCAACTTGAGACATTCAAAGAGGCAGACAGAAAATAAAGCAAAATATTATACATAATTTTTTCCACCATTTATCACATATTTACAGGCAAGTCTTAATGATTTATCAAGTGGCCTCAATTTCTGAAAGAATGTTTCTTTATTAGTAATTCTTCTTTGAAAGAAGACTTTGTTGGTGTCAAAAAACACAATCTATATTTTTACATGAATATCTTTTATTACATTTGAAAACAAATACAGTGCAATTACAAACATAAGTCCTACATTCTATAGAACATACTTTGTAAGCATTAACTCACATTAGAGGATTGAACAGGCTAATTTACATTGTAAAGTACATCTTAACACAAGGAAAAAAGGTCTACAGTAATCATATCCTATAAAGTGATTTCATTTTCCCTCCAATTGGTCAGTACTAAGATTTCAGCAATGAAGGACAACTGCATTTAAATGATCACAAATCGAAGGGACAGAGATAATATATGAAGTAAAAAATCAACCTTTCAAAACTTTCTTAATTTGATTGACAAACATATTACAAAACAACAATGTATATGCTCTTCTCCAAAGGGATATTGAAAAGACTGTTACTATATAAAAGCAATCTTATTTCTCTTAATCATGATAAAGACTTACCGTTTTTAGATTTTTAAAAAAAAAACACCAGGATTTTGCCTTGCGCAGAATGTGGATGTTATGTGCTGATCCACCACCCAGTTCAAACCTTTAACATTCTGAAGTTCTCCATTTGAGTACAGTATTTCCACAACATACTACTGACAACAGTAACTTAACCACAGGGGAAAAACTGAAATATTTAAAGCTATATTCAGAGAAAAAACATGTCAGAAAAAGAAGACAAACCCAGGATTGTGGGAAGAACAAGGATGGCTTAAGGCTCTTTGACCATAATGAAGGATCTGAACAATATAGTCTTCTGGCTAAATATTTAAAGGGGACTCATTCCTGATCAAAAACTTACAGCCTCAATTTTGCAAAATGCATGATCACTCCCTACCCAATTTGCTTGAGAAAATGCAGCTCGGATGCTCAAATACAAGGTGTACAATTTGAATATACAAAAGCCTGGATGAGATATTGCACATGCGAAAACTACTGCAAACAAATTATGCCTGCAAATTTAGAGGCTACTTTTGAGCATTTGTTCCAGCGCCATGGCCTTTTCTAGCCATCCAGGCAAGTGAATTCTGAGACACAGAGAGGTAGATATGCAACAAGTCACCAAAGGGTAACATTATTTTCTAATTGTCCTGTGTTTCTAACACATTAACCTCTAAACACCTGCCTCTTTGAAAATGTCTCTACTGTACACTGTTTCCTGAAAGCGTAACATTCCATTATGTTAGTGTCAGCTCCCACTGTCAGGATCAGGGAAGCAGTAGGAAGTGGGAGACAGTGAGTCACTATGAGGAGTAAGAGAAATAAGAATACTTTTCATAAATTAATAGTAATCTCTATTTCTCAGATTTATTGCTAACCATTCACTATTTGTTTACAATTATATTTATTACCTATCCTATCTGGCATTCTTCAATGTTTAATACTATCTCATCTCTATCTGAAGGACTCCCACAAAATCCTGGAAAAGTATTTTCTCTAATCATCAGACATCAGTAAGAGAAAACATCACTCTAAATACATTGCTATCTTTTGCAGAAATCCTTGAGTGCATTAAAGTGTAAACAGATTTTCTGACTGCCCAGTCTAGACAAAAGCAAGTGTCATTATGCAGATTATTTCATAAGATGTGAAACACTGTTAATTCCTCTCAGAAAGTCAACAGGATATTAATGTCCCCAAACATTCAATTTAGGAGTGACACATTTGTTGCTCTGATGAACAATGACTATTCAGGACAGGATTTTATCTCAGGATATAATAACATAATTCAAAGCAAATTAATGAGTTTCTAAAGCAGAAGTATGCAGATCAGGCTTAAATGTGATTGTTAGATAAATTTGAAGATTCATTTTGAACCATGTTGTAAAAGTCTCCATCAACTCCATTTGAAGGATTGATGGAGATTTACCAGGTATGCATAGTAACTCAGCAGTGCCTTGACACAAGTAACAGAATTTTCACTAGACGCACATGAATAGAATGCAGAATATTGATGGAAGAGCTTTGAATCTCTGAATTTTGTATATTTTGCTATTACAGCTGAAACACATTTCAAAGAAAAATCAGGGATCTATTCATTTAGATTTGGGGCTAGATCATCAGTCTATGACCCAGCCCAGAGCAAGGGGCAGTACATTATTTTGCTGCTACTAGAGCAGCCTGGGATGGTTATTTTGACAAATTCCCTCTGAGATGCCCCACCGTTCTACGGAAGGAGTAAACATTAAGTCTATACTTTCATACCATATCTTTCCCAACATGCTGGTACAAATATGCCACCAGCCACACTGGGGAGGTGGAATAAAGGCTCCACCCTCCTGCCCATCTGTATGAGGGGGATATGCAGTAGTTCTGAATAGCTTGCTTCCCCTTGCAGAAAATGATGTGATAGTTCACTGGCACAGGAGAATAAGAGGATGCCTTATGCCCCCTGTATTCTCTTCTACCAGTGCACAGGTCATGCCCTTGGAAAACAAAGTTAAAATGGCTACTAAAAGAACATTCAATAGTAACTCTGGAAGTGGCTAACTGATCAATTTGAACACTTACTGAGATAGGAAAACTGAGAAAATAGTCATATGTTATTTGCTACTAAGAGAGCAAAGCCACATCCTTTTTCTATTCACCTAGTTTGAATGCCAACACTTTTGCTTTTCTGTTTTTCTAGAGGCAAACTGATCCAAATTGTGGAAGATCTGCTGCCTATTACTTAATGTATTGAACCCGCGTGTCCAAAAAACACACATCCTTCAAGCTGCAGTCTGGGATGACACAGCCAAATTCAAAATGGAGACTGCTGACATGGCTCTGCAAAGTAAAGTTGACTCCACATAGTGTAAGAATTCACTTACATAACAATTAGTAGCAAAAGGATTTCTGCATTATTTAAATATTTGTATCTACAATAAAAATTCATAGGGACAGTGACACTCATTTTATATATATAAAATCTAAAACCTGAAGGCAAGACACGCCCAGTGAACTCCACTTCCAAAACTTCAGAAAACCTTATAGGTACATTATACCACACAGACAATTCCTCAAGCTCAATTAATTAAATGCTTTGTCCACCTTAGATTTTGAAATAATCATACAAATTTGAGAGTCATGATTGGATCAGTCTTCACATGGAACTCCCTATTGGACTTAGAGGGAGTTCCACATGTGGAGCTCTTACAGGATTGTATTCTATACTTGCAGTCAAAATCATAAAAAGTCTGAGTCTTATGATGAAGTTAAAGAAAGTTTTACTTGAGTAACGAGTGTAGGGTAAAACCTTATACTTTTAAAGGTTGCACTTTGAGATTCTTCTCTTTGAAACAATGTTTGGTAAGTAGCTTCAAAAAGATATGAATACAGACAGACACAGGATCAGATCCTGTTGTGCTAGACACTTGACAATCATATAAATAAAGAAAGACATGGTTCCCTACTCCAGTGACCTTACAATCTAATTTCAAACAAGGTACACTAATTGACATTACAAATAAGAGGGGAAATGGATAATAAGGGTAACAGTGAGATGAATAGGCCATTACATAGGCTAAGAATGTACAAAACTGATGGTTACACACACATTTACATAAAATATAACAGCAAACTCCACATATCAGCACACGCCTGAGTTTTTTATCTAGCCACTGAGGATCAAATTCATTACTTTTGGTGAGGCACTGTCCTTTATTAATAATATTCTTCTAATATACTTGAAGATTTCATACATCAGTATGAATGTCAACAGTGAGAATGGTCCAGACAAAAATACCAGGGCCAGATTGTGTATGGGCACTGTGTAAGTTCAAAACTGGGGACGAGTGGGAGAGGCACTCCCATTCCTTGTATGCCCTCTCAGCCTCTAGGCAATAATGACAATCTCTTGGTCACAAGGAATGCACAAGGCTATTATCCACAGTGGCTCCCGCATCTTCAGATTGAACAGACGGGGCAAATAAAGTCACAATGCAGATAAAAGAGTACACTGAATCTTGTAATTATGTGGCATGAGGTTTGCACTCTTTTAGCTCTGCAAAGCGTTGCGTCTGATACAGGCATTGTACCTCCAGTAGCTCACAGCAGAGTGTTGCACCTGTTCATAATCCTTAATGAGGGCCAGTGCCTTAAAGGTACAATTGATCCCAAAGTGCTGTAACCATATAATGTTATAGTCTTATAAATGCCTTTTTGTAATGATTAATGATCTAATATGTCTAGTACAAGTTTTAATTTACACTGAATTAAAAATATTAAATACATAATTCATCTAAAATGTCAACAGCCAGGAGATTGCTTAGTTACATACAGAACATGTACCGCTAATTTCAATTTATTTTAAAATGATAAATTTGACAAAATCTATTTTTATGTGGTGCATCATGTGTCTTATTAGACAGAAGAAATAAAACAGTAAACATCAGGGCTTTTTATAGCAGTAATAGCATAGCAAAATAAACCAACCTACTTTTTCTATGTTTTGTGTTTTCATATTTCATATTAATCTTCTGTTGAAAAAAACCCTATTTTTCAGTTTATAAAACAGTAAAAGCTGAATCCACTTAAAAGAATATCTATTAGCAGAATAAAAGTTACAAGAGGAATTTGTATGTGCACCAAACATGAATAGTGTAGAACAACCCTTTAATTAATAATAATGGACAAAAAAGCAGATCAAGGAACCAAAAAGGGAAGCATCTACAATATAAGGGCTATTTGGTCTGTCAGAGAAATAGTCTCTCTCTCTGTGTCAAATATGTACATATTTAAAACCAGACAACTTTTTGCATAAAACCATTATGATTCTAGCAAGTGTATATGAAAATCACATCTCAATATTCAGACTGTATATAACAAAAGAATAAAGTTAGTCTCATTTGTATTGAAAACCTTGAACAAAAGATTGAAAATTATGGGATGGATTTGGGGCACCATAGATCGTAATTGCAGGGACACACCCCAAACATATGACATATTTTGTAACATCTTGTTTCCTAATATCACATCTCATTCTACATATCAGTTTAAAGAAAAAAAGAGAAAGAATTCTTAGAAAGCAATTTTTGCCAACTTCTTTAATTGTAATTGTATAACTGAATGTTGGGATATAAATTTCATTTACAAAACAATGCACAGTGCCATACAATTAATCTTGTAGGCAGGATAATGGAAATTACTTATTCACACCTGTCCAGTTCTGAATATGCAGTGAAGTTATGAACAATTGTAGCTTCACTGCTTTAATAATGAAATCCATTAGGGATACGTCTGGTAAGGGAAAAGACAGTTAAAACACACTTTTTTCTCTCTCTCTCTCTCTTTGATGAAAGAATTTACTGGTAATATTGTTACCTATGACTAATATAAAATTGATACAAAATTGTTATTGGGCCAATTTTGCAAGCTTTCGTCACGTTGTGAATACTTACTCATTGACTTCAGTAGGGCTGTTTGAGAATATTTAACCTGTTTGGCATCATCAGACTAGTCCTGACACCTTCTCTGCAAGAGGCATAAAAACCTCTTTAGCTTTTCTAATAATCTACTTCTGATCCAGAAGTCTCTTCATGTGTGGAACTCCCAGCAAAATCAGGGTAACACCTAAGTTCATATATTATACAAAGTGCAAAAATAAAAATGAACAAAAAATTGACAGAGAAAGAGAAGCGTATTTAATTGCTTTTTTTTCTTTGCCAGCTATTATTTCTATATAATGATATACTACAAGTGTGAGTGCCTCTCACTTTGCCAAAATATTGTGTCCCGCTGCCCTCTGGCAGTCCTATTCAAGTGTGTAGATCATGCTGTTCACTAAGACCTGGAGGCTCGAGACCCTTAATACACAGGTACACAGGTATGAGTGTTTTACAGTTAATTATGTAGTTTACTTATATAATAATATCACTGTATCATTCTCCATGGCCCTGGGTGCAGGGTGTATGTGAAATCTAATATCATATTAAAATAAACTTTCCATAATAAAAAAAATAGTACAAACAGCCCCACTGCCAACCCTAAAGTAGTAAATAACATCATTATAATCCATAGTTAAGTAAAGGCTTGATCAACAGGATGTGCTCTGCACTGCTGTGTAAATAGTGGTAAACTCAGGCTCTGGCAGACCCCCAAAGAGAGTGAGTTCCATTGTAGGGAACCTCCATTAAAGTCACGTCTCCAGTCCTCAAAAGAGTGCATGTACAAGCTGTGAGAAAATTCACCTTAGCTGATCTGAATTGTCATGGTGGATGTGGAGACGGGGCAGTGTTTAAGGAAGCTGGGTCCTAAACCACATCACATTTTAGATAATAGAACCAAACCTCGTGAAGTGCACTAAGAAGAACCATATGAGAAGCCAGTGCAGTTCATGATTTGTAATGATTAATGTGCTGCTACATTCTCCTCTAGTTAAGTCTGTGAGTGATCTCCATGGGGGGTAGGACCAAATAGAAATCACCGCAATAGTCCATCCTGGAGGTAGCAAGGCATGGATAACTATTGTAAGGTCCACAATATCAAATAAAGGCTGACATCTCCTAGATCACTACTGATGAAAAAAATGTTACAAGCAAGCAACCGTTCACTAACTGGTACTCTAAGAACAGCCAGTAGTTCAAAAGGCACCTTAAAAGTACACTCCTCTTGATAAAGGTGTTATAATTCTCCCCTAAAAAGAAAAGGAGTACTTGTGGCACCTTAGAGACTAACCAATTTGTTTGAGCATGAGCTTTCGTGAGCTACAGCTCACTTCATCTCACAAAAGCTCATGCTCAAATAAATTGGTTAGTCTCTAAGGTGCCACAAGTACTCCTTTTCTTTTTGCGAATACAGACTAACACGGCTGTTACTCTGAAACCTATAATTCTCCCCTAGCAATTCATCAAGTTGCTTCCCCTACAGCAACCTACATTCCTTTTTTCCCCCTGGATTGAGTTTCAGCCTTCTCACCGTCATATAGTTCCCAGACTCAGCTAGGTATTGGGGAAGCAAGGAAACTGCATCATCTTTTCTGATACAAAATAAGTTACACACTGGTGCCACAGCACAAAGGATCTGATCCAAACTCCAGTGATATCAACAGAAATATTTCCATTGACTTCAGTGCAATTGGATTGGGCCAAAACACCTTCCATGGGGCTGTCCATAAATTATGTAACATCAATTCTGCATGTTTGTTTCGCTGTTACAAGGGATAGATGGGTTTTGAAAATCATCAAAAAATGTGTTAGCTGATTTATGGAGAGCACCCAATCTCAACTAGTGGCTTCACATACACATTACACAAGAAAGGGTAACAGACTAGAACCTTGCAGGACCATATATGAAAGGGCTGTTGGAGTGAACAGGCTTAACACACAACCATTTTGAGACTAAATTTCCAAGGACCGATAAAACAAGGAAAGACTTGATTTATTCCTGGATGGTGATGACTTTGTTAGCCACTGTTGTGCAACGTACAACTTCAGTTGCTGTTTAGGCCACTGTTTGCCATTGCCCGGTGTTCTGTATTTAGCCCCCACCCCACCCCTTTGGAGGGGGAGGGCTAACTAAGATAGCACATTCTTACAATGATTAAAGAGGAATTATATCTTTGTATAAATAGAATCAAGAAATAGTTATCTTGTTTGTTTTTCTAAGCCAAAAGATGGCCCTGTGAAGTAGTTTGTAATGTTGCTTAAAACAGGGAGATAGTTTAAGTTTCATAATTATTGGTTAAAAGCTCAAACTACCCAAAGCATTTAACAGATGTAACGAAGGAAAAAATATACTTTTTTAATTTCATTATGTATCCGTTTAGGTCACTAATATAATATTAGATGTGATTTTTCAATATTAGTCAATGATTTCTAAACTACTTCCAATCTCTTAATATTTCCAAATGTTAACAAGCTCATAGCAAGAAATATAAATATTAACTAAATAAGCAAATGAGACAAAAATGAACGAGTAATTTACAGTAAAAATCCTGTCAGAATGTTTGTATGAAGTACAATGCAAATTAATTAAACAAGGAAAAAAGATTATACTTTATAAATCTAACTCTGTAATGTTTTCTGTCAGAGAAATTACTGCAGACAAAAGACAGGAACACAAAATACTATCTTTTAAAATGAAAGTAAGATATTTACTTATCCATATACAACAGATCAGTTTCATATATTATTCTGACTGTTCTATAGGCTTGTCAAAAAAGATTCTGTTTTTTTTTTATTTAAAAAACACCTTTATTGCACAATGCATCACTAATTTCCATCAGGAAAGCATCCAGAAAAAAAATTGGAATGTTTGGGCATGCTTTTAGATACCATCAGTCCTTCTCTGATAATCTTAAAACAACAGAGAAAAAGAAAGCACTGAGCATTTTCATGTAAATTGTAGTAAATAAATATGCTGGAGATTTATTGCTTGCATAGAAAGCCACCTTTCATCAAGATACAGTTAATGCAAATAACTTAATATCCCTTTATAGTCAGTTACCATGGATACATTTTACTCAATAGAAATCTTGAACTGTAAACTTGTGTGATATATTGCAATTGTTAAACTATGATAAACAAAAAGTACTTAATACTTATCTATGCCAAGAATCCAAATATTTGCTTCAAAATATCACAGATAGCTGTAAGGACATGCAGAATTTCAAATATCTTCCTCTACTCTCCCATATCTATACCTCAAATCGTTTTTCTAAATTATATTTAATATGAAAATAGGGGGGAAAAGGCAATCCAGCTCCTATTATTAGGAAATCAATAGAAGCTGATTTAAATGGAAGCATGGTCAGACAGCATGTTTAAAAAAGATATACTCAAAAGTACATTTTTCAAAATGAAATTCTCTTTTCTCTCCTTTTCATGCCTTGCTTTCCATTAGAATCATTCAAATAATTTCCATCTACAACAAGATTCTCTTACTCAATAGTGTACTCAATCTTGACCACCAAATTCTCTCATCAAATCACTGCACGAAAATGTAAGCCTTTCAAGCCCGTAGATGAAAGATCCAGATGACTTTTTGTACAGCTATGTTAAGGAATATTTTGATTTATAATACTACTTCTTTTAACGGACAGATACGCCTTTCAGTTAGACACTGTATACTTGTCATAATAATGCTATTTTTATTTCCCGAGCAAAGCATTCAACTCAAGGCGTTTCTCTCTTTGTCTGTAACATAACAACTTTGAAACACCATTGATTTTGGTGCAAATCAGAACACCAGAAAAGCCTGCATTCCCATAATCCACCCTCCCCCCGGCTGCCACAATCTCCATGTGTGCCACATTCCCAGGCCCCTCTGTTTCACAGACTCCAGCAATAGTACTCACCCATTCCCTCATGACAGGGTCTATTGTCTTATGGTCTTCAGCTACCTGTTATTTTCTATACATACCCCAATTAACTGTGCTGAATTTGAGCAAAGCATAAGATGGAATTCACCTACTAACCTGGAAACAGGACAAGAGGTTGCAGTGTATCCCTCTGGCTGCTACCTGCAGCCTATGTTTTAATGGGAGCCAATCCACTACACTGGGACATCTCATTTGTTCCCGTACACAGAAAACTCTTCTATGGCATAAAGATGGTGCAAAGGTAACCTTACATGGCCACTCTACAGTCCCAATGTGAAGCAGAAATGACCTTTTGCCAATGTCCTCTACCTCAGGTGAACTTCACCTTATAACATTTCATAACGTAGATTTCCCACTTCTCTCATAGTTTTAGCTACAACCGTCAAATAAGTCATTTACATAGGGAAATAGTATTTATTTCCAGGTCTTCTCAGCAGGGTATATAAATACTTTCTGCCATAGCAAAGAGCAGAGGACATATATGGACAACTAGAATTTCCTCACTGTTTTACAAGAGTCAGTGCAGCATTCACAAAACCAGAAATATCTTATCCACATAATTATGTTTACAAAGCAATTAATTAATGGCAAAAACACAGTGTGGGAATAAAATTATACCTATCATCCTCAAAAAAGGTATTGTTTCATTGTTTTGAAGTATTGAAGTTATTGAGAACACAAGCTACACTGTGAGTCTTCTAAATAGAATCACCATCCTAGAAACTAGAAATCTGCCTGTAAAGCATAATTCATTATAGAAATAAACAAACACATACATAAATAAATAGTGATAACTGGCCAAGTTTATGAAGGCCCTACACTCAACTTAGTGGTATTTCTCTGTCTGTCGGTAATGCAATAACTTTTGAATGCTGCATCCAATCAATTCCAAAATTCCAGGGGAATGTTCTAAGCGTCAATAGCCAGAACTCTAATGATTGTGATGAAAATCAGAAAGCCAAAAAGGGAAAAATGGGAGACACACAAAGCCCCTGCCAGCTCTTTAGCATAGCCACACCCTCAAGCATCTCTGTAATAAGACTGGAAATAAGGTGTTCAGACTGGAAATGAAGAATAAAAGCTTATGCTCAAATAAATTGGTTAGTCTCTAAGGTGCCACAAGTACTCCTTTTCTTTTTCCAAATTTTTAACAGGGCGAGCAATCAATCGTTGAAACAATTTGCCAGGGCTCACGGTGGATTCTCCATCACTGACAATTTTTAAATCAATATTAGATGTTTTTCTAAAAGACATGCTTTAGGAATTATTTTGGGGGACTTCTATGGCCTGTGTTATACAGGAGGTCAGACTAGATGATCATAAGGGTCCCTTCTAGCCTTGGAATCTATGAATTATCTATAGCTCAAAGAACTTCCTGATCGTACTCATTGCCTTCCAGCATAACAATGCTCCTAACTCATTTCTCCTCATCTTCCCATGATGTTCCCATGAACATGTTGATACCCCAAATTACTTATTTCCTGGGCAGAAAGAAGAATAATGGTGGGGAAGGGGGAGGAGGAAGGGAGAACTGGGGTTTGCACACAGCCATTGGCATGGGGGTAGAATGGAGGACACTGCTGTGGGACATACAGAACCCCTGATGGGGGGACATGGGGAAGGGGTAGACAGAGACACTAGCACAAGGGTGAAGTGGAAACAGGGGTGAAACAAAAAATGGGAGGAAGACAGAGCTCTTGCCATCGGGGTGGGGAGGAATGGGAAAAATGAGGGTTCACACTGAACCCTTGCCATGGAAGGAATGAGTGACACTGGCATGGGGGGCACACAGAATCCCAGGTGGGGAAAGATTGGAAGACCCTGGTATAGGGGTAGGGAAAATGGGAGGCATGGGGTAAAAAGGGGAGAATAAGATTGCACACAGCACTCCTGTAAAGGGGGGAATAGGGGACCTTCAAATGGAGAAAGCGAAGCCACAGAGCCCCATAGAGTAGGGGGGAATCGGGCACACAGAATCCCTGCTGAAGAGGAGGTTGGAGGACTCTGGTATGGGAGGATGGGGGAAATAGGGAATATAGGGGAAAAGAGGGGAAGATTGAGGGAACCTGGTATGGGGGAAGGGGGGCACACAGAGCCCCCGGCATGGGACAAAAGTGGAAATAGGGGTGCACACAATATACTGGTATGTCAGGAAGAATGGGGAGACACAAGCGACTGTCATGAGCGGATATTGTGGGGTTGCAGGGAATCCCTGAGAAAGAGAGGGATGGCAGGGCAGTACATAGGGAGTTGGAGGGTGGGTGAGGAGAATGTGTGTGTACTCCTTACATCCCTCCATTCCCCTCCAGAAGCCCTGGTGTGTGTGATAAGATCAGCCTATACAAGCTATGAAATATGCGAGTCCCTAGCATTAATTGTGACAGCACACAATCTGTACCCAATCCTGCTGCAACTGAAATCAATGGCAAAACTCTCATTGACTTCAAGGGGAGTAGGACTGGGTCAGAGATATAGACTACCATTAATAGTGTAAGTTCTATTGGAGGGAGCTGATCCTGAATTCTTGAACACTCAAAACAACCACTGACCTCAATGGACATTTTGGGTATGAAAATACTGCATGATCAGATCTATGATTTGTAACTGATTCAATTAATTAAGGCATACAAGAGCTGTGTGATGCGTGTCAAATATAAATAGACATAGTATAGTATAAATTAGTTGGATAGTAAATGAATTTACCATCAGTAGCTGAAAGGATAAAAACGATAAATGATTGTGTAGCATATTTACAAGGAGTTGCTGATTGTTGCAGGAGTTTCCTGCCTGTTGAAAATTTGGGTTTTGTATTAGTCCTTCGTACAAGAGGTTGACTTCTGCAAAATTGGTCTAGTGTACAGGAATAAATGTTGCCTTCCTGGTCACACACATCCTCAATGGCTGCACATGTACTTTGCTGGACAGGGCCCATATTTTAATGCCTTCTCAGTAACAGCATAACATCTTGTTTCTTTTACCAAAGTTATATGATTTCTAGAAGAGGGGAAATAGTTTTATACAGAAATATGACTCCTAACTATTGTTAAAAATCTGCTTTCAACCTCAGAAAAATGTTACCTTCCTTTAGAAAACATCAGGGACAAATTCTGCCCTCAGATACCTACCCACTGAAAGCAATGAGACAGTAGAGAGGTAATCAGACAAACAAAGGCAAATGTTCCCCTTAAAATCTCTAATGTTCAAAAGATATTTTGATATGTGCATTTCTTTTTAAAAGTGCTGCCTATAGGGTAAATTAAGTAACATATAATGGGACACTAGCAAGGTTTGATAAATACTGATTTTCAACAAATTACTGAACAGTTAGCTATCTTATGAATAAAGTATTGTTGCCTACTCTAAGATCATGAGTGTTTTGCCCTAACTTCTGCATCCTTCATTTGCCAATTTTGTTTAGGTTTTAGATTTTAAAATGATGCATATTGGAGTATACACATTAATTTGTGGAGTAATGTTTTACCTGTCTCCATCCCCCTCCTTGTGTGATTTGCTCACCACTTGCAGGCACAACAACTTGCATGCACAACAACTTCTTGTCTAACATATTCCATAAATATATAGTTTCTTTAGACAACAGAAAATAAATAACTTACATAAAAATAACTCATCCAGATTGCACAATTATCAGTGGAAATATTTTACACTGTTTGTGAACTTCAGGACAGAACTCAGTTAAAAAAAACATTAAGTCTCACTTACTTTGGTAGAGTTTTCAAATGATTTTCTCTTAACTCCAAGATACGCAATTTGACAAGTCTAGAAATACCAATATAAAACAATATGATTAATACATTCAAGTGAGAAAATACTTCTGACACCAATAAGAATTACTGGAGAACTGTTTATTCCAGTACAAAAAGATTTAGCCGTGTATTTGCATTACATTATTTTTATATACCTGGCCAGTCTCTGCTGGAAAGTACTATGATGTGTCAGTTGCTAGAAATAATTCTGAATCAATTTTTGCTGATTATTTATACAAGAGAAATATGGTGAAACTTAATTTACCACAAATATTTCCAGTTCTGTAATACTAACCAACTTCAGCTTAAGTTGCATCAAGCTTTGATTATTGGCAATAGGTTTTGTTCTGGAAAATCATGAATACCCATGTAAAAGGGTTAAAATTGTTTAAAACATTTAGAGCACTTACACAGATGCATGGCATTTTGAATGACTGTTCACAAGTTTACACACATTTTTGTAGAGATCACAATTTCTTTTTGCATTTTTGGGCCTTGATCCTACAACTGACTGCACACAGGCAAACTGCTTCCCCGACACAGATCCCCATTGACTTCCATGGGATTGAAGCACAAGCTCACAGTTCGCCATGAGCATAAGTGCTCTATTGAATTAGGGTCTCTATACTGCATTGTACAAACATTAAATAATGAATACTCACAACAAACTTTGAGGTAGAACAGTAAGCTCACAAATGGGAAAACTGACACAAAACAGGGACACACAAAATGGGGGTTGAGGAACCAGGATTAGAACTCAAGAGTTTTTGGCTTTAAGGGCTTGTTCCAGAGCTCAGCCATGGTGACATCAAATGCCACCCATTGACTTCAATGGACTTCAAATCATGCCACTATTCCTGGGTTCTTTTATCTTAGATCATTATTAACCCCAGTGATGAAGGGTATAGGAGCCAAAGGATCTCTATTCCTGACCCAAAGTCCTACAATTTCAGCTGTAAAGAATCTGTGGAGAGTTAACTGTTGCGATAATTAGGCCTGCAAATAAAGCCTAATTATAAGCTCAACTGTAAAAATAACAGACTTTGAAGTCATGACTTTTTTATGTATAGAAAAACTATTTTAAGTTATTATCAGAGCTTTTGTGGCTCCCTCTGAGTCCTGTACAATCAGACTCATGGTAACTAAGGCAACCAGCTTTATACGCAGAAGGTTACAAGAAATACTCCCAATACATTATTTTTAAAAAATAACAATCGAAAAATTTTCCTAAAATAGTTTTTTCTGAAATGTGTTTTGCAGCTTACAAAAAAACATGAAAGATTTTGTAAAAATTCATTTGAGATGATCTGCGTAAGTAACTTGTGGCTTCACCACTCATGAATAATATGATCATCCCAAACTGATAAAACCTTTATACCACACCACCATGTATCATATTTTCTATATCCTCAACACATAAACTAAGTGCAGGGCCAGCTCTAGGTTTTTTGCCGCCGCAAGCAAAAAACAATTTTGGCCACCCCCGCCCCCCCCCTTTTTTTTTTGGCTTTTACAAGTTTGCACTTCGCAATTTTTTTTGTTTCTTTTGACTGTTTAAAATTAAAAAAAAATGAAAACAGAGAATTTGTAGTTAGTGAAATAAAACAATTTCCTACTAGTGTACTCATTTAATTTTAACAAAATCACAATTATAAATAAATTTGGGTTCAACTATACACTGTAATGAAAAATGTTAGTGTCTTCCGGTGCACCCAGTTTCTCATAAATTAAAAGAATTTACAGGAACTGAATTTTTTTGGTTTTTATACTTGCGTAGTCTTTTAATAATTCAGTGAAATCTAAATTTTTTGCAATGGTACTTTCAATTGAAATTAATGCGAGTCCTGACAAATGATTCTGAGACATGGTGGACCTCAAATAATTTTTTAGTAATTTCAGTTTTGAGAAACTGCGCTCACCAGAAGTCACTGATACTGGTAATGTTAAAAGAATGTGTAATGCTATGGCAGTGTTTGGAGTGAGGTGCTTGGGGCTGTACATCCTGCCGGTGGGTCCCCAGCCCAATCTCAGACCCAGCCCCACCCCTGCAGAGGGGACAGTAACTGACAGAGTGGCCGGGGGGCGGGTCAGCCACGGGGATGGGGGCGGACCAGGGGCGCCCACCCAGCGCCGAGCCGCCCAGGGCAGCGGATCCCTTACCGGCTGCGGGTCCTGCCCCAATCCCGGGCCCCACTCCACTCGGCTCCGGCTCCTCCGCCGCTTGTGACACGTGTGGCAGGGCGGGCGGGGGGGGAGAAGCCGCATCACCCCGCTCCCCCAGTGACGGGGGGCCAGGGCAGGGACTGCCCCGGGCCGGGAACCCCGTGCTGAGCCTCCTGCCCCGCCCCACGCAGGGGCTTATTGGTTGACTGAGCGGGGCAGGGGGGAAAAAAAGGGTGGCCGGAATGCCGCCCCTGGAAATGTGCCACCCCAAGCACGTGCTTGCTTTACTGGTGCCTAGAGCCAGTCCTGGGTAAGTGTACTTTACATATTTACTGTATGTACACAATGTATGGTATGGGTCAATGAGCTAGCCAACTTCAAGGCAGTTTCCAAAGGCAAAGTGAGCAATAGTGCATTTCCAACATCCTTATTGCCAACACTCAAACTGTACTTGCTACCCTGTTTCTGCAGACTCAGCTTTTTTTTAAGTATCTCCTGCTCCAGCTTCTCTTATTTCTTGGTTTTTTTCCCTCCTCCTGGTTTTTCTGTTTTTCTATTTTTTCAGCTTTGTCTTCCTACTACTCTGTTCATTTCTTCTCTATATCTATCTGAATCAGTCTACATTCCCTTTTTCCCTTCTTCTCTGGATCTCACTTTCACATCTCTACTTTGCTCACTCTGCCATACTCATTTAATTTTTCTCTTTCTTCCTGACCGGCAGCCCTTGGATTCCTCACCAGAGGAAGCAACCAGAAACAGAGACTACCAGAACAGACCCTACTTTGTTCCTTCTGCCCCTTTGGCCAAAAAGTAGCAGTCACTTTTGGTCAAGAACAAGTAAAGAGAAGCACAAACACTGGCCACTGAGAAGCTGGATCAAAGTATTGCAGTAAACCAATTTGCTTACACAGTGCTGGCACACACTAGCTAGTTCTGGAGGTCATCAATCTAACTGCTGTTATTCTACTGTCCTGTAGCTTAACTATTCCTCTTCCCACATCCATATCCTCCTAACTCACTTAACAGCTCCCCACTACTCAGGATGTCTTCCCCAACCACCCAGCTGAAACCAGTTCCACTCCTGCCTCCTATCATTCATCAAAACTGGATTGCAGGGACGAACAATCATATATTTTCTGTTTTTCATGCACACCGCTTCTAAATGATCTTTAAGACTAAATCAATTGCTTGTGAAGTGGTAATGTGGTTTAACAATTAACTTACCTTCCAAAGTTAGCTGGAAGAAACTCCAGAAAGGCATCGTTTAGGTAGAGCTGGGTCAAGTTTAGAAGCTGCGTGAAACCATCTGGCAGCCTAAAGAGAAGTTAAAGATTTAGTCTTTGAATCTGGGTTGCTATAGAAACAATGCAAATGTAAATCTCTATGGAGAAGCATAAGTTCTCCACCCTCACACCCCTTAGCTACACAGCTTATGAAAAAGAAGAATTGATAGAGAAAATTGTTACAGGTGGCATTTTTGCTTGTTATTAAAACAAATATCACTCAACTTTTCCCTGTTACTGTCACAGGATGAAATTTATGTGCCTGACACATTAAAGTGGCTTCATCCTTCTCTCTTGTCCTACTTTAAGCTTTTTATCAGAGGATTTTTTTTTTTTACTGAAATGGCAAGCATATGCTGAGTACTTCACTTTTCATAACTTCTTGAGTGGGGCTCTATTTCTCTAGGATATAGCATGTCTTTTGATTATAAAGGTAGTAAAGTAATTGTATATACATTAGGGCTGTCACGCCATTAAAAAATTAATCGTGATTAATCGCGCTGTTAAACAACAATAGAATACCATTTATTTTAAATATTTTTGGATGTTTACTACATTTTCAAATATATTAATTTCAATTACAACACAGAATAAAAAGTGTACAGTGCTCACTTTATATTTATTTTTTATTACAAATATTTGCACTGTAAAAAACAAAAAAAATTATTTTTCAATTTATCTCATACAAGTACTGCAGTGAAATCTCTTTATAATGAAAGTTGAATTTACAAATGTAGAATTATGTACAAAAAAACCTGCCTTCAAAAATAAAACAATGTAAAACTTTAGAGCCTACAAGTCCACTCAGTCCTACTTCTTGGTCAGCCAATCACTCAGACAAACAAGGTTGGTTACAATTTGCAGGAGATAATGCTGCCTGCTTCTTGTTTACAATGTCACCTGAAAGTGAGAACAGGCGTTCACATGGCACTGTTGTAGCTGGCATTGCAAGATATTTTAGCCAGATGTGCTAAAGATTCATATGTCCCTTCATGCTTCAACCACCATTCCAGAGGACATGCTTACATGCTGATGATGGGTTCTGCTTGATAACGATCCAAAGTAGTGCAGACTGATGCATGTTCATTTTCATCATTGGAGTCAGATGCCACCAGCAGAAGGTTCATTTTCCTTTTTGGTGGTTTGGGTTCTGTAGTTTTCGCATCAGGGTGTTGCTCTTTTAAGACTTCTAAAAGCATTCTCCACACCTCATCCCGCTCAGATTTTGGAAGCACTTCAGATTCTTAAGATTCTCACTTCTTGGGTGAGTGCTGTAGCTATTTTTAGAAATCTCAATTTGGTACCTTCTTTGCATTTTGCCAAATCTGCTGTGAAAATGTTCTTAAAATGATCGTGTGCTGGGTCATCATCCGAGAGTGCTATCACATGAAATATATGCCGAATGCGGGTAAAACAGAGCAGGAGACATACAATTCTCCCCCAAGGAGTACAGTCACAAATTTAATTGACGCATTTTATTTTTAACACGCATCATTAGCATGGAAGCATGTCCTCTGGAATGGTGGCCAAAGCATGAAGGGGCATAAGAATGTTTAGAATCTCTGGCATATAAATACATTGCAACGCCGGCCACAAAAGTGCCATGTGAACACCTGTTCTTACTTTTGAGAAGTGGTGTGATCCTGTTGCTGCTGAGAACTTTGGGCTCATTACTGAGCTGAGTCGTGCTGTGAGGAGGGAGACAAAGGTGGGTCAGAGCCAAATATCCCAACCCTGGGCCAGCCAAGGTTAGCTAAACTGACCCTCTGCACAACTTAGAGCAGCCATTGGGCTGCTGGGTAGAACAGTCTCCTAGGGTAAGTCTATACCGCAATAAAATTCCTGGAGCAGCAAGTCTCAGAGCCCAGGTCAATTGACATGGGTTTACATTCACAGGGCTCAGGCTGCAGGCTAAAAACTGCAGTGTAGACGTATCCCTAGAGATCTTTCCATTGGCTCTCCACCCACAAGCATCCTCCTGGAATCAGATGTAGGCAAGAGAGACTGGCACAAAATAAACTGCTTGCCCAGGACTACCACTGTTCAGGGAATAGGCAGCCACACATGTTCGGGGAATATGGCAGTTTTAAAGCAACAACAGGTTGCAGAATGCACAACATTTTCAATCTGGTGGCATGCAAATCCTGTCACTGTTTGAGCAGAATGGAGTTATCTAGGTAAATTGGTTAGGCAACCCAAGGAAATTCCATACAATAGTACATTATTTAGAAAATATTGAGGTGGGACAATTAAGCATTTAGCCACTGACTTTAATGGGATTACAACTGTTCTGTTAGATTGAGCCATTGTACTCAACACCATGTAGAACCAAGCCCATTAAATAGAAGGTCTTATACCTCAGAATAATGAAAAAGATGCTACAGATGCCAAGCCAAACAATGTCACATCAAAGAGCTCAAATATTACATTATCTCTTACAATTTTTTATTATGACACTATAATCTGGCAATTATAAATGAACACTAGCATACATTTTAAAACAATCTACCACATCATATATTCTGTATGAACTAGGGGCCTGACTGGAGAAACCTTTATTCATGTGACAGTCATTACATAAGTCAGGGTTTACAAGATTAGGCATGTATTTTTCAAAATGTGATCATTTAATTTATAACCAGTTTTAGGTGTCAGATTAATACAGGAATGAATTTTGAGTCCTTGGTCAAATAACTCAATTAACACAAGATTTCATCTTTTCTTTACATCAGTGTTTCATTTTGAGTGTCTTCGTAATACGCCATAGGGCAAATCATAATATACAGATCAATAACTCAATATGCTCCATTGCATTTTTTTGTCAAAGGTTAATAATCTGAAAGCTACATTTACAGACTTTAAAATCCACAATCATTAAAAGAACATACATGTACATTTAAAATGTCAATGTAATTTTAGAACAAATATTTGGACAATAAAATCTACTCCAGGAAACCACAGAAATATACCACAAAACAAGAAATTACATTTAATGAGCACCTGAAACATGCTATTACCAACATTTCAGCGATCTCTTTTTTTCTAGCTTTCACGGGTCCTATACAATAGTCTTAGACCCTGATTCTGCAGTTGTGCTTGTGCATAAAACCCATTAATTTGAATGTCACATGTTATTAAAGAGCTCTCTGCTTATCTGTTTCATCTATTGCATACTAACTAGTAACGCATTCCCAGAGTTGAAGTTTTAAAACATTTAAATGTCCATTTTGAATTACCTTATAATATGTTCAAAAATTACTTTTCCCTTTACTCATGCTTCCAGGCTTGCAGCAGTTGATGACATCAAGCGTCAAAAATAGTACAATACTGCATTCTGTGTTGTTTGGTATGTTTGTTTATGTTATCAATTTTTGCAGGGGAAAAGTAGAAAATCTTAAACTCAAAACTTGGGTCTTGACCCTCCCAAAGACCTATGAACACACTTACTTGTAAATCTTTGCAGGATTGGGACCTTGGAAGAATAGTAACAGAAGGTTACTTACTGTAACTGGAGGTTCTTCGAGATATGTGGTCCCTATCTGGATTCCAACGTGGGTGTACATGCATTCCATGTGCCAGAACTGTTCATAGTAATGTCCACTGACCCGCACATGTGTCAACTGTGTGGTGCACCCGAAGCTTTAAGAGGCCATGAGGGTCGATGCTGCTCCAGTTCCCTCTTACCAGGCAGTAGCAAAGCCCAGAGCAGAGGGGATGAAGAGCGGGATTGGAATCCAGATAGGGACCACACATCTCAAGGAACCTCCAGTTACAGTAAGTAATCTCTTCTTCTTCTTCAAATGATGGTCCCTATATGGATTCCAAATGCAGGAGAGTAGCGAGCAGTACTCAGCGTGGAGGCAGGCGTGAGGGCTCTCCAGAAGTCACAGTCAGAAGGATGGTGCAGCAAACAGCCGCATCCGCCACTGCAGCAGGGTGAGGGCATAATGAGTGGTAAAGGTTTGGATGGAGGACCAAGTGGCTGCCTGGCACATGTCCTGCCATGTGATGTCTGTAAGGAAAGCTGACGTGGCAGCATGAGCCCATGTGGAGTGGGCTGTGACTCCTGGCGGTGGGGGAGGAAGCAAGAGAGAGCATAACAGTCCACAATGCAGGGGGAGAGATGTTGCGATGAGAGAGTGCAGCCTCAACAGCAATGGCGAGGAAGAGACTAGAGGACGCGCAGAAGTCACGGGTGTGCTGGAGGTAGAAGGCTAGTGCTCAGCAGGGAATGCAGCGTGCTAGTTGAGGTGGAATGGGGAGACCACTTTGGGAAGGAATTTGGGATGAAGGCGTAGGGAGACCTTGTCACAGTGGAAGATGGTGAAGGGCAGTCCCATTATCATGGCTCCCAGTTCGCTGATGCACCATGCGGAGGTGATGGCAACCATTGCTCAATCCCGCCAGATCTTGCGCAGGACCTGGGGAAGCAGGGGAATGGGTGGGAAGGCATAACAGAGCATGTTGGTCCAGGGAATAAGAAAGGCGTCTCCCTGAAAGCTGGGACTGAGGGTGGTAGAAGAGCGGAAGTTTGTGGTTGGTTGCCATGGCGAAGAGGTCCCATCAAGGCATGCCCCATTGGTGAAAGATGGAGCGGATCATGGAGTTGCAACTCATGATTGGCATGGAAGGAGTGACTGAGTTGGACCACAAGGACGTTGCTCAGGCAGGGAAGGTATACAACATGGAGGGTGATGCTGTACTGGAGGCACCAATTCCGAAGGAGAATGCCCTCTGCACGGAGGGAGGGGATCCAGGCCCCGCCTTGCTTGTGGACATAGATGATGCCGCCATGTTGTTGGACAACACCTGGACATGGCACGAATGGAGGAGTGGCAGAAAGGCCTGAGAGGCAAAGCGAATGGCACGTAGTTTCGGGATTTTGATGTGCATCCTTGCCTCTCGGGGTGACTAGAGGCCCTGAGCCATGCAACTGTCCAAGTGGGCTCCCCAGCCCGCTAGCGAGGCATCAGTGGTGAGAGTAGAGCGAGGCATAGGAAGTGCGAACAGAATGCCCGTGAGGACTGTGGATGGGTTGCATCACCAAGACAAGGAGGCCAGGACAAGGGGGGGATGAGTACAAGCTTGGTGAGAGCGTCCCTTTGCAGGTCATAGGTTGAGCATAGCTACAGTTGGAGCATATGCAAGCGAGCAAACGGAGCAACTGTGGCGCAGGCAGTCATATGGCCTAAGAGGGAGAAGCACTGGTGAACGCATGTGCATGACCGGTTGTGTAGTTGTGCGATAAGAGCGGTAAGGGCAGCAAAGCGGTGGGAGGGGAAAAAGATGCAGGCCGCGACAGAATCCAGACGCGCCCTGATAAAGGTGAGGGTTGTGCATGGGGAGCAGCACCCATTTGTCCTCATTGATACAGATACCCAGGTAGCCAAGCAGGGCACACAGGGTCCAGATGTTGATGAGAAGGCTGGTATGGGAGGCTGCAACAAGAAGCCAGTCGTCAAGGTAGCGGAAGAGGGAATGCCCTAGTTGACGCATGTAACCTGCCACAACTGCAGAAACCTTCATGAAGACATGGGGGGGTAGTGGCAATCACGAAAGGGAAGACCCAGAACTGATAATGGGAGGTGCCCACCATGAAGCATAGGAATTTGAAGTGAGCAGGGTGGGTGTCTATATTAAAGTAGGCATTTTTCATATTAAGAGCCACGAACCAGGCACCACGCAGAAGACATGGGAGGATAAGGCGGAGCGTGACCATGCAAAAACAGAATTTACAAATAAATTTGTTCAGGGACTGGATGTCCAGAGGCCTCCCTGCTTCTTCAGCACGAGGATATAGGAGGAGTAGAAGCCATGGCAGTGCCGTGGAATATGCTCTACGGCACCCTTCTGGAGGAGGACATCCACTTCCTGTTGTAGAAAATGGTGTGGGGAGGGATCCCCGGAGTGGCCCGGGCAAGGGTGGCGAGAAGGGAAAGAGAGGGCATTTGATCAGGTAGCCATGTCAAAAGATGTCCAACACCCAAAGATCGGTGGTGATTTTGCCCCAGTTGTGGGCAAACACCCAAAGGTGACTGGTAGCGGAATCTGGGAAGTGGAGGAGGATTCTCAGTTCCCGTGGAAGGAGTCAAAAGTTCTGCCTAGGGGTTCACATTGAGGACAGGAAGAGGCAGCCGAGGTAGAGGCAGTAGAAAGACAACCAGTGCCACCTGTAGGTAGGGGCAGAGGTATAGAGGCCCAGCAACCAGAGGGTGGCCTGAGAGTCCCTCCATTCCCTTAAGGATTCATCAGTTTTGTCACTGAACAGTTTTTCGTTATCAAAAGGGAGGTCCTCAAGTGTGATTTGGACCTCCTTCAGGAAACCGCTGGACTGCAGCCAGAAGTCACAGCGGAGCACCAGTCCAGAAGCCAGGGAGTGGGAGACAGCATAAGCAGCATCGACTGAGGCTTCAAGGGCTACTTTGGCCACTAAGTTGCCCTCGTCCAAGAGGTGTTGAAAAAAAACGGGTTACTCAATTTTTCATAACTGTTGTTCTTCAAGATGTGCTGCTCATGTCCATTCCATTCTAGGTGTGCATGTGCCCACGTGTGCAGTTGTTGGAGATTTTTGCCTTAGCAGTATCCGTAGAGTCGGCCGTGGTGCCCTCTGGAGTGCTGCACTCAAGCGGCAGTACATCAGGTGCCACCAGCCCTACGCCCTCTCAGATCCTTCTTACCGACAACTCTGACAGAGGGGCAGGAGGGCGGGTAATGGAATGGACATGAGCAACACATTTTGAAAAACAGTAGTTATGAAAAGGTGGGTAACCGTTTTTTCTTCTTCGAGTGCTTGCTCATTACAATTCCATTCTAGGGTGACTCAAAAGCAGTATCCATGGAGGTGGGCTCAGAGTTCACAGTCTTGCCGCTTGCAATACTGCTCTGCCAAAGCCAAGGTCATCTCGAGCTTGCTGGGTAAGCACGTAATGAGTTGCAAATGTGTGGATGAATGACCAGGTAGCAGCCTGACAGATTTCTTGGATCGACACCTGCGCCAGGAAGGCAGCCAATTATGCCAGCACCCTAGTTGAGTGAGCTGTCACAATGAGTGCACCTTTGCCAGCTCATAACAGTAGCAGATGCAGGCCATGATCCGTGACGATATTCTTTGGGCAGACACAGGGCAACCCTTCATTCTGTCTGCGACAGCAACGAACAACTGCGTTGACTTACAGAATGGCTTCGTTCTGTCTATGTAGAAGGCCAACGTATGACTGACTTTCAGGATATGCAGCCTGCAGTCTTCATCCGATGCATGAGGCTTGGGACAGAAGACTGGTAAGTATATGTCCTGACCAGTATGAAACTGGGAAATGACTTTGTGCAGAAATGCCGGGTGCGGGTGCAACTGGACCTTATCCTTGTAGAAGACAGTATAAGGCAGCTCCCAGGTGAGCGCCCTGATCTTGGATACCTTGAGGGCCACAGTTATAGTGACCAACAAAGAAACCTTCCAGGAAAGAAGCAGGAGGGAGCAGGAAGCCAAGGGTTCGAAGGGAGGACTCATGAGCCTTGACAGCACAAGATTCAGGTTCCATGGGGAAACTGGGTCCCAGGCGTGTGGGAGAGGCACTCCAGACCTTTCAAGAACTGTGCCACCATAGGATGGGCAAAGACTGACCTGCCTTGAAACAGAGGGTGGAACGCTGAAATGGCCTCCATGTGGACTTTGACCAAAGAGAGGGACGGACAGGCCCTGGAGCTTAACGTGCAGCAAATAATCCAAGATGTCCTGCAGCGGGGTCTCTTCAGCCTAAATGTGCCAATTTGAGGCCCAACACGTGAATCGTTTCCATTTTCCCAAGTAGGTTGTCCTGGTGGAGGGTTTCCTGCTGCCCAGCAAAAACCCATTAGACACCAGCAGAACATGCCCATTCATCCAAACTTAGCCATGCAGTAGCCAAGCTGTCAAGTACCGTGCCACCAGGTTCGGATGCAGCAGATTGCCGTGGCTCTGGGACAGCAGATCCAGCCGAAGAGGCAGCTGCAGCGGGGCGGCTGCCGAAAGACTTAGCAGCATGATGAATCAGTGCTGGCGAGGCCATGCTAGGGCTATCAGGATGTAGGACAAAGCGAACGTCTTCACCTTTACCAGGACCCTGTGGATTAACGGCACAGAGAAGGCGTACAGCAGCACTCCTGACCACGGGATCAAGAAGGCGTCTGACAGGGAGCCCTTGTCCCTTCCCTGCAGAGAACAGAACACATGGCACTTTCAGTTCCGCCTGGACACAAACAGGTCCACCTGGAGAGTCCCCCACCTGTTAAAGATTAGTCTGACCACCTCCAGATGGAGTGACCATTCGTGGAGAGACAAGAAGGTCCTGCTGATGTGATCTGCCAAGATGTTCTTGCTTCCAGGTAGGTGTGCGGCTACCAGATGAATGGCATGCCGCACATAAAAGTCCCAGAGGCTAAGCACCTCCCAATAAAGGGCCAAAGACCTGGCACCACCATGCCCGTTGATGTAATACTTTGTGGCGATATTGTCCGTCAGGACCTGCACCTCCTTGCCTTTCAGGTGAGGCAACAAAGCCTGGCAGGCCAGAAAAACTGCTCTGAGCTCCCTGATGTTGATATGAAGGGCTAGATCATGTCAAAACCAACTACCCTGTATGCTGAGCTTGCCCAAGTGGGTTCCCGAAGCCCAGATCCGATGCATCTGAGACCAGGATCAGTGACGGGGTCACAAAGGGAACTCCCTACAGCACTGACTCGGGATCCAGCCACCAGTCCAGGGACAAAAGGATGTGGTTTGGAACCGTGATCACTTGGTCCAGGGCGTGCCTGCTGGGGATATAGACCGAGGCCAGCCACGCTTGCAGAGGCCGTAGATGAAGTCGAGCATGGCTGACCACGTACATGCAGGAAGCCATGTGGCCCAGCAGTTGCAGGCAGGTGTACGCCGTGGTGAGCAGTTGGTTCTTTACATGGGAGATCAGATCTGACAGGGCCTGAGATCATGCTTCCAGAAGGAAGGCCCTGGCCTGCATGGAGTCAAGAATTGTTCTGATAAATTCTATGCGACGGACTGGCGTTAACATGGACTTTTTATTGTTTATCAACAGACCCAGATTGCGGCAGGTGGAATGCACCAGATCAGCTTCCTTTGCACCTGCTCTGGAGATCTGTCCTTGATGAGCCAGTCGTCAAGATACGGGAAAATTTGGACCCCTCAATGTCTCAGATAAGCCTTCACTGCTGCCATGCATTTTGTGAACACCGTGAGTGCTGAAGACAGGCCAAAGGGCAGTGCTGTGAACTGGAAATGGGGTCCCACCACTATAAAATGGAGGAAACGCCTGTGCCCTGGGAATATGGAGACATGAAAATAAATGTCCTTTAAGTCGAGACCAGCGTACCAGTCCCCTGGATCCAGGGAGGGGATGATGGAGGCCAGGGAAACCATAAGGAACTTCAACTTCTTGAGAGACTTATTCAGATGACACAGGTCCAGGACGGGTCTTAGTCCCTCCCCCCCCCACCCCATTTGCCTTTGGGATTAGGAAGAAACGGGAGTAGAATCCTCGTCCTTTCATGTCCCGAGGAACCTCCTCCACAACCCCCAGGCACAGGAGCTTTTTGACCTCCTGCAAGAGGAGCTGCTCGTGAGAATAGTCCCTGAAGAGGGATGGGGGTGGGTGGGAGGGAGGAGCTGCCATAAATTGAAGGTATAGCCCCGAGATATTATATCCAGGACCCAAAGGTCCGAGGTTACCCGCAACCAAGCCAAATGGTAGGGGCAAGGAAAGATCAGGTAGGATCTGTGTAACTGACTGGGGCGTCGCTCTTGAGCGCACCCTCAAAATGAGCGCTTTTGGGCCTCTAAGCGCTTGGTGGGACCAAGTTGCGCAGGCGAGCGAGAGGAAGAAGGGTGGCAATGGCTGAAACTAGTGTCCCTTCTGCTTGCAGAGCCCTGACAAGGTTGCTAGGGCTTTAGCGGCAGGGGTGCCAAACTCCTGGGCCAGACCCTGTGGGAGAGATTCCTGGAACTTGTGCAGAGCATCCCAGAGATTAAAATTATATCTACCCAACAGGGTCTGATGATTTGCCACCCGAAACTATAAGCTGGCCATTTTTCTCCCAAAGAGATCGAGTCTTTTGGCCTCTTCGTTCTTGGGAGTTGAGGAGGTGTGATCCTGTTTGTCTTTTTCATTGGCCACAGACACAACCAGCGAGACTTGCGGTGGGTGGGTTTATAGGTATTCAAAGTACTTCTTTTCAGCCCTTTTGGAGATGGAAGGGATGAAAGAAGGGGTTGTCCATAGGCCCTTGGCAATTTTAAGAACTCCTTCATGTACGGGTAGGGTCACCCGGGTGGGCACAGAAGCTGAGAGGACATTAAAGAGGGTGTCCTCCTGCTCTGTCATCCCCAAACCTCCAGGCCAAAATCCTCAGCTACACGCCGAAGTAAGGCCTGATGTTCCTTGAAGTCGTCCGGAGCGCTATCCCTTGAAGGCCACACGAGCACCTTGTCCATTGATGATGAGGAAGATTGGACTGCTGGAGGGAGTCCCAGGGGTTCTACCACCTCCAGAGAGGGAGACTTAGGGATGGACACAGACTCCTTCGCCCCAACCTCTGAACAGGTTCCCGGCACCAAGCCCGGTGCCATTGTTGCACTGAACAATGCTCCAAAGCGGCAACCAAAGAGCGCTGCAAAGGGGGCATCGTCATCACCAGTACTCTCCATGCGCTCCAATAAGCCCACTGTGCTGGCCTGGCTGGGCTGCCACTGCAGTGAGGCAGACGACAGCCCAGGCTCTAGTGCCCAATCTTGCCGATGGTACCTGGGCAACGGGCTGAACTGGCTTTCCATGACAGAGGAATAACCATCCAGTGACCAGGGAGGGGCTGTCGACGCCTGCATCTGCTTGCTGGTCACTGGCTTTCTGACCAATGACCAGAGATGGGAGACTGTCATTGGTACCAAAGAGATCGTACCGAAGCAGAGACAGGAAACGCTCCCACTGTGCTGGCCATCAGTACCAATGTCAAGAGGACAACTGACAGGAGGATGACCAGTGCCAGGAATAATATGGGGAATGACATCCTCGTGCAGGTGAGTAGCGCCAAGGGTAACTTGACACTGTTCTGGGCGACCAAGGGTGAGTGTTGGACATGTCCCAGGATCCGCAACACAATGCGGCAGATCGTCGCCTCTTCTCCAGTGACCGGTGGTGCTCCTCTGCCCCTTTAGGGGTCTTAGTGTCTGGCTTGCCCTCTTGGGGAGCCTTATCCAAGTCCTGTGGCACCTGAGTCGTTAGCTGCACAGGCGGAGACGTCTGGTCTCTCTGCACCTTGGACAACAATGGTGCCAAAGGTGTGGGTCCCATACCGCTCCCAGGAGTTGGTGGTGGACCTTTGAGGGGGCTGGGAGCCCCAACCAGGGCGGCATGGATACGTGGCTCTGGAGTGGCCTGGCAGCTTGGCCCGGGCCCTTGCTCGACGACCGTTGGGCATTTTTCAACCCTAATCTTCTATGATAGTCCCCAGGCTGGGGAAGAGTCCCACAAAGGGAGGGAAAGTCCAAAATGGTAACAACTAGCAACTATCTGAATGGACAACTAACTACATCTAGAGAAGAAAAATCTGTGTACAAGAAAAAAAGATGAAAAAGGCAGTACTTGAAGCAAGCTAGGAGCACTGAGGAACAAGGGTTCTGATTCTGGCCATGCAGCGGTAAGAGGGAACTGGAGTGGCGTCGACCTGCACGGTGTCTTAAATCCTCGGACATGTGACATGAGGGTCAATGGATACTACTATGAACAGTTCCGGCTCTGGTGTACATGCGAACCCATGTTTGGAATCCACATAGAAGAAGGAAAGGTTTTCAAATATGTTATGTAAAATTGGAAAGTAAGTATTTGTATTTGTGTAATCTACACATAATACATTTTTAATCAGAGTAAAATTCACCCCTCCCATCAAAAATCCAGAGTGATCAGACTTTGTGCTGGGCACTAAGTGGATGACTGGATAGAATTCACACCCATTGACATGCGAGTAACAATGCTACAACACAGCCTCTCTGGCATGAATAATGGCTGCAGAAGATTCGACCCAACAGATTCGCATAAATGAAGATCCAGAGTGACCCCTTTCCAACAACCTGGCTCTGTCTACACAGCAAGTTACTGAGCAGCAAGCAAGGGCATAAAACTACAGGCACCAGATTTCCACACCGTAATATCCACGTAGACAATACTAAAGAGCAGTGAAAGCCCCAGAGTGCAGCATGGCATATTACTACTTGAAAACATAATACACTAAGTAGATTTGCATCCTCATTGTACAAAAAGCCTTTAGAGTATTAGGTTAGACCCTCGAGAGGAAAATGTCTAGTACATGACTACTCTGCCAATGTTTCTTTCTCTGTCTGCAGAGGCACTGCAGGTCTTGAGTGGTGTAGAGAGCTGTGCACAGATGCATCAACTTGGGTGAAATTCATCCTTAATTTGGGATCTTAATTAACAAAATAATTAAATTAATGTTATACATGAGTTTTGCAGTGAACCTTTACTTTTCACTTCCATATCTATAAAATATCTGCAGTGATAAATATAAACATAACTCTAATTATTGATACTCACTTAGAAATTGGATTGACACTGGCTTCAATAATTGTTAAACACTTACAGCACTTTATAGTTTCTGGAAAATCTTGAATCCCTAGAAAGAAAAAAAGTTTGAAAGGTATTATAAGGATGTTCTATGAAAAACTGCTAAACTTGCTTAGTCAATATCTAATTTAGTCAAGTTAGATGTCTAAATCAACAGAGCCTGATGAGATACATCCTAGAATACTTAAGGAACTGGCTGAAGAGATCTCTGGGCACATTACTGATTATCTTTGAGGATGGGAGAGATACCAGAGGACTGGAAAAGGGCAAATATAGTCTATTTATAAAAAGGGGAATAAGGACAACCCACGGAATTAAAGGCCAGCCAACTTAACGTTGGTACCGAAACATAATGGAGCAAATAACCAAACAGTCTGTAAGCACCTAGAAGAAAATAAGGTAGTAACAGTCAACACAAATTTGTCAAGAACAGATCATGTCAAACCAACCTAATATCCTTCTTTGACAGTATAACAAACCTTGTGGGTAGCGGGAAGCAGTAGATGTGATATATCTCAACTTTAGTAAGGTTTTTGATACTGTCTCACATGACCTTCTTATAAACAAACTTGAGAAATATAGTCTAGATCAGTGGTTTTCAACCTGTGGTCCATGGACCTCTGGGGATCCGTAGACTATACCTAGGATTTCCAAAGGGGTCTGGTACTGCATTTGAAATGTTTTAGGGGTCCACAAATGAAAAAAGTTTTGAAACTACTGGTCTAGATGAACCTCCTATAAGGTGGGTGCATAACTGGCTGGAAAACCATATTCAGAGAGTAGTTATCAATGGTTCACAATCAAGCTGGAAGAGCATATCAAGTGAGGTCCCAGAGGGATCTGTCCTGGGTCCAGTTCTATTCAATATCTTCATAAATGATTTGGATAATGGCATAGAGAGTACACTTATAAAGTTTGCAGACGATACCAAATTGAGAGGAGGGGCAAGGACTTTGGAGGATAGGACTACAACTCAAAATGATCTTGACAAACTGGAGAAATGGTCTGAAATAAATAGGATAAAATTCAATAAATCAACTGCACAACTACAAACTGGGAAATGACTGCCAAGGAAGGAGTACTGCAGAAAGGGATCTGGGGTTACAGTGGATCGCAAACTAGATATGAGCTAACAATGTAATGCTGTTGCAAAAAAAGTGAACTTCATTCTGGGATGTATTAGCAAGAGTGCTGAAATCAATTAATGAGAAGTAATTGTTCCACTCCACTCAACACTTATAAGGCCTCAACTGGAGTACTGTGTCCTCCAGTTCTGGACACTTCAGGAAAGATGTGGACAAACTGGAGAAAGCCCAAAGGAGAGCAACAAAAATGATTAAAGGTCTAGAAATCTTGAGCTATGAGGAAAGATTGAAAAAATTGGGTTTCTTTAGTCTGGAGAAGAGAAGACTGAGGGGGACCTGATAATAATCTTCAAGTACATAAAAAGTTGTTATAAAGGGGAGTGGTTTTCCTTAACCACTGAGGATAGGACAAGAAGTAATGGGCTTAAATTGCAGCAAGGGAGATTTAGGTTAGACATTAGAAAAAAACTTCCTATCTGTAAGGGTAGTTAAGCACGGGAACAAATTACCTTGGGAGGTTGTGGAGGTTAAGAACAAGTTAAACAAACATTAGTCAGAGACAGTCTAGAATGATAATACTGTGTCCTGCCTCAATACAGGTATTGGACTATATGTCTGGAAGTCCCTTCCAGTCCTACATTTTTATGATTCTATCTTCACCAAGAAGTTTTCATTAGTAATGTAGAGTACTGCTATAAATTCAGGTCAGCATTCAGACACAATAGGTTTTTGTATTTTTTTCATTATTAGTGATCTTTCAGTTGTATATGAGGTGGCTAACCAACAGGTGCTAAAGCTTATATTCCCCCAAATCAACTGCAGTATTTGGGCAAATTCTTCTGGCAGGTCAACAGGACAGTAGCCATCATTTGCAAAACTCCCACTGGATCCAATGCTGAGTACCACCAATGTAGGGTTATGACAAGTATTTTGTCTATATTTTGTGACTGTGACAGTTAAAATATTAGAACTGGCAAAATTTTATATATTGCAGTTCTTGATCATGAATACATTAGAAAAATCCTTTTATCCTAGAATTTCAGACAAGAATTCTTCAGTCAATGGTAATTGCAACTGCTATGCACGACCTATGTTATGTCCAGCAAAGAAATGACTAGGACATCACTTCTATATTGAACAGCAAGGAAGCCATGGTACACACAAAATGTAAGTGGATCTCAATATATAGGCTTAAAGTCTAAGCACTCATCAAGCCTCACTGAAGTACAGCTTCCAGCCCTACAAAAAAGATCCAAGGGTATAAAACAGCAAAAAAATTATTGTGGCACTCAAAGCAGCACCCTGGAACCCCCATATTCACCCCATCATATAATTATGGTATATTTCATACAAAGCATGCCATTAAGATACTGTAGGAAAGGTCTTGATCTGCTGAAACCCATTGTTAGGTCAAAATATGTATACTGTTAGTGTGTATAAAGACATGAGATTTTGCTGTATAGTTATTATTGAAATATGTTGAAAGTTTGAGAGTCATACACTGCCAGTTCTCCAGTGACAACAAAGAAGATGATCCTCTCCAGGTAGGGTTAAACAATGGTTAAACAACCATTAATCAGCAGGGGAGTTTTAAACAAGGGATCTGCAATGCTGTAAGAGAGCTGCACAAACATCACACAATGGGGGATTGCTCAACTACGTGACTCAGCAAAGCCCACCAAGACGTGTCTGGGGGCTAGTGTTTTCTAGGCACATGGACTGAAGATATAAAATAGGTGACAGTGGTATCATGCTTTTATCTTTCTCCTCCCTTACTTAAGTTGGAAGCAACAAGAGTGCTTGAAAGACAAAGACTTGAACTGAGGAGATTGGTACCAGGCTTAAAGGGGAAGCCTGTGTATTAAGACCTGTAAACTACCTGCAACACCTAGTGGGGTGAGGAAAACTGCTTGATTCAAATACTGCCTAGTCTAATATGATTTAAGATTTAAACTGAGCACTTACCAAAGAAAATAAAAGATAACTATCTCTAACCTTTTGCACCTGCCACTTATAATAATTTAAAATCTACCTTTCTCTAGTTAATACATCTGTTTTATATTTACCTAAAACAGTGTATTTGGTTGAAGTGCCTGGGAAATCTCAGCTCAGTTTACAAAGGCTAGCAGGTGTCCTCTCCACATCGAGGGAGGAGTCGAGTTGGTAATAAACTTACACTGGTCAGGTTTCTGAGGAGGGCAAGATGGTATATTCCAGGGGTGCAAGGCTGGGGGCTTAGGAGATTTGCTGGTGCCTTTTTCTGTGTGATTTGTGAGTGGTTCAGGGAGCATTCACACAACTTAGCTGGGTGGGGGGCTTGTTACCAGCAAATCATTGTGAAAGACAGCCCAGGCTGGAGAATTAAGAGGACACAGTAGTACCTCAGCTGCAGATTGTACTCCAGGGATCCCATGGACATTTCCTTAATTGTTAATTTCACTCCTATTCCATGAAATAACTTCCCCCTAACTAAACTGATATACACCCAAATTATGAGAGAAACCGAGAGAAAGAAATGGCTCCCAATGGTCTATGTAAGTATAAGAATCAACTATGGATATCAAAAAGAAACAGCTAATAATTACAAATCTATGTGTCAGGGTGCATATCAAAGTCTGACTGATTTATTCAATTGAGTTCTATCCATTTTGGTTTAAAAACAACAAAAAGACTAAATGAGAGTGGAACTTAATTCTTTACCTCTTCTCAAAAACTCTTAACCTTTCTGAGAATTTATTATGAATGCTTACATTAACTACTTGCTTCTCTCCAGGAGAGCATGACTGGAATAAATACAGTTTCAACTTGTTAATTAAGCAAGAAAAATAAATCACAGATAGTTCAAAAACCAAAAAGAATGACAACATACTTACTTAATTGGACAACCAAATTATGGATTCTAGGAAATGTGTTTGATATATATTGTGTTCTGGGGTCTGAAAAGGTGACATCATAAGTCCAGATTTTGTAATATAATTGTTAGTTTTCTCTGTTTTTAAATCACTGGAGAGCCAACATGAATGCTGTCTTTCAGTATGTTTCTGAATAAAGAATATAAAATGCCAAATTTTCAACCAGTCTGAGCCAAGCCTTTTTCTTTGCTCACAATTTTATGAGTGCAAAGAGCTGCAAAGAAATTTAGATTACCTGGACATCTAAGTAAATGATTCATGAGTTTAATTTGCTACTTAGCCCCATAGATGACAAGAACTCTGCTTACGTTTATAATGTTGGTACAAATACAGAAACTAATGTCTGAAAACCCAATTGACTAGAAGTCTTACCTAAAGAGTCTATGTATAGCTTACTGTGTTCCTAAAGTGCCGGGACTGTGAAAAACATTTGCAGCGTCACATCTTGCCATTGTTCCCTGTGTAGAACTGCCACTGAAGCCAGCAGGAATTTAACTTTTCCATAAATAGCAGGACATAGCTCAAAAAATCATAACCATAGCAGGGTTAGCAGACTTTCAGGTATGGCTACTGGTGCAAGTAGAAATGCACAACAACATTACTAGCAGTGAGAACTGCTGATATTTTCTATTCACTGACCCTCCTCCCTGACTGGTTAAAATGTTAGAATATTTTAAGTACTTTGTCTGTAACAGTATAACTGTCTGTATTCTAAGTAATGTGAGTCATCAGTTGAAGTTATTTGATGTTAATTTTTTTTATTAGACATGACATGGAAACAGCATCTGTCTGTTTACTCTGTGAACGGAGTGAAATAACCCACCAGGTGACAAACTCAAATGCAAAATCAGCTATAGAGTGCTGACACAAGAAATATTACACCTGAGCATGTCACCCAAGGACTAGGAGATTACAGTCCTATGCTGTTAATGGAAACTAGTAGCTTTGTGCCATTTCCCAGCCACATTCTATTTTTAAAGTAAAGTCTAACCTTTTTCCATTTCAATTTTAAGTATGATCTTTATTTTGGGGATGAAAAAGCAAAATGTCCATATCTGATATAGTGTGTTAGAATAACTTTACTAATATTTGGGTATTTATCTTCCCCCAGAATTAAAAATAAGATTTATTTTCTACTAACTATTTCTGCCTTTCATTCATTTTTGAACTTTGTCTTTTCCTGCTTGTACTTCCTGTCTTCTCTGGCCTCTTTGTTTACAACTCTAACCTTGTCCTCGGATAAAATTTTCAAAAGCACCTTAAGACCAGTGATGGAGAATCCACCACAAACTGTGATAAATTGTTCCAATGGTTAATTACCCTCACTGTTAAAAATGTGTGCCTTATTTCAAATTTGAGTTTGTCTAGCTTCAACTTCAAGCCACTGGCTCTTCCTACACCTTTGTCTGACAGATTGAAGAACTTTCTATTACCAAATTTCTGTTCCCCCTGCAGGTACTTTTAAACTGTAATCATGTCAACCCTTACTCCTTGAGGAAGGAAAGTGGACACTGACGGTTATCTGTCCTGCTGCACTACATGGAGATGAGCAGGGGACCCAGGTGCTGATTTTATTCATTCATTTCACTATCAGTAGTTTATCCCCATAATCCTGCTTCAGAAGGAAACTGAAATATTTTCAAAGAAATCTCCAAGCAGCAAGCAATTTCCCTGTTCTCAAAGAGGTGGGATTTGTCTACCCTCCCCTGAATGGGCTCTCTCTGAGTCTCTCAATGAAGGAATTGGCCTGGGACTCAGGGACAGGTTTCCCAGAAGCTATACCCTCTCTCTTGCATGTAATCCATATGGGCTAGATAGATCTGTGTTTCCTTTGGAGGTCTCAGCCTTGGGGCCTATTATCCCTTTTCGCACTCTCTGGTGTTGGCAATGCCCATGGTGTGTCCAGTGCCCCTCCATCCATGACCCATGGGGAAGAAGAGAGGGAGACAAAGACTGAGCTGTGTAGTCAGAGGCATGGCTGCTTGTGCAGGCTAGAGAGACTCAGGTGCAATCTTCTATCCGGTGCACTGCCCTTCTGGTTTCACACCACTCATGGAGATGGGGGACAGGTGGCTGCTTGCCCCTGGAGCCACCTTTTTTCCAGTCTTGCCTGGCTACTGGCCTGTAGGAGGGTGGCACCAATGCAACCCCGTCAGGCTTGGGCTTCAAGGGAAACTCTACTCACAGAGCTGGCCAAGCTCCATTGGAGACACTTGATAAGGGGATAAGTAGGACACTCAGGCCCTTCCATTTACTTCTGGATTTTCTCAGCCTAGCTCTCTCCCTGGCTTTATCTTCACTATAAAAAAAGTTGTATTCTTAACTCAAAATAGCATGTCCTGCTAGCTCGTGCAAAAACTATACCCTGCCTTGTCTTTACTAGGATTTTACATCAAATTACCTAAGTTAAGAATAGGCCTTTTTTCATAGTGAATACAAGCCCCCTGAAGTCTGCAGGGGCAACAGCCACTGCAAACACCTTGGAAGGGGAAGTGGAGCCAAGGGAACAATCTCCCTCAAAGGCGAATGCAGCCCTGGGACGTGGCTGGGAGTTGGACAGAAATTTATGAACCAAATTGTTAGTCAAAATTTTTGAAAAAGTTTGGAATTTTCCTCTGAAAAGCTCTACAGCAGGGAGGTCTGGCTGAGCCATGGGCCACTTTGGAGACAGAATAAAATGGAGGGAACTTAATGGGACAGAGTATCCCCCGCTGTTAGTGACTGACAGGTCTAATTCTGCCCCTAAAATGCAAACAGGATGAAGAAACATATATGTGGACCTTAGCACGATGAATATCTACTGTAAGTTTCACTGTAAGTCACTGTAAGATTCACAAGAAAGCAGGAGTAGGAATCAAAATATATTTTAAAAACAGTTTTGACCAGAATAAAATGATTCAGGTGTACAGTGCCAAAAATAGTTTTCTGGGTTTTGTTTTTGGGATCTTCACCTAGACCAATAATGAAAATCTGCTAGAAAAGAATATCCAATTAGCTAATATTGTTACAGTGAAAAACTGAACATAAACAAATCCATGCTATGGTACTGTCATCTGTCTCTTAATCACACCATAATTCAAGCTGAAACTGGAATATCACTAAAATTGTTTTAATTCCAACATTCAGATTCATTGTTGACTTGCTAAATGGTTAAACTATTTGTCATATGATTTTATTTATTTTTAAATCTCACTTTATCTGCTACTGTATATTGTGCATTGGGAACATATTAATCCTTATAAAACATAAAATGAATTTCAGGTTCTATAGCTATTTTACGCTATCAAGGCCATATTATGGCAGGCATTGCACACAGATGTATATTGGAGGATGGGGATGAAATCTTTACTGACCACAGTGAAATGTCAGAGAGCCCAGTAAAAGGAGTGAAACTACTTTGGATGTAAACAGAAAGCAAAATTTAGTTCATTTGTTTTAGAGTTTTCTAGAAGAGTAATTTTTTCATTCATTTAGCATTAAAATCTTATTACAGCAATGCTATGCAAAATGTTCAAAAATTTCACCACAAAATTTCAAATTATTTTACTGTTGTGTTCTTACCATTTTTACTGATGTCAAGTTCCTTGAGATTAACTAAACTAGCAATAGTGGTTGGCAGGCTTGAAAGGTCGTTGTCTGGTATACTCAGTTTACGCAGAGCTTGACAGTTGAACAATTGCTACAACATGAAAAAGAACAATTGCAATTAACATGTTTTAGTAAAATTCAGTTTACCATTGTTATTTACACACAGATGCAATAATAACTGTATCATAAAAATACCCTGAGGACAGCAAAATAATAAGCTAAAAATAACCAATCAACCTATATTAAAACTGTTTGGGAAGACATACTTACATATTACATTACACTTTAAACAAGGAAGATTACCCAGAGATAAATGTGCTGCTTACAAATAATTCCTAATGAAGTATAGTTTTAAGATGGACCTTTATAAGTTTATGAATGTGATTATATGGTGGGGTTGCTCATGATAGCAGGGGACTGGTCTTGATGATCCAGGAGGTCCCTTGTAGTCCTATAATTTTATATCAATCATAGAGCTATTTGAAAATTTTTCAGCAGAGCTTTTTTCCATCAGAAAATGCAAATTCTTCAAAATAAAAATGTTTCATGTGAATGTGTCAATTATGATGAAATTTTTGATGGGAAAAAGATGAAATATTCATTTCAGTTTTCTCAGTGTATTTCAGAATTGCCAATAAGGTAAAATGTTTCATTACAACTTTATATTTCAATTCAATTTGCTTCAACTTTTATATTATATTAAAATATTCATTTTAATATATTATTATTTTTCATAATTTTCACTCCATAGGAAATTTTGAAAGTTCTGCTTTTTGTTCCAATTCAAAACAATTTTTTCCAAGTGTTGGAATTTCCTATGGAACAAAATTTCATTTTCTGACCAGCTCTAATCAATATATCATATGGTATGCATTTATACTGATGTTTCTTCCATATAATAGCAGTTGTTATCCAATACAGAACTTCAAACCCAAGATAAATAGTAAAATAATGGAGACAATACTGTACTGAGCAAGAGATGTCTCTAGGGCTAGAATGTGTCATTTAGACACAGTCCATTGTAAGGGGCAAGTATAGAGCTTTTTTATGAGGAGTAAGCAAGCTGCACCTTTAAGATGGGGAAGCCTGCTCTCCATCACTCACTCAATCCATTCCTCAAGCTGGTGCAGGTGTGGGGGTGAAACCGTAGCACACTCTCCTCCCTTGGGGTGGTTTGTCTCCCCCCATGGATGCATGCAGGGAACAGTCCACATACTCTCCAAACACAGGGACTGTGTGCTCCTATTAGTATAGAGGACATATTATGGAAAAATAGACTGGGAGAGGGGAGGACAGGAAAACTCAGTCCATGCCTGGCTGGCCTGACTGTTAAAAAATTGATGTCACCAGAAGCACCACCCTGTATACAGCTGGCTTCAGATATCTGCGAAGTGATCTCTCCCCTAGCCACCTATCATACAGACTGCATATATCTTGCAGTGCATAGGTACTTAACCCCAACCCCTCATTTCTGTACTGCAGATTCTTAAGCTGTTACCTTGTAAAAATGAGTTTGTTATTACTAGTCACATTAATATGATTAGAAAACAAGTATACCCAGTGGTCTTTGAATGAGTCTATGGATTCCAAAAAGAGCTTACTCTCCTTTGGAAGAATCTTCATGACTCTTCAGAAGTTAATGATATTTTCAAAACAGCTTTGATATCTCTTTTTTGCAATGTTTCATATCCAAATGACGTTTAAATTTGTACCCAAATGTCTATTTGAGAATGTAGCTTGATTTGATTACCAAACTGAGCAAATAAAGGAAACCGGGTAGCAGGGAATTAATCCACAAATGATGCTCAAAAGCTAATGTGGACTAAATAAGTCATTTAAATTTTAGCTCATTTTCAGGCTTTCACTTCTTTTGAAAACACTATAACTTTACATCTGAGCCTTTTAATAACAAGAACCCTCTGTGTTGCTTTTCAAGGCAGTCTACTTTCTCCAAAACTGAAAGTCCAAAACCAGCTTTAACCCAAGCTGGCGATTCGTGGGAATCACACGAATAGAATATAGGCAGAATGAAACATATAGGACAATGACCACCATGAATTTCTAAGAAATAGGAGTGGTTTTTTTAATTGAAAGGCTTCCTTTAGACTTCCTCTATGCATTGACTAAGACTTTTGCTGTTAAGCCTTCTCTTTTCCTTTCAACAAAGGCATTATCCTAAGAATTGCTTTTATGTTTATTACAAAAATATCATACTAGGGCTGTCAAGCGATTAAAAAAATTAATCACAATTAATTGCACTGCTAAATAATAGAATACCATTTATTTAAATATATTTGGATGTTTTCTACATTTTCAAATATATTGCTTTCAATTACAACACAGAATACAAAGTGTATAGTACTCACTTTATATTTATTTTTGATTATAAATATTTGCACTGTAAAAAACAAAAGAAAAAGTATTTTTCAATGCACCTAATACACGTACTCTTTATTATGAAAGTTGAACTTACAAATGTAGAATTATGTACAAAAAAACCCTGCATTCAAAAATAAAACAATATAAAACTTTAAAGCCTACAAGTCCATTCAGTCCTACTGCAGCCAATCGCTCAGACAAACAAGTCTGGTTACAATTTGCAGGAGATAATGCTACCTGCTTCTTGTTTACATCACCTGAAAGCGAGAACAGGAGTTTGCATGGCACTGGTGTAGCCGGCATCGCAAGATATTTACATGCCAGGTGCACTAAAGAGTCATATGTCCCTTCATGCTTCAACCACCATTCCAGAGGACATGTGTCCATGCAAATGACGTGTTCTGCTCGATAATGATCCAAAGCAGTGCAGACCGACTCATGTTCATTTTCATCATCTGAGTCAGATGCCACCAGCAGAAGGTTGATTTTCCTTTTTTGGTGGTTCAGGTCCTGTAGTGTTGCTCTTTTAAGACTTCTGAAAGCATGCTCCACACCTCACCCTTTCAGATTTTGGATGGCACTTCAGATTCTTAAACCCTGGGTCAAGTGCTGTAGCAATTTTTAGAAATCACACATTGGTACCTTCTTTGCATTTTGTCAAATCTGCCCTGAAAGTGTTATTAAAACGAACATGTGTTGGGTCATCATCCAAGACTGCTATAATACGAAAAAAATGGCAGAATGTGGGTAAAACAGAACAGGAGACATACAATTCTCCCCCTAAGGAGTTCAGTCGCAAATTTAATTAATGCATTATTTTTTTAACAAGCATCATCAGCATTGAAGCATGTTCTCTGGAATGATGGCCAAAGCATGAAGGGGCATACAAATGTTTAGCATATCTGGCAGTAAATACCTTGCAACACCAGCTACAAAAGTGCCAAGCGAACGACTGTTCTCACTTTCAGGTGACATTGTAAATAAGAACCAGGCAGCAGTATCTCCCGTAAACGTAACAAACTTGTTTGTCTTAATGATTGGCTGAACAAGAAGTAGGACTGAGTGGACTTGTAGGTGCTAAAGTTTTACATTATTTTGTTTTTGAGTGCAGTTATGTTACAAAAAAAAATCTACATTTGTAAAAATCTACACTTTCATGATAGAGCTTGCACTACAGTACTTGTATGAGGTGAGTAGAAAAATACTATTTCTTTTGTTTATCATTTTACAGTGCAAAAATTTGTAATAAAAATAATATAAAGTGAGCACTGTACATTTTATATTCTGTGTTGTAATAGAAATATTTGAAAATGTAGAAAAACATCCAAAAATATTTAATACATTTCAATTGGTATTCTATTGTTTAACAGTGCGATTAATCATGATTAATTTTTTTGAGTTAGTCGCTTGAAGTAACTGCTATTAATCGACAACCCTATATCATACCCATGTAGAGGGACATTTTCATTACAAAATTAAGAAAACTTACACTTCTAAAAAAAAACTATTGCAGAGCTGGGGTCTAGGACACATACTGTTTACCCCTGCTCCCAAACCTATTTGTGCATTTCTGCTGTCTAGCCACTGATACAAAAAGGAAACTGCTCTCAGGAGAACAGTGTATTTCTTAATAACACTATGTACAAAAACACACTCCTTTAGAATGCAGATAAAAATCAGCACCACAGCATTCTCTGTTTTTAAGAACTGCAGCACTTCTAGAGAGGACTATGGAGTCACATAAATATAGATACCATATGGACTGTAGCTACAATTTCTAGCCACTAGAGGTCTTCATTACTTCAAACTAATACATGCATCCGATGAAGTGGGTATTCACCCACAAAAGCTTATGCTGCAATATGTCTGTTAGTCTAAGGTGCCACAGGACTCTTTGCCGCTTTTACAGATCCAGACTAACACGACTACCCCTCTGATACTAATACAACAGTAAGCTATTGGAATTTTCACTAAATCATAGAAATGTAGGGCTGGAAGGGAACTCATTGAGAAGTCATCAAGTTCTGCCCTTTGCACTGAGGCAGGACCAAGTAAATCTAGACCATCTCTGACAGGTGTTTGTCTAACCTGTTCTTAAAATCGTCCAATGATGGGGATTCCGTAACTTCCCTATTTCTAACTACCCTCTTACTTAGAAAGCTTTTCCTAATATCTAACCTAATCTTCCTCACTACAGATTAATCCCATTACTTTTAGTCCTAACTTCAGTGGACATGGAGAACAATTGATCACTGTCTTCTTTATAACACCTCTTCACATAATGAAGACCATCAGGTCTCCCCAAAGTCTTCTCAAGACTAAACAAGCCAACTTTTTTTAACCTTTCCTTATAGATCAGGGTTTTCTAAGCCTTTTATCACTTTTTGTCATTCCCTTCTGGACTCTCTCCAATCTGTCTACGTCTTTCCTAAAGTGTGGCACCCAGAACTGAACACAATACTACAGCTGAGGCCTCATCAGTGCCAAGTAGAGCGGGTCAATTACCTCTTATGTCTTACATACAACACTCCTGTTGACACACTCCAGAATGATATTAAACTTTATCACAACTGCATTGCACTTACAACATTGGGGTTTTTTTTAAGACAATTGTCATTATTCTGGTGTTCTCACTCCTTTCTTTCCTTAGAACCATGAAATCTTTCATTTCATGATCACTTTCACCCAAATTGCCTTCCAGCTTCAGATTCACAACCAATTCTTCACAGTTGGTCAGGATCAAGTCTAAAATGGCTGCCCTCCATTCAATTTTCTGAAACAAAAATTGTTCCTAATGGATTACAGGAACTTATTGGAAATTTTGTATTTTGCATATTACCCAGATGTCTAGGTAATTACAGTCCCCCACTACTATCAGATCTTGTGTTTTGTATTTTTGTAAAGATAGTAGACCCCTACCATGATGTCACCCCTATTTTCCCCCTTTTATCTTTCTCCTGATAGTAGTAATATTATAAAATTCACAAATTGTTATCTTCTCAGTTATATTTATACAGACTCATTTGACAGAGGGTAAACTATTTTTACAAAAATTAGAAAAGAGGTCCAGAACTTCGGAAAGTTTGAGAGCCACTGAACTGTGATCAGGCATTTGGACTGGTGAATAAAGAAGCCTAGTGAAAACTAATTTCCATTAAGAAAATGATTTCTTCTGGAATAATTCTATAATGGAACACTCTCAGAAAGAAATTATAAGTAATAGCAGCAATAAGGCAAGAGTGGGAATACATCTGAACAGGCACAAAATTACTTTAACAACAATTTAAAACCTTATTAAACTTTTAGACTTTTATAATCGTGCCATTAGAACTCAAACTTAATTATCAGACAATATGTCTTTATAGAATCATAGACTCAAATATATGTAGTGCTGGACGGGTCACTCGGAGGTCATCTAGTTCAGCCCCATGCAGTGAAGCAGGACCAAGTATACCTAGACCATCCCTGATAGTTATTTATCTAACCTATTCTTAAAAAGTACTGGGATTCCACAACCTCCATTAGAAGCTTATTCCATTGTTTAGCTATCCTTACACTTAGAAAGTTTTTCCTAATATCTAAATTAAATCTCCCTTGCTGCAGATTAAGCCAATTACTTCTTGCACTACCTTCAGTGGATTTGGAGTATGATTGATAACTCTTAACTCTATAACAGCCCTTAATATATTTGAAGTTTGTTTTTATTCCTTTTAGGCAGGAAACCAAGTGATGCTAATGGTGCTGTGATTTAGGTTACACAGTGGATTATTCTATAATTCTCAACTTCTTGGTTTCATGCAAATAGATCTTGAAGGCTCTCAGTGCAGCTATAGTAAGGCAAAAATATTGTTCTTTAGACTCTACAGATATAGACATAAATTAAGTCAACATAAAATGGATTGGTGAATGGAATGGAATGGGAAAATTAAATGTCAGGATGACAAAGAAATATTACTTTTAATTTTTTTTTCAGAAGTGCAAACAGAGCTCATTGTTGGGCAGATTCACAAACTATCCAACTCTCCCTGCTAAAATAATTATAACCCAGTTGGAAAATTCAATGCAGAGGAACTTTGCAGGTAATTTATAATGCCTACACACTTATGTACATGAGCTGTACTTCACCAGGGCCCTTGCCTTATTAGACAGAGAAGGATTGCATATTTTCATGGGATGATCAAGTCTACTTTGAATATTCAATTTCAGTGCAATTTTTAGCACCACTGATCCACTGTGTACTTTTTTTAAATAAAGAGGACATAGCCTTTGAAATGAAAAGTATCTCCAATTTATCACATACATTTCATCTTGAAACAGGACAGTCTGCTCCTTTAAAGGCCTATGTGAACAGGGAGCAGGGGAGTTGGGCTTCCTTCCCGTTCTGGTACAAGCAGGTACAGAGAATCATCTGGCACAGCTGGAGAGCATTCAATGATTGGGGCTGATGATTCCCAGCCAGGGGATATAAAGGTGAGCCCCAGATCCATGAGAGCAGGGAGGACCAGGTGAGGTCTTGGAGTGCACTCTCCTGTAGCTGCAGCGGAAGGCTGTGAGAGGGAAGGAAAGCTCTACAGACCCCTAGCTAGGGAAAGGTCCAGTGCATCAAGTTAATAGTTGAAGAATTATTTGAATTATCTTAATTGAAGAACAGAACCATTTTTTATTGCTCCAGTTTCTTTTTTGTATTAAAGAACAAACGAAGCCCAAAAGAAAAGGCCACAGAATTAACTGGTAGTGGCCAATTGTTAGTCCCCTGCACTTATATTAACTTAAGATGAATTATTTTTCAGTTCTACATTTTTCCAGACTAGAAGGAACTAAATTTTTTTTTCATTTTATATACAGGTTATAGGATTTCTCCTCAATTTCTCTACTTCCTATGCAATATAATGAAGAAAATGTTCTTGCAGAAAAAAATTCACATTTGGATAAGTTACATCCCTATTTTACTGAAGAAACAATACAGTGTTATGTTCCTTTCAGTTTCACTAGGTACATAAAGAGGATGTCAGCCTGTTCAACTATATTTGTACAAAGCCTTCACTGAATCACCTTATCCTTTTGAAGTAGCTACCCTATTTTAGGATTTTTCATCTGCTACAAATTAATGTGTCACCCAGCCAAAACCTAAAAGCAAACTGCCTTCTGCAGTGACAAGCTGATTTACAGCCCCCATTCATTTCAAACAGGCAGGGCTGGATTACCCAATAGGTAGACTAAGCACGTACTTAGGGCACCAGCAAAGCAGAGGGCACCAATAAAAAATCTCATTTTTTTGGAAAAAATTTGACATTTGGTATTTCAAAAAAAGCATCGAAGTAGACATCATGGGAAAAATCAGAACTTTGTTAGCCTTCCTTACACTCCACTACACACTCTTCCCCGTTTTTCTGTTCTCTTTTTATTACTTATCCCCACCTAAACCAGGGAGGCGTCCTATTAACATAGATTGAAATAATGCGAGGAAATCAGATCCTGTCATGTTTTGCAATAAATTTATGTTTTATTATTGATATATTCTTCTGAGTTATATGTACTTGATTTTTTTTTCTTTCTTATATATATATAATATATATACATAAAAATAGTGTACGTTGTGTAATTTTTTTTTTTAAGTTCAGAGATAAGATAACTGAGATAAGGGGCAGGATTAAACGTAACCAACCAAGTGGAACACAGAAATGTAAACTGGCAGAAGAAAAGAAATAAAAAACTAGTGAAATTTTCCAAAATCTTCCGGAGCTGACATCATTTTTCAAAGCGAATCCATCAGAAGCAACATCTTCTCTCAGTAGCACAGACATCATTCCAAAACCTGTAGGTGTTTCAGAGACTGACCCTTCTTCTATTGGTGAAACAAACACCATTCCAGAACATGTGGATGTGTCAGAGACTGTAACTGATCATCCTACTCCTATAATGGCTTATCACAAATGTGACCTCATGGGGTTTTCCAGTCCTGCCAGTCTTTCCCTGAAGAGGGAAAGGACTCATGAAAATATAGTCCCAATTGCAACAGTAACTCCAGGACATTAAAATGAAAAGTGAGAAAATTAAATCCGTAGATTCAGCATGAAGACTACCTGAGCATAACATACCAGAATAGCAGAAGGAATGGATACCTTAAAGAAAACAGGGAAGCAGAAAAATCCAGAGAAAAGTATACTTGAAGGGCAAGTGTAAGAGGTCATTCAAGCCAAACAAATGACTATCAGAAATTGGTAAGAAGCCTGCACAATAACTGGTGCAGTCTGCTGGATGGTCAGAGAGTAAAGGAAGCAATTAAGGTGGATAAGGACATTACAGAGAAGCTAAATGATTTCTTTATATCTTTTTTTAAATCTGTAGAAAAACACAAAAGTATCTGGGTTAATCAAGACTAGAGAAAGCCTTGAATTACTTCAGAGGCACTTAAACCTCAGTGAATGACAGACAGAATTCAGTGTTAAAAAATGAAAATTAATTCTCTCTGGAATCAAAAATTTGAACTCCTTATGCACACTAATGGACAAACTCAATGAAAACTTTTGCTCAATGTGTTCGGTAAAAGGAATGCAATTGAAAGTACTGAATATACTACAATGTCATTATATAAAACAATGGTACACTCTCACTTGGAATATTGTTGACCTTAATTTATAATAGACATGGCAGAAACAGGAGAGGTTCAGAGATGAGTGATAAAATGGATCTGAAGCATGGAAAGACTTTCATCTGAAGAGAGAATGTAAAGACTGGAACTTCTGAGTTTATGGAAGTGATTATTAAGAGAGGACATAACAGAGTTATTAAAAATAATGAATCTTATAAAGAAGGCAAATTGGGAAGTCCTATTAATGTTTTAATATGATACAAGAACAAGGGGAAGTTCAATAAAACAAATACAACAAATTTAAAATTGATAAAAGAAAAATTTTTACAATTTTATAACCACAAAACACCATTGAGGGGAAAGGATTGAACATCTATAGATACATTAACTAGGATTATTTTCTTGGAGGTTCTGCTTGTTTGTTTGTTTTCATTAGGAAGAAATATAAGCTCCAACATTTCATATAATAAAACCACCACTAACTGAAAACGGTTAAGAAGAAAATTCTGCTTTGAGCAGGTTATTCCATTATCTTTTACTTGTTACTAAAGTCCGCTATCATGTTCCCCTTTAATCTCCTCTGTTCCAAACTAAACATACCCAGTTCCTTCAGCCTTTGCTCAGATGGCTTGCATTCCATCCCTTGGATCATCTTTGTCACTTGCCTTTCCAGTTTTGTTACATCCTTTCTATACATTGGTGACCAAAATTGGACACAGTACTCCAGCTGAGGCCTAACCACTGACGAGTAGAGTGGTACTATCACCTCCTGTGACTTGCATGCTATCCCTCTGTTAATGCAACCTAAAATTGAATTTGCTTTTTTGCAACAGCATCACGTTTTTGACTCATGTTGAAGTTGTGATCCACCACAACTCTCAGATCCTTTTCAGCAGTGCTGCTGCCAAGCCAGTTATCCCCCAATCTGTATTTGTGCATTAGGTTTTTCTTCCATAAGTGTAGCACCTTACATTTGTCTTTACTGAATTTCATTTTGTTGTCTATAACCCAGTTCTCCAATTTATCAAGATCCCTCTGGATTTTAGCTCTCTCCTCCAAAGTGTTTGTGTCACTCCCTCCCAGCTTTGTATCATCTTCAAATTTGATCAATATGAACTCCCTATTCCAACATCCAGATCATTAATAAAGATATTACATAACACTGGACCCAGAACAGATCCCCATGGAAGCCCACCTGAGACTTTCTTTCAATGGGATATCATTCCATTAATAGCTACTCTTTGTTTGCAGTTGTATAACCAGTTACGTATCCACTTAATGTAGTTCCGCCAAGCCCTCATTTCTCCAGCTTACTTACCAGAATGTCATGTGGGGCTGTGTCAAGAGCCTTGCTAAAGTCCAGGTACATTATGTCCACTGCATTCCCCCTATCCACTAAACCAATCACCCTGTCAAAGAAGGAAATCATGGTGGTTTGGCATGATTTGTTCTTAGTAAGTCTAACCTGGCTGCTAGTGATTATGCCTTCACCCCCCAGACATTCGCAAACTGAACGTTTTATACATTGCTGTAGTAGCTCCCCAGTATCGAGTGTAGGCTGACTGGTCTACAGTTCCCTGGCTTCTCCTTTTTAAGATAGGTACTACATTAGCCCTTCTTCAGTCTTGTGGGACCTCTCCTAACATCCATGAGTTGGCAAATACTATTGCTAGTGGCCAGTTGAGAGTGCACAAAACCTCTCCAGTTCAGATAGTCAATTAGCAGCTCTCTCTTGCTCCCCTCTATACTTGATATTGACTTGAGTTTTTGCATTTTTGTCCTTACTGTTTAATAGACTGCTCAGTGGGATGAAAAAGCTAATGTGGCCTTGAAAGCTTGTCTGTAAACTCTTCTTTCAGTTTCTTAAATGTGGTCTCTCCTCATCACTCTAAATCATCACTCAAAATTCTGAGAACTCCCATGCCTTTCATTCACTATCATTGTCATAAATATAAAGGGAAGGGTAACCACCTTTCTGTATACAGAACTATAAAATCCCTCCTGGCCAGAGACAAAACCCTTTCACCTGTAAAGGGTTAAGAAGCTAAGATAACCTCACTGGCACCTGACCAAAATGACCAATGAGGAGACAAGATACTTTCAAAGCTGGAGGGGGGTGGGGGACAAAGGGTCTGTCTGTCTGTGTGATGCTTTTGCCGGGAACAGATCAGGAATGCTCTTCAGAACTCCTGTAAAAAGTTAGTAAGCAATCTAGCTAGAAATGCGTGAGATTTTCTTTTGTTTAATGGCTGGTAAAATAGCTGTGCTGAATGGAATACATATTCCTGTTTTTGTGTCTTTTTGTAATTTAAGGTTTTGCCTAGAGGGATTCTCTATGTTTTGAATCTGATTACCCTGTAAGGTATTTACCATCCTGATTTTACAGAGGTGATTCTTTTACTTTTTCTTTAATTAAAATTCTTTTTTTACGATCCTGATTGCTTTTTCATTGTTCTTAAGATACAAGGGTTTTGGTCTGTGTTCACCTATGCAAATTGGTGAGGATTTTTATCAAGCCTTCCCCAGGAAAGGGGGTGTAGGGCTTGGGGGGATATTTGGGGGGGAAGATGTCTCCAAGTGGGCTCTTTCCCTGTTCTTTGTTTAACGCACTTGGTGGTGGCAGCATAGGGTTCAAGGACAAGGCAAAGTTTGTTCCTTGAGGAAGTTTTTAACCTAAGCTGATAAGAATAAGCTTAGGGGGTCTTTCATGCAGGTTCCCCCCCCCCCCCGGTCTGTACCCTAGAGTTCAGAGTGGGGAAGAAACCTTGACAATCATTAATTAGCTTTCTAAAAGTTAATACTTCCTCTCAGCTTCTGGAGACTGATCCAGCTTTAAGAATCCAGCAGATGATTTTCTAATTCTCTGTTGCTTGTTCACACTTTGCCATCCATAATAACGTATAAATAACTGCCATACTATCTCATTGTATTTGCTATGGTGCTGATTCACTGCAGTTTCACAATAATCTTATAAAATGCATTAATTCAAGGTAGTTCTTCCCATCAAAAAGTGCAGATAAAATAATAGGGTCCAAATTGTGACACATAGCCAGTGGCCCAACTAGGTGGCAGTCAGATACAAGGCATCTCAATTGGGCACCCACAGCTTGAAGCACAACGTTATTGAACAGTTCTGAATATTTTGGCCTTAATAAACAATTCTGTTGATGGGGCACATAAGAATTGCCAGACTGGATTAGATCCAAGGTCCATCTAGTCCAGTATCCTGCCTCTGACAAGAACCGGACGCTTGAGAGGAAGACGTAAAAACCTTGTAATAGGCAGATATGGGATAATCTGTCCTGCACCTAGGCCTCCACCTGATCTCTAATAGTTAGAGATTTGCTTAATCCCTGAAACATACATTTAATATCCCTTCCAAAATTTTTATTGTCATTAAACATGACTAAGGCTAAGATTTTGTCACAGATATTTTTAGTAAAAGTCACAGACAGGTAACGGGCAATAAAGAAAAATTCATGGAAGCCGTGACCTGTCCCTGACTTTTACTAAAAATATCTGTGACAAAATGGGGATCTATAGGTGCCCACACTGCCTGCAGTGGGGCAGCTGTGTAGTGGCTAGGAGCTCCAGGGGCCTGGATTGTGTGTCAGAGCTCCAGGGTCCCCCCTTCCATGGATGGGAGCTGCCGGCGCACCTGCTGCCTGCAGCACCTGCGGGCTACTGGGTTCCCCCACTAGCCACAGCGGCCAGGAGGTGTATTTCCTTTTCAGAGTGGATAAAAATCAATGGATTTTTTTCACTTGAATTGGATTTTTTTTGATAAAATGCTTTTTGAGGAAAAAACCTATCAAAATATAGTTTTAATTAAGATACATTGTAGCTCAAAGATATCTCATCATGGAATAGGGATTATAAATTCTAATTCTATAGTATGAGACAATATCTTCATGTAATGTTTAAGAAAAGTTTTGTAAATGAGTTCCAATAGTTCATGGATTAGGGACCCAATCTTACGGAGTTCCACAGGCTTCTGTATAGATTACTTAGGTTAATCTTTCTATCTACCCAATGGGACTCAGTGCTCAGTCTAGAAGATACCATCAGAGCTGCTTAGTTTTGCAGTTCTCAAGCTGTGGATTTGTGTCTCCAGAGATAACATGCTTGTTAACAGCAAAAATGTTTTTAAATAAATAAATATATAGAGGTTAGAAATAACAGACCTCAACCCTATTGGCCCTCTGCAAATTTGTGTACACAGATCTCTTACCTCTATCTAAAAGTGCAAAGTTTCAAAAAGATCAATTAATAGAAGATTGGGGGTGGGGGCGGAATAGATCTGGACAAGGAGAAGAAGTCTGGAGATAAATGTGAGAAGGGAGGGAAAGGCAGTAGAAACAAAAGTGAAACTGTTTGAGCAGCATATTCCAGAAGTCTTGAGATCTTTCTGAGTGTAGCCTTTATTGATTTGAGATCCACCATACCATTCTCTCACTAGAAGGGAAAACCTATAATGGCAACAGGACATAAAAGAGACCCAGTTTGGGAATATTTTAATGAAGTTCCTCTACCTGTGGGTAAGACAGGTATGTGTGCAAAATGCAAACAGTGCAACAAAGAAATGCAAGGCCTGGTTGCCCAAATGAAACAACATCAAGAGAAGTGTTCCTTCTAGGGAGGAAGCTGCGTTAAAGATGATGAAAGGAACATGTCTGAACATACAAGATCTTCAGCTTGGTAAACTTTTCAATTTCATACTTCTTTCTTAAGGACTGCCTGACTTCCCTCTGGACTATTCTTGAACTTTCATGTTTGAGAAAAAAATACAGTTGTTACTCTATGGTACTATCATTTTAGATGCAGTTGTGATAAAAAATAAATAGCTGAAATAGGCAGATCTTTCTTTTACAATTTCACCTTTAAAGTCGTACTGAGTGTCAGTGAATGCAATGAGTAATACTAAATGAGCAATATGGTAATAATAATTAAATAACTGCATTGACTTATTTTGTTTAGGATAATCCATCCTCAACATACAGGATTCTGAAGACTATCCACCTTCAAGATCACCATAATTTTCAATAGTTTCAGGAAAAAAAAAAAAAAAGGAGGACTTGTGGCACCTTAGAGACTAACAAATTTATTTGAGCATAAGCTTTCGTGAGCTACAGCTCACTTCATCGGATGTTAGTCTCTAAGGTGCCACAAGTCCTCCTTTTCTTTTTGCGGATACAGACTAACACAGCTGCTACTCTGAAACCTATAGCTTCAGAGTTATCTGCCAATGATAGTGTTTCAGTCACATGTATGTCACATAGCCACAGATTATCACCTATAGCAAAAAGAAAAAAAAATCTGCATCATCCAGAAACAACCATAGATAAGTTTGTGATAAGAACCAGCAGATTACAAAAAGAGGTAATTGATGAAAAAATTGTCCGGTTTGTTAGCAAACTCTCCTTTCCGTATGATTGAGAACCCAAACTTCATTAACATGGTTCAGTCATTAAGACCAGGATACAGTCCACCCAACAGAGCAGATGTCGCAGGCAAATTGCTGGATAAAGTGTATGAAAGAGAAATTGAGCAGTGTGCAAAAGGTCTAGAGGGTGAAATTATTAACCTGATTCTTGATGGGTGGAGCAATGTCCACAATGACCCTGTTGTATGTGCTTGTGTGAAAACAGAAGAAGGGAATGTCTTCCTTACAGAAACAATTGATACATCAGGAAATGCACACACAGGAGAATAGTTACAAGAAGTAGCAGTAAAAGCTACAACAAACTGTGAAAAAAAATCAAGTGTCTAGTAGGCAGCTTGCTCACAGACAATGCTGCAAATGTATCCAAGGTGAGAAGAAATTATTTAGAAGAGAGTGAAGAGAGTCCCAAGCTAATAACATATGGTTGCAGTGCTCATTTGATGCACCTCCTAGCCAAAGACGTCAGTGTTCCAGAAATAAAGGCTAATGTTGTTGAAATTGAAAAATACTTCCGTAACAACCACTTTGCAGCAGCTGCTCTGAAAAAAGTGAGAGGAACCAAGCTAACTCTCCCACAAGACATGTGATGGAACTCAGTAGTGGACTGTATTGAGCACTATATCAAGAACTGGCCTAATCTGATGACAGTGTGTAAACAAAATCGTGAAAAAATAAATGGCACTGTCACAGGCAAAGTTCTCAACATTGGACTTAAGAGAAATGTTGAACGCATGCTGAGTACCCTGAAGCCTATTTCTGTAGCCTTGAACACAATGCAGATGCTGACGCTGTTGAAATTTGGAAGGAACTGAGTGAGATCTTAAAAAGAGAAATATGCAATGACAGAGTTAAATTACAAACATTAAAAAAATGAAAGGGACAAGCACTATCTCCAGCTCATTTTGCTGAAAATACTCTTAATACTCGCTACCAGGGTGAAACCTTAACTGCTGAAGAAGAGGAGTTGGCTCTGACATGGAGATCCAGCAATCATCCCTCCATAATGCCAACTATAATAAACTTCAAAGCTATGGGTGAACCATTCAAGAAATATGTTTGCTGATGATGTTTTAAAGAAAGTCACACCAGTGAACAGGTTGATGTCACTTAAGCACTTGGATTCAGAGACCGTTGAAGTGATAATCTCACTTTTAACAGCAGTAGCTTCTTCTGCTGGTGTAGAAACAATATTTTCTTCCTTTGGACTAATTCATTCCAAACTGAGAAATCGTTTGGGACCTGAAAAAGCAGGAAAGCTTGTTTTTCTTTTCCAGATTATGAACAAGCAGGAAAATGAAGGTGAAGACAACTGAGTTAGCTGCAGAAGCCAATATTTTAAGTTTCTCATATTGACCTGGCTGACATAGTCAATTTAATTTTTGTTTTTTTAAATAATATATTTAACTATTTTAGTTAAAAACGATTTTAACAAACACAAACCTGATTTTAAAAAACTTGAATGTTTAACTAAATTCAAAAATTCATATGCTTGTTTTGTTAAAATAGGATATGTTTGTTGTTGAAGAAAAAAAGTCCAGAATACATAACATTGTTCTTTTAGTTAAATAAAACAATTTAAATATCTGTCTGGTGATGTTCTCCTCCTAATACAGCATGGCAAGAAAATCCTCCAAATATTAATGATTAACCTGTTGAATTGGAGATATTTATGAAGTCACTGGGAGGTGAACTATTTGCTTCATTTGGTAAATGAAATAACCAAACAATTATTCACTTTCTGATATAGCTGTAAAACTAATCTGAAAAGTTTTCAAAATAAATCACTTTAAAAATGTATATTGTGAAGGTGATTGAAAATGAAACCTTCATCTATCTCTGAGTTGTAAAGAATATGTATTAAGGTTATTACAACCAACAAGAATGTACTTTCATGTAGAAATCCATGATTAAATCGAGTCTTCCTGACTAGTGATTTAAATCGTGATTTAAATCAATTTGATTTTAATCAAATCCATCCTGTTCCTTTTATCAGTTTTGAATTTCCCACTTTTTTATTTCATTGAATGTCCCCTTAGTATCACTAAACGGAAAAAGATGCTCCCAATCTACATTTTCTGTACTGTGTACTAGAAGGAATAGAATCCTGCTCAATCTCTCTTAGTATATTGGCTCTGCAGAGCTAATGGAAGAAAAATACATAAACAAACAAAACAAAAAAAAACCAGTAAAAATATATTGTAAAAGTAAAACCTGTTCTATCAGAAGGTGTTATTTTTATACAGACCCTCTTCAAAATCAAAGTTCATTTAAAATGCTCATTTAGTAACACAACTTGTATTTCTCTATTACAGAAAGAACAGTATTTACCTTAGGTAGATCTTCAATTTGATTGGCATCTAGGTAAAGCTCCTCTAATGTCCGTTCTAAGTTAAAAACCTCCTTTGGCACCTGCTGTAGGCTGCAATGGGAGTAATCTAGCACAGAGATGATTTCTTCTTCACCCCGGAAACATCGGCATGGCACCAGACGGCCAATAATTTTCCTTTTGGTTGTCATCTCCAAACACTGCACTAAAGGAAAAGAAAATAATTACTGTTTTCTAAAATCATCACCATATTTGATAATATTAGGGTTATTACTAAGACAGTAGTTTAATAATAAAATCTTCTCACTTGCATATGCAATCTGAATTATATATGTCTTGGAGTCTATTTTTCCATCCTTATAGGATTAGAGGAAGGGGGATTTATATATGTCTGCATTAATCCTGTGTCCATAAACCCCTTCACCTGGCAAAGAGTCAATGGCAGGCTTTGTACTTTATGCTTTGGTCCATTATCATCAACTTAATTAAAACTAGCGGTGGTACTAGTTTTAATTCTGACTGTCTATGACTAAAATATATAGTTAACCCATGTAATTTTTTCTGGATTTCAAGAGAGCATATGATTTTTTTCTTTCTACAGTCGCTGGTTGGGTCTGTTTGTTTTTTGCACTTTCATCAAGATGATAAAAAGCCATACAAAACAATTGGTTACAAAACTGCTAGTATGCAAACAATCTTTACATTGGATACCTTAGCTGTCATTCCTGCCTTTCAACATTCTTTGTTAATGCAAAAGATTACTTTGAGTTTCATACCATTATTTTTTGTGGAAGGGAATGCAATATATACATTTGTGAAATTTTATCAAATTACACCTCTAGGGCCAGCTCCTGAAACCCTTACTTACATAAATAATCTGTCCACTCAAGTAAATGGAACTACTCATGTGAGTAAGGGTTTACACAATCATGCCCTATTGTTTTTCAACTGATCAAAAATATTTAAACCAACCTCCTGTTTCATGCACACTATATTCAGTAGCCAGATACACTGCTACAGTATCTAAATTTGAGGCTGATATTGCAGACATTTGCTTTTACAAGAATTATTTGAACATGACCACAGATAAATCAGGCTGTTATGGGACTTGACGCAGCATTCCCAGTATTGTTTCCATCACCTACCTTCTAAACCAGTGTTTCTCAAGCTATCTGATGTGGGGGACCAGCAATTTTTTTTTCCAATGTGCGCGCAGACTGGCAGCTGATGGCTTGCGGACCGGCACCGGTCCGCGGACCACCACTTTGAGTAGCACTGTTCTAAACCATTTGGAAAGTTTGTGTGTGTGTTACTTTATGGGAAAGTGCAGCAAAGTAGATCAAGTACCCCGCAGTGGTCACCAGCCAGACTGCTCCACTTAGAGTACAGCTGTATATCCATGCAAAATATCAATAAAAATAAGAGACATTTGTTTATGGTTTGAGCATTGGCCTGCTAAACCCAGGGTTGTGAGTTCAATCCTTGAGGAGGCCATTTAGGGGTCTGGGGCAAAAATTGGGGATTGGTCCTGCTTTGAGCAGGGGGTTGGGACTAGATGACCTCCTGAGGTCTCTTCCAACCCTGATATTCTATGATTCATCATTTCTTAGTAAAAAGGAACCATTGTTTGTGATACGTGGGGTCACAGTGTGCTCTCATTTGCACTCCTGTCAATTTAGAGTAGCAATACAGACTTCAGTGAAAGAATTATTTGGAATATATGCCCCAGACAACTCCAACACACATCAAAGGGAGTTGCCTCTATAGCTGAGTAAAAACAGATCATTCACACTACCTAAACAATGACTTAATTGAAACATAACAGGCAACTGCTGTTATGGATGGATAACATGGGTTTAGTGTGCCAGATCCTGTTTCCATTGTGCTTCTTTGGCTTCTCAATACGCCACAGAATACATACATTCTTCTGGGGTAAATACACACTCAAATGTTAAACTCTAACAAGATTCAGACAAGGAAGTGTGTCTGCCTCTAGCAATCCCAATGAATTAACATATGAAAGCTGTCAGAACCAATATCTGTTTCTCAAGATGTGAAGAACAAGAGAAAGATGCAGAAATAAACATCAACGGAAGCAAAGGGCACCTGGTTTTTCATTTGGCAATGCCAATAACAAATTTTCTGTTGACTGGTTTTGGCCGAAGGGTCAAAACTAAAAGTGAGAACAAAAAGTAAAGTAATTTTATATTTCAACTAGACCAGATGTTGAGCTTTTATGTATAATAATGAAATTGCATTTTTAGTTAATATCAACTGTTAAAATGCAAGTATTTTAACATTATAGTTTACAAAAGCATATGAAAAATTTAAAGTAGACTGGACAAAACACTAGCAATATGGGGACAATTCTTCACTGACACAGTCATGGACTACATAATCTAACATCTTCCCCGTCTCCCCCCGCCCCCCAGAGGCATATATATATGACTGGCACTACTGAAAGGAGAAGGTGGGACATGGTGCTTAGAATATAATATCTTTCCCTGCACCCTCAAGTCACACTCATTTGTAGATCTTCATGGGATTTTGTGACCACGTCACTCCCTTCCCTCAGAATCCCTTCACTCCCACTCCTCCACTGCATCAAGATCACACTTATTTTTCTTACATTCAAGGCCTCACATACGCTCTGCCCCTCCCTACTTAATAACCATGTTTTCAAAAGTGGCCACTAATTTTATGCACCTCACTTTTCAGGTGCTCAGTTTCAATCACCTTCACCCAATTTTCAACCACAACTTCATGGAACTTCAGCCAGAAGTGGGGAGTGAGGAAAGAGGTGGGGAGACCATTGTGGGAGAAGTAGAGAAACAGATTTCAATGCTGGCATCATTTGCAGAGGGGAGAAAAACGGGGAGGACACAATAACAGCCACATTTTTTAAAGTGGCCATTGACTTGTGATGCCCAGCCTGAGACTGCCCGGACTTTCCTTCCCACTTGCAAGGGCCCTTCCTCTCCCCAAGCATCATCCCACAACTGCCACAGAACCTTGTGGACCGCCACATTCCAGCTTCCCTCAGCCAGAATTAAGGTTGCCTGTAGAATCTTTTTTCAGCCCTCTGGGGCGTATATCCACTACCTCTTAAGATACCAGAATAACAAGCAGTAGCAGACTGTTACCCTCTGAAACATGGCCCCTCATTCTCAGGATGGAAAAGATGTCTTCACCATTCAGATGAAGCATTTTGGAATGATATCAAATGATACAAATTAAAGTTGAATGAAGAGATGTGTTTTTCTAACTAAACAGGTCCTGCTGCCTCAAACAGTCACCCAACACTCTCTCCTGTACTCCCCAGTCTGTCTCTGCTTTTCCTTCTCCAAGCCCCCACCCAAGATTGCATTCCCTCAGCCTGCCTCTGTCCATCCTATCACACCTGTGCCAATGCTTGTGCCCCCTTTCCTCTCCCTGCTCCTCACTCCTCTGCATTAAAGTCAGGCTGCTTCCCTTTTCTTCTCCACATTGCCTGGGCACCCACAATCTCCCTGCTTTTTGTTCTAGTGCCAGCACCATGGCAGTCATCAACAGCCAGGAGGAGCAACTGCAGGGAAAGATCTGCTCAGACTTGCGTTGGAGCAATGTTAGTGAGCTCCATGTGGTGAAGTCTCTAACAATATTTCAGCCCAATTAGCACAAAATACTGCACTGAAGTAATATTACTGTTCACAATTAAAACCACACATACACACAAAGAAAAATAATTCAAACTTAAATATGCACTCAGCAACTTTGTGTTTCATCACTGGCTGGCGCTTTGTTAAATTATCATTCAGAGATTAAAATATATTTCCAAGAGTTGTAGAGCAATCCAACAGAAGCTCATGCATGATACAATGCCAATGTAGACACTAGGCTGAAACCCAAAACTTCCTTTCTTTTGTGGTTTTGCTTGAGGAACTTTACTATTATTTTAATATAGTTGTTTCTATTTAAATCCCAACAAAATGTATTATTCAACAAGGCAGCTCAAAGTAATGGAAAATAGTATAAAATTTATCCTTTAACAAAAGCCTAGAAAATTGTGATAATCTGTATTGTAAATGCTTTTCTCTGATTTCTTTCTGAATTATATTAGAGAGAGAAAAACTGCAGCAGCAGAACAAATATAAACAATGCAATTTAATAGCTTGGTGCTGGATCTCTTTATAATAATCTGCAAAGCTTCTTTTCTTAGAAAGCGTTTAATCTTGCAAAAACATTTGTTGTAAGGAAATTAATTAGAACAATCTAATCTGTGCTCAATTAGAGGATTTTTTGTGAAGGAAAATTACTAATCCCTGTCTCTCACTAATCATAAAACAGGAATGCTTTCTCCTCAATTTAAAAGATAGATAACGTAGGAAAATATGGTTTCACATATAGCTCATTAAACTTTAATTTAGAGATAGAACAAACTGGTTTGTTCAAACTTTAGGTACCTCCAAAGCATAGGATCAGTAATTTTTTCTACCTGCTCACCACTTAATTTCCAAAGCATAAGCAGACCTCATTTTGATTTTCTTTGCAGAAGTCTTTCTTGATGTTATCCTGTATGACTAAAAGGCAGCCATTTTCCTTTGTTCTGACTGCGGAAGACAAAATGAGTTTGAAAACACAATTCAAAGAGATGTGTTTAACTTTAAAAAAAAATCACACTTCTGTCTGAAATTCTAAAATTACTATATCTGAGACAGAGACAAGGTGGGTGAGGTAATATCTTTTATTGGACCAACTTTTGTTGGTGAGAGAGAAAAACATTCAAGCTCCACAGAGCTCTTCTTCAGGTCTTGGAAAGGAAGAGTGTCACAGCTAAATACAAGGTGGAACAGATTGTTGCAAGAAACAATTCAAAATGAAGTGGGCAGTTAACCCCTCTGCAGCTGTAGGCCCAAAGAGAGTTAGTGGGTTACAGACTGTTGTAATGAGAAATAAAACCATTGCCTTTATTGAGTCAATAATTTTTGGTGTCTAGCAGTTATGAATTTAAGCTCCCAGTTTTGTCTTCTGAAGGTGTTGTGCAGGTTTGTTTTGAGAATGAGAACTGGGAGGTCAGATATGGAGAGAATGTTTTGTGCAAAGTATTTGTTCACAAATGATAGGGTTTGTCTTTTATCATTTTTCTGGAAGAGTTCATTTGAGAGTGTAGTGAATGTAACCTGCGGCCATCTCTCCACTGCTACTATGACCAATACCTCCCCTGCAACACATCTATCAAGATCCATGGGTCCTACACATGCCTATCACAACATATGATGGACCTCAAACCATACAGCAAATCTCCTAACAATTCTGGGGGTGAAACCAGACAATTACTATACTTTCACCTTGAGCCTTATAACAGCTTGCACTGGATCCCCTTATGTTGTCATGTCATCAGTGATACTGATCACGGCCAGCATTATTTCAAATGCCCCAGCTTGGGGACTAAGAAAGCACTTGAAAAACTTTTGAAAATGCAAGAAAATTTAATTATAAAGCATTTAATGCAATTTGCTTTTAGAAGTAAATTATAATCCACTGCCAATCTCCTTCAAAAGTAGTAAGTAGCACGGGATGCCACAAGAAGGAAAAAAAAGAAAGTTAAAACAATATTATAAATGAACATAGTTTAGCTTTCTGTGGTTATATTTAGATTGTGTGGCTTTTGTTGGCTTTTCACTCCAATACATCCATTGTTTAAAATCGATTTGTTAAGGATTTTACCACAAAACCACAAACTATCAGTGTAACCTTGCACTTTCTTTAAAATGTTTATTTGTGTGTGCATTATTTAACTCAGAGAAGTCTTATCTCCCTAATGCACTTCCATAGTTTATTAGCCTGGGGCAAAACTCAATTTCCATCTCAAATAGAAAAGAAAACAATCAACTAACAAGAACTAAAGAACTAGCTTGTGTTTCTTGCAGGGACACTGAGCATTAGAATAACTGTACCCTTGTAATTCCATCCAGAAAAGCCCTTCATGAAATTGTGAGGAAGGTTAGAGGAACCTGATAGTGTCTCAAAGTCATTGAGTGATAGTGAGAATGACTACATAGTCTTAGAATAAAAATATTGCAGATCTGAAAGGAGAAATAATGTTGCCATTTACTATAGTATCCAGAAAACATTTAATCATATTCATGGCAGCAGACAGTCCACTTCACTGAGTTCCTTTTCACACATTCTTGTCCATATGCATGCTAAAGTAATGTGTAATCTCATAAAATCTGAGGGGCATTGTGTGCTCAGATAAATGGAACAGTGGCCAATTACATGGTTGATTACATGTATATCACAGCACATTGGACACCATCAGAAAACATACAGCACTGAAAATTCTGAAAAGACCACATTGAAGAGTACAATGGTCTTTTAAGCAAAGGCATAAAATTGCCAGCCTGACTCTCTGAATCCTCCCTACGTTAAGCATTTAATCCCTCCCTGTTAGAACATGCATAGATCCAGTAGAGATTAACACATAAAAATAATGTGGCCTCCATAAAAATAATGGCAACAGTCCCATTGCTTTCAATAATGGTCAGGATTTGACTCACAGACTACCCGTTTTTCCTTAAATAATTTCCTATGGATTTTTTGAGCTGGTGAAACTCAGCTACAGAAAATATTATGAAGGCACAATGATCACCCAGACCATCTCATCACTAAAGTATCAAAGCATCTTGCAATCAGTATCACAAACCCTACCGTATCATGTTTCTTTCCTTTAGTTCTCTTCCCACTCTGATATGAATTGGCAATTTGTGTGTGGGGGAGAAGGAGTAGTTTTCTTTCCCTTTTTCATTTCTATCTTATTAGCACCATCATCATTATTCATATTCTAGGAACTATTAATTACTACATATAGTGTGTGGCAATAATTGAGCCTGGAGGTCACAAATGTATGGATCACTGTGGCCAGGTCACTATATGTCACGAGAACTAAAGACCTCCTAGACAGATATAGGTAGAAGACAATCTTTCTAACATCTCTTGCTATCTGTGCAACTAATAGCAGCAAGGAATCCAGAAAGACCCCTACCATCCTGATGATCTGGAGCAGATATCCTCAAAAGATGTTTCCTTTGCTGTTGGCTAAGTCCTTGAACTTTCTGCCCCTTATTGCACCAACATCACCCCCAACTGCTCTTCAATCCAAGCACTACTCTCACTTACACACTGGGACAGCTGAGATGATATAAATTCACTTGAGGGCTTGAACCTGAACCTCCAAGGTTTCCTTCTACTCTCCAGTTACTCCTCCCTTCTAACGTCTCCCTGTGAATCCTTTCCCAATGCTATGCTTCCACAACATACTTTGTTCTTCTATCTATCAATTTCTTCCTTCAAACTCCTTAAAACACATCTGTCCAGAGGTATTGTAGTTGATTTAAGCTTGCACCATTACTCATAGTATTATGCACATATCTCTGAACTATGGGTAAAATCCTTCCCTTATTCAAGTCAATGGGAGTTCTGCCATTTACTTCAATGGACCAGGATTTTTCCTTGTATTTTATGTATTTAATTATATTTCCACTCTTTAGGATATGGACTGTGCGCATATGAAGCTGAGCACATGGCTGTAGTTAAAAACAAAAACAAAAATCCTCTAAATTCCCCCAAGCCAAAAGCCCTCTTCCCTAGGAGTACATTCCTGGCACCTAATGACCATGACTTTCTTGCTTTGTTTATCCTTTTTATTTTAATTGAGTAGTTTTGTGCTCATTTAATTTATAACTTCATTTACAAGTTGGCCATTCTCAGCCTGGTAGTTATGAGATATGCTAACCTACTGCTATAATTAAGGAGCCCAGAGTTCTTTAGACATGAAATACTAACCAGTTACAATTATTCATTATTATTAATACAATAATATTATTTACTTAATAATAATAAGTGTGTGGAAGGATATTATAGCTACCTGTTTGGCAGCCAAGACTGTATTTTGCACTCTAGCTGCTTCTGTTGGCTTTTACTGTTTACATGTACTGTTGACCTTACTGTCAACTGCATCTCACCATGGGAATCATTTCAGTTCCATGTTTTTGGTTAAGTCAGCAGGAAAAAGTGTATGAGTTCTCAGTAGTGTATTTCTTTGCTTACCCACATTGTTTTACTTTGTGAATATAATCCATTCTTTGTCCCTGAAATGGTGTTTTTTTAAACTTAGGCAAGATTTTTTTTATCCACAGTCACAGTATCATGCTTGTGATGCTAGAGTTATGGATAAGGAAGCTCCTTCATCATAAGCCTCTATTTATTTTTCAAGTTCTTATAACCTTCCAACACAAATTAGAGTTTGTGCTGAAATTTCTCCTGTTTATACTTTACCTGACAATAAGCAAATCTCTTTTTTAAAAGATAAATTAATCTGGAAAAAAATCTATTTGGTAATTTAGAAATATCAAAAGGAGAGAGGGAGGGAGTTTTCACCAATAAACACATTTTTTAGAAACTTTTCTGGTGTTCATGTAACTCAAACACCTTTCAGTTAGACTTCAAAACTTGCTATGCATTTATTCCCACTGATGACAAAATCCCAGAAATGCTGGCTCTCAACACACCTACTGGCATAAAAGAATTCACAGCTGCTTTCCCCAGGGGTTCCATCAGGGAGGACAAATGCAGTATGCACTGAAGCAGCACATCCCCAGAATGCCCTGTCCACATCCCAAGTTCCACCCAGCACTGCCCACTATTGAACTTGTCAGCTTAGACCACTTCTAGTTGCCCTGGAGAGATATTCTGGTTGAAGCCAGGGCTAAATAAAGCCCAGTAAAGAAAATGCATTACAAAATTACATAGAGAGCATATGAATAGAAATTGTTTAACAGTGCATGGAGATAAGGCTCCTTACATACCCCTACGCATGCACATGTATATGGCTAAAATATTACCCACTGAGACAGAATGTAAGATGGTTAAGAGAGGTTTAAAGCCTGATTGATGCATATTATCATTGACTACTCTGGAGCCCCCTGCACCTTAGCCAACCAGCAATCCCTTTCACATCCCCATGAACCTGCCAGCTTTAGTGGAAGGCACTATCATCATTAGAACAGATATTTAAGTCCTTTGTCCTTGGTTACTATACACTGTTACAGAGAAGATACAAACACTATGCTCTCCTATGGAGGTTTTTGTTAATTTCTTATCATTTCCCTTAATCTAAAGTAAATATAACTGTAGACTGAACTAAATGGTCGCTCTTTGGGTATGGAGATACCATAGCTTCATTTCTTTATAGAAAAAAAGATGTTGTAGTTGTGTGCAGGGAGAGAGGCAAAGATAAGAAACTATAAGAAGGATGGAATATACACAAGGAAACCATTCCAGTCATAAATATTCTGAAAACTAGTCTTATTTAAAATTATTAGATCATTACTGTTGTGACAGGTTGGATCACAGAAACCACCTTGGGAACTGCCAACTGATGTGCCAAGACTACTTCTGCTCCTGCTTTCCTGCCCTGGCAGCTTGGGACTTCAGTGCCCTGCCTGGTTTGAGCCAGACCCGCTAGCCTACTACAAACCCAGACCCAGGTCTGAACCACGTCCCTTAACAGCTGTAGGCTTAAACTGAAAGCAGCTTAAGAAGTGTTCCTGTCTTTAACGCTCAGATGCCAAACTCCCAATGGGGTCCAAACCCAAATAAATCTGTTTTATCCTGTATAAAACTTATACAGTGTAAACTCATAAATTGTTCGCCCTCTATAACACTGATAGAGAGATATGCACAGCTGTTTCCCCACCCCCCCAGGTATTAATACATACCCTGGGTTAATTAATAAGTAAAAAGTGATTTTATTAAATACAGAAAAAATGGTTACTTACTTTCTCGTAACTGTTGTTCTTCAAGATGTGTTGTTCACGTCCATTCCACATTAGGTGTATGCACGCCGCATGCACGAGCATCGGAAACTTTTTCCCTTAGCAGCTCCCGTTGGGCCAATGGGCCCCCTGAGTGGCGCCACTGCACCGTGCATATATATCCCTGCCAGCCCGACCCCCTCCAGTTCCTTCTTGCCGGTGACTCCAACAGAGGGGTAGGAGGGTGGGTGGTGGAATGGACATGAACAACGCATCTCGAAGAACAACAGTTATGAGAAAGTAAGTAACCATTTTTCTTCTTCGAGTGCTTGTTCACGTCCATTCCACATTAGGTGAATTACAAGCTTACCTCTGGAAGAGGGTAGGAGTCACAGAACAACTGCTTGGAGGACCGCTCTGCCAACTGCCGCGTCCTCTCTGGCCTGCTGGTTGACTGCATAGTGGGTGGTGAAGGTGTGCACCGAGGACCAGGTGGCTGCTCTACAGATCTCCTGGATCAGGACCTGTGACAGGAATGCCATGGAAGTCGCCTGCGCCTTGGTCGAGTGGGTCGTGACCGCTGGGGCCAGAACACCTGCGAGCTCATAGCACGCCCGAATGCAGCTTGTAATCCAAGACGAAATCCGCTGCACCGACACTGGGAGGCCTTTCAGCCTCTTGGCTACAGCCACAAACAGCTGCGTGGATTTGCAAAAGGGCTTGGTGCGCTCCAAATAGAACGCCAGCTCTCAACGCACATCCAGGGTATGCAAGCTGCGGTGACTCGGGTCCATATGGGGTTTCAGGAAGAACACCGGCAGACAAATGTCCTGGCCCAGATAGAATTGGGAGACCACCTTAGGGAGGAACTTGGGGTGCGGCCGGAGCTGTAGCTTGTCCTTGTGAAATACTGCTACTCTAAAGGCTAAGGGACTGCTCTTCTTCTTCGAGAGAGGTTGTTCCAGTGCTGCCATGGATGGTAAGAAGGAAGTGGAGGGGGTCGGGCTGGCAGGGGTATATATGCACGGCACAGTGGTGCCACTCGGGGGGCCCGCTGGCCCAACGGGAGCCGCTAAGGGAAAAAGTTTCCAACGCTCGTGCACGCGGTGCATGCACACCTAATGTGTAATGGGCGTGAACAAGCACTCAAAGAAGAAGTAAGATTTAAGTGGTTCCAAGTAGTAACAGACAGAACAAAGTGAATTACCAAGCAAAATAAAATAAAACATGCAAGTCTAAGCCTAGTACAGTAATAAAACTGAATACAGATAAAATCTCACCCTCAGAGATGTTTCAATAAGTTTCTTTCACAGACTGGATGCCTTCCTAGTCTGGGCACAATCCTTTCCCCTGGTACAGCCCTTGTTTCAGCTCAGGTGGTAGCTAGGGGACTTCTCATGATGGCCCTCATATTTGCTCTGTTCCACCCACTTATATATCTTTTGCATAAGGCGGGAATCCTTTGTCCCTCTGGGTTCCCACCCCTCCTTCTCAATGGAAAAGCACCAAGTTAAAGATGGATTCCAGTTCAGATGACATGATCACATGTCACTGTAAGACTTCATTACCCACTTGCCAGCCCACAGGTATACAGGAAGACTGACAAGTAAAACAGAGCCATCTACAGTCAATTGTCCTGGTTAATGGGAACCATTAAGATTCCAAACCACCATTAATGGGCCACACTTTGCATAACTGCAATAGGACCTCAGAGTTATATTTCATATTTCTAGTTTCAGATACAAGAGTGATACATTTATACAAATAGGATGACCACACTCAGTAGATTATAAACTTTGTAATGATACCTTACAAGAGACCTTTTGCATTAAGCATATTCCAGTTACATTGTATTCACACTCATTAGCATATTTTTATAAAATCATATAGAGTGCAATGTCACAACTGTATTAAAGTTCATCTTTAGATTCTGAAAATCCTACAACATAACAGATATTAGAGCATGAATAATTAGATTGCAACTTCTCTGCCTGATCCCCAAAGACCCCCCATAAAATGGTTGGAGGTTGTCACATCATTAGAAAGGTAATTTTATCTATAGTTGCAATAAGATCTGGGACTTCATGTACAACTTGAACATCATGAAACTTCTGGCATTTACAACAGAGATGATATTAAATTTGCAAAGTCAGAAAATTAGCTTATGGGCTTGCATTCTAACCTAGGAATCAATCCACTTCCCACTGAAGTCACTGTAAAGACTCCCAATGATTTTAGTAGAAGTTTGAGCAGGTCCCTAACTCCTGAATTTCAGTGTGGCAATTTCTGGAAAAATTGGTTTTGGATTTTGGTTCACCTTCATTTCAGACAGCGATGGACAGAAGTTGTGACAATTTTGAAAATGCAAAAGAGAAGTGGTTCAAATTTGCATCTCATTCTACCCAAACACCTAAAATTGTTGTGTGCTCAGATAAAAGATTTTAGTTTTGGCCAGTTTCTTTTTATAGGGAAAGTTGAAGAGTTTGAATAATTAGTTATGTATCAACAATTCAACATAATCCATGTTTAAAATTACTTTTGATTTGCATCCTACCAACACCTAGAAATTCCAATCAGTTCAGGGGCCCATTGTGCAAGATGCCGTACAAACATATAGTAAGAGAGAATCCCTGCCCCAAAAAGCTTGCAATACAAGGAAAAAAATTAACCTTTTTCAGAAAGGGTGCCTACATACATTTTTAACTGTAAGTTAAGCATGTGCTCAATTGCTTTCCTGAAACGGGGCGAAAATTAAAACTTGTATGCAGTTTGATTTGTACCTGAAGTTGTCCTTCAGTTTCAAGAGATTCTGTATGGATTAAGAATAAAATATGCTGTATTCCTTGACCCCACACTAACACATTGTTTACTGTTCTATACAAATTAACAGAATCTGTATCCATAACAAAACACAGAAAACAAATTTACCTGCCAAGGTATTCATAATTGAATAAACTGATATTTAAATATACTGTAATTTTCAGAGTGCAGATTTCTTCCTATCACATGAAAGATGCTTTAGAGAATATCCAAATATTTTAGTGATTTACACCAGTTTTTCTACATTATCCTTACTAAAGGAAAATTATACCCATTTCACTGAGTGTATTTTAGTCTGAAAAAAGAAAAGGAGGACTTGTGGCACCTTAGAGACTAACCAATTTATTTGAGGATGAGCTTTCGTGAGCTACAGCTCACTTCATCGGATGCATACTGTGGAAATCGCAGAAGACATTATATACACAGACACCATGAAACAATACCTCCTCCCACCCCACTCTCCTGCTGGTAATAGCTTATCTTAGTCTGAAAGTTTCAGCGATCATAGGAAGCAATGAAAACATTGAAGTACATTTTGAAAATTAAGTTTTTAATTACAACCAACAACGATGAATTACCAAAGACAGATACTGAAAAAAGTAACAATTTTTTGTGACAAGGACAGCATGGGAGACCAATGTAAGCAAACAAACTTATTTCTATAGTGCAGGGGTGGGCAAACTACGGCCCGGGGGGCCGTATCCAGGCCTTCAGACATTTTAATCCGACCCTCCAGCTCCCACCGAAGACCAGGGTCGGGGGCTTGCCCCGCTCTGGCACTCCAGTCAGGGAGCGGGGTTGGAGGCTTGCCCTGCTCCTTGTGAACAGTGGCTCCACGCAGCTCCCGGAAACAGTGGCACGACCCCCCTCCGGCTCCTACATGTAGGGGCAGTTAAAGGGCTCACCACGCTGCCCCCACCCCAAGTGCTGCCCCCACAGCTCCTATTGGGCCAATAGGAGCTGCGGGGGCGGCATCTGTGGATGGGGCAGCGTGTAGAGCTGCCTGGCTGTGCCTCTGCGTAGGAGACGGGTGGGGGGGGGAAGATGCCGCTGCTTCTGGAAGCCGCTTGAGGTAAGCACTGCCTGGAGCCTGCACCCCTGAACCCCTCCCACGCCCCAACCCCCTGCCCCAGCCCATATGCCTGTCCTGCCCTCCGAACCCCTTGATCCCAGCCTGGAGCACCCTCCTGCACTCCAAACCATCATCCCCACCCCAGAGCCAGCACCCCCAGCCAGAGCCCTCACCATCCCCACCCCAACCGTCTGCCCCAGCCCAGAGCCCCCTCCCACACACTGAACTTCTTATTTCTGGACCCACCACAGAGCCTGCACCCCCCAGCCAGAGCCCTCACCCCCTCCTGTACCCCAACCCCCAATTTTATGAGCATTCATGGCTCGCCATACAATTTCTATATCCAGATATGGCCCTCGGGCCAAAATGTTTGCCCACCCCTGCTATAGTGAGTAACTAACATGTTGTCTAGGCAATCCATCATATATATAAGTTGCCTTTGCCAGGAATAGATAGTTCATAGATGTCTAAATAAATAAACATTAAGGCATGTTAGAAATAAGTTTGTTTGCTTACATTGTATTCCCACATCAAAGCAAAGTATCCCCACATCCAGACATCATATATGTCCTCAGCCCATCCCTTTCCCAAACAGGTTTATCAATCATTACAAAAATGTTGTTTTGACTTGTAACAAGATGGCCTTGCCCCTTTAGGGGCCAGCAGATCCATAGTTGTCCCACTATTTAATTAACCCTGCTCTGCTAAACCTGTGCTGGGTATAGGACTTAAAAAAGGAGGAAACCTGGAAGCTTGGAACTGGCTGAGGAGGAGAGCAGTTGAGCTGTATTGTGGCTGGATAACTAAGCCGCTATAAACATTTACCAAGCTACCCCATTATCCTCCTTTAAATCCCTCCTTAAAACTTTTCTTGACAATTGCTAGGCTGCAAGTGTGCTGAGGTTACTACATATCATGCTGACTAATATTTTCTCATATTGGAAAATATGTACTGTACTCCTGTCTGTCTATATCCCTGTGTTGTCTTTTGTCCTATACAGTAGAACCTCAGAGTTACAAACACCTCGGGAATGGAGATTGTTCATAACTCAGAAATGTTTGTAACTCTGAACAAAACCTTATGGTTGTTCTTTTAAAAGTTTACAACTGAATACTGACTTAATACAGCTTTGAAACTTTACTATGCAGAAGAAAAATGCTGCTTTTAACTATCTTAATTTAAAACGCAACAAGCACAGAAACAGTTTTCCTACCTTGTCAAATCTTTTTTTTTTAAACTCTCCCTTTATTTTAGTAGTTTAACACAGTACTGTACAGTATTAATTTTTTTGTCTTGTCTCTGCTGCCTGATAGCGTACTTTGGGTTCCAAATGAGCAGGATGCCTGACCAATCAGTTCATAATTCTGGTGTTCATAACTCTGAGGTTCTATTGTACTTGGATTGTAATCCCTTTGGAGCAGGACCTGTCCTTTACTCTGTGTTTGAACAGCGACTAGTACAAATGTGATTCTGGTCCCTGACTAGGGCTCCTAGGTTCTATGGTAATACAAATAATATACTAAAATAAAATAAATAATAATAAAATAAAAACATGTAAGTGATCTTAAACACTATGTACTTGATCCTATCATCTAATATTCTGGTATTTGTGCCAGACAAATTATCAAAGACAACCATGTCACGGTACAAAAATGATGCACAAGTGCAAGCCTAATATATGTGTACAATTCTCACAACTGTGCATGCAAACTGGGTATTCATATATCCAAATGCACAGTTAGGCATCTAAATAGTCATTTTTGTCCTCAAATACCTGGTACCTGCGAACACATGGACCATAATGTCTTATAAAATCACCCGTGTTGTGCTTCTTCTGGATTCCACAGAGCATGCAATGGTTCTCTCCTATATATTGCGGAGCAGGATTAAGCCACAAGATGTTAACAATCCCTTTTACTCACAGATAATTAGAGAACTGCTATTGGAGTTTTAAAATAGAGATGTTCCACACACCCCTGCCCCCCATTTGAAAGTCCCCAAAACGTTGGGTAATTTCACGTCTGATCTTCAGAACTTGAACTATCTTCACACTAGAGAAAAGTTCCCCTCATGACAGGAAAAATCATTCTAAAAACTACATTTTCTTGAGGGAGAATTGAGGCTATGTCTGTAATTGTAATGGATGTGATTTCCAGCTTGAGTAGACATACTCATGCTAACTCTCACTGAGGTAGTGCGCTAAAAATAGTAGTGTAGCTGCAGTGGCGCAAGGGAGCCACACATGGGTATGTACGCAGGGATGGTAGCTCCTGCCACTGCTGCCCATGCTATTGCCGCTACACTACTGTTTTTATCACACTAGCTCAATGAGAATTAGCACAAGTATGTCTGTTCAAGCTGGGAATCTCACCCCAACTCCAAGTATATATATATAGCCTGAGAGATGTGAATTTCTCGTGTGGATTTGTAGAGGCATCTCAATAGATTATTTTCCTTTTCTCTACATATATTGTGCTATATTAACCACTTCTGCTTAAAATTAAGCAAGATTCAAATTCTAAGAAAAAGGAATATCAAAGGCTAATCACCTAAGGAAAAGCCAAAGAAATATCACAAGTCATACGGCAGGAAAAAGAGTTGATATCACTACTGGGCTATAAAATAAACTACTGGCCTATAAAATATATCTTTGTCTAAGAAGAATCATAATGTCCTTTGCAAACCAAAATTATTGTCTTCAGGAAATCACAACAGAAGATTACACCTCAAAACTTGAAAAAACCCACTAACATACCCATCTTTACTGAATATGTACCTTAGCTTTTTAAACATATAAACTCATTTTCAATTAAGTTAATGAGACAAAGAGGACCCAAAAAGTCACACACACAAAAGATGAATCCATTATTGGAGTCCTTCCACATATAGTTACACCAAGAAATTCACAAGGATCATAGCAATGAGTTTAAATTTTATTACTACACAGTCATGCCACATAGTACTGAGGAATGACTTGTTTTGATTCACTTTTGCTTCACTCAGTAAACCTGCAGATAGCATATGCCTGTTTTCTTGCTTTTTACAGCCCTGTTTTCCATGAATGTATGTTTCACCATTTTGCACTTTTCCTCTTTCACTATTTAAGCAGTTCTTGCCACCCTCAATTTCCCCAGCAATTTTGAGATAAATTGAGAAGAGCATCACTGGCCAAAAAAGCATCATCTTTTTTCTTTTATAGAGATTGCTATGTCCTTTATTTGCATGCATCATCAATCATCAATCTGTTGTGGAAGCTGCTGGGAGCTACCCTTTCCTATTATGCTGGTCAGTATGAGTTTAGTATGAAAACTGTAAAATTTCCAGGATACATTAGCTTTCCATTTTACTGCCTGCAAAATGCCTGGAAGGTCTCAAAGAAATAACAACCACTATAAAAGAGAACAGGGAATTAGAAACCAAACCACCATCTTTGGTTGCCTGAGATGCATCTATATTGCCTCTATAGGGCTCTATGGGATCACTATTAAAGTAGGGCAATTGTCTATGTTATTAAGGCAGAAAAATGTCCCTTCAGCTGTTTATGAAATTGAACTCTGCATTAAGAAAAATACATGGGCATTATCATCAGTTTAGATTAGTCCTGTTTAAAATGCCAGCCCTGTGTTCTAAGTTTGATCGGTGCAGGTCTACTGATTTCCTTTGCTATGCAACAAGGAGAGAAGGAAATGTGCAGGGGGACACCTCAGACAGGAAAGTTGGCTATGTAGGATGCTCCCTCTTCATGCATAACTTCAAGCAGCACCTTCAGACCAACAATGCATGTTTTAACAGGCACATGTTCAGCCAGTGGTGGTGGGGAGAGAAAAAGACAGAGAGGCAGGTTGTAAAATAAAGTGTGTGTGTTCACACTGAGGGAGGGGAGAAGTGGTTTAACTTACATCCTTCTGTTGGTTGCTTTTCCAGCAATGTGCCTCTTCCAAACACATTCCACTCCATCATGTAAGCTGTCCTTCTGTTGCCTCTCTGAATTCCAAATTAATCAAGTTACACTACCACTTATTTCATTTTCTGACCAATTTAGATACATACACTTCATCACCATTTGTAGCACTGATGAATTTGACCAGTGACATACATATGTTTACCCCAGGTTTGCAATTTGGCTGAATGGGCTAAATTCAACTCAGGTGAAACACTCCAGTGGTGTTATATCAATCATGAATTTACCCCACTCTGATGGAAAGAATGAATTCTCACTAAGTCTTATTATGATAATCTTTGTAGCTATGGAAAAAGCACAGAATAAATACAATCAGCCACATAAAATCACCAGTTAATTAGGCTAGGCAAAATTCAATTTTTGTATAATTTTGACCAATTATATGTTTATTTTTAAATATTTTTTAAGATTTATTTATTTAAATGTTCACAATTGTGCAAATTATGGGGTATAGGCTTTTTCATTTTGATCAATTTAAATGTTCACTGTTGTGGGAAATTATGGGGGTCAGACAATAATTAATGATGGTAGACAGTGCAATTCAAAAACTTAAGCTTCATAACCATTAAAACACAAATTGTCAACATCACATGTCAAAATATACAAAATAAATATCCATAAATCAACTGATTTATCAAGCAGCATTTTTCTTACTTTGCCTATCTATAAATTTTTATCATCAGTGATGGAAATATTTTTTGCTATGTTGTGTGTATGCTGAAATTGATGTTTACCAACATTTACTAATAAAAATCTAATCCTTCCAAGCCTAAAAATAATGGATTCTGAAATCTGTGAACCCAATGACAATGAGTCTAAAAGAGTCATTTTCACGAAAGGCTGTAGGAATTAAATTCATTTCTCATTCATGGGATACAAAAAGTTGTCCTGAGTATTCAAAATAGCTACTTGCTTATTAATCTAACTTTAAAATAGTTATTGTTTTTCCCACCAGTAGAGACCCCATACCTACATTTTCTTAAATATGTTCCCTCTTATAACTAATCTGTTCCAATGGTGTTTAAATCAATTCAGATGCTGTTCTTATGGTACAAACATTCTGTTTTTTCTCACAGCTGAGCTATCAAAAGCTGAGATTTAGAATACTGGAATGTCAAGCTTTTAAAAAGGTCCAGGAATTTGTAGAGTATAATCAGTCCTTTTATGCCCAATTATGCAGTCTCTCTTACCCTTGTCTTTGGTGACAACTTTTGTCCTTTTCATCATGGGTTGGACTTACCAACCAAAGCTGATGTCTAGTTCTTTCTGTTGAGAAATACAGTAGTTGCCTGATGTGACATGTCAACTGGCCTTTTAGTAACTGTTGCTTCCAGAATAATTCTGGAAGATACAGTCTTATTGGTACTTTTTCTCCCAGCAAGTATGAGTCCTTTTTGCTTTTACAGTATTTCCATTGCTCATTGGTGCTTTTGTCCAGGAGCCATACTTTTAATTGCTAAATTATCCACTCTTATTAAACATAATGCCCTTCCTTGTCTCAGCTCATTTAGATGACCAGGCATTCTTCCGCTAGAGATTGCACACAAGTAGACCAAGATACTTTCCTTAAGTAATTACCATAAATGCTAAAAGTCAGAGTAAGTTCTTGCTGTATGAAACAACACAGAGAAGTACATGGACAAACCACAGAGTAAGATTTTAGCATCCACCCACTTGCTTGTTTAATTCTTAGCTATAAGAAAACAGAGACAGCCCACTGGCATCCACTCATAAATATACACAAACTTCTAGTGTAGTACAGTCTACTCTGGTGACAGTAATTCCAGACGTTTATCAAAGTCAATGTTACTCTTTCCAATATAGCCCTTGACACTAACTATAATTGTTAACTGACACTGACAGAATATGAAATTTGCTGTATTCAATCTATAAGTCCTCTTATGAATACTTTTCCTGAACTGTGTTCACTGTTATCATTATTTATTTGTATTACAGTAGTGCCTAGGACTAGGAGCCCTAGTTATGGATCAGGATCCCATTGTGCTAGGCACTGTACAAAGATATAACAAAAAGATGGTCCCTGCCCGAAAGAGCTTACATTGTAAGATATTGTCTACACTGGTGGTGACACGTAGGATATGAGTAGCTACAAGCCACAGTGAAAAGCAGGCTGCATCCACGTTGCAGAGTGTAGCTACATGCAGCAATGAACGACACTGGCAGCAGAGAAAGACTGGCAGCAGGGAGTTGCTGGAGCTGCAGCCTTTCACTGTAGCAGGACAAAACTCCACCAGCAGGACACAACACTGCTAACAACAGTACATGCTGTTGTACATGCCTGGACGTACAGAGAGTTGTGTAGGGTATATACCCTAAAGTTTTGGCACATTTTTAGTCGCCTAAGCAGTGTCTCATCATGCAGACTGCTATTCAGACCCGACAGAGACACAGACAGACGATAATACAGGAAAATAATGAGACGCTTCTTGGCCACCAGCAGCCTCACCATTGTCAACTTTTTGTAGACCCTCTAGAAAACGAGTTTGAAGGAGGGATTTGAAGGAGGATGATAAGGTAGCTTTGTGGATGTTTGTGGGAATCTCCTCCCACATGGTGATGTCAGGGAAGTACGGGGAAAAGCACTATTTCCCCATGTTTATCCCCCCCTCAGCCGCCCCCCCCCACTGTTCCTCAGACATTCTTGTCAACTGCTGGAAATGGCCCACCTTGATTATCACTACAAACGGTTCCCCGCCCCCGCCCTCCCACCCCCCCGCTCTCCTGCTGGTAATAGCTCACCTTAAGTGATCACTCTGGTTACAGTGTGTATGGTAACACCCATTGTTTCATGTTCTCTATGTATATAAATCTCCCCACTGTATTTTTCACTGAATGCATCCAATGAAGTCAGCTGTAGCTCACAAAAGCTTATGCTCAAATAAATTTGTTAGTCTCTAAGGTGCCACAAGTACTCCTTTTCTTTTTGTGAATACAGACTAACACGGCTGCTACTCTGAAACCAAAGTTATAGTTAGTGTCAAGGGCTATACTTGAAAGAATAACATTGACTTAATAAAGAAAGAAGCTAAGGGACAAATTTCAAGAAGAGCATGGTTTACAGTGTCAAAGGCATCTAGAAAGGTCTTAAAAGTGTGACCTATGTGGAAAGGTTGAAATAAATCAGTTTGCATAGTCTGAGGAAGAGAAGACTGAGGGGGGACATTGTAACAATTTTCAAGTACATAAAAGATTGTTATAAATAGCATAATGATAAGTTGTTCCCTTACGCACTGCAGACAGGACAAGATGTAATAGGCTTAAATTGCAGAAAGGGGGATTTAGGTTAGACACTAGGAAAAACTTCCTAACTGTAAGGACAGTTAAGCTCTGGAAAAAGTTACCTAGGGAGGATGTGGAATCTCCATCACTGGAGGTTTTTAAGAACAGATTATACAAACACCTGTAAGGAATGTGAATACTTAGTCCTGCCTCTTTGCAGAGGAATGGACACTAGATGACCTATCAAGGTCCCTCCAGTTCTACATTTCTATGATTCTATGACAACTCAAGGAGGGTGAAGATGGAGTACTGGTTCTGAGCTTCAGCTAGGAAAAGATCATGAGAGACTTTGGTGACAGTGCCTTCAGTGGTGTGAAAGAGGTAGAAACTGCATAGGAGGGGATCTAGAATGGAATTGGAGGAGAGGCACTCCAGATAGTGACTGTAAACAAGGCATTCAAGGATCTTAGTGATAAAAAGGAAAAGGGAGATGGGGAGTATGGACAAAGACAGGTTTTTAAAGACGAGAGATACTAAATATGCTTGTATCATGAGGTGAAGAGCCAAACAAGAGTGGGAGATTAAGGAGAAGAGTAAGGGAGGGAATGACAGTAGGTTGCAAGGGAGATCAGGAGATGGGATGGGGTCATTGGGGCGAGTGGAGGGATTGGATGAGACAAAATGTTCGCATTTGCGACAGGAAAGAGGAGGAGAGAGTTGTAGTGGGGGAAGAAAAAAGGAGAAGAAGAAGGCAAGCAGAGAGGAGAGAGAAGTTCATGTCATATTTTGTCAATTTTCTCTTGGAAGAAACCAGTGAGAGAAGTGGAGGCAGGAGACGGGGAGGATTTCAGGAGTGAATCAAAGGTGAGAGCTTCACCTTGAAGATGTCACACAGGAGGACTGGCCCCAATCAGGTTTAAAGTAGAGCACGCTGAGCCTAGAGCAGAGTGAGACCTGGTGAGTGAAGCGGGAGCAGCAGGAAGACTGCCAGAGTCACCTGGGAAGGGGAAGCTGTGGGAATCTGCGGGTGAAAAAAGCCTCCAAAGAGAAAGTCTGGCATGAGAGTGCTCAGTGAACAGAGCATGGAAGATTTCTGCAGGAAGCCTTGAAGCAGGAAGGACAGAGTTAAAGGGGATGGTACAGGGGATGTAGCCCAGAGTGGGCTGAGGAATTGATTTTGTTAGTTTTGCTTATGTTGGGAAAATAAAACTGACTGGAAAGACTCTGGGTGTGGCTGTGGGTCCTTTTGTGTGCTGGGGAGAAGGCCAGCTTGTTACAATGTCATATTACTTCAGTTGTAATTAGGGCTGTCAAGCAACTAAAAAAATTAATAGTGATTAATCGTGCTGTTAAAAAATAACAGAATACCACTTATTTAAAATATTTTTGAATGCTTTTTACATTTTCAAATATATTGATTTAAATTAAAACACAGAATACAAAGTGTACAGTGCTCACTTTATATTACTATTAGGGCTGTCAATTAATCGCAGTTAGCTCACGTGATTAACTCAAAAAATTAATCGCACTTATAACAACAGAATACCAACTGAAATTTATTAAATATTTTTGGATGTTTTTCTACATTTTCAATATTGATTTCAATTAAAGTGCTCAGTGCTCACTTTATGTTATTATTTTTTATTACAAACATATGCACTGTAAAAAAGATAAACAAAAGAAATAGTATTTTTCAGTTCACCTCATACAAGTACTGAAGTGCAATCTATTTATCGTGAAAGTGTAACCTACAAACGCAGATTTTTTTTGGTTACATAATTGCACTCAAAAACAAAACAGCGTAAAATTTTGGAGCCTACAAGTCCACTCAGTCCCACTTCTTATTCTGCCAATCGCTAAAAACAAACAAGTTTCTTAACACTGACGGGAGATACCGCTGCCCACTTCTTATTTACATCACCTGAAAGTGAGAACAGGCATGCACATGGCACTTTTGTAGTCAGCGTTGCAAGGTATTTACATGCCAGATATGCTAAACATTCATATACCCCTTCATGTTTTGGCCACCATTCCAGAGGACATGCTTCTATGCTGATGACCTTGGCTGGCCCAGGGTTGGGATATTTGGCTCTGACCCACCTTTGTCTCCCTCCTCACAGCACGACTCAGCTCAGTAATGAGCCCGAAGTTCTCAGCAGCAACAGGATAACACCACTTCTCAAAAGTAAGAACAGGTGTTCACATGGCACTATTGTGGCTGGCGTTGCAATGTATTTATATGCCAGAGATTCTAAACATTCTTATGCCCCTTCATGCTTTGGCCACCATTCCAGAGGACATGCTTCCATGCTAATGATGCATGTTAAAAATAAAATGTGTCAATTAAATTTGTGACTGTACTCCTTGGGGGGAGAATTGTATGTCTCCTGCTCTGTTTTACCCATATTCTGCATATATTTCATGTTATAGCAGTCTCAGATGATGACCCAGCACATGTTCATTTTAAGAACCCTTTCACAGCAGATTTTACAAAATGCAAAGATGGTACTGATATGAGATTTCTAAAAATAGCTACAGCACTCGACCCAAGGTTTAAGAATCTGAAGAGGGACGAGGTGTGGAGCATGCTTTTAGAAGTCTTAAAATACCAACACTCTGATGCAGAAACTACAGAACCCAAACCACCAAAAAAGAAAAATCAACCTTCTGCTGGTGGCATCTGACTCAGATGATGAAAATGAACATGCATCGGTCCGCACTGCTTTGGATCGTTATCAAGCAGAACCCATCATCAGCATGGAAGCATGTCCTCTGGAATGGTAGTTGAAGCATATGAATCTTTAGTGCATCTGGCATGTAAATATCTTGCAACACCAGCTCCACCAGAGCCATGTGAACTCCTGTTCTCACTTTCAGGTGACAGTGTAAACAAGAAGCAGGCAGCATTATCTCCTGCAAATTGTAACCAACCTTGTTTGTCTCAGTGATTGGTTGACCAAGAAGGAGGACTGAGTGGACCTGTAGGCTCTTAAGTTTTACATAGTTTTATTTTTGAATGCGGGTATTTTTGTACATAATTTTACATTTGTAAGTTCAACTTTCATGATAAAGAGATTAGTGGTCCATTTGCTCCCCCCCTTAACTGCAGAGGTAGGCGAGGAATGTACAGGGAGGGACAGGGAATGGGTGGAGCCTTAACTGTACAACCCTACTCACTGACCACTCCTAGGGTATTGTAAATTTGGGGGTATTGTAAATTTGTCCTGTGTATAGGTCATCTTCCGCTTTGTGAGGCAGGGTTCTGAAATGCAGGGGATGCAGTCAACTCCAAGTTTGGGGTGTTGTTTTGTAATTTATGTAATGTACAAATAAAAATAACATAAAGTGTTAAATACAATTGCTCCATACCTTACTAAGAATACCACCACATGGTATAGATATATAGATATATTTAAGAGCAATCAAAGAATTTTCACAGCAATTCCAGATACCTGAACTACACATATAAACCCACTAAGCATGGACAGCTGGAAACCACCACCAGGAGTAAGGTTTGGGGGAATGTGGAGGAACCATGGAAGAGTTTGAAACAGAAATCCTTGTTGCATATGACTGAAGTGGATGCAGATAAAATGAATAGTGCCAGCCAGTGAAGTGGCCTTATTATTGACTGTAGTTGGTGCAGAGACCCTAGATATATTTAATACTTTTGTAAAGAAATGTATAATGAACTAAATAAATTTATATTAAATAATCTTATAGAAGTAGATATTATAAGAAAATGTAAAAGGGAACTTTTCTGCTTTCCGTGTTTCTTGTTAACACAGATTTCAAAGGTTGTAAAAAATCAGAAAGTTGGTTTGTGTCTTATCTACAGTGGATCCTCGGTCTGTGTAGATAACAGGGCGAAGCAACCAGACAAATGTGCAATTTACTAGCTAGATGTAGAGCTCCCTAATGAAACAGACTAGGGAGAACTAGCCAGCAACTCCAAGGACACAAAAAGCAGATAACTGAGATAAGTAACAATAATAGAAGAGTTGTAAGAAATAATAAATATATGAAAGCAGTGGTTTAAAAAGATAGATAAGGAATACCAATTAGAGTTTTAGCAGGATAAGTAAAAATATATTAGAAATATATTCAGAATAAAATATTTATAGATGATGTAGTTTTAATAATTTGTATTTGTGTGATATTATGAAGCAAGGTATGAAAGGATGTGTTTAGCAAAGTGGGGGAGGGTGGGAAGCAAGGCAGGACTTATACCAGATCAAACCAGCACGGATCTGACAATGACAGAAACAGCCTACATGCACCGCCAGTAATTGATTGATGTATCCTATTCGATCTGCTTTACTTATGCTTTAGCTTGATTAAGATGGTAATATATTGTCCTAAAGTTTCCTTATCAAAGCTTTACATTAGTTAAGATTAATAATTGGTGTGGACAGTGCTTTTCACCCAAGAGTTTCCTGCTCTCATCCATGGACAGTACTGATTTTGATAGAGTCTGCACAGTTTGTGAGCCTGCAAAGAATGGAAACTTTGAGAAACTCCTTTTCCACACAAGAGTGCAACTCCCACAGGGATGGGTAGGTGAACACAGCATTGCCAGCTAAGAAGCTTATGGATATTCGCTGCTCAGAATCCAATGAACTCATTGCCACTGAATCCACATCTGGGACCAAATGTGAAGGTCTCAGTTTCAGCCTGAATGACAAAAAATAAAATTTGAACACAGTTTGCCATGAAGCCCATTTCTCCTTCTCATCAAGGGAAGCAGATGGTAAACAGAGAAGAGGAACAACACCCTGAAAGCTATTTTGCTGCTTCTAAAAGAGGGACTAGAGATCACCTACCAGACAGTTGGGGAACAGACATAACTTCAGGAGGAGCAATAAGGAGCATTAAAAAATATTCCAAAGCAGTCAAAGCTAGAACCAGATTTGCAGCACCGTTTCTGTACACATGGTTCAGTTTACAGCAAAATGTCAGTTCAGGAATTAGGTGCAGTACTACTATATTGGAGAAACCAAGACTGGGGCTTTGAAGCATATATATATGCAGCCTTCACAGTCTTATTCTTTTTTTTTATTATTAAAATAGAAGGATGTGTGGAACAGCTGCTGTTATGTAAGGATGGGTTTAGCTGCAAAGAGCAAAGGTCATCCTCCATTTTGGAAGGCAGGGTTCTGGACTGTGGGCTGCAATCAACACCAGGACCTAGTTGCTGTTATGTTAGTTATGTAAACATTTAATTAAAGTTATTTTGTTGTTAAATGGAAGATCTCTAGGGCCTACTGAAAAAGATGATCACCAACTATCTTCCTAGAAAATTTTAAATTGTAGCTGGTACATGCTTCCATAATGCCCATTTTCAGACTGGATAGCCATTTAAAAAAAAGTCTTTAAAACAGACTATAATGCCAGCAGAACTCACTTTATGGTTTAAATCTGGATGATAATAATAATACTTTTCAATCAAAACTTCAGATGACCTTATTAAGAAAGAAATACTCAGGTATGTTTAAAAGGGCTCTTAACTTGATTGATAAAAGATCTGAAAAATCCATTGTTCTCTCTCCTTAATCAAATCAAGCTTTTTACTTTTCCCAAATTCACCATTAAGGTAGCTTGTTTTTATTTTATCTTTTCAGACTTATGTTAATCTGTTCATAACTTTTCAGAGTTTAGAAATAAGGTATTGAACATGTTCATTAGTGACTTTAAAACGTTACATGCGATATTGCAATTTATTATACTAATAGCATATTACATAATATATTATGTAAACATATTTTGATTCTTTATATTAAGTTTCCTCATATTGAAAATGGAGTCAAACTCCCAGTGTGAATTCTTTTAAAGTTATACCATTGCTACTACTGGTGAAAATATCTAGTTGCATCTTCCATGCATGTCCCTTTTAGCTATGCAGGGATGGTGGCCTTGTGGAGGAGGTGAGGAGTGGGTTCTACCATGTCAGTATACGTAGGGGATCCATGAGAAAGTCTGCACTCAATTATGAGAATCAATAAAGCTGTGCAGAATACACATCTTTTCACCAGAGTTCTCTTCCCCTTTGACATCATGGCTAGCTCTTGCCATCATGCCATTTGCTTCCTCTCTGTGCTTCGTAAACTGAAGGTTTTACATGTACACCATTGCCTCCTTTTTGTCAGACATTATATTTAACTATTCTTTCTAAGCACAGAAAGAGTGCAAGGGCAAGTTTACAGGCTATCGATTTTTATTTATTTAATGACCACTTAATTTGGAAAACAAAAATAAATTTCAGCAGATGAGAATCAGGAGCAGCTACTATATTCCAGGTAACTGTTTATAGTCACATAATAGCCATTTACAAACTTTTAAAATAAAAAGCTAGGCAGAATGTCCTTACTTAAAAGGAATGTAAAAAGTTCTACACTCCTGTCAATTCCAGGCAGCAAAGGGCTTTCAAATACTTCCCCACCTCTGTCACAATGAGAAATCCGCAAATTAACAACAGATGGCTTGAGAGGCAAAAGTGAAATGTTAGCTCCTCCCCCCTCTTCTGGGGTGGGGTGGCGGGTGGGGACAGGACACTAAAGTGATATTGTGCCATTACAGTGACTCCCTTTGTTACCATGCTATGAGCTCCTGTTGCAGGGCACAGGTCTAGGGCACAGACGAAGTGCCCTATACTCTAGCTATCCCAAGCTGTTGGATCAGCCATGGGAAGCCGTTTGCAGCTGATATAATTTAGAGCATTATGTTACAGCTTAAAGAGGCTAAGGCTGCTCTAAACTATGCCAGGGACTGGGCCTATACAGAACTGGCCTCAGGTTTGCAGTGGCCCAAACAGCTCCTTTGTACTCACTCCTCTCTTCAGCTGTAACAAGGAGAATCTGACCCTTAGATCTGAAACAGATAAATTCCTGGGTCTCAATTCTCCTTCCACTTATACAGATGTAACTTCATTGACTAGTGGATTTACTCCAGATTTACACCCAAGTTAGAAAATAATAGGGCCTCTGGTTTCATTTAAAAAAATATTTTTGTAACTCACATATCAAACTCTGCAGGCAGTCAGGTAGAGAAACAAGGAGTCAGAAAAGGAATCTTAAAACATTTAAAAGTTTAGTTTAGTTATTTTTTTCATCCACACTGGATGCAATTACCTCAAAATGCAACTGTTTTATAGACAAGTAGAAAAATACCTCCTCTGATATTTCTCTTTCTTGAAAATTCTGCACTTTGTACACTTTGCATATGACTAATTAAAAGGAAGACATAAGTATCTCTAAGTTGGTGATTGGTCCAAATGCCAACTTGCAAGAGTTAACATGGCCAGTGCTAGTCATGTTCTAAGGATGTACATACATACTTCATTCATTACTTGTGTTTTAGGGGACAATACAATTACAACAACATATTAATGAAAAAGTTAGTGCATTTGCCATATCAGAAAAAATGACAGCTGTTTTAATATTACAAAGCTGTACAGTTGCACTTCTTATACTCCGAGTACCTACGGCAGACTCACTTTTTTTAGTCTATTCATTGTCTTTCTAACTACTCCATGCTATTTCCTATGCTCAACATTGCTCAGGGAGTAAAAAAAAAAAGAGTACCATTATTCCTTTTAAATTTGAATCCTGTATCCCTGTGTGAACACACAGACACAATCTACAGACAAGTAGACCAATTCCACTTAAATTAATGGAGCTTCTCCAGATTTACACTGGTGTAAATGAAAGCTTCTGATTCTTCCAATATTTTAAAAACTGTTATCCTGAATTTTAGAAGGAAAATGTTTCTCTTTAGAGGCATTGGCTGATTTCTTTTTAATTTATAGTAAAGTAAAGGATTTCATACTTAGCCTACATGTACAGTCATCCTCTCAGTGGGAGCTGTCTAAAATTTTTTTGAAGGAACAAGAGAATGTAAGTGAATCAACAGAAGCGTTGGCAGCTGAGATATCAGTTTCAGATGAGTGAAGACAAGTTATTTTCTTCCCTTAACTTTCCATCCTACTGTTCAAAAAAATCAGTGAAAACAACAGTGCCCCATAAAACCTGGTATAATTATGATGACTTATTTGTACTGCGTCAGCACTCAGAGGCCTCAGTGAAATTGGAGGCCCTCTGTGAGAGGCCCTGAACAAAAATACAGTAACCAAGCATTGTCAACTCATTGCAGCAGGCAATATAATTTAAAAAAAGATGCATCAAGTAGGCAAAACACAAATGGAGGGCGTGGGAAACTGAAAATAAGGGCAAAAGTAACCAGAAAGGATAAAAAGTTCTTGTTAGTAAGAGAAACATATGCAGCGTACTTGTAGCTGTGTCGGTCCCAGGATATTAGAGCGACAAGGTGCGTGATGTAATATCTTTTACTGAACCAATGTCTGTTGGCTAGGGAGAGAGAGAGAAGCTTGAAAGCTTGTATCTCTAGCGAATGGAAGTTGGTCCAATAAAAGATATTACCTCATCCACACTGTCTATTGAATATGGTTATCTAGGTGTACAATTAGCTAGTTTTGAGTAAGAAAAATTTGTTTTGGTTAAAAAAAGATATTAATGATATCAGTAATCCTTACTGGTCACATGCCTGGTCTTTATCCATTAGCAATTTACTGTGAGCATCATAGTAGAAATGGGTCTTGAGGGAGGATGTGAAAGATGACAGAATAGAATGCAGAAGACATTTCATGAGTAAAAGTTACATGCCAGAAAGCGTGAAGGTGCTTGTGGGAAAGGTGGGCGAATAGGCAACAGAAGATGGCATCTCATCTGAGATCTCAACCCAGTTTATTATAATTTTAAAGAATGTTTCTCCCTGTTCACACCCTAGCCAGAAGGTAAAACACCTATTGGGCCTGATTCATCATGACATTTCTCCAGTGTTACTAATGTCATGCCATTAATTCTGATGGTTATACGAGTGTAAAAACTACAGTGAATAGTGGTGAATCAGACCTATTGTTCTGTATTTAGCACTTTTTGTTTATTTCTAGTTCAGATTAGTTGGGTGTCAAAGCACGGATATATGTACACATACCCTCTAAAAATAAAGAAGTGTATTAAGTTTGAAAATTCCCATAGACCAAGATCACCATGGGATTTATTGAACTAAAATTGTGACATTCATGATCATATACAATAGACAGAATTATAATAAAAACATTTAATTGTCACACACTTATCTTTTATGATATAGACAAGATGGAATGGATCAAAAAAAGTAACTGTCTTCTGGATTTAAATTCAACTACTATAAATGCCATTCTGATCTACAAAGTAGAAATCCCTACGGACTTATGGAACAAATTGTTCCCTCAACTTCCTTTAATTATTTCTTTCCTTTTTAAAGGGACAGTTTTGAAAAAATCAGTTTAACATATCAACGTATGAAATTTTTTCACCTTGTTGGGAGATCCCGTGAAGTGTGCTACAGCTAACCTCCTATGGCACAGTTTCAGCAATTTTTTAAAAAATTACACAAAATAGGTCTACACATTGTTATATGCACATAAGTAGCCTTTAAATGTATACCCACAATTCTGAAGTGCAATCCCTCCCCCAAGCTTGTGCGTTTACACACATCCTCTCATATGGCATGTGCAAGTATTTTAAGTACAAATTTGGGGTTTTGAATAGATAAAAATATTGTGTGTGTACAACTGAGTGCAAACTTATAAGTTTGGTTGAGGTTACTAAAAAAGTTTGACTCTATCACTGATAAACTAACAATATGTCATCAGAATCCAAGATTAGCATAATACATTGGCTCATCAATGTATAATTAATATTATACACCAGTCCACACCAAAATATAGGGGGTTGTTCAAAATCTGAAATTGGATCGGCTCTAATTTTGCAAGTAACCATACACTTTAAAATGTATATATCGTTTTAACAGAGTGTAATAAAAATTCTAAATAAAAAGCACACCCTCACATGTTGTGTTTTATTTGCTTGATGTAAGTGGTGATATTTGTCTGCTAAAAACACTATAGACAGATGTGAATATGCAATATTAAAATATGCAGATTTTTTTTTTGGTAGGAAGTGGAAAACAAACAGTCAGGCCTTCTTTTATCAAGCAATAAACAAGGGCCTAAATCAAAGTTTGATTTCCCTTCAGGTCACCTTTATGGTGAAAAGCAGTTGATCTCATAATACAGTAGAACCTCAAAGATACGAACACCAGAATTACGGACTGACCAGTCAACTGGACACCATGTGAAAAGTAACCAATCAGCAGCAGCAGAGACACATAAAAAAGCAAATATTTTACAGTGCCTATATTGCATCTTAAGGGTAGGCACATCTGGGCTACCCCAGGGCACCCACTTACACCTAGGAATTGAAGATGCTGAGATTTTCAGGCAAAGCTGTGAGCCCCTGCTGCCAGCCCAAGGCAGCCGGAGTAGGAGCAGCATTAGAGTCTGGCTGCTTTCCTGTAAGCCATGAGTGCTGTTTTCATGCCCTCTCCCCTGGCCTGGGGGTGTGTGTGTGAAGGGCGGGGGGGTGCCGTTCCCTCGCCTGCGGGGGGGGGGAGGCAGGAATGCTCTGTTTTCACCACCATCCTCCCTTCCACCTTGCAAGGAAGCTACCTAGCTGCCTCTGGAACCTGGCCTGGAGTGTTAACTGCTGGAACCAGAGCTGTGTTATGTTCAGAGTCACGAACATTTCAGAGTTATGGACAACCTCCATTCCTGAGGTGTCTGTAACTCTGAGATTCTACTGTACTGACCGCTTGTCTACATTTACAGCATGGGAGAGCTTCTCCCGTCAGTGTAGGTACTCCACCTCCCTGATAGGCAGTACCTATGTCGATGGGAGAAGCCCTCCCATCAATACAGTGCTCTCTACACTGGGAGTTCAGTCAGTAAAATTCCATCGCTCATGAGTATTTTACCCTATACTATACAGATTTCATGGGGGAGACCAACATTTCTCAAATTGGGGATTCTGACCCAAAAGGGAGTTGCAAGGGGGTCACAAGGTTATTTTAGGGGGGTCGCGGTATTGCCACCCTTACTTCTGCGCTGCCTTCAGAGCTGCGTGGCCAGAGAGTGGTGGCTGTTGGCTGGGTGCCCAGCTCTGAAAGCAGCACTCTGCCAGCAGCTGCGCAGAAGTAAAGGTGGCAATAGAACTTCAGAACTAGGCAGCTGGAGAGTGGTGGCTACTGACTGAGGGCCCAGCTCTGCAGGCAGCAGTGCAGAAATAAGGGTGGCAATACCATACCATGCCTTCCTTACTTCTGTGCAGCTGCTGGTGGTGGCTTTACCTTCAGAGCTGGGCTCCCGGCCAGCAGCTGCTGCTCCCCAGCTGTCCAGCTCTGAAGGCAGAGCAGTCACCAGTAGCAGAGGAGAAGTAAGGGTAACAGTACCACCCCCACCCCCATAATAACCTTGCAACCTTCCCACAACTCCTTTTCAGGTCAGAACCCCTACAGTTACAACACTGTGAAATTTCAGATTTAAATAGTTGAAATAATGAAATTTATTATTTTTTAAATCCTACAACCGTGAAATTGACCAAAATGGACTGTGAATTTGGTAAGGCCCTACACATCTCTAATGGCAAATTTATATTTCACATAATACATGGTCATCAATATTGCTTTAGATGTAGTTTTATAAAAAGTCCCCCCCCCACACACACACACACAAACCCTCCCATCCTACAAGTTACAGTGTAGAGCAGGGGTGGGCAAACTATGGCCTTTGGGACAGATCCAGCCCATCAGGGCTTTGGATCCTTCCTGCAGGATTGCCACCCCCATGGCGATGTGGGGCTAAGGCAGGCTCCCTGCCTGCCCTGGCTGCTTCTGGAAGCGGCTGGCACCACATCCCTGTGGCCCCTGGGGAAGGAGGGGGGCAAGAGGGCTCCGCGCTCTGCCCTCGCCTGCAGGCACTGCCCCCTGCAGCTCCCATTGGCCCGGAACAGGGAACCACAGCCAATGGGAGCTTCAGGGGAGGTAGCACTGGGGGAGCCCACACTCAAACCCCTCCTGCACTCCACACCCCAACCCTCTGCCCTGAGCCCCCTCCCGCACTCTGCATCCCTCCCTGTACCTCAACCCCCAGCCCTGAGCCCCCTCCCGCTTGCCACACCCCCTCCTGCACCCCAATCCCCTGCCCTGAGGCCCTCGTACATCCCACACTCCTCCTGCGCCCCTTGCCCTGAGCCCCTTCCTGCACACTGCACCCCCTCCCACACCCTGCACTCCCTCCCACACCCTTACCACCTGCGCTAGCCCTACATTCATGGCCCTGCTTGCAACTTCCCCACCCAGATGTCACCCTCGGGCCAAAACGTTTGCCCACCCCTGGTGTAGTGGCAGATCCTTGTTCCTACCCTGAGTCCCACAGACATTGTAACTCACAAGGTTAAGGCCTAAGTTATTTCACAGGTTCCCTGGATTCCTCCTCCGCTTTCAGAGGGAGAAGGATGCCCATGATATTTCATCTTTCTTGTTTTGTTTCTCCAATTATAAATAATTTCATCTGATTGAAGATAAAGAATAAAGATGAATGGTAAAATAACTACATTTACATCAAAAAATTAATCTATGTAGTTGCAGGTTGAATTTGTATTGCTTCATAAAATGAACTGTCATATCCTGCATATTAAACAGAATAGTTTATACAAAAACTCTGGACAAGCTGAGCGCAGCTGGTGCAAATTGGCCAAGCTCAGTTCGATCTGGCCCTAAGTGGGCTTGATTATCCACTGCCTCACACTCTGTGTGTAGTCATTTACTCTTGTGCAAAATGAATGAAAAAGGGATATAAACCTTACATAAGCAGGATGTTAGTGTTTTACATCCACTTTGCATAAATGTAATGACAACTCTGGGCCTGATTCACAAATGAATTACTCCAGTTTTAGACTAGTTCTAGCCATTGGAGTTACATCAATCTAAACTTGAAGTAATGCAATGAGGAAACAGGTCCATAAGGTGCAAAGCAGTGTAAAGTGTGGCCATACTGTCTCAGTGTTGATAGGCAAGCCTAAAAATACAATTCCATTCTCAATTAACAGCAAAAGCAACTGTCAAAGTTCTGCCAAGAGCAATACAGGGTCAGATACTGCCTAACGCATACTGAGATACAAGTGGAGTTAACTATATTCAAGAGGCTGTTCACTCACTCTTCGGAATTCAGTGGAGTTACACAATGCCATTGACTTCAGTGGGGCCAAAATTTTACCCTGATGTCAGGTTCACCGGGCAGGGACTAACTATGAAGTGTGATGATGGAGGCAGCAGTTCCCGCAATACAGGACATCTGACTTGTTGATGGAGCCTAACTAAAAAGTCCAGGTGCGGCAGGAGGAGAACTTAATGTTTTATTTAAAAAAAGAGAAAGTACCTCACTGAGAGTAGATTATACAGCTTCAGTTACATTTCTTAGACATGAAACTGGTTTCCCAAACTAGTGTAAATCAGCAGAACTTCATTACCTTCATTTTGCAATAGGCTAGGCCCATTTACAACAGTTGAGCATCTGGCCCAGTCTGTTTATATAGCTGTTATTAAAATTACTGTATAAATATTGCAAGACATATTTCCAAAGTTAATTTGATTTTTCAAGCCTATATAGAAGTTTACCACTAGAGCAGGGGTGGGCAAACTTTTTGGCCCGAGGGCCACATCGGGCTTGCGCAACTGTATGGTGGGCCAGGTAGGGAAGGCTGTGCCTCCCCAAACAGCCTGGCCCCCGCCCCCTATCCACCCCCTCCCACTTCCCACCTCCCTCAGAACCCCCGACCTGCTCCTTGATCCCTGACCACACCCTCCCAGGACCCCCTGCCCCTAACCGCCCCCTGGGACCCAACCCCCTATTCAACCCTCTCCTTGTCCCCCCCACCCTCTCCTTGTCCCTTGACTGCCACGACCCCCATCCACACCCCCGCCCCTAACCGCCCCCTAACCACCCCATCCAACTCCCCCTGCTCCCTGTTCCCTGACTGCCCCCCGCCCCGCAGAACCTCCGCCCCATCCAACCGTGCCCTGCTCCCTGTCTTCTGACTGCCCCTCAGGACCCTCTGCCCCTTATCCAACCCCATACCATGCCGGAGCCAGCCACCCTGCCGCACTGCCCGACAGGAGTGGCAGGCGAGAGCGCTGCCGGCGTGGCTGCAGGGGAGGGGGAGCAGTGGGGATGGGGCCAGGAAATAGCCTCCCTGGCCGGGAGCTCAGGGGCTGGGCAGGACGGTTCCACGGGCCGGATGTGGCTCGCGGGCCGTAGTTTGCCCACCTCTGCTCTAGAGGAATTCCCTTTGTGAAACAAATTGTGTTGAATAACTTTAATACTAAAAATGCAGTATGCATATTTTGTCATCTGACACAAAAGTTTCCACCGTATCTAGTGTTTATGTTTGAGTACAAAACTTTATCATATTTTCTTAGATCACTCATTTTTCAGAGTTTGGATTACAGGGCATTTGAACAACAGCTATTTGACCAAATTCATCCTTGCATATTCTGCAAGTTTTTGAAAATTAGAAACTCTGAGATGGGGTAAAAACAGACAAACTGATGCTGCCACTTTTAGATAATTATCAAAGCACACAGATCACATTTCAGAAAGAAAAAAAATAACTGCATGAAAAATAAGTCTAAACATATTACCAGGATCCAATAAAGATAATCGAAAAGGTTTTTCTGACAAACTGTCACTTTTTCTTGCTTATTGTTCAATGCAGTAGTTTCCTAATTCACTTATTCCTACTCATCTAAATGCCATATGTTCTCTAATAATCCCTCATATTTCACTCCTTGAAAATGTCATAAAGTAATGATAAAAATAAAGCAAACCCTTTTAGCATATTGGTATTTTTTGTCTGCACGGAGATTCATTAAAACGTAAGCTTCCAAAATATATTTAATGTTTACAAGCCAAGTGTAAAAAGCTGATCATTGCAAAATGAGCATTAGTGGGCATCTCAGAGGTGATCCTGTTGGTATTTCCACAAAATGTGTCTTCTCAGATCTGATCTGAGAAATAGTAATTGATACAGAAAAACATTTTAAGCTCAGTTATACAGATATAAACCTGGAATAGTTTCAACGACTTGAGTGGATTTAACTGGGATAAATAGTAAGAGTACAATTAAGATTAAAATGACCAGGAGTATCTTGAAAGAAGTTGAAACTTAACATCCTGCAGGACAGAAAGAGACACTCCATATATTATATAGCACTAAAATAATGTTATCAATTCATTTATTAAAATTAATCATTAATGTTTTCTCCCCTCTTTGTTTAAATATTAAAATGATAATACTAATGCCAACCACCATTTCAGAATTAAAACAGATCAGATTGTAAAAATATTGTTAATTTTTAAATAAATACTTATGAATATCAAAATAATGCAGTATCTACTTGCTAATAGTTCCTGTAGCTGCAGACGTCTAGGTAGCGATCATTCTGACTCAAGGTTTTTTCACGTAGTGCGTTCCTTTAAAAAAAAAAGAAGTAAATTTTAATTAGTTGTGTTTAAACAGGCCCCATGTGAGTATAACTAGGTCAGAATTTGTGCTGAAAAGAATACTGTGAAAGAAGTCCTAATAACAAATGTGTGATGCTGGGAAGCTTCCCGCCTGTTAGGTTACATGCACCACTGTTTCACTGAGGCTACTCAATCTAAACAAGCAAACTTGGGGGGAAGGGCAGGAAGGAGGGTTGGGAAAAAGATATTTTCTAAAAAAAATGGGAACACTAATGGCCAAATCTCAAGTCCAGTGCAAAATCGTTCAATTAGCAATCCTTTTCTCACCCTTCTGTAAGGCCCACGATCTAGTGTGTTACCCTTGTCTCACCTATCCACTCCAAACTCCTATGCCATGACAACTGAAAAAAGACAAGAGGGAATATTTAAAGTGCTGGGAATGTGTATAGAGGGAGTTGGAATAGTGGCAGGAACAGTACTGCCAACCTCCAGAATCCAAAAAAATCATAAGCCTGGCTTAAAATATTATGAGAAAGGGAGGGGGAGAAAAAAAAGGGGGTGTAAAAAAGTTTTCAGTTTTGAGAAAAAGGTTTTCTTCTTGTTTTTGTTTTCTTTTTCTCCCATTGGAAAAATATTAAGAAAATTTAAAAAAATAAACTTTCCACAAAAATACATGGTTTCATAAAAAAAATTAAAAATTACTTCCTTCGAAAAAAGTTCTGAAAGAAAAAATTCAACCCTCTTTAGTTATCATTTTGGCAGCTTCTCTGGTTTGGTAACATGCAACTACCTGAATTTCTGGCCATGCAAATTCCACATGTGGACAGAGAATTCCAGGAATTCTGACTTCTAAGTTTTACAAATAGAGCTGGTTTTAAATTTTCCAATGTAACATTTTGTAAGAAAATGCCATTTCATAGAAATTAACTTTCCAAGTTGATTTTAATTAAATTTCATTTAGAAAAATAAACAAGGCATTTTGATAAGGTTGAAATGTTCTGTTTCAACCTTAGAGAGACAAGGTGGGTGAGGTAATATCTTTTATTGGGCACCCACCATATCTCTCTAATATCCTGGGACAACACAGCTACAACTGTACTGCATACAACTGTTTCAACCTTATCAGAAGGCAATGTTTTCATGTTTTGCTTTTGAAACAATTTTTCATTAAGAAATTTATTTGATATTACATTACAATAAAGAAACAAAGTCAAAATCAAAACGAAGCCTTTCAAAATTGAGCATTCTGTCTGACCCAAAATGCATTATTTATATACATTTTGTTTCACAGGAAATGAGAAATTGAGACTTTTTTTGGTTTTGGTCTGACTCAGTTGAAAACAAATGCTGAAATGTCAGTATCACCTGTGGAGCAGAAATTCCAGTTTCGACCAGCTCTAGTCTCAAGGCAATAAAGTAATTCCTGCTACAAACAAGAAGGGCCACTGTCTGTTTAGGCTTCAAAATATACCTTCCTTAGATACAAGTGAATTACATACAACGTCCCCAGAGAATGCTATACCTAATATGAACTTTACTGATGCATTTAACCCACAACGCATTCAGGGAGGGGAGAGAGGCACATGGGGATGAGAAGGGACTGCCCAGCTATAGGAAACCCTAGAGACATTCAACAGGTCAGCCACTGGAATACTGAAAGGGCTAAAAAATACAGGACCAGCCAGGCAAAACTAAACCAGTAACTAAATCCAGGATGCTGTTCATTTATTCTTCAGGATTCTTTAAACTAACATTTGACGATAGAACAATACATATGTAGCCAGTTATAATCACCCACACTTCAAGTCAGATACACACCCTGAAAATAAAATACACCTCAAGCAAATAAAATAAAATAAGTATAAGGATTAGGGTTTTTTTGTTTGTTTGTTTGTTTTTGCTAGTATTTCAAGAATAAACTGGGTAAGAAAAACAGCAACTTTTAAAAGTCTTCTACAGATGCTGTCTCCTTTCTGGTACAGTACATTGTTGTTCACTAGTGAACCTCCAGGGGAAAATTACTCTTCAAAAGGCTTTTAAAGAATGCCTATACATATAGTAACATTATTTGAAAGCCTTTTGAAAAGCCAGTGCTGTTGCTCTCGGCTATCAATCTTTAGGTGTTCTATGCCCCAGCCTGAATGACAAAATGGCAGCGTTTGATAATACTTTTATTAGCTTCCTTAAAAAAAAAAGGTTAGTTAAAAAGAATGTTGCAAAGTCAAGCACTTAAAAGTTAAGAAATGCCAAAGAAAGCTTTAATTCTACCCCCTTGCGTCTCTACATTATGCTACAGTTTTTAATTACATGATCACATCAGTGGGGCCTGGGAGCATTCTGAGTGCAGTTGGAATACTCAGAAAATTAATTCTATGGAGCATGTACAAATGGTGATTTTCCTGCTGCATATAACTCACGCTAATCTGAACAAAATTTCACTGGGATAGCAAAAGGTACTACTTTGATGTTATAACTAGATCCTTGACAAATTTCAACTTTACACAACCCTCCTCCTCCCAGATCCTCTGAAGTGCTAGAATGGTTCAAAACTATGGTAGGAAATGTGTTTAAACACAAGGACAATGATCTATTTTTCACCAGTTCCGTTCTCAGACACAGTTGCAACAGATCTGCTCAAACTTAAAACAACAATTTGAGGCAGAGACGAAGCACTGAATAATTTCAGTGAAAGTTACACAACTAAAAATAGGTTAAAATGGAAAATTTTAGACCCCCCCCTTAACTACAGGTGTCACTACTGCTTCTCCTATAAATTACCCTAAAATAGGTACCGGCAAGGAAATTCAGCAGTGTACCTGTAAAGTTTAGAATGCCAGCTCCAATTTGTGTGCTGCAGTAAAGTAGTTGTCTTTTGTTTACAACTTTAATTAAATTGTAATAAGGGAAAAGAGAGAAACATGAAATAAAAAAAAAGTGAGCATTGACAGATTTGGAGCCTTATCCATTGTAAGTACTGTGGTACAGTGTAACAAAATGTTAGTAGTATTTGAAGCATGTGTACCAGTAGTACCGTGTGTGTTCATATAAACATATAAGACAAAGAATTCCCCCACCCTCAAAAAAAGCTCAAATACAGTCCATAACAGCATCCACCAGTGTACTGGGAAGTAATCCCTCCCCCGCCCCCAATTCAGCATGTGCCTACCCAGGAGTACTGGAAGTTCCCTAGAAGAGAGAGGGCCGCGGTCGCCAGAACGATGGTCCTGCCCCCACTCTGCCCTCCCCCAAACCGTTCCTTCCCCCCTGCTCACTTCTCTTTGCCCCTGCTCACCCTTAAGGCAAGTAAAATGATTAGGGGTCTGGAACACATGACTTATGAGGAAAGGCTGAGGGAACTGGGATTGTTTAGTCTGCAGAAGAGAAGAATGAGGGGGGATTTGATAGCTGCTTTCAACTACCTGAGAGGTGGTTCCAGAGAGGATGGTTCTAGACTATTCTCAGTGGTAGAAGAGGACAGGACAAGGAGTAATGGTCTCAAGTTGCAGTGGGGGAGGTTTAGGTTGGATATTAGGAAAAACTTTTTCACTAGGAGGGTGGTGAAACACTGGAATGCGTTACCTAGGGAGGTGGTAGAATCTCCTTCCTTGGAAGTTTTTAAGGTCAGGCTTGACAAAGCCCTGGCTGGGATGATTTGATTGGGGATTGGTTCTGCTTTGAGCAGGGGGTTGGACTAGATGACCTCCTGAGGTCCCTTCCAACCCTGATATTCTATGTTTCTATGATTCTAAAAACTGATGGAGCCTTGGTCCCCTGGTACCCCCATTCCAGCACCCATGTGTCTAACATTAAACACATGAGTAGTCCCACTGAGTTCTGTAATGCATGCTGAATCTGGACCTCTATTATTTTAGGAAGTTCCAAGCTTATGGAAAAATTAATTAAATTAACTGACTTGGCAAAACATAACATGGAATATATTTCAAAAAATCAGTATCAGTGTTTCAATTAAATATTTTTATTCGATTGGGAAGATTCAATAACTGGGAGGCGGTTAAGCACAGAAACGTAACTGTGGTTCTTTGCACAATCATTTTCCTACCCCCCCACCCAAAAAAACTGGGCCTGATTCTTCTCCTGCAGGTTTAACTCCAGCATAAATTGCCTGACTCCAGTGCAAGTGACAGAAGAATCAGGGCCGACGCCTGATACCGGTGATTTTATTTGTAGGATGTCATAGGCCACAATCCAAGTGCTCCCACTGAAGTGAGTGGAAGTAAAAGCAGGCCCCTTGTTTGTATATTAACAATAGGATTCCAGAAACTAAATTTAATACATTCTTATAGCATTTCATAATCCATGAGACACTCCACTTCCAGTAAGTGCTAAAAGCAGATGAGGATCAGTGGATCACATCATAATTGGAGCATATATATTGATATTCTTAGACTTGTAAATGTATATTCAGGTCATATTCTTTCAAAAATAAATAAAGAATGTTAATGATTAAATAATTAAATTAATAATAATTGCACACCTCATTGTTTCCCCCCACATAATGTACTGATTATTATGATGCAGCCACTCACCTATATGTAAAATCCCTGGCTTCTTAAAAAATTTCCCTGTTTGTTAGGCTTTTTTAAGTTGCACACTATACAGATCAACTAGTCAGCTACTCTATGGAAGGCTCCATCTCTACTGATACATAAAAATATTACAGTTAACATTTTCAGAAAGAAGAATGACTCTTTGTAAAGCTTAATTTTATTCTTATTTAAAAATAAGCAAAACATCTCAATTCATTTTAGCAATATGGAAATAAAGTTTATAATCTTATTTAATATGTAGAACATAATTTGCTATAGGCAATAAGATGAACAATCAACACTCAAAATAGAAGATTTAACAGGAGACAGAAAATGGCATATAATGTAACAATATAATGATTTTCAGTAAGGAGCACAAGCTGATACTCCTAGCCAGATGTTTCTAGCAAATGACTACAAACAAAAGGAAAGCTAGTCCCAAAGTGGATGAATCAGTTTTTGGTTTAAAACTTCAGTTTTTGGGGGGGAAATGAAAGAACTATAGAAAAGTAAGAATCTTAGACAATCAATAGAAAAAATAATATAACTGAAAATATGCCCTTTTCAGTTCCATAAATTTCAGATGATATTTTGTTACATATATCATTTAACCTCAGAATAAAATCTAAACAATCCTACTGCGTACACTAAATTGGGTAAAGAAAAATTGAATATTCCCTTAAAATCGTCTGATTTCTTCTCCAAACCAAAAGCTAATGTATTTCAGCAGCACAAATTCTAACTAGAGCTCCCAAAGCCTGTGTATGTTGTGACAGGGCAAGGCCAGATGGCTATAGAAAAGTAGTGGGAGATAGATATATTAGCTCCAGGCTAAACAAATCCCTGGTACCAGGATAAGTGAAATGGAAGCTGCTCCAGGTCAATTAAGACACCTGGGGCCAATTAAGAACTTTCCAGAAGGCAGGGAGAATGCTAGGTTGATTGGGACACCTGAAGCCAATCAGGGGCTGGCTGAAACTAGTTAAAAGCCTCTTAGTCAGTCAGGTGGGTGTGCATGTCAGGAGCTGTGAGAGGAAGTTGTGCTGTTGAAGAGGCTGAGTAGTACACACCATATCAGGCACAAGGAAGGAGGCCCTGAGGTAAGGGTGAAGTGGAGTCTGAGGAAGTGAGGGCTGCTGTGGGGGAAGTAGCCCAGGGAATTGTACATGTCATGTTTCTAAAAGGTCAGCTACCATAGCTGATACTATTAGGGTCCCTGGGCTGGAGCCCAGAGTAGAGGGTGGGCCCGGGCTCCCTCCCCGACACCTTTGCCCCTTGATTAATCACTGAGACTGGGAGACAACAGAGACTGTGCAAGGAAGGATAACTTCTCCTCACCTACCTTGCTGGCTTATGATGAAAATGGCTCAGTACACTGTGACCCTTGTCTCTAGAGGAAGAAGGGTTACGTGGAGGGTCATAGTGAGCCTCTGAGACTAGCGAAATCCGCCAGGAAACGCGAGACCCATGGAGGCAAGGACAGAGCTTTGTCACAATGTAGAAACTAACAAATCCATGCATTAAAAGAGTAATTATTGTGAACACTAAAAACAAAAGAAAGATCAAATAGAAATGGTCAAAATTTTTCAAATGAAGAATTTGAAGCTTTCTGGTCAGAAAAAGGCCTATTTTAAAAAAAATTCACAAAACATTTTGAAATCTATTATTTTCTAAAGCTTCAAAAACAAACAACTTTTTGAAAGGTTTGCAACTTTTTAAAACCAGCAATAAAGCCAAGTCTCTTATCATCATACTTATTCTATCTTCCAGAACAATTACAGTTGAAAAGAATGAATTTTTAAAAAGCCAAAAAAATCTCAAAAAATGACACTAGTCCATATGTTCAAAACCGAAGGGCAGCTTCAGAAGACAGGCAGAGAGGGGCATACGTTGAGTGTAACTTTTCTTTAATGCAGGACGAATACTGGGAAGATTTTTGATATGTTTACTTAGGAGGTGCAGCAGCTGATTTAGATGAATTGTGTAATGCTGATTTTTCCAGTCAGGGGCCCGTCTTGAAAAAACTTTACTCACTATGCTCATGGTCACTGGGATCCAACACCAGATCTACCATTCAGTATAGTATTTGCCACATGCCTTCAGCTAAGGGAACACTTTCCAGATACACACTGCTCATACTTTAATTTCAAGGCACTCAGATACTGTGGCAAAATCGGTGGCAGCATAAGAACTTGAAAATCAAAAAACCAATAAAGAGACCCATGTTCAAGGGTATATTTAAGCACTTATTAGTTCACAGTTTTGTTCCAGCAGACTCACAAAAAGTAAGCTCCTCAGTTATTCTTCAACCAGAATGTATAACTGATATCTTCCTAACTGAGATCAAAGTTATGTAAAAAATGGTTACCTATCTTCTCATAACTGTTGCTCTTTGAGATGTGTTGCTCATGTCCATTCCAAGTAGGTATGTGCGTGCCGTGTGCACAGTCGTCAGAAGGTTTTTCCCCTAGAGGTACCTGTTGGGTCAGATGTGGAGCCCCCTAGAGTCGCACTTTCATTGAAGTGTATGTATATAGGTACCTGCAGCCTCTTCAGTTCCTTCTTGCTGGAGTATTCCAACAGAGGGGCAAGCGGGTAGTCTTGATATGGACATGAGCAACACACCTCAAAAAACAGTTACGAGAAGGGAAATAACCATTTTTACTTCGATTGCTTGCTCATGACGATTTCAAATAGGTGATTCCCAAACATCTCCTAGAACAGGGGTGGGCAGACTTTTTGGCCCAGCATTGCAAAACTGTATGGAGGGCCAGGTAGGGAAGGCTGTGCCTCCCTAAACAGCCTGGTCCCCGCCCTCTCCCACTTTCTGCCCCCTGACTGCCCCTCACTCAGAACCCCCAACCCATCCAACCCCCCCCTGCTCCTTGTCCCTTGACTGTCCCCTCCCAGGATCCCCGCCCCTAACCCGCCCTCCCAGGACCCCATCCAACCCCCCCATTCCCTGACTGCCCCGATCCATATCCACCCCCCCACCGCTAACTGCCCCCTGGGACCACAACCCCTATACAACCCCTTGCTCCCTGACTGCCCCAACCTCTATCCACACCCCCACCCCCTGACAGCTCCCCCACAGGACTCCCACACCTATCCAATGCCCCCTGCTCCCTGTCCCCTGGTTGCCCCCTGGAACCCCCTGCCCCTTATCCAAACTCCCCCCCACCCCCTTACCTTGATGCTCAGAGCGGCAAGCGCTCGCAGCCCCACCGCCCAGCTGGACCCAGTCACTCCACCCGTGCTGCCCGGCAGGAGCGGCAGGCCAGAGTGCTGGCAGTGTAGTGCACTGAGGTTGCAGGGGAGGGGAGACAGCAGGGGAGGGACTGGGGGCTAGCCTCCCCAGCCAGGAGCTCAGGGGCAGGGCAGGACAGTCCCGCGGGCCAGATGTAGCCCACGGATGTAGTTCACCCACGTCTGTCCTAGAAGGAGGGGTCGGAGTTCAGTGGGTCACCAATTGCACACCGCTCTACCAAATGCTGCATCTAGTCTGTCCTGTGCGTAATGCCATAGTGTGATGTAAATGTACGAATTGACGCCCATGTGTCTGCCCTGCAGATGTCTTGGATGGGGACTTGTGCCAGGAATGCCGCTGAGGACGCCTGTGCCCTTGTGAAGTGTGCCATCAGCACAGGAGCAGGTATCTTTGCCAAGTCGTAACATGCCCTAATACAGGCCGTGATCCATGAGGAGATTTTTTGGGACAACACAGGGAGCCCCTTTATTAGTTCTGCAATTGCAACGAAGAGTTGAGTTGATTCCCCAAATAGCTCGTCTGACATCCAAGGAGTGGAGTATTTGTTCCCAGTTGCTAGCATGCGGCTTAGGGAAGAACACTGGAAGAAATATGTCCTGGTTCACGTGGAATTGCGAAACTACCTTTCAGAGAAAAGCTGGGTGTGGCCACAACTGTACCTTGTCCTTATAAAAAACGGTATGAGGGGGCTCAGAATTCAAGGTCTTAAGCTCAGACACCCTCCTGGCTGAAGTTATAGCCACCAAAAATGCAACTTTCCAGGAAAAGTACAGGAGAGAGTATGTTGCTAGGGGCTCAAAAAGAGGGCCCATCAGCCTCGAGAGCACCATGTTGAGATCCCATGGAAGGACTGGCTGCCTTACTTGATGGTACAGTCTACCTCAGGTGTGGTCAAACTATGGCCTCATCTGCAGGCACCACCCCCTATAGCTCCCCTTGGCCGGGAATGGGGAACCGCAGCCAATGGGAGCTTTGGGGGAGGTACCCACAGGCGAGGGCAGTGCGCGGAGCCCTCTGCCCCTACCTCCCCCAGGGGCCACAGGGACGTGGTGCCGGCTGCTTCTGGGAGCGGCACAGGGCCAGGGTAGGCAGGGAGCCTGCCTTAGCCCTGTTGCCACCCCAGAGCTGCTCCAGGTAAGCGGCGCCGGGCCAGAGCCCGAACCCCTCCTGCACCCCACACTGCAACCCCCTGTCCTGAGCCCCCTGCTGCACCCTGCATCCCAAACCCCTGCCCCAGCCCTACATTCATGGCCCTGCATACTATTTCCCCACCCAGATGTGGCCCTCGGGCCAAAACATTTGCCCATCCCTGGTCTACCTAGTTCTTTGAAGAAGCAACCAACCATGAGGTTAGCCAAAACTGACCGGCTGGCTGAACTGGGATGAAAGCCAACATGGCGGCCAGGTGTATCTTTACTGACAACACCAACAGGCCTTGCTGTTTCAGGTGTAGTACGTAGATGGAGGGAACTAATGTCTGCAAAGGCTGAGTGTCATTTTGTAGTGACCAAATCAAGAATCTCTTCCACTTGCCAAATAAATGACTCTAGTGGATGGTTTCCTGCTGCCAAGGAGAACCTCCCTAAGAGAGTCTAAGCATGAGAGCTCCAAAGGGTTTAGCCACAGAGTTTCCATGCTGTGAGGTGGAGAGACTCCAGATTGGGATGCTGGAGGTGGCCATGGTCCTGAGTGATCAAGTCTGGGACCAGGGGCAGGGTTATAGGCATGTCCACCAACAGATCTAGAAGCGTGGTGAGCCAGTGTTGACACGGCCACGCTGGTGCTATCAAGATCATTGATGCTCTGTCTCTTCTGACCTTCAGCAGGAACTTGTGAACAAGCAGGAAGGGTGGGAATGCATACAGCAGGTGGTATACAGCAGAAAGGCATCTGCGAACAAGCACGGGCGGTGATTCAGAAAGGAACAGAACTGCTGACACTTCCTGTTGTGCCGTGTTGTAAACAAGTCTATCTGGGGAAATCCCCAACTTTGGAAGATGTTGATCACGACATCATTTTTATAGATCTCTTCTGATAAGTAGTACACTGATCACACTTAGATTCTACTCGTTTGAAAATTATTCTCTACATTAAAATTGAGAACATTGGTGGGGAAAAAATAATACTAGTTAAGTCAACAGAAAAGTTCATATTACACCCATTATATCTTAGTCAGATTTTTAGAAGCTGGCTTCAATTTTTACTCCACAAATTATGGGCAAAAGTCATTGTTGGTACAATTTTTAACCTACCGTTATTGACAGGCTCAATTTAGGACATTCAGAGAGCTAAGTCCCTAACTGTGGGTCTAATCATAGATCTAGGCACCTAAATCAACTAAATTGTTGGCACAAATAATTACATCTACAATTATTTACCCCTGAAAACATGACAGCCGAGCTTAGGCCATCAGTGAGGAGTTCCCAGTTAGAAAAAATAGACATGGTAAATGGAGGAAATGACTGCAAATATTATCAAAAGTTTATAATCTTGTGACTCAGGATGACAAAGGGACCAGTCAGCTGGAACTAGTAAAAGAGATTCCATCATAAGAATTAAAACTCATGTATGGAGTAAACCATGGGAGTTATCCAAAGAGATTTTTATTAATATCATACCTCAGATAATGCACCAAATTCTGCTTTCAGTTACACTCATGCAACATCAGTAATGGGCTTGAACAACAAACCAAATGTAAATTGTATGGGACTTCACAAGCTCTTCTACACCTTTTTGAATCTGACACATTTGCCAAGTGATTGTCAAACACGATTGTTAAGCACGGGATGCTTTCCAAGCTTCCACCGTAACTTCAGTCCAGTCTTTGCCTTCAGTTGTGTTTGAGAATGGAACAAGATACACCACTTCACAATTTAGGAATTATGTTAATGTTTATTTAATTTGACATATTAGCACTAGTCAGGTGTCCAGAAGTTTTATAAGTCTCTGTCAAGATGAAATAGGTTACAGACTTGAAATATGTACAAAGTTAATATAAAATATAGAACATTATTATTTAATAAAGGTGAACTACAAAAAGGTGACTTTTGACTATGAGCATATCAAAGTGGCTCTACATCAGGGGTGGGCAAACATTTTGGCCCGAGAGCCATATCTGGGTATGGAAATTGTATGGTGGGCCATGAATGCTCATGAAATTGGGGGTTCAGAGGGTGGGAGGGGGTTGGGGCTGGGGCAGGCTCCAGGCAGCGCTTACCTCAAGCAGCTCCCAGAAGCAGCGGCATGTCCCCCCTCTGGCTCCTACGTGGAGGCGCGGCCAGGCAGTGTGTGGAGCCCCCTGGCTGCCCCTACATGTAAGAGGGGGAGGGGGGACATGCCGCTGCTTCCAGGAGCTACGCGGAGCAGGGCAAGCCCCTGACCCCGCTCCCCACCTGGAGCACCAGAGCGGGGTAAGCCCCAGACCCCGCTCCCTGGCAGGAGCTCAAGGGCTGGATTAAAACGGCTGGAGGCCTCGAGCCATAGTTTGTCCACCCCTGCTCTACATTCTCAAAAGCTCATGAAAATAAATGTATAGGACAATTACCTTATACAAATACAGACCCCTGCCCCAGCCAGCTAGTGTTCCCCTGGAATTGGGAAAGATCCTTATGGATTATTATGTTTTCCATTCTACAGAGAGAGCATACAGAAAAGAATAATCACCTTTAATGTTGAAGTACCCTAAATGACTGGAGTATATGTATTGCAACTATCAAATGTGTTAATGTTCCATATTAGTTCCCTGTTTTTTGCCTCAGCGAATGCCTGAGATGTGGGGAGCATCTTGTCAAGAAACTTGAACACTCTTCAAAGAACTATTGCATAGAAAAAGTTGTACATAGCAAACTCGAACTTACCTAAATATTGAGGAAGGGAAGAAAGGACGCCACACACCAGTCATCTCTGATCATTATCACTTACGTTGGGGACTTTGGCTACCCCTTTTCTCTCCTCTTTTCTGTTGTGCTAGGAACTGGGAAAGAGTCTTAAATGAGGCCAATACTAGGAATTGGTGACTCTGCTGTAATTGTTTTGCATTCTTCCATTTTGCAAGTGGTGTTTCAATGACAATACTTCAATAGCCTGTGTAATCAGTTACATGTCCAACCAATGATGAGCAACAGTTAACATGCTTCCCATCGTCCACGTTTTCCATTTGAAACTCAACAGTGAAATGTTATCAATGTATGGTTGTGGCTCTTACTGAAATGAAATTGAGCTGCTCACCTGCTTCACCCCAATAATTCATTTTCAAAAGCTGTATACTTCCAAAGGGAATACAATTTTTTTCACCATACGGATGCTCATATTGATAAAAACAATGTGTCACTAGAAGATTAACAGTGATGCATTGGTTACATATGTCAAATGGTGTCTGCTGTCAAGCCCTCTCATGGACTGTTAATGATACTTTATGGAACCATTTATGTGGAGACTAATGGAGTTATCTGTATTATTTTTATGAATATTGTAAGTGCCTCAGTATACCTGCTCAATTTTGTACTGCTACCTACCTGGACTTAAAGGGTTAAATCAGAGTTGAGCTGTGGTCTGACCATATGTGGGAATTAAAGACAATGACTTTAGCAAAGCACAATCACCATTTTCCAAACAATACATGTGTGAATTCCTTTTAAGCTTCATGTCCTATCAAAGTTTGGCTGCCAACCTCAGGCTGTCAAATATTGTCAGATATTCTAGCAAGAAGACCCTCATGTAGGTGGCAGCCTTCCTTTTTGATTGCATCATGCTGCAATCTGTTAGCAATCCTATTTAAATGTCTTGATCATTTACTTCATTACATGCTAATGCTGGGAAAAAGGTGAACTAATTGAAAGTTTTCAGTGGTAGTCGTGTCAGTCTGTATCAGCACACAAAAAAAGGAGTCCTTGTGGCACCTTGGAGACTAACAAATTTATTTGGGCATAAGCTTTCATGGGCTAGAACCCACTTCACCAGATGTATGAAGTAAAAGATACAGGAGCAGGTATAAATACATGAAACGATGTGGGTTGCTTTACCAAGTGTTAGGTCAGTCTTACGCAGAGGTGGAGAAACTATGGCCAACGGGCCAGACAGTCCTGCCCGGCCCCTGAGCTCCCAGCCAGGGAGACTAGCCCCTGGCTCCTCCTCTGCTGTCTTCCCTCCCCCGCAGCTTCAGTGTGCTGCGTCGCCAGTGCTCTGGCCTTCCGCTCCTGTCGGGCAGCGTGGCAGCATTGCTGGCTCCGGCCAGGTAGCGAGGCTGAGAGCTCCTGCCGCTCTGAGCGGCATGGTAAGGGGGCGGGGAGTGGGGGGGGTTGGATAAGGGGCAGGAGTCCTGGGGACCGTCGGGGGACAGGGAGCAGGCGGTGGTTGGATAGGTGTGGGAGTCCCGGGAGGGTGGGGGGGTGGATAGGGGTCGGGGCAGTCAGGGGACAGGGAGGGTTGGATGGGGGTGGGATCCCTGGGAGTGGTTAGGGGCGGGGGTGTGGATAGGCATCGGGGCAGTCACTGGACAGGGAGCAGGGGAGGTTGGATGGAGGTAGGGTCCCGGGGGGCGGTTAGGGGTGGAAGGGTGGATAGGGGGTGGGGCAGTCAGGGGACAGGGAGCAGGGGGCAGTTGGATGGGGCGGAGGTGCTGGGGGGGCGGTCAGGGGACTGGGAACAGGGCAAGTTGGATAGACATTGGAGTCCTGGGGAGCCTGTCAGGGGGCAGGGGTGTGTCGTGGCAGTCAGGGGACAGGGAGCGGGGGAAGTTGGATAGGGGGTGGGGTCCTGGGGGGGCGGTTAGGGGTTGGGGTCCCAGGAGAGGGCAGTCAGGGGACAAGGAGCAGGGGGGTTTGGATGGGTCAGGAGTTCTGAGGGAGGCAGGACGTGGAAGGGGGCAGATAGGGGGTGGGGCCAGGCTGTTTGGGGAGGCATAGTCTTCCCTACTCAGCCCTCCATACAGTTTCGCAACCCAATGTGGCCCTCAGGCCAAAAAGTTTTGCATACTCCTGGTCTAACAAGATAAATCAATAAACACCCTGACAGCAGGATTATCTGCACATCTACCAATGTGATATATGCCATCATGTGCCAGCAATGCCCCTCTGCCATGTACATTGGCCAAACCGGACAGTCTCTATGCATAAGAATAAATGGACACAAATCTGACATCAGGAATCATAACATTCAAAAACCAGTATGATAACACTTCAATCTCTCTGGTCACTCTAAAACCTCAAAGTGGCAATTCTTCAACAACAAAACTTCGAAAACGAACTGAAATCCTGAAACTGCAGAACTGGAATTAATTTGCAAACTGGACACCATCAAACTAGGCCTGAATAAAGACTGGGAGTGGTTGGGTCATTACAAAACTTTAATTTAATTTCCCCAATACTAATTTCTCCCTACTGTTACTCATACCTTCTTGTCAACTGTCTGAAATGGGCCACTCTCTTACCATTTCAAAAGTTATTTCTCCTCCCTTGGTATCCTGCTGTTAATTGATTTATCTCATTAGACTGACCTAACACTTGGTAAAGCAACCCACATACTTTCATGTATTTATACCTGCTCCTCTATCATTTACTTCATACATCTGATGAAGTGGGTTCTAGCCCATGAAAGCTTATGCTCAAATAAATTTGTTAGTCTCTAAGGTGCCACAAGGATTCCTCTTTTTTTTTTTATTTGAAAGTTGAGCATTTTGATTGGGTGCAATCTTCTAGTACAAATGTGTGTGTGTGTGTATGTATTTGTATACCAGGACACCAGCATACATGGTGGTTTACAAAGCACATTAAAACGAGTTTAAAGACGCAGTCCCTGCCTTGAAGAAGTCACAAACTAAAATGACTAGACAAGCAGAAATTTGTGTTATTATTCTAATAAATTAGTGCTTTAAATATTTGACCATTTTTGACATTACCTGAAAATATATGATCAACATTTAACAGGTCAAATTACTTATTTTTTGACCAGTAGAACAGCCAACCCTATGCCTGGCCATTGTCATCAAGCAGCCTCCCTCTTCAGATTACAAACAGCTCAGGTTTAACCTGTCCAGATGGGACTTCAAGCAGGTGGCAATTGTCAAATAATGCTCAGTATCATTGACACTACTGGGGATGTGGACACATGTATAACAGCAGCTGCTGCCATGTTTTGACCCCCAAGCTCACCATCGTTATACCAACTCTACTGTATGACAGTGAAACATGGGCACTGAGGAAGGCTGACGAGCAGTGCATTGATGTTTTTGATTCTTGTTGTATTCACCATCAGCTCCATATTGAGTGGAAGGACAAGATCAGAAAGGAGGATATTCCTGCACAAACCCAGCAATCACGTCTATCAGCACTGATTCAGTTTCAGTGGCTTCTTTTGGTACAAACATATAATTAGAATGGAAGACCAATGAATTAGGAAGCGTGTTTACCAAGGAATGCTGCTATGTGGCCAGTGAATCACAGTGGCCAAAAGCTTCAGTGATGCCAGTGATAGACATAACTCAAATAGACAGAAAGACCACATTAAGGACCTAGCTAGAAATCAATCCGGATGGCACTTGATCTGCACGGAGGCTACGTCCCTTTAGGATTTGCCATGATGATGAAGAAATGACTACCTAGGAGGGAGTACTGCAGAAAGGGATATGGGTGCGTGGGAGGGGTCACAGTGGATCACAAACTAAAGATGAGTCAAGAGTGTAACACAGCTGCACGCAAAAAAAAAAAAAGCAAGCAAGCACCATTCTGGGATGCATTAGCAGGAGTGTTGTAAGCAAGACAAGAAGTAATTCTTCCCCTCTACTTCATGCTGATTAGGCCTTAATTGGAATATTGCGTCCAGTTCTAGGCGCCACATTTCAGGAAAGATGTGGATAAATTGGAGAAAGTCCAGAGAAAAGCAACAAAAATTATTCAAGGTCTAGAAAACATGAGCGAAGATTGAAAAAAACTGGGTTTGTTTTCTCTGGAGAAGACAGAGAGGACATGATAATAGTTTTCAAGTACATAATAGGTTGTTTCAAAGAGGAGGGAGAAAATTTGTTCTCTTTAACTGCTGAGGATAGAACAAGCAGCAATGGGCTTAAATTGCAGCAAGGGTGATTTAGGTTGGATATTAAAGCGTACTAACCATCACGGTGGTTAAGCTTTGGAATAAACTGCCTAAGGAGGTTGTGGAATCTCTGTCATTGGAGATTTTTATCAGCAGGTTAGACAAACCCCTGTTAGGGATGGTCTAGGTAATACTTATTCCTACCGGATTGCGGGGGACTGCACTGGATGACCTCTCGTGGTCCCTTCCAGTCCTACAATTCTAATTTAGCTATTCATTAATGTATTGGCATATAGGCAAAATAATCCAACAGCAGACAGTATGCAAGATGAAAAACAGCATAAAGCCTAAATATCAGTTCTATTATTTCTTTGTCCTCTATTTAAAAATATCAGTTAATGCCCCCAACACACTCTCTCAGGGCAAAGTGTATACTTAAAATATAGATTCAAATGTTAAAAATTAAAAGGGAATTACTGAATATTAGAAAATCTGGGTGGGCCTCAGTTGTCTATAGAAGCCCAATACTGTACAAATTTCACTTTAACTTTGCTTAAGTTTATGGAGATATCACTGGTTCTATTCATAAACTGAATTCACTCAGACCTCTGTTGTGTGCTGTGAAATGGTGAATTTTGACAAATTCATGTTATGATTACTCATGTTTGGCTCTCTTTGTTCCCTCCACCTCAGTACCAGCTTGCAAAACTGAACTAACAGCTGCAAATATTTGTTTTAATTAAAAAAGTTTCAAGGCATGAACTAACATTCTCTAGTTGGCTGTGAAAAATTTATTGACAGAATATAACGAAGTATGAATATGCCTAATAAATGAGAAAAATATGACTGAGATGCAAGTTAGACAATAACTAGTCTATTTTGTTGCTATGGTATGGTAACAAACAAGTAGCAATGCAAGACTCTTTATTAGGCCTTCTCTAGATTAAAAACATACCAAGGCTGTAGACATGCCTGAATATCTATCTGTCAAAGGATTTTGTTTCAACTTATTGACGTTCTCCATTTGCACATCACAAGGCACCTACTAGAAATTATGGTTTTGATCCAAAGCAAGAATTATTTTTATATTTGGACTTCAATGCTTTTTCAGTTATAGATGTTTTCTAAAAAGTTATGTAACATTTACTGCTGGGGGTATTCTGCATCACTGCACATTTGCAAAATTCATGTCCCCCATAGATTTCATTGTTTCCATGCAGAAAAATGAATTCTGATGGGGAAACAAAGCGAAGTCACAAGAGTGTTCACGCACTCCTCCCAGGCATTGAAGGCAGGTCGGTTCGAGTACCTGGAGCACCCGGTAGAGATGTAAATCACTGCTGGGGGGGGGGGGGGGGGAGGCAGTCGTGCGTGTGTGTGAGAGAGAGACAGACAGACAGACACTGTCCCTCTCGCTTGCTATTGTGGCATGCTCAGCATGGAGGGGCAGAGCATCGGGGTGTTTCTGAGGAGATAGGTGTGGGGCAGGCTCTGTCCCCTCAGGCAGAGCAGAATGTAGCAGCCTGCTTGCTTAGTGAATTGTTCCCCTTGCCTTTGTGAATTCCCCCAGGAGTATAAAATAGGTGTAAAAGTTTTAAGTCTCCTTTACATTGCCAGAGTGGTGTAAAGGACAGTATGGCCTTATAAATGCTTATGGTGCTTTAGTGATTAGAACTAAACTAAATTTTTGGGCTGAAAAAAAAATGTCCTATGAAAATGTGCTTCATGAACTGTTTGCTACTGACCTTTCTGGAGATCGTCAGTAGCCAATATAAATTGTGAGTTTGATTCGCCAGCCCTCACTTGCTCTTCAGTTGCCTATGATGTAATACTGAGAATATGGCTGCATATATTTGTTGACTAATAACTAGAAATAAATGGTCAAACCTATCTACATTACTATTAAGCAAGGGGTTTGGGGGATTTTCTCCAATGTTCCCCACTCCCATTCTCTACCCATTATATTATAGTTTAAATAAATTACCAAAATAATTGAAACCAGTATGATTATATTCCGTTATTTTGACAAATAAAATATGCAGAATTTTAAATTTTGTGCAGAATCTTTAATTTTTTGGTGCAGAATTTCCCCAGGAGTAAACATTCATTGTTGCTAGCAGTAATTAACCACTTGTTGCTCCTGTAAAGGATGTTTCTGGGATCAATTCAACTGGTGCCCATTCAATTGCCAAAAGATGGGGATAGTGCATGAGAGATGGGGGCAGAGGGAGAGAAGCTGGCTGGGCATTCAAAGACATTCACAAGAAACAAAATTTCTTGATTAGATTAAGTCTCTTGCCCCTGGTCTAGAACAAGCTCACAAGGGAGATTTAGGTTAGACACTAGGAAAAACTTTCTAACTGTAAGGATAATAATACCATAATAGGTTACTAAGGGAAGCTGTGGAATCTGTGTCACTGGCAGTCTTTTCAAGAACAGGTTAGAAAAACCCCAGTCAGGGATGGTCTAGGTATATTTGTTGTCCTGCCTCAGCACAAGGAGTTGGGCTACGTTTAGAAGTCCCTTCCAGCCCTACATTTCTAGGAGTCAGTGTTATCCTGTAGCCTCAGCAGGAGCACTGGCATTGGCCCACATGCTACCAGCTCCTGACTGGCTTTCTTAAGACCCTGGAGCATGGCTTCACTTGTTGATCCCTTCTCTGCAGCAAAGAACAATTTCTACTTTGGGATCTCCTGCAATCCAAACATCCAGGATTCACCCCACAAAAGATGACACATTTGAGCAGCTGCATCTTTGGATGCAATATCCTGGACCAGCTCCCAAGATTGCCTCCCTGCACAGCAGAGTGGATTTGATTTAAATCAATTTGATTTAAATCATAAGTTAAATCACTAGTCAGGAAGACTCAATTTAATCATGGTTTTCTACATAAAAGTGCATTCTTGTTGGTTGTTATAACCTTAATACATATTCTTCACAATTCAGAGATAGATGTAAATTTCATTTTTAGAAGGTACACACTATACATTTTTAAACAGAGATTTATTTTGAAAACTTTTCAGATTAGTTTTACAGCTATATCAGAAAATGAATGATTGTTTGGTTATTTCATTTCAAAGGTAAATGAAGCAGATATTTATGAAGTCATTGGGAGGTGAACTATCTCCAATTCAACAGGTTAATCATTAATATTTGGATAATTTTCTTGCCATGCTGTATTAGGAGGAGATCACCACCAGATAGACATTTAAATTGTTTTATTTAACTAAAACAACATTAAGTATTCTGGATTTTTTTCTTCAACAGCAAACATATAATATTTTAACAAAACAAGCATATGTTCCTCGCTTCTCACATTTATCTCCAGACTTCTTCTCCTTGTCCAGATCTATTCCACCCCCAACAATCTTCTATTCATTGAACTTTTTGAAACTTTGCACTTTTAGAGAGATGTAAGGGATTGACCCTGTGTGCACAAATTTGCAGAGGGACAATAGAGTTGAGGTCTGTTATTTCTCACCTCTATATATTAATTTATTTATTTAAAAACATTTTTGCTGTTAACAAGCATGTTACCTCTGGGGAGACAAATCCATAGTTTGAGAACTGCAAAAACTAAGCATGTCTGATGGTATCTTCTAGACTGAGCACCGAGTCCCATTGGGTAGATAGAAATATTAACCTAAATAATCTATACATGTGGAAGCCTGTGGAACTCCATAAAATTGGGTCCCTAATCCATGAACTATTGGAACTCATTTACAAAACTTTTCTTAAACATTACATGAATATATTGTCTCATACTATAGAATTTATAATCCCTATTCCATGTTGAGATATCTTTGAGCTATAATGTATCTATCTTTAGATGGTTTTTTCCTCAAAAAGCATTTTATCAAAAAAATCCAATGTAAATTTTAAAAAAATCTGATTTTTAAAAAAAAAAATCATTGATTTTTATCCACCCTGCTACACAGCACTTTTGACCTCCCTCTCCCCTTCTGCAGTCCTAGGGTATGTCTACACATTTTTGAACTTGAAGAAATTGATAGTAAGTTAACTTGAGCTAGCTAACATGAATGTACACACTAGTCTGGACACTCCAGAGTTGTTTGTGGTTTACCCTAGCCTGGGGTAAAAATGGACTGACTGGACTAGCACCAGGAGTAAACCTGGAATGATCCAACTTGTTATTGAAAAGAAACCAGCATGTCTGCTGCAACCATGTATCATAAGGAACTTCACAAGCAACTTCTATGCAGAAGCTGAGATCTCAGTATTTCAAATCTCTAACCCTTACCATCTACAGTGGGGTGAGGAGTCCCATTGCACACTCACTCCATAACCTCTGATCCCCTTAAAGTAGATTCACACAGTAAGGGGAATGGAGAGACATGAGAACTTCCACAGCTCCTATAATGTTGGGTGCAATTCACTTAGATTGAGTATTCAGGTAAGAATTCTAACTAGCTGAAACAATAAACAAATGAAGAAACAGACAACTATTTAAATGCCAATATCTTCATAAGATATGTATAACTGCAGATTAAGCATAGTATCCTTTTAAAAACTAAAATATGGGATAACAGCAGTCTTTAAAACAGACATCTCAATTTCCACTTCTTATAAAACTGCAAGCAGCAGCACTGAGGACTGGAAAACCAAAAGTGGTTTATATATAAAGACACACACACACACACACACACACACACACACACACACACACAGAGTATGGAAAAAAACACTTGTTGAAAATAATGGTTCTCCTATGGACTCACTATTTCTTTCAACAAAGATATGAAAGGACTTCCTAACTATGCCTGTGCCACTCCACTGCCCATCATAATCTGTAACCTATGCATCCGTCACTCATGCTTCAGACATATTGACCAATCTATCCCTCCTATCATAAAATTAGTGGTTTCTATGAAAATGCTATGCGGTTGAGCAGAAAGTGCTCTTAATACCACACTTATCCCACTAAGACCATGAATCATCGATCTTGAGCCACTTCCTTATCCATTTTCCTTCTGCCACTTGTAGTTTTTAAACAATTTTTTTTAAACTTTCACCATATAAACACCACTTTCTGCCTTAATATTCAAGGGCAATAGCAAGTCACATAATTAGTTGAGCCAAAAGAATGCTTCACTCCTGGTGTTATTAGACTAACACCATAAAAACATGACGACACTCAAATAAGACTTTTAGAGGCAAGCATCTACAAGAAAAATATAAACCCTTAATGCCAGGAAGTTCATCTGTTTTCACAAACTGCCCACTTTGACCAATTGAAAAGGAGCACTCATATGTTTTAGTGCAGCGTTTCTCAAACTGGGGTCCGCGGACTCCTGGGGATCCACAAGGGTACTCCAGTGGATCCACTGGCCCCGCTGATCAACTCCTCCCCGTCCCTCCCAGTGTCTCCTGCATGCTGGGTAACTGCTGTTCAGTGGCATGCAGGAGGAGCTGGGAGGGAAGGGGAGGAGTAGGCATGGGGCATGCTCGGAGAGGGGGCAGAATCATGTCTGGAGCCACCAGCCCCGCTCATCAACTCCTCCCCCATCTTCCCAGTGCCCCCTGCATGCCGGGGAACAGCTCTTCAGTGACGTGCAGGAGGCACTGGAAGGGCCGGGGAGGAGCGGGGACAGGGCGTGCGTGGGGGAGGGAATGGAGGGGGGCCTTGGAGGAAGGGGTGGATTGGGGGTGGGGGCTGGGGCTGAGCAGGAGACTTGGGGGTCCACGAAAAATTTTAAATCAAAATGGGGGTCGTTGAGTTGGTAAAGTTTGAAAACTGCTGTTTTAGTGGGATACAGTGCCCTTCTCACTAAGAGGATTAAAACCCAGCTCTCTGAAGGGTTATCACCAAAACTACAACAAAAATCAGAAGGAAAAACACTAACAGGTCAGGGAAAGTATTGTCAATCAGGTTAACAGGAGGCCACCTAACATAAAAAAAACAAACAAACACATGCCTCACCAGGACATCAAACATTGGAATAAGAGTTCAATTTTGGTATGAGATGGTCTGATGGGATAACATGATTTTGGCAATTAATTGATCTTTAACTATTCATGGTAAATAGGCCCAATGGCCTGTGATGGAATGTTAGATGGGGTGGGATCTGAGTTACTACAGAGAATTCTTTCCTGGGTATCTGGCTGGTGAATCTTACCCACAAGCTCAGGGTTCAGCTGATCGCCATATTTGGGGTTGGGAAGGAATTTTCCTCCAGGGCAGATTGGAAGAGGCCCTGGGGGGTTTTCACCTTCCTCTGCAGGATGGGGCACAGGTCACTGGCTGGAGTATTCTCTGCACCTTGAAGTCTTTAAACTATGATTTGAAGACTTCAATGGCTCAGAAATAGGTGAGAGGTTTATTGCAGGAGTGGGTGGGTGAGATTCAGTGACCTGCACTGTGCAGTAGGTCAGACTAGATGATCAGAATGGTCCCTTCTGACCTCAATATCTATGAGTCTACTTCAGAGTCCTTTCATCCCTTCCTTTTGGATATCACGACATAAAGGCCATTTATAACAAAAGCTTCACTTTAGATAACCACAGTAATAATGACAATGTAGCCTGGACAATGAGCTGATGTTTTGAAATTCATTCTACACTGGCACAAACAGTGAAAATGTATCTCTACCTGATGATGTGCGTGTTGAATGTTTTCAAATTTCCAAAATTAAAAAAAAAAAACAAAAAAACCCCAAAAAACAACACTTTTTTCAGCTTATTCCAATTTAAAATAATTTGAGATTAGTTTATAATCTGGTCACTTCTACAGAAAGTCGTGCTAAAAATAGGGAGAAGTGGAATACAAGAAATATGCCATTTTACTACTGGGCATTCATATGAGTAGCACACATCCACAGGTTATACTATATGATTATTCATAATCTGGAGTTAGAAAACCAGAATGTGCATTCAGTACTATTGTTTCCAGTGTTTAAGGAGTTAAAACTTCTATTTAACACACCTCCAACCTCCCCCCCCCACAAAAAAAGTTGAATTTACATGGAAAGGTCAATCAACTTGAAATTAGGGCTGTCAAGCGTTTAAAAAAAATTAATCGCGATTAATCGTGCGATTACAAAAATTTATCGCAATTAATCGCACTGTTAAACAATATTAGAATACCATTTATTTAAAAAAAGTGGATGTTTTCTACATTTTCAAATATATTGATTTGAATTACAACACAGAATGCAAAGTGTATAGCGTTCACTTTATATTTATTTTTGATTACAAGTATTTGCACTGTAAAAAAACCAAAAGAAACAGTATTTTTCAATTCCCTTAATACAAGTACTGCAGTGCAACCTCTTTATCATGAAAGCTGAACTTACAAATGTAGAAGTGTACAAAAAAACCTACATTCAAAAATAAAACAATGTAAAATTTTAGAGCCTGCAAGTCCACTCAGTCCTACTTCTTGTTTGTCTGAGATTGACTGAACAAGTTTGTTTACGTTTGCAGGAGATAATGCTGCCTGCTTCTTGTTTACAATGTCACCTGAAAGTGAGAACAGGCACTCTCCTGGCACTGTTGTAGCCGGCCTCGCAAGATATTTACGTGCCAGATGTGCTAAAGATTCATATGTCCCTTCATGCTTCAACCACCATCCCACGGGACATACATCCATGCTGATGATGGGTTCTGCTCGATAACAATCCAAAGCAGAGCAGACCAACGCATGTTCACTTTCATTATCTGAGTCAGATGCCATCAGCAAAAGGTTGATTTTCTTTTTTGGTGGTTCAGGTTTTGTAGTTTCCGGAGTGTTGCTCTTTTAAGACTTCTGAAAGCATGCACCACACCTCATCCCTCTCAGATTTTGGAAGGCACTTCAGATCTTAAACCTTGGGTCGAGTGCTGTAGCTATCTTTAGAAATCTCACATTGGTATCTTCTTTGCGTTTTGTCAAATCTGCAGTGAAAGTGTTCTTAAAATGAAGACCTGCTGGGTCATCATCTGAGACTGCTATAATATGAAATATATGACAGACTGCGGGTAAAACAGCAGGGGACATACAGTTCTCCCCCAAAGAGTTCAGTCACAAATTTAATTAACGCATTTTTTTTAACAATTGTCATCAGCATAGAAGCATGTCCTCTGGGATCGTGGCCTAAGCAAGAAGGGGCATATGAATGTTTTGCATATCTGGCATGTAAATACCTTGCAATGCTGGCTACAAAATTGCCATGCGAAAGTCTGTTCTCACTGTCTGGTGACATTGTAAATTAGAAGATGGCAGCATTATCTCCTGTAAATGTAAACAAACTTGTTTATCTTAGCGATTGGCTGAACAAGAAGTAGGTCTGAGTGGACTTGTAGGCTCTGAAGTTTTACATTGTTTTGTTTTTGAGTGCAGTTATGTAACAACAACAAAAATCTAAATTTGTAACTTGCAATTGCATGACAAAGAGATTGCAGTACTTGTATGAGGTGAATTGAAAAATACTATTTTTTTTGTTGATCTTTTTTGCAGTGCAATTATTTGTAATAAAAATAATATACACTTTGATTTCAATTACAACACTGAAAACAATAAATATGAAAATGTAGAAAAACATCCAAAATATTTAATAAATTTCAATCAGTATTCTATTGTTTAACAATGTGATTAATAACGATTAATTTTTTTGAGTTAATCGCATGAGTTAACTGCAATTAATCGACAGCCCTACTTGAAATGTATGCATTGTATAAAAGACCTCTATTTTAAATGGCAATTTGTAACAACGATTGAAGTGCCTGTTTTCCTCTTCCTGGAAAGCCTTTGAGAGGTGAAATCCATTAATCTACCCTGCTACTCAGCACCAGTTCAGTGAGCCAAGACGCTGCACTGAGCAGTGAGAGAAATAGTACTTGAAAATCCCTGCTCCCTTTGCTCAAAGATTTGGGGTGTCAGTCACACAACATATCTCAGCCTCATCACAATCCTAGAGACTGGCCACAAACAGAGCAGCAGCTCGCTCTCTGTTACATGCAACTCAACTGACTTAAGAGTGCACACTGGTGCTTGGGGCCAGTGTGCATATCACAGTATACCTGTTATATCCTTGAACCCTTTAATAAGGATAAGAATTCTGGGAGCTGCAATTCCTCTGAATGGGCTAGGTGTCCTCAGTGGAGATTATCTCCCAGAAAGCTCACATGTTTAGGGGGATCATTCCACTAGCACTGCTATGTCAGACCATTATTGCAGAGACCAAACTAAAGCATGGCTCACTCCAGCCAAGCTCAGAAGAGGAAGACTTCCTCCACAGCTCTCCCCTGTTCTCCTCAAAGCTCCCCTGTTCTCCTCAAAGCTTCTTCATAGTGAGATCTTACTGCCAGGCTGCTCCCAATTCTCCAGAACACTCCCTCCCTTATAGGGCCCAGTTCTGCCCCCACTTAACATGGACAGCAAAACTCCTGTTGGCTTCAATGGTAAAAGGATTGAGTTTATGGTGTGCTGAGAGGAATTAATTAATTTCCATTGCTATTACCCTGAAAATCCCTACACAGATCCTTCAGCTAGCCAAAGGGGAGGGTTAACCCCTGCTCTGCCAAACACAAGATGTCAGATCTTTGGCAGAGCAGTGCTGCTGTATCAACACATCTGTCATCTCTCCCTCACACAACTGGATAGGAGGAACATCCCAGGGAAAGGGAGCATGGCTAGGGAATCTGTATGCCTTGGCAACCCCCAGATCCCAGAATGGCCCCTTTGGGACCATGAGCAGTTTGCAAAAATAGAGGAGCTTTAAACTACATTATGCCAGCACACAAGCCCAGACCCCCAACTTTGCACCATCTCCCTCCTAGGGGGAATCCAGACAGAGGCCAGACTGGAAAACCTGGCCCTGGGTGAGGCAAAAGAACATCAGGTCAGTCCAGTGTTAGCAGGGAGATGGTCTTGCAAGTACTAAACAATGTTTGTCTTTTCCATTTTTAGATTTTGTTATTCTCTAATTCTGGGAATGGTTCCAGTGGTTCAGCAAGAAAAAAAAAAAGATGCATAAATACTTGAGAAAGCATAAATTTTCATTCAGTTGAGGCCTGCTGTATACACACAGACAGAAAAGCCAGCTCATTACACTGCAATTCATATTTGGACCATTTATAATTTGGAAGATAATAGTTTTCTGACAAAATATATTAATAGCCAAATGCTAGCTCAATCATCATTACTGCCTCCTTTACTGCTCAGTTTTTACTCATTGCTTTAAAAAACAAACAAACAAACAAAAACCCACGACACTTTGCATGACTCTGACACTCTAAATTTGTAAATAAAAAAAAATAAAATAAAAAAAAAGTAACCTTCTGCAGTAAATCTGAAGTTCTAGAAATGGATGAGGACTATGTAGCATGTGAACAGGGAGCATAAGTTTGGAGTGGTTTCCTGTATATCTGACAAAAGGCATTTTGATCTTGACTGCACGCTAGATATGCAGAGTCTTCCCATTCACAGTGGTTAGCTAGCTTTCCAAACATGATTCAAATATGCTGAGGCTAAATGGCTGTTCCAACGAAGAAAGAGTACACCGAAACAAGTTATGCGCCACCTTCAATATGTTTAGGAGAAATTAACTTTTTAAAAGTGAAACAAATAGATTATTTCTTGTGACAGAGACTCACTGACAGTTGTGGGTGGATCCTGCTGTAAGTGGTCATAGCTCCACTGAAAATTTACAGCAGCCGAGAATCTGCCTCCTGGAGCCTACTTGGACAGGTACCATCAAGGCAGGGCAGTGCAATCATCCTTCCCTACCTCTGTCCCACCAATGCCCCTTACTCCTCTCCTGAAGGCACTGTCTATAGAAGTTTGGTCTCCATACCCTGCGTGTTTGGCCTCTTTTACTGAGACTACCAACCAGCTGGTAATTAGAATCTATTGAGGGATAGCTCAGTGGTTTGAGCCTTGGCCTGCTAAACTCAGGGTTGTGAGTCCAATCTTTGAGGGGGCTATTTAGGGATCTGAGGAAAAAAATTGGAGATTGGTCCTGCTTTGAGCAGGGGGTTGGACTAGATGACCTCCTAAGGTCCCTTCCAACCCTGATATTCTATGGTTCTATGATTGTAGCTTTTGTGATGTATTTTAGGTCCCTGACACCTACAAACCAGACTGGAACAATCAACAATCAAAGTTGTGTCAATTCAAAAAGAATGAACAGGATGACTCAGGTAATTATAAGTCTGACACTGATCCCAGAAAAAATAACAGAAGTGCTGATACAGGACGTGATTAATAAAGAATTAAAGAAGGGTAATATAACTTATGCCAATCATTCTTGGTTTATGGAAAATAGATCTTGTCAAACTAACCTGACATCTTTTTTTATAAGAGTTCAAGTTTCATTAATATAGTATAGTATATAGTGTTGATACAGTAGATCTGTGTAAAGCATTTGACTTGGTACCACAAAATATTTTGATTAATAAACTAGAACCAAAACAGTTCAACATGGCCAAAATTAAATAGATTAAAATCTGGCTAAATGATAGGTCTCAAAATTTAATTGTAAACAGAGGAGATTATCAAGTGGGTGTGTTTCCAGTGCGATCCCGCAAGGACTGGGTTTTGGCCTTATGCTATTTAATATTTTTATTAGTGACCTAGAAGACAACACAAAATTCATCATTCAGAAAGTTTGCAAAAGGACACACAGGTTGGGGGGGAAGTTGAAAATAATGAAGGGGACAAGCCACTGGATCACTTGCAAGATGGATGCAAGCAAACAATATGCACTTTAATACAACCAAACGTAAATGTCTACATCTATAGACAAAGAATGTAGGCCATACTTATGGAATGGGAGGACTCTATCCTGCGAAGCAGTGACTGAAGAGGATTTAGGGGTCACGGTGGCTAATCAGCTGAACAAAAGGTCCCAGTGCGATGCTGTGGCCTAAAAGCGCTAACACAATCGTTGAACGTATAAACAGGGGAATTTCTAGTAGGATTAGAGAGGTTATCTTATTTCTCTGTTGGGTACTAGTGTGACCATTCCTGGAAGACTGTGTCCAGTTCTGCAGACCACATTTCAAAAAAGGATGTTGATAAATGGAGAGGGGTAAAGAGAAGAGCCACGAGAATGATTTAAGCATATCAAAGAGAATGTTAGGGAGTTATTGATCAGTCTATAAGCACCCACATGGGGAATAGAAATTTGGTAATAGAGAACTCTTCAGTCTAGCAGACAAAGATATAACAAAATTCAATGGCTGGAAGATGAAACTAGGCAAATTTAGACTAGAAATAAAGCACACATTTTTAATGAGGGTAATTAACTACTGGAACAGTATAGCAAGGGCTGTGGTGGATTCTCCATCATTGGAAATTTTAAAGTCACGACTGGATGTTTTTCTTAAAGATATGCTCTAGTTCAAACAGGAATTAATTCAAGTAACTCCTATGGTCTGTGTTATCCGAGAGGTCAGATGAGATGATCACAGTGGTCTCTTCTGACCTTAAAAAAATCTATGAAAAACAACACATTCTCATGAACGCCTAATTAAAAATCTAATAGCTCATCTTGAGGGAAGTTAACCAAAACTTTTCAATTTAACTTTGCAGGGCGTGTGTAATCAGCTAGCTAGGAACATAAGGACCAGGGATGAATTGGAGAGATTAAAAGCATAATATGTGAAACCCACAGGCGAACCCCAGTAAAATTTAAGCATCAAGATGATTTGAACAAAATAACCATGCAACTAAGGTAAATTGGCATAATAAAGTGAACACAAAAAAAACCTGTATAGGAATTGGAAATTAGGTAACATATAAAATAAGAGATGGAATAAGGTATTCAGCAAGAATGAAGGCTTAAAAAAGATGTGGAATATAACAAATATTGTACATAATACTGGCTATTTCTCAACTGAGTGGCAGTTAAAATTAACAAGGCACACATTAAGTGGAAAAAATGGATAACTGATAGGTCTGTAATTTTAACGGGGGAATTATCATCAAGTGTGTATGTTTCTAGTGGGGTCCTGCAGGGGCTGGTTCTTGGCCCTACACTATTTAACACTTTTATCAGAGACTTGGAAGAAAACTGAAAATCACCACTGATAAAGTTTGCAGATGACACAAAAATTGGGGGAGTGGTAAATATTGAAGATGACTAGTCACTGATACAGAGTAATTTGGATCTCCTGGAAAACTGGGTGCAAACAAACAATATTGATTTTAATACAGCTAAGTGTAAGTACATACATCTCAGAACAAAGAACGTAGGCCACACTTGCAGGATTGGGGGCTCTATCTCGAGAAGTAGTGATTCTGAAAAAGATTTGGGGGTCATGGTGGATAATCAACAGAACAAGAACCCCAGTGTGATCCTATGGCCAAAAGAGCTCATGTGATCCTGGGATGAATGAATGGGAGAACCTTGACTGGGAGTAGAGAGGTTATGTTACCTCTATATTTGGCACAGGTGAGACACTGCTGGAATATTGTGTCCATAATTCAAGAAAGATGTTGATAAATCGGACAGTGTTCAAAGAGCCATGAGAATGACTAAAGGATTTTAAAACATGCCTTATAGCAGAGGTTCCCTATCTGTGGGGCATGCTCCCTTAGGGGGGGTGCTGAGAAACATTCGGGGGGGAGCAGCTGGAGCCTGGGCCAGCCCCCAGCTATGGCCCCAGCCACTGGTCCCCTTACTCCTGTCCATGTCCCCCCTCCCAGAGCCGTGTCCTCCACTCCCGGCCCCAGTTCTGGGGGGTTGGAGGGTGCGGACAGGGCCAAGTCAGGGGGGGAGGCCCAAGAGGTAAAAAGTTTGGGGACCACTTCCTGATAGTGATAAACTAAATAGATTGAGCTCTTGGAGTCTAACAAATATGGTTAAGGCACTGACCTGCTATGTGACTTTGGACTAGCAGCTTATAGCATCTATACTGGGGACATTACACCACTCTGAAAAGTGAGAATATAAAATAAAACTAAAACAGCATACATGCAGCCCAACTCTCTGTGCCATTCCCAACTATTAATAGGTCTCCCAGAGGAGGACTCCACGTGAAGAAGCTGCATGGCATGCCAGAGTCTGTGTTGTTCACAGATGCATACTCCAGAAGCACTGCATTCGAAAGTGGCAATAGCTCTACAAATGTTCTTCTAAATTAGGATAAGATTCAAAGGGTGCCAAGCCCAGAAAGTCTTTCCAGCTTCCACAGCTCAGTATTTCCAGAAGCTAATTTCTGCCGAATAAACTCAAATGCAAAAAAAGAGAAAGAAATACTCAAAATAGTGCAAACAAAGTAAGGCTGTCCAATCCACCAAGCCAAATTGAATGCTGGATTATAAGCAAAAAAACCCTCAAATGTGCTAAACAGGCTATAGGTTTTTCATTAAATGTGACAATATGATAGATAAGACAGTCACTTAACTTGAGAGGAAAGTGAATGAACATTCAAACTTAAATACCCTTACCAGGCTGATTATCTGTGTGACAATTGTGCTTCTCCTTAGATATATGTAGTATTGTTCCACAGCATCAGACAAAAAAAATTGATTCTTTTAAAAAAATTCTTAAAAAAATTCACTGACTAAAAAACAAATTTTACAGAAGTTTTTCATCTATTATGTTTAGAAGTGACACTTCTGATTAGTATAACAAAGAAATTAAAGAAGCATTTTCCCTCTTTACTATGTGTATTTGACAACACTTTGTGTATAATTAGCTTCACTGTTTCCACTGTCTATTCAATTAGTCAGTCAGTTTCCTCTTTTATTTTTTACAAAACAGATGAGGAAAGAGGTTTTTGTTTGTCTTTTTTAAAAAATAAGGAAACATGGTTGCAAAATCACCAAAATTAACAGAGGGTTTCAGAGGTAAATACTGTAGCTGAAATGCCTAACTTATTTTTTAAAATCAGCTAGATGCTTCATAATAAATACTACTTATGGTCCATTAGAAGTCTTTACCGAAATTCACCTGCTACGTACCCTACTCTAGATGATTTATTTCAAGCTTAAGTTACAATATCCCAATACCATACATGAAAAATGATTATTAAATCCTCCATGAATGTGCTGTACACGCTTATTCATTTTTTTTTTTAATTGCGACTACTGGGCTATGTCTGAAGTTCAGTTTCAATTTGGGTGAGAACTCTGCCTGAGTTAAAAAAAAAAAATGAACTGAGTAAGGACATTAGGATTTGGCCCAATATTTTTAATACCAGTGAATAGAGAAAGGATGACATCTCTGCATTACTTAGGGCGAGGCAATATTACTGTAAGCTAGATCCTGCCCACAGCCTAGGGCAAGAGACCATGGAGAGTCTCTTACCTCCCCTTCTCCCTAGTGTAATCAGTGTGGGAGGGTCTACACAGGAGTACTCTAAAGAGGACCAGTAAATATGCAGACCCAGTCACCACGTGCATGTTCCCCTCTAGCCAGCAGGCCATGGTGATGTCTGGCCTCAAGTGATCCACTGTACGTGCTTCAATCAGCAGAAAAAGTTAATTAGAAGTTACATATTTGTCCCGTTTAGAGCTGCAGTAAAATATGCCCACTGTATATAATCCCTCCAACATTCCCCATGAAAAAACTGCCCAGGCAGGGATGACAGGAATCCTGCAGCAGAGAATACAACAGTCATCAGTTCATGGTAGAGACCAGAAGACATACAAGTACCCTCAGGATAAATCCCATATTTACAACATTATCTGTTTAAAAGGGCTAGTCAGATTTTATTAATCAAGCATCAAGTACCCAAAACATGCAGCATATGTTCAATTTACAACAAACTCAGGGTCAGCTCTCCTGTCACTTATGCCAGGTGGATATTGGCATAATATATATGGGACATCAGCCTCACCATATTTCTCTCATTTGAGAGTACTCAGATTTCCAGGGTTTGGTTTTTTTTTTTAAATGGCAATCGAGCTAAACTGGCACATTGAATAAAAGAAGAGGGGATAATCTGGGACACATCTTGGACACAATTCACCCAAATTAGCTAGTTCCACACATTTGCCTTTTCCACATAATAGACACTTTTCAAAACCAGAGCCCTACATGTAACCCACTGCTCACTGTGTAATATGAATCCCACTCTGCCCAATACATAGAAGATATGGGTCTTTTACACACTCCAGCTACAAGGCCTGGGCTGTTTAACTAAAGTGTACAGACTCATGCTTTTTGCTGTGGTCCAACAGGTTGGCCAAATTAGACGTCTTCACATACACACTGGATCTGGTTTCCATTCATCCCAATCTGTCACCCCTCCCTAAATACATTTTAAGCCAACATAAAAAACAGCAGTAAACACAAGTACTTTTAATAGACCAAATTCTGCCCTGCCATACTGAAAGAGCACACAACTCCACTTGATTGCATAACCAGCTGCACACACTGAAGCCAGACTGAATTTAGCCCAATGGCTCTATAATAAATCACAATAAAGATCATAAAACATATGTGCCCATGTCTATTCAAAAGGTTTTGCTTTATTTTCCATATGCGAGTTAACATTCAGTAAAGTAAAAGCTTTTTTTATGTAAGGATCATCTAGTGAAAGGTATGCCTTATTTAAACACAAAAGTAAAATATATGGGATAGACTCTGATCTCAATGATGTTGGTGTAAATCTGGAACAATTCCAGTTAAATCCATGGCATTAGAACAGTGTAACCTAAACCAGAACTTGACCCTATAGTTTTTCATTAAAATAAAATTCTTAAAAAAGATGTTAAATATATGTAATATGTTGAAAGAGAAATACTGACATTATCTAAAATATAATACCCTGAATAATAAAATTTGCATTAAAGGCATAATCCTATACTTATTGAAAGGATCGAAGTAGTAGGATGAGGATGGTGGTCAGTTGAAGAGAAGAAGAAGAATTAAAAGATAGTCTTATGTGCAAGAGCACTGGACAGGAACTCAAGTTAGGTCCAGTTCCCTCTTCTTCTGTAGACTTTCCATGTGGCCTTGTAAATCATAGAATCATAGAATATCAGGGTTGGAAGGGACCTCAGGAGGTCATCTAGTCCAACCCCCTGCTCAAAGCAGGACCAATCCCCAACTAAATCATCCCAGCCAGGCCTTTGTCAAGCCTGACCTTACAAACTTCTAAGGAAGGAGATTCCACCACCTCCCTAGGTAACGCATTCCAGCGTTTTACCACCCTCCTAGTGAAAAAGTTTTTCCTAATATCCAACCTAAACCTCCCCCACTACAACTTGAGACCATTACTCCTCGTTCTGTCATCTGCTACCACTGAGAACAGTCTAGATCCATCCTCTTTGGTAGTTGAAAGCAGCTATCAAATCCCCCCTCATTCTTCTCTTCCGCAGACTTAACAATCCCAGTTCCCTCAGCCCCTCCTCATAAGTCATGTGTTCCAGTCCCCTAATCATTTTTGTTGCACTCCACTGGACGTTTTCCAATTTTTCCACATCCTTCTTGTAGTGCGGGGCCCAAAACTGGACACAGTACTCCAGATGAGGCCTCACCAATGTCGAATAGAGGGGAACGATCACGTCCCTCGATCTGCTGGCTATACCCCTATGTATACATCCCAAAATGCCATTGGCTTTCTTGGCAACAAGGGCACACTGTTGACTCATATCCAGCTTCTCGTCCACTGTAATCCCCAGGTCCTTTTCTGCAGAACTACTGCTTAGCCAGTCGGTCCCCAGCCTGTAACGGTGCATGGGATTCTTCCGTCCTAAGTGCAAGACTCTGCACTTGTCCTTGTTGAACCTCATCAGATTTCTTTTGGCCCAATCCTCTAATTTGTCTAGGTCCCTCTGGATCCTATCCCTACCCTCCAGCATATCTACCTATCCTCCCAGCTTAGTGTCATCTGCAAACTTGCTGAGGGTGCAATCCATCCCAATATCCAGATCATTAATGAAGATATTGAACAAAACCAGCCCCAGGACCGACCCTTGGGGCACTCCACTTGATACTGGCTGCCAACTAGACATGGAGCCATTGATCACTACCTGTTGAGCCTGACAATCTAGCCAGCTTTCTATCCACCTTATAGTCCATTCCTCCAGCCCATACTTCTTTAACTTGCTGGCAAGAATACTGTGGGAGACCGTGTCAAAAGCTTTGCTAAAGTCAAGGAACAACACGTCCACTGCTTTCCCCTCATCCACAGAGCCAGTTATCTCGTCATAGAAGGCAATTAGATTAGTCAGGCATGACTAGCCCTTGGTGAATCCATGCTGACTGTTCCTGATCACTTTCCTCTCCTCTAAGTGCTTCAGAATTGATTCCTTGAGGACCTGCTCCATGATTTTTCCAGGGACTGAGGTGAGGCTGACTGGCCTGTAGTTTCCAGGATCCTCCTTCTTCCCTTTTTTAAAGAAGGGCACAACATTAGCCTTTTTCCAGTCATCCGGGACTTCCCCCGATCACCATGAGTTTTCAAAGATAATGACCAATGGCTCTGCAATCACATCCGCCAACTCCTTTAGCACTCTTGGATGCAGCGCATCTGGCCCCATGGACTTGTGCTCGTCCAGCTTTTCTAAATAGTCCCGAACCACTTCTTTCTTCACAGAGGGTGGTCACCTCCTCCCCATGCTGTGATGCCCAGTGCAGCAGTCTGGGAGCTAACCTCGTTCGTGAAGACAGAGGCAAAAAAAGCATTGAGTACATTAGCTGTTTCCACATCCTCTGTCACTAGGTTGCCTCCCTCATTCAGTAAGGGGCCCACACTTTCCTTGACTTTCTTCTTGTTGCTAACATACCTGAAGAAACCCTTCTTGTTACTCTTAACATCTCTTGCTAGCTGCAACTCCAAGTGTGATTTGGCCTTCCTGATTTCACTCCTGCATGCCCGAGCAATATTTTTATACTCTTCCCTGGTCATCTGTCCAATCTTCCACTTCTTGTAAGCTTCTTTTTTGTGTTTAAGATCAACAAGGATTTCACTGTTAAGGCAAGCCGGTCGCCTGCCATATTTACTATTCTTTCTACACATCGGGATGGTTTGTTCCTGCAACCTCAATAAGGATTCTTTAAAATACAGCCAGCTCCCCTGGACTCCTTTCCCCTTCATGTTATTCTCCCAGGGGATCCTGCCCATCAGTTCCCTGAGGTTGTCAAAGTCTGCTTTTCTGAAGTCCAGGGTCTGTATTCTGCTGCTCTCCTTTCTGCCCTGTGTTAGGATCCTGAACTCGACCATCTCATGGTCATTGCCTCCCAGGTTCCCATCTACTTTTGCTTCCCCTACTAATTCTTCCCGGTTTGTGAGCAGCAGGTCAAGAAGAGCTCTGCCCCTTGTTGGTTCCTCCAGCACTTCACCAGGAAATTGTCCCCTACACTTTCCAAAATCATTTAATCTCTCTGTCTCTCATATCCTCAGCTATAGATGGGGGATGATAACATTTCCTTTCTCCTACCCTTTGCCTGTCTTGACTATTTAGACTGTAAACTCTTTAGGACAGGGACTGTGTGTCTGTGCAGATCTACCACAGTAAAGTGCCAATCTTGATGGAAACCTCTAGAGGCTACTGTAACACAAGTTACAATAGATGGAGGGAGGCTGACAGTATGATCTGTACATGGGCCAGCCATCCTGCAGCTGCAGGTCCAGATGGCTCAGAGCAGGGCACCACACCATGCGTCTGAATGCTTTACATTTTTTCAGAGAAGTTACACAGTGTACACTGAATTAAGGAGGCCAGACACATCTAACCAGCAGGATATTCCTCCTATGGCAGTGGTGCACAGGCTAATTGGGTGTGTCTCCTAACACAACTCTTCGTTTCTGCAAATATTTGTGCTTGTCACTGAAATTTGTTTTTGGCAGTAAAATTCCAATACACAACAACCCTAGAAAATGAATTCAACAGGGGTGTAAGTGTGACCAAATTAATTAATTCAAATATTGGCTCAAATAGGAGAACATTTTTGTATTTGTACTCTTGACGGGCTGGAGTCTCCAGGCAATACAATCCAATGCCTTTAAAAAAAAAAAAAGGGGGACACCCACACATCACACCAACCCACCAGCTAACCAACCCATGATTCTTACTGATAAACTTCAATGTGAACTATCCAGTTATAAGATATTAGAATCATAGAATCATAAGACTGGAAGGGACCTCCAGAGGTCATCATCAAGTCCAGTCCCCTGCACTCATGGCAAGACTAAGTATTATCTAGACCATTTCTGACCAAGTATTATCTAGACCAATATTAGTGTTTGTCTAATATTTATTCTGGTACTGCATGATACTCAGTTTTTCCTCTATGAAACATGACATCATCAGTACATATTACAAAATACACTACTAAATTGCAGCAATTACTATTTGCTAATTAATTAATCTATTCTAATTTGCAGTTAATCCCAAAGAACAAAGTAAACCAATATTTTCAGATGACAGATTATTCTAAATCACTTCACACTATTAAATAATCATTTAAAGCAAACATTTTGTATTGATGTTTACTTGTTGAAAACCCTGATGGAGGGGAAGTAATGATGGCTATTTGAGTCTGCAAATGCTCCAAACTGAAGACAAGAACCCACAAAAGTGCAGTGTAATGCCATCTGATTTCAATCGTATTGCAAAGGGAATGCTCATCGAATAAGGCACTGCTCAAGCATTCAGGACACAAGCATCCCTATAAGATAAGATATATCAAGAGCAAGGATGGCAAATTTGGCTTTAAGTCACTATCCAAGAAATGAATGCAACATTTAAATGAACACTATTTATTTTTTAATTAATCACTTATTGTTTATATTGATATAGTGCCCAAAAAAAGCCAGATGCTTTCCAAACCTGGAGGAAGACAGTCTCTGCCCCAAGAGTTTACAGTCTTTTCAAAGGCAAGGACAGACAAAGGGTGAGGAAAATGGATATGACAAACTGTACATATAACATGGCCAGGGTGATGGTTGGTACATCCTGGTTATGCCCCACAAGAGCAGAAGGGATATGCTACCTTTCCCTTAACTTCTTTTTTCCCCAGTGAGGAATTGGGGTATGACACAGCTACCTACACTGCCTAGATGAAGCACTGGTTCGCAGGTTAGATATTATTTATTTATACATAAATGAAAAAGTGCCCATCCGAGTGGCTCTGGACACATTTTACATAACCTAAACACCACATCTAGCTGTGTCTAAGTAACCCTGCAACCTGCCTTTAGTTCTTTGGGACCACTGGAAGCATTTGTCCGTTTGAATCATGGAACGAGCTGAAAAACAGCTAAGGGACAGACTGTGCAATTAATACAATGGCCCTGGCCTGGAAGAGGAGCATCCTCACTGAACAATGCCCTTGGATGGTGCGGGCTGTTTCCTCCTGCCTGGCTTGCTAGCCTTTATAAGGGGGTGGAAAGAGGAGACAAGTCATGGCCCTACTTCTTCTTTATGCCTCTGGACTGTTTTCCACGCTGATGGGAGTGGTAGGCAGGACTGCAAGGACTGAGATTGGATCTGGCCTTGGCACTGTATTTACAAGGCAATCCTTAAGTAGGTTAAAATATTTTTACAACAGGATTACTTACCACAAACAACAACAAAAAAGTCAATATTTTAAAATGTTCATTAACGGTTCAGAAAGCTTCTGGCAATAAGAAACAGCTTTCAAGTACACCGTGGCAAGTAGTTGAGGCTTGAAGTTTGAGCTGTTTGTACTTTAACATTGCTATGATCTACTGTGGTTGGTTACTTCTTTTCCCCTAAATGCCATAATTTTCTACATTAAAGTTGCTTATAAATGATCACTGTTTATGCAGAAGCTACAATGTATGTTTGCTCTCACAATGGCAGAGAGCCAGCCAGCTAGCAGAAGAAACACACATTAAAACACTCTAAACACTCTTTTCACAGACATTAGTGATGGAATCACTGATGTTGATAATAAAACTAATGTTTGCACAAATGGAAAAGGACAAAATTCTTACAGATGATAATTAATCTTTAAGCTTCAAGAGTTATTACATACAATGGAGAGTAAATATATAGGCAGAGAGTGAGTGTACAGACTCCACACACCATATATTATATATGCATGCAGTAAACTTAACAGAGAAAAAATTTATGGCCACACCCATATAGACACTACTGAGGTTTGTGCATAACAGCTGTTGTGTAAGGTTGTGGGGCTAGAGAGGTCAAAGAGGTCACCCTCCATATTGGAGGGTAGGGCCTTGGACAGAGAGTGAGCTGCAGGTTCTCAGTGTTGTTATGTAATGATTACATAAAATAATTTAAGTATTGTACACATAATGCAAAGAACAACCCAGCTACTACACTGGATATAAAACTCGGGATCTTTGGCCCCAAAGCAATGGTCTGTATCTTAAAGAAGCAAATCCTACTGGCTAATATGGGGGAAAGCGATGTAGACACAAGCAGGTTTTGCTTTTCTGTACAGCAGAAGGCAGTGGCACATATGCAGACAAAACAGAACATTGTCCTTTTATCATCCCTCCTACAGGCATGATAATGGCCAGCTATGGGGAAATGTTATAGACATAGCAACAATTGATATTCTTTGTGGAACACACAGAATTTTCAACTGTTTGGATCCCCAGGAAAACTAGATTGGAAAAATAGTTAGCCAAATGATCTTGAGGACAAGAACAATCTATTGATCTACCTTTCCCCTGTAACTAATTTTAGATTACTTAATAGAAATAATGCAATCCTCCAGAGCAGCCTCATTACAGATTTGATCATATGCTGCTGAACAACAAGAGGTTGAGAGGAGACAAATTGCTCATCAGATTTTACAGCGTCCAAGGTGTTTCTCAATCTAAGCAAGGAACCTGCTATCTGGATTCATATGCCAATCAACTCCTTGTGACAAACTAGGAAAGTTACGACAAGCCACATACAAAAGACTGACACATACATTTTCTGGATGGGAGAGGTGGGGGCACATTATAGAAAAGTTCCTATATGATTTGTAGAGCTTTGCACAGATACAAAATTTGTATCCGCATCCGATCCACAATCCGCAAAAATGATCCGTGGATATCCGCATCCGCAGATGCGGATACCCGTGGATTTGCAGGGTTCTAATGATTTGTTGATATCAAAACCCTGGAAACAAGAGGAAAGTAAGATGAAGTACCTCATACTCTAACTGAAGTCAGTGTGAATTTTATTATCAAACTCAACGAAGCATGATCAGGCCTGAAGGCAGGAACAATCCTTGAATCAGGCTACAAGGGGTTTCTACAGGGCTGAAAGTAAGAGGCAGGTAGGCAGCAACAGTTAATGTCTTCCAGCTGGCTATCTGCTGTTGTGGGCTTCACCTGACTAGAGAGATCTAAGATTCCTAAGTAGAAGAAATACAAGAGTCCATCTGGTCAAAGAGCAGGAGAACTGAGAGGGTGAGTTCCCCCTTGTCCCGGGCCTGAGTGTTTTGAGGGGACTTGAAATTTTGATTCATCTGGGAGCCATTCAGCTGGAATCCACCCAAAACAGGAGCAAATCAAGAACCTTTTCAGGTTATACGCAGTTGACTTATTTCTGAATCCAACATACGACACTGAGGAGTTGTATCCCCTCACATCCAAAAATTAGAGATAGATAGGCCTCAACTGCAAAGTTTATATCAGAATTGGATTGGGAGTGTTCTGATCCACAATTTTGAGTCTGTCCATTATAAAGACATAGGGATCGGATATAAAGTTAGAGGAAAGTCAATTCTGTATGCTATGCGTGACAATGAGTGAAGCTGGGGTGTTGGTCTAGGCCAGAGGTGGGCAAACTACGCCCGCAGGCCACATTCAGCCCGCGGGACCATCCTGCCTGGCCCCAGAGCTCCTGGCTGGGGAGGCTAGCCCCTGGCCCCTCCCCTGCTGTCCCCCCTCGCCTGCAGCCTCAGCACTCTGGCCCGCTGCTCCTGCCAGGCAGCGTGGCAGGCTTCGGCATGGTAAGGGGGCAGGGAGCGGGGTGTCCCAGGGGGCAGTCAGGGGACAGGGAGTGGTTGGATAGGCGTGGGAGTCCCGGGGGGCCTGTCAGGGGGCAGGGGTGTGGATAGGGGTCGGGGCAGTCAGGGAACAGGGAGAAGGGGGGGTTGGATAGGAGGTGGGGTCCGGGGGGGGGGCAGTTAGGGGTGGAGGTCCCAGGAGGGGCCAGTCATGGGACAAGGAGCAGGGGGGGCTGGATGGGTCAGGGATTCTGAGGGGGGCAGTCAGGGGGTGGGAAGTGGGAGGGGGCAGGTAGGGGGCAGGGGCCAGGCTGTTTGGGGAGGCACAGCCTTCCCTACCCAGCCCTCCATATAGTATTGCAACCTCATTGTGGCCCTCGAGCCAAAAAGTTTGCCCAACCCTGTTCTAGGCCCATTTATAAAATTGACCCCACTCTACCATCTCCCATCTGGTTCTCAATTAGGGGTATGTGTTCCCTGGGGGCACGCTGAGGTCTTTCAGGGGGTACATCAACTCATCTAGAAATATGCCTAGTTTTACAACAGGCTACATAAAAAGCACTGGCAAAGTCAATACAAGCTAAAGTTTCATATGATTTGTTTATACCGCTCTATATACGTAGACGTATAAATGTAAACACAATATTTAAATTCCAATTGATTTATTTTATAATTATATGGTAAAAATGAGAAAGTAAGCAATTTTTCAGTAACAGTATACTTTGACACTTCTGTATTTTTATGTCTGATTTTGTAAGCAAGTAGTTTTTAAGTGAGGTGAAACTTGGGGGTATGCAAGACAAATTTGACTCCTGAAAGGGGTACTGTAGTCTGGAAAGGTTGAGAGTCACTGCCCAATCCAACCATAAAGCTTCACTTATCATGTAGAAAGAAAGACTGTATCTGAAAAGAAAAAGCATTCACCCATAACCCTGGCTTTCTAAGAATGCTCTTTATGAAAAAAATTATGCTGGTTTAAAACAAATATGCACACTCTGAGCTCCCTAGTACTGGCAGCTTGCGAACATAGCTCTTAATCTGTTGACAGACCATGCTTGTTCCTGGAGCGCCTTCTGTCCCTAATAAGTAAAATCCTCCTGAAACCACTAAAATAATTGGTCACATATTGGGTAAAAAAGGGGAATTAGCAAATCATTATTTACCATCATGATCCCCACTATATTGGCTCACACACGTCAGTCCGTTCATTTAATCATCAAGTTATTTATTATCTCACCCATATATCTCAACTTCTCCGGGAGCCAGCTAGTTTATCTAGGCACTATCCCAGATGAAATGAAGCTGCAAATTAGAGCAGCATGAACCATGGTAAGTGTCTGAGCTATTATTAGATCTGAGGACAAGGCTGATTTAAATCATCAGTGAAGAATTTGGCCCACATTTAGCGTAAATGAAAAATTAAAATAAGGTGACATACTGTCAGCGACCAAGCCACAAGCATTCATCTCTCTCATACTGTGGATGCATATATCTCACTCACAGGAAGAAACAGCAACTGCTTTGACACACTGCTCCAAAGACAGAACTGGGGTTAAGTAGTCTCTTATTTTTCAGGAAGTCCAATGATTATTCATGGAGTTAGGGACTATTCAGTGTGAGTAAGGATGTGAAAATGTACCGCTGAGATTTTATCACCAAGTTCCCCTCCCACAGATGGAAGATGATTAGGCCCATACATTCTATTTTAAATGAATCCTTAGAATGTGCAAACTACTGGAGAATGTACACTAAAACTGTAGGCACCACGATTACTTAAACACACACAAGTTTCACCTGACCTGTCTGATATTAAGGCAGGGCTTTGGTCTCTCAGGTCTCCCTCCCTCCTGGAAATTTTGTCAGCAGAACTAGACCCTTTTCTCTTTGGTCAGGTCAGGCAAGAAGAAAATCTTAAACCTCACTTTGGCAACACAGTGTTTGTTGCACTATTACACAAACCTGAATAGACTAGGGGAAGCTTCAATAGATGGTGCTAAAAGTCTTAACAGTTGCCCACTGAGTTGGGTCTGAAGTTATTTTTTTAAATTGCTTACAAGTTGATTTTACCTTTTTTCTTCCAAACACACAAAAGCATTAGTCCATGCCAGGTTTCAGGGCCAGATCTTCAAACTGTGTGACTCAGCACAACTTCACTGTCATTAAAAAGCTAATTTATACCAACTGAGAATCTGGCCCATAAACTTCATAAACTGCTTTTGCTGCAACTCTTTTCATAAAGATCTGGTATAATGTTCCTCCCCACAATAAGAAAAGTGAAGGGATTTTACTGTAAAACAAATTTACCATCAGGCAGAGCATGGAAAATTTCATCCATGAGGTGAATAGTTCAGAAGTTAGGAGTGTATGAAAACAAGGGATTATAATGCAAATTCTTTTACAATTTGGAAATCAACTGCCATGGCTACAACCATGCTGCAGTACAAAGAAGGGTAATATGCAGCACTATTATATGAATAGTTGTTGTGTGTATAAAAGAAGAAGTACTGCCATTATCCAATCTCACTATCAGCCTTTACAATATCGGAGCAGAGAGATTTATTTAAAAACATACCTGCAGGGAGAGGAGAAAGAGCAGAACTGACAATCTTTTAGTAGATAAAGGAATTTGGAAGGAAGACTGTTCAGGACACAGCATGAATCATCTGAAATGTTTGTACTGATTAGTTTATCATCTTCCTGGTAAGAGGCCAATGTAAAATGCTATAGGAAAGTCACAAACATTTTTTTTCTTGTGAGCCCAGTATTTGTAAACAGTTTCAAGCTAACGGTCTTCTTCATGGCTCAGGCTTCCATGACCTTACAACACCCATGCTCATGTCCCTCCACGGGCTCCCAGTCAGCATCCAATGCCAGTTAGGCCTGGATCTTAATTTTCCAAGCAATTCATAGATCAAGCCCCAACTACATCAAAGAAATATTGATTTATGAACCACAGTGACAGCTGTGTTACTCTGGGACAATGCAGATCAAAGCCTAGGTCAAAGCCTGTGAGAGCTTGGGGACAAGGCATTCGGTTATAGAACAAACATCCAGAGGAGATCAGGCAAATCCAGAATCTGACCCTTGTTAGGCAATGCTGTAAAACCTTCCTCTTCAAGGAATCCTTTCCACCATAAGAATGATGCTCAACACCGACATTCCCTTATATCTAATAAACATGCACCAAAAACAACCAAAGCCCTACCCGAAGCAGAGGGACTTCACTACTGCTATTGGATTTTACATGGAAGATATTCAGATACTACAGCAATGAGTGGCATTATAAGGTTCTAAGGCCTGGTCTACTCCGAAAAGTTTTATCAGTAGAATTATTTTGGTTAGGAGTGTGTTTTTTGGTAAAACAATCTATTACAGGTGTGGTGTTTTGTTTTTTAAACCCAAATAGTTATGTTAATGTAACCTGTGGGCTGGCTAGAGTTATGATATGATATGATAAAGCATTATGGGCCTGATCCATTCAAGTCAATGTGAGTCTTTTCATTGACTTTAATGAGCTTTGCTTCAGACTGTAATTTCTGTGTGTCCAGGATTTTAAAAACATGAAGTACTACATAAGAACTTAATTTTCAGAATATTTTTACTACAGAATGCACAAGAATTAAGCTGTTTAGGCGCAGGGACAATGTTTTCTTTTATGTTCCTAAAATGCCCAAATATTGTGGGCACAACCAGAAACAAATATTAGCCAAATCATAATAACAGAATTAACAAATTTATTGTACTTGTATCCAGGTCTGGAGAGGGTTAACAAAAGTTACATAGAAAAAAAAAGTCATTTTGACCACAGTCATCTTTGAATTCTTAATAGTAGGTTTTTGAAGTGTTAAACATCAAAGGCTGAACAGTGATCCTTTAATCTTAAAAGACTTGGCCTTACTTGTGTTTATTGCAATATCTATAGACAGTCTAAATCCCAGGAACTAATAAAAGACCCCAGTTCAATCCTCTTGGCATGAAATATATAGGTGGCCTCCATTAATGTATCATTTCCTGCAGCAAAACCATACATTTTTGTGACTTTAGTGGACAAACCATGTAACTGAGTCCAAACTACAAATATGCACAGGTAAATGAGAATTTTGTGCATGGACAAATACAGCGGGTCTCGCACGGTGTCTGGTAGCTTACAGAATTAAATAAGCCAAGCAGTGTAAGAATCAGCATGTTGGCAGAGTAAGTACATCTCAGAGAATTTCTCTCTTGCAAAGCGGTCTATGAAATGAAGAGGTAGGAGAATGCCAAAAAGATCTACTCGCTAGCATGTGAACGGTGGACAGCTAAATACAAGGTTGTTGAGGTCTTTGGTAAAACTATGAGGCTACACTCTGTCCTCAGATCCCCAACAGCAATGTTCACATCTAAGAGTAAAATTTGAGCCTTTAGGTCTGACCCTGGGAGTTTTACCATGAACTTTGATGGGAGCAAAATTTATGTCTTACCTACTGAACTTAGAAAGCAATGAACCCAGTTCTGATCCCGTACTGGTTTTACTCCCAGCCTTCCGTGGAGCTATTCCCACCTTGTAACGGAAATCAGAATCGAGCCCACTGCATTGTAAGTAGCAGCTGGTTACTTGTAAAGTATTTAGATAAATTGCTTAAATGCACAAGTATTGCTATGTAGCCTATTATACTACAATCTTCTCTTTTGTTAACATTGTATCTGCATGTACTTGACTTCATCATGATTCCAACTACATTACTGCAAATCAGCAGTAACTCCAATTAAATAAATGCATTTATGCTAATAGAAAACAGGGATAAATGTGAAGAGAAATAGGCCCACTGTGCTTCTAGCAGTGAAGTCACTGGGGTCAATACAATATTAGCAGCCACCCTTCCAATAATATACTCATGCAATACAACCAGAGTCTGTAGAAATAATTTCAGAGAGTTTACTGTACAGTGTGGAATTTCATTACATTTAATGAGGCTGCACGTAGCGCAAGCCAGGACTGAATTTGGCCCTCTATCGCTGACACTTCATCAAAATGATAACTGCTACAGGAGTCCTAAAGCAATTACAAATAAACCAGCTTATACTGATCTTGTTTATGAGATCACAAATATACAGGAAACATCACTGAAACACTAAATACTAATCAGCCTGCTGCCCTGGGTAATAAAACACAAAACCAAACCAATATTGATATTTCAATATACTGAATATTTCTTTGGATGTCTTTCTTTAAAGGGTCGTATTTACTACATTTTCAATCATTTAATTTTAAAGTTGTTTTACTTAAATAAAATTTTTAAATGTTACTTTATCTGTTGATGCTTGCTGTAAGTAAGTAAACTTTAGAGAAAACAACATGGAAAACACAGGGCATCCCTCATCCACATTTTTTCCGTTTGAATCTGGTTTTTAAACACACTGACACTAACATGGAATTCATTTATGTATGTAAGACTCTGATTCAAAATGACTCCCAAGAACAACATAAAGTCAATGGGCTACTCCTTTTGTACTTAAAAAAAAAAAGTTATAGAAACAATGGTAGTCCTGATACTTAGAGCCTGATTCTGATCTCACATTGGTGAGAATCAGGGGAACTCCACTGACATTAATATAGTGCTAAAAACATTTGTGAGGTCAGAATCAGACCAACTCATCCTCAGTCCTGCTCAAATTGATGTCAATGACCAAGATCTTCAAGACCAGCCTTTTCACATGGCCTGTGCTCCACGTTAAATCCCTGGAGCTGTGGAATCAGCACCCCTTCCCTGCAGATGGCCACTGAGTGCCAGAGACTCCATGAGGAAAGGAGAGGAGATACGTGGTGTCCTTCATTGAGCATTCTCTCCCTCACTCCTGCAGCTTGTCCCCTTTTGTTGCCAGACCATTGGGGCAGATGGGTGGAATTTCTGTGCCCAACATAGGCACCGGGGTGAATACAGCTTTAAGCTGGTCTAGTTCTGAAGCGCAACTTAGAGCAAACACATGGCACACTTTGCCCTCATTTACACCGCTATCACTGACAGCACAGAATACAGGAGAGCGGACAGCCAGGCCCTGTGTGTCATGGAATAAAGAATAAAATGAAGTAGATGCCAATACTGAAGAAATATGACTATATGCTGCTTGAATAAGATGAAAGGAGAATGGCCAATGCATGTTCTGTGTTCACACACAAAGCAGGAAATAGTAGATTACATCTATTATCAGGTCATCTGGACATGGTCTTTCTGCAGCACCCTATGTACCTAGGCCCACCTCATCTGCTGTGCATGCAGATATGGGACCAACCTCTGCCCTTAGACAGATAGACTTAATGGAGTCATATGGATGCAAGTCAGAGCACAATTTGACCTAATGCAATTTAGAAAGATAAAGAAAATGAAAAAATCAGAATAAGGTAAATGAGGAAGAACCTTAACTGGTGTTAATGTATAGATTTTCCCCTTCTTATGGAATCATTTTAATATCTGATCAGCTATCCCATCTCAAGAGCAATATTGTAATGTAGCTTGCTATTAAGCTCTTTTCCCCCTATGATTGGCACTAAAGTGTTGACGCAATTTAACTGGGAATGTTAATAATGTAAGTAGTTATTACTAATCTCCATTTTAACTCTACTAACTAAATGTTAGCCACTCAGGGTGAAATTTTGAATTTTTAAGACTAACAATGTTAGATGTCTGCCTCAATTTACTAAATGTCATTTGATGAGAATGCATTCACATAGTTTTAAGAAGAAAGGGAATGCCTATTGGTGAACTCAGTTACTTTTGGAATTTTGTTGTCTCAGTTATCCTTTTATAATAGCTTCTTTAATTAAACAATACATTTTCACTGAGATGACAGTTTAATTTGAAATACACTTTTACAAAAGGTTTCAGAGTAGCAGCTGTGTTAGTCTGTATCCAGCGGCTTATTAACACCTAGGCTGACAAGGCCTAGGCCTAGGGCGGCAAATTTGCAGGGGCGGCAAATTTATAATAGCAGCCAAAGCTGCTTCCCTGGCACCGGTTCGCGCCCTCCACCCCCGGCCCTGCCCCAACTCCACCCCTTACCCGCCCCCATTCCCCGCCCCCTCCCTGCCCTATTGGTCCCCTTCCCCAAATCCCCACCCTGGCCCCACCTCCTCTCCTGAGCGCACCGTGTTCCCGCCTCATCCCCCCTCCTTCGCGAAGCTGTTTCGCGCACAAGTACTGGCAGGGAGCAGGGAGAAGCAGGACCCAGCGGCGCGCTCAGGGGAGGAGGCGGAGTTGGAGCGGAGGTGAGCTGCGGCGGGGGGCTGGGAGCAGGGGTGGCAATTATTTCAGGGCCTAGGGGTGGCAAAATCATTAATCCGCCACTGTGTGTATCCAAAAAAAGAACAGGAGTACTTGTAGCACCTTAGAGACTAACAAATTTATTAGAGCATAAGCTTTCGTGGGCTACAGCCCACTTCATTGGATGCATAGAATGGAACATATAGTAAGAAGATATATATTTTATATATATATATATATACACACACACACATACAGATAAGTTGGAAGTTGCCATACAAACTCTGAGAGGCTAATTAGTTACAATGAGCTATTATCAGCAGGAGAAAAAAACTTTTGTAGTGATAATCAAGATGGCCCATTTCGACAGTTGACAAGAAGGTATGAGGATACTTAACTTAGGGAAATAGATTCAATACGTGTAATGACCCAGCCACTCCCAGTCTCTATTCAAACCCACGTTAATGGTATCTAGTTTGCATATTAATTCAAGCTCAGCAGTTTCTCGCTGGAGTCTGTTTTTGAAGCTTTTCTGTTGCAAAATTGCCACCCTTAAATCTTTTACTGAGTGACCAGAGAGGTTGAAGTGTTCTCCTACCAGTTTTTGAATGTTATGATTCCTGATGTCAGATTTGTGTCCATTGATTCTTTCGCGTAGAGACTGTCCAGTTTGGCCAATGTACATGGCAGAGGGGCATTGCCGGCACATGATGGCATATATCAGATTGGTAGATGTGCAGGCGAATGAGCCCCTGATGGCGTGGCTAACGTGATTATGTCCTATGATGGTGTCACTTGAATAAATGTGTGGACAGAGTTGGCATCGGGCTTTGTTGCAAGGATAGGTTCCTGGATTAGTGTTTTTGTTGTGTGGTGTGTAGTTGCTGGAGAGTATTTGCTTCAGGTTAGGGGGGCTGTCTGTAAGCGAGGACTGGCCTGTCTCCCAGATCTGTGAGAGTGAGGGATCATTTTTCAGGATAGGTTGTAATCTTTGATGATGCGCTGGAGAGGTTTTAGTTGGGGGCTGAAGGTGACAGCTAGTGGCGTTCTGTTATTTCCTTTGTTGGGCCTGTCCTGTAGTAGGTGACTTCTGGGTACTCTTCTGGCTCTGTCAATCTGTTTTTTCACTTCAGCAGGTGGGTATTGTAGTTTTAAGAATGCTTGATAGAGATCTTGTAGGTGTTTTTCTCTGTCTGAGGGATTGGAGCAAATGTGGTTGTATCTTAGAGCTTGGCTGTAGACAATGGATCATGTGGTGTGTCCTGGATGGAAGCTGGAGGCATGTATGTAAGTACAGCGGTCAGTAGGTTTCCGGTATAGGGTGGTGTTTATGTGACCATCGCTTATTAGCAGAGTAGTGTCCAGGAAATGGACCACTTGTGTGTATTGGTCTAGGCTGAGGTTAATGGTTGGATGGAAATTGTTGAAATCATGATGGAATTCCTCAAGGGCTTCTTTTCCATGGGTCCAGATGATGAAGATTTCATCAATGTAGAGCAAGTAGAGTAGGGGTGTTAGGGGACAAGAGCTAAGCTTTTTATGATGTTAAAAAGACATTTAAATAGGGCGCTACAATTTGGTCAGTAAATTGGATATATTCAGCCTCCTCATAATTACAATGTTATGTAAGCAACCACCAGTACTGCAAAGCAAGAATAAGAAGTTACCATTTAAAGCTTGAAAGAGAAATTATGTCACTCCACAAAATGCATTGTAAAGACAATGTAAAAAAAATAAAATAAATCTCTTAATAGCAGTGATTATGGATTCATTTCACACTAATGTTAGGGCTTGACTATGCTTCTCCTGGAGTCAGTGGTTAAGCTCCCTGCTTCTACAAGAGGCCAACAGGATCCTTAAAATGGGTCTTCCGTCACAGTAATAGATTGTTGCTAAGTGTTTTAGATTGTACAACAGAAAATAGGATTGTATCAGTGTCCACTTTCCTTTCAGCTCTCCAGAAATTACTTTTGAAAGTTCTAATGTATCAGGCCTTTCTGGAGACCAGAAAAACCCAACCCTCCACTGCTTTGATTTCTGATTAATATAATCTTGGTTTAATTCTGCTCTCAGTTATGCTCAGGCACTCCACTGACTTCAGTGAAACTGATGGAGTATAACAGAGGAAAATTTGGCCTCTTGTGTACAGCCTCCTCCTACGAACATGCTGTGGACAGCTATGGAACCTCTTAGCATGTGGCTTCATGTTTGTGGTCACCACCGTCTTCCCACAGATCAATCAGGTCTAGTCTGAGCAGCAATAAAATATTAGAACAATATGGACGTTTTACTACTTTAGTGTCAATTTGTTGTTGAAGTGAGTCGCACACAATGCATCATGAATAGATGTAAAATATTTTTTAAGGATACAAACAAATTACAGTTCATAACTAGAAATAGTAGAAAGTATTCAGCCCATCCTGGTTGACTCTACCATCAAATTTCCAGGTTTCTAATAGATTATGGACACTTAAAATTGTCAATAAGTCATCCCATTACATGTTTCTATTGAGATGGATTCTTGAAATTTGATGTACGCTCATTATAACTTACTAAGTACACGAGGAAAGGGAAATCCACATTTGAACTTTGATCTTTCCAAGGGTCACCAATATGTAAGTCTTTGTATTGAGCATTTTTCTGCTATAATCTTGAAATGTGATTTACTTGTTCATTATCGAATGCTGGGTATATAAAAAGTTTTTAAATGGACATTTCTGCCATAGGAGATCAAGAGCTCAGATTAACTATTTACAAAAATTATCTTAATTTCTGATATAAGGCTAATCTGTGGAATATGAGACCTCCAGTTTGTAGAAGTTAAGGTCATCTGCAAGTCACCTCCAGCTTACAATTATTGGGTTCATCCAAGAAAACTGAAAAGCCGAGCAAGGGCATTGCAGACTCTAGTGCTGCTAGCCAAACCCATCTGAAGGCTGAACTGCTGTCTACAAGTGTATAAAAATATTCCCAGGCTATGTTCAGAAGAGACCAATCCATTAACTCCTTCTCCAAGAGCAACTGTTTGCCTATGCTCCGAACAACAGTCACTATGTAATGAAACAGGTGGCTTAGAAGTCAAGACAATAAAATGCTTTCACATATCTCATCATTCCTTTCTTGGGAAAAAGTGTGGGTTAAAATGAAAACACAACAGAAGAGGGAAAAAAATCATTAAAAGCTGTAATACCAAATCTGCTTTGCACATTAGTCTGCAATTGACAATTTAATACCCTGTAGTTCAGTCAATAAAGTATCAAATGTATTGTTAAACATTGTAATTAAAAATAACCCAAAAATATTCTGGATAATTAAGCTATAGACAGTGGAATACTGAACCATAATTGCAGTAGTGAAAAATGTATAATTTTTTAAAAGGAATGCAGATAGGAAATTCATATAGATTCTATAAAATCCCGATCTATATTATTACAAAGAACTGTGTTAAAAGAACATTAAAGTTGCAAAACCAAGTACTCAAAAGTTCGCAAATGCCAAAATAACGGTTGCCTGTGCTGTCTCAGTCTCCTTGCCCTGCCAGTGCCAGTTCCTCCCTCTCCTAACGCCTCATCTACTCTCTCTTCCCCCTCCTCCCGCTGCCCATCCTGGCCTCCAGCCACCCTTTCCCACCCATATTCTCTGTCCCCACTGGCTCCCTGTCAAATATCCCTCCCCAGGCCCGATGAAGTGAGCTTTAGCTCACGAAAGCTTATGCTCAAATAAATTGGTTAGTCTCTAAGGTGCCACAAGTACTCCTTTTCTTTTTGTCCAATCTCAGTGTTTCTTCCCAGTCAATTCCAGTTTCTCTCCGCCCCTCACCCCCAACTCCCAGTCCAAATTTCCCTCTCCCACTGCCAGCCTCGTCTCAGTTTCTGAACTCCCCTCCTGCATAGTTATGGCTCTTGTTCCCTCTGTATTCTAATTAGGCAGCTTCCTCCTCCATGATGCCTACATCCAGCAAGGTTTCATTGAGAGCATAGGAGAGATATGCTTCCCACCCTCAAGTGCGTAGACCTAAACCCAGCATAGGTGCAGGACAATTGCAAAATGCCAGAAAAGTCCTCTTGTCTTCAGCCCTAGGCCTGTGCAGACAGAATCTATGAGGAATTTATCCGCTGAAATCTCAAGTCTCTACTGAACATGTGCAAACCTCAATTTTTAAGGGCTCATAAATTTGTCAACTTTAGACAGATTTTCACTAGGAGTGCAAAAGGTACATCACTGACACAATGACTACCCCTACCAAATTCCAAGTCCTGGCTCCAAAGCACAGGGGTGCTAGAGCTTCTCAAAGAAAGGTTTGCTAGAATTTTTTTTTAAAAAAACATGGGCAAAACATATTTTTTGCTAGCCTCATTCACAGAAATGACCAAACTGTTGTTCTGGCTGAAAATTAATTAATTAATAATAATAATAAAAATTTTAAAAATGGGTAGTTACCCAGCATGGATAATTTCAGCCAAAACAGTTACAGTGTTGCAAAGATATAAGCATCTGAAAACACAGTCTTATTTTGAGAAGAGTCGGACAACCTTAAAAGGCAGTGCTACTGACCACCTACAACACAATTACCATTTGTATAAATAGTTACCGTAAGGTGCTGCCCCAAAAATTTTACTATGCCAGACACTAACAACACATAGAAGTCTTTAATAATTCTTGTAGCACCCTGCATAAATCTTGGAGGAAGACGCACAGGTTGCAGAAGGAAAGAGTTTGGAGGACACACCAGGAAATTAAACTATATGCCCATGGCTTGAAGGTTAGCTGCAGTTGCAGCATCTCTGTGAATAGTTCTCTTAAAGACCCAGTGTAGTTTTACTAGCATGGAGTCTTCATATTATTATCCAGCACATGCAACAATGTGCTTTGCATAGCTACAGTGGAACAAACACATCCCCATTTTACACTCTCGACTTATAAGGCAGTGGGTGCCAAGGGAGAGTAAGACATACTATCTCGCTCAGTGCAGAGAACTATAGCTAGTGATTATCTTGGGCTCATGCAGATACCACTGTCATATGTACTAAGCATATCCACCTTGCACACACTGCTACATACCACATTTTGCAATATCAAGGCTGCAGCAGTACGACATCTTAGGGCCTGATTCTGGACTGAGTTCTATTGCTGTAAATCACAAATAATACAACTGAAATCAAAACAGTTACAGTGGTATAAAACAAATGTCAGTGAAATCAGAATCCACCAAGTTTCCAGGAAGGCTTATAGGTTTCCCACTCTTAAACTAATAGCTCACACTGCTAATAGCTCATACTGTCACCTTGGTCTTGGAGGATATACCTGGAAATATAGTCTTGATGAAGCTACCTTACTATGCTTCCTTGGTTTTCTCAAGAGTGAAGCTCCATGAAAACAAGCGATGTACAGTTTTTGACATTTTCTGTGAGCATTTACTTCCTCCTTGGGCCCCCCCCATTTCTACTTCATCAAGCTGTGGCATCAGATTCCAAAGGTAAAGCTAGAAGGCTACTGTGTGCATGCACTGAATCCAAGTGTCACCGTGTCTTTGTGGGTCACAACTGAGAATACCAAATTCAGGACAAACTGCTGAGAAATAGAGCAGACACACCCCCAAACTGGTAATTATTCTCCCATAAGATATACCAAACCAGCAACAAAAGTAAACTTCTGTTTCACCACACTGGCTAACAAGTAATCAGAAAAGCAGTCTCCTTAGGCATTCCAGTCCTTGTATCACCACCAAAAACACTAGACTTAATGATGAGTGGTTATTTAAAACCAATTTAATCAACAAAAGGTTCTTCTGATCCTAAAGGACCAGGCACATACCCGGGTCAATATACAACTCAAATCTTACCCAATAATCATGCTGTTGCCAGTCCTTTAGTATCTAAAATCAGTGACAGAATAAACTGCTGGCTTATTAAGTCTCTGTCTGCTTCCAAATCATTGGAAGGTCCTCAGTCCCTTGGTTAGAATGCACCTATTCGCATAAGTTCATAGTCCAGAGGTTTGAGCAGGAAAGAGAGAAAATGGAGATGATTCCAGGGCCTTTTATACCTTCTGCCAAGTGAAGCATTATTCTAGTTTGTGGAAAACTACAGGTAACAAGATGGGGTTTGGAGCCACATGGGCAAGTCATATGTCCATGCCTGCTTTGCTTAGTCAGACCAGAGGCCATTACCATACTCTAGTTAGAACATTCAAATGAAAGTCCATCAGGTGTGGATGGACATCTTCCATGGACAATTGTGAGTTAAGTTTTACTTGATGGGCCATTCAGCTTGAATAGTCTCTTCACAATGCGCTGGCTAAATACCTTGTGGGTGTACAACATGAGCAATCATTTGAAATACAGGTACATAGTTAATATTCATAACTTCAGATACAAAAATGATACATGCAAACAAATGGCATAATCATATTTAGCAAATCATAACCTTTCCATAGACACCCCTTACCTGACATACTTTGTACAAGATTTGTTGCAATTATATAACAGTGTTACCAACAATTATATATATATAGTCATATTTTAATCAGATAACGTCACACCAAGGAGGACAGATGTCTTTTTATTAGTTCCCCGAGCCTCTCAACTTCAGTCCAGCAGTCTCTGCCTTGAGTGAAATATATTCAAACAAACTGACTGAGCTTCCTTAGTACAAGCACCACCAGATGATGCTTTGCTAGTCAATAAAGCTTGGAATCAGTAAACACAGGGAGATGTGTTATCTTTATTTTGTCTAGATCCATTCCTCTTACATAGTCCAGAGAAAAACATTTTCCCCAGTGCTTTTACTAGTCCTTTGTGCATAAGAGATTTACAATAATCAGTATTGGAGAGGCAAGGTGGGTGAGGTAATATCTTTTATGGGACCAACTTCTGTTGGTGAGAGGGACAAGCTTCCGAGCCCTTGTGAAAAGTCAGAACATGTATTTAGGATTTTTAAATGGCAGCTAAGCTCTTCTGAAAAAGCAGACTCTAAAGTGTTATTAGTAAATCTTGTGCTTAGATGTAGCCAACCACCCTTTTGTGGGAGATCGTAGGCAATTATCTGCTGAATATGCATTCCTGCAAAGCCAAAAGACTAGAGGTGGAGTTTAGCCCTTCGTTGCTCCACTAAGAGTAGAGAAGAGGAAGTTATTCACCTTGTGCAGTAATGATGGTTCTTCGAGATGTGTCCCCTTATGGGTGCTCCATTGTAGGTGACTGCTGAGCAGTATCCCCAGTGGAGGGTTGGGGTTTCAGAGTCACATCTGTTATGGATAATACTGAAGCACCAAAGCTGGCATCAGAAGCAGAGTCGCCCATAACCGTGTAGTGTTCTGTGAAGGTTTGTATGGACACGCAGGTGGCTGCTCTGCAGATTTCCGAAACAGGGACATTCCTGAGGAAGGCAACCGAGGCGGAAAATCATTGAATGTGTACAGATTTCAGATGGAAGAATGACCTTGCGGATCTCTTAGCATTGTTCAATGCAGTTCAAGAGTCTCTCTGCCGATATTTCTGTACCCTTTGATCTGTCCGCAGTGGAAAGGAAGAGTTTAGGAGATTTCCTAAAGGTCTTTGTCTTTCCAAAGGCCAGAGCCTTTCTAATGTCTAACGTGTGCAGGATATCCTCCCTGTTATCCCGGTGAGGCTTATGGTAAAAAGTCAGGAGGTGAATCAATGGATTCATGTGAAAATAAACAAAAAGTCACCTGAGGGATGAACTTTGGGTGCAGTCTGAGAGTAACCTTGTCCCAAAAGAATATCGCACAAGACAGGGGCAGGTGCCATTAGTGCCGCAATCTCCCGTATTCTCTTTGCTGAGGTGATAGCAACCAGAAATGCTGTCTTCATTGACAAGTGTGTGTGTGAGTGAACAAGTGGCCATTGGTTCAAAGGGCAGCCTAGTCAGGCTCTTTAACACTAAGTTTAGGTTCCATATTGGGGTGGGATGGATGGGTTGGGGAAAAGAGGTTTATTATACCCTTGAGGAATCACTTTGTATTTGGGTGCGAGAACACTGAGTGTCCCTCTTTTTACTGATGGAAGTTGCTATGGCTGCTAGGTGTTCTTTGAGTAAACTAAGAGATAGTCCTGACTTCTTGAGAGTCTGTCCAAGACCCTTGAGAAAATAGCAGATGATGGGGTAATTTGTCTGTATTTACACCAAACCTGAAATTTGTTCCACTTTTGCAAGTAAGTGCAACAGGTAGCCAATTTTCTACTGTGGAGTAACACTTTCTGTACCTCCTTGGAGCAGAATCTTTCTATGTGTTGGAACCATGAAGGTACCAGGCCTTGAGATAGAGTATCTGCAGGTTGGGGTTGAGAGTGCATCCTTCATTCTGTGAGAGGAGTTCTGAAGTGGACTGCAGAGTAATCAGCAGACACATCACCAGCAGTGACCAATAAGGGTACCATGCCTGTCTCGGCCAGGTGGGAGCAATCAGTATGATGTTTGTTCTCTCTCTTTTTAACAGGACTTTTGATAATAGAGGGAATGAGGGAAAGGCGTATAGAAGGCCCTTGTCCCACAAAAGAAGGAGGGCATCCCCTAAAGAGCATTGTCCGAGGCCTGTCCTGGAGCAGTAGAGTGGTCATTTCTTGTTCAGGTAAGCGGTGAATAAATCTATAGTCAGTGTTCCCTACTGTCTGAATATGTCGTGCAGTACTGTTGGGTTCATTTCCCATTCATGGTTATTTGGGAATTTACGGCTGATATTATCCGCTGTCGTGTGCTGTACTCTTCAAAGGTAGGCCGCTGATATTGTAACAATGTGGGAAATGCACCAATTCCATAGTTTTAGTGCTTCCACACAGAGGGACAATGATCTGGCACCCCCTTGATGATTTATGTAGTACATGCATGCTCTGTTATGACTCCTGTGTGTACCTCTGATCAGTGGTAGGAAGTGAGCACAAGCATTCCTGAGCACCCTGATTTCAAGGAGGTTGATGTGAAGAGACATTTCCTTGGATGTTCATTTGCCTTGTCATGAGGTTGTTGAGATGTGCGCCCCATGAGAAATAATGACAGGGAAGGTTGTGAGAAGGGGATCTCCATGCAGACATTTGCCGAGTCCTTCCACCGGTCCTGGGAGTGTTTGACTTTGGTGGGCAGTGATAGAGGTTTGTCTAGCCTGTCAGTGTTTGGCTTGTAAACTGAGCTGAACCACATCTGGAGACATCTCATGTGAAGCCTGGCATGAGTTATCACAGACATGCCCACAGCCATGTGCCCCAGAAGTTGGAGGTAGTGTCAGGCTGATATTTGAGGGCTGGTTTGTACTGACTCTGAGTGTGGACAAGCCGTGGAAATTGTGCTGTGGAAGGAGTGCCCTTGCCTGCGATGAGTCAAAATCGGCACCTATAAACACTAGGTGCTGTACAGGGATTAACGTCAATTATTGGGCATTGATCTATAGGCCCAGAGCTGTGAACAACTTGACACAGTTGTTTGGGTGACCTGAAGAGTCTTGTCGAGGGAGCAGGCTCCGAAGAGAGAGTCAACCAGGTAAGAGTAGATCATGATCCCCTGGGAGTCTAGATGAGCAACCCTATGGAGAGGACCTTGGAGAATACTCCAGGAGCCGACGAGAGGCCGAAGGGGAGTACATTATACTAGTAATGGTCCTGGCGTAGGGCAAAACTGAGCAATTATCGGTGGGAAGGTAAGATCGATATATGGAAATAAGCATCCTATAGATTGAGAGCTGAGAACCAATCTCCTTCTTCCAAAGATGGAATAATCACTACTAACGTGACCATCTTCAATTTTTGAGCCTTGACAAACTTGTTCAGTGCTCTGAAGTCCAGTATGGGTCTCCAACCTCCTTTCTTCTTGGGTATCAGGAAATAAGTGTAAAAACCTTTGCCTCATAGGTGCTAAGGTCCAGGTTCTATGGTTCCTAGGCAAAGGAGATCTATTTTTTGTCGCAACACACTCTCGTGAGAAGGATCCCTGAAGAGGGACAGGGAAGAGTGTTGGGGGGGGGTAGGGGAGGGAGGTGAAAGTGGATGGAATACCCCTTGCAGAGGATTTCCAAAAGCCATTTTTTCAGATGTTCCCAGCTGTTGTGGAATGGAGCAAGGAGGCACCCAAATGGATATGACAGGTTGGTTAGCTGCAGTTGGTGTTGAAGGGAATGGTCTCTCGGTACCCTGACCAAGGTGCAGGGCTGGTCCTTGAGGTGGGCGGTCCGGGCAGTGGCCCAGGGTGGCCGGCCAAAGGGGGCAATGTGCTCAGGGTTTGCCTGATTCCTACCTGACCTGCCAAGAGCCAACTGGGCTGGCAGAGACAGCAGGTAAGCAGGCAGGCGGAGCAGCAGTGTCTGGAGAAGGGGGAGGGACCTGAGCTGCAGGAGGCAGTTGGACGACCAGCCGAGCCAGGTGACTTCTCCCGAGCAGGGGTGCCCCTCCTCTCCCTGCTCCACTGCCATGTGCGGCCGCTGCTGCTACTGTTCCCCTACCCTCTTCAGTTCCTCACCTGGAGCTGCCCCTGGCAACTCCGGACTGGGAGCATCTTCCTGTCTGTGGGGGGAGAGAGGGGCAGGAAGAGGCTGATGTCCAGGTGTCCTCCTCCCCTTGCCCCTGTACCCAGTTCTCCACTTAGCTGGGGTGACGGAACAGGGGGAAATCTGTGTGTGTGCTGCTGCCTCTCTGGGTCAGGAGCTGCTGGCAGCTGCTTGTGTCTGAACAAGCCTTCAGGCTCCTGACCCTGAGTGCTTTCTTAAAGAGACAGTGCTCATACATTCACTCAAGCGCACACACACACACACACACACACACACACACACTCCCTTCACCACACACCCACACTCCCTCTCTATGATACACACAGTCTCCCTCACACAGTCCCAACAACACACACAACACCAGGGCTCCCTGCATCCTGGTCAATTTCCCCACCTGGGCTGTGAGGCATCTGGAACTGTTGCTCTCCTGCCCTCTCCTTACCTAGCCCAGGCATGGAAAGTGACCTGGATGCAGGGAACCCTGACATCGCTCCTCACTCCCCCGTCACAGCCTCCTAGGGGTGTGTGGGGTGGAGCAGCAGTAGTCCAGTGAGGGAGTAAGCAGCAATGCCAGCTGCTCCATCCATGCATCCAGGTCAGTTTCTCCACATGGGTGCAGGAGGGGGATGCAGAGGTTAGGGGCACAGGAGGGGTGGAGAGGGGCTGGAGTGAAGGGGGCACAGTGCAGGAATTAGGGGAGCAGGAGGGAGGTGCAGGAGCTAGGAATGAAGGGGGTGCAGGGATATGGGGTACAGGAAGGGAGTGCAGCAGGTAGGGGTGAAGGGGGCACAGTGCAAGGGTTAGGGGTGAAGGGAGGGTGGGACGCCTGGGGAGCCCATGAGGGCCAGGAGAAATGGGAGAGGCTCACCATGCCCCCTAGGGCACCAAAATGCAAGTTCGCCCAGGGTGCCATTTTCCCTAAGGTGTCAAAACTAATGTTTTGAGGCGGGTGGTTGTGAAGAGGAAGACTGAGGGCCTGATGGGTTATGCTTTGAAAACCTGGATTTTTTTTCCTTTTTGGCTCAGAGGAGTGCTGAGTTGGAAAATGTGTTGTGCGGGATTTATGTTGAGGTTGAGGACTAAATTTTCTTTTTTTGTCCAGGTGTATAAATCCCTAATGACTGAAGAGTAGCCCTGGAATATGGAGGGAAGCATCAGTCTTCTCGGCAAACAATTTAGTGCACTCAAAAGGGAGGTCCTCTACTGTTGTATGCATTTCCTTAGGGAAGCCGGAAAGGTGCAACCATGATGCTTGCCGCATAATGACAGTGGTGGAGATGGATCAGACTGCTGGGTCAGCTGCATCAAGTGCTGACTGGAGTGCTGTCTTGGCACCAGTTGTCCTTCAGTAACAATGGAATGAAATGGTTGATGATGTGACTCCAGGAACTGATCAATAAATGCTTTGAACTTGGAGTAACTGACGTAATTGTGTTTTGCAGTCAGGGCCTGATAATTTACAATGCTGAATTACAGTGTGGCAGATGAATAGGCCTTTCTTCCAAAAAGGTCAAGGCACTTTCAATCTCTGTCACAGGGTGGACTTCACCTGGTGTTGACAACCTCGGGAGTTCACTGCATCCAGAACAATCAAATTACGGAGGGGATGGAAACAAGAGAAAATCTGTATCCTATGCCAGGATGTAATATTTCTTATTGGCCCATTTACAGGTAGGCATGTCAGATGCTGGAGTTTGACATACAAGCTGGGCTGGATCCAGAAGGGCCTTGTTGATGAGAAGGACTATTCTGGAGAGAGAGGAGGAGTGTAAGACGTCCAGGAGTTTATGGTGAGTGTCTTTTACCTACTCAAGAAGTATCTACAATACATCTGCCACCTGTTTAGCCAGATCCTGAAACAGCGTGAAGGTGTCTGTGAGAGACAGTGGAGTGAGCATCACTGCCTCATCTGGAGAGGAGGAAGAGGTGTTGATCTGTGATATGACCTCCTCCTCAAATCCAACCTCTTGTTTCCATGATCTCTTTGGGAGGATCAGAGACTCTGGATACCATGGCTAAGGGAGAGTGCCTCAAAGGCTCACGGTGGTCCATGCTGGATGTTCACACCATGTGCTTTATGAAAATATGCTTGGAATGTGGATATGATGTAACTGGAATGTGCTTTATGCAAAAGATCTCTTGTAAGGTATAATTACAAAGCTTATAATCTACTAAGTGTGGTCATCCTATTTGTATGAATGTATCATTCTTGTATCTGAAACTAGGAATATGAAATATAACTCTGAGGTCCTATTGTAATTATGCAAAGTGTGGGCCGTTAATGGTAGTTTGGAATCTTGATGGCTCCCATTAACCAGGACAATTGGTTGTAAATGGCTCTGTTTAGTTGCAAACCTTCCTGGGTACATGCAGGCCAACTCTGAAAGAATGGAGAGTGAGGTCTTATAGTGACATGTGATCATGTCACCTGGTACTGGAATCTATCTTAAACCTGGTGCTTTTCCATTTAGAAGGAAGGGTGGGAACCCAGAGAGAGACAAAGGATTCCTGCCTTGTGCCAAAGCTATAAAAGGGGGCGGAACAGAACAAAGGGGGTGGCTGTCATGAGAAATCCCCTAGTTACCACCTGAGCTGGAACAAACAAGAACTGTACTGGGGAAAGGATTGGGTCCAGACTAGGAAGGAGTCTAGTCTGTGAAAGAAGCTTATTGGAACATCTCTGAAGGTGAGATTTACCTGTATTCAGTTTCTTAAATATATTAGGCTTAGACTTGCGTGTTTTGTTTTATTTTGCTTGGTAACTTACTTTGTCCCTTCTGTTATTTCTTGAAACCACTTAAATACTACTTTTTATACTTAATAAAATCACTTTTGTTTATTATTAAACCCAGAGTAAGTGATTAATACCCGGGGGGAGAAAACAGCTGTACATATCTCTCTATCAGCGATATAGAGGGCGGACAATTTATGAGTTTACCCTGTATAAGCTTTATATAGAGTAAAACGGATTTATTTGGGGTTTGGATCCCATTGGGAGCTGGGTGTCTGGGTGCTGGAGATAGGTAACCTGCTGAGTGGTTTTTAGTTAAAGCCTGCAGACCTGGGTCTATGTTGCAGCACAGTAGCGTGTCTGGCTCAATAAGACAGGGTTCTGGAGTCCCAAGCTGGCAGGGAAAATGGGCTCAGAGATACTTTCAGCACATCAGATGACAGTCCCAAGGGGGTCTCTGTGACCGAACCCATCACAGATTTTCTCCTAGATGCTCCACTAGAAAATGGAGGTGAATGACATGGTACCGGTGGAGATTCCCATGTTTGAGATAAACCCTCGTATTTCGGGTACCGGGAGGTTCTTTGAGTATCTGAACTCTTGTGGTGCCGTCATTATTCTGTACTGATGGTGGTCATTGGTGCTGGTCGATGGCACCGAGGGGGTCAGTGATCTTGGCCATACCAGGCACTGTGAGGCTGGATGGCATGCCGTTGACTGTGCCGATGCTAATGTCCATACCAGCAGCATCTTCCCAGAGGTGGTGCAGTCCCTGTCCTTGCTGTTCCCTGGTGGTACCATTGCTTCAGTGCCTGTGCCCGTCAGGTCTTCAGGCGTAGACACTGGATCCTCATGAGCTATGGATACCATGTCTGGATGGCTTCGGTGCCATCGATACCGACAATACCGAATGTGCCGAAGATCTTTTTTGGCTAGTCTTTGGCTCATTCTGGGGACTCACAGCTGTCTTTTTTAAGCCTTATACGAGGGGTCCATGTTTTTTTTCTTTGACTCACAGTCCTTAGATGTCAAGGGCTGTGGGAAAGATGCACACTGCCTGGGTGACTCTTGATCTGGTAATCGTTAGAGCACTGCTTCCATGAGGAAGAGTTTTAGTTTCAATTCTCAGTCCTTCCAAGATCTGGACTTTAATTGATGGCAGAGACCAAATTTTTGGGAAATGTGGCTTTCCCCAAAGCAACAGATGCAGCGGGAATGTCCATCCACTACTGGGATGGCCTCTTTACATGAGAGACACCTCTTAAACCCTGATGAACTGGGCATATTCCATGCTGGAGCAATCCCCAGACAAGGGGGAAAGTTTTTTTCTTTTTTGTTGTTTAGGGAAAGAAAAAGAACTAGAGGAACTCTAAGATTAGAAAAGGACTAACTAGCTATTTGAATTCTAACAGAGTTAACAATCCGATGAATGGATTGCTAAAAGCACTGTCTCCAGCGGGGTGGCTGATAAAGAACTAAGGGGGTTCACCCACACAATGCTGGTTAGCCTCATGGCAGAGCATGGGGGGCAGGAGGGAACAGTGTGCGTGCGGGGTGAACAGACACTGCTACAAAACTTCTCCAATCATCAGCACAGGATGCAAGCACACCTACAGTGGAGCACCTACAGGACTCTACTCAAAAGAAGAATGCTCAATTGTTTTCCCAATAGAGATTAAGGGAACACAGACATAGGACTGGAAGGGACCTTCTAAGTTGACAGTCTGCACAAGACAATTCTGTTCTATGATTTCTCCAATGTATTCATTAGCATTCACACTTCGTGTAAGCACTTACCTCCCACAACACCATGTACCAAACTTACATAAGCACCCTAACATTTTACTAACTAGGCTGATATGAAAAAACAACCTGCTAGCAGAATGTACAATTTAAATCACTTTCAGAACACTAGTCTACTGCACAGTATCCTTATCCTTCAGATGGAACTGACAACCCAGAGGGGAAAAAGTAAGTTCCTAGATCACAGCATGCTGAACATTTTTAAAAAGATGTTTAACTCTTACACTGATCATCTTGCTTGTTGCTGGAAATTGAGGTCTGCAATACAAGATTTTAATTGTGCAATCTCTATTAATGTGAATTCAATTTGTGTGTGTGTGTGTGTGTTCGTTTTGTTTTACAATCGAGGATGACTACACACTTTGTTACACTGAATATTAATGTGGATTTCTCCAGTACCTAGAAGAAGTCTGGCCTCAAAAGAAATGAGAGCAAGTCATATAAAAGAGGACAAACCACATAAGGATGGTAAGAAAAGGATGAAGGATTTAAAAAAATAAAAGGCAGTTTTGTGGATAACTTAATTGTTGAGATCACTCTGTTCTTTGGTTAGGCTATGATTTATCCTTTTTGTGCATTAAAAAGTTTCTTAAAAACAGATGTTATATTGCAGTGTAAGTATTTATTATAAAGAAAAATTCTTAACTGGAATGCACTTTTTTAACATTAATTGCTTTGAGTTTTTTTAATTTAGTCACTCTGATGTAAAAGTCATTAAACTGATACTATCAAAGTTAGTGGATTGAGGCAATGAAATTAGCAGAAAACCAGGTGGAACAAAAAAATCCTTTTATGTAGCATGTCTCAAAGCCATTCTGGAAGTACAGCCAAACACACACACACTCTTATCTAACTGAAATGAGAGGGTAAGTATCAAACTATGGAATGAAGTGTGATTCTCCTAAGTGAGGAGTTTGCTAAAGACCAAACTTCCATGCAGGCAGATCTGGCTCTTGAGAACATACTGATGGACCTCCATCCATCTTGCAGTCCTATGCCAGTGAAAGCTTCAAGCTTGATGATTCCTACAGTTGCTCTTGCTCTGTCCAAAGTGTCCTATTTCCTCCTGGAAGTGTGTGCTGTAACTGTCTCTCTAGAAATAGAAATGAACCTGAATCAATACCCCTCCCATACCAGAATTTAACACTCTCAAAAAAGGAAAAGTTGGGATCCAAAATCTGTAGCTTTGACCTATACCTATTTCAAAGCTGCCACAATTACATAAAACAAATAGCCTGCCATCTTGACAAATTCTGCCAACATAATTAAATAAATGTTCAGTGCCCTCCTGGCATCAGAAGAATTAAGGTCCCCTTTCTTTCTAACTGTGACTGAAAGGCTGGGTAAAATGAATGAAAAATTATTTCTTGATTTCTGTGAAACTCCCTTTTTTTTGTTTAGTAACTTGTGCCTAGTAGATATAACTTTGTCTTTAAGATAATTGACATAGGAGAAATCGAAAGAGTTAAATGTGCATAACTCACCTGAGAGAAAAATTGAAAGGGAGGATACATTCAACAAATATATGAAAAGTGTAAAAACATCAAGGAAAAAATAATTTAAGGTGGCACTGTTATTAACTGGAAGAATGAATATCAAGAGCAGCATCCTGAGAGGGAAAGAATTGTTAGGCTCTTGAACAGTTTCCCCAAGCAAAGGGGTAGAAGCCCCATTATTTGGATCATTTAAAACTAGACAGATAAAACACTATAAATTATATTATAAAGGGATAGAATAAATCACTGCATAGATCTTTGCCTTCTCAACTAAAATGATTAAATATATTTCTTAGATACTTCTGAGTCAAACAGGCTTGGAATTCCCAATGAATGTAGTACAGTTAGGAAAGCTGTCTTTACGGCTATGTGAAAGAGACAGATGATGCAACAGATAAAGAGTGCTTTGGTTAGTATCCAAATTCAACTTCCATGAGGGAATTCTAGATTTCTATTTGGAACTAAAACCCTCGTTGCTGTAAAATATTAAGCACATCAAGACAAAGCCAAATAGTTTGACTGTGGTATTTACGTCAGACTGATCATGTGAACATGAGTTTGTCTAATCCTTTCTGTAGTAAACTGGAGATCTTGGTAAATGGAGCCTCCCTGGGCTGGTAAATTTTTTCTAACATCAGTTATCAAAAATTGCCTTGCCATTATAGTAGAATTTTGATGCAGGTTTTCTAGACTTTAGGAATTATAGTAATAAAAAAAATCAAACTTGAGCAAAGCTGAGAGGAAGTGTCTCTCCAGTTTGGGAGAGAAGTTGGGGACCCTGATGGAAAAGTGGGATCAATCCTTCTACTGTGCAGTGGAAGAAATCTGAAAGCCACGGATGGGAGAAGAATCTTTGGCTGGGTTCCACTTTGAATTTCTGCAGAAGAGTTGGATCAATGGCCTAGGAGGGAAAATATAGGGCAGACACTAGTTCCATTTAGAGAAGGGATATCAAAATATATAAAGCCAAGTAAAATCTCTTTTGGCAAAATTCTGAGGGATATGCAGGGGAAAGCCACTGACCTGACTGATTCTTAAGATTATAGGCATGCAATTTTATTTTTAAATCACAAACATTTTATTTGAAAATCTGATTTTCAAGCACCTGTACTCACAATAGTCAAGGCTGGCATGACAGGGAGTGCAGAAAAACTGCACTATTGCTCTACAGTCTGATTTCTTACCAAAAAAATCTTACTGCAAAATAATTGTTAGAAGAATAAAGATGAAAAGTAAGCCAACTTGGGGGAGGGAGAGAGAATGAGCTATTCTGGGCTGTTTCGAGAGTCTCAGAAGGGACATTGAGCTAATTCCAGATGAGCTCCCCATTCCTTTCCAGACTCCTGGCTCTCCCTCTTAAAGGGACCATGGAGGCTTCTCCAGCCCTCTAGGGCTTATGTATCAAAAGAATATAAAGGAACCACCACTGTTGTATACCAGCAACCAGATCTGGCAAACCCAACATCCTTATTTCTTACTCCTAATTGATCTTCCAGTTGTTATGTTTTTCTCCCTATCACACCATTGGATTTGACTAGGGTTTGGGTTGGGTGTTTTTTTTTTAATTAGTAATGAATTTCCTCCAATTTTTTGTTTAATAGTGCATCTAAGCAAAATGTCTTTAGCAGCTTTGGCAAGATCTAACCAAAAGCAAGTCCTCTCTATCCTGGCATCTATACCCTCTCCACAGCCGAGTACTATCCTAATGCAGTTATGAATAACTCATTCTCTATCATGAGTGGCCTGCTTTCTATTCTTGTCCCTTTAACAAAAGGTTAATATAATTTTTTTTAAAAAAAAGAAATGTATATTTAAAATCAGGGGGAAGGAGAGTTAGAAACCATATGTGTTGGGTAGTGGTTTTATTTTTGAAGTGTCTGATCTTGTACCCAGTGGAGTCACTGACCAAACTGCCATCAACATAAATAGGAGTAGAAGCAGGCTCAAAATGTGCATCTATGTACTTATAAAACCCAGCATGGGGCAGAAAGACCTTTCAAACAGCAAAAATATTGTATTTCTACTGTACAGAGGATATGAATGGATGGGCAAAAATCTGGGAGGTACTGAGTAACTGCACAACCTGTTGAAGTCAGTGAATGGTTGCAGCTGCTCATCACTAAAGATTTGACACAAAATAGACAGATCACGCTAGAGTACTCCACATCTCCCCAGTAAATCTCACAACAGAAGGGGTTGTGGGCACAAGACCCACTAGTTCAAAATTGCATGTTAGAGGAGGAACAGACCATTTTGAATGTCTTTCACCCACTCTGTGACTTTCAATATAAACCTGGACCAGCTCCATAGGCCCCAAAACAGGTTGTGAATAAGGACTCTGACCCCAACAGAGGAACACCCTTTCAGCTGGTCTCTACTCCATGTCCAGGATTGTACCCTAAATAATTACACACTAGCTGAGTGGTTCTCCTACTGTGCTATACAGGGTACTGGTGTTCTGCAGAGCACTTCCCAGTGGCACATGGAGCTGCTTTGGGCAGAAGGTTGAAGCACCTACCAATAAAGTGAGGCTTCCTGATACTTATCACCCAGTCTAGGATTCCACTGGTGTTTCCAGTGGAATTTCTGATCTCTACACTCTAAACAAATCCCTCTGTAATTACTTCATGTCTTTCATAACCAAAAAAAAATTGGTACAGTAATATATATTCTGCTTTACCAGATTTCCTGATACCCAAAGTGGAGGAGTAATAACACATAGGAGGCCAGAATTAAGTTACCAAATCAGCTAGAGTGAAGAGAATAGTGGAAGCTGCAGGAAGTGAGAGTCCTAATAAACATCAAATTCTCCACCCTATGATACAAAATGTAAGCAAGCAGCCAAACTCACCACCTCAAAGTGAGTCTATTTTCATCGTGCCTCATTATTGTCTTAAAATTATTTTCTCAAGTACCAAATTAATACAGTTGCCACAGCATAAATGCGGGACTGGAGTTGGGAGGGAAGGTGGTCATGAAAGGACCTCTACTTTAAGAAACAATTCACAATATAAGAAAGTCTGAGAACCACTGTATTAGTGAATCAATGTACTTTAAACATGTTCAAGTGCTATCTGAATAGGGATCTTAGACATGACAGCTAACGCCAATCAGATTTCCACTTGTTTCAATGGGCTTTGGATCAGACCCTAGAGCTATAAATTGAGCAGCACTTTAATATAAATAAATATAAATATAAAATATAATATAATATAATATAATATAATATAAATTGAGCAGCACTTTAAACTGTTACACAGTTCTGTTACACAGAAATGAACCTGAGAAACAGGGCTAATTAAATATTTTCCAGTATATACAGCTATTTACTATGCCATCTCATACAAACTCAAGTTGAACTGCAAATAAAATGGGGGAGAAGATGTGAGTTGTACAGTGAACTGTTTTTTTTTTCCTCCCCATGAATGGTATTTGTATAAAATTAAAAACAAGAAATTCAAAGAGAGAGAGAGAGAGATTTTCTGAAAATTAAGATATCATGGGCAAGGACTGAATAGAAGATGATAGTTTGTATTGCACCTATTTATGTTAAATCTGGTCCACATAAAAATAGCACTGATGATTACAGTGTTGCAGCAGTCCTCTACTTCTGAGAGACAGTCCCATGACTAATTTTTTAACTGTCATAGTTTATACATTATCACCATTATAAATGGAAATAATTATTCAACAGCAGTGTATTAATGCTTATTTTTTAAAAGTACATTTCCCTATAATTTGCTTAGCAGAATGTATGAAAATGTTTATTCTAAAAGAGCTTCCAGAGCACAGATTTTGAACCTCCATGAGATAACAAGTCAAGCCTTTTGACATTTTTATATTTCTATATTATCAAATATATCATCATGACTTCTTTCATATATGCTCCCATGGGAATATTAAACATGGCTTTGCCAGGAAAATCTTTCAGTATTTATAAAACTTACTGCAATATCGCATGTAATTCCAGCAAAAGAACAAAAATAGTTGCATTTTATGACACAAAACAAAAAGTCTTCCTTACAGAATACATACTAACTACTTCTTTATTTAAAAGTGACAAACATTGTTACCATTAAAATGGCATGGTAAAGAAATGCCTACTTTGTCTGACATCAATGACATTCTTATGAAGTTTACCTTCATCCTGGCAGTAGCTTTGAATCACACATATTGCTCAATGGATGACATTTACAAACCAGTTTGTTACATACAGCATATGTGTGGTTATACATACAACATATCTGTGCTCTAGCATTTCATGCATAAACTAAATGTGTATGCTGTTAAGCATACAATACACACTATCATTAGACAATATCAGCATTTAATTTCAGTACTGAAACTTTAATGGGTTGTTCATTTCTGAAAGTAACGGATACAGCTACTGCATTAGATCAGTACTTCCTAATTCGGAATATATTAGTACTACAAGTGAAAAGCATTACAAATGAGAAGCCTTTTGATGACATTTCTTTCTTTGATCTGATTAGCCTCCTTTATACTTAAACAATAATCTAAAGAAAATTGCAAGCATTTTATTATACAAATTAAAATCTAATTGAGCTACATGGTAATTATTAAAGAAATGAACAAAGCTTGGAAAAATATTAATACTGATCATAAATTGTAGATAAGATGAGTAGAGTTCAAAAAGTAACTCCTTTCCATGGTATACACATAGGTACGCAATTTTAGAAAATTCACAGAAGAGCAAATCCATATTATATATATGTGTAATATCTCTTTGTTTACACTGAAACTCATCTCAGGATGCAATATGCTCCCATTTAAGTGAGAAAGAGCTATACCCAAGTGCAGCAGGGAACAGAATTTGCCCCTATATGTTATCCATCAGATCTAAGGGAGGCTGTCAGACTGGGAGCATGTATCTAATAGGGTTCTGCAGGGGGTTTGTTCTGGGTCTGGTACTATCCAACATTTTCATTAATCAATGGGATAATGGAGCAGAGAGTATAATGAAATTTGCAGGTGACACCAAGCCTGCAGGGGTTGCAAGCACTTTGGAAGACAGGATTAGAATTCAAACGGATTTTTATAAATTGGAGAATTGGTCTGAAATCAACAGGACAAAATTCAATAAAATGCAAAGTACTACATTTTGGAAGGAAAAATGCAAATCCATGAATACAAAATTGGGAATAGCTGGCTAGGCAGTAGTACTGTTGAAAAGAATCTGGGGATTATAGTGGATCACAAGTTGAACATAAACCAATAATGTGATGCAGCAGTGAAAAAGCCTAACATACTGGGGCATATTAATAGAAGTGTCTTTCTTATATAAGACACGGGAGGTAATTGTCCCGCTCTACTCAACACCAGACAAATACTTGTAAAGAATGGTCTAGGTTTACTTGGTCCTGCCTCAGTGTGTTGGGTGCAGAGGGATGAACTTCCAGCCCTACATTTTTATGGTTCTATAACTGTGTTCCTCATGTAAATCAGACTGGATTCTCTGATGATTCCAGAATGATCACGACAATTCTACATCATGAATATTTTAGGCCCACAGAGGTCCAAGAAATTCCACGAGATGAACCTGAGGGACCAAAATGTTTTCCTATATGTTGGGGCAGGAAAGAGGAATGGAGGAAGCGAGGACGGAAGAAAGATTTGGGGACCACTAGGGAGGCATAGGCTGTGGCCGGGACCGGCTCTAGGCATGAGCAAAGCAAGCACATACTTGGGGCGGCACATTTCCAGGGGCAGCATTCCAGCCATCCTTTTTTTTTTCAGGGCAGTTGCACTCTCAGAGCTGCAACACTTAGACAGGGCGAGGACGCCGCATCCCCGGCCACAGCGGGAAGGGGAAGCCCCAGCCCCGGGGATGCTGAGCTGCCAGGGCCCAGCCGCTACCTGGGGAGGAGAGGGCAAGTCCTGCCGTGGAGCCAGGGCTGCACCACCTCATCTGCGCACTGGCTGCTGCACTGCCTTGTGCCACCCCTTATATCGGGGCTTCTCTGCGTGGCCGGGCGGGGGAAGGGGTAAAGCCCCTGTGGGCGCTGGGAGAAGGTGACATCACTCCCTCCGCTTCCAGCGCCGCCTGTAAGCCCCAGCCCCACCTGAGCTCGGGGTGGCAAATTTTTCGCTTGGGGAGGCAAAAAACCTAGAGTCGGCCCTGGCTGTGGCTTTCAAATCAAGTAAATCTAGTGGATCCAGAAGGAACTCTAGATTCAACTTTGTTGGTTGTCCCTCCTAAGTACTTTTCAGCCTCACTAGCTGCATCTTCCAGTCCCCCAGCAGATCCCAGTATTAACATTTCCAATTACATCTGTGCGAACTCTCCTTCTCTGAAAGGTGCAGATGTGTAACAGAAGTTGAAAGGCATCATTAATTTTCACACAGATATACACCTAACCCCCGGGGAAGCATGCTATGGAGAGCGGTGGCCTCCTCGCAATGCCCCAGCAGTGCAGCCTCCCACTCCAGAGCTCTGACCACACAGTGAACTTCCATCTGTTTCCAGTTACATCATCCAGGCCTCACTTACAAGCATCACAGACTATACCAGGTATCATCTATACATTTGGAAGGCAACAGAGAGCTGGCCCTTAAAATTCCTCCTGTATACAAGATGGAAGTGTTTTTAGGGTTGAAATCAGTTTTAGTCACTGGAATTCACCCTGCAGGATGGGAGGTCAAGACTGTATGCTGTCCTTACAATAATTAAAACATGTTTTCACATGACATGTAAGAGGTTATCATAATCATAGAAATAAGAGGTAAATTCACTGTAGTGTCAGATCATTTAGTGCATCCACTGCAGTTTTGGTGTTTTGTCCATATTCTAATTATAACATCTCAGAAATGGAGACTCAGACATAGTTTTAGAAGACAATTTCACATCTCAACATCAGGATCCTTTTTGTGATCCTTTTCTGTTCTTAGTCTCAATTGTTTACTCTTTACTCAACTCTTTACTCTTGATTATTTCCCCATAGATGACCCTAAACAATACTTCATCCTCAGTGCTATACTCTTCATATTCTTGTAGTCAATTATGTCTCTCCTTAGTCAGCGCTGACTACATATCACCACAAAACACTAGTTGGTCCAATAAAAGATATTCCCTCACCCACCTTGTCTCTCCCAAATATTAGTCATTTACTTCACCAAACATACTGTGTGACATGACAACAAAGCTTCTGTTATTACATGACAACATGTCATGCAATATGTCACTTTGTCAAAATATACAAAAATCTTAGCTGGTCTTACAGTACTCAGTTGGCTGTATGGCCAAGAAACCACAAATTTGAAATGTCAAAGAGGCTGAACACTATTAATGATCTGGAGGATGGCGTGGACTGCACTCTCAGCAAGTTTGCAGATGACATTAAACTGGGAGGAGTGGTAGATACGCTGGAGGGTAGGGATAGGATACAGAGGGACCTAGACAAATTAGAGGATTGGGCCAAAAGAAATATGATGAGGTTCAACAAGGAGTCCTGCACTTAGGACGTAAGAATCCCATGCACCGCCACAGACTGGGGACTGAATGGCTAGGCAGCAGTTCTGCAGAAAAGGACCTACGGGTTACAGTGAATGAGAAGCTGGATATGAGTCAACAGTGTGCCCTTGTTGCCAAGAAAGCCAATGACATTTTGGCCTGTATAAGTAGGGGCATTGCCAGCAGATCAAGGGACATAATCATTCCCATCTATTCGACATCATTCCCTTCTATTCGACATTATCTGGAATACTGTGTCCAGTTTTGGGCCCCACACTACAAGAAGGATGTGGAAAAATTGGAAAGAGTCCAGCAGAGGGCAACAAAAATTATTAGGGGGCTGGAGCACATGGCTTATGAGGAGAGGCTGAGGGAACTGGGATTGTTTAGCCTGCAGAAGAGAAGAATGAGGGGGGATTTAATAGCTGCTTTCAAATACCTGAAAGGGGGTTCCAAAGAGGATGGCTCTAGACCGTTCTCAATGGTAGCAGATGACAGAACAAGGAGAAATGGTCTCAAGTTGCAGTGGGGGAGGTTTAGGTTGGATATTAGTAGAAAATTTTTCACTAGGAGGGTGGTGAAACACTGAAATGTGTTACTTAGGAAGATGGTGGAATCTCCTTCCTTTGAGGTTTTTAAGGTCAGGCTTGACAAAGCCCTGGCTGGGATGATTTAGTTGGGGATTGGTCCTGCATTGAGCAGGGGGTTGAACTAGATGACCTCCTGAGGTCCCTTCCAACCCTGATATTCTATGGTTCTATGAAGGGTACCTACCTCCAACCTAGAGAGAAAAAAGGAAATAAGAGTCACAGTTCAAGGCCACAATAGCCAGAAGGCTCCCTTATTGATTTCAATTTAGGTGGCTACACCTATTGGTATCTGTCTTCTGGTGTCTGTGCCTTGTCGTGGCAGGACAGCTTGCGTGCTCCAACCATCCCCAGATGTTCTGGTGTCTGTGGGAGCTTTTTGCTTCTGGTAGGTTCAACCATACTGGATTGGTCGGTGAGGCAGGGGCCAGACAAAACAAATACCCTGGTCCTCCAGGTTGGGGGTTAGGCACAAGGCTAACAACCCTGCCCCGTAAAAAAACAAAATATGTTATGGAAACAGCAAAGAAACAGACCATTACTGTGTGTGATGGCCTTCAGGAGTCAATGACCTGTATGACTGCCAGTGGTGAAAGCTGAAAGGAAGCCACTGGCATGAAGACTGAAGTGCTCAACACCAAGACAAAAACCAAACTTGTTTTCTGAACATACGGACAGTGTATGAAACAGGGAAGCTAGATCAGGTCACAGCAGAGATGAGACGTTACAGCTTACACATCCTGGGTGTCAGTGAGAACAGATGGATGGGATCAGGGAGATTAACAGCTGCCTCAGGAGAAACTTTGCTGTGTTCTGGACGGGATGATGGACAACACCATGAGGGTGTTGCCATCCTTTTGAAGAAGGGACTGGAGCATTTGCTGCTTGAATGGAACTCCATCAGCAACAGACTTATGAGAGCCAGACTGAAAGGGAAATACGATTAAGATCACCCTGATTCAGTGCTATGCTCTGACAAATGACAGTGATGAAGTAGTAAAGGGCAAATTATACCTTACACTACAGGTGGAGTTAGAGAGAGTACCATGCCACGACCATGCCATGACCTAACCATCTTATGGACCTGAATGCCAAGGTCCATAAGGACAACACAAACAACAATAGAGCAATGGGAAGACATGAGTGTGGCACCATGAATGAAAATGGAGAGAGGTTTGTTGATTTCTGTAATATGAATGACCTAGTCATCGGCGGAAACCTATTTCAACATCGTGAAATCCACAAGCTGACATGGTGTTCTCCAAATGGCAGAGATAAGAACCAGATTGACGATATGATGATCAACGGCAAATGGTGATGCTCACTGACAGTTGTGAAAGTGAGAAGAGGTGCAGATGTTGGCAGCGACCACCACTTTGTGACAGCCTCCATCAATCTAAAACTGAGAAGCGTGCGTCCACCAAACAAGAGACATAGACTTTATGACATTGACAAGCTAAAGTCCCCTGAAATACAGAAAGCCTTTGTTCTGCAGTTAAAGAACATGTTTCAGGCACTTGCAGACCTTGATGAACAGGAGGGGAATGCAAATGAGGAGATCAATAAGAAGTGGGGCAAAGTAACAGCAATTTATAAACAGATCAGTGAAGCCTGTCTAGGCTACAGGCAGAAGAGAATGGAGGAGTGGCTTACACCCAGCACATGGAACACCATAGAAACCAGATGAGCACTGAAGAAAAAAGTTTTAGACAAAAAAATCCCAGAAGCTAAAGGACAAATACCGCAAGCAGTATAGCAAGGCACACCAGGAGGTCAAACGCCTTGTGAGAGCGGACATACAACATTATATTGATAATCTGGCAACACAAACAGAGGAGACAGCTGCTCGTGGTGAACAAGGAACAATCTACAAAATGACGGGGCTTATCAGTGGTAAACAGCAGACGCCAACAAACACTCTCATAAGGGACAAACAAGGCCACCTACTAACAACAGAAAAGAATAATAAATACGCTGGACAGAGCATTTCAAAGAATTACTGAACAGAGAGCCACCTAAAGAGGAAGCAAACATCCAGGAGGCAGAAAAAGATCTAGATATCAACACAGACACCCCAGCTAAGGAAGCGGTCATTCAAGCCATCAAATCCGTAAAAAATGGGAAAGCTCCTGGCAAGGATAACTTGAATGCAGAATTGTTCAAGGTGAATCCTGAGTTAGCAGCATCTATCCACAGTAGTCTGGGAAAGGGAAAAAGTGCCAGATGAGTGGACCAATGGGGTTATAGTGAAGATACCAAAGAAAGGAACTCTCAGTGATTGTAATAACTGGCATGGTATCACACTTTTATCTGTGCCAAGCAAAGTATTGTGTAAGATCATAGTCCAGCTTATATCAGAGGCAGTTGATAGCATTCTCAGAAAACAACAAGCTGGTTTTCTGAAATGGAGTAGATGCACAGACCAGATCTTCACTCTACGAAACATAATAGAACAATGCTTAGAATGGCAACAGCAGCTCTACATAAACTTCATAGACTCTGAGAAGGCTTTTGATAGCATTCACAGGACCAGCCTATGGCACATTCTGCGGGCATATGGAATCCTCTCCGTATAATCAACACCATCAAAAAATTTTGTTTCAACTTTACATGCAATGTTGATTACAGTGAGCTCACTTTTGAAGTCAAAACAGGAGTACGTCAGGGGTGTGTCATGTCTCCAATCCTCTTCAGCATTGCCATTGACTGGGCAATGCAGCGTACAACAGAAGATATGCCTAGAGGCATTAAATGGACACTCTTCTCATTCCTTGAAGACCTGGACTTCGCAGATGAACTCACTCTCCTATCACATGCCCAATACCATATGCAAGAAAAAACAACTCGACTCAACACATTCAGCCAGCAAATTGGACTGAAAATCAATTGCAATAAGACAGATATCATGACCTTTAATATTGCCTCACCATCACCAGTACGGATAGAGGATTATGTTCTCACCAACGTAGAAACATTCACATACTTAGGCAGCACTATTAGCCAGGATGGTGGAATAAGCCAGGATATCCAGAACAAAATCAACGAAGCCAGGAACACCTTCAGGAGATTAAATACAGTCTGGAAATCATCAAAATACAACACCAAAACCAAACTCAAGATTTATCAGAGCTGCGTACTTTCAACATTATTTTATATTACAGAATGCTGGGGAATCAGAAAGTATGACATGTCCAAACTCTCTTCATTCCATACAACCCACCTCAGAAAAATCCTCTGTATCTTTTGGCCCAGAACAATCTCAAACCAAGATCTACTGACACAGTGCAGCCAAGAGAATATGAGCATTATCATTGCCAGGAGGCATTAGAGATGGACTGGCCATGTACTTCAGATGGAAACTGATTCCATCACCAGAGTAGCAATAAGTTGGACATCTGAAGGCAAACGAAAAAGAGGCTATCCAAAAACAACATGGGGAAGAGCTGTGGAAGCCAAGGTGAAAAACCTGGGGCACAGCTGGGGAACCATTGAAAGACTTGCCAGAAACAGACAGGAGTGGAGGAGCTTCGTCACTGCCCTAAATGCCAGAGGCGTAATGTGAACATGATGATGTTGGCCTATTGGTATCAGAGCATCATTTCTCCCAATGATAGTAGCCTGTACGCTATATATGACTGAGTAGGTCATATTGTAAGCTATTTTCCATAGCAAAAAAATGAAGAACATTTCACATCTGACTCTTAACAAACATATAGCACACAGCTCATCAGGAAAATTAAACTGCAAAATAGCTGCAGTAGAGAACATTCATGGGTATGAGAAAAAAAATCTCTTGCCATATAAGGACGGTGAAAAAATTTCCCATTTTTAAAAAAATGTGTGGGATCATATTCACAGACATAGAAATATGTTCTGTTCCCTAACACCCACAAGCCCTAGAACATTAAGCTGAAATGCTGGCATGAATAAAAACCGTTCATTAAGCAAAAAAACCTCACAGATTAGAACACTGTTGAAAACCACCAATTTAGTACTCAGCTCCTTTTCAAATTTAATATTTTTTATTGTAATGAAAGTTAGTTTGATTATGACCAAAAAAGTCAAAATGCACATCACATGAACAATACAAATTATCAGGCACAGAGTCAAAATTAAATACAAAGACAAACAAAATTTGTCACCTACCACATAACATCAGCAGAAACTAACTATAATATCGAAACAGCTGACCATGTAGTAAAAAGGCAACTTTCTCCCTCTTCATTCTTCTTAACCTAAGCAATCAGTACTTTCAACTATTCCAGCCTCCAAGCCTGTCTTTATAACTATGTCTCCCTTCTATCATAGTTCTGTACCTGTCAAAACTCCCCGTTTATTGTTATTTAATTATTAAGGAGGTCAATAAATGTTGGCAAGATATTTTACACAAATGAAAACAGTCCCTGCCTGAAGAGCTTACATTCTAAAGTAGACAAACACAGAAAATGAAAACAGGAAAGATGGGGTCAGGCAAGATCTAGAATGTATAGTATTTGAAGCTTGACTGATTTTTTTTTTTTAATTTGAGAATAAGGTGAGGTAAGAGAAATAGAGAGCATTAGAGGTCAACTACGGAGAGCTTCCTAAAGAAGTAGGTTTGAAACAAGGACTGAAGGCACAGAGAGAAAGAAAGATTTTGTGCGAAATTTTGTGAGAAATTGGTCGTGGGGCTAAAGCACTGGACTGGAGATCTGGGTTCAGTTCCTGGCTCTGTCACAAGTTTCATACATGACCCCAAACAAGTCATTTAAGGGCCTGAGACAAAGTACACTGAAGTCAATAGAGAGAATCTCAACAACTTCAGTGGGTTTCACATCAGACCTTTGAACTGTGCTTCAGTTCCTCATTTGCAAAAAGGGGATAATAAGTCCCCTCTCCCTGCCTTTGTCTGTTTCACCTATTTAGAATATTAACTCTTCAAGCAGCTGCTCTCTCTTACTAGGAGTCCCATTCGGTACCTTGAAAAACAGTAACATACTCATCACTTGGGCCTCTAGTTGCTACCATAATACAATAATAAATTAGTAGCACAGTGGCCGGTCTCTAATTTATCACACACTACATTTTAACTAAACTAATGTACTAATGCTTGGGTTCTTTAACATAATACTTATTTTAATAATATTCTTTCATAATATTCTGTGGCATGCAACATTTCTTCCAAATATCAAATATGCCATTTGAATTCACTAAAATTCTAATAAAATTAAGTACAGTAGTAGGAAAACAAAAACATGTATTTAAGTACAAATTTTAACAGATCAGGCTTTAAACTGAAAAACAGACAGATTAAAGTAGACTGAAGTTCTAAATTAAATCACAGAATCATAGAAGATTAGGGTTGGAAGAGACCTCAGGAGGTTATCTAGTCCAATCCCCTGCTCAAAGCAGGACCAACACCAACTAAATCATCCCAGCCAGGGCTTTGTCAAGCTGGGCCTTAAAAACCTCTAAGGATGAAGATTCCACCACCTCCCTAGGTAACCCATTCCAGTGCTTCACCACCCTCCTAGTGAAATATTTTTCCTAATATCCAACCTAGACCTCCCCCACTGCAACTTGAGGCCATTGCTCCTTGTTCCATCATCTGCCACCACTGAGAACAGCCGAACTCCATCCTCTTTGGAACCCCACTTCAGGTAGTTGAAGACAGCTATCAAATCTCCCCATACTCTTCTCTTCCGCAGACTAAACAAGCCCAGTTCCCTCAGCCTCTCCTTGTAAGTCATGTGCCCCAGCCCCCTGATCATTTTTGTTGCCCTCTGCTGGACTCTCTCCAATTTGTCCACATCCTTTCTGTAGTGGGGGGACCAACACTGGACGCAATACTCCAGATCTGGCCTCACCAGTGCCAAATAGAGGAGAATAATCACTTCCCTCTATCTGCTGGCAATGCTCCTACTAATGGAGCCCAACGTGCCGTTAGCCTTCTTGGCAACAAGGGCACACTGTTGACTCATATCCAGCTTCTCGTCCACTGTAATCCCCAGGTCCTTTTCTGCAGAACTAGTGCTTAGCCAGTCGGTCCCCAGCCTGTAACGGTGCATGGGATTCTTCCATCCTAAGTGCAAGACTCTGCACTTGTCCTTGTTGAACCTCATCAGATTTCTTTTGGCCCAATCCTCCAATTTTTCTAGGTCACTCTGGATCCTATCCCTACCCTCCAGCATATCTACCTCTCCCCGCAGCTTAGTGTCATCCTCAAACTTGCTGAGCGTGCAATCCATCCCAATATCCAGATTATTAATGAAGATGTTGAACAAAACCGGCCCCAGGACCGACTCCTGGGGCACTCCGCTTGATACAGGCTGCCAACTAGACATTGAGCCATTGATCACTACCCATTGAGCCCAACAATCTAGCCAGCTTTGTATCTACCTTATAGTCCATTCATCCAATCCATACTTTTTTAACTTGCTGACAAGAATACTTTGGGAGACCACATCAAAAGCTTTTCTAAAGTCAAGATATATCACGTCCACTGCTTTCCCCATATCCACAGAGCCAGTTTTCTCATCATAGAAGGCAATCAGGTTGGTCAGGCATGACTTGCCCTGGTGAATCCACGTTGACTGTTCCTGATCACCTTCCTCTCCTCCAAGTGCTGCAAAATTGTTTCGTTGAGGACCTGCTCCATTATTTTTCCAGGGACTTATGCTCTGCCTTTGACTTGTGCCTCAACTCCATGAGTTGAAGTCAGGAGGCCACATTCTACTCAGTTACACAGCTGTAAATTCAGAGTAATTGCTACGAAGTTAATGGAGGTTACTCAGAATTTACATCAGTGTAACTGGGCAAAATGTCTTATGTCAGACTTGCCTTTGAATTTCCAAGTTTGTGAATTTGTATTTAAAATACACTTTAAAAAAAACCACCCAAATTATACAGCTGCAGCAGTGTAGGCAAGAATGATCTATTTGCACTCCACACCATATCTTCTGATATGAAACCTTGGGAAAAAGACAGCACTGGAGCAGTGGCAGATTTAGAGTTAGTGGGGCCCTGTACGCAGCTTCATTTTTGTGGCCCCCCCTTGTGACCCAGCCAAGAAAAAGAACATTCTCTCTTATCTCCCCCCCATTTTTAACTCTTTTTTTCCTTCATCCTCCTCCTATAAGTAATGGGAAGTAAATGAAAATAAAGTGAGGTATCTTGATTGGGACAGGAGTTTGGGGTGCAAGCTGTGGGAGGAAGTTCGGGTGCATGGTGCAGGCTCTGGGCTGAGGCAGGGGGTTTGGGGGCGGTGCATACCTCAGGCGGCATGGCTCCCAAAGTGACCGGCACACACACTCTTCCAGCAGCGGCTCCTAGGTAGGGGGAAACAAGGGGGTCTCCATGCACTGCTGCCCGCAGGCGCTGCCCCCGCAGCTCCCATCAGCCGCAGTTCTCAGCCAATGGGAGCTGTGGAGTTGGTGCTCGGGGCGGAGGAAGTGCATGGACACGGACACACACCAAGGGGCCATGGGGACATCCCGGCTGCTTCCGGGAGCAAAGGGGAGCGGAGGGAGGCAGAGCAGGCAGGGAGCTGCCTTAGGCCTGCTGCTGGCACGTCTCTGTGCGCCCCTTGGGGGGGAGGCGGGCAGCAGGTCTCCTCTATCCTTTTTCTTAGAAAAAGCTAGCCTTTTTCTAAGCACAATGGAAGACTGTAGTAATCTCAGCAGAAACTACTGGTAAGTAACTTGGCAATAGCTTCCACACTACCTTCTGAACTAAAGGCCAAATTCTGCCACAGAGAATGGCATCAGTGTAGTACGGTTACCAGATATGAAGAAGCCACACAGAGGATGCACATCTTCTGTGTGGGATGGAGTCCTGCTCAGTGAAGTTTACTCTGCTGTGGCATGTAGGGTGGGTTGCATCAGGGCAGGGACACACACAAACCATCCAAGATGTTGCACACACCTGAGAGTTTGCACAGTTTGCACAGTTTAAAAATAAAACAAAAACCCAAAGTATTATATGCCAAGTGTTGGCAAAGGGTGAAAACTCAAATGGCTCTAAAAGAAAATTTCCTGTAATTATTACAATTTGAAAATGAACCTTCTTTGTGCATATCAAAATTCTTGATTACATGGTCATCAACTTAAATTCATTCAGATCTTAAAATACAGGATATGTTTGAAAACAAAGTAGCTTCCTTTTGTTGGAATCACATGAAAGAAAATTACTAGGGCTGTCAATTAATCGCAGTTAACTCACACAATTAACAAAAAAATTAATCACGATTAATCGTAGTTTTAATCACACTGTTAAACAATAGAATACCAATTGAAATATAATAAATATTTTGAATGTTTTTCTACTTTTCATATATGTTGTATTCTGTGTTGTAATTGAAATCAAAGTGTTTATTTTTATTACAAATATTTGCACTGTAAAAATGATAAACAAAAGAAATAGTATTTTTCAATTCACCCCACACAAGTACTGTAGTGCAATCTCTTTGTTGTGAAAGTGCAACTGACAAATCTAGATATAACTTCACTCAAAAAAACAAAACAATGTAAACCTTCAGAGCCTACAAGTCCATTCAGTCCTGCTTTTTGTTCAGCCAATTGCTAAGACAAACAAGTTTGTTTACATTTACAGGAGATAATGCTGCCCTCTTTTTATTTACAATGTCACCAGAAAGTGAGAACAGATGTTGGCATGGCACTTTTGTAGCCGGCATTGCAAGATATTTATGTACCAGATATGCCAAACATTTGTATGTCCCTTCATGCTTCGGCCACCATTCCAGAGGGCATGCTTCCATGCTGATGACACTTGTTAAAGAAAAAAGGCGTTAATTAGATTGGTGGCTGAACTCCTTGGGGGAGAACTGTATGTTCCCTGCTCTGTTTTACCTGCATTCTGCCACACATTTCATGCTATAGCTGTCTCAGATGATGACCCACCATATGTTGTTCATTTTAAGAACACTTTCACTGCAGATTTCACAAAACGCGAAGAAGGTACTAATGTGAGATTTCTAAGGATAGATACAGCACTCGACCCAAGGTTTAAGAATCTGAAGTGCCTTCCAAAATCTGAGAGGGACAAGATGCGGAGCATGCTTTCAGAAGTCTTAAAAGACTAACACTCTGATGCAGAAACTACAGAACCCGAACCACCAAAAAAGAAAATCACCCTTCTGTTGGTGGCATCTGACTCAGATAATGAAAACAAACATGCGTCGGTCCACACTGCTTTGGATTGTTATCGAGCAGAACCCATCATCAGTATGGACGCATGTCCCCTGGAATGGTGGCTGAAGCATGAAGGGACATGTGAATCCTTAGCGCATCTGGCACATAAATATATTCTGACGCCAGCTACAACAGTGCCATGAGAACGCCTGTTCTCACTTTCAGGTGACATTGTAAACAAGAAGCAAGCAGTATTATCTCCTGCAAATGTAAATAAACTTGTTTGTTTGAATGATTGGCTGAACAAGAAGTAGGACTGAGTGGACTTGCAGGCTCTAAAATTTTATATTGTTTTATTTTTGAATGCACTTTTTTTGTTCATAATTCTACATTTGTAAGTTGCATTTTCATGATAAAGAGATTGCACTACAGTACTTGTATTAGGTGAATTGAAAAATACTATTTCTTTTATTTTTTTACAGTGCAAATACTTGTAATCAAAAATAAATATAAAGTGAGCACTTTGTATTCTGTGTTGTAACTGAAATCAATACATTTGAAAATGCAGAAAACATCAAAAAATATTTAAATAAATGGTATTTATTGTTTAACAGTGCGATTAATCGTGTGATTAATTTTTTTAATCGCTTGACAGCCCTAAAAATTCCCCTACTTTCCCTTTCCTTTTCATCAAAAGAAAATAAAAAAATAGAGTGAAACCAAAATTTATTTATAAAGAAAATTAAGCTTAAAATTTGAGAAAACAGATCAAGACACTTTATTCCCTTATTTATTGATATACGTACTGAAGTTAATTTGGTAGGTTATTGTTTGTATTTCTTTAAGAAGGTGCTGCTATTTCTGAAACAGTATATCTTCAGTAACATTTGATGTAGGGGTTGCCATGGTAAGTATACATGTCTTGTTGAATTCCAGATGAATAGATGCATAAAACCAACACTCACATAGCTAGCCATTGCAAGTTACTTTCCTTGTCTTATCATGTAGCACTAACATTAAAATGCAATTTTTATAGTTCATATTAAAATCTTCTGCACATTAAAACTATCCAGAACAGCTCAGATCAAAATAGGAATAAAACTGGGATAAATAAAAATAGGAATAAAGCTTTTAAGATGAAAGTTATGGGATAAGAGAATTAAGCATTTTGCCATGGGAACAGGCATGTTAAAATTCCCAAGATAAAAATACCACTTATCTCCCTAACCTCAGGGAACTTTTAATAATACTTTCACTGTTGTTATAACCTTTCACTAGCCCTGCCTCACAGAAAAAAATACCCAACCCAACCATAAAATACAACAAAAGCCTGATTCTGCTTTCACTTGCCCCAGGGTAAAATAGGAATCCCCCCCCCCCCCCCCGGCCCCATTGAAGCCAATGGTGTTATGCCAGTATTAGAGGGAGAAGAACCAGGCCCACTGAACCAACATGTAGGCCCCCTATCCTGCTCCCACTGAAATCAGTGGAGTTTTGCTACTGATTTCAATAGGACTAGGACCTGGTGCATACTTCTTCTCAACCTCCTGGAGTTACAAGAAACCAACTGTTTCAGTGAACTTATATCCCTAACACATCAAGCATCCCCAAACTGGTTACTGTTTAAAAGTACCATTGCTTTAGAATAGAGGTAAGGGAAGTCAAGCCATACAGGGAATAAATTAAGCCTATCTTTCTGGAAAGATGGCAATATTAGTATTTCAAAATGACTGCATCACTATTTGTTTCTAATCATTAGAGGTTGAGCAGGAGTTAAAATATGAAGATTGGAAAGGGTACAGACCTTTCCAGGAGGATTGCTAAGCTTAATATCTTATTTCAGAGGGTCAAGAGGTGGTGACAATGAAAATACACCATCTCCGCAAAAATACATTTTACTCTATAAACTTATCCTTTTTAAATGCATCCTGGGGGAGAAAAGGATACGTACACTGTCTATTCATAGGCTTGGTCAGAAACAAAATAACTCCAATTGTCTTCCCTGACTGAGGTATCAAGTGTTTTACTTTCATTTTAATACTAACTCAGTAATGCATTTAACTGTGTCCAGAAAGTTGGCTTAGATAGCCCTTTACCGTCCATTCCTTAGTAAGAACACTAGAAATACTGAACCAATTGTTATGGCCTACAGAGATCTTATAAGCCCCTGAGGGATTTATTCTGATCTTATTTACACAGGTGTATGTTAAGAGTAACTCATGGGCCAAATTCATCCCTGATGTTACAGTATTCACTGAGCCAAATGCATTCCCCAGTGTAACTGACAGTGAAGTTACACGGATGTAAGTTAACCCTAGATCAGCCCTTTTCCCCCCAATATCTTTATCTAAATCTTGAACAACCCCAAGCACACTGTGGGCATTACGTTGGAATGATGATTAGGAAGGAATCAAGAAGTGAAGTTGGATTATATATCAATCACTTTACTGATGTTCCTAAAGAAGACTTGCCTGAATCAAGAATCATGGTGCTCTAGATTCAGAAAATGATTTAATTGGTGGGATGAAGTGAGACGCAAGTTAGGTAATAAAGATTTCCAATATTTTGATTTAGTCGCAATGAAACAATGTGGTAAACAACTTTATATTAAAAAAAAACAACACCACAACACACCAACTACAAAAAAGGGCTCTCTTTGAAATAGCACTTCAGACTCCTTGAGGTTCCTGACATCACATATGTCATCACTACTGTAAGGCAAATTCCTTATTAAAAAATACCCATCTTACTGTGCCATCATTTTTGCCTTTCACTCCCTCCCACCCTATTCTTCTGGTGTAGTACTAAAATAAACGCCCTTTCCTCTGTCTAGAAGTGGAAACAGAAGGAAGCAGCAGTGAAATTTCAGAACAGGGAGCTCATCAGCTTCCAGACATGGAACACAAAGGCAGTTTGGAATCACTGAAAATGGACCTTTTATGCCTTGAAATTTATATGTATGTATGTATGTATACAGACACACTCCTTTTCCTTCTCCAAACAAGAATGTGCTTAATGAATCTCCCTGTCTCCCACACAGTCACGATCAAGCGGGATCTTAAGAAAAGAGGCATGGAGAGCGGCAGCAAATTTCCCTCCTCTCCACAAGTGTCAGTGGTGACTGCAACCAGGGAAGAGCTTCCATTACCGATTGACCTCCCCCCCCCCCCCTCCACGTCGCAAGAGACTTCCCAGCATTTCCTTTCCATATCTGAACCCACAAGCGGCAACCTCACTCGGGAGGAGGATCGTCCCTTCCATTCTTTCCCTATTCTCTGAACATGGGTTTTTGGGGAAGAGGGGTAAAGCGTTACTGGGGGTGCACAGCAGAGGTATTCACAGCCATCCTTCTTTGCAGTAGCTGCTTTCCTAACACGATTTCATATGGTCGATACCATCACACCCAAGGACACTGCTTCCCTTCCATCCCACCATCCCCGCCACCGGCAGCAGCATATCCAGCGAGCAGCGAAGCCACAAGGAGCTGCTCCCTCAAGGTTCACTGCTGCCCATGCAGGAGACTGGAGCGTTGTGCGCTGCTGCTTGCATTTCGCTGGTACACCCCCACACACGCCTCTACAAGGGGAGCAGCAGCACAGCAGCTGCCCCTTCCTCAAAGGCAGCAGGCACATACTCACATTGCAGAGTGGAGTAACTGTCCATCAGTCTCCGCTGCCCGGAGATAACCAGCTGGAATGGTTATTCCTAAGGTATTGGGGTCCGTAGTTTGGGGGGAGGGGAAGGGAAGGAGCTAGAGAAAAGGGGAGGGGGGAGTTTTTTCGTGGGAGATCCCTCGCTAAACCATGATGTAAATGCCCTTCAGATGAACAGCTGGATATTTCCCCACGAGGCAGAGAGTAACGCGAGGGAAGCTCTGTAGCACAGGCACCGTGTCAGCTGAAGTCTCTCTCCTTTCCCACCCCACAGACCGACCAGCAACCAACCAACCAACCAACCAAGAAAAAAAAAAAGAATAAAAATCTTCATCCAATAAATCCCTGGGAAGAGAAGGCGAGAGGAGACACACACGCACACAGAGGGGCCAGGCTGCCCCCGCCCACAGTACCTGTCAGTGGGGGGGTGCAGAAGTGGGCCTCCACAAGGGCATGCGGGGAGATCCTCTTCGGCTCCCGCATGGAGCAGGGGCGGGAGGTTAAGGCGGGGGGAGGCGGAGACCCGCAAGATGATGCTGAGGACCCCCGGAGCCGCTGCTTCTCTTTCTCGGCCCTCCTCAGTGCAGCAGCTTCATTCACTCACAGGTGCAGTCACTGCAGACGAGGAGATGCATGTGGCGGCTCCCGCCAAGCTCGCCAACCTGTCCCCCCGCTTCTCGCAAAGCCGCCGGGGGCCGCCGCCGCCGGACAGCGACAGACGTTGGGCAGGCGGTTCCGAGGGAGCAGCAAAACCACATCAGTAGGGAACAATCGTGTACGGCGGCGCTCTTCCCCCGGCTGGCGGGCTACGGGACCCGGCAGAAGCGGGCAAAGCAGCAGGCGCTGGCTGGAAGGAGCAGAGCCCAGAGCCGGCTCTCCCGCGCAGGAGGTGCACGGGCGGCAGCGACAGCAGCCTCCTGCCAGGGCTGAGTCAACGGGAGAAGCCCCAGTGCTCAGCAGCTGCCGCCGCCGCCAGCCCCTCCCGCCCCCACAAGATCCGCGTCAGAGCTCGAGCGGCTGCCGCGGCTCTAACGGGCAGGCTGCGCCCGCCTCTTCGCGCGCCTTTAGCGCGAGGCTGCGCTGGGAGAAGAGTGTTTGCACGCGCGCGTCCTCCTCTTCCACCCCGCTCTCCTCAGCCCAGCCAGGATCCTGCACTCCAGCCACTGCCCATCCCATCCCCTGCCTCCCCCCCCCCCCCAGCCCTGTTGCGTCCTCCCAGCGCCACTCCTCGCTGCTGTCTCCTCCCCATATGCTGCTTCCCCCCCAAAAAAAATCATCCCCCACACACACACAACTGCTTCTCGCCCACTAGCGCCTCCTCACAGATACCTCCCTGCCTCAGCCCGCCGCTCCCCCAGCACTGGTGCCACCTGTGTACACCTCTCAGCTGGCCACTGCTTACTTCCTCTCACCTTCTCTCCCCCAGGGGTCCTATCCGCCACCCACCTTTACTACTGCTCCTTCCTCTCACCCCCCACATCACTGCTGAGTCCCTCCTGCTCCCCACCTCACAGCATTGCCTCTTCCTTCCTTCCCCCAATGTGCTCCTGCTCACCCTCCTCTCAGGGATGCCTCCCTCCTTGTATCCCCATAGAGGCCCTTACTTCTCTCCCCGCCCCCGCCCCCCCCCATTTATTCAAACCCCACACCTTTGCTGCTTCCTCCCTCCCTCCAACCCCCCAAGAAAGCCTATAAACCTTCCTGCATCAGGATAACCTCTAACAGATAGCATTATGAAGAAACTTTACCCTAGAGGCAAGTTATTCCGTACCTGTCCACTGCAGTGTTCCTTGCAACAGCTGAGGCTTTTATTACTGGCTGCTGCACAAAACAAGAGACTGATGACAAGACGACAAGACAAGATGGAGCTGTGCTCTGGTCAGGCATGACCTTTCCTCCATTCTTCTCACCAGTGCCCTTCCCCGCACCTTTTAAAGACAGGACCCATCTGGAAGACTGAGCTGGCTACGGTCATAGAATATTAGGGTTAGAAGAGACCTCAGGAAGGACCTCAGGTCAAGCCCTGCCTATTATATTCAGGTCCAAGAGATCACCTTCCCCAACAGAGGGAGTTTCCATGTGCAGGAAAACCCCTAGAATTTAGGATAGGAGCCTCATACCTCCATGAGTTGGACTAATACCCAGGGGTGAGCAAATCTTTTCTTGGGCAGTTCAGGAGCTGGAAGAACTTGGAAGGTAGATGCAGATCCTACCCTAACGCTGTTCTCTCCCACTGATCTATCTAGGATACTCTTATGGCGCTCACTGCTGTAATATCTGAGCATTTCCAGGGCATAACTAAAATTATAATGGACCAATTGTCACATTTTCCTCCCTACTTCCTTGAGGGAAGTAGGGACTACATTTCAAAAAAAGTTTCCTTCTCTCCCTCTACTTAACACTCTTTTCTGGAGGCACTGAGATTTGTGGCTGTTTTAATCATCTCTGGCATTATGCTCCAAAACCTTGGCCTTACTGCATAGAAAGCCCAACATCTGCTCTCACAAGCTCCACAGTCCTGAAGAACATTGGTTGTTGTTATGCAGCAAAAGGCTCTCCTCTGAGGTATCATGGACCAGTTCCACAGATAGCTTGAAGACTAAAACTAAGACTTTGAATCTGAAGGACTATTCTTTGGTGAGCTTGTGCATTAAGCAGACGTTACATTAGTGGGAAATATACCCTCTCAGTGGTTGGTATTGCTGAGGACTAACAGAAGCTCATTTAAAGGTGAAGCATTCATACCTAGAGTAAGTTGAAATAGTCCAGCCTGGAGGTTACAAAGGTGTGGATCACACCGCCCATAAGCCGTGCTTCATAAAATGTGTGGTCTCTTGGCAAGTCACACAGAGGTGATGGTTTTGGTTTAGGTTTTTTGCTGCTGTTGTAATCTGAATGTCCTGCAGCAGTGAGGAGCCATTTGACAATCTGGGGGAAGATCCCTTCAGGAGAGGGTGAGATGTTATGTCTTCAAACCATATTCTTCTTCCCACTACTACCATCATCTCTACTGCCTGAGTTCAGTTTCAGCCAGCTGCCTGTCTCGTCAACATAGAAGACTATCTGGGAGTTGATGCCACCTGTGTTGGAGGTAAAGGAGATGTAGAGCAGTAGGATGTCTTCATACTGCTAGCATTTGAAACCATGGTGTCTCATACTTCCCCCCATTGGTTTCATATAGAACTTTAAAAGGATGAAACCCCTTAGGTGAGCAATCTAGCTGTAGTGGAGTTGCCTGTCAACACTTTTAAAATCCATGCTGCAAGGAAAGATTAGTGTCATTTCAGAGTTTTCGCATCAGCTCCCATTCTATTTGTGAAGAGAGTCAGTAGTATGTTCTGGCTGATTGTATCAAATGTTCCAGGTGACCCAGGGGAAGGAATATGGATAGGAAGAAGTCTCTGTGTATGGATAGGAAGAAGTCATTACTCATCAGCCCTTGGGACACCAGATTAATACACAGAAGAGCTTAGTGTTTGTAGTTACTAAAGAGGAGACAGAAAAGCAAGGCTATGGAAAGTTAAGAATGGCGATGCTGGATATTTTAATGGTTCTAATGGACTTTATATATATGTCTGACAGTGCATTTGGTATCCTGTGGGTTTTGATGTGGAGCATTTATTGGTGTTTAACAGAGCAGTTATTCTAGAACAACAGGAGTCCTTTTTGCCAATCCAGCATAAAGTTTGTTTTGAAATACTTCAAAACCTTCTCGAATGCACAAATTGCACCTGGCATTTAATAGTTCCTGCCTTTCCCTCCCACCATTTTGTTTATATCAGTTGACTGCCCTGGCCCAGGGAGGTGGGGCTGGAAGGTGCCTGCACCCAGAGGCGATGCATGGGGTGGGGTGGTCAAGTGACCTTTGCAACATATAAATTGTGCCTATCAGCAGGTATTGGTCATCTCTGCCCCCAAACTGCAAGCCCCAGGCAGGTAGGGAATTAGCCCCTCCCCATGACCCTGTTGGCCTGTCTGAAGCTAGCCCTTCCAAATATAGAAGTCAGGCTACACCTTTGGTTGTAGCATAGACAAGTTTTCAGGATGAACTATAAAGGCTTTTCAAGTCACCACTCCACTGTGGGAGTCACATTACACCAGCAGCAGTTCCTGGAGCCATTCTGCCTTTGGAAGAGAGTCATGGGCAGATTGCCTCCAGAGATGATGGGAGCAAGTACACAGAGGAGCGGACATTTTCACTAGGTGCAGAGTATCCACAGTGCCTCTTTTGCACTGATTAGCACTCCAGTGGAGTTAACCCCCTCCCATTGCTGGTGTTCCTGGCAATCAAGCAGTGGAATTATGGAGACCTCCTGCACCAGCATACATGGTATTATTATAACAATAAAGAGCTCCCTGTGATCTCTCCTCTCACACACCTGCATGATAGGAGCCAGAATCTGGCCCACAGAGGCCTTGTGCCAACCACGTTCTGTGGAAAAAAAGTTTGGTCTAGTAAACAGTTAGACAAGGGTCTCAAAAGGTGACTTCCCATATCAACAATAATGAGTTGTTAACTAGCAGAGACAAGGCCTCATAGAAGTTTGTATTGCTCATGAGGTTATGCTTGGGTACGTAAACCAGCGTGTGCCTGCCTTCATCAGATCACAGTCACCAACACAAAAACAATTACTGATCAGTCTTCTACCTGAAATATGCTTCCCTAGGCAGCCATCTATTCTGTTTGTAGGGAGATCCAGCCTTGATTCTGCACATGCCCTGGGATCCCACTAAAATTACCAACATTGCACAGCTAAAGAAATGACTAACTGTATATAAGATTTCTTTTCAGCAGCAGTGTCCACTAGAGAAGGAAAGACGCCTTTGCCTTTTATTCTGTTATACCTGATCTTCTATATGGCTATGTGGAATCACTGGGCCTCCTCCAGCTTCATTCTCTGAACTTGTGCCCTGAGACCTTCAGAATTTAAGACTTCCACAGGGTAGAGCCTACTATTGGGGAGGCGGCAAGATTTACAACTGTTGAACTGCAGAAGACCATGGCTGTGCAGCTTTATGTTCCCATCAGAAACTGGTGTAATACATTTTTTCAAAACCACAATGGCAGAAACAAGGGTCAAAAGGCCTATGGAAGGAGGGAGGAAACAAGTTCACCTGGCGCTGCCATGGCAGAATGGTTCCTCAAGGAGCCATACAGCAAACTGGTTCATTTTTAAATGTTTACAATAAATTCCTTTATTTTTATTCAGACTCCAGCCATGGTTTTCCAAGGACTACAACTCTGACTCTGCTTTAGAAATGTATGTCTTTATGGAGCTCTGCAGCGCAGGGGGCTATGAAAGTTATAGCTTTTAATAAAAAATACAGTGCAGAGAAGAAACCCATTGACACCAAAAGTAATAAAAAAGAAGTCTGGGTTCATTGTTGGGTCTGCTTTGTGCAGTATATAGGCAAAATAGGATTAAAGTAGATAGCACTAGGGATGGACAAAATGAGTCTGGTATTTGTTTTAATTTAGAATGTCACGGTTAAACACGAAAGGGTGGGGAAATGTATACTCCTGGGGTAACCACCTAGATTACACACTTAGTTCCAAGCTAACCAGCTTCTGAATGTGTCTGATATTAAATACAGTATCAAGGGACCTAAAAGATCATTCATTCAGCATAACAAAACATGATTTATATAAGTTCAGATGTTAAGTGTTCAGGTTTCCAGCACATCTCTAAGAAGTTCCTGTTATGTTACTTATGCTAAATGACCGTGATACTTTACATTGCCTTACTGTATTGCTGGCCCTGGTATCAAGAAACAAATAACAGCGCAGTTACCATAGCCTAGTGTATTTCTATAACTTTGCTGTGTCACAAACAGCTGCTGCATTACATTATGTCAAAGAGCGAAAAGGATACATTTGCAATAAAAATCACATTCTTTGACAGTCATTGATGAAATAGCATATGTTAACTTTAGATAGTGTATCCCGCCAAGTGAGTACAAAGAACGCTGAAAAAAATCATGCTTTTGTTAAACCAACAGCGCTATATTTATATTAGTACTTCTGCCTGTGTATAACATTTGAAAGGTTGAATACCAACAAAGAAACATCTTCAATCCTGAATCATTGTTAGATTAGCAAGTGGATACAAAAGTCTGATTCTTCTTGATCTTATGGTTTCACATTGGTTGCAATTCCACTATGGAGTCTCTCCTGATTTACACAGATAAAAAGTAGCTGCAAGCCCAGCATATTTGCTTTAACAGAAAAAAAAAATTAGGATAACTCTCTAAATATAGCATAATAAAATGATGAGATGGAATTATAGCCTGCCTTTGAAAAGTGTGTTCAAATGTATTTATCATTTTATGCATATGTAAAATACACAAATTTGTCAATTTGAGTAGTCTTCTTTAGGGTATTTGGCAGTGAAAGCTTTAAAGTCATGCAACTTTTTGATGTTTTTTATTAGAAAGCTAAATACGTATATAAATCATAACTCTGATTACACCAGTTTCTAATGGAATGACACCAACCTACAACTGGTGTGACTGTGCTGAATCAGGGCCTATACACGTTTGAAGAACGTGTATATGTTCTTCATATACTTGAAGAACTAAGTTCTTGAAAAACTATTTGAAGAACGGATAGTGCTGACATTAAAGTATTTTGTCTGAAGACTGAAGTCTAGAAATACACAAAGAAGCTATAACCATTAAGAATGATGTTCTTTATATATATATATATAAAAATAGCCATGCTACATTGCTTGGAGTTTTCTTCCCTTTAAAGGTTTCAGAGTAACAGCCGTGTTAGTCTGTATTCGCAAAAAGAAAAGGAGGACTTGTGGCACCTTAGAGACTAACCAATTTATTTGAGCATGAGCTTTCGTGAGCTACAGCTCACTTCATCGGATGCATACTGTGGAAATCGCAGAAGACATTATATACACAGACACCATGAAACAATACCTCCTCCCACCTCACTCTCCTGCTGGTAATAGCTTATCTAAAGTGATCATCAAGTTGGGCCATTTCCAGCACAAATCCAGGTTCTCTCACCCTCCGCCCTCCCACAAACAAACTCACTCTCTTGCTGGTAATAGCCCATCCAAAGTGACCACTGTCTTCACAATGTGTATGATAATCAAGGTGGGCCATTTCCTGCAGAAATCCAGGTTCTCTCACCCCCTCACCCCCCTCCAAAAACCACACACACAAACTCACTCTCCTGCTGGTAATAGCCTATCCAAAGTGACCACTCTCCTTACAACCTGCATGAAAATCAAAGTGGGCCATTTCCAGCACAAATCCAGGTTTTCTCACTCCCCCACTCCCATACTCACACAAACTCACTCTCCTGCTGGTAATAGCTCATCCGAAGTGACCACTCCCCCTACAATGTGCATGATAATCAAGGTGGGCCATTTCCAGCACAAATCCAGGTTTTCTCACCCCCCCCCCCCGCCACACACACACACAAACTCACTCTCCTGCTGGCAATAGCTCATCCAAACTGACCACTCTCCCCACACTGTGCATGACAATCAAGGTGGGCCACTTCCAGCATAAATCCAAGTTTAACCAGAACGTCGGGGGGGGGGGGGGGGGGGGAAGGAAAAAAACAAGGGGAAATAGGCTACCTTGCATAATGACTTAGCCACTCCCAGTCTCTATTTAAGCCTAAATTAATAGTATCCAATTTGCAAATGAATTCCAATTCAGCAGTTTCTCGCTGGACTCTGGATTTGAAGTTTTTTTGTTGTAAGATAGCGACCTTCATGTCTCTGATTGCGTGACCAGAGAGATTGAAGTGTTCTCCGACTGGTTTATGAATGTTATAATTCTTGACATCTGATTTGTGTCCATTTATTCTTTTATGTAGAGACTGTCCAGTTTGACCAATGTACATGGCAGAGGGGCATTGCTGGCACATGATGGCATATATCACATTGGTGGATGTGCAGGTGAACGAGCCTCTGATAGTGTGGCTGATGTTGTTAGGCCCTGTGATGGTGTCCCCTGAATAGATATGTGGGCACAGTTGGCAACGGGCTTTGTTGCAAGGATAGATTCCTGGGTTAGTGGTTCTGTTGTGTGGTATGTGGTTGTTGGTGAGTATTCGCTTCAGGTTGGGGGGTTGTCTGTAGGCAAGGACTGGCCTGTCTCCCAAGATTTGTGAGAGTGTTGGGTCATCCTTCAGGATAGGTTGTAGATCCTTAATAATGCGTTGGAGGGGTTTTAGTTGGGGGCTGAAGGTGACAGCTAGTGGCATTAGCTGTTAGACGCCACTAGCTGTCACCTTCAGCCCCCAACTAAAACCCCTCCAACGCATTATTAAGGATCTACAACCTATCCTGAAGGATGACCCAACACTCTCACAAATCTTGGGAGACAGGCCAGTCCTTGCTTACAGACAACCCCCCAACCTGAAGCGAATACTCACCAACAACCACATACCACACAACAGAACCACTAACCCAGGAACCTATCCTTGCAACAAAGCCCGTTGCCAACTATGCCCACATATCTATTCAGGGGACACCATCACAGGGCCTAATAACATCAGCCACACTATCAGAGGCTCGTTCACCTGCACATCCACCAATGTGATATATGCCATCATGTGCCAGCAATGCCCCTCTGCCATGTACATTGGTCAAACTGGACAGTCTCTACGTAAAAGAATAAATGGACACAAATCAGATGTCAAGAATTATAACATTCATAAACCAGTCGGAGAACACTTCAATCTCTCTGGTCACGCAATCAGAGACATGAAGGTCGCTATCTTACAACAAAAAAACTTCAAATCCAGAGTCCAGCGAGAAACTGCTGAATTGGAATTCATTTGCAAATTGGATACTATTAATTTAGGCTTAAATAGAGACTGGGAGTGGCTAAGTCATTATGCAAGGTAGCCTATTTCCCCTTGTTTTTTTCCTTCCCCCCGCCCCCCCCCCAGACGTTCTGGTTAAACTTGGATTTATGCTGGAAGTGGCCCACCTTGATTGTCATGCACAGTGTGGGGAGAGTGGTCAGTTTGGATGAGCTATTACCAGCAGGAGAGTGAGTTTGTGTGAGTATGGGGGTGGGGGAGTGAGAAAACCTGGATTTGTGCTGGAAATGGCCCACTTTGATTTTCATGCAGGTTGTAAGGAGAGTGGTCACTTTGGATAGGCTATTACCAGCAGGAGAGTGAGTTTGTGTGTGTGGTTTTTGGAGGGGGGTGAGGGGGTGAGAGAACCTGGATTTCTGCAGGAAATGGCCCACCTTGATTATCATACGCATTGTGAAGACAGTGGTCACTTTGGATGGGCTATTACCAGCAAGAGAGTGAGTTTGTTTGTGGGAGGGCGGAGGGTGAGAAAACCTGGATTTGTGCTGGAAATGGCCCAACTTGATGATCACTTTAGATAAGCTATTACCAGCAGGAGAGTGGGGTGGGAGGAGGTATTGTTTCATGGTGTCTGTGTATATAATGTCTTCTGCGATTTCCACAGTATGCATCCGATGAAGTGAGCTGTAGCTCACGAAAGCTCATGCTCAAATAAATTGGTTAGTCTCTAAGGTGCCACAAGTCCTCCTTTTCTTCCCTTTAAAGCTCTTGTATTCATCTATTGTGTTTGTCATATCACATTTCTCTCAATCTCTGCTTAACATACATCTCTGAACAATGATTTTTTCATTAACATATTAGGGCTAAGGGGACTGGATGTCTCAGGGGACTATAATGGAATATGCAGATGTTCACTTCTAGGTCACTGGTAGGACCCTACCAAATTCACGGTCCATTTTGGTCAATTTCATGGTCCTAGGATTTTAAAAATAATAAACTCCATGATTTCAGCTATTTAAATCTGAAATTTCACGGTGTTATAATTGTAGGGGTCCTGACCCAAAAAGGCATTGGGGGTGGGGGAGGGTTGCAAGGTTATTGTAGGAGGGGTTGTGGTACTGCTACCCTTACTTCTGTGATGCTTCAGGGTGCAGCACTACCTTCAGAGGTGGGCAGCTGGAGAGTGGCATTTGCTTGCCGGGATCCCAGCTCTGAAGGCAGAACCACAGCCAGCAGCAGCACAGAAGTAAGGATGGCATGGTATGGTATTGCCACCCTTACTTTTGCACTGCTGCTGGAGGGGCGCTGCCTTCAGAGCTGGGCACCCAGCCAACAGCCACCGCTTTCAGGTCTCCCAACTCTGAAGGCAGTGCAGAAGTAAGGGTGGCAATACCGCGACCCCCTAAAATAACCTTGTGACCCCCCACAATACTCTTTTGGGTCAGGACCCCCAATTTGAGAAACGCTTGTCTTCCCCATGAAATCTGGTCTTTTGTGTGCTTTTACCCTATAATATACAGATTTCATGAGGGAAGACCAGATTTCACGGTCTGTGACACGTTTTTCATGGTTGTGAATTTGGTAGGGCCCTAGTCATTGGCTCTGATGAGGCCAAGGTTGATAGTAATTAAAAAGCCATGGCCCCTTTGATGGCTGGTTGGGATATATGAGAAAGGAGGTCTCAGTACAATTTCTAGTAGAAAAGTATCCACATCACAAAAAGCACCACCACAGTTGTCATTAATGGGCACTCTTGTCAGCAGAGTTAAAAGAAAAGCAAAGGTTTCAAGGAGTCTCACCCATGTACATGGTTTCCTTGATTGAGACAGAGGACATTACTAGGTCAGCATGTGGAAGCCTACTATACCCCTATCCAGGCTATACCTGTTCTGTGGACAAAGTACTTCAGTTTCCAGGGCTGTCAGTCTGGCACTCACTACTACATTTATATAAAAACAAAGATGTTAAAGGTAGAATAGAAATGAATAATCTTCCTGCTATGTTATCATTCCCAACATGTTTAAGTGGAGGAGAAGAGAACTACCTTCAAGCAAAAATCAGAGGTAACTGAAGCACAGAAAACATGTTCAACTACATTAAAGGCAGTACTGTAAAAAAGCCTTCCAAAAGTGACTGAGAAATAAGCAAAAGATAACAAACAAGGCAAAGCTTTAAGTAGAACTTTTAGGGGCCAAATGCTGTTGACCTTATACATACAGAGTCACACTGACCACCGTCATGAGAGTACATCCAAGCAAGATTTAGCCCTGGATGTTAATATTCCCATTACTTCACAAGGATGAATGGTGCAGTACTCCTTAGAATTATGAAACATCTAATGAGATCTATTTACAGAAGACAAACAGTACAATACAATTGGCTACAGTGACATCAAGTTTATAATCATAAATATCTTAATACCTGGAATGAGTTTTCCAAGGGAATTAATTGTATAAAAGATAATGGTGATGATAATCTCTACAGTGTCTTCCTGACAATCAGATCTATTAGTCTGTAGTAAAGAATCACAAGCAAAATGATGGAAGCCTTATACATGGGACCTTTAAAACTAGACTAGAGAGAGTACAGGGATGGACCATATGACCTAACTGGATGGATGGGAGAAACCTATTTCTGTAATACATTCAAATATTGTGAGGCGAAGATAAACAGAAAGGCGACATTGTAGGGACATGGAGAAAAAAAGTTTTGATAAAAAATGAAAAAAGGATTAAATAAAAACAAACTGACTAATGGTTGTCAAGTATCGGGGGTAGCCGTGTTAGTCTGTATCCACAAAAACAACAAGGAAGAAGAGGGTTTTTTACCCGTGAAAGCTTATGCCCAAATAAATCTGTTAGTCTTTAAGGTGCCACTGGACTCCTTGTTGTTTTTGACTAATAATTCTCGACCAGCATACAAAGGACTGGTTTGTTCCACCCTGCCAGTACTTTTCCTGTTAGGCTAGTACAGTGGTTCTCAAACTTTTGTACTGGTGACCCCTTAGCCTCTGAGTGTGACCGCTCCTTATAACTTGAAAAACACTTTTTTGTATATTTAACACCATTATAAATGCTGACGGCAAAGTGGGGTTTGGGGTAGAGCAGGGGTGGGCAAACTACGGCCCACAGGCTGGATCCGGCTCCTCAGAGCTTTGGATTCAGCCCGCGGAATTGCCCCCCGTGGTGCCTCAGGCCCCGCACTGGCACCACGTCCGTGGGGCGGGGGGGGAGGGCTCCGTGTGTTGCCCTTGCCTCCAGGCACCGCCCCCCACAGCTCCCATTGGCTGGGAATGGGGAACCGCAGCCAACGGGAGCTTTGGGGGAGGTATCTGGAGGCATGGCAAGGGCAATGTGTGAAGCCCTGTGTCCCCTCCTCCGCAGGGGCCGCGCAGGGACGTGGTTCCGGCCGCTTCCCGGAGCGATGCAGCGTGGGGCCAGGGCAGGCATGCAGGGAGTCTGCCCTGGCCCCGGTACGTGCTGCTGCCACCCCGGAGCCACTTTAGGTAAACAGCACCAGGCCGGAGCCCGAACTCCTCCTGCACCCTGCCCCCAACTCCCTGCCCTGAGCCCCCTGTCACACCCTGCACCCCAACCCTCCGCCTTGAGCCCCCTCCTGCACTCCAACGCCCTTCCCTGAGCCCCCTCCTACACCCTGCACCCCTCCTCTGCCCTAATCCCTTGCGCTGAGCCCGTTCCCGCACACTGCACCCCTTCCCACACCCTGCACTCCCTCCGACACCCCAACCCCCTGCCCTGGCCCTGCAAACAGTTTCCCCACCCAGATGTGGCCCTCGGCCCAAAAAGTTTGCCCACCCCTGGGGTAGAGGCTGGCAGCTTGCGACCTCCCACGTAATAACCTCGCAACCTCCTGAGGGGTCCCGACCTCCAGTTTGAGAACCCCTGGGCTAGTAGAAATAAATACAGTTGACCTGCAAGGTAATAGTGATAATCTTTGGATCCAGTTCTTTTCAGCATTATAAATAAAGGGAAATGGAAACCATGCAAAAATTCTTAGGTCAAGGTGATGACAGGACTTGTGTCAACATACTGCAAACTCTCTTTGCACCCAGACCTAAAGTCAGAGTGAAAAGATAAATTTATGAATTATAAAACAGCTTGGCAGAAGTTGGTGTTCCAAACTGAATGTAAATAGAAATGAAAGAGGGACAGATGACTTGTGTTTATGGGGTTAGATTTTGATCTCAATTATATTTTGATCTCTGTGGAGTTACTCTGGGCGGCCTCCACAGCTGAGGTAAGTAAGTTTCTAGACCTATCTGCTCATGTTATCTGAAGAAACCGACCTTTTCACTTTGTCCAAAACCAGTTTAACTCTTCTTGGGTGTATGAAGTCATCAATTACTGTAACACTTTTAAAAGGTGAAATAACTCATTCTATTTATTGAATAGCAAGATTAAACAATCTATATCAGTTAATAAGCACTTAAAAGAACCTTTATTATAAAATAAGATCAGTCTTACATTGCTCATTCTCCTCCACTCAGTGAACTCAAACTGCTGAGGTTTCTTTATAAAAAGTTTTCCTACATTTAGTCAGCAGCATTTTTTAAATGGTTGAGATATATGGGTTATAATTGAGAAACTGACAGACCTTTAACTGTAATGGCATGAACAATGTTTCAAGAATGGATTATTGATGGCTGTATAACAAAAGGCTAGAACTCCCCTGTGGTTCAAATGCACACCAACATTGATGTTTTTTCCCAAATTATATTTTCCAACAACAAATTAATCTGTTATTACTGATTTTGGCTGGATACCATGAGAATTGATATTCCTCATGATACTTCTGCTTCTGGTCCCATCCCAGCCCAAACAAAGCACAGTGGCACATGAACATTAAAACAACAGAGTTTACCTTGCTTTTCTGAACCATAAAAAATAGATTTGAGGGAGAAGTTTATAGTCCCAACAAAAGAGACAATAGGGGACAGTGTAGTGGCATGAGCTTGGGCAGTTGTCACAGCTACACTATAGTAATTCAGTCCAAGGCAAAGGTTTAGACTTGTTCTCATTTTATCTCAAACTATTTATGCAGTGTTATAACTGCTGTTAGATTTGTTTAGTACTGTCCTTTAATGCGGAATGGTTGGAGTCATGATCCATGATTTGGGTTCCTAGGTGCCACCACAATACAAATGATAGCATAGTCGGAGCTGTTTTATCATGCAAGTCACCAGTTCTGTAGCTTCCAGGGATTTTTTGTTTTTTACTCCGGTCCCTCTCCCCCGACTCTCATAGCTTCCTCCCAATAGCAGCCATCAGATAGTGAAAAAACCCTCTGTTCCCACTTGATCTCCATTCTGCAAGGTGCTGAGCACTCTGACCTGATCTAGCAGAGCACTTACCAAACTTTGTGCATTAAATTAAATGGGGCTACTCACATGCTTAAAGTGGGACACATGCTTACATGCGTCACTGTAGCAGACCAAAGGGCTCAGCACCTTGTAGAATGGAGCCCTAAAAGAGGGGTTTGCATGCCTGCCGCTCCCTTCTTTTGCATCCCCTCAAAGGAAGGTGAGGAGACCTGCTGCTCATTCTCCTGGCACTCTTTTAGTGATGTGAGGAAGTAACTTGCTTCTCTTGACTCCCCTACAGAGTGTGAAGAGATATGCTGCTACTGCTCATGTAGCAGCAGGGCCAGGAGAAATGGAGGCAAGAGAGACAATTTTGCAAAAAAACCTCACAGCTGAGTCACAAATCCATGATTTGATCTAAATTTTCCAGGTCTGATTCCCATTGACCTCAATGGGACTCTTTCCACTAGCATCAGTGGAAGGCCCTAGGTTTATTCTAGAATTTGGGTTTCAGGCTTAATGCTGGAATCAGGGCAAGGGTTGGAGCCAATGGCACCAAACCTCCTTAACTCTTTTCACAAGAGTTATGCCCCAAATAATGAAAGCCTCATGAAATGAGCCACTCATCAGCTCAGATTGAAATCTCATGAGAAGAGCCATTCTTACAAAATTCTGACTGCATCTGAACTAGTATTAGAAAAGAGACTCCCTTCCAATATATAATCTAGCATGGAACAAAACAAAAACCAACCACACAGGCAGGTCTGGCATCAGTGGAATTGAATCTGAAGATCTTTCCTAATCTCCAAAACTCAAAGTGGTTCAAATTCAAAATTCTGTTGCTAACTGGCCTGTATCTAATTGTACCACGAAGTGTACACTGTCAGTTTAAACATCCATACACTATTTCTTACAAGCTAAGCTCTTCTTCTTAGTAGATGTCAGTGATCAATGAACTAAATTAAATAAAAGGAGGAAACAGAGGACAATACAGATTAAACATGTTCAGCAGAGTTAAAAGATTCGTGCTTGGAGTTATTTCTACAGACTTATGGTCTTCACTACCGGAGAGATCGACACTGCTGTAATCGATGCAGCAGGGATCAATTTAGCGGGTTGAGTGAAGACCCGCTAAACTGATGTCAGAGTGCTCTCCGGTCGACCCTGGTACTCCAGCTCTCCAAGAAGACTAAGGGAAGTCAACCAGAGCGCCTCTCCCATCAATGCAGCACAATGAAGACACCAGTGTAAGTCGACATAAGCGAGTAGCATAACTTAGGTCGACTTACTCCCAAAGCGAAGACAAGCCCTTAGGCTCCAATTCTGCAATGAGCGCTAGGCAACAGGCAGATCCCTAAACCTGCATGGAGTGCCATTCATTGTTGGGGAGTCATCTATTTCAAGCTCATGACAGAACCAATATCTTTTGATCAGTCTGCCCAGTAAGAGCCCAGTTCAACTCCCTTCAAAGTCAACAGAAATCTCTCCGTTGACTTTGAAGGGAGTGGATTGGGATCCAAGTGAATTCTAGAATCCCTCAATTCAGTGGATACTGACTTCTGCCATGTGATAGGGGTATGAATCTTTTGTAACCTTGACTCAGATTATGTGATCAAGGCCAGGAAATAAAGACTACTTTCTTACCAGAACGTCACATCCTTATTAAACTCACAAACCCAAATCCCGACTGATAACAATTAGTAACAACTAGTATAAACCAAAGCCCCAATATTTTGGTAATTACGGTCCATCAAATTGTATCAAGTGTCTTCTCAGCTTTTAAAAGCTATAACTGTTACTAGGGAGTGGCCATATTGAGAGAGGTACAGCAAATTAACAAGCTGCCTGTGAGTGGGTACATTTCACATGCTTCACATTGCCAACCCCAAACATTCACAAATCAAGACCCCCAAAATCATGAAGTTGGCTTAAAAATCCATAAGATTTTGACAAAAGAATATAGTTAGGGATTTTATTTGCCTTCTGGTTTTGAGTCCTTTAGGCACACTTCCATCACATTTTCAAGCTCCCACCTGAGGACTGCTCAGGCCACACCCTAGATCTGAGGACTGGTCTACACTACCGCAGTAAATCGATCTAAGTTATGCTACTTCAGTTATGTGAATAATGTAACTGAAGTCAATGTAGCTAGATCCACTTACCGCCGTGTCTACACTGCACTATGTCGACGGGAGATGCTCTCCTGCTGATTTCTCTTCTGCTTCTAGGGGAGGTGGAGTACAGAAATCAATGTGAGCACACTCTCCCATCAATTTAGTGTCTCTTCACCAGACCTGCTAAATCAACACCACTGCACTGATCACAGCAGTGCCGATTTAGCCGGTAGTGTAGACCTCCCCACCTGCCTCATATCCAAGTGGGTTGAGCCTCCTGCTTCAATGAGTCAGTCAGTCAATCAGACCATAGCTACTTGCTACAGGATCCCTGGACTGGGACCCTGTAGCGAGACAGTGTGGCTCCCTGCCACTCCAGAGAGGGTCAAGCCCCTCCAGACACCAGAGTGGGCGGAGCCAGGAAGCTCTGAGCCTGCCCCTCAGAGGGACAGGCGGCAACCGGGAAGTAGAAAGGCCGGCCCTCAGAACTCAGAACTGGGGAGGCCAGATGTAGCCAGCTTAGCCTGTGACTGGGAAAACCCCGCAGCCCCAGGTCCACGCCAAGGCTGGCCGGACGTGCCCTGTGCCAGCTATCCAGGAGAGTTACCAGACCTGCCGCTTGTCCACTGCCCCGAGGAACCCATAGTGCTAGACCCCTCCGGAGAACACCGCCGTGATCCAGGTACCAGAAGGAGGGGAGTTAGGAAGTAGCCCAGGGACAGCCGACCCTAATCTGGCTGTAACTCTGCCAGAACCCATGTCAGTGTGTTGCGGTCAGGATCCCCACTGACCCAGCTGCAGGTCTTTTGTTGCTGCTAGGGCCCTGGGCTGGGACGCAGTGGAGCAGGTGGGTGGGTGGGTGGGCCTGCGTTCCCCCCTGCCACCCAACTCGTGGGTGGCAGTCTCCCCCTTTTCCAGGCCCTTGGAGACCTGGGCTGTGCTGTGCTGTGTTACTTAGCCCCTGCCTGAGGGCCTGAGCTATTGACTGTTTGTTGCCCCGCCCTGACCCAGGGCCTGGGCCTGTTACCATTGAACTATTTGCTCAGCCCCTGGCTGATGGTCTGAGCTACTGACTGTTCATTGCTCAGCCCTGACCCAGGGCCTGGCCTGCTAACATTGGGCTATTTGCTCAGCCCCTGCCCGAGGGCCTGAGCTGCTATTTGGTATCCTGCCCTGACTCAGGGCCCGGGCCTACGGTGCTCGTTCCAGTTACTGCAACGGCTGCCGAGGGTGACTCCGGTGGCCGGACAAATTCCCCCAAAGTCAACTGTGTGTAGTGAGCCGGTGTGGCTCCCTGCTGGGAGGGTTGAGCCCTGGCCTAGCCTCTTTACAGACCTGTTTGAGGCACATACTGTGGACACGTAATGTAGCCTTACATTATCATCCCTATACTACTGTCCAGGTTTTGTGAATCCTATTAGATTATAATATGTAAGAGCATGGAGATGAATCTCCAGTTTGGTGATTGACATTTCTGCTAACATTTTACAATCTACATTAATTAAACTTATGGGGTGATAAGTAGAGCAAGAATCCCAACTACCTAGTATCAGCTAAATGAAAATGAAGGCTCTGTGCACACTGGGCAAGAGAACATGGATAAGTGTTCAATACTGTAGGGTCTTGTAGGAAAGAGATAGGCACTTCATAGAATGCAGAACAGAAGTTATTAATGCCAGGAGTTGTACAAATGAATATTTTTCATTGCCATTTTGATTTTCTCTTCAACTCCCCATTTTGTTACAGAGTTAATTTAAAGAAATAAGGTGGATTAAAATATCTAACCAGAAAAGATTCATTAGCAGGTGACTATTGCTTATAAGTATCATAAAAACCCATCTTTGCTCTGTTACCATCTCATATGGGTCTGCAATTCTAAACTCTTCCCCAAAAAGGAAACCTTGTTTAATGGGGACAATTGTTCTAATCTATACTGAATGACAATTTTCACCGGCTTCTCACCTGACTACTAACAACAAAGGGTATATGCTCCCCTCTGCTGTGCAGTATAGAGGCAAAACAAATCAGAGGAAACCCACTAGAATGAGAATGAAGGAGAAGACACACAAGGCCACTGTGCAGCTGCATTCTCCCTATTTCCCACTGCCTATCTGCATGCAGTTCCTTACTGACATTTCACAGGAGCAAGGATCGGAACACCTACTGACAACACAACACCCTGTTCTTACTTGGAGGACTCCCATCCAAGTACCAAACCTTGGTCTAGTCTTCTAATCCTTGTTCAGGGAAAATGTTATTGAGTCCAGTTTGTGGAGGAGGGGGAGGTTACTTGGGTAAAAAATGCACCTAACTCAGCTGTGTTAACTATAATGTGATTGGAATATGAAGTAGTATGGTCACTATAAGCCTCTTTATGAGGTAAGCATATTTAGCATGCCTTGCCACGTTCACTCAACAGATATAGCTTGGGATTGATAGTGCATGTTCCTGAGTGAATGGAGAATAAGCCACAGGGACAAACAAGAGACTAGAACAGTGACAGAAGGAGATGTTGATATTACACATGCTGTAACCAGGGCAAGAGGAAAACACCATAGCAATGAGGCACTCCATAACCTTTATGGAAACAATCTCCATAATAAAAGGCTTATGGAGGTAAGCAGCTAGAAAGAGACTCTGCAAGAGGGATTAAAATCATTTGACATTCAGCTTTATGCCTTACAGCATCACCCAGTAGGCCTGATTCTCTTCCCCATGCACACCAATATAAATCAAGAGAAGTCAATGAAGTTGCAGTGTAAATTAGGCAAATCAGCCCCTACACGTGCGTAATCTCGTAGGATTTGTCATTGCTTTTTGGTTGACCACTGTTCCCTACTTTTACAAAAGCATGATGATGCTAAACAGAGGTGTCTTTAATACACAAAAAATTAGAAGTGTACTGCATAAGTTTATATCTCAAATCACACACTGTGTGAGCATATCCTCAGATGGTGCAAACCAGCACAGATCAATTAACTAGAGTACACCGATTTACACCAGCTGAGGATCTGGCCCCACTGTGCCTTTTACAAAGCTCTTAAATGTAACAATGAGAAGGGGACAAAGTTATACATTTTACTTGTCTAATAAAATGGAGTACCATATTCCTGTTTTATAAGTCATATCCTAAAAGCAGCCATAAAAATCTAAAGATTGAGGTAAGACTTTGGTTACTTTATTAATCTTCCTGGTTTTGTGACCCAGCACTCTAAGAATTGCTTGATTTAGCGTAGCCCTATTATCGTTAACAATGGAGCAGAAGTAGCTTTTTAGGTTATACTAGTGCTGCTTCACTACACACCTGTTTTGCAAATTGGGGAAGGAATGGTTGTGGGTATTTAAAAGAGGTATAGACCAAAATCTAGACAACTGTACAGATGTGCGTTTTTATAGAGTAGTTATCAAAGAAATTATGTATCTCAGAAAAAAAAACAATACTAATTTCTGAACTTTTTCTTCTTTGCTCAAGATAACACATATAATCATTACCATCCTGGACCTAGTTTGCTCATGTTTGCCTCAGAATCTTCCTTATTTATAAAAAATAAACGAAAGACAGAGCTGTGGCTGGATTCTAATCTCAATTTTACTGGTGTAAAGTCCATACCAACTTCATGGACCTCAATGGTGTTCTTTGGATTTAGGCCCTGATTCAGGACAGCATTATGCCCATGCTTAACTTTAAGCACGTGCTTAAGTGCAAATGACTTCAGTGCGACTTAAACCCATGCTATCCTCAATAGGGATGTGTAGAAAAGTGACTTACCAGTTGGAATACCCTCTCGTGTTGGGCATGGCATAGCAGGCTCTCCTCCTCTGGTGTCCCATGCTGACAGCTTCTCTGACTCTGCTTCTCACGACTCAGCTTTCTGGTCAGATCACTTATAGTTCCTGCCCCACTTCCAGGGTAACAGATACTCCCACCAAACCTTAATCCAACCACCTACTGCCAGGTCTTTGTCCCAAATCTGGGCTCAATGATCATTACACCCCTTATATCCATAGGCTTTCACACCACCTTCTTTGGTGGCTAGTAGGGGAACCCAGACCCTCTGTCTTCTCTAGATCCCAGTCCAGGGATCCTGTAGCAAGCCGTGATGGTCTGCTCCCTCAGACTCCTTGCTCTCCCCCGGACTAATTCCTTCCTTACCCTGTCCGTAGTCCCTTTTCACCAGCCTCTTCCAGGGTTTTCTAAGGCTTTTCACACCTTCCCAAGCTATCCAGAGTTTTCTCTTGCTCTTCCACAGAGCAAGGCCTTCCACAGCTCTTTCCCTTATCTGTCTCTCCTTAGGTTCTTTTGTGATGTCTGTCTGTCCTGGGATGCTTCCCTGATGTCCAGTCTTATGTCAAGGCTTACCACAGGAGTTCACTCCACTCCTGTCCTTCCCTCGCCCCCCATTCTCTTGCCAGAACTTCCTTCTGAGGGGAGGATTCCAAAGCCTACTCACTTTCTCTTCCTGGGCTTCCTACCTCCATTCTACTCCCCTGAAGTCCTTCTTTTATTAATCACCCAGCTGGGCCTCAACCTAAATTGGGCCTGGCCTGCCCTCCAGGTGCAACAGACTGCACTAAATTGCTCTCTAGCTCCAGTGAACTCTGCCAGCAGGGGGTATACATTCCATCACAGGATGCTTTCCTGTATCACTATTGTATTCAAGATTAAAATTTATCCATTAGGCTTTTCTGCTTGGGAATTCAGGAATTGAGCATCAGCAGAATAATGCATTTGGGAATCCTCCATAATTGTGACACTATCTCAGCCTTCACGTATGGTTATCAAGGTGAAGAAACAAAAATAGAACCACTGGTCTATAGATTGGTATTTTAGGCAGTTCATCAAGATGAGATTTAGCTTTTATTATCTGGAATAGAGCTTTCAACATTCTCACTTAATTTACAGTATATGTGAAGCGAAGAAAGTCAGTTTGCAGCCCAATTGTGTCTACATGTGAAATCAAGTCTCCAGATTTGCATCACTCTGACAGTACTGTAAGAGTATCTGAGCTTCTGTAATTGATACAACAAGAAACAAAAGGAAAAAACATTAACATAAAAAGCGGGGTTCACAATGCAAAGGCACAAGTGGCTGTAATTCAGTGGACAAGGTGACCATTGTAACTGGAATGCTTCACAGACCAGGTGAATTTTATTCCAAGAAGCATCATTTTTATCTGCACCCCAACAGTGAACTCTTCAATACCATTTGGTTAGAAAGGTGCGCTGAGAAGAAACGCAATGTGGAGCATTCTAATAGCATATGCATGTTTACTAATTCAATTGTTAAACTCTCAATGCCCCTACTCTTAGTACCTAAGACTGTCATTTATTTTTAAACAAATTTAGATCAGGAACAATTTATAATGACATATAGGACAGAACTTTTTAGGCAATGTCTTCAAAGGGGAAAAAGAGTCCGGTACACTTATTCAAAGTGAAATTTTAAACAAGGTCTTTATGATTATGCTAATCATTAGAGAGGTTACTGTGGCTTGCTCCTTGCTGTGAAAAGCAAAAAAAATCCTGAACACTGAGTCTAGCATGCACAGTAGTATGCTGTTTATCTGTTCATTAACATTTTGTACTCAAGGTGAACCTCCTTAAAGGTAGCTCAGGAAGGAGGATTTACATATATTATAGCATTACACACTGTATGGTCTTCAAGAAGTACAGTCATGGTCTGTTGCACATTCTATACAAAGCCCTTTTAAAAATTCAATGCAAATTGAGAACATTTTTATTACAGAATACTATATTATACCATTATTCCTCTGGCCAAAAAACTGCTGGCATTTTCTTAATAACCTAGATAGGTTACCTGTAAAAACTGTTTAAAAATTAAACTGGGCAACAACAAAAATCACACAGGATAGTACACTTTTAATACTAAATTTCAGAGACAATACATTTGGCTTTTTTCAAGTGAAACAACTTGGACATCTAATTCTGTCCACACATTATTGGCTCGTAAACTATGAGCCACAGGAAATCACTTGTAAAGGGGCAATGGAATTGGACTGGCACATTTATAATAGTATATATCACTAAAGTGACGTTTCCTACTAGTTGTAGCTTAGTCCAGGTTTGTTTTTTCACAGGTAATTTTGACCACTGTTCTCAAAGAAGGCAAGCTTCTCTCCATACGTTGTGCAGCTGCTTCATGGCTATTTTTTTGCCAACAGTGTCTTTGATGTAAATTCAACCCATATTCACACCAGAACTGGAGGTACACCAAAGGACAGAACCCTGGAGAGGGTAGAACAGTGAGGGCAGCATGAAACAGTGGAAGAATCAATGTTAATAAATGTAAAGGCTTACAGATCATCCAGGGGGAGGAAGTAAATAAATTGATCCAAAATGGAGGAAAAAATACAAGCAGCCTTCACCTCACCGTAAATTTGTTTTCATTCTGTTTCCTTAATATGGTCCAAAAATTACTTTTTCATGCAACCAAGCACTCTTGGTGCTGCACGGAAGGTATCATTAATTGGATCTGAGAGTGGGTAGAGCATGAGAGAGCCAGTGCCTAGGCTTTGTCTTTAGTCACAAATAGCCCTAATTCAGGAACTGATGACCATTAATTGGTGTAGTTGCACCAGTGCTTGCCCCTGAGCGTAGAGAAGGGTTAGCTGAGGTCTGTCATCTACTTTCACCTAAGAAGATATGGTAGGACTTTCTTCCAAGTCCATTACATCCACTTCTTATTAACAACAAAATTCACAGGCAGTATTAAGGGAGGAAAACTACTTCCCATGCCACAGATCAAGAGATTGAATTCTCAGAACCTGTTATAATCAGTAGTGTAGCTAACTGCCTTGCTACTGCAATTTTAAACAAGTGTATATTAAAAACTGGATAAGATATCCAGGTTTTAACCAAGCAGATCTATTATATTTTGTATCTTCTAATATAGCAAATTATAAGATACATTATTTCACACCATAATTACATTGGTTAAGTGTCAAAATTGCACATTCTAATGATGTGTTTTCACATGTTAACGATACTAATTGCAAGACAACAATTTCCATGACTAATTTATTTTAAAAAGCAATTTATTTAAAAAATCAGAAGTAAGTATTTTTACTGTCAGGAACTGGTAACATGCAACACGTCCTGAAGTTAATGTTTCCATAATCAGCCATATTGTGTTTAAGTATTCAAGGTGTAGTAACTACTGTTGTTATCATAAAGCATTTGTGGCTTTGTGAATCATACTGCTGCCAATTTACTAAATATCACAGAATCATAGAAATGTAGGGCTGACAGGGACCCTGAGAAGTCATTAAGTCCAGCCATCTGTACTGAAGCAGGATCAAGTAAATCTAGACCACCCCTGACGGTGTTTGTCCAACCTGTTTTTAAAACCTCCAGTTATGGGGATTCCACAACTTTCCTTGGAAAACTATTTTTGAGCTTACCTACCCTTTGAGTCAGAAAGTTTTTCTTAATAGCTAATCTAAATCTCTCTTGCTGCAGATTAAACCCATTACTTCTTTTTCCTACCTTGAGTGGACATGGAGAACAATTGATCACTGTCCTCTTTATAACACCTCTTCACATATTTGAAGACTTATCAGGTCCCTATCTTCTTTTCTCAAAACTAAACATGCCCAGTTTCTTTACCTTGCCTCATAGGTCAGGTTTTCTAAGCTTTTTATCATTTTGTTGTTGTCCTCTGGACTCTCTCCAGCATGTCCACATCTTTCCTAAAATGTGGCACTCAGAATTAGACCCAGTAATCCACTGAGGCCTCACCAGTGCCAAACAGAACAATTACCTCCTGTGTCTTATATACAACGGTACTGTTAGTATACCCCAGAATGACATTAGCCACTTTTGTAACTGCATCACACTGACTCATTCAATTTGTGATCCACTATAACCCCCAGATCCTTTTTAGCAGTACTACCACCTATCGAGTCATTCCCCATTTAATAGCTGTTCATTCAATTTTTTCTTCATAAATGTAGTACTTTGCACTTGTCTTTATGGAAATGTGTCTTGTTGATTTCAGATCCGTTCTCCAATGCCAAGTTTGTTTTGAATTGTAATCCTATCCTCCAAAATCCTTGCAACCCCTCCCAGCTTAGTGTCATCAGTAAATTTATAAGCATATTCTCCACTAAATTATCAAAATCATTAATGAAAATATTGACTAGTACCAGTATCAGGACCTAGGACTGACCTGTGCAGGACCCCTCTAGATAAACTGGGAGGTTGTGATCACGAACCATTGGTAACTATTCTTTGAGTACAGCCCTTCCGTTAGTTGTGCACTCACCTTATAGTAATTTCATCTTGACTACATTTCCCTACTTTGCTTAGGAGAATGTCATGTGAGACTATCAAAAGCCTTAATTGCTAATGGTTCCAAGATTAAAGAACTAACTGAAGTAAATACCCAAGGATGAATATCAGGCTATACTACTTGAATACGTCTATCTTATCTAGATATTCTATAACCTGTTTTTTTCCCTTATTTTGGTTTGCAATTCCTTCCCTTTTTGTTAATATTAATTGTGAAAATTATCTGGCCACCATTAACCTTTTTAGTGAAGACAGAACAAAATAAGCGTTACATCCCTCAGCCTCCTTGATGTCATCAGTTAATAGCTCTTCTTCCCTGCTAAGTAGAAGACCTATGCTTTCCTTCATCTTTCTCTTGCTCCTAATGTATTTAAAGAACCTCTTCTTATTGCCTTCTATGTCGCTTGCTAGGTGTAACTCATTTTGTGCCTTAGCCTTTCTGATTTTTTTCCTATATGCTTGTGCTATTCTTCTGTACTCCTCCTTAGCAATTTGTTTCTCCACTTTTTATAGGATTCCTTTTTTGATTTTCAGTTCATTAGAGTGCACGATTGAGCCATATTTGCCTCTTACTATTCTTCCTATACTTCCTTTGCATTGCAATAGAAGACCTTTAATATTGTCTCCTTGAGAAACTGCCAGCTGTCCTGAATTCCTTTACATCTTAGATTTTCTTCAGCTTTTATCACCTGCCTCTAACTGCCCCCTCTGAACCTAGTTCAAAGCCCTGCGCACTAGGCTGGCAAGTACAGAATATACAAAGATAAGAATCATAACAGACACAGAGAGCACAGTCAGATGCTGGTTACAGAGGTTTGGCATGAAGGATGAGGGATATATCCCTCATTATAGTTTGCAGAGGAGAGCTTGCTTTAGCACATGTATGGGCTAAAAATTGGAGAGCAAAGTTTAGCATCATACTCAAATTACAATAGGTTATGAAAAACTAGTTTATTTTTAAGTGTGCATATTAATAATCACTTATGTCTCAGGTGACTAGACTAAACAAAGGGCCTAATTCAAAGCCCATTAAACTCAATGAAAATCTTTTTTTTAATTGAGCTCAATAGGCTTGGATCAGGCACTAAGCCTGTAAAGAATCAAGTACTTTATTTTTACAATATTTTCCCTTTCCCTGATGGGGAGAATCCAGGGAACTACAGACCTGTTAGCCTCACCTCAGTCCCTGGAAAAAATAATTGCGCAGGTCCTCAAGGAACCCATTCTGAAGCACTGGAGGAGAGGAAGGTGATCAGGAACAGTCAGCATGGATTCACCAAGGGCAAGTCATGCCTGACTAACCTGATTGCCTTCTAAGATGAGAGAACTGGCTCTGTGGATATGGGGAAAGCAGTGGACGTGATATATCTTGACTTTAGCAAAGCTTTTGATACGGTCTCCCACAGTATTCTTGTCAGCAAGTTAAAAGAAGTTTTGATTGGATGAATGGACTGTAGGGTGGATAGAAAGCTGGCTAGATCGTCAGGTTCAAAGGGAAGTGATCAATGGCTTGATATCCAGTTGGCAGCCTGTATCAAGCGGAGTGCCCCAGGAGTCGGTCCTGGGGCCGGTTTTGTTCAACATCTTCATTAATGATCTGGATATTGGGATGGATTGCACCCTCAGCAAGTTTGAGGATGACACTAAGCTGCGGGGAGAAGTAGATAGGATCCAGCGTGACCTAGAGAAATTGGAGGATTGGGCCAAAAGAAATCTGATGAGGTTCAACAAGGACAAGTGCAGAGTCTTGCACTTAGGACGGAAGAATCCCATGCACCGTTACAGGCTGGGGACCGACTGGCTAAGCAGTAGTTCTGCAGAAAAGGACCTGGGGATTACAGTGGACCAGAAGCTGGATGTGAGTCAACAGTGTGCCCTTGTTGCCAAGAAGGCTAACGGCATATTGGGCTGCATTAGTAGGAGCATTGCCAGCAGATCGAGGGAAGTGATTATTCCCCTCTATTTGGCACTGGTACTGGTGAGGCCAGATCTGGAGTACTGCGTCCAGTTTTGGGCCCTCCACTACAGAAAGGATTTGTACAAATTGGAGGGAGTCCAGTGGAGGGCAACAAAAAGTGTCAGGGGGCAGGGGCACATGACTTATGAGGAGAGGCTGAGGGAACTGGGCTTGTTTAATCTGTAGAAGGGAAGAGTGAGGGGGGATATGATAGCAGCCCTCAACTACCTGAAGTGGGGTTCAAAAGAGGATGGAGCTTGGCTGTTCTCAGCGGTGGCAGATGACAGAATAAGGAGCAATTGTCTCAGTTGCAGTGGGGGAGGTCTAGGTTGGATATTAGGAAACACTATTTCACTAGGACGGCGGTGAAGCACTGGAATGGGTTACCTAGGGAGGTGATGGAATCTCCATCCTTAGAGGTTTTTAGGGCCTGGCTTGACAAAGCCCTGGCTGGGATGATTTAGTTGGTGTTGGTCCTGCTTTGAGCAGGGGTTAGACTAGATGACCTCCTGAGGTCTCTTCCAACCCTAATCTTTATGATTCTATGATACAGCAAGAACTGAATGTTAGAAAGTATACCTTTGTGGTTACATTCTCCATATCCTGGAGCTACTGATTTTATACATGTACATTTAGTGGTACAGCATCTTTACAGAATGAAAGAATGTACTAGAATACAAAAGATTTCCACAGCACATATACTGAATACCCCTCACTTCCAATGTCAGCTATATAATAGCAGAAGTGTGGCTAAATATCCTGCATCAACACACAATGCCTTCATTTTCTAAGTAGCTCATTTAATTCAGGTACTTGATATATTATCTAAACTACCAGGTGATTAATTTGTTGCATTAAGTGCACAAGACCACTTTGGTTGCGCTGATATAGAACAGCTGTAACAAAGTACAATGGAAATGATATACTTTGCTCTTATCATGACACCAATACTTATCTCCCCAATACTTGACTTCTGGTATTTCTATTTACAGTCACTTAAAATAAAGCTAATTTGTGCACCTGTATGGTGACCTGAGACCACTTCAGTAATTTTAAAATGTATTTCAAGTGTCACTGAGAATAACAGCAGAACCAGAGTAAAAGGAGAATAGAAGTTTCAGATTCCATTCTGCAAAACAGGTCAACATGCATATGACTATTGCAGGACAACTGCCTGAAGTATGGATAGCAAGATCAAGAGGTTAATGAGCAAAGCATGACTCAACTAGGCTACAGAGTGGTAGCCGTGTTAATCTGTATCAGCAAAAAAAAAAAAAAAAAAAAAGAGAAGTATTTGTGGCACCTTACAGACTAACAAATTTATTTGGGCATAAGCTTTTGTGGGCTAAAACCCACTTCATCGGATGCATGCAGTTGAAAATACAGTAGGAAGATATATATACACTCAGAACATGAAAAAATGGGTGTTGCCATACCAACTGTAATGAGACCAATCAATTAAGGTGGGCTATTATCAGCAGGAGGAAAAAAAAACCTTTTGTAGTGATCAGGATGGTCCATTTCAAACAGTTGACAAGAAGGTGTGAGTAACAGTAGCGGAAAAACATTAGCACGGGGAAATAGTTTTTACCTTGTGTAATGACCCATCCACTCCCAGTCTTTATTCAAGCCTAATTTAATGGTGTTGCAAATTAATGCCAGTTCTGCAGTTTCTCATTGGAGTCTGTTTTTGAAGTTTTTTTTTTATTGTAGTATTGCCACTTTTAGGTCTGTAATTGAGTGACTAATTGAGTGACTCAATTTCAGACATAAAAGCTGCAATGTAAGCTTGTACAGACTTTCATTAGTAACATGAAATAAATTATACTGTGATTACAAAAAAAGAGTGGTATGTGTGCAGACGATTAGTCATAAAATAAAACATAACCTGTAGTACGGGGTCCCCACAAGTCTATCTCCCAGTCTGTGCAAAACAACCAGAGGAAGCAAAGTCATCCTCTCATCCCACAAACTAAGATGAAGGGAGCAGAAGCTGGTAATTGACTGTTTTTTCAACAATCTTGCATAAGAACATAATGGGTCAGACCAATAGTCCACCTCTATCCCAGTATCCTGTCTTCCGGCAGTGGCCAGTGCCAAATGATTCAGAAGGACTGAAGAGAACAGGGCGATTTTGAGTAATCTATCCTCTGTCATCTGGTCCCAGATTCTGGAAATTGGAGGGTTAGGGATGCCCAGAGCATGGGGTTGCATACCTAACCATTTTGGCTAATAGCCATTGTTAGACCTTGTGACAGTCTGGACCCCTATGTTCACCTGTTTTATAGAACTATGATAAAGCTTGTACAAAATATGCCTCATAAGGTATCATTTGAAAACTCATAACTTACTGATCATTGTTGTCCTGGTAAAATATGTGTGACATTGTATGTAAATTTATAAGATTCTACTGTGTGATATTAAAGACATGTTCCAAGTCTGGGGGAGCAGCCATGAACCAGTTCCCAAGGCACAAAAGGCTAGCTGATGCCTCAGCCAGGTGTTAAGTGGCCATTCTTTGGCAGGAAAGAGGATGTGACTGAAAAATCTACATCTTGAAAAAGGAACAGTTGGGGGTTCCCATTCACACAGACTGTTTCCTGAACCTCCGCTGGAAATGATTCTCAAATAAGACAAAGAGCTATAAGAAGGCGGAGCAGATGCCTCAAATTATTTCTCTTTCTCCCTACCCACAGCATCCACAACACCTGAACAAAAGAAACAGCATTGGACTGAGGGAATGATCCTGACTGAAGGAGATTCAGCCAGTAAGACTGCTGAAACACATGGTAAGAGAGACCTTTGCTTTGAATTTGCTTAGCTTGTAAAGTTAGGTATTGTGTTTTACTTCCATTTTCTTGTAACTAATCCCAATTTATGTCTCATTCCTCGTAATCACTTAAAAATCTATCTTTTGTACTTAATAAACTTTTTTTATCTAAACCAGTGTGTTTGGATTGAAGTTTTTGGGAAATTCATTTGGAATAACTGGACTTGTGCATATCATTTTCTGTTAATAAAATGGACTTTTTATGAGCTTGTCCAGGAGAGCGCTTGGCAGTACAAGACATACATTTCTGGAGGAAAGTCTGGGACTAGGCATTTGCTGGTGTTGCTCTGCAGTGTAATCTAAGGGTGGCTGGCTATAGAACTCATACAATATAACCGGGAGTAATTTATATGCTGTAGGCTGTGTTTGAGCAGAATAAGAGTGGTAGCTCTCACAGAAAAGCAGCGTAAAATGCACCTCAGTTTGGAGAATTGAGGGGACACAGCTGTTCAGTCCAGATTGTACACTGGGTAATGTCACAGCTATCCTCCATGAATTTATCTAATCCTTTTTGAACTCAGTTATACATTTGGCCTTCACAATATCTCATAGCAATGAGTTCCACAGGTTAACTGTTGCATGAAGTACTTCTTTGTTTGTTTTTAAACCTACTGCCTATTAATTTCTTCAGGTGACCACTAGTCCTTGTGTTAAGTGAAGGGGTAAATAACACTTCCCTATTTGCTTTCTCCACACTATTTTGATTTTATTGGTCTTTATCATATCCCCTGTCCCCCTTACAAGTCTCTCTTCTAAGCTGAACAGTCCCAGTCTTTAACCTCTTCCATATGGAAGCTGTTCCGTACCACTAATCATTCTGTTGTCTTTTCTGTACATTTTCCAGTTCTAATATATATTTTGAGATGGGATGAACAGAACTGCAGTGTTCAGGGTGTGGAAGCACCATGGATTTATATAGCAGTATTTTCTGTTTTATTATCTATATCTTTCCTAACTGTTTCTAACATTGTCAGCTTTTTTGACTGCTGCTGCACACAGAGAGAACTACCCACAACAACTTGAGTGGTAACAGCTAATTTAGACCCAAGCATTTTGTATGTATAGTTGGGATTATTTTTCCCAGTGTGCATTACTTTGCAGCACGTAACATTGTCAAACACCCATCGGGGACGGTCTAGATCAGTGGTTCTCAACAAGAGGTATGTGTACCCCTTGGGGTACACAGAAGTCTTTCGGGGGTACATCAACTCATCTAGATATTTTGCCTAGTTTTATAAACAGGCTACATAAAAAGCAGTAGTGAAGTCAATACAAACTAAAATTTAATATAGACAATGACTATTTTATACTGCTCTATATACTATACACGGAAATGTAAGTACAGTATTTATATTCCAGTTAATTTATTTTATCATATGATAAAAATGAGAAAGTAAGCAATTTATCATTAACAGTGTGCTGTGATACTTTTGTATTTTTATGTCTGATTTTGTAAGCAAGTAGTGTAAGTGAGGTGAAACTTGGGGATACACAAGACAAATCAGACTCCTGAAAGGGGCACAGTAGTATGGAAAGGTTGAGAGCCACTAGTCTAGGTAATACTTAATCCTGCCACACGTGCAGGGGACAGGACTAGATTACCTCTCAAGGTCCCTTCCAGTTCTATGATTCTATGATTGCATTTCATCAGCTACTTTGTTGCCCATCATCTCACACAAGTAGCACTATTATCAGCACTTTTAATGTTTCAACTTTTAAATAAAATCTTCCATAACTGTCAATTTGAATTCTCAAAACGAATGCCCCAAAGAATTTTTATTGTATTATATAAACCAATTTTAATAATAAATTGATGAACAAAATTCCCCATCAGAGTGAATATATAACCGGTAGAAATTATTGCTGACTTATTTTCATATATATTTGGGGTAGAGAAGAACCAGCTACAACATGGCTGCTCTTTCCACACCTACATCTTCTCTGTCCCTTCCCCACATAAGGTGTCCAAACCCTGCTGAGGGGAATCCATGGGACCATGAAAGAGCATGATGTGGAATTGTCACATTCCATTGCTTCTGAGGAAGAATTCTGTCCACTCCCATAAACCCTTAGAGTTTATCATTACACTAAAACAATGTATTCACTGTTATGCTGCAGTTTAAATAATAGTGCAGAAAGGACACTACCTATACAGACATATTTGACTTCAAGGAGCTTGAACGAAGGATGAATCGGGCCTGAAAGTTTTCCGTGCATTAACTTTGATTTATTTTTGTTTCTCTGTGCTATCCAGAATTGCAGCCTCTTTCCAAAGTTTAACATAAAATGAACATTTCAGATTTTTTTATTACAATATTTTAGTTCATTAATTTTTCCTAATGACACATTGCAATTAATCAAAAACAAAAGGCACTCAACTCAACTATAATTTAAAAATGACAATATCAGTCTTCAGCCCATGTATCTATGGGTCTCCAAACTCTAAATGCCTAGGAGAAAAGAACTTTTGAACCCTTCCTTACATTTAGTGTTACGGATCTTTCCTCAATAAATGGTTAAAGGACTGACGGTTTTTCCATGATGTATGTTTGTTTCCATGATGTTTGCTGTGATGTTATTTAAAATGCCTGTCAATTTAGAGGTGCTAGAGTTCTATTACTGAAAGTAGGTGGTTGTGTAATGGACACCAAATGTTCATTTCATAATGAGATGCAAAGTGCCTATTCCCTTCATTGGTTTTACTGAAGTGACCACCAGCATCACTGAAGTAGTAACTTTCCTGCCTTAAAGTTTTTTTAAATTTCATGCTATTCACTATTTGTACACCAGGGTCTCACTGATAAGGATGCAAAATATATACCCAAACAACTGTCAAACAGAATTTTGATGCATTAATGTCCATTCAACAAGGAGAAAAATTACTTGTCTCCCATCAGATATTTAACATATCTAGACAGTGGACCAGATCCTTAGCTGCTGTTAGTTGGGGTAGTTCCACTGAATTAAACATTGATTTAAACCAGCTTAGCATCACTTTATGGCTAGATCTGTGATAAAGTTCCTTTCCAGAAATACTGCTGAAAGAGCAAGCATTAGAATGACGAAGAAAGTACCATCAAATATAATAGCTGACATTTTCAATTAGCTAAGACTTTTCAGAAGAAAAAGTCACTTGAGAATTGATAGACCTGTTAGAACAAGTGTGTGGGGGGGAGGGGAGGAAGCAGTCAGTGATATTAAAAGTTGCTTTAAAATCTCAGATACAAAGAATACAATTCTATACAAAAAATACCAAATGTTAAATGAATTTCCAGGTTACATGGCTGCTACAAGTCAAGATGACCTCTAACCAAAATAGAGCAGCAAAAAGATTCCGTATGCTGCCTAACGTCATATAGTAACCTTTAAAAACAAACAAAACAACAACTTATAACTAGAACCTCTGCTGGTGTAAACTGGTCTAGCTCCATTTAAATTAATGGAATTGGAGCTGAAGATCTGGCCTTTAGAATCAGATTCTGGGTAGGGGGCTCAACTTGGTTTCCATTTTGTTATTCTAATTTCTTACACACAGCAAATAAATGAAGATGCACATGCATTTATAAATGTCTAATTACTTCATTGTCAGCCATAATCAGGTAATTAGATACAGAACTTGTCTGCAAAAACAGAAGCCTCTTTTTAGTATGGATTGTTCAATGGCCTGAATAATCTGTAGATCTCTTGTAATGTTACTATCCTGTCAAATAGGAAAAAAAGCCAAACAAGAAAAAGTAAAGGCTAGTTCATCACATGCCCTTTGATGAATCAAACAGTTCATCCTTTGTGACATGCATGAAAGACCTTGGCCTCATCTGAGTTGAAAAAAGAAAAAAAAAAAGTCCTCGACATTTAAACCGCTAAATGGGAAGCATTAGCTCAAAGACAAAAAACTTGTTCCATTTTGGAAACGCTTATACTTTGTTACTGAATTTACTTTGAATATGTTAATACAACACAGCCTTCAACTGGTATAATTTGAAATAAGGATTGGGCAGGTTGAGACCTGGCAGGGAGGTATGGGAATTCCCTCCTTGAAGATTTTAAAAGCAACCTGAAGCTTGTGAAACAAGTGTCTTCATTGGTCAGCAACAGGAACTGAAATTGTGATCTCCAATGCTAAAAAGTATGAGCTGCCACACCAATTGAGTTCAAGCAGTAACTCCTTTAGATGGTGACCTCTTCTGAAGAACACCCACTGAAGCAGGATGCGTAACAGAGTGCACAGTGAGGTATTCCAAAGCCAAAAAAGTGTGCTCTTCAGACACATGAGCCCCAGGGATAAAAGTCATTTTTGGCAGGGATGATTTGGCAGTATCGGGAGAGGGCTTCATCAGAGGCAGGGATAATCACTCTCAAATGACCTATCAATTAGGCAGCAGAATTATAACAAAGGGCTCCTAGGAACCATTGCCTGGTTGGACATTCCTAGCTACCAAGCTCTGTCATAATGGTATAGCTGTTTTTTCTGCAGCAGTCACCAAGTGGGAAAAGCCAAATGACTATATCAAACTCAGTGGAAGGTAAGATGTAATCTTTTCTTTTGTGTTCTTATATTTATGAAAGAATTTATCTTGAAGTAGAAGATCCATCAGTGAAAATTCACCAAGTTCCATTGAAGTTTGCTGTCAGATACATAATTTGAGCAGCATCTTATACTGTACAAATGCATTTAATGGAGAATTAAACACTGATGTATCTTTCCATCCCCTATAAAAACTGAAATTTCTTCAGACTATTGGACTGTTATGATCAGATCAAGTGAATCTGACTTAGCGTTGGCCCCATATATTGAAGTCTTTGAACACAGCAGGTTCTTCTATACATCCCAAGAATACAAAGATGCATCATTAATTTATATAGCTAGACAGCACATCCTTCTTTGATTAAAGCATCCAGGAACAATACGTTTATTTGGGATTCAAGTTGTTGCCCTAAATTATGGAGCCAACTTGAAACTAATAACACATGCTGAATTCTGACATGCCTAAGCTCCTTCTGCTCCCCTAGTGATGATTCTTAGTTCTTTTAAAGCATTTTACATCTTAAAAGCATTGTACAGTATTAGTTAGCACAACATACCTGCGAAGTAATCCATCATTCTCATTTTTCAGATGGGAACACGGAGGCTCGTAGCAGTTAAGTGGTTTTCCCAAGACCACACAGCACAGGCCAGAGTATGTGAGGGGTTGCTGATTCACTCAATGCCATACATCATGTGGACTCTACTAGAAATGTGTTTTGGAGTAACCATAGAAATGCAGATGCAGGAATAGTCTCTCTCCCCTCAAATACCTCTTTCCCAGAAAAGTCCTGCCACTTAACTAGAGAAAACTGGGGAGGAAGGGGAAAGAAGGGGTCAGAAGAGGACCTTAGTCAAATGATACAGATACAATATGAAAAAAAAGGTAAGGTATTGAACCATATAATAAGGATTGTATAGTGCTAAAAGCATTAGCCACTTCAGAGATAAGTATTTTAGCACCCATTTTAATACAATGACTGAAATAATAGAATAGTTACAATTATAATGACAACCCCCATAGTTAACCTTCCCATCATAGGATGTTGTACTAGGTAAATATTTCAAAATGTATTAATTACTAAATGAAAAGGGTATTAAGTAATTGTCGTGTAGTTAACATTCTAGCTACAAGTATCATTACAATATAAAAACCATCAGTGTACTGCATTGTCCATGGCATCTGAAAATGCAGTGTAACTACAGTTACTATTTATAAATTACAATCACTGTGTTATGAAGTGTAACTATACAGTGGTATGGATAAGTTGAATAATTACTTAGTCCACAGCCCATCATTACCATTCCTCAGTCTCAAAGCTTCCTAGCAGATGTTTTACAATTGATCCTAAATCAGTGACCAGCTGTAGTTTCCTCTAATCTGGGTGAAATACTGGCCCCATTGAAATCAATGACATAACACCCATTAACTTAAATGGAGTTCAGATTTCAGCCTCCATCTGGAAGGCATCTGACCTTTTCTGTTAAGTGGAATTAGTCAATGCTATGAACCTGAAAGAAATTTTAATTAAAAACATAGAGGTGTGGTGATTCATTTGCTGAGAATTTAGGAGTTAACCATGAAGAACCATTATTCTATAATGGGAATTGATATGTCCCTTAGTTGAGTAATCTCAAAAAGTTGCTAAAACAGCTATTGAAGTAATTGAACCACTAGCCTTTTGGTAAAAAGGACAAACTCTCAGGCAGAAATCAACCATAAGTTTAAATGACTTTTTTTTCTCTTGATTAGTAAAAATGAAAAGCAAGCCCTTCAATATGCCTTTAATATCTCCTGCATTGAAAATTGGTACAAATAATTATGTACAGATAATGCTCAGTGACTTAATGGTAATCTTGAGTTATTCATTAGTCACGGTATCACTCTGTGGTTAGAATAGGAGAGCCATCAAATTGGTGGCCTTGGTATGGTCCACTTGCATCTACTTTTGACGGTCAAGGCAGATGTTTTTTGTACAGAATCCCATGTTTCATGTGGGATTTCTATACACGAGCTTTTTTTAAACGTTATGTAACAAGTGCAGTGCATAACAAGAGTGGTGGGGAAACAGCAAGATTTTTCCTCTCCCCTGCAAATGTTACTGCTCTACTGGGAGGCATACATTTCACTCATAACAAACAATTCCATATCTGACTAACTATGCCTCCCCTGTGAAAATCATAGGATTGTTCTGAGACTGTTCCTTATTAGCCAGATCTTTACAATTGTGCACACTGGAGTTTAGAAACCCATGGCTAGTTGGCTAGATTAGAGTGCTACTGTAGCTGGCACTCTAATATTCTAACATTGTTTCCTTGATTGTGTGGTATTTTACCTGCTACTGACAGTCAGGTTATTCCATTTCCCAGTTTAGGATGGTTAAGGATTCAGTTTGCCTCCCAGCCAGATTAGGTGCTTTGTAAAGCCGTTCAATTAATGAAAATGTTTCTTCACAAACAATTTACTCAGCCATTGATGGAGACAATTGTTGAATGAATTATTTGCTGAATATTATTCAATGATCTGTAGCGCTGGTCAAGCAAAGGAACAAAGCAATTATGAAAAAACTGACAAGTACAGCAGTCCTTCTCCAGATAAGTGATACTTTGACCAATTCTGGCTGGTGCTCTGACAAAATGACAGTGTATATTTCTGCTTCCCCAAAAAAATATTTAACACTGATGGGCCATGAGTAAGGCTGTGTATTTGTCACAGCTGTGGTGCATGTGACAAATCATGAATTTGGCGGGTTTCTACAAAAAAACACTATGGCCTTTGCCACCTGGCCACCTTACTACTAAGTAGGGCTCTTCCATGGGTTTTTGCACATTTAGCTGAATGCAGAAGGGTGAAAATCCCAAGCCATATCAGAGAAGTATTTAGCACAGCTCAGAAATGAAACATATGCAAAGGTGGCTTTGAGACTCTTTTACTCTGCTGATCATGGACCAACCTGCATCAGTCTTAGAGCAGCCCAAGGGAATTACAGGTAACAGAGATCAAGGAAGGACACCTGCACCATACCCCATTTGCCTGGCCACAGCCTTTCATACATAAGTGGATACTCAAGGGACATGGGGCTGCCCTAGTAGAACCATTGGTGTATCTACCTATGCTGGGAGTTGGTTATGCTGGCTTAAGAGAAATCTTGTAGTTGGTTAAGCTGTTTAAGAGAAATTGTGCAAAGCTGTCCTCATGCAGCACAGGACTGCCATCACTGTGAAGGACTGCTATCCAGTGAAGTGGAGTAAGGAGTTTTTTAAATGGGTTTGAGCTGTTCCCTAAATCTTATACGCTGATTTTTAAGCCATTTAATTGAAAATAAAGGATATTTTCCTTAAAATAATGTGACTCGTGACTTTTCATATGTTTCTATATATTGTGACAGACCCAGACCAGTGGGGTACAGGGGTCTGGTAGAAGGCAAATATACTGGACACTGGATGAATAGTTTTCTGTTCCCTGAGTGCCAGAGCAGGGGCTGCACTAGAGCAATCAGGAACCTGCTAGAACCAATTAAAACAGGCAAGCTAATTAAGACACCTGAAGCCAATTAAGAACATACTAATATCAGTTATCCTATTGGGATCCAGGAAGTGGGCAGGCAAAAGTCCGCCCACTGCTAAAGGACCCCACCCCCAACCCCCGCCCCCAGCCTAACGGGAGGATCCACAGGACCTGGAAACCAAATGATTCTGGGGGACAACTAATGAAATAACAGGAACAGGAGTGCGGTCAAAGGGTCAAACAAAGGGAACCTGATGGGGACACCGAGCAGAGAACCCTGGACAGTGCCCACTGCTCCTCAAAAGCATCAAGGGAGTCAGTGGACACCGCTCAGAGGAACTCTGCCTGGATGCGTGAGTGGGCGGAGGATCGGTAATAGGCCCCACAGTCATAGGAGACCCCATTGGCCAACCTCCTCTCCCTGTTTTATAGATGGCCATTTTAGCCAGGGCTAGAAAGAGGCTGACCAGGAGGTCCCATGACTTTGTGAGGCCACAGAAAGGGAGTGCATAGATAAGAAGGTGAGGGAAAAAGTGCAACCAAAAATGTAACAGGATGTCTAAGAGGAGCCGGAATAGGGGCTGCAACCTGGCGCACTCCAGGTAAACGTGCACCAGGGTCTCCCTCATGCCACAGAAGGGGCAGGTGTCCAGGACGGGGGTGAACCACGCCAAGTACACGCCCGTGCTCGTGGCCCCGTGAAGGAGCCACCAACTGATATCCCAGGCAGGCCTTGGGACCAGGGTGGAATATAGGCTGGCCCACCAGGGCTCCTCACCCTCCAGAGGTGGCAGGAGGTCCCACCACTTTGTGCCAGGGTGGGACACAAGGGTGAGTACGTGAAGGGTGTGGAGCACGAGTGTGTATAGATGTTTCCTCGGCATGGTCTGGAAACGAACCGGCTGCAAATTGTGCAGCCGTCTCACAGTGGAAGGGGCGGAGGGGACCACAGGGCTAGAATCAATTATGGCAGACAGACTAATCGGGATACCTGGCTTAAAAAGGACCTCCCATCAGTTAGTGGAGGGCATGCAAGGAGCAGGGAGTGAGAAAGCGTGCTGCTGGAGGACTGAGGACTACAAGCGTGATTAGGCTTCAGGAGGAAGATCCTGCAGTGAGGATAAAGAAGGTGCTGGGGGGAGGCTATGGGTAAGTAGCCCAGGGAGTTGTAGCTGCAGCTGTCACGCAGCTGATATCGGCTGTCTACGTCTCCTGTATCCACAGGGCCCTAGGCTGGAACCTGGTGTAGAGGGCGGGCCCAGGTCCCCCCCAAATCCTGATCGGACACAGGAGGAGTTGACCTGGTCTGTGAGCAACACCAGAAGAGAAGGTCTAATTTGGAAAGGGATCTGGCCTGTCCCCAACCCACTAGGTGAGACAACAGAGAGTGCAGAGATTGTTCTCTATTTCTCCCCATGCTGGCCAGTGATGGGGTTAGCTGAGTGAATGGCAGGTTTGAGCCTCTAGCAGAAGAGGCCAAACTGAGGGCTGCCGTGAACCTCTGAGGTGAGCAAATCCGCCAAAAAGTGCAGGACCCACTAAGGCAGAGGAGGAACTTTGTCACAATATTTATGATTTTTGTAATTTTCCCCCAGCCAGAGCAGGACTTTTCCTTATAATTTTCCATGGTAAATGGCATAATATTAATTAAAACAGTATGTTCTATGACTTCCTTTAAAAAAAACGATAGGAACTTTTGTTTTTGTCATGACAAAACCTTGTCTTTCCATTTTTCTGACACGATAGCTAGCCAGCCTTAACAGTAAACTTGCTGAAATCTAAAGCTCAGATTTATCCATCAGATCTCTGTGCATTGGTGCAAATGGCATTCTGAAAGAGAAGTCATTTCTCACCTTTGAATCAATGAGGGCTCACATAGAGAACAATGAAGCATATTCATTCCCAGCAGTAAGCGTCACCTTCCAAAGCATTTGCAGTGATTATCTTCCTTGGACTTTACAGATCTTAAAAATTCTGTTGAATATCTTGTGCCACTGTAAGGGTGTATGCCATTTCCAAGACATTGTCCAGTGAACACAGATTCCAACTTCCCATTTAATATATTCAGTGTCCACATAGCTTCAGAATACCATCAGCCAAAACCAAACAAAACCTCACATATTTTTGTACTTACAGAAAAGAACTACACTTGATTTTAGGCAGTTTGAAAACCGTGCCCCAATACTGCAAAGAGCTTCTGGTTATTAATTCTTTATTTGTATTGTAGCAGTGTGTAGGACCCCCAGAAACAGATCAGGACACCATTGTGCTAGGCACTGTACATCCACAGAAGAGGCTGTATTTTAAAATCTCAGTAAGCTGAGCAATCCCGAATATATTAAAATCTCAGTAAGGTGGGCAATCCACCTGTGCCTATAAAGGGGCTCTGTGTAGTTGACTGCCTGCATGGAGTTCATTACAGTAATAAGGCCTAAACAATGTGTGCCATAGCTATAAAAACAGCATGTGGCAGGGAGCCATTATCAGGACATTTCCTTATGCCACAACACGGCCCTGCAAGTGCACTGCCCTCAGCTTTCTCTGGGGGCTCTTGTAAGATGTCAGTTCCAAGCCAAAATACGTCATACTAAGATTCCCCTGTGAGAGGTCTCATTTACTAAATCTCTTACAGCAAATCAAATTACTCCTTCACCCCTCAAGTCCAACCTTTCCTCCCCCGATTCAGGGATCCTACAGCCCTCCTCTGGGGTCTCTTCAATATTCCCCTCCTTGAATCAGGAGTCCCACAGGCCTCCTTCCCAGGCTACTAACTCAGATATGTTTCACCTCCTCAAGTCAGGTACCCCACAGCCCTCCATGTGAAGTCTGTGTGGGTAATTCAGGCCAACTGCAGCCATCACTCAGCTTCTCTAAGCTGGCTCCTTTTAACTCAGTCCCTTCCCCCTCCACTGGGAGTGGTCAGCTGTCTTCCCCTTAAAAAGAGAAGCTTCCAGGGTGGATATCTTGAGGCCTGGACTGATTTAACCACATGATGTACCTGTCCTATGGCTACACTAATTTTCCCCACCTGGAAAGTAGATTTGAATGAGTCACAGGTGGGGCTGGATCCTTTACCTAAATGTGTTATAACAGTCTATATTTGATGGTATACCATCAAATAAAGCTGTACATAATTCTCTGCAGCTGAAAAAAATTGCTCTCCAGGCTTACATCTCACTTAAGGTCAGACCTACATGTGTGCTAAGCACCGGCTGCCAGGCACTGCCACTTCCCAATTATCTATCTACGTTATACTGGGCCCATCACTTTGTCAGTATCCTTTCGCATCATGTACTCAGCCCACTCCATGGCCACCTCAGCCTCACGACTGAACAATGAAAAGCCAATTCCAGGGTACCAATCCCCTTGGCAGTTGCCAAAACATCCCCAGCCTTTCTATCTTACAAAATCCTTCTGATCACCCCACAGTGAAGTATCTTGAACTCCTTCATTAATTATTAACGCTTCCCCAATACCCCATGATAATTAGCATCCCGGGCCCACCCAACCGCCATACCCAGAGTGCTGTGCATATTATGGAAGCCCACATTAGGTCCTGCATGTCTTGCACAAGGCATCCAAAACTTAGGGCTGATTCTAGCCCACACTACACACCCAAGGCATACGCAAGAACCTTTATTGTCTATATATATACACACACACACTCACACACTATTCTTCCTATTAAAGGATTCTTCGGAGTTAAGAAGTGGGCGCTGATGGGGGACTAACATGAGCTTGTGCCTGTAGCAACTAACACCACAGATCCAAGAAGTTACTTACCAAATTTGTACAGTAATTTCCTATGTTTTGTTTTTCCTGTGTTTTCCCCATTTGCATTGTGAAGCTCCTCTCTGCAGCCTACAGCCAGAAGCTAATTTTCTCCCTCAGTGAATCAATCTTTCACACACATCTGCATATGGAATGGCTGTCATGCTAAGCAGTGGGTGTCAAAAAAAACTTGAAAGAGTGGTTTTCAAAAACTAAAAAGCCTTACGGCTCTTGAATTATTCACTAGAGGATCAATTACAAATGGATCAGTTTTACATTCCCCCCCCCCCCCAAGTTTTGAAGATACTGTAGTGCCGTGCCATCCTCGCTGCTTGGTGACCGCCATGTGCACGCACAGAGAAGAATCCTGTTAAGTTCTTCAGGCCAATAGATTTGAGGGAAATCAACTCTCTCAAAACACATCAAGCTCTATCTGCTGCCCCAGCTGGAATAGTATCAATGTCAGCCTTCCCGAAGGCTACTGGATCTTTACCCTCTCTTCTAGAAGTAAGATTCCCGAACACACTTGTGGAACAGTGGTGGGCAGAAAACTGAATTGAAAGGGATGGGTGGTAGAAAAGAACGACTAGGGTAAATGGTGGACTCTCTGTAACAAGTCTAATCATGCTTTGAGGACTTCAGTAACTCAGCCAGATGTTAGGGGTCTATTACAGGAGTGGGTGCGTGAGGTTCTGTGGCCTGCAATGCACAGGAGGTCAGACTAGATCATCATGATAGTCCATTCTGACCTTAAAGTCTATGAGTCTGTTTGGGTCACAGTGCAGTAAAAAATATTAAATATAACATGTAATAAGTGATCTTGATGCAGGAATCACTGGGTGAAGTTCTACGGCCTATGTTATGCAGGTCAGACTACTAGGTGATCATAATGTCAAGCCTTGTGACCTTAAATCTAAAAACGGGAAGCTCATTGTTTGGCTATCTAGGGTGTAATTGCTTGGTGGTCAAACATATCATTAAAAAGGTGCTTTGAAAAAACACCCATGTGTTTGGTCTCTGGAGGCATATTCAAATTTGAATACAGAGTGAAGTAAATGTTAACAAAAAAATTAGAACATAAATACCCCCACCACCTGCCTCTGGCAAAAGAGAATAGCTTTGAAATGCAATATTAATGATTAATAGTATTTATTACGTGTATTAGAATAGTGCCCAGAAACCCCACTCAGCCTCAGGGCCCCACTCTACTGGGTGCAGTACAAACATTTAGCAAGATATGATCTCTTCTAGGAAGGGCACATGGTCTAAAAAATATTAGGAAAGGGTATGATATTATATAGGTTCACCAGATTCTTTTCCTCTGAAAATACTGAAGGATAATTTAAAGAAAAAACATCTGGTAGACAACACTATTAATAATCTTACAGTTTAGAGAATTCATCTATTTACTAACTGGTATGTTCAATTCTACCCTAGGCAAATATGTTTGGTTGGGGAGAAAACAAGGCAAAACAGTTTTATCTTAGCATAATTATATGGGGCACTTATATATATTCATATAACTACCAATTCTGTGCAAAATTAGTAATTATTTGCTTTACTGCAGCATCTCAGGGCCCCAACTGAGATCAGGGCCTCATTGTACTAGATGCTATACAGACAGATGGTTTCTGCCCCAAAGAGCCTACAGGGTAAGTAATATTTTATTGTACTGCAGTAGTGCCTAATGGTCCCAATCAGAACTGGAGATCTAGGGGGGTTGTAGCATATGATGACGTGGGGGGGGGGGGGAGGGGATAGATTTGTCTGAGAATCAGTCAGTTTATATTAGGCCAAACACAAATGTTGTGTCAAGAAAGCATTTTAACACATGAAGGCAATTTGAGACATTTCTTCACTAATCATGGCTAGATCACATTAGTCTAAGCTAAATGCATATTTTCTGTATCACACAGTGATTGGGCCTACCCACAATAACATTTAATGGTGTAAGGCTCATTTGCTTTGCATGTGTAGCACTTGAATCCAAGTAGCTTTGACTGTCATTTTTTCCAGCACCACATGGAGTTGTTCACCTCACCCTCTAGAAACCCTGAGGGTGGATGCCAAGAGGTTAATACAGCTTTGAGGTTGAACAGAGCATCCACGTGTTGTGGAAATCGCTCCCACTTCCACTATCTAGTGCAACTCCCACAGGGAAATGGAGAACTTCAGTGGTCAGGAGAAAGCTCTGGCTTCCAAAAGATCTTGGGGATCCAAGTGTTCCATCTTTTGGGAACTTCGTAAGGGAAAGCAGTTTTCTTTCCCCTTGGATCCCTGCCATGGATCTTTCCATGGGGTGAGGAGAGTAGCCCTACGTAATCTATAAACAAATATTGCTGTACATGCTCTATAATAGGCACAGTTAAAATTAAAATTAAAGAAAGCAAGATTTAAGGAAGGGCCTGTGAAAATGAAAAGGCCATAAACCATGTTTCCAGTAGTATGTTCTTGAGTCACATATCACGCTTGGGATCTTCAGCATTCACATTTACAACAGGGTTAGCTTTAGTGGCGAAGCCATTCCTATGAGTAATGAGCACTGACTGGGAAGCCATTTTTATATTATCTTATAATTATATAGAGCAGTGGTTCTCAAAGCTGGTCCGCCGCTTGTTCAGGGAAAGCCCCGGGTGGGCCGGACCGGTTTGTTTGCCTGCCGCGTCCACAGGTTCGGCCGATCGCAGCTCCCACTGGCTGCGGTTCGCCGCTCCAGGCCAATGGCGGCTGCAGGAAGGGCGGCCAGCACGTCCCTTGGCCCGCGCCTGTGCCATGACAAACAGCAGACTAACTCCCACACACATGACTCCCAAGGTGAAGGTTATGGAGCTGCAAATACAAGAAGAAGAGGTATCACTAGCTTTACAGCTGAGTGACAATGGTTTTAAACAATCTTTGCTCACTGAGTTAAGCTTTGCCTTGATTGAAACAAAGCCACCCCAGAAATTAAAGTATTTTGAGAAAAAGCAGTTTCAGGAAAACAGAAAATAATTACATATAATTTTTAACAATAAACAGTTCCCTAGCATTGAGAAGGAGATGGATGGTTTGTGATTAAGGCTGGGATTCAGGAGATTTGGGTTCCAACTCCTAGTTCTGCTACAGCTCTCCTGTGCAACCTTAAGCAAGTCACTCCATCTCTCAGAGCCTCAGTGCTCCATCTCTAAATTGGGGCTATACTACTTTGCTCTCAACTTTGGTAGGCTTAGATAAACTTTTAGTAAGAGACAGCCCTGCTCACAAAATGTACATACATCTAGCACTATGGGGTCTTGATCTCCATTGAGACCTCTAAATGTCACTGTAATAAAACTACTAAGAAGATGGTAGTAATACTAATACTGATGAGAGAAAGCAAAAAAATTCCAGCTAAGCTCTCATTCTTGTGCACACACACTTTTTGGGCAAACCAGACACTCATTTAAGCTAAGCTTTCCTAACTGAATACATTCTGATTTTTAAGTGTCTGTGCAAAGGCATAGATACCATAAGAGCATTCCTCAAGAGAATATATGTTCCTTTTGCCATCTCATTTCTTTTTTCCTTCATATTATTAATAGGTCAAATCATTTAAGAAATTTGTTGTACTTCTATAGAAAATAAAAAAGTCTATTATAATTTTCCCCAGGGTATTGATTCACTGTTTTCTAATTGTCTGCCATAAGTGATCTTCGGTAGTAAGCACTAATGGGTAATTCATCAGGTGGAGCACTTAAAGGGAGCAATTTTTCATTATCGGCAGGTAGAAGAGGATAAACCTTCAAAATATTTCAAACCACACACATCTTTATTAAAAGATTTTGAAGCAATTATAGCACCCTATAGGAAATGCAGTTTAAGGCACAAAGTAGGTATACTTTTGTTAAGTAAAATCATAGGACTGGAAGGGACCTCGAGAGGTCATCTAGTCCAGTCCCCTGCACTCATGGCAGAACTAAGTGTTATCTTTCTAGACCGTTCCTGACAGGTGTTTGCCTAGGGAGGTTGTGGAATCTCCATCACTGGAGATTTTTTAAGAGCAAGTTAGACAATTTACTCCAGTGCTTAACCATCCTGACAGTTAGGAACACGGGTGGCAGGTAAAATAGGCCAGGGAAGGCAAAGCCACCCCTGGCACAGCCGCCCCCAAGGGACACCTGAGCCACGGTGGCCCCACCGCCTCTTCAAGCCCCCCCCCCCCCCCCCCGGGCCTGCTGCTGCCCCTGCTGCCTACAGGTGCCTATCTGCACTCCACCTCCCCCACCCCAGGTCCCTGCTGCTCACCAGATCACTTCTCCTCGGGGGAGGGGGAGTGAGAAGGGATGCTCCGAGCAAGCGGCAGGCACGGGGATCTTGCAGGGGCATGAAGCAGCTTGGCCAGGCATTGGGACCACTGGCTCTACCTAGCACTCGAGCAGCGTCCCTCGCAGGTCATGTTTTGTAGACCTTTAATCATTTTTGCTGCTCTTCTCTGGACTTTCTCTAATTTGTCCATATCTGCTGAAATGTGGCACCCAGAACTGGACACAATACTCCAGGTGAGGTCTAATCAGCGCAGAAGAATTATACTTCTCCTGTCTTGCTTACAACATTCCTGCTAATGCATCCCAGAATGATTGTTGTCGGGGAGGAGGGAGGGGAAAGGAAAGCAGTGTTACACTTGACTCATATTTAGCTTGTGATCCACTATGACCCCCAGATCCCTTTCTGCAGTACTTTTTCCTAGGCAGTAATTTCCCATTTTGTACGTGTGTAACTGATTACTCCGCTTTAGAAGGAGCAATCAGTTGCACACATACAAAACAGGAAATGACTGCCTAGGAAGGAGTATGGTGCAAAAAGTATCTGGGGGTTATAGTAGATCACTGGAGTTCTGTGTCCAGTTCTGGGCACCACACTTTGGGGAAGATGTGGACAAATTGGAGAAAGTCAGAGAACAGCAACAAAAAATGATTAAAGGTCTAGAAACCATGATTTATGAGGAGAGTGAAAAAATGGGTTTAGTATGGAGAAGGGAAAACTGAGGGGGGAAGATGGAAAGTCTTCAAATATGCAAAAGCTTGTTATAAAGAGGAAAGTGATAATTGTTCTCCTTAACCACTGAGAAGACAAAAAGTAACAGGCTTAAATTTCAGGAAGGGAGATTTAGGTTAGACATTAGAAAAACAGTTTTCTAACTGTAAGGGAAGTTAAGCACTGGAACAAATTACCTAGGGTAATTGCGGAATCTTTGTCTTTGGAGGTTTTTCAGAACAGGTCAGACAAACACCTATCAGGGACAATCCAGATAATATTTAGCCCTGCCTAAGTGCACTGGACTAGATGACCTATCAACGTCCCTTCTAGTCCCGCATTTCTATGTCTCTGAACTAGGTTTTAGAAAAACAGTAGGAGAATTTTCTGATCCTTTCTGAAGATTAATGCAGCATTCAGAACAGAGTGAAAATAGCTTTTAGTAACTTTACTGGGATATTACCCTGGGTTTATAGTCATCTATGGTATGGTGGTTAGTTGACACGTTCACCCTGTGATGGTTTTTAAAGTAGGAAGTAAAACCGATTGGTGTCACAGTGGGGGGACTCCAGTCACCACTAGATGGCACCACTTCCTGGCAGTTCTGGAAATTAGCTCAGTCAGGCTGACACCTCTTCCAGCTGGTTACACCCCATCAGTTGCTCCTCTGCAGCTCCTCTCTCACTCCAGGAACCACAGCTTCCTTGTTCTGACTCAACCCTCCAGCCAGGACACTCAGTAGGTTCCCCTTCTGCAGCAGTCTTTCAAAATCTCTTCTGTCCACATGATATCAGGCAGCCCTCATGCCCATTGCCCTGACCCTATCACTCCAACAAAGACTCGGGACATCTTCCTGTTCACTGCCCCCAAATAGTACCACTCTACAGTGGCTGGGAGGGGAACTGAAGCCTGCCCTCTACTCTGGGTTCCAGTCCAGGCAAGGTGTGTAACTCTACCATCTTACTGTTCTCACTCTTGGAGTCCTTCCTACCAGGTTGCTTCTTCTCCCCAGCCTCAGAGAGGGCGACTGTAGGTTTCTTTCCTGCTACCCATTCTGTTTCCAATTTTCTGTCTTTTGTAGAAGCCCGGCCTATCCCTCACAGATGAACTTCTCTCTAATTAACTTCCTCCAGCCTAAAGCTCCCCCGTTTGCAGCCTAATTAGCTGATTGGGCCCACTTAACCTAATTCAGCTCTTGCCTAATTCAGGGCCTGTGTGGAGAACACACACTATCATGCTTGGCTAATGTGTGCCTACGGTTACATGAAAACAAATTTGTATATTAATCATAAAAAAAATTAAAAGGAGCTCTGTCAGCTGCAGCTAACCACTACAGAAGCTTCAAATCCATAACAACTGGGCCAAAGTGGTATCCAAAAGGTTGGATTAAGACAAGACTCATCCATGAAAAATGTATATGTAGGTGCCGCTTGCTTAAGCAGGGTGACACTAATTCTACTCACACTTCCACCAGTTCTGAACTAGTGTGACATCACTAACTTCAGCCGCAGGTCCTATGGCTTATCTGTTTGTTAGGCTGTTTATAAACAAGACCATGACTTTATATGCTAGTGGAATACTAAGACTGCCATTGTACTGAGTATAGTATGGGAAGTTTTACATGAACTCTGCAGCAATCTCTCCAGTGCAGCAGAACAGAGATTCTGAAACAGTGCAAATAAATTATAATTTGAAGTAGTTTCATTGAATTATGTATGAAAAATAATGAAATAAAAACATAATAAAATAATGTAATCCAAACAGTATTTAATCCTTGTGTTAATCTCTCTATTATTGAATGTATTTTCTGTTGTCACTAAATTTTTAATTTAAAATGTGTGGCAGAATACTGCATGGAAATTAAATAACTCAATGGAAGAAGTTTTCAGGAAGGAACCTGGAAGATTTGGGTGCTGGAGCTTTTGGCTTCTAGGAAAGTATGGGAGGAGACTTGGATGAGATCTTGACTCCGTTAGAGTCAATGACCAAACTACCATTGATTTCAATAGAGCCAGGATTTCATCCTTGGTATTGTGGAATATGCATATTATCTTGGTATGTCCACTAACTCTAACCAGCCATGAAATAGTTAATGATTACATTAAAACTGGATATTATTAGACTTCAGGATCAACACCCCAGAGATATGGTTTTAGGATGTCTGCAGATCCAGGCAAGCAACAATACATCAGTTTACACTCTATTCACATGCACATTTGGAAGAATTGTTTGCAACTGTAAGGACTACAAACCTAGAAATTAAAATTAAAAATGAAACTAAATTAGAAGTTAAATGTCGCAGCACAATTCTGAAGCAAGTTTTGAATTTTGTAAGAACCATGATGATCAGGACCATGATGTATATGGAGTTCTGTTAATTGCCATACAGGGCAATGCAATTGCACTTTTAATACTCCTTTTAAAAGTGGGATGCAAAAGAATTTGCGATGGCTTAAAATAAAAATATAAAGGACTTGTATGGAATATGGAAATTGTGGGTAGAGTGCTATTTTACTATAAAATGCTTTTGGTAAGCTCTCATGAGTCGGTGATCATCATAACTATGTTACTCTTAATGGAGATAAATTGATTTTTTTAAAGGTGGCCTTCATAAACAAAAAAAATCCAAATGGGGTTTGTACTCAGTTTTGCTTGTTTTTGGTGAACAAGGAAGACCAGAAACGTTTATGAAAATATTATGCATGTGTTTTACCTTAAAGTCTCAGGGATGTAAATCTGGTCTTCCCTACTTTTCCCTCCTGGGAATTGTATGTTTGTTGTGAATCCTAGCTAATTTACTGAAAAGCAAACAAAAGACAAGAAACAAACAGAACCCCTTCCCCCGAAAAAAACACTTCAGTCCTTTAAACAAGCATTAATGACCCAAAACAATTCTTTTTCCTGGCAGGTCACCTTTAAAATCTTAGGTGTGCCGAAGATAAACGGTATTTAACAGGACCAAAGAAGAGCCTTCACTGGAGTACAGAGCTCCTGTTAGTGTCCCGCACATGATTAGGTTTAACCATGCGAGATGAATGCTGTAATGGAGACAGAGCCCAGCTTTGCGTGAAATTAACCAAACAATCAAAGGTCACTGGTGGAACAATATTTGCAGCAACTGTTTATCTTCTGGGCACACAAGAGACATTAAAAAGGTAGGAAGTGATGCTTATTTACGAGGTCCACATCCTCAAGGAATAAGAGACCCATATACTTTCCTCTTTCTTAGTAGATAAGAAAAGACCCTCCCATGCCCTCTTTAGCAGATAAGTCCTCCCTGTAGAGCTGATAATAAGCAATCCTCCAGACCTAGCCATATGTCAGAACACGTCACCACAGATTCTCTGTACTCACTGTTAGAAGTTCATCTCCTTCCCCCCATGGAAGAAAGGCAGCCCACTCAAATCCTCTCTTTTTATGACTGTCTCTTAATAAACCATTGATTGAGGTCCTTCCCTCCAGGCCTTGTAACTAAAACGGTCCTTATAGGGAAGAGCAGATTCCCTTTCTCCTGTGAAGGAATTTAACTCTTTTTCTGTGCAGCTGAGAGTCGGTCCTACTGTCATCCAGGGTGCTTTCACTGACACTCAGGAAACATCAAATCACATGCTGCTTATGAACAGAGTGGGCATGGCTAGCCATCTATTTGCAAAAAATTTTAGTGAAACTTCAGTGGAAAGAGATACTTTAGATATCAGTTCAGTCAAGTGGTGCGATTTTTAACAAGTCAAATACTCTTAAAAATACAGTTTTCCATTCAATTTTACCTTAAAAGAATCTAGAGTATTACTGAAAGCCCCTCCCCTTTCTCATTCTCTTTTTTGATACACAAAACATTTTAATAAATGCTGTAATGCTCCAGCAGAATATCTTTTGTCCTCCACTGGGAGTGCATGACAGATTTAAACATAAGCCTACATACAAAAATAAGCAGACTACAGCACTCCAGAGACCCCTAGTCATTGTTAATTACTGTTATAAAGGTATAATCAAGTAGACATTGTGATCATGATCAATTTAAAAAGAACACAAATTGAAGAAAAGGAAATAGTTTTCCTGTTTTACTGAATTTATCTGTTTGTTTATAGCTCTAATGTATTCTTACATTTGGTTTCAGTTTAGTCAAATGGTATATTTCCAATATGTCTTCTGGGAATATTTAATTGTATTTGCCCCCACTGAAATGACATGTTTTGTGCTTTATTCTCTCTCTCTCATCTGTTAGAAAACCAGGAAACTGCATCTGTATAGTACTATGGGTCTAATCAGTTTTGAGAAGGCTTCACCGCACTCCATATGAATACATCAGCAGGGTCTTACACAAGATTACAAACAGCCATGTTCTCAGGAATTAATTTTTTCATCTATGAGATACCTAGAGCTAAGAAATAGGAGAATGTTTCACTCAAATCCTGAATTGTAATACTCCACAATCTGTTTGCTATTTTATCTGTTGTGTTAAAGAACTTTGGTAGCTATGGAAACATGCTACAGTTCAATCTGTTTCCCTTTTTTTTTAAATGCCAACTTATTTTTTCTTTTATTACTCCATTTGTCCTTTTGCTACAAGTCAGTAAACTACATTTTCCCTCAGTCAAAGAAACTCATTATCCGCTGGATGAAATGTCAAATGAAAGGAATTTATAATAATGCAGCTCCAACCCCTCGCAGGAGAAAGGTATGATTCTCTGGAAGGTCACTGCCCTTGTGCGCCCGGACATGTGACCTCACATGTTTGACTTGATTCTCTAAAATATCAGGCACACTTATTTCAATTATTTTGAAACAAGCCAGCCAGCCAGACATACACAAACTCACTCCCCTACTTTCCTGTCACAGGGAAGTGTTAACAAATGTGACAATCAGTAAAATACTATATACAGCAATTTCTTTTAGAATTGTGGCACTGAGAAAGCCCATGCTCCACTTAATCATGCTACTGTTTGCTGCTTTTCAAACCCCCAGTCCCTCACTTTTACAGCTAGGGCCAGATCCTCAGCTGCTGTCAATCAGTTGACACCACTGCCATCAATGGAGCAATGCCATTAGCTGAAAATCTGGCTCACATATGTAGATATTAACCATTGTCATTCACACACACAAAACCCCCTAACATTCACATACTGGAAGGATAAAGAATGCCATGTTGATAAGAAAAGTCTAACTGACATTCACACTGGGTTACTTGAAGGAGTAGCTGAAGTTTAAGTAAGAGCATTAGTATGAAGACAGGGAAAAGACAGAAAATACAACAAGAGAGACAGACAGAAAGGTAGAGAGAAGGCTGGAAACAGGATGTGGATAAGCAGAGAGATGTGGACAGGTTATATAGCTATTGCTTGGCAGGAGAAAATCATGGCCTATGTGACGCTTTGTATCAGCTCCCTAGTAGCCAGGCTATTGTTTCTTGAAGATAATTTTCTCCGTGATAAGTTCTGAGGATATATGCTGCTTCTATTGGTGCTGCAATTCTTTAAGGTGCTGAACAATCCCATGCAGCAATGCGTGCTCCCAACTTCAATAGGCTTTGGTAACACACTGCACCTTACAGGATTTAGAGGAAGAGCTTTGGTATTTCCAATGACATAGGAGAGGTCTTTTACAGAGGGTCCTCTAGAGCCGAGCAAAATTTTTTGGACAAAACTAAATGAAAAATGAAGATTTGGCAACAATGAAACATGACATGAATTCATGTGGATTTCACCCAGTTGTTCTGGTAAAATAAAAAAGCCATCAAATTCTTCTGAAAAAAATCAAAACAGTTTGTTTCAACATTTTCTAAAACAAAAAGTTCTGATTTTGTTTCAAAATGTTCTTTAATTTTATTTTTAAAATATTTTAAATGTAAAAAGGGCTCAGTTGAAACAAAATATTTAGTTTGACCCAAAACAACGTTTTTGATTTTTCAATTAGCCAAAATTTTCAAAATAGTCTGGTTTTGGTTTGACCTGAAATAAAACTCTTTTCTATTTTTCAGAATTGCCAGTGAACCAAAAAATCTGTTGGTCAACTACCTCCAATCATTGCTGCTAAAGCTAGATAGATTTATAGATTATCTTATTAGATAGTAAGCTCTGTGTAGGTTGTCTTCATGCCTGTCAGTAAAGTCATGACAAGAACCTTGTTAATGACTATACAAGTTTATGGAGGGGATGGTATGATGGGACTGCCTACAATGGCATGTGGCCCATCGGCAACTGCCCGGAGGAAAAATCTCCAACTGCTGGAGATGGGACACTAGATGGCGGGGGTTCTAAGTTACTACAGAAAATTCTTTCCCAGGTATCTGCCTGGTAGGTCTTGCCCACAAGTTCGGGGTATAACTGATTGCCATATCTGAGGTTGGGAAGGAATTGTCTGAGGCACGGGTGATTTTTCACTTTCCTTTGCAGCATTAGGCACGGGTCACTTGCAGGTTTAAACTAGTGTAAATGGGGAATTCTCTGTAACTTGAAGTCTTTAAATCATGATTTGAGGACTTCAGTAACTCAGCCAGACGTTAAAGGTCTATTTCAGGAGTGGGTGAAGTTCTCTGGTCTGCAATGTGCAGGAGGTCAGACTAGGTGATCACAATGGTCCCTTCTGACCTTAAAGTCTATGGAGTATATGAGTCTATTCAAGCTTCAGAAAACGTGAGAAACCTTGCTCACCTTACTTACAAAAACTGTCCCAGTTCCTTCAGTGGGACTTCTCATGGGGGTGAGAAAAGTGCTCTTTGTTAAAATTCAACCAACATCATCCTCTCCTGACAACTAAAGGAGAAATTTCGGTTGAGAAATCCACATCACTGATTCATTCACATCCCATTCTACAGCTGAGTCATATAAGGTTCCTCCAGCAAAAACAGGCAAGATAAGACAACATGTTTGTATAAAGTAAAAAACAAAAAGTCACAGCCTGTCTTCATAACAAATATCGTAAAGAAGCCTAAAAGGGTACAAACTCATTTTCCCCCTGCAGGTCCCAATTAAATAGCAAGGATAGACTGATTTTAAGTTTTAAAAGGTAACCAGTGCTAAGAGCGGTAGGTACTTTGGCCCAGATCCAAAGTTCACTGAATTAATTGGCGTCTTTTTATTGACTTCAAGTGAATAGATCAGGCCACTGGAGAGGACACCAATGGAAAAAGGTATCTACAGAGTATGTGTACTTTGTGAAAGAGACTGCTGCTTTTAGGCCTCACATATTGTAGAGCTACTAACAACAGAAAACATAATCTTCTTTATCCTGATAGATAACTCTGCTGCTTCAGATGCAGAAGTCCTCTATTCAATTTCTTGCTGGAATTAATTCTTTACCAGTAAGGATTATTCTTCATTTGTTGTTTGCTCACTTGAATAGCTTCCTGTATTCTGCATTGTCCACATGAGGCTTTATAATTTTTGTTTATTCTTGTCAGAATGCATTAACTTTTATTATTGTAACACTTTCATTTTACAAACCTATTTTCAGTGTCTTATAATTTTCCACAGTAATTTTTGTTGTTGTAGTGGTTGGTTTAGGTGTTCATTTGGGGGTGGGAGGTATTGTAGAAATTTGAAGAAAGTCCATTGATCAATAAGTAAATATACATGCAGGTACAAAATATTTATTGAAATATATTACTTTCCTCTTGGAAATTGACTTTTATCTTAAAAAATAACCAAGCAAATGAAATGCAGGGAAAAATACCCTATGTAAATGGGACCCAATCCTACAAAAGTTTTGAGTGCACAAGAAATACAGGAGCAGATCTCTATGATTTAAATCACACAGAAGTCACACCTTAACTCTGCCCCCTTGCATATTTTCATTACTTTAAGGTCTTTTATTATTCTGATATACTTATACTGTTATATTATAACAAAAAGGCAACACTGAAAGACTGCCTTGCCATACTGACACAGCTGCAGTCAGCAGAAATGATTGAGCTGGATCCAACTCATAAGAAGGGTCAGGGTCAGGGTGTTCTCTGTAAGGACTTTGAGACTCTGGCATTTGCTTTGAATCTTGGTCTGAAGTAGCCCAAATTTCATTACTTTCTTAGCACACTGCAAAAGACATTTGTTCGATAGGGTTTTTGGAGAGGGTTGGGTATGCTTCCTAGGTAGGGTGACCAGATAGCAACTGTGAAAAAACGGGACAGGGGGTGGGAGGGTAATAAGTGCCTATATAAGAAAAAGTCCCAAAGAACAGGACTGTCTCTATAAAAATGGGACATCTGGTCACCCTATTCCTAGGTGATGAAAGGGAGAAAGGAGTTTTTGTAGATGAAAGGCTGAGTTCCTGTTGAACTGATGATGTAATGCCGCTGAGATTTAATGGCATTGTTAGTAATGTATTGGGACTCCAATGCTTGGATTAAGTGTCTCTGTAGTTATTTAAACTGAAATAAAGTAAAGTTATATAATATGACAAATTAATAATTCATCAAATTTTATTATAGAAAATATAGAGTTTTCTTCTATACTGTTATATCAATAAGATTGTTGGTAAGCTGAATTGTGGATTGCTTTGCATCTAACCTTTTTTCTATCATTTTAGATGCACATATGATGCGTGTGTTTTGTGATTAAAGAAAAACATCTGAAAGGCAGCCTCAACCTTTCTTCTTCCTCAACCTCTTCAACTTCCACCTCAAGTTTTTAGCATGTATTTCATTGTAGTCCCCTTTCAAACATGCACTAGGGAACTTTTACTGCATGCCAACAGGGTCCACATGGGCAAGTCAGTGGGTAATACTTCAGCGTGCACTACAATTTATGGTCCTTCAGTGTAGACTAAGGCACCATATGGACAAGCCCTTAGCAGGGCCCTAGGCGAAACTTCCACCTTGCACCCCCCCCCGCCCCAGAACCCTGCAGCATCTCCCCATCCCCCTCCCGAGGCATCCCCCCTGCAGCAACCCCCCCCCTTGGCCCGGGGAGCCGTGCGACAGCTCCCCCCTCTTCCTCCCTCCCTCCCCTCGCCCCGGGGAGCTGTGTGGCAGCTCTCTCTCCCTTCCCTCCCCTCAGCTCAGGGAGCCATGCAGAAGCTCCCGCCCCCCCACCCCCCCAGCTCGGGGAGCTGTGCAGCAGCTCCCCTCTCCCCTCGGCCCGGGGAGCCATGCAGCAGCTCCCCACCCAAGCTCACCTCTGCTCCGCCTCCTCGCTGAGCACGCCAGCGCTGTTCTGCTTCTCCCGTCACCCAGGCTTGTGGCGCCAATCAGCTGTTTGGAGCCACAAGCCTGGGAGGGAGAGAAGCAGAGCGGGGCGGTGTTCAGGGGAGGAGGCGGAGCAGAGGTGAGCTGGGGCAGGGAGCGGTTCCCCTGCGCGCCGCCCTCCTGTTACTTGCTGCAGGCAGCTCTCCCCGCGACCCTCTGCCCCAGCTCACCTCCGCTCCACCTCCTCCCTGGAGCGCGCTTTTGGCCACCCCAACCACTTGGCGCCTTAGGGGGCCGCCTAGTTTTCCTAGTGGTTGCACCGGCCCCGGCCCCTAGTTACCCGCACATAGACTAAACAACCAATATCATGAAGTCTGTGGTTGCATTTCCTGACCAGATTATGAGAATACGTGGTAGTTCATGTATTCCGGCATTAAAAAAAAAAGATGGACATATTGCAAGGTTACTTAAGTACACTGAAGTGCTGGGTGTGTCATCTTCTTCTCTTTCCCTACTAAATTGCTCCTGTCAGGATGCAGTTTACAGCCCTTCTTTTGGTATTAGGGACCCATGCCATGCCATTTAAGACAGTGGGAGTCTTTTAATTTACTTCAAAGAGCACTGGATTGGGTCCTTAGAATCAAATGCTCCGGCCTATGTAAAGACTGCCATAGTCCCTGAATACAGAGGAGCAAGTATGTCCCACCACACTGAAGATGGGGATGAATATAGGCCATGTAAAGGAATTTGGGAAATGGGCACACTAGTTTGAGACTGGGGTATGGACTTTTTGTATGCGTCACAAGTCAATAACTAGATAGGCCGTCTTTCTGCTGCATTACTGAGGATAGGAAGGGATTGCAGTCCATCCTCCAGTATTGTAATTGTGCACTCCTCCTCCACATGCTTTACCATCTCCATCGCTGCCCCACAGTCCCCACTGTGGACATGGGGCTAAGACAAATACCTGCATTATGGCAGCCACTCTGGCTATGTCTGAGGTACGTCTACTGCTCTCTCATGATGCCCTTGGTCAGCAGCGTAAAGAAAAATGAATGTAGACAAAATGGGGAACGCAGGCTTACATTCTAAGTGACAATCAGCCCGAAAGAGCCATCCTCCAATGGGGTCCCTTTCAGGGCCAGTGCCACAAACCTAGCACTGGGGCCAGTTCAAGATGCTATATTTCAATATTGAGGGATATCGGCTTTAAAAAGGGATATCTTCCTCAACCTAGCTACAAACATTGAGACATGCATAATCTTGCTTCAGGAGACACTCCACCACCGACGTCCAACTTTCAGTTCCAGGCTACACTGTCATGGCTCATCACCATCTCAAGCTGTATGGGATTGCAACTCACATTAGAGAAAGGCAGTCCTCTGTAACTATATCAACATCTGCTCCAAATGACATAGTAGAATGACAGACAATAAAGGTGAATGAGCTTATGCTGATCAATGTCTATAAGCCTCCATCAGTTAAATGGGATTCCCCCACTCTGCCATCTTTCCACATCTTTCCATCTACTGTGGCAACTTCAGTTACCACCATGTCAGTTGGAAATACCCTGACAACAACACAGAGAGAGAAATAGAGTGGGGATCAGTCACTAACCCACAACTGCTCTACAGCCCAAAACAAATGCCAAGCTTTCACAGTAGCAAATGGGCAACAGGCTCTTCATCCAATATCACTAGGGCCCTACCAAAATCACGGCCATGAAAATTGCGTCATGGACCGTGAAATCTGGTCTTTTGTGTGCTTTTACCCTATACTACACAGATAGATTCATAGATACTAAGGTCAGAAGGGACCATTATGATCATCTAGTCTGACCTCCTGCACAACGCAGGCCACAGAATTTCACCCACCCATTCCTGTGAAAAACCTCTCACCTATGTCTGAGCTATTGAAGTCCTCAAATCGTGGTTTAAAGACTTCAAGTAGCAGAGAATCCTTCAGCAAGTGACCCGTGCCCCATGCTACAGAGGAAGGTGAAAAACCTCCAGGGCCTCTTCCAATCTGACCTGGAGGAAAATTCCTTCCCGACCCCAAATATGGCGATCAGCTAAACTCTTAGCATATGGGCAAGATTCACCAGCCAGATACTACAGAAAATTCTTTCCTGGGTAACTCAGATCCCACCCCATCTAACACCCCAGATTTCATGGGGGAGACCAGCATTTCTCTAATTGGGGGTCCTGCCCAAAAGAAAGTTGCAGAGGGTTTTTTAGGGGGGGTCATGGTATTGCCACCCTTACTTTTGTGCTGCCTTCAGAATTGGTCCGCAGAGAGCGGCGGCTGTTAGCAGGATGCCCAGCTCTGAAGGCAGCGCCCTGCCAGCAGCAGTGCAGAAGTAAGGGTGGTAATACCATACCATGCCACTCTTACTTCTGTGTTGCTCCCTGCAGAGCTGGGCCATCAATCAGCAGCCGAAGGCTCTGAAGGCAGCAGTGCAGAAGGCAGCAGCACAGAAGTAAGGATGGCATGGTATGGTATTGCCACCCTTACTTCTGCGTTGTTGCGGGTGGCAGTGCTGCCTTCAGAGCTGGGCTCCCGGCCAGCAGCCGCTGCTCTCCAACTACCCAGCTCTGAAGGCAGCGCTGCCACCAGCACAGCACAGAACTAAGGGTAGCAGTACCACAACCTCCCATACAATATCCTTGCGACCCCCGACAACTCCTTTTTGGGTCAGGACCCCTACAATTACAACACTGTGAAATTTCAGATTTAAATAGCTGAAATCACGGAATTTATTATTTTTAATATCCTATGACCATGAAATTGACCAGACTGGACCGTGAATTTGATAGGGCCTAAATATCAATTTTCATTTTCCGGGCAACTGCTGACAGTGGTCAGAGCAGAAGGTGCTTGAAGCTTCCCAAAATCTCAATATAGGCCATCTTTGATCACAACTGGCCTGCAGATATCAAACAACAAACAGCTTTCAGAAAGTCTGGTGGAATTTTCAGAAAGTTTGGTGGAAGATCTTTCAAGCAGAACTAGAGACATCTGTCAGCGAAGAGGCTGAGTTACACCTGACATGTCCGGCCAGTATAAATGACTCCTACCAAATTTTGTGTGAATTAGGGAAGGTAGCTGCTAAGAAATCAATCCCTAAAGCCTATTGCCAACAATAATCCCTGGGTGGTTGTCACAGATAATTAAGCTCTACCAGCAGTTCAAATCTTCTGGCAATGAACAATTAAATAGAGAAATGAATTTATTCAACTGCTAGATCAAACCAGGCACGATCTATAGAGAGAAAGAGTCACAAAGATGGACTTTATTCATTCTAGCCAGAGAGCCTGGGAGATCATCCAAAGACTTTCAGAAGATTCTAGCCTTGGCAAAAGGATTTTCCAGTCACCACAAATAGTGTTGCATCCTAGCTAGTGGCTAATGGCTTACATAGAACTTGGATGAGTCTTTCAGCTGTGCAGTCAAAACTGAGATTACAGAGAGGTGGCAAGCTCCAAGTGTGGATTCAAACCTGATTACTAATTTTTCAGACAAAGAGCTGGAGCAGACCATAAAGATTATGAAAATAGGAAAGGCTGCAGGCCTGGATCATATCCATATACAGTTCCTATTCCACCTAGGCCTAAACTTGGCTGCTTCGGTTCCTCAAAAGGTGTTTCCAGGACAACTGCATCCCAAAAATCTGGCAGAGGGCAAATGTCGTAGCCATTCTGAAATTGCAAAAGCCTCTGGGAGATCCCAAGAGCTATCAACAAATCCTTCTCCTTTGTGTCACATACAAATTTACTGAGAGACTTATTCTGATGTGCAGCAACAAGATTATTGAACCACAAGTGCCCTTTGTTAAGGCTGGCTTCAGACAAGGACACTGTACCCAAGATCAGGTCATTCACCTAACACAAGACATGAAAGATGCCTTTGAGAAGGGCAAGAAAGTTGCACTATTCTGGTCGATCTGTCTGATGCATATGATGCTGTTTGGCATATGGACCTGACCACCAAGTTGTTGCAGACTATTTCTTGTAAGTCCATGATGCAGTTCATCATGGAAATGAAAATGAACCAGAGCTTCAACTTGCAAGCTGGAGACAAAGTCAGGCAGCTTAGGCATCACTCCTTTTCAAAATACATGATTGCAGCCTACCAACAACTAAGGCTAATAAGTATGTATAGGTGGATGATATCTGTCTCACTGATGTGGGTAACAATCTACATGACATCGAAGGCTCACTCAGCCAGGACATAAATGCTCTAGCCTCTTACCTTCATCAGTGGAGACTTACATTAGGAGAGTCTAAGAGCATGGCTACAATACTGCATCTGAACAATGCAACCTGGCCAATCAACCCCTTCCGGGCTGTGTTGAGGATCATTAACTCCCTTTCTAGCCAGTTGTCACTTATTTAGGAGTCAAACTGGACCATAATCTAACATACTGGTCCCATCTAGAACACAAAGGAAAAGATCACCTCCTACATGGCCTTGATCCAGAAGCTAACAGGAACCTCTTGGGGAGCAAAGACAATTGTTCTGCGAACCTCACTCCTGACACTGGTATTCACTCCAGCAGAATATTGTGCAACAGTTTAGGGCAGATCTAGTTGAATCAGTGCTAAATATAGCCACCTGTATCATTACTGTTTGCTTTAGACACACATTTACATCTAATATATATGTGTTGGCTTGTATAGATCCCCAAAACTTTGACAAGATGCCATCACCCTTAAAACTGCCTGCAGGGCTATAACAGATGAAAACACCCTGCTGCACACAAGGCTGACAATGGCTCCAGCAGGTGTAAATAAACAAGACACTTCCCACAAGAAGATCTGCCTCCCTTCAGAAGAAAACATCTACATCTGCAGTTCATGCTGACTTGCCATGACTGATTTCACAATATCTTTTTGCTGCAGCCATTCATGCATTGAAATCTAGTGCTGCCCATCCAGTGCCAGTCTCGGATGAACAGCAGCATATCAGGGCCAACAGCTATGTCCTTGGAAAATGGCAGCAACTCTGGGATGAGGGTGGTGGTGGGGGACATGTCCACTGGGCTTATGGCTAAGCAAATTTGCCACACAACACTCTCACAGAGGTGAGGGACACAGTGGCTGTGGAAGCTACCTCAGTCTTGTGTTTAATGGTCCTTAAGACTGTATAGGATTGCCATGGTAGTGTGGAGCTCTGCCATAACCACTCCCCTATGTCAGGGCTGAGTACAGGTCTAGGGCCAGGCAGTGGCATAGACAGGTCAGCAGAGGATTGCCCCGCTGGTGATTTGTGGCTGGATTACAGCCCTTTTCTGAAACCTGAATGGCACAAAAGGATTAAGACTGTGGCCCTTTGGCTCTACGTACACTATTAACAGAGCAATGTAAATCAAATATAATTATGCTGGTCTAAAAATAAGCATTAGAAATTATTCAGCGTGCTGAATAGGATTTTGTATCCTCCTCATACTTTGTCATAAAATTCTTTAATAAATATTAATGTTATAAAACTAGGCACATTTCTGCCTCTTGCAAAGGACCAGAGTATAGTCCATAAGGCAAATGTACTTCTTTATAAATACTCTATTTTTCTGAGGACATACAGTACTTTGTGTTGCTTTAGTTGCCATGGTAAGTGTTCATTTTTTCCCCTTCAATTGCAGAGTAAGTAGTTTCTAAAAACCCACATTAATTGCTGCCATGCATTGTAAGGAGCTGAGAAATTCTTCCCAGGAGATAAGGCTCTCAGCCTGCAGTAAGCTAAAATTGTTTAACAGGGAAGGGTTCAAGCCACAGAATTTGGATCCAGATTGTTTAAAAAATGGTGGTTGTTATTAAGATCCAGGGTTTTGGCTGGGGCCAATTTCTAACTCTGCAATGTATCTGTTTTGTATTTTATATGTTAGGTCCTATAGGTCCTTTCCCCTATATTTCCCATATCACAGATGTGATGGAAAAGTACAGTAATATCAGTGCTAGTAGTGTTCTAGGGTTCCATCCTGCAAACATTTGCTACTGGGAGTAGTGCTTGCTACTACAGATAGTTCCAGCAACTTCAGTGGGACAATGGGTTGAAGCCTACACTACTGAAATCACCAGGAATTTTGCCATTGACTTTAAAGGAAGTTGGATCAGGCTCAACATGCTATGGTGAGCACTATGTGTATTAGTATCTATTGATAGAATTGGATACTTTCTTAATAATTTTCAGTCTTCACTTGGTGTTTTATACAGAGCCAAGCATACCGTCAGGGGTCAAGACAGACTACGTAATAATAATCATATGAGTGAAGAGGTGGGGAAACACGGCCACACAAAATAAGAACTAACCAAAAGCTTTCAAGAAATATAAATGAATCCAAAGTAGACCTTTCCTGAACTCTGAAAATGCTTAGTTTAACTTCTATGCAATATTGTTGTTGCAGTATTGGTCCCAGGATATTAGAGACATATGGTTGGTGAGGTAATATCGTTTATTGGACCTACTTCTGTTAGTGAGAGAGACAAGTTTCTGAGCTTACACAGTGCTCTTCTTCAGTTCTGTGTAAGCTCAAAAGCTTGCCTCTCTCACCAACAAAAGTTGTTCCAATAAAAGATATTACCTCACCCACATTGTCTCTCTAGTTTAATTTTGGTTTATTCTCCATTTTCTGCACCTTTCCCTTTAATACTTTTGGCTAAGACTGGTGTAAATCAGCATAGCTCCGTTAAGATATGTCCCACAGTAATTGGCATCTTGCTGGAAGCTAGTACCAGAAATCTCATGCAAAGGTCTGTTGCTATGACCTATCCTGTCTGCGTTGTAGCCCAAGGATGCTTTGGATAAACTGGGATAAGCACTTGGGGCCATAATCCTCCATGATATAACTCCACTGACTTCAGTGTATTTGCACCAGAGGTGAATCTGCGGCTTGAAACTGTGGATGCTTTTCCTAAGCCAACCCTCCTAGATTCTGAAACATCACTGATTCCTCTTTCATTTAAATGATACAACATTTGGTGTTCTGCCCTTATGTACATATGGTACAGCAGGGTTTGAAACAGTATTTTCTCCCTCAGTTGCAAGAAGATTTGAAGTACAGGAATAGAGGAGCTGGTGCAAACCAGATTCCAGTAAAAGGATGATGTGATGGACACTGGAGAGGGACACAGGAGACCTTGGTTCAGTTCCCAGAATTTAATCACAGACATCCTTTGTAACTGATAGCTCTCCAAATGTAACTGTAAATGGGGGGTTGTCATGGAGAAGGTGTGATTCTACTGGGGTCCCACAGGAATCTGTTCTTGGCCCTATGCTATTTAACATTTTTATCTATGATCTGGAAGAAAACAAAATAATTGACTTAAAATTTGCAGATGACACAAAGATTGGGGGAATGGTAAATAATGGAGAGGACGGAGGTCACTGATAACGAGCAAACTAAAATCATCTGGTAAGCTGGGTCCAAGCCAACAATGTGCATTTTAATACAGTCAAATGTAAATGTATATATTTATGAACAAAGACTGTAGGCCGTACTTATCCTGGGCAGCAGTGACTCAGAAGAGGACTTGAGGGTCATGATGGATAACCAGCTGAACAAGAAACTTCCAGTGTGACACTATGTCTAAAAGGGCTAATGATCTCTCTGAATAAACAGGGTAATTTTAAGTTGGAGTAGGGAAAATATATTACTTTTGTATGGGGCACTGGTGCTAGAACTACATGAATACTGTGTCCACTTCTGGTCTCCACACTTCAAGAAGGATGGTGAAAAATTAGAGAGGATTCAGAAGAGAATCAAAGAATGATTAGAGAACTGGAAAACATTCTCATAGTAACTGACTATCTCTTTAGCTTATCAGAGAAGGTTAAGGAGGTTGTGCCAGTACCAGACCAGGTGCCAGCTCTTGTCAAAGTTGCCATGTCTCAACTGAACACTGAAAAATGCATAGCTGGAAGCAGTCTGCCTCACTTGTGTGCTGTCAAGGTTCCTTCCCCACTCTGAACTCTAGGGTACAGATATGGGGACCTGCATGAAAGACCCCCTAAGCTTATTCTCACCAGCTTAGGTTAAAAACTTCCTCAAGGTACAAACTTTGCCTTGTCCTTGAACCCTGTGCTGCCACCACCAAGCGTGTTAAACAAAGAACAGGGAAAGAGCCCACTTGGAGACGTCTTCGCCCCAAAATATCCCCCCAAGCCCTACACCCCCTTTCCTGGGGAAGGCTTGATAAAAATCCTCACCAATTTCCATAGGTGAACACAGACCCAAACTCTTGGATCTTAAGAACAATGAAAAAGCAATCAGGATCTTAAAAGAATTTTAATTAAAGAAAAAGTAAAAAAATCACCTCTGTAAAATCAGGATGGTAAATACCTTACAGGGTAATCAGATTCAAAATATAGAGAATCCCTCTAGGCAAAACCTTAAGTTACAAAAAGACACAAAAACAGGAATATACATTCCATTCAGCACAGCTATTTTACCAGCCATTAAACAAAAGGAAATCTAATGCATTTCTAGCTAGATTACTTACTAACTTAAGGAGTTCTGAAGAGCATTCCTGATCTGTTCCCGGCAAAAGCATCACACAGACAGACAGACCCTTTGTTTCCCGCCCCCCCTCCAGCTTTGAAAGTATCTTGTCTCCTCATTGGTCATTTTGGTCAGGTGCCAGCGAGGTTATCTTAGCTTCTTAACCCTTTACAGGTGAAAGGGTTTTGCCTCTGGCCAGGAGGGATTTTATAGTTCTGTATATAGAAAGGTGGTTACCCTTCTCTTTATATTTATGACATGTGCTAATATTGTTAAAATAAATATTAGAATGATATGAGTATGCTTAGTGTTTAGACTTTATGGAATGCTTGTGATTTGCTGCATGCATTAACCTCACTCATAACTCGGCATCCCATTTGTAAGGTAATATTTGAGTGATTGTATTGTGAGTCTCTGTGACTGTGTAAATTAACAGACAGGAGAGAGACATTAACTAGTGTGAAGTGCTGATCTCCAAGAGAAAGTGTTATGTCCTTCCCAACAAGAAAAGTCGATCAACACCAGATGGACTATTGTAGGACATTAAAGGGGACAAAAGCATTGGTTGTTCTGCCATCCTTGACCCTTGAAGATGAGTCATGGCAGTGGATTCCTCCCATCACCTGAGTTTGCAGTTCAAAGCACAAGGGAAGAGGGGAGTAAAAATCCCTAACAAGAAGGAACTGGATCTCTGTTCTGCTTGGACTGTGGGGGGCAAGGTTTTCTAGGCATACGCAAGAGATCCCCAGCTGCTCAGCCTAGGCTAGCCCTAAAGAACATACAGAGTTTGCTTATTACAGAAGCTTCTATTACCTTTTGAAACTTAAGATTGTAACTTATTTGTGTACATATGTTTATCTGCTTTAACTTTGTCAGTACCTCTCTGGTTTCCTTTTCCTATTTAATAAGTCTTTAAATAGTTTATGATAGGATTGGATACAAGTGTTGTCTTTGGTCTTAGATCGAACATGCCTCTGACCTGGGGTAAGTAACTGGTCCTTTGGGACTGAGAGTAACCTTGCTGTGATGGTGTAAGAAACCATCTCTCTCAAAGGTAGGCTTACCTGGGTGGCAAGACAGATAAACCCAAGGGGACTGTCTGTGACTCTATCATTAGGTTGTTACAGTGCCTGAGGGCTATACACTTAATAATTGGTTGGTGAAATCTAAGTATAGAATGCACAATCAATTTGGGGTTTGTGCCCTGGTTCTTAACAGTCTGCCCTGAGGTTGATACTCAGGCTGTTGAGTCACTGCAGGCAGCATTACAGGAGTGACTTAATCACAGTCTCTAAGTACTTACACGGGGAACAAAAATTTGGTAATAGAGGGATTTCAATCTAGCAGACCTGAAGGAAGCTTGAAAGAATGTCCAATAAGAGATATTTCCTCACCCACCTTGACTCTCTAATGGCATAACAAGATCAAATGACTGGAAGTTAAAGGTAGACAAATACAAACTAGAAATACAGCACACATTTTTAAGATAATTAACCATTAGAACCATGTGGTGTATTCTTCATAACTGGACATTTTAAAATTAAAATTGGATGTTTTTCTAAAAGATATGCTGTAGTTCACCCACAGCTATTGAATCTGAAACAGAAGTTAATCTAGGGAAGTCTGATGGCCTGTGTTATCCAGGCCAGATAAGATTATCACAATGGTCCCTTCTGGCCTAAAGTCTATGAAGTTATGAACCTTTGGGCAAGTCACTTAATCTCTCTGTGACACAGTTGTCCATCTGTAAAATGGGGCTAATAGTACTTCTTTTTTCCAAGCTCTGTCTCTCTTGGCTGTTGAGAATATAAAACAAATGAGGGACTGTCTCTTACTATGTGTATGTACAGCATTAGCACAATGGGACTTTGATTTTGGTTGGATTCTAAGTACTGTTCTCCTACATATAATTTTTATATAATTACTACTAATAATGTCATTTTCCAAAACCTTTTGTTGTAAACTATGATTAAAATATTCTGCAAGATGATGCAGCAGCGCAAATAATACCCATTACTGCAATGTGACATTATTGGTATAATCGACAGTTATGTTAAAAGGATGCACGGGTATAAGGGGCACTGCCGGCCCCCTCCCTCCTTCAGTTCTTTCTTACCGCCAGTGTCGGTGCTGGAACGCTCCCCTTACTTTAGCAAATGGCTTTCCTTTCAGTGACTGAATAACTAAGTACACTAACACTAAAGAACACTGATAACTATTTAAAACTGTTTACACAATAAAAGTTCAAAGAACTACTGAAAGGAAAGCGACTTCCGATGAAGTGAGCTGTAGCTCACGAAAGCTTATGCTCAAATAAATTTATTAGTCTCTAAGGTGCCACAAGTCCTCCTGTTCTTTTTGCTAAAGCAAGGCGAGTGTTCCAGCACCGACATTGGTGGCAAGAAGGAACTGAGGGAGGGAAGGAGCCGGCAGTGCCCCTTATATCGGCACATATGCATGCCACTCTAGAGGGCACCAGAGCCGGTCCCCTATGGATACCACTGAGGAAAAAACTTCCAGCATTCCAACAGTGGAATGGACATGAGCAATCACTCGAAGAAGAAGCCCTCATTCAGGTGAGTAGACTCACTGAAGTCAACTGAACTATTCAGGTAAGTAAGGGTTTTGTTGGATCAAGCCCACACACTGGACTTGTAACTTATGCATGACATGTCCACTATTTTGTTTATGAACATTCTCTGTTGACTGTTTCCTATCTATAAATAAAAATTCCCACTAAAAGTGATACCTGCTGCACAATACTGATGTAGCAATACTGGATTTGGCGTAAAACACTATTACAAATCATGATTAATTATTCACATAATGGTACAGCATTTTTGAAAAATAATGGCATTGGAGTGGCTAAATTGATCGGTTGAATGCTCTCTGGGACTTTACAGTGGATTATTTGCCAATTAAAATAGAAGAAGATTTTCAGTGGCAAAAAAATAAAAAGTAAATCACATTTTTGATGGCTACAAAATCTAAGAATCAATTTCATAGTCATATTAAACAGGTTATGAATAAACATACTGAGTTCATTAAAATTAATTTTTTTATGTTAAGACTTACTTTTACCAGTGTACAGAGTATTCTACTAAAAATGTAGGAAGTCATGCATCAACAAGTTGCAGCGTGCGTACATGAGAATAATAATACAGGAACTGTTTTCTCTATGTCCACTGTTGATGATAAGAAATCAGAAAAAGATAAAGCTAGTCCAACTTTACATTTTTGTTATGTAATCAATTTCCTTTGCAATCGAACAAATTGAGAGAGAGAGAGAGAGAGAGAGAGATGCTATCAAAGAGTGACAGTTCAGCAGATTTCAGACTAGCAGCCGTGTTAGTCTGTATTCGCAAAAAGAAAAGGAGTACTTGTGGCACCTTAGAGACTAACAAATTTATTTGAGCATAAGCTTTCATGAGCTACAGCTCACTTCATCAGATGCATTCAGTGGAAAATACAGTGGGGAGATTTATATACATAGAGAACATGAAACAATGGGTGTTACCATACACACTGTAACGAGAGTGATCACTTAAGGTGAGCTATTACAGCAGGAGAGCGGGGGGGGGGGGGGGACCTTTTGTAGTGATAATCAAGGTGGGCCATTTCCAGCAGTTGACAAGAATGTCTGAGTAATGGTGTGGGGTGGGGGTGGGGGGGAATAAACATGGAGAAATAGTTTTACTTTGTGTAATGACCCATTCACTCCCAGTCTTTATTCAAGCCTAAGTTAATTGTATCCAGTTTGCAAATTAATTCCAATTCAGCACTCTCTCATTGGAGTCTGTTTTTGAAGTTTTTTTATTGAAGAATTGCAACTTTTAGGTCTGTAATCGAGTGACCAAAGAGATAGAAGTGTTCTCCGACTGGTTTTTGAATATTATAATTCTTGACGTCTGATTTGTGTCCATTTATTCTTTTATGTAGAGACTGTCCAGTTTGACCAATGTACATGGCAGAGGGGCATTGCTGACACATGATGGCATATATCACATTGGAGCTCCTAGGCGGGGTGGCCTGGGGGGTCTCCGTGCACTGCTGCCCGAAGGCACTGCCCCTGCAGCTCCCATTGGCCACAGATCCTGGCCAATGGGAGCTGCAGAGTTGGCTCTCGGGGTGGGGACAGCATGCGGAGATACACACATCCCAACCACAGGGATGTGCCTGCCTCTTTCGGGAGTGGTGTGGAGCAAGGCTGGGCAGGAAGCCATCTTAGCCCCATTGCGCTGCCGGTGGTGGCAACAGCAGCTGGGGGCCTCTTGGCCCTTTTAAATCGCCTGGGGACGGCAGCAGGCCCAGGAGACGTTCCGAGGGAGGTGTGTGGGGGCGGCAGGTGGGGCCAGGGGAGAGACCCGGCTCTGAATATTGGTGGAGCCAGGCCCCCGGGCCCTTAGTATTCCTGGACCGTGGGCACCACGGGTCCACATAACTTGCCAGCCCTCCTTGTGTTACCTAGTCAGTTACCAAAACTGCTCTGGGATTCCTTCGTTCTTCAAGGCCTCAATCCGACACTCCACATACAACCAAAATTCCCATTCAAGTCAATGAGAGGGGAGGGTTGGCAAGCAATGCAGAATCAGGTTTCAAAGAGTCTATGGTCCTCCAGTTGTAGGTTAGATGAAGTGTTATTATATATTTGTATGCAGGCCAACCAAGACCATTGTGCTAGGCACTCAGTATTGCCAGCCCCAAGCATGCAAAAATTATGAGCCAACCCCCACAAAAAAATCAAGGTTCATCTGAAAATCCTGAGATTTTTAAAAATAGTAAAACAGAAGGTTAGTAAGAATCCAAAACTTTTCAGTCTGTAGGAGTCATATTTTCTAGTTTTTCTCCAGAGCTATCAGGGACAGAAACTTAAGAAAAGCTGAGTTTCTCAAGTAATTACTTGACTCCAGGAGCTGAGGCTTTAAGAAAAAACACCAAATACCAGGAGATTTGCAGTAAAATTGCAAGAATTGGTAATACTGGGCACTGTTCAGAGACACAGTAAGGGAGAGTCTCTGCCCCAAAGAATTCACAGTCTAAATACGGAAGACAGAGAAAGGAAACATTACAATCTCCATTATACAGATAGGGATGTGTCATGGTTACAGGGTGCTAAGTTGTCCGTAGTTCACACAGTCTGTCCCTTCCATTTGGCTGCAGGCTTTCGCCTTGAGTAAGGGAGTAAGAAAATAGGCCCTGGAGATCGCTCTATCTGCTTTTAGACACATGCCTTCTCAAAGGTGGTGAGATAGGCATCTATACCCCCTACCCTCCCATTCAAACCTTGGGGTAGCAATTTAACATCTTTGCTCTCTACAGAGTTGACACTCCATATTCTGTCCCAGTTTACCAGAGTTATCATGCCCTGGTTCTTTGGCTGCACGAGGTCCAGATCCTGCTGTTGCTGTATCTGCTTGTGCTGGCACTGTTTCTCTGAGTCAGCAAGTTGCTGGCATTCTAGTTGCAGCATCTCTTTCGAGCTACAGCATTTTCCTCATCAGCTGCAACCTCTGTCACACCTGAGCCAATGGATTCGGGGAACCTGGTAGGGATGGAGCCTGGCTGCCACTCCAGCTGCTGCATATGCTCTGATTTGGTCCTCTACGTCTTCTGCTAGGAAGTCATCCTCCTTGGTCTCTCTGTCCCACAGGTTCATTTTTGCCTCTAGCTCCCCCAAATTTTACTGCCGAATGGTGTCTTTCAAGTCCTCACACAGTTCTGGACCACAATTACTTTGCTGGTTGTTGAAGTACAGTAGGTTCACTAGCTGTGTCTTTTCCAGCATTTAAGAGGTTAGCTTCCTTTCTCTGCACAACTTTGCTAGCTGCTTTTTCATGAACAGTTCATATCTAATTCTTCCGGTCTATCTTTTCCTACTTCTTCCCCAAAAGACAAGACACTTTTTTCTTCTACAACACTTTTTTCTGTGTTTGTCACTTAGTGGAAATTTGCCACTGTCACATTCATCCCACCACATTACCACCAATATTGTCAGGGGTACAGGGTTAGCTTCATCTCTGACCCCTCTTCTGTTCTCACTGTGTGCACACCATCTGGTATCTTGCCTTTACCTGTCCTGGGGTGTCATCATGAGATTCTCCCATTCTTAGACCAGACCATGGGCTTTACCACCTGGGATTGTGTACTCTAGACCCAGCTGGGTTCAACACCTGGAATTCTCTCCTTCAAGATCTTAATACAGTTGACCAGGCAGCTTTCTCAAACCAAAAGTAATGTTTAATCTTAACAGCAGGAACAAAGAGAAAAAGTATTTTAATTCAACAAAAGGCCTACATGCTTGTCTGTCTTATCCTAAGCCACAACACTCTGTGTTAGTGGTCAAGATAGATTTTGTGTCCGCAGACCCAGCGGATCTATCTCTGTCTGTTCTTCATGAACAGCCCTGTGATACTTGTCTGTCCTCTCTGGGAGAGGGGCTTAACTGTTTAGTGTCCTTTTGATCTTTTGCCTCCAGGCTTTGGACAAACAAGTCTTATAACTTTGGCTGGAGCTTAGAAGTAGCATCTTCCCAACTGATAGCTCAGACATTGTTTCATAATGACCCCTGTCTTGTTTACTGGGATGTTGTTATGCTGGAGCTATTGTATTGCCTTTCTGCTAGTTTCCCAACAGCCCGGCTGTTAACTAGACCAACCTGCATGCCTTAAACTTTCCAATAACCTAGCAGAGTAACTATTTTGATAGCCAGTTTACATCCAGTGTTCATAAGTTATTAGAGATCAGCCCCGCATCATTTGCAGAGAACCAAGGCAGCGTGTGAATAAGTGACTTTCCTGAAGGCCACACAGAATGTCTGTAGCAAAGCCAGGAACTGAACCCACCACATTTGGAGACCAGTCCAGAGCCTTAATCACAAGATCATCCTTCCTCACTACGTCAATGCTGATGCTCTTTATATGTGCCAGTGTTTGCTGGGGGGAGGGTGGGCTAGTGAGTGCACCTGCAAAGCCTTACTGCATTTCTTTATTTACTATGAACTACAAGCAGTGAGGCCACTGATGCCCAGAATGCTGCTGAAAAGTAACATCACTTATGACAACAGCAATGTTTGGGCACAATTTCATAGATTAGAAACTACTTTCCATTTAGCTTTAATTGACAATGTCATGACACAGCTTGGAAATGCCTCTTCTCAACAGCCTTCAGATACTCAAATTGACATGAAGTGTGGTTGCCCATCTATAAAGATGTGCTGTCAGACCCTGAAAGCCCTCCCCGATATGGACACATTGTTGTCCTCTCAGAGCTTAACCCATCATCCATGTACACCACTTTCCACATAAGAGGCACAGAGTATCAGCAGCAGTTTGGTCAGAATGGAGTGGATTGCTGTGGACAAGCTAAGAGATTGACTACAGAGTGGGAGAAAGAGAGGTTGTTCTTCATCAGGTGAATCAGGCATATGCTCCATGGTGCTGTAGAAGATCACTGAGTTTCCAAAGCCAGCATTTGCATTAAATTAACTTTGGCTAAATAGGGCTCAAAAGGCACCAAATGGTTTTTTCCTATTCCTCAGATAATACATGGCAGTGTATCCAGGGTCGGTGTTTCCACTTAAACTAGCATGTGAGTTTGGTGGAGTGCTGTCTCAAATAATATTAGGCAGAAAAATGGCAGCATACAGAAACATTCAGCATTTATATAATTTTATCTTTAAACATGTTTAGAATGAAGGGTTTTGATTTTTTTGTAAAGCATTAGTATTTGAATAAGTTTTCAAACAACTTTTATGGGAAGCATAATGGGGGAGAAGAGACTTAACCCAAAAGAGCCAAATTCAGACAAGGTATAAGTGAATGTCAGTGGAAATGTACTCCTTTACAAACGAGTCTCACTATTGCCCCACACATGCAAAAAGCCAAAAAATACAGAAAATTCATATTAAATAAATATACCTTTAGATAACTGCAGAACATTTAGGACCTCTAAGACAGACCAAATATTCAAACATCCCAAAACCCAACTGAGTTGTACAAATATCTCAAGTTAGGGTTTGCATGGACACGTAGCTCTGCATATCTGCAAACTGCAAATGAAACATGTGCATCACATATTTGCAACCTCACACCAGACTCCGAAACAAGTGTTTGCGCACTTTTGCATCCAGTTGAAAATTTAGGCTTCAATCTGGCAAAGATTTATATCCATGATTAACTTTATGCACTTTGAGTAGACCCGCCAAAGCCATACAGCTGTTCACAGTGTTAAACACATTCTTAAGTCTTTGCAGGATCATGGCCTTAGTCTTCTGTTTTTAAATGTAGCTACTGTATAAGCGTAGTAGCTTCTTCCTAAATTTTTACAGCTGAATGTAACTTTTATTACCTGTAATCGGAATTTATATCACAAGCGTTAATTAAAATGCTATTCCCAGATTGAGTGGTGGCTTGTTGATAACTTAAAGTTTCTAGAACTCTTTTATTGGCTTTTACAGTTTTAAATATGAAGTCCAGTTAATACATTTAGAAAATTCTGAACATGTCCATGAAAATTCTGAAAATAGAGAAGGAAATGATGGCAAGATTCTGTTTTCAGGAATAATTTTATTCAGAGTGACAGATATGCTCTGTTATACCAATGTAAATCAAGAGCAAAATTTGTCCCAAAAGCTAGTTGCATGTGCGCACACATGCACAATTCCATTTAGAATAAATACATATAAGGATGTAAGCACTCTTAAGAACCCTTGGGACTAATTCTGCTCCCACTGACTGATATGGAAGTAGGATCAAACCTTCTACTGACCTAGATCATCACAATCCAATCCTGTATTCCTTGCACACTCACTGAGGCTACTATGAGCTGGGAATCACACTCCTAGCTTGTAGTGTAGGTGTAGCCTGAGAGTTCTGTTGCAAAAGAACCCACAGAATAGGTCTGGTGTCATCTTTATGACTTGTCCCTTCCTTTTACCTCTTTACTTCCCTGACAAACTCTCCTGAACTTTTTTCAGAGTAGCAGCCATGTTAGTCTGTATCCGCAAAAAGAACAGGAGTACTTGTGGCACCTTAGAGACTAACAAATTTATTTGAGCATAAGCTTTTGTGAGCTACAGCTCTCTTCATTGGATGCAAGCAGTAGAAAATACAGTGGGGAGATTCTGAACTTGGAATTCTACTTCATTGAATTGCACTTAATGGAGGCATAAGACCCAGTTTTGAGTTGATGAAAAGAAGGCATTTTATTTAAACCAACTTTTTTAATGAGGGCTTAGAGGTAACAGAAGCAAGTGCCTCAGTCTTCCTGCCTCCCCCCTCACAGCAGGAAGCAATAGCAGAACATTTCTTGCTGTTACAAGTACATGTACAATCTTTCAGATTAAGAAGGAAGAACGCACAGAATTTCCCTATCCCTTCATATTTTGTAGATTCCGCACTATACCCTTGGATTGCATTGATATTCACTAGCTATAAGAATTTTCAGCAATTTTATGCCAAATATTAAAACAACAAAAAAGGCAGTCTAATAAAGTATTTCAATTTGGCAGATATTCCTGCTTTATATTAACTACAGAGGTACAAAAACAATGAGGAGTCCTTGTGGCACTTTAGAGACTAACAAATTTATTTGGGCATAAGCTTTTGTGGGCTAAAAACCACTTCATCAGATGCATGGAGTGAAAAATACAGTAAGCAGTATATATATGAAAAGATGAGAGTTGCCTTACCAAGTTGGGGGTCAGTGCTAACAAGGACAATTCAATTAAGGTGGAAGTGGCCTATTCTCAACAGTTGATTACTTTTGTAGTGCTAACGAGGCCAATGCAATCAAGGCGGACGTTATCCATTTCCAACAGTTGACAAGAAGGTGTGAGTATCAGTGTCGTTGTTAGTTGTTTGTTAGTCTCTAAGGTGCCACAAGGACTCCTCTTTGTTTTTGCTGATAAAGACTAACACGGCTACCACTCTGAAACCTACAAAGATACAATTATTCTACCTTGATCTGTACAAAACTGCATTATATTTTGTTGGCTCAGATTTGTAAATAATCCTTTGCAGGGGGTTCCCTATCTCACTGGTCTAATCTTCATTATTTGCTGTTCATCTTCACCTACAAATGTTGAAACTCTGTACCTCAAAGCAGCACCATGAAACCCCCATATTCACCCATCATATAATTATGATATACTGCATACAAAGCATGCCATGTAAGATAACATATGAAAAGTCATGATCTGCTGAAACCCATTGTTCTGTCAAAATATGCATATCATTAATGTGTATGAAGTTATGAGACTTTTCTGTATGGTTGTTATGGGAATACGTTGTAAGTTTGAGAGTCCCCTCTGCTAGTTTTTCAGTGACAACAGAGGAGAGGGTCCACTCCCAGGAGGGTGCTAACCAACCATTTATCAGCAGGGGAGTTGTAAACAAGGGATTTACAATGCTGTAAGAGTGCTGCACAAGCATCACACAATGGGGGATTGCTCAATTCTGTGACTCAGCAAAGCCCGTCTGGACTAGTGTTTTCCAGGCACATGGACTGAAGATATAAAATAGGGGACAGTGGCATCATGCTTTTGCCTTTCTCCTCCCCCACCTATGCTGGAAACAACAAGAATGCTGGGAAGACAAAGACTTGAACTGAGGAGACTGCTCCCAGGCTTAGAGGAAAACCCTGTGTATTAAGAACTGTAACTTATCTGAAACATCCAGTTGGGTGAGAAAAACTGCTTGATCCAAGTACCGCCTACTCTAATAAGGTTTTAGATTTATACTGTGCACTTATTTTATTTGATAACTATCTCTGACCTTTTGTGCCTACCATTTATAATCACATAAAATCTATATTTCTGTAGTTAATAAATCTGTTTTATATTTACCTAAAACAGTGTGTTTTGGGTGAAGTGCTTGGGAAATCTCAACTCAGTTTACAAAGGCTAGCGTGTGTCCTCTCCACATTGAGGGAGGTGTATACTGGGTAATAAACTTACGCTGGTCAAGCTTCTGACCAGGGCAAGATTGTATATTCCGGAGGTGCAAGGCTGGGGGCTTGGGAAATTTGCTGGTGCCTTTCTCTGCGTGATTTGTGTGTGGCTCGGGGAGCATTCATGCAATTTAGCTGGGAGCGGAGCTACACATGCTGTTGTACTAAGTGATAACAGCGCCTGAAAGGGTTTGCTGCTTGTCCCTAGCAAAGCATTGTGAGAGACAGCCCAGGCTGGAGATTTAAGGGGGCACAGGAATACCCCAGTTCCAGGTTGTACCCCAGGGATCCCATCACAATAGTGTCATTTAAGTCACTTTTGTTGATAAAAGGCCTGCAAGGCACTCAGATACAAATAAATCCAGACTGGCAGATTCTTTACATTTGGGGAAAAACTCCATCAAAAATACTCTTAATTTCCTCCTTTTTACCTGATTTTCTGTCCAATCAGCTAACTTTTCTCTTATTCTGAGATTTATTTGCCTTAGATCCAGTATGAAACTGTCAGGCTTGCAGAAAATATAACTACATGGTACCACTGTGGGCCCTCCTTTGCCTACCCTGGGTAAAATATCTTCAAAGAATCTCCAAGAGTCACTGAGATTTCCTATTCCCTAAAACTACATTGGATATCCCTGATCTAAACTGTGCTTTGCTAGGTGCTCTCTCTCTCTCTAGTTTCTAAAACTTTTCTCAAATCAAAAGTTCAGCTGAATGACCTGTAATATCCTGGTGATTCTTTAGCTTTATTCCCCTCCAATCACGGCACATACTGTATTAAGTTTGGCCACCTGTGAGACTTCAGAAACTTCCTCTGAGCTCTGTGCATTTGTGACAGTATCTCCTGCATTCCCTGGTCTTTTTAAGATGTATACTTCTTTTTTCTGATTCTAAACCCTTTACTGGGTTTTAAGAGCTGTCAATGGCCATGTAGAGCATGATATTGCTTCCCAGTTTCTCCATTTATGCCTCCTGACAGTTCTATTTTTGATTTAGCAAAGAGTCAATCCTTTTCATTTATTATCTTAATTATTTTCTCAACCCCTGCATTAATTCTCCACTTTCATTCTGAAGGATTATCCTTCTGATTTTTTCTGTTGCTTTCTATGTAGACACAAACCATTTCTTCAGTTTAATATACAATGCTTAAAAATGAAGTTGAAGTTTAACAATTAACATTTCAACAACAGGCCGTGAGCAATAGTTGTTCAGATACAATGAATGCCACACGGTATGGACTTTATTTTGATAGTTTGATTCTGCAACATCAGAGCTATTGGCAATTTTAGGTGCTATTTGAGAATGAGCAATGATAAAATGAAAATTGTGATAAGAATCTTCTTATCCCCATTAATATTCTTTAGCCTGTGTTCTCATCTTGCTTATAAGTTTCATTTTTTACCAAGTTTGTCTTTCACATCAATCCAAACCTCCCTGCTGGTAAAGCCAGTATATTATGCTATTCCTATCTTCAGGTGTAATATTGTTCCTCATCCATATTGTAACACCCCCTCCTGTCTTGCTGAATCTCTTTTTATAGGTTTCATTCCTGCACTTTAATGTCTCACTCATCATCCTGATTTAGACAAATTTCAGCTATTCAGTGATCTATGTCTGCATTCCTGACATCTCACTGCTTATTCTTTTTGCCTTTGTCAGGAAAGGAGAGAGGGAGTTTTAATTTTTCATTACTTTTGCTCTTCTTTGTGGATATTAATATTTTCCCATCTTTCCACTTACTGTCTTTTCTCCTTAGTAATTCTCTGGTCAACACTAACCTACTGGAAGCTTTCATCAGAGTAGCCGTCACTGTCTTTTGCATCCTCTTCTACTGCACATATATTCAGTTACATAATTATTTTCATAATGTTTAACGGCAGCACCTCTTCTCTCATTCATTTTCCTGTTGTGATGCAGATCACTACTTTTGGTTCATTTGGTAGACTACAGAGCAGGCAGCTAAGCACTACCTGCAGCCTTTCAGTTTTATTCCCTATCTCCCAGGTAGTAAATTCTATTCAGCTACAGCTCCCATACTCCCCCTATGAAGCTCACAAAACCAGTAAGCACAACTGGTCTTCTGATTGAAGTACGAACTGAGGCCTTGTCCATTATCCCATCCCAATATCATACCTCAGTTTCCCTTTCCCCAGTATGAACTAGGCCAAACTAGTGTTTCCTTTTAACAAACCCCTTGACCCAAGGGCTTCCTTTACTGACAGTGGAAATTAACACAAGTAAAGCTTACATTTAAAACCAGTCCTAGCCTCTAGTCCTTTCTTTCTGAACTCTTGCTCTTCTCTCCCCAAAAGCCCCCACAAATCCCTTGCCTTCCAGCCCCAGCTATTCTCCCTAATCTGAGCTGGGTTACCAATCTCTTCTTCAGAGTTGTCTCTGAATTGGCTTCTCCCACCTTGGGAGCATATTCCATCAGAGTGTCCTTCTAGTTTCTGCTCCCTCCCAAAAAGCTACCTTTTTTGTTACAGACTTCTTCTTATTCTAGAGGCACTGCCTCCCTTCCTGCCCAGGGAGCCGCTCTTTATACTGCTCAGATAGCTGTCTTATAGGGATCAGATCACCCCTAACTGGCCAATAGACTACCTGGAGTACCCAGGGGTGCTGGAACAATTTTTATATTGGGGTGCTGAGAGCCATTGAACCAAACTGTAAACCCTGTATATGATGGAAACCACTTCAAGCTGTGGGGTGCGGCCACACCTCCATCACACCTACTTCCAGGACCTATGGGAGTACACAGTTGCTCCCAGTTGGAGTTCAGAGGGTTGTCATGGGTAAGACAGGGTCTTAATCCCATTGAAGGCTGCTTACCCCATGACAGGGCCCAATTCAGCAAACATGCCTAAATCCATCACTATTCAGCATAACAATTGAGCGTTGTCTTTACCGCTGTTCTGAATCAGAAGCTCTGGATACTATTTATGACTGCTCTAGACTTCTTCTGGGACCTCGGGTAAAAAAATAACTTTATCTCTCTGTATTTCAGGTTCCCCATCTATAAAAACAGGATAGTAATACTTAGTGGAGCTGATTGAATATTGAAAATAAAAATAAAATTGTAAAGTTTAACAACTGTGAATTATAAAACTGATGAATAGTATTTGACTATCTGAGCTCTAACTGGCATAAAGGAGCGGCTGAAAGACCTCATTCATTCATATTTGTAAAGCATATTGAGATCTTCAAATGGAAGATGGTAGAGAAGTGAAAAGCATTATTTTTATCCCATTTTCCATGAGATGTTTTGTTGTCAAGTTTTAAAACTTTATTTCTTTATGCAGCTACATACAGCTGGTTTCTCGCTTGCCTGTTGAATGCTATTTACTAAATAAAATCAGTGTTTTTGATCATGGTTCTTGCAATCAAATCCCCACCACATTTCTTCATATCCTGTAGGAGAACAGTGTCTAAAAAGTAACAATAACTTTCCAAGAACTGTCATCCTCCTGCTCCTCCTAAATTCTGTAGTCTACTTCCTTATCCTTAAATATAACCTACAGGGTTCTCTTTGATATTTGGAAAGTCAAATACTGTCACATTTACCTTACCCCTGCCTCAACTATTTACTATCTTTTCCAATTTTTGTTGTCTCTTCTTATAAACTACCTAATTCCTTCAGCCTTTCTTCCAAATTAGAAAATAGCTATTACACTTCTCTTAATTGTCTATCTTCTTCCAATTGCACCTGCAGTAACTATCATGTCCCTTTGATCAATTCTTCATATTCATCTTTAAATATAACCATTAGCACAGCCAGCAATCCTATTTGCTTCTCTTTGTTAGCCAATGCATCACAGCCCTGAGAGCAGAGCATTTGAGCTATACATGTTCTCCTGCTAAAAGAAGCTAGCACATGATGCACTCAGTCATCTTAAAGACACACAGTGGCTTTTGTCACTTAAATTTCTTATCAGTATGCCTCTTGTTTTAGAGTAACATTCAGCTACTTATGTTAAAGATAAATATGGTGTTACATGGAATGCTATGACCTACATTTTATGTATATCAGGTCTTTGATGCTGACAGTGAACTGAGAAACCCTGATATATTATCACTTACAGTGCATTACTTTTCACATCTTCAGCCGTAAGCCGATCTATGTTATTTGTAGTGCAGAGATATTTTCTCTTAATTTAGCTGGAACATTCATACCCCATAGAACATTAATATTTTTAATTTATCAATGCACAGTCTTTGACTCACACCTTATTTTATTTTAATTACAAAGTGCTTAGAGCACTGCAGACATTCACATGAAATGCAACTAGTATTAAATTAAGAGGAAACATATTTGACAATAACAGAGGTGACCATGTGATCCCTCCGTCTTAGTTATATTATGCTTGTGCCAATGAGCCCCAGCCATGGATCCGAAGCACATTGTACTAGGTGCTGTACAAAAACAGAACAGAAAAACAGCCCCTGCTTCAAACAGCTTACAATCTAATGGGAGCAGCTAAAACCCTGCACACTGCTTTAAAAGTTTACCTGATCTGCTTTGGTCTCTCTTTTTTAAATCTAAGTAAAGTTTGAGGACCTGATCTTGCAAACTGTGCAATTGGGGACGGGGAAGGGCTCCACATGGCAAGGATTTATAGGCTCAGACCCAAACTGGTGTTGAGTACCCACAGACCTGAGGCTGAGTCTAATGGAGAGATAGAAGAGAGAGACACTTCCAATTCACCTATACACCTTCAAAACATCTCATTTTTTAACTTGGGACAAACTATGCACTTCTTAGTACTCTTGCTGTGCCCCCTACACAGTGAGGAGGCCAGGTCAAAATTTTACATAGGGCACTGAAAATCATTTTAGCGCAGATGTAATTAACAGCACATTTAACAGAACTCCTCAGACCACTTTAGCTGCCAGAATTTGTGCAGCTCCTGTTTTGGCACCCCATACTGGAGCGTGCACTATATAGCCTGGAGCACCGAACCACGTCTCCAATGGATTGTTCATCTGGAAGAGTAAATCTGTTCAGATTAGCACATTACTATGGAATGAAGTTAAACCAAGGTAAAATAAATGTTCCCTCCTCCCATATTCTTTGAGTGCCCCAATGGCATAATATTAACCACTACTGCATGCACAGTCACTTCCAAATTTGAACTGCATAACAAAAAGTGTTTTCCCTTTACCTCTACCTTCCTTTGTATGAAGACAGCCTCAAACTATAAACTAACATTCTGTTTGCTTGTTATTTTTTTATTTTTTTTATTTTTTTAAGTCAAGGATATTAGGTACTGACTTGCCTCTTTGCTGGAAGAACATAGGGAGGCTGAAATCTGGAGGACTTAAACAGTGATGTCATACATCAGCTCTCCCTCCCTGATGTGAGCGCTGATGAGTGGAGTGTCTCATATTTATCATCCACTGAAACAAGGCTCACAATATTGCATAGAGAAATAGATTGAAAATAAAGTAATTTGACCATTTTTTCAACATAATGTAAAGAGGACCATTTGCAGGCTGGGTCTACAGACTTAAACAAAATAGAAGAAAGAAATCAAAGTAAGTAAAAAATGTCAGCTTATCTGTACCTGTACTAATGCAGCTGCAGTCAGAATAAGATTTACATCTTTCTCTATTATAGTGGGAGATTTTTCATTTGAGCCATGCCTTGACTGATACTCAGTTTCGGATGATCTTTTATAGGACAAGATCGTTTTGAGAATCAGCTTGTAGAATGATGGAAACAATGTCTTTCCATTTGAAGAGAGCAAATAATCTCTGAACAGCCTGATTCATTATGAAATACATCTCTGCATTCCCCAATTATTTGTGACTAGGGGACGAGAATGTGAATAGGAACCATATAACTCAGAATAAAAATAAACAAACTTAATTAACTAATTCCTGATTAAGGAAGTTCAGGAAATGAATAAATTATTCTCAGTATATGGATTTTACTAGTTGAATCTACATGTGCTATCCCAGGTGCTTTGTTTTTCTTTGTAATTTAATTTGAACAATCTGGCTTTTGAATTCCATTTTGCTGTGCCCTATTTATCAATACCTGTAATCAGAAGAAAGATTCTGTAGTTTATACTATAATTAATAGGTCCAATTCCTCTCTTTTTTTCACTCAGAATCAGTCCCATTAACAGTGTCTACACTAGCATTTTTTTTCATACTTCCAACCTTTGCACTGTCACCAATGCTATCAACAATGGGAGAGTTAGTGTAGGCTGCCTGCTGACATTTTAGCCATCATGTTATCTATTCATGACTAGGTCTAGACAAGACAAGGGTTAAAATGCAATTGATTGTGGGTTCATATTTACATCAGCACTCCCACTATTGCTACATCAAAGGAACTAAATTGGTGCTAGTGACATCTGAAGAAAAAATGGATTAATGAAAATTATGGAAAGACAATAAAAAACCCCCACACTGCTATACACAAGGCCAATGAGGTTAAACTGCTATGAAACTAGTATGAATGAGAGTAGAATTAGGACCAATAGGCAGTGATTTTGTGTAGCATTTATATGTAATCCTGTCCATTTCTATTCCTACTGTATTCTGAAGGGGATGTAACTAGTACAGACTAGATAAATGATCGACAGTGCAGAAAACTCCAATTCCCTATTCATTTCCTGATGCATATTAAAAAATAAGTTACCCACTCAACATTTTTATATAAATACACACACACACACTCTTAAATAAATGTCCTAATGAAATGCTTTGCTTTTTTCTTTTAGATTAATCACCAGTCAAGCATACAACAACAGTTTTAAAAGTTGAATTTTAAGATCAGCCATGATACTGGAATGTCAGCTACACTCAGAAAAAAAAAATCTATTCTCTGGAGATGAAAAGTTCCTTCATTCCTTAAAGTCAAATAATACTGGGTCTTTCTGTTCAACATAGTCAGTGCTGCTAAATACCTTAGCATTAGAAACAACTTCATCCTCACCATCCTCTCAATCATTCTCTCTCTGCATCCTGGCAGAGGGGGCAGGGGGAACACTTTTCAAAGGATAAAGCAGTATTAACATGCAGGAGTTAAATATCTTTTCCTCAGTGGGCTGATTACAAAAAATGTATTATACTCATCACCATATCTATTTCTGCTCACATGAATGTTAATTAATGAGACAGGTTACCTAAAAGAGCAGTGTAGGAAGTAATACATTTTTAAAACAGCACATACATGAATACATATATTTTCTCCGGCAATGAGAAAAGCGAAAAGTAGGGTAGACAATTCACAAAAGCAAAATCTGGAAGTACCTGCTGAAACCTAAATCATTTACAATTTCATTTCTAGTTCATAAGAATGGCACTAGCATGAGATATTACACAATGTTACATACTAAAAATAAAGATGTGTGAATATTAATTCCCCTAAGTGCCCTGAAGGTTCCCATAAGCATTGAACAGAGTATGAAGCAAAATGTAGCATGGAAGAGCTTGGTAATGAAGCCATTCAATCAAAGCCTGGAGTAAGGAGGATTTGAAAGACTTTATTTAGCACATCATGTGCCCACTTTTCCTCTAAGTTACGCTGCTGTAAATCAGGAGTATCTCTCCTGAAGTCTATGGAGTTACACTATTGTAAAACAGTTAGTTCCTAGGTTTAATATTTATGCAAGCCTAAAACAACTGCAGACTAGGTGCAATCTTTACTTCAGATTTCAGATATTCTGCAAAAGACAAGAGAGGTGCTACTTTGTGTCTCACAATACCCCTGTGTTTTGGAATAAAGCTAGATTATCACATATCCTTAACTCTTTTCTTGACTTTAACAATGAACTGGACAGGCTTATTTGAATTTTGGATTTACTTTATGTATTATCAATTGAATTTTAATCACACAAAATTCTCTCAATGAGCTAGTTTTAAATTTGCACACTCAAGGGCTGGTAGACAGCAAATTTAAAACTCTTACACACGAATATTTGCACAGAAGTGATCTATTTCCTGTAGTATGGGGCTCTGTTTGAAAAAAGCAAGAGGATAGGAGTAACAGAACCCTGGAGCAGGGGCAATTACATAAGACCGCCAAGGTTCCGAATGCCCCCTTCACAGCTACAATTGCACAAACATGAATTACTCCGTACAAATGTCACAAAGTTACATATGTATTTTACAACCAGTCTGCAAATTTTGCAGATGCTTAATTTCTCTAGAAATGTTGCCTCAGGCAAGACTTCTATGGTCCAGAAAAGGTTTAACATTTTCTAAAATCCCCTGTCTGCTCATCCGCTCCCACTCCCCGAGTGAGGCAAAGATCCATTACATTAGTTTAAGTCGTCCTCTTGATTGTGGGATTGATCCAAATCCCACGGGAGTCTTTCCATTGCCTTTCAGTGAGTTTGGGTCAGGACCTATAAGAGTTGTATTAATTCAATCCCAAAAGCAGTATCATGTGACAGTTCAGCTAAGTCATAACTAACCAGCACAGACTGAATTTTGAATGTTAAATATGAAATACACAAGTGAACTACGTATAATCAATCCACAAAATAAAAATAAATGTAAAAATCTCCCCAAAACTGGTTGAGCAAATTGAAACAACAGCTGGGGAAATCTCAGTTTGTTTGCAGGCAGTCCTTGAGCAAAAAGAAAAAGTACATTTTTTGTATAAATTATTTGCTGTGAATTATTGACTCACTTCTATTTTGGATCCTTTTCAGGGGTTTGATTTAACTCCCACTGAAGTCAAAGAAAGTCTTTCCATTGGATTAGGCCCTCACTTAAAAAGGAAGAAATTGAAGAAAAAACTCAAATAAAACTTTGAACTTATTAAAGATGGTCGTTTATTTACCCATAGGAAATCATTGGAAGTAAACCAACTATCCACACTCTGGCCTCTCAATATATGGGGAATAAACAGGATGAATTGGAAGTCTCAATAAATTAGCTTAATGATGATTTAATTGGCATCACAGAGACTTGGTGAGATAAGTCTCATGCCTGGACTATTAGTATAGAGGGGGATAGCTTGTTCAGGAAAGGCAGGCAAGGTAAAAAGGAAGGAGGTGTTGCATTATGCATTGAGAATATATACTCTTGTTCTGAGGTCCAGAAGGAGTTGGGAGGCAGACCAGTTCAGAGTCTCTCTGGGTAAAGATAATAGGGGTGACATCAGGGTAGGAGCTACTATACACTACCAAATCAGGAAGAGGAGGTGGACGAGGCATTTGTAGAATAAATAACAGAAATATCCAAAACAATGTGGAGAGTCCACAGGAGAGCAACAAAAAATGATAAAAAGACTTAGAAGACCTATGAGGCAATGTTAAAAAAAATTGGGCATGATTAGTCTTGAGAAAAGAAGACTCAGGATGGACCTGATAACAGGCTTCATATACGTTAATGGCTGTTATAAAAAGGATGGTAATCAATTGTTCTCCATGTTCACTGAGGGTAGGAGAAGAAGTCATGGGCTTAATCTGCAACAAAGGATATTTATGTTAGATATTAGGAAAAACTTTCTAACTATAAGGTGTGACGGGGCAAGGCCAGATGGCTATAGAAAAGTAGTGGGAGATAGATATATTAGCTCCAGGCTAAACAAATCCCTGGTACCAGGATACGTGAAATGGAAGCTGCTCCAGGTCAATAAGACACCTGGGGCCAATTAAGAACTTTCCAGAAGGCAGGGAGAATGCTAGGTTGATTGGGACACCTGAAGCCAATCAGGGGCTGGCTGAAACTAGCTAAAAGCCTCCCAGTTAGTCAGGTGGGTGTGCATGTCAGGAGCTGTAGAAGGAAGTTGCGCTCTTGGAGAGGCTGAGTAGTACACACCATATCAGGCACAAGGAAGGAGGCCCTGAGGTAAGGGTGAAGTGGAGCTTGAGGAAGTGAGGGCTGCTGTGGGGGAAGTAGCCCAGGGAATTGTACATGTCATGTTTCTAAAAGGTTAGCTACCATAGCTGATACTATTAGGGTCCCTGAGCTGGAGCCCGGAGTAGAGGGTGGGCCTGGGCCCCCCCGTGCCTCCTGATTAATCACTGAGACTGGGAGACAACAGAGACTCTGCAAGGAAAGATAACTTCCCCTCACCTCCCTCGCTGGCTTATGATGAAAATGGCTCAGTAGACTGTGACCCTTGTCTCTAGAGAGAGAAGGGTTACGTGGAGGGTCACAGTGAGCCTCTGAGGCTAGCGAAATCCGCCAGGAAATGTGGGACCCACGGAGGCAAGGACAGAGCTTGGTCATAACTGGTGTTAACAGTGGGATTTCGTTCACAGCGTGGCGGAAGAAAGAGGTTTTTTTTAAAAAAAAAGTGCACTGGGGTTTTGGATTTTTTTTGTTTTGGTTTGTTTGTTTGCTTTGTACCACAATAGAGGAGGTGATCAGAGCTCTGGTACAAGCCACAGCAGCCCAGCAGGAGGCCACCCGGGTTCAGGCAATGGCACAACAGGAGTCTATGCGGCTACAGCAGGAAACCAATTATTGATGAGCCAGGTGACCCAAGATCGTGCCCTCTTGAGAGAGGTGGTAGACCAGCTGAAGATCCTCACCACCCGGCCCGGGGGGTCCGATGGGACGTGAACCCTGAGGGCCACTGGTTGTCTGCCAAAGATGACGTCAGGAGATGACTTAGAGGCATATCTTCTCTCATTCAAAAGGACTGCTCAGCGTGAGGCGTGGCCCCAGGAGCAGTGGGCCAGCATTCTCACCCCTTTTTTCTGTGGAGAGGCCCAGAAGGCCTACTTTGACTTGCCTGCCATGGATGCCACTGACTATATCCATCTGAAGGCAGAGATCCTAGCACGATCAGGGGTAACAGCAGCGGTAAGGGCCCAGAGGTTCCATGAGTAGAAATACCAGGAGAGCAAACCCCTGAGGTCCCAGCTATTCGACCTCATACACCTCGCGCGGAAATGGTTACAGCGCGAGGTGTGTAGGCTGGAGGAGATTTTGTAGACCCCGGTCGTAAACCATTACATGCAGGGACTGCCGCCAGATCTCCACAAATGGGTCGGCCAGAATGATCCGTCCACGTACGATGAGATGATCATGCTGGTAGAAAGACAGATGACAGCCAGGAAACTGACCCAACTACCCAAGGAAGGCCCCTTTCAAAGCAAGCACCCGACCCCAACCCTGGAAGGTTGGGCAGCCAAACCCCCAGGGAGTCCTAGGTGGAAGGGGGGGGGCCAAAAAGCAGTGGGGACCCCAGAAGGAAGGGATTGGCCTGAGTGGGGGGAACCCCGAGACTAAACCCCCTAACCCCCGGGATAGGGGAGTGATTAAAAGCAATTATAGATGTTATGCATGTGGGGAGTGGGGACACATAGCAGCACAGTGTCCCAGCACCGAGGAGCCTATGCAATGTAACTTGGGGGACTGGAAAATCCCATGCTCCCTTATCCACCTTGCAGGGGGTCGCATTAGCCCCGCATAATTACCCCAGGCCAGTGAGGATAAATGGAGCAGAGACTACAGCGCTTGTGGACTCTGGGAGTGCTATCACCCTCCTATCGGGTAAGCTGGTAAAAAGTAGGCAGCTGCTACAAGCCAAACGTGTAGAAGTGACATGCGTGCATGGGGCCGTGAGCCATTACCCCATCATCCCAGTGGAGACAGAGGTTCAGGGAAACCCCATCGAGGTGACCGTGGGCGTAGTTCCTAAACTCCCATATCCTGTAGTCATTGGGAGGGACTATCCAGGGTTTGATAATTTACTCCCCTCAGAGAGGCTGGAGGGAAGTGGGGACCCTGAGGACAGCGACTCATCACCGGGGGAATGTCAACCCCCAATGTTCGCTGAGATTTCTCAGGATCTGTTCTCAGCCCCCCGAAAGACGGGAAGACAAAAAAAGAGAAGAAGGCCGCAAAGGCCCTGGGAACCCGGATCCTGACCCAGGACCAGAAGACCTCCCTAGTAGGCAGATGGACACGAGCAGCCAACAGAGAAACTTCCACCACAGAAGGTGAGCAAGAGGCTGCCCCCAGCCATGACGGCGGCGAGCCGTTGGAAGATGCAGAAGCCAGCCCCTGGGAGCTTGGACAGATTAGTCCTGGGAGAGAGACTTTTGGGTGGGACCAGGTGGAAGACCCCAGATATGATAATGCCAGGAAAGAGGTGGCCAAGATCGATGGGATACCTGTGGATGGGAATGTCCAGGGTCCCAGACCTTATTTTATAGTGAAGAAAGATCTCCTGTACCATGTGGTGTAAATACAGGAGCAAGAGATACAACAACTTCTGGTGCCACGAAAACATCAAAAAGCCATATTGAGTCTCACCCACAGTCACCTATTTGGAGGACACCTAGGAGTAGAGAAAACCCAGGCACGGATCCTGCGGAGGTTCTTCTGGCCAGGAGTACATGAAGATGTCCGGCGATACTGCACCTCTTGTCCGGAATGTCAGTTATATAGCCCTCGCCCACACTTGCGGGCTCCTTTGATACCTCTTCCAATAAAGAGGTTCCTTTCGAACAGGTAGCCATGGATCTGGTAGGACCCCTAGAGAAGACAGCTCGGGGCCACCAACATGTGCTTGTTGTACTGGACTATGCAACCCGGTACCCGGAAGGTGTTCACCTACACAACACAGCTTCCAAGACAATCGCTAAGGAGCTAGTACAGATCTTTGCCCGGGTTGGGCTACCCAAGGAGATACTGACTGATCAAGGGACACCTTTCGTGTCCAAGTTGATGAAAGATCTCTGTTCATTGCTCCATGTACAAGCCCTACGGACCTCTGTATACCACCCGCAAACCGATGGCCTTGTGGAAAGTTTCAATAGGCCCCTCAAGGCCATGATCAGGAAAGTGGTGAGCCGGGATGGGAAAGATTGGGATACCCTATTGCCTTACCTCATGTTCGCCATCCGGGAGGTTCCGTAAGCCTCCACGGGTTTCTCTCCATTCGAACTACTATATGGGCGCCACCCTCGGGGTATATTGGATATAGCCAGAGAAGCCTGGGAAGAGGAGCCAAATCCCGGAAGGAACATAGTTGAGTATGTACTGCAGATGAGAGATCGGATAGCCCGAGTTACACCCATTGCACAGGAACACTTGGAGAGAGCACAGGAGACCCAACGAACCCATTATAACCACCAAGCAAAGCTTCGACGGTTCCAACCAGGGGATCGGGTGATGGTACTGGTGCCCACAGCAGAAAGTAAACTGTAGGCCCAGTGGCAGGGACCCTATGAAGTAATCGAAGCTGTGGAAGAGGTGAACTATAAGGTGCGGCAGCCAGGCTGCCAGAAATCGGAGCAAAGTTACCACATCAATCTTCTAAAATCTTGGCATGATCAAGAGGCATGCTTAGTAATGCAGGAGGCCCTTCCCCAGGAGGATAACTTACACAAGCAAGTGAGGATATCATCCGACTTGACGCTGATCCAAAAGATCGAGGCAGCCAACATGATTAATCGCAACCAAGATGTGTTCTCTATAAAACTAGGGCGGGCGACTGAAACCTATCACCATATCCGCACGATCCCCGGAGCCAAGGTAACACTGAGACCCTACCGAATCCCAGCAGCCAAAAGAGAAGAAATCAAGGCCGAAGTAAAGAAAATGTTAGAATTAGGAGTTATTGAAGAATCTTACAGTCAGTGGTCCAGTCCATTTGTTCTAGTGCCTAAACCTGACAGTACCATGAGATTCTGAAATGACTTTCGCCGACTGAATGAAATATCCCAGTTTGATACATACCCCATACCACGCATCGACTAACTGTTTGACCGACTGGGTAGTGCCCGATTCTTGACTACACTGGATCTGACAAAAGGGTACTGGCAGATTCCTCTGACCAAAGAAGCTAAAGAAAAGACCGCATTCTCCACCCCGGATGGGCTATTCCAGTACACCGTCCTCCCTTTTGGGCTACATGGGGCCCCAGCCACATTCCAGCGCCTCATGGATAAGCTGCTGCGCCCCCAATACTAGTTATGCAGCTGCATACCTAGGTGATGTCATCATCCATAGGCCAGACTGGGGAACCCACTTGGAGAAAATTGAGGCAGTACTGGCCCCGGCCGACCCGAAAGAAGCAGGTCCGTGCGTTCCTAGGCATGGTAGGCTACTACCGACGGTTTATTCCCCACTTTGCCACTAGGGCAAGTCCCCTAACGTACCTGGTGAAGGCCCGAGGTCCAGCCATGGTAAAGTGGACCGACGCAGCAGAGGGGGCATTCACAGACCTTCGGACGGCTCCCCGTACTTATAGCCCCGGACTTTAACAGGGAATTTATTTTACAAACAGATGCTTCCGAGGTGGGGTTGGGGGCAGTTCTGTTGCAAATGGTGGGAGAAGAGGAACACCCGATCCTCTACCTAAGCAGAAAGCTTCTCCCAAGAGAACAGAAATATGCAGTAGTCGAGAGAGAATGCCTTGCTGTCAAATGGGTTATGGAGACACTTCGTTATTACCTCTTAGGACAGCGATTTACTCTTGTGACGGACCATGCACCCCTCCAGTGGATGCAGCGGAATAAGGAAAAGAATGCAAGGGTCGCCAGGTGGTTCTTATCCCTCCAACTATTCCAGTTCCGCATATGGCACAGGGCTGGATGCCACCATGGCAATGCTGATGGTCTGTCATGAGCAAACTGCCTGACGTCCCAAGTTGCCCAGCTTTATGGTGTTGAGCAGAGGGGGGGATATGTGATGGGGCAAGGCCAGATGGCTATAGATCCTGGTACCAGGGTAAGTGAAATGGCAGCTGCTCCAGGTCAGCTACCATAGCTGATACTATTAGGGTCCCTGAGCTGGAGCCCGGAGTAGAGGGTGGGCCTGGGCCCCCCCGTGCCCCCTGATTAATCACTGAGACTGGGAGACAACAGAGACTGTGCAAGGAAGGATAACTTCTCCTCACCTCCTTCGCAGGCTTATGATGAAAATGGCTCAGTAGATTGTGACCCTTGTCTCTAGAGAGAGAAGAGATACGTGGAGGGTCACAGTGAGCGTCTGAGGCTAGCAAAATCCACCAGGAAATGCAGGACCCACGGAGGCAAGGACAGAGCTTTGTCACAAAGGGTAGTTTAGCTCTGGAATAGGCTTCCAAGGAAAGCTGTGAAATCCCCATCACCAGAGGTTTTTAAAAACAGGTTGGACAAACACCTGGCGGGATGGTCTAGGTTTACTTGGTCCTGCCACAGCTCAGGGGGCTGGACTTGAGGACTTCAAGGTCCCTTCCTGCTCTTCATTTCTATTATTTTTATGATAAAATTGGTGTTCTTCCAGAAATTGCTTCCACTGAAATGATGTGACACTTATATTGGACATACCCTGGCTGGACAACTGAAGTTCTTGGATGATGGAAGGCTTTCCTTTCTACTTGCCTCTGTCATTTTCATCTAAGAGAGAAAGTTGCCTCCAGACTTCCTGAAAAAAGCACCTTGGAGTGCATCATCCCTATGCTGAAAGAGTTTCCCTGGCTTCCAGTGAAACAATGGATACATTTTAGAGTGTCATGCAGACCCTGCATGATCACACTCCACTATATACAGAAGATTTTAACCTGGGTGGAAAAGTACAAAATACCCTTTCCCCGCACCTGTCTCTCCCCACTTCTCAGAGAATCTTGAAAGACATCAGTATGTGCAGTTACACAATGCTCCTCACCTATGAAACTCACTTCCTGCACAGATGAAGTTCCATGCATCGGTTAGCAGCATTTAAATCAAGCCTGAAGATTTTATTTAGCAGTCCCTTTTTAGAACATGCTATTTTATTCCAGTTGGATTTGCCTTTGGAAAGTGATCAGATGTTCTCAAGAAAGGTGCTATTGCAGTTTAAATGAGTGATTGATTGGGCCCGATAGAAGTAATGCAGTGACTTCTAGACATGTTTAGTCAGTGATCTGAACCTTGAGGCAACTACACAATTCTCTAATTGACTAAACACACAAATCCTGAGTGGGCTAAATCCTGAAGTCCTTATTCAAGTTCTACTCAGATCTTACTCTGGAAATATTCCCATTGATGTCAAAGGGGGTTTGGGCCCATTATTAACAAAAGTGGGAAGCTCCTGAATTTAAACCAGTAATGTTTTCATGACACTTAAGTCAGATTTATTCATTATGGGCAAAGTAGTCTTGAAGTGAGCCACAATGAGAAGAAATTTTACCCCAGCAGTTTCAGGGTCAAATTTTCTATGATGTGCCCATGACTTAGGTGTGCAAATCCCTGAAGGACACACACTACCCCAGTTGCACAGGTATCAGTGGTTGGTGTATTTAAACTGGGCACAGAGGTCCTTGAAACTTTTGGCTTCAGTGTCTCGGTGATTTCTTGTTTTGCTCACTTTTTTGCATAGTAGTTGCCATTAAAAAGTGAGATGCCACCATGAATTCCTATAACACTATTGGGAAAACTATGGTTTCTCACATAACACTGTGTGGTGACTCTTGACAATTTGTGTATATTGACTGGCAACAACTATCACTAATAAAGATAAAGAAAAAATAGTCAAACATGGGTGCCTAAAGTTAGGTACCTACATCCGTAGGTAGGCATCTAATTAGGTGGCCTGCCTGAATAAGAAAGATTCCGAGCTCCCCCAGCTCCAGATGACTTCAGTGATGCTGTGACCTTTATATTGCATGTGAATTCAATGGGATCTGTAAGTGCTCAGCACCTTTGAAAATCAGGCCACTTATTTAGGTGCTTAATATGGATTTTGTAGCCTGATTTTAGGCTTCCAAGTTTGATAATTAAGGTCTAGACCATTCTGTCAGATTCATAAAGCAGTAAGTAATAACTGCCACCTGACACTCTCCCTTCATTATTTAGGCTTGTTCATGAGGTGTTTTTAAAATTATAAATGCATGAGTTGACTGATGTTTGAGGAAAAGCTAATGAACTCATTTCCATAGAAATGAAATCACTTGCTGCAATGCCAATTATTGATCTCCTCTGATTACAGGCTTGAAATCACAACAATGGTTCCGCAGTCAAGCAAGAAGTCATAATAGTCCAATAAAAATGTTTTAAAAGCAGCACTGCACAGGCTCATGGGAAAGATTCTGGGTGGGCTCTCTGTAGGCAACCCTACCCAGGACTACAGCAGGAGGCGAACCTGAAACCTTCAGCACTAAAACCATGAACCTTTGCTACTCAAGGTAAAGGGCTACAACATGTAACTGCAGCAGGATCAGACTTCTGAACCTCTGTGGATCAGCCCCTAGATGGAGACATATATATGAAGCTGTGGATCACATGTGCATGTTTCAAAGTTTCATTTAGAAAACTGTATATTATTTTTCACAGCTACAGATTCACCTTCAGCAGCAGCACTATGACAAGCTGTGCTGATGCCTCGTTTTTACCACTGCTTTCCTCCTTTATCACCATTAGGCAATGTATAAGTCCTTGACTCAGATAGTAAGAGATGTCCCCAGGCAGTGAAGAATAGAATGGAGGTAGAGGATGATGAAAAAAGATGTCACAGCTGAATCCTAACCTTGCTTCAAGGTCTTTAATTTTCTCATTTACACTTACAGAGACCAAGTTTCTGATCTGGAATTCCGCCCCCCCTCGCCCCCCTCCCCAGTTCATCTCTTTCTGACCTTCCAAAATCTCCTTCTGGTTGTCCAACTTCATCTCCAAATCAAACATGGCTAAAACTGAGTTCCTTATTTTTCCTTCTAAACCATCCCCTTTTCTTTCACTGCCACTAACACCACCCTCCTTATCTCCTAAACTCACAACCATGGGGCTATTTCTGGGCGCACCCAGAAATTTTTCACGAGGTATGCACAATGCACAGGGCCTCTGGGGGTTCCAGCCCAAAGTTTCTTCTCCAACAAAACTCCACCCCAGAGCAAGAAAACAAAATAGAGTTACCTGCCAAGGAATGGCGGCTGCTGAGTCCAACACAAGGGGACTGAGGGAGACTCCAGGCATCACCACCAAACCTGATGAAGCTGATTCTGCCTCAGCCACTGGCCCCAGTGCCTCGCCCATTGAGTGATATTTACTCAACTCTCATTAATGGCTCCCAGTAGCTGCAGGTGCACCGTAGCACTACACCCTGCTACATCTTGTTTCAGCTGGCATGCTAAATCTAATGAAGGTAGCTAGCAACAGCAACCCTAGTGAAGGGCACATCCAGCTTTTCAAGTGCATGCCCAGGGGATTGTGGTCAAATACTTATTAGAATATTAGACCACAGAAACCAAATGAAGAATGGAAAATACTTCTATCGTCCTATTGTAATTGATGAGACGGTGGATGGGAATCAAAGATGACACTGTAGCACTTGTATTTATTCATTTACTTCTAAAGTGAAGCAATGGGGTGGTACATCTAGGCTCTAGCAATCAATCCCTCCACAACCATCAATTCATTCTAACTTGTGTCTTCTGGATCTATACAGCTTGATCCCCATTTTCCCAATAATTGCGTCAGCTCTAGAAAAAAAGTTTTACTGCATTCTACTTTGAAAGTACATGCAAGTAAACTGACAGATAACCTTTCAGCTCAGCAACTTCGTAGTTGGATTTACTCAACGATTAACAATTCACTCTGTGAAAGTCACATTAATACTTGAACTTTTTCTACATTTCACTCAGTAGCTGTGTGTGTGTGGGGGGTGTCATTTCTCCTCAGAATGCAGAATGAGGAGTTGTTTGATGAATTTGTTCAGCTGTTAAAAAGACTATAGAATAGTCAGGGAATCATGCTCTAGTAATGGATAGGACACTATGCTAGCGAGCCAAACGACTTGTAGTCTACACCCACCTCTGCCTCTGACATGTTGTATGTCGCTGGGCACATCACTTCACCTCTGTGCCTCCATTTCCTCATCTGTCAAACATGGACAGTTAATGATACTTCCCAATTTACCAGGATTTAGTGAAGCTTAGTTCATTAATGTTTGTAAATGCACATAGACCCTTTCATGGAAGATTCTAGAGATGTTCAAATTATTGTGATGGATTGCAAACCAGGGGACTTCAATTCTCATCAGCTCCATTCCCACTCTCCCCCAGACATCCCCTTCCTCCCACTAAGCAGATCCTACATTTCCCATCAGGCCCCTCCCCACTGCAATTCCCCTTCACCTGGCCAGGGGAAAGGTCCTGAACCAGGGAGTGACTGTGTTCTGTTCGGGAGCGGGAGCCACATGGCAGCAGGGACAGTTCCTGGAGAGACGCCCCAGCAACCGTGGACAGAGCCGCATGTGGAACTGGCTGTGATTGTTGGATATCACAGCTGCAGCTCTGTGTGGGACTTCTGGGGGAGCAGCAGCAACTGGACAGGGAAGCTGGGTAGTGGGGCCCCAATGAGAGACACTAACTGAGCCTGGCTTGGAAACTCCACAAATGCTTATTTGCTTGAATAGACTGGACAGGAGAGGGTGCCCCAGGAACTAGGCCTAAAAAGCCCTGACTCTCAGCTGGACTGCCCCAGGGACTCAAACAGGAACTGCTATTGCTCATTTGAACTGTAACAGTTTAAGCCTCCGTACCTAGTGTATTTGCAACCTTTCCTCCTTTCCTGCCAGCCCAAGTAAAAACCTTCCCTTAGCCATAAAAACATAACATAAGAACTTAAGAATGGCCATACTGGGTCAGGCCAAAGGTCCACCTAGCCCAGTATCCCGTCTTCCAACAGTGGCCAACGTCAGGTGCCCCAGAGGGAATGAACAGAATAGGTAATCGTCAAGTGATCCTTTTCCTGTTGCTCATTCCCAGCTTCTGGCAAACAGAGGCTAAGGACACCATCCCTGCTCATCCTGGCTAATAGCCATTGATGAACCTATCCTCCATGAATGTATCTAGTTCTTTTTTGAACCCTGTTATAATCTTGGCCTTCACAACATCCTCTGTCAAAGAGTTCCACAGGTTTACTGTTCGTTGTGTGAAGAAATACTTCCTTTTGTTTGTTTTAAACCTTTTGCCTATTAATTTCATTTGGTGACCCCTAGTTCTTGTGTTATGAGAAGAAGCAAATAACACTTCCTTATGTACTTTCTCCATACCAGTCATGATTTTATACACCTCTATCATATCCCCCTCTTAGTCGTCACTTTTCCAAGCTGAATAGTCCCAGTTTTATAGTCCCAGTCTTACTGATCTCTCCTCATACGGAAGCCATTCTATACCCCTAATAATTTTTTTTGCACTTTTCTGAACCTTTTCCAAGTCCAATATATCTTTTTTGAGATGGGGCGACCACATCTGCATGCAGTATTCAAGATGTGAGCGTACCATGGATTTATATAGAGGCAATATGATATTTTCTGTCTTATTATCTATCCCTTTCTTAATGACGCCCAACATTCTGTTCGCTTTTTTGACTGCCACTGCATATTGAGTGGAGGTTTTCAGAGAACTATCCACAGTGACTTCAAGATCTCTTTCTTGAGTGGTAACAGCTAATTCAGACCCCATCATTTTATATGTATAGTTGAGATTATGTTTTCCAGTTGTGTGCATTACTTTGCATTTATCAACAGTGAATTGCATCTGCCATGTTGTTGCCCAATCACCCACTTCTGAGAGATCCTTTTGTAGCTCTTCGCAGTCTGCCTGGGACTTATCTGGAGTAGTTTTGTATCATCTGCAATTTTGCAGGCAGACTGTGAAGAGCTACAAAAGGATCTCTCAAAACTGTCTGACTGGGCAACAAAAACCTTACTGTTTACCCCTTTTTCCAGATCATTTATGTACGGGTCCCAGTACAGACCCCTGGGGGCCACCACTATTTACCTCTCTCTATTCTGAAAACTGACCATTTATTCCTACCTTTTGTTTCCTATCTTTTAACCAGTCACCAATCCATAAGAGGACATTCCCTCTTATTCCATGACAGCTTACTTTGCTTAAGAGCCTTTGGTGAGGGACCTTGTCAAAGGCTTTCTGAAAATCTAAGTACACTATATCCACTGGATCCCCCTTGTCCACATGCTTGTTGACCCCCTCAAAGAATTCTAGTAGATTGATACTGCATGATTTCCCTTTACAAAAACCATGTTAACTCTTCCCCAACAAGTTATGTTCATCAATGTGTCGGACAATTTTGGTCTTTACTATAGTTTCAACAAGTTTGCCTGGTACTGAGGTCAGGCTTAGCGGCCTGTAATTGCCAGGATCACCTCTGGAGCCTATATGTCTGAGTGGCTACTAGGGGCCTACAATCCCTCACTGCTGAAACACTGCTGAAGCTGTGGTACACCGGCCATGCTACTGTCATCCTATATGTTTGGGGCACAGAGTAACCTCAGGAATTACACCATTCTATTATTTCACCATTTCATAAACAAACACAACAAATTAACATTTTCCTCCTCACATTGTGCTTGTAATAAGCCACTTAATATATACAAATTATGCTTTAGCAAAGGTAAACAAGTGTTAGGCCCAGTCTGAGGTCCTTCTAAAACCAGACAGAATAAGAACCTCAGGATCTGGCCCTTTGTGTGTTACAAATTACTTTGTTGCTTGTATTTTTTGCAAACTGGTAGTGAGCATGGCAGACTCTTGGCTAATTCTCAATTGCCATTTGTAATGGAATGAGTCAAGTGCTTCCCCCATGACTTTTTTGGAACAAACAAGTTTCTCTCCTCAGTATCCCAGTAGGAGAGAAAAGGGGGGGAAATGTTCTAAAGAAATAGTATTGTGTGTTTCGTCATTGAATCTACTCATTTCAAAGTCAGTCTGTTTCTTTCTTCTAAGAATATATAAAAAGTCTCTTAGCTACAAAAACATAAAACTGATTATCAGGTAATCCATATTGAGCTGTAGCTCCTCACCTAATTTCACTGGTTTATCTTGAAAGCAGTCCTGAGGACCATTTTGATTCCATTCAGTCTAACAAATGTCATTTTCCCCAGTGAAATGCAAACAAGTTTCAAAGTAAGAGAGTCTTTTCCTCTACCATAGTATGATGCAATACTCTTTCTCTCACTCAATAATATCTGACTCTGCCACTATTCCCATTGGCCTCACAGGACTGGTCCTGGTGTAAGGTACAGTTTAGCATGTGTAAGGATAACATGTTCTGGCCCAAAACACGGACACAAACATACATAAACACTCCGACAGGGATTCCCCAACACTTCCTCTTATACAGCAGTAATTCTTAATTTTCCAATTTTCTATTAGATAACTACATGATGTTACTGTCATGGGGCACACTCACATCTCATGAGTTCCTCCTGTCCCCTGGGTGTAGTGCTGCAGTCTCCTTTTTCTCCTGGAGCCCCGATAGGCTGCTGATCTCGCTAGGCAGGTCTTCAGTGGCTCAGCCCTCCAGCAAAGTCACACACCGTCAATGGGCATGAATGAACCCCTTCCAGGGCAACAAGGTTAAACAAATGGCTGACCCTCTCCAAGGTCTTCAGCCCTGTTTTCTGGGCTTGGTCAGCCTTCACTGGGGTCTTCACCCCATCTCTGGGCCTGTTTAAATTCCCACCCCTTTCTTGGGCTTTTAGTAAAGAATTGTGTCCCCTTTTTGGGACTCAGGCCACTTCCCCACTGGCTGCTGGGGGAACCTGGGCCCACCCACTACTCTGGGTCCCAAACTAGGGACCCTGTATACAGCAGCCACAAACTGCTTCCCTGAATAGTTGCTGCTGCATTTCCTGGTCTGCTTCCCAGTCGGTCCCATAACCTTCACCCATTGCCTTAGGGCAGTGGTTCCCAAACTTGGTTCACGACTTCTTCAGGGTAAAGCCCCTGGTGGGCTGCGAGACGCTTTGTTTACCTGAGCGTCCACAGGTATGGCCACCCGCAGTTCCCAGTGGCCACGGTTCACTGTTTCTGGACAATGGGAGCTGCAGAAAGCAGCGCAGGCTGGGCCACCGCTTCCCGCAGCTTCAGTTGGCCGGGAACGGTGAACTGCGGCCACTGGAAGCTGTGGGCGGCCGTACCTGTGGATGCTCAGATAAACAAAGTGTCTCACAGCCTGCCAGGGGCTTACCCTGAACAAGCCACGAACCTAGTTTGGGAACCACTACCTTTGGGTTACAGTCCTTGGGCTCTCTCTGTCTTATCCCTGCTTGAGAGCAGGGTCTCTCTCCGGCCTCTTTGCCTGGAGACTTTCTGTGTCTTCCAGCTTTCCTCACCCTTCTGGTCCCAGCCAGCAACTGACCTGCTCAGGCCCTGCAGCTCCTTTTATCTCAGCCTGCTACGCTTTGATAGTCTGCTTCCCTGCAGCCTTTCTAGGCAGGCCTGGAGGACCAACCTTACTGCTTCTTTCCAGGGATAGGGTATGGTAGGACCATGAGGCCTCCAGCAGGGGGCCTCAAAGCATCTGGTATAACTCACCAGTTACCTCAATATCTGCAGTAGAACTAGCCCCCCAAAATTGGTCAATGTTTTTTCCATTGAAAAATGGCTTTTCAACCGTATTGAAAATTTCTATGGAAAATTTTCATTTTGGTCAACATTGTTGAATGAAAATTTTCAAAAAAAAGTTTATTTCTTTTTGGTGGGGAGAATCCTCCTCAATTTTTCCCTCTTTAAGGGAAAAAAAGGCTTAAAAGCGAGAAAATCTTTTTCTCCGTCAAAATGAAAATTTCAAAATGTTTTTAAAATTTTTTCGTTTAGTTGAAAATAATTGTTGAAAATAATTGTTGAAAATAACAAAATAAAACAAAAAAAACCCAAAAATTTCAAACAAAAAACTTGTTATTCTTTAAAAAAAAATAAAAATCACAAAATATTCTCTTTTTAACCAGCTCCTACATGCAGTATTCTCTGAAGAACACTGCTAATATTCATATAATATTATAGATGCAGCAAAATTCATAGATCTTGTGAACACCATCCAGCCCAGAAACCTGTGGCTGAACTGGCGTATACCTTTTAGAAAAAATACCGAGGAGTCCTTGTGGCACCTTAGAGACTAACAAATTTATTTGGGCATAAGCTTTCGGGGGTTAGAACACACACAAAAAAGTTATTTTTCCTCCCTTGGTATCCTGCTGTTAATTGATTTATCTTGTTAGACTGACCTCACACTTGGTAAAGCAACCCCCATCCTTTTATGTATGTATACCTGCTCCTGTATTTTCACTCCATGCATCTGATGAAGTGGGCTCTAACCCACGAAAGCGTCTGCCCAAATAAATGTGTTAGTCTGTAAGGTGTCACAAGGACTCCTCGTTATTTTTGCTGATACAGACTAACACGGCTACCACTCTGAAACCTGTCACCTTTTAGAAAGACATCGAGTTTTGATTTAAAGATTCTAAAATGTTGATTAATTTGTCTAGTTAATCAAATCAATTGGAAAATGATACAGGGTGTCCCCTCTCTTAAAATATTGGGCATATACTGCTCATAACAAACTAGTGTTATTTACTCCTTTTCATAACACAAGAACTAGGGGTCACCAAATGAAATTAATAGGCAGCAGGTTGAAAACAAACAAAAAGAAGTGTTTTTTCACACAATGCACAGTCAGTCCGTGGAACTCTTTGCCAGAGAATGTTCAAAAAAGAACTAGATAAGTTAATAGAGGATAGGTCCATCAATGGCTATTAGCCAGGATGCTGTACCTAGCCTCTGTTTGCCAGAAACTGGGAATGGATCACTTGATGATTACCTGTTCTATTCATTCTCTCTGGGGCACATGGCATTGACCATTGTCGGAAGACAGGATACTGGCTAGATGGACAGTTGGTCTGACCCAGTATGGCCGTTCTTATGTTCTTATATAGTTCTACTACTATAGCTTTTTCCTTGCCTTTGCACAGGGGGCTGGGAAGAATTCCTTCCCCCCAACCTACCAGCTACTCACCTGGTACATCAGTTCATGACCCAGGCCTCTCTAGCCTCAAGTTTTACTCAATCCTGGCTCAGACGAAACTCCTATTGACTTCAGTAGGAGTTTTGCCCAGGACTTCAGGACCAGAACCTAAACTGTAATTACCTTTCAACTTAGGTGACACATCCTTGAGTACTGCACAAGAGCAAAGACTACTACAGTTAAGGGCACTTTAGATATGATTAGACAGATCATTACATTTAGCTATGTATGTAAATAAGAGATTGAAAATCCCTTAGTTCCTTCCACACTGGAGGCGATATATATCTCTTCTCTCAGATTCAGGATGATGCTCAGGGACAAATTCAGATGCAATTCTGAGGCAGTGTAAGCTGGTGTGACTTACATGCCAGAGGCCCAGAAGAGATAAGTATATCAAGAAAATCAAGTAACAGGAGAGCATAAGAAGGTATAAGTTAGAGTTAGGCCCTAAGGGAACTGTAGAGAACTTGTCTTCACCTCACCAGGCACAAATGCCTTCTTTGCTGGATGTGAGCCTAAGGGGTGCTGCGACACTGACAAACAGCTCACTGTACATGAGTTGGAGTCATCAGTTTTAGGATTGACAGGAAGAGATACTAAAAGGCAGCTTGGCTGATCCCTTTGCCCACATGTACCACCCTTCTTCCTCTTTACCGTTAGACATGGGATGATCTGTGGTAATTCAAGCTGAGGCTTCTTTATTATGCACTCATTCTTAATGTGAGACTGTTAGCGTTAATTGCTCCTTTTAATATACATTTTGCCACTTGGAAGCTACAACTGCCAATATGCATGTTCTGACAATACTTCGTCTTCACAGAACCTTTCATTATCTACTTGCCTTTTGAAGGGACACAGAGGGGTGGGGAGGTCACGAAAGCACAGTAGCCTCTCTCCTCACCCTTTGCGCTCCCTGCACAGGAGCAGGAAGCAAATATGAACTCAAGGACTACTGGTGGCTAGTGCCGCTGCAAGGGCTTGACTCCCCAAAGGGAGCAGGGAAGGAATGAGGCTGCTCTAAGCTTGCTGCAGAGGCTGTACTCCCCCTCCATTACTGGAGGTAATGTGGCTGTGGCTGTGTACAGTACAATTGCAGCTGTGTACAGTACAATTCCTCTAGAAGCTACCTCTGGGGTGGAGCACCTCACATCCTCCTCTACCATAGAGGTTATTATAACTGAGCCATAACTGTATAATGATTCTGCCACAATTAAGAGGACAGCTCTTCTCTGAGCATTGACTACACACAGCAGCAGCTTCTTGCTCAACAGATCTGATCCCTATGTGCACCAGAGTCAGCCATACTGATTAAGTGTCAGAAAATTAAGTTTTTATTATGGTCTATCCCTGTTGGACATTTGGAGCTAAGGGAGGAGCCAGTTTCTGCCTTGGTACATGCATCACCAAAAGAATTGTTAACTCATTTCCTAGTGTGGGGGCCAAATGCTGCCTTCATTGACACCTGCACAGCTGCATTGAAGACTATGGGATAAAATGACCTATCCCCACCATACCTGGGGATCTTTTATTCACTATCAAACTGTCAGCTCCCATCTCAGATAAGCCAACGTCATCACCTTTCATCTGCCACTTGTTCAATTTTTAAACAAACACCTTTGTGCTTTCCCCAGCGCGGCCATTCATGCTTTGGATGAGCTCCCTGTAAACATCTGCAGAACTAAGGCATTATCCTCCTTCAAGATCTTTTCCATGATGTCCACAAAAAAAACAACAGTTAGGTCACTATATCTCACTGTACTGAGACCGCTGCCTATCAGGATGACCTATACTGTCTCACTGGTTTTTTATACTCCTCCATCTGTCTGTCTCCACCTGTTGTCTTGTAATTAGATTGAAAGCTCTCTGGAGCAGGGACCATCTTTTTGTTCTGTGTTTGTACAGCGCCTGGCACAATGGGGTCATGGTCCATGACCAGGCTACTAGGCACTACTGAAATACAAATAATAATAAAAATAATTGAAGGTAGAATTCAGTCTACATGTTCTTTTTATATCGGTGGCAACGCACTAGCCAGACAGCTGTACTTTAGATAGCAGATTAAGTTTGCAGGGCTGACACTTACAAATAAATGTCTTCTCACTTGAAGAAACAAGCAAGAAGTTGGAACCCCACAGTAACATTCTAATACAGTCATTTCTCAAAACACTTTGAAAACCAGGAATCTAGGATTCCAATCCCTCTTCTTACTGTGTGCAATCAGGAGGCCTAGTTCTGCAGCTGTTTCAGTTCTGCAACTCCCACCGCAGTCACTGAGAGCTGTGTGCATGCAGAAGTAGCAGCATGAAACCCAGGCCATCTGTCAAGGTAGAAGGGGTTAAAAGGAGAGTGAGACGACTCTGGAAGAGTATGCATACTACTTGCTCTTGCCTCTGTGAAACTTCCCAGTAGAGGTAAATATTCCTGCTGCTTTGGCTGAAATTGTGGAGGATGGTATACTCCCCACCCAGATATTGATCGGCACATTGCCCCCGTCCACACAGCAAACTGGCATGGGTATGGGTCCATGCCACAGCTAACACACGTACTTACCCACACCTCTCAGGTGCGCTAGCTTGCTCACCCTCTAATTGATTTGAGACTTGTGCTCCAGGGGGTTTCAGTGTGGACAATGCGGGGAGGGGTTGGCACAAGCTAACCCATTGACTCCTGTACAGTTGCTAGTGGTAGACTATACCCAGAGGGGATTGAGAAAGGTAAAGTCACGCATTTCCAACTGTGGTTCTCAATTGCACTGAAGATTATTTTAAATTGTGCTTTTCTAACATGAACCTTGATGTAAAGCAAAAAATTCTTAGTTCACAAGATTGCCAGCCATGTAGAGATAGAAAGAGCATGACACAAAGATCCTTCTTATGGAGAAGGAGAACTGAAATAAATCAGTTTTAATATTTTACATATACTAAATAAAAGGAGGAAATAAGAACACTCTTAAAATTCACAGGGCCAAATCCAGCTGTCCTTTCAAAGGTAAACTCCCTTATTCCCTCTGTCTGAGTAACCACTGCAGAATCAAGAAGTCTCATTTATCCAGCCAGGGGAAAAGACAAACAGGACTAGCCGACATTGAAATTATTGCTTCAAAAATCAAGCAATTGCCATTTTACCCCTATTCAAAAATTGATGCCTGCAATAAACCCATATTTATTTTGTCTCATTTTGTGAAAATCTAACGTAATTACTGTGGTGTGATAATGCCAGGCTGAACAGGAGAAAGCAGAGAGACATTTTGTACTGACTCACACTGCAATCACAGAAACATTATCAAGAGTCTAGGAGTCAGGGCTTGCAGCCTACCCTCGGAAAGAAAATTAAGTGCTCCTGTGCAGCCACTGCAGCTTTTGGCTCTGTCTAATACCTTAATCTTCTTTTCTGAAGCCCAACTTCTAATTTTTAATTATGCCTCCCTTTTTGCCCTGATTCTTTCTGCTCGCCTGTCCATAACACTTGCAATAGGAGTCTCTTTGTATAACAGTTGTTTGAATTATAAATGCAATTCTCTTGACCTAGTCCAGTAATAAAAGGATTAGGAGTGATAGTCACAGGATGTAGATGGGTCATCTCACAGAACAGCAGTCACACTGGGAAAAACACAACAAAACCTTTCAGCAAAGGTTCTCCAGTCCTTTTAAGACCCACGTTGCACTACTTCCATTTTCTTTTTCCTTTAAAAATTAAAGGTATCTCTTTTCATGCAATACACAATAGAATCATCCTGCTCATTCTGCTTCATGGGGACCATGTTGCATAGGAATATGTTTCCCCATGTGTCCCTAGAATGCATCATCAACAACTCATTTGGGCTGGATGAACTTATTTATGTCTGTCTGTGAATCTGGAAAGAGACAGATTCACCAGCTCTTACTACTCCCCCTTTGGCCTGGGCCTCAAGCTCAAAGGGGGCCTCAAATTTAAACACTTCTTAATTTTTTGGCATTTGATAATTTTGCAACTTCTTTTTATGCACATCCATATCAGACCAAAATGTGACACACTCTCTCGGCTTGGAGCTGCAAATTTAAGCAAATAAGAGATGTGATTTGGTAAAAGACATAATTTTTTTGTTAACTGATATAGATTTTGTCATATTGAAGAGTTTAAAATGTTCATAAATATTAATAAAAATATATCGGCTCTGATGGCACAAGATTAGACCGTGATGAACGTGTCCTCTCAGATCAGCTGATTATATAAACAAACTACTAGTAATGGCTGGTGCTGGATCAAGTGCATGTTGCAAGGCAGAGAATTGTTACATTTTAGTGTCTTTATAGTTTTACGTTTAGTTGAAGAATGAATTATTTATGTGTGAGAATTCCTCATTATTATCTTTATATGGTAGCTAAAAGAGGTGACTGGTTGGTTGGTTGAGCCCTAGCCTGGTAGCTTGGCCTTCATCACAGGCTTTCATAGTCTATAGGCCCAGATTCAAGGTGAAAATTTGTGAGGACAATCTTGTACAGTGAATTTTGTGAGGACACATGTTTGAAATTTTTGGACATTAACCCTCTGTCTGTATCCGTGTCTGTGTTTACTATATATATGTCATCCCTGTGTCTTCAGCTCAGCCTGTTATATTATACCTTGCGTGCTTGAGTTTTGATTCAGTGATAAGGATAACAACCTGACTGTTTCATTTTGTGTTCTTAATTAGTATTGCTTCATTTTAAGTCTTTTCTGCATTTGTGTACCATTCAGCATTCGTGTACATGTTTACAGTAGAAGATTTCAAGTGTAGATAAGCTACTTATTTATAGCAGAATATTTCAAGTGTGGATAGGCTACATATTGACCAGATAAATCACTTTGAAGAGGAGATTTGAAAATGGTGCAAGCAAGAAATGGTGAAAACAACTGAGTGAAGCTGCAGCTAAGAGCTCAAAGCCAATAACTTTATTTCTTAAACCACTGGAAAACACACCTTAGCCAACAAACAATACTACAGATAACAAAAACTCCGCAATTGCAACAGGTGATATTTCAATGCCAATACCTGAACATGAGGATAGTAGTAAAGAAGGAGATGTGCCAACAGTAACAGATGCAGCAGAAGATCCTGTGTTCCATCAAGAAACTCAACAGCAACAGGAAGATGTAGATCTTATGCAGCAAGAGCAATTCATGAGTACTACAGGTTTGACTGTGACTGACATTGGAATTATTGACAAGAGCAATGCTGCCCAAATGATGCCGATAATCATGCTTTCCCTACTCGTCTGCTGACAAAAACTCTTCCAAATTGTGAGACCTACACAAGAAACTGGTTATGCTGGAAACAATCTCTGTACTGTGCATCCTGCTTCATTTTGAACAAAAGTGCTGCAAATGCATCAGTTCTCTCTGATCCATCAGGATGGAGTATCAACAGAGGTTGGAGAAAGTTGACAGACCAAATACCATCACATGAGAGTTCGACATCACTCAAAGAAAACTATGTTGCATGGAAATCAGCCAGTAGGGCAGCATCAGCTGAAAGTTCAGTTGAGAATTTACTTTTGACTGAACTATCTACAGAAACTAATAACTGGAAAAAACTTCTTGAGTGCATCCTGGATATCATTCTTTTTCTTTCTGAGCAGGGATTGGCTTTCTTTGGTTCCAGTCAACGTATTGGTGATCGTGCAAATGGAAACTTTCTAGGCATAGTTGAGCTCCTCAGCAAATATGACCCACTTTTATCAGAGCACATTAAATGTGTTCGAGAACTGCAAGAGTGTCAAAAGTGCACGCAAGTCCATTATCTCTCCACACACATACAAAATGAGTTTATTGAGCTATGTGGGTCATTCGTACAAACAACAATTCTTGATGAGATTTGAAATGCCAAGTATTTTTCAATCGTTGATGCCACTCCAGCTTGTTCTCAGAAGGAACAGACTACTATGGTTATTTGATATGTTAAGATTGTAGACAGCTTAAAATTTTCAATGAAAGAAAGGTTTATTTTGTTTGATAATTTCACGAGAAAAACTGGAAAAGAAATTGCTGCTCGAGTACTAGCAATTCTAGAAGGTTTTAAGTTAGATTTTCAAGTCTGCACTGGTCAAGCCTATAACAACGGATCTAATATGGCTGGGAAGTACAAAGGTGTACAAGCAGTTCTGCTTGAGCATAATTCAAACTGTATTTTCTCCAGCTGTGGAAACCACACCCTAAACCTTGTAGGTGTTGACTGTGCTGAATCATGCAAGGAGGCAATTACTTACTTTGGAACCGATCAGCAAATGTACAATCTCTTCAGTAGCAGTCCACAAAGGTGGGAAATTCTGAAGCAATATCTTCCTGTTTCACTGCATGGGATGTCCAAAACTAGATGGTCTGCACAGATTGATGGCGTTCAACCAGTTGCACAGCATCTGAATTCAGTGAGAAAGGCTTTAAATGAGCTTGAATCTCTCAATCTCACTGCACAGGCTCGAACTGAACGTCAGTCTATTCAGAAGCACATGTCCAGATTTGTACACATTCCAATGTCATCTTTGTGGATGAAGCTACTTACAATGATTCACCAAACTAATCTGGTAATTGAAGCACACAATGCTACACTTGATGTTGAGAGGGATAACACTGAAAGTCTTAACAATGACATTCAGATTCATGAACAATGCAACGCAATCCTGACTGAGTCCAAATTAGTAGCACAGAATATTGGCATTTCATCTGAGTTCTCCACCATTCGCAACTTACCTACTGAATCCAATGCCGAGCAGCATTATAGGGTCAATGTCTTCCTTGTTATCATTGACTCTATTCAATCAGGCCTTACATGTCGATTTGAGTCACTCTGACTAATTTGTACCCTTTTTGGGTTTCTTTGACAGGTCAACAGACTGAGTAATGAAGATCTACTTTCTGCAGTTGAACAATTTCAGCAACAGTACAACAAAGAAATCTCAAAAGATCTCAGTGACGAGGTCATCTTCCTCAAACAAGTATATTCCACAAACTTTAAATTGGATTGCAAGCCAAAGGAATTGCTACATGAAATACTCGAACTTGGACTCTCTCAGGTGTTTCCTAATATCACAATTGCATTGCGTATTTTTGTCCATTTGCCTACATCAGTGGCTTCAGGTGAATGCACCTTCAATGTGTTGAAGCAGGTAAAGAACTATCACTGTTCAACTATGGGAAAAGAGCATTTGAATGGGGTCACCATGCTTAATGTCAACTGCAACATTGCATGAAAGCTAGATTTTTCCTCAATAATTAGTGCATTTGCACAGAAAAAGGCTAGAAAAGCATCTGTTAAATAAAAAAATATTCAATTTATGTCTCACTTTTTTTGGTGCCTTATTTTGTTTTCATGTGCTGTCATTTTTTATTTGTATTATGGCTTGGGGCCTCAAAAGCTGGAAGTGGCCTGGGCCTCTAAGCAACACAGAAAGAGGTGTTTTCTTCAAAAATGAATTAGAAATACGGAAAACAGGATTATCTCTAAACTTACTGCATCTGTGTATCTCTCTGTTCAATAGTATCTCTGCTCCATAGATTTCCTTCAGAGCCACTCCTGATACGTTTAAAGGAACGGTACACATACACACTCCAACTACCACCATCTGAGAATGAATAGGTCACTATAGTCACATTCTAGGCCAAAACACTGTAGTCCTTACCCAGGGAAAATGCTCATTGAAACCAATGACTTAAATGTTTTGCCTGAATAAAAGGCCTTGTAAGGACTACAGGATTTAGCTTTTAGGTTGTAGGCTCATATTGTCTGTTCACATCTGAAGACTGGCATGTTACCCTACGGTGCTTCACTACCAACTAGTACCTACATTCATCCTGTGTTCTAGAACTCTCAGAATTCCCAGCTAGTGATGTGATCTTACAGTGCTGCTAAGGTGGCATTTTCTTGATTACCTTACAACTTTAGATGAATGTGTCCACATTTTCCATAAATCATTAGATATGTGATGGAATTGTTCAAAGTAACTTAAATTTTATGTCCTTTTTTATGCAGCTGCCCTCCTAGGCCTCATGTAAAGCCTGAAGCTAAGTCACAAGCAAAAGATCATTCCAGTAAAATATTCACAAGACCCATCCACACTTTGCCCCTCGCATAAGGAATAGGAAAGGAGGTAAGCACGTTAATAGGTATGTTATACATTATGACCAAAGGCCTGCAGAGGTCACCATTAAGATAGCAAAACTTACCTACTATTTAGTTTATACAACGTAGTAAAAACACTGTGATATCTTCATTACATAGAATCATAGAATATCAGGGTTGGAAGGGACCTGAGGAGGTCATCTAGTCTAACCCCCGCTAAAAGCAGGACCAATCCCCAACTAAATCATCCCAGCCAGGGCTTTGTCAAGCTTGACTTTGAAAACCTTTAAGGAAGAAGATTCCACCACTTCCCTAGGTAACCCATTCCAGTGCTTCACCACCCTCCTAGTGAAAAAGTTTTTTCTAACATCCAACCTAGACCTCCCCCACTGCAAATTGAGACCATTACACCCGCCCCGCCCCCATTTGAAAAGCATGTTGCAGCCACTTGAATGCTGGGATAGCTGCCCACAATGCACCACTCCCAATGCAGCTGCAAATGCTGCAAATGTGGCCACAACAATGCGCTGTCAGTGTGGACAGACTGCAGCGCTTTCCCTACTCAGCTGTACGAAGGCGGGTTTAACTCACAGTGCTGTACATCCGTAAGTGTAGCCAAGGCCCAAGTGTGATTTGGCCTTTCTGATTTCACACCTGCATGCCTGAGCAATATTTTTATCCTTCTCCCTGGTCATTTGTCCAATCTTCCACTTCTTGTAAGCTTCTTTTTTGTGCTTAAGATCAACAAGGATTTCACTGTTAAGCCAAGCTGGTTGCCTGCCATATTTACGATTCTTTCTACACATCGGGATGGTTTGTTCCTGCAACCTCAATAAGGATTCTTTAAAATACAGCCAGCTCTCATGGACTCCTTTCCCCCTCATGTTTTTCTCCCCAGGGATCCTACCCACCAGTTCCCTGAGGGAGTCAAGGTCTGCTTTTCTGAAGTCCAGGGTCCGTATTCTGCTGCTCTCCTTTCTTCCCTGTGTCAGGATCCTGAACTCGACCATCTCATGGTCACTGCCTCCCAGGTTCCCATCCACTTTTGCTTCCCTTGCTAATTCTTCCTGGTTTGTGAGCAACAGGTCAAGAAGAGCTCTGCCCCTTGTTGGTTCCTCCAGCACTTGCACCAGGAAATTGTCCCCTACACTTTCCAAAAAATTCCTGGATTGTCTGTGCACCGCTGTATTGATCTCCCAGCAGATATCAGGATGATTGAAGTCTCCCATGAGAACCAGGCCTGCGATCTAGTAACTTCTGTTAGTTGCTGGAAGAAAGCCTCATCCACCTCATCCCCCTGGTCCAGTGGTCTATAGCAGACTCCCACCATGACACCACCCTTGTTGCTCACACTTCTAAACTTAATCCAGAGACTCTCAGGTTTTTCTGCAGCTTCATAGTGGAGCTCTGAGCAGTCATACTGCTCTATTACATACAATGCAACTCCCCCACCTTTTCTGCCCTGCCTGTCCTTCCTGAACAGTTTATATCCATCCATGGTGATACTCCAGTCATGTGAGTTATCCCACCAAGTCTCTGTTATTCCAATCACATCATAATTCCTTGACTGTGCCAGGACTTCCAGTTCTCCCTGCTTGTTTCCCAGGCTTCTTGCATTTGTGTATAGGCACTTAAGATAACTCGCTGATCATCCCACTTTCTCAGTATGAGGCAGGAGCCCTCCCCTCTCGCACTCTCCTGCTCGTGCTTCTTCCTGGTATGCCACTTCCCCACTTACCTCAGGGCTTTGGTCTCCTTCCCCCGGTGAACCTAGTTTAAAGCCCTCCTCACTAGGTTAGCCAGCTTGCTTGCAAAGATGCTCTTCCCTCTCTTTGTTAGGTGAAGCCCGTCTCTGCCTAGCACTCCTCCTTCTTGGAACACCATCCCATGGTCAAAGAATCCAATGCCTTCTCTCTGACACCACCTGCATAGCCATTCGTTGACTTCCACGATTCGACAGTGTCTACCCGGGCCTTTTCCTTCCACAGGGAGGATGGACGAGAACACCACTTGCAGCTCAAACTCCTTTATCCTTCTTCCCAGAGCAACGTAGCCTGCAGTGATCCGCTCAAGGTCGTTCTTGGCAGTATCAGAGGTGCCTACATGGAGAAGCAGGAAGGGGTAGCGATCCAAGGTCTTGATGAGTCTCAGCAGTCTCTCCGTTACATCGTGAATCCTAGCTCCTGGCAAGCAGCAGCCTTCTTGGTTTTCCTGGTCGGGCAGCAGATAGATGACTCAGTCCCCCTGAGGAGGGAGTCCCCGACTACCACCACCCACCTCCTTCTCTTGGGAGCGGCGGTCGTGGAACCCCCATCCCTAGGACAGTGCATCTCATGCCTTCCAATCGGTGGAATCTCCTTCTGCTCCCTTCCCTCAGACGTATCATCTAGTCCACTCTCCGCATTAGTACCTGTGGAGAGAACATGAAAACAGTTGCTCACCTGTATCTGCATTGCTGGTGCATGGACAGTCCTCTTCCTTCTTCTGGAGGTTACATGCTGCCAAATTTCTTCACCGTCCTTCTGTCCCTGCTGCGCAACCTGCTCTGATTACCATCCAATGTGAAGAGTTTAAAAAAAAAACAGTAATTTTTTTGGTTTTTATTTGCCTTCTGGTTTTTGGGCCTTCAGCATGCATCTGGGTCATGTTTTTCTCTGCAATCGAGAGGTCTAGAAAGTAAAAAAAAAGCTAAGATTCAATAGATGCCAGGAAAATCTTAGCTTTTTTTTTTTTAGTTTCTAGATCTATTGAATCCAGGACATAAAGAAAATCACTGTAAGGAACTAGGGCATAGGCAGACTGGCCTAAAGGCCAGGGTCAAAGTTGGACTCAGGAGTTGAGCCAAGGATCAGAGCTGGAGTCAGATTTGATGATCAGGAGTGCGGCATAGGGACAGGAACCAGGGGGAAGGCAAAAATCAGGTACAGAGCAAGAGCAAGGCAGGAACCAAGATCAGGATGGGCGCAGAGCGGGAGTCATGTTGGAGCCAGATCGCAGGAGACAGGCAAAGAGTAGGATCCAATGCAGTAGCAACAGGATGTCTGCACAGTCACTCAGACAACCTACCCAGTTCACTTCCTGTCTTAAGTATGGGTGCAAGCCAATTAGGTGCCCCAGGCTGTGGGTATCCCAATAGGATGTCCTGTAGGATCTGATCTTCCAAGATTACTGAGGTGCTGCTTCATCTGTATTCCTTTCTGGTAACAAGGGCATGTCAGAGACCTCAGGCCCTCATGGTCCCAGACCTGCTGAAACCAAGGACCTGCACCCTCAGATCATTACAATCACTAAATATTACAGGACTCATGATACAATTGTTTGAGTTAGCAACATTGAAAAATTAAATAAATGATCATGCTCTCCAAATAATTTCTTCTCCCCCCTTGTTTTGTCACCCCACAATCCACCTACCCAGAATATGCTATTGTCTTGACCCATTGCACAGGTTCACAGTTGGCATATGCAGGTGGCATGTCTCTGATTTCAATAGAGTAGCGCCCAGTTACAACAATGGTAAACTTGGCCTACAGCATTATCTGTACTTTAGACTGTAAGCTCCTCAGGGCAGGGACGTTGTTTTATTTTGTCTGTAAAGAGGAATTCTAAGGTGCCACACTATAGAAATAACAAACAGATATTATAAACATAACAATGATGTCGAATGTCTCACTTAAAACATTTTATTGCAAAGCTGAACAAACTGTGGTAGAGAAACAAAATCCTATAAAAAAAACTTTTTGGCAAAATGCTTGTCCTAATGAACAAGGCTAGAACCACCATTTAAACATTTGTCTACAAATCTTTGTTTCTTTAGCGTTATGAATTAAAACAAGTAGATCCCTCTCTTTGTAAAAGCCACGCAAATATAAGTATCTGCAACAACACTTGTGTTGTGGCAGCAAAGAGCGCACAAACTGTTTTCGATTATTAGGTTTTCTGATTTGCCTTAAGAAATAGCCAATGTGATTATAAATGAAGCACTGACAAGAATACAATGGCTTCCACTTCCTTTTTCAAGTAAATATGTTTTTTAAAAAAAGAGATCTACAAATTTTAGTTAAAAAAAAAAGAACTGAGGAAAACAGCTTAACTAACTGTACAGTTTATCCCCCTGCATTCACAGAGTGGAGTGGAGGAATGAATTAAACAAAAGCATGAGCAATTTCATCCAAGTGCAAAAAGCCCTTTGAGAACCCAGGAAGGCGCACTTGGGAATTCCTTCCTATGGGGTACCCTCAAGCCCTTTCACACACACACACACACACACACACACACACACACACACACAGACACTCACGGGAAGAGCTGAGAAAGAAAACAAAGGAAATCAGCTGTTGCCACCAGCTAATTAAACATGTGCACAAACCTCTTAGGACACAAAATCCAATCTTGCTCTTTAAAAAGGTAAATTTTATTAAAAACAAAAGGAAAGAATACATTTGAAAAACTTGGGCTATTGCTTGATTTAAAAAAACCACTTCCAAAAATTCAGCATCAAGAATAACCTTCTTGAGGTCCAGCTAAAAGGTTACAAGCAAAACAAAAGCATTTGAGGTTAGCACAGAGGAATCCACAAGCCATAAAGAAATAAAGGAAATAAACCTAATCACGTCTTCCTAGACATTTCCTGATCTACTTACATATCTGGGGTTTCAAATGAGTAGTTTTTAGGTATGATCTGATGATTTTTCATACCTGGCCCAAGCTTTTTACAACATAGTTCTGCCCCGTCTGCCTCTCCCAGAGAGCAACACAGACAGACAAAGGAGAAGGTTTTTTTCCAATTTTTAAAAGTTCTAGCCTTCCCATTGGCTCTTTTGGTCAGGTGCCCACTCCCTTCCTTTTACCTATGCAGGGAGACTTTTTCACCCTTTACAGGTAACGCAAGTAGAGAACAACTACTAAGAGGAATTTTTATAGCTAACTGGCTGGCTGGGTGTCCATAAAAGGGAGCAAGCAATTCCCTGCCCTTCATTTATCACAGCCCCATTAGTGTGATCCTGTTGTATTTTAACAGTGCTGAGGCACAGTTTACAGTTTTACAAATCTCGGTGAGATTAATGGAACAGCCTTGGATCCTTCAACTGGTGCTTTCAGTTCATTTAAAATTTCCTAGAAACTTTAGAGGGATTAGCTTTAACTGGTGGTTCACATTAGATACAAAAGGCCTGTCTGAAACTTGAAAGATGCTGAAAATTACATTATCCACATGCACGCCATCAAATACTGGCCATATCAACTCACAGTTGTCAGTACTGCAAACCATGCTAGGGCAAGAGAGATTACAACATCAGTGTAACATCCTTGAAATGGAAATAAGCTCTTTAGTGCATTAAAATGAAGATTATCCTAAAATAAGGACGTTACTCATCTATACAGTAATGGATGTTCTTTGAGATGTGTAGTGCATATACATGTTCTTCAGCTGATGATTGCATGTTCGGTGCACATACATTATAGAACATTCTAGTTAGCAGTGACTGTGGGGCAGCGCATGCATCTTTCACTGCCTCATGCATTCAGTGAAGGTATAAGGGGCAGAGAGCTGCCCCACTACCCTCACTTCCTTTCCCACTCCCGGAGCCCATGACTTGTGGACTCCCAAGTGATGGGGACAGAATGTGGGTCATGGAATCTTACACAGACTACACATCTCAAAAAGCATGAGTATTGTATAGGTAAGTAATCTCCTTTTCTTCTTTGAGTGACAGTCCATATTATTTTCCACTGCTGGTGATTCCCAAGCTGTAGACCTTTCTGGAGGATGGTATAAGGAAGTCACACCAACAGGGGATGTAGTATGGCCCTGCCAAACTTGGCATCATCTCTGGTTGCCTGCACCAATGCATAATTCTTTGTCCATGCGTGAACAGATGACCAAGTTGCTGGCTTGTAGATGTCCCTGAGGGGTAAGTGCACTAAAGATACCACTGAGGCAGCCGGCATCCTGGTGCAATGTGCTAGCAATGTGCTGACAGGGAGATGTGTCTCTGCCAATCAATATTTCATGCACTGGGCTATCAGTTGAAGATTTCTCTAAGTGGATGTCACTTGTCTCCCAGCAACAAAGAGCCCGTGGGATTTCCTGAGGGGCTTAGTTTGCTCCAAGTAGAACAGAAGACCCTTCTCACATCCAGCATATTCAACTTCTGTTTGGCTCTTCCTGCGTGAGACTTCAGGAAGAACACAAGTGAATTGATGGTTTTGTTTATGTGAAATTCCAACACCACCTTAGGCAGGAATCTAGGATGGGGTCTCTAGATAACTTGTTCTTATGTGTAACCCTTCTGCCCACCAGAGTTGGCAGCAACGAGGGCCGGGTTCAATACCTAGGGGTTCCATTCCAATAACACAATGCAAAACCGGCTCGAGCCCCCACCCAGTGACCCGGGACAAATACATACCACCCCCCGGGCGCCTCTAAGAGGCAATACTTCCCCTACAGAGTCTAAGTGTAGCAAAAGCCTTTTAATAACAGAGAGAAACAATGTGGCATTATGTTGGGGAAACACCACCAACAGGATTCATAACACAACCCATAAGCAAAACCCCACCCCAAGCAAATTGGGGCGTGTCCTTTCCCTTTGGTTCTTAAGTTCAGCAACCCAAAATCACCCAAAGTCCCAAAAGTCCAACAACCCAAAAGTCTCTGTCCCTGGTCAGTGCAGCCCCAGAGTTTGAAAGTTTATCTGCAGAGTTTTACCTCCCAGCCTGGGTGGAAATGGGGGGGGAAGGGGCACCTTACGTGGCCCGAAGCCGACTGCCCCGCCTCTCCGTGGGGCTCCACTCCACTCTGCTCCGCCAGCTGCTCCATGAGCCACTCCGCTCCGCCAGCCACTCCACCAGCCACTCCGTGAGCCACTCCAGCCGTTCCGCGAATTGCTCCACTCCACTCCACCAGCCGTCCCGTGAGCCACTCCAGCCATCCTGCGAACTGCTCTGCTCCGCCAGCCACTCTGCTCCACCAGCCGTCCAGAGAACCCCTCCAGCCGTCCCGCAAACTGCTCTGCTCTGCCAGCCGCTCCACAATATATCTTCAGGGGCCCCCCACACTACTTAACACAGCGCTCAGTGATTTCAGCTCTTAGTAATTTTAGTTCTTTAGTGATTTCAGCTTGTAGTAGGGGAGCCTCAGTGCTGGTGCAGAGGGGAAGACATTGATCACTGGCTAAAGCTGCTTTGCTGCTGTTGGTGCTTCACAGGATGGATCCAGTCCCAATACCAGTGGCCACTCAGGTGCTCGTGAGATCCATGAAGCCAGTATGGCTGATCCAGTACTAGGAGAGACCTGTGGTACATCTGAGTCTCCTCATCTAATGCTCACATCAGGGAGCTTTTACTAAGCGTTGAAGCAACCTTGATATTGGATGGCCTTGTAGTTTAATGAGGATTAGCATCTGAGCCTGGGGAAGGCATTCTATGACTCCTCTCCCCTGAGGACTTCTGCTCAGTGTCCCAGAGTTTCCTCAGCACTGAGGTCAACTTGGAGAGCGCCTCCAGACATTTTAAAGATGTCTCCACCATGGGCTTCAAAGACCTTAGGTCTCCTGAAGATCTTAAGGTCTGGCATACAGGGTTGGTGTCTGGATGCATGGACCACACCAGAAGGAAGGCCTCAAGTGAGACCCCCTTGAATGCTGACTCCGTTTTGAGAAGAAGCTGCAAATTTCACACCAGTCTGGAATGTGCTTCTCACTGCGACTGTCACTGAGAGGCACGACAACCTTGCAGGAGGGGCACTGCCTGAAGCTGGGGGCCATGCAGTCCACTATGCAGAACCATCAGTGGTACCAGCCCCACAGACGAATGATGGTTCTGATGACCCTGGTCCAGAAAACGTGCTGTTGCAACTTACTAACCACAGAGGTAAATTGCTCTGAATGGAGTTGCTCCTTTACATCCACAGTGGTAAGAGGAAACTGAGGTGGCTCCACCCTTTACACCCTTGCTGAACACAAAAGGGAGAAAAAGGTGCATGCCCCACCCCCTCCCCCACCCAGGTACTGCTAACTAAAAAGTTTTCTGATGCACGCACACTCAATGGTCGATCGCCAGCTGTGGAATAGGGTATGGACTAGCACTTGAAAAAGAACTGAAGCCTACTGTATGTACCACTAGTTATCAGAGAGGAGATGAAACAGAAATACGCACTGTGCAAATGTTCACCTGTACTGATAGATGCTCCTACTAAAATACCTGCCTCCCTCCTGGGACTGGGATGCTCAGAGTTGACAAAGGATAGGTTGGCTTTCACCTACAGGGCACCAGTACCATGGATGGTCCTATCTGGCCAAAGTAAAGTGCTTCCCGGCCTATGTGAAATGAAGGGGCTGTCTCAATCTACTTACTAATGAACAGCTGGCCACATCACAGGGGGGACCTCACTGGCAGTCTGAAAGAGTAGCTAATGGTGTGAATGGGCATGGAAAATGAACCACCTTTGTTGTACTTATAAAAACAAGGAGAGTTCGTAATCATCAGTTACATTATTATATTCTTTCTTAACATCTTCCTAACAGGACACAAACCAGAGCTTGCTTGCAGCTGCAACATGCAACTCTCTGTTCTGCTCAATCTGTGACTCAGTGTGAAGGGTAACCCTTTGAACTCTCCAGCCACCTCCAACACACTTATTTAACAATAGCAGCCATCCTCTAATCATGAGCAGTGCCCCCTCCTGGTTAAGGTTACAGTGTTTTGGTTGGGTAGTGTGGGGATGCTTGATTAGCCACTGCCAATGTTGTGCCTGTTCTGTGAATAAACAGAGATTTCATATTCCATATTGATCTAGGAACTTTCATACACATTAAATTCACTAAAAAAATGAAAATATCTGCAAAAACATAGGTGGAATGACTCTACAGCATTGCAATTTCACTCCCTTACACACATCCTCCTAAAAATAGATTTAATAGCATTAAACAGTCAGCATTTTCAAAACTGTAATTTTCATAAGGACAATTTAAGGGCCACTACTTTGGGGAATCATCTCACAATATGAGGCTCAAGCAAGGTTTATTTGGAAAAATATGTGTTCTTTGCGAGCCCCTACTGCTACTTGTATTCTTGTTTACAGATTCCTCCTATTTTCTGTTATAAACTCTGTTAATTGTTGTGTCATTTGAAACACTATTCTACATATATTTCATCTCTGAGTAATAATAATAATACCATCTTGCACTTCCATAGCAGCTTTCAACCATGGATATCAATGCACTGTGCAGGTGTTATTGCATGAACTCTCAAAAATCCCATGTTGGTTAATTACCAGTAAATATTATTTTTCTCATTTTAATTATGGGGAAAATGAGGCACAGAGAAATTTAGTGGCTTGCCCAAGATCACCCAGCAAGTCACTAGCAGAGTTGGGAAAAGAATCCATGTGTCCCAATTCAAAGACTTCTGTTCTGTGCTAGCCTATCTTCATAAGAAGATGAACGATGCAATGCAAATTAGAAGTGTTGGTGAATCTGATGGTTTCCAGTCATCATCAGATTATAGTAATGAATACTTCTTTCTATTGTACCAGAAACAATGAGCCTGATTCTCCATTGTCCTACTCCAATTTTAAACACTGACCTCCTCAGAGTCACATATATATAACTGGTGTACTAGAAGAATCAGGTCCACTGGGTATAATTCTCCTTTCAAACACAGCAGTTTTATAGCATTGCATTGGTTGCCAATGCTCCCTAAAGGGCCATTCTGCCAGCTGGAGATTGCTAAGGTATAGATGTATCCTGGCCATGCCTCCTAGAGATGCCTACATGGGATGCTGGGAAAGGGATCCCTTAGGAGTTTCTCTGGTGACTCCATGCTTGGGGAGTCCTTGGGGGCAGATCTTCTGGCTAGGATCTGGCCCATTTTGTTCTGTTTTTAAGAGTTTCTGGGACTTAGTTTATGTTTCCTATTTATATTCTGATTGCTTCGTGAGGTTTGTATAATGTCTCGCACAGTTTGCCAGCTGGTAAAGCTCCAATATCAACAAATAGGTCATTAACTAAACCACTCATATTTTCCCCTAAAGAACTTGTTCAGGTGCAGACAATAGAAACTAGAGGAGGACACTGATTACAACAGTGGGTGCAGAAATGGTTTCCACCAACATTTTTCTTTCAGAGAGACTAAGCAAAATTGCAATACAGTTTAACAGTACCCTTCTTAACTCAGCCTAGGTTACCATGGAAACTAGAATCTCAGCGCAACATGAAAGGCATTCAGGGAATCTGTTAGGCTTTACTATTAGCATGATCTAAGCATCCTGCACACCACTAACAAGTCTAGTATCTTCTTCAGAATATCATTAATACTTATTAAATTTCTCTGCATGGGATTTCTGGACTCTTCATGCTACACAGAATATCTTTTTTGCATTACACTTTCATAGTGATGGAAGAATTCTATATTGTCTAATTATTTTTACCTTGTCAATTATTTTCTTCTCTCTATAGAACAACATTCCCAGGAGATAAGTAGTTGGGGGATGTAATATGGTGGCCGCCACCTGAGTGCCCCCTCATGGCCAAAGGTCACTTTGCAGGCACCATGCCTCTGTTAGCCCCTTCTTGCAGGCCCCTGAAGAACTCCACAGAGTCTCTCCTGAGGCTAACAGCACCCCACCTGGGCTGGTTTAATAATAGAAATTATTTAAACATTCAATAAATCTAAACTCATAGCACAAAAGTTCATACTCAGCCTTGATTCTTCTGTCATACATGGAGCTCTTTCTCTATCCCAGGCTGCTCCCTTCTCAGCCAGCTTTTAACACCTCATAGAATCAGGCCCACATTTTGTAGCACCTGTCTTTATAAGAATTTCCCTAAGACAAGGTTCAGATTTAAGGAGATATTCCAATACATTTTATTCAGATCTTCCACTGCAGCCTGGTGTTTTCTATTTTGTGAAATAGCTCAGGAGTCAAATTAGGATCTCAGCTCCATGGGTGTAGAAGCAGAGTAATTCCACTGAAGTAGGGAAGAGGAGAATCTCGTCCTATGACAACAGAAGTTCTTCAAGTGATTCTTCATATTCCCATTTATGGATATTGTGCCCCTTGGTGGCAGCTAACAGTAGAACCTTCCCCAAGCAGTGCCCATTACAGCATATGTGCGCCTCCTCCTGTCCTTCTCCTCAGCATTTCTGAACGTTCTGAAGGTAAGGCTACATAAGGGAATGCTCCACCATCTAGAGCCTCAGTTCCTTCCAACCACTGCGCCTACAGAGGAGAATCACTCCGGTCCTTTGGATCCGTTTCTTTATCCATTTATAGTTCCTTGATCATTTATAGCTGTTGTTCTTAGTATAGCCTTTTGTTTTAAGTATAGATAGTTTAAGTATACTGTGTAAGGCTAGTGATGAGAGAACTGGAGATAAGAAACCAAGCTTTACGAGATGCGCTTTGCACCCAGCCGGCATCAGATGAACATGTTTGGTGCCTTGTGTGCCTGAGAGAAGGTCACTCTCCTTCTGGGTGCTCTATTTGCTGGACTTTCATGCCCAGAGCACACAAAGACAGGCAGAACAGACTACAGGTGCTTCTGCTTAAAGAAGCTCTTGCTGCTAAGCCATCCGGTTTTGAAGGGTCATAGGATCTGAAGAATAAGAGGCCTGTTTCAGATCTTGCAGCTTCCTTTAGGTGTTTCAGGTCTTCAGGATTGTGGCTCCCGATCCTTCTGTCAATTCTTCAAAGGCACAGTTGGTGGAAAAGGGCTGACTGCCTAGGCACCTAGAGCCATTTTTGTTCTGTCTGTATCGGTTACAAAGAAGAAGATAAGGGAAAAGACAGCTACTGTTAGCAGTGCCAGTTCCCATATGTTAGATTTATCTGATATGTCCAGTTCTGACATAGCATTCATGATTCTAACTTTGAACCTCAAATTGGTTCTGGGTTTCACTCTAAAGTCCAGAGTTGTTTTGCGGATTGCTGATGGGCATCGGTTTTTTGCAGCAATCACAGGGCTTAAAGCTTGGGGACCGGGGCATGCCCTGTCGCTAGGCTGAGTCCTGTTTAGGACTAACCAAATAAAACACACTAACACACTAAGGGATAACTGTTAACTATGTACAACTATTTTACAAGAAAAGTTCGTAATACCAAACAAAGTGAAAAGGCTAGCTGAAGCAGCAGACAGTCCAGCATCATCACTGGAGGCAAGAAGGAAGGGTGCGGGGAGCCGGTGGTGCCCCTTATACTCCAGAGGGCACCAGAGCCAGTCCCCTACGGATACTACTGAGGGAAAAACTTCCGGCACCGGTGCATGTGGTGAGCACACACACCTAATACGGAATGGACATGAGCAAGCACTTGAAGAAGAACCTCACTTCAGCAAAACCCCTTTTGGTAGCTCAGGCCAAAGAAATCAAAAAGAATAAAAGGAGGTGGCCTGTTCCAGCCAGTCCCCAAAGGAAAACTGTCAGTAAATCATTCTGTCCACATGGAGCACCTCCAGCTACTTGCAATGTCGCTCAGCTTGAATGCCTTCAGCCTTCCTCCAGGGCTCTCAGGAACAACTTCCTTCTCTCCCGCCACCTAGATACACATGCCAAGTCAAGCTCCTTCAAAGTGTATTGTAATTAAGCCCATCTGGTCCCCTTCCTAGCCCTGCATTAACCCTTTTCCCTGTTCTCCACAGGCATGGGGTTTATACACACCATTACACCTTCACTCACACTATCAAAAGGTAGGACATAGCATATCTCACTCCTGCCAGCTTTACACTAGTTAAACCATTGTGACTTCAGTCAAACATCTGCCCTGTTTTACACTGGCATCAGGCCCAGTTTGATTTTAGATAACTGCACTGCTAGCTCTCAACTCTTATTACAAACTGGAGGTGGGAAATTCTTATTTGGCCCCCTGGTCTATCTCCCTGCTATTGCACGATGGTCCCTACACTACTGTCTATTCTCCAGTACTTCGGTGACTTTCCATTTTATACCATTAATTCTGCATTAGTAATGTCATTCCTGGTTTACTGAACATTTACCTGGTTTCTTCTAGTAAGCTCTGACACAGTCTACCGGAAATAGAAAAGAAGGATATTTTACTGATTTATTGCTCATCTAGTTTTCAATGAGGCCTGCCAACATCATGGCAGAGAAACCAACTAATCTGAGTGTCACTTTGAAATCTATTGTACTATATCTGGCTATATTATAAACTATTAGAAATAACTCCAAATAATTTAATTACTTTCTTCTAAGATCCTTGCTGTTTCTGCTCCAAAAATTCTGATGAGAATGGGCAAAATTCAGTAGAGACATAAATGCAAATGTAGGTTATATATCTCATTCTGCTCTCATAATCAAAGCTTGTGATTCCACTTAGCCAGATCCTCAGTGGGTATGAATTGACATAGATTCTGGATTATTGCAGAATCAGACCCAGTGGATAAACACTGGTCACTAAATGGGTGTAAATGGCAAAGCAGTGTACCTTGTATTAATTTGGCATTGAGTGGGTATACAAAATGAGTGTAATTTATACCAGTTTGGTATTCTGTGGGACCTAACTTCAACTCCTGGAGGAAACAAGCACTGTATGGCCAAGTACTGATGGTTGCTGAGAGATCTAACAATGGAGCTGTATTTTTAATTAATGTAGTTCTACCACATTCATACGGAATATCTTGAAGATCAGCAGTTTCTCTCTGTCTGCTTTGTCAGACAGAACCGATGTGAAAGTCCTCTGGTTTTCTCTGCTCTGAAAACCTACTAGAGACCTAGCAGTAGTTGTCAGTATAGAACAGGTTATATTCCATAGTGATGTTTAAAAGCTGTAGAAGAGTTTTCCTTATGAAGCCAACTGGGTCTGTTGCTTTACAAAACACTTCCCCCCCCCCCAAACTGAATTTAGTATATTTCTGGTCTCTATTCCGCAGATGGATAATGGGAAACTCTTAATTATCAATCATTTTGGCTTCTCAATTTATCTTCTGACCACTGGTCACCTAAACTACATACATCCTCCTTTATTTTATTTTTTTTGTCAAGTACCCTCATTCTAATTACCCAGGTCATCACATTTCATTAATAATGCTTCATATTTTTCTCAAAGAAGAATAAAGTGTCCTTATGCAAGTGTATCAAATTAATTGGGCAGAAGACTGATCAGTGACTTAAACGCTACCTCATGCTGGTAGGCCAATCACAGAGGGGATGAGGATGGGAACATAGATATACCTGACATGGCTTGATATTGTACAAGGCGAGTTCTTTGTTTTTCCAGCAAACGTACTGTCTGTTAAATAAACAAATAAAGAATAAATAGAATGAAGTCTATTAAGTTTCCAGAGGAACAGCCTACTGCATCACATGCTAGAATAACGGAAGCTTGCCATTACCAGCTATAAACTAAATAATGAAGAAACAAACCCAGGAATTTGTCAGATCATTTTTTTAGGGCATGATAACTATTAAGAATGGCCTACTCTACTGTATCCTGTTAACACAATGAAAGAAAACCAGGTTCAAGCTCACTGTAATGCTATTCTAAAACTGCAGAAGTTCAAACACACCTGCATATAACTGGTGGGGTCTCACTGTCAGGCTAGTTTTTAGTACTGCAGCTATATATGGGAAATTATAATACTCTGTTAACAAGGACCCAAATCTGACAAACAGAACAGCAGAAAATCAGCACTTGCTAAGCCTCAGGCATTGCACATTTCTACAACACTTATAACAGAATTAAGAACGATTAACGGTGGCAGCAAACAAATGTTTCTTTGCCCTGTTCTTAAATAAAGATATGGACTGGGAGTTTCTAATGGTTAAAGAAGAGTATTCCACAGATAAGGCATGTAAGTTACAGAAAGTTTTAACTCCCATTAACACAAGATTGAATTCAGGGCAAATTTAAATAGCTGGGTAACACTCTTAAAGAGACATTTGTCATGTTAAAAAAATCATGTATTTAACAAAAAGCCCACATTTCTACACTTGTTAGTAATAACATCTTACAGTATTATAATGGAAACCATGGAAACATGCTGTTACCACAGAAACATCAGAGAAAATGGAAAGGCATTTAGGGTTAGTTTGATATAATTTCTCCTGAGTGAGGAATTAAAGTCTCAGGCTCTTCTCATGAGTGGACTGAAGAGCTGAGTACATGTCCTTAACTTAAAGCACACCATTTCATATTCAATTAAGAATATATTAACATGAATCAGACAGGTATCTGACAATATAATATTAAATGCTGCCTATGTGGATAAGCTTACGCAGCATAATATGAATACTTAAACACAGCTATTATGGTTTCTAGCATATCAATCAAAAAAGAAACCAAGGAAAAAGGGATTTATATACATGAGTTCTACTTTGGTGTATCATAATTGACTACTGTGGAGTTATGTCCAATTTATATCATTGTGAGATCAGTAACACTTTGTAGAAAGCAAGGAATTGCTTCAATCACATCAAACTTTCTAACACACAATCCAGTGCAATTTCTAACAGCCGACTAAGTACAGTAGAAATAACACACTCAGGTACTCAGGTACAATTTTCAATTATTGAAGACTCTGGTTAATCCCAAATGATTGCTAAATCACTGATCATTCCGTATCAACACCATGCTTCACAAGGACTGGAAACAATAGCAGACAGAGCAATGGAACTGAGAATGGAGCTACATTTGATGTTAGGATTCCTGTTCAAGTCCCAGTTAGAGAATTTGTACCTATGTTGATACATATAGATTAGGATAATTTATTAATTTTGTTTCTGTTCTTCTGCCATTTTCTGTCTATTAAATCTATTCCCTGGCTATAAGGACACTAACTGCTTAGATCTGTGATGCAGAGAGTAGACTCAAATGTTTACAAATTTCTGCATTGATATTTTTCTCAGTTTTCATTTCCCTCTTCATCTTAGTAACCCAGTTACACTTGGTTCAAACAGTTCATAGCCACTTTTTTAGCTGCAATTGTTATTCAGTTAGAAAAGTAATATTTTAAAAAATACAATAATCTAATAAAATGAAAAGATGGATGAGCGTGCACCAAACAAAAAACATCAAATGTTATTTTCCACATGACAAGATAAGGATCTTACAGATTTGAGTTGGAAAGGGTGCAGATACCATTCTGTGCATCACACTCATTTCAATAAGTAGCTATAAACTAGACTAATATCAAATATAGTCATCTATGCATAAGAAAATGGAGAGAAGGGGGTCTGAGATATTTAAACAGAAAACATTCAGCTTTTTCATTTATCTCAAGTCACCCCCAAGATCTTCAGGGATGCAATGTCTCAAGTGGATGATGAGCACGGGGAAACTATATTTACTTGAGGAGAATGAGTTCTTCCCCCTGGAAACCATGAAAGTACAAAACATTACACTGCATACTGGCAATTGTTTTCTCACACTGTAGCTTATCTATCAAATGTTGCTGTGGTTACCATGTTAAATGCTCAGTCTGAATAAGTGGGAAAAAATAAATAGTCTTGTAATGTAAAATCTCTCTCGCTGCTTCACTTGGGCTCAGTTCTACAAGGTTCTCGTCACCAGCTGCTACTGACTTCACTGGGAATTGTGGGTGGAAGGGCGATGGACAGCACTTTTCAGAATCAGGCACTTAGGCTACAGTTGTGTTCAATTTGTGAACACACAAGCAAATACAAGCATGCACACAGACAAATGCCTGTTTCAGGGCTGAATCCAAGGGGAAATTTTTCAAGGGTAAGTATCAAAGTTTCATCTTGAGATGCTTTCAAACACCACTGTGACGATCATGGGGTAAGAGGCTGCTGAGAACAAAACAGAGGTGGTTGCTCCATCTCAGAACCAGCTGGGCAGCATGGGGAAACTGCCTGTTATGTTTGTACGTAAAAGACTTCAGTGTCAAGATCTACCATAAGTGTGGTGTGTTTTCTGTGTACTGTGCCTTAAATGGAGCTATCTCCCCCTACTCTGCTGCAGAGGCCACAGACATTTTTTGATCAGAAGCAAGCCAGGACACTTGCAAATTTTAGGTTAGGTTAGTTCTCATGTGGTCACTTGGACAGTATAGAGGCCACCAAATGCATTATACACCTCCCTGATGTTGTGTCTGAGCCAAATCTAATGCATTATGGGGTAGGACCCCTGTGATGGACAGGTGTCTGTTGTCATTGTGTCTTAGGTCTTCCAGGGGTATTTTCCATCCTGCTTTCATTGGGTCAAAGTGGAAGATGATTCTCGCAGGGAAGTTAGTAGGCATTCAGAGCAGATGACCATGCCACATTAGAGAGCATTGGGAAACTATTTGAGAGAGCAGGACCTTTCAAATTTGCTTCTGATGTTTTTCCCAAATTTGCTTTTGTTTTTTTCACTGTGGCTGCAGTTATGTGGTTCTTCTTTGTGAATGGAAAACCATAGCTATGCGTATTAATTTATAAATTAATTTATAAAATAAATGTTTTTTCACATTCATACTGAGAATGTATTTCTCCTTTCACTTTGCTCCGTTTTTGCCTTGCACAGGCCTAATGTCAATACAGAAAAGCCAGGATGTGCCTAACAGTGATATGTAGGATATTTAAGACACTAGAGTTGGACAAGGCCAGATTCTCAGCTGGTGTAAACCATGGAATGATTTAATGTACCAGTTGAGGAGCTTTCCCACATATTTTTCATTTCTTCTGAGTCAGTTCCATAGTAGATTCATAGACTCTAAGGTAAGAAGAGACCACCATGATCGGCTATGTCAATGGTACCTATTGCTTTTTAAGAACTGAGCTCTTCATCTGTGTCTGTTTTCTACTAGGTTAGTGTAAGAAATTGAGACAACTGTGTAAAAAATTGAAAGAATACCTGTTTAATGTTCCATGACAGCAAAAATTTTAGCACTGTACTTGTCTGAAGCAAAATCCTTGCCGACAAGTGGCTGAATGTGCATTTAACCACCCATTTGCTACTTGAGCCCATTATGCAAATAGAAAACAGTCCATTCTGCTAGTGGGGAGGAAATAAAGTACTAGCTTGAAAAGTTCATTGTTTAAAGGAAGAATTATTTTAAGGACTCTGTTATAAAAAAAGGTGCTCTTGCCAAAGGCTCTATAAAGATAACTTCTTTTCGTATTTGTAAAATAAAAGATAGGATTACCTTTCTTGCAATAGATTTCCAGTGTCCAACCCAATTAAAGAATTGATCCTTGAATATGCTGAGCTCCCATGACACCCACTGACTTCAATGAGAGTTGAGGGTGCTCAGCAACCCAGACAAATACTCAACGTGTTGTAGGGTCAAGCCCTTCAAGCTAAGGATGCATTTTGCACATGTCAAGAGTAGGATGCTTTGCAGAAGCTACTTAAGTGGTTGTCAGGTATATGAAAATAATAGTTATTTTTAAAAGGTTATTGCAAGCGTTGAAAAATAAATGTGATTTAGCTTCATGTATGGTACAGTAGTTCTAGCATTAACATCTCTGGTTTGGAATTAGAGCTGAACTTTATCTATCCAAATAGATATAATGCAGCTTTTTCTCCTGCTTGGGTTTTTATTTATCTATTTACAGTAGAAACATCAGGGCATGTCATCAGCCTTTGCTTGAAGGTTCTCTGCCTTTTTTCAAGATTCACTGCAGTAATGTCACCGTTCCCATTATTATTTGGATAAATGTAATACTGAGAGGCCTTAGTTAGTATCAAGAGCCCTTTGTGTTATACAAGGGACAGTCCCGGCCCTGAAAAGTTTACTATCCAACTTAAAGACAAGCCATGATAAAGTGGGTTTAACCAACAGTGGAGGGAAAATGGGGAGGATGACAAGTGTAACAGTGATGAGAACATATGCCCAGCACACAAGAGGAATGTAAAGGCTCTGAGGAAAGGCAATCACTCTTGAATATACTGAATGACATATAAATGGATAGCACTTAGATACCATGGTGAATGTATCTTAGAAATACCCAAGACAGAGTATGTGCACATCGATCAACTAAGAAAGGTGCCATATATAAATAAAAAGACACAACCAAATTAATATTCATTCCCAGACTGGAGTCTAATCACCCAGAGGGACAAATGTAAAGAGTCTGTAGAGATAAGAAAATCCTTTGCCACAGAGAATTCACAAGTAGCAGTTTTACACTCTGCAAAATGAAAAGCACTTCACTAGAAGTGAAAATACATCTTTTGAGAAGAAAGACCTCATAAAAAATCTAATTGGAACAGAATGAAGTCAGAAAGATGTGGAGATAAATTGGATAGTAACACATTAAGGACTGGAGTTTGCATTGCTGGGACTTGATACTATACTTCCTTTCAGCAAATCTATGGCAGTATAACTACTGATTTCAGTTGAGTTCAGTATAAAACCCCACTATGAAGGATTAGATAATCAACTGTGAATTAATCAAGGTAATGCAGCCTTTACAAAGTTGTGTAGGGTGCTAGTATATTGAAATAATCCCTACTAAACTAGTAGTAGAACTGCTAATCTCCTGCACTGGGAATTAAATTTTACATGAATCAGAAATTCTCATTCCTTCTGCTTAGATCTTAAATGCTTAGATTCTTTACAGCTTACTGTTTGTCTGTAAATATTCCTCCCATTTCTCTTCCTTCTCAGTCTCTGTGTAATGAAGGATGGACAAACGTTAGACAGCCTGATTCTTATCTCATAATATGTAACCTAGCTATAAACTCTACACTGGTGTAAAACTAGTGGAGGTGAAGTGAGAACCAGGACAACATTATTTACACTTGTTTGCAATCTCTACTCCCAAATGAAATTACTAGGATTGTGCTTCAGGAAGCAGTATAAAATATTGATTTCTGTTCACAGACTATACCCTTAAGGTATCAAATATTAAACTTTAGTTATAATTTGAGTAGATATGAGTCTTTTTATTATAACCTAAAGTGATGGGATATGGTTGTATTATATTTTTATTAAATGTAAAAAGACAATGAAAGATAATTAAAAAAACTAATGGAAGTACCAATTTACGGCCTTTTAGAATTAGATCTTTTGGAGGGATTTATTTCCCTTTAGAGCAGTTGAATCTTTTTTTTTTAATCTCACAAATATTTAGAAAGCAATTACTTCCAAACTAATACTATGATGTAATTTTTAAACTTGCCTGTCATTTAAGGGCAACCATTTTTATATTTGGGTTACGTTTTGACACCATTACTCACATTCATGCTCCTCCCTGGCATCAGTGGGACCACTGCAGGAGCAAGTTAGTGTTCTACACCAAGTCATGTGCATTGTTTGTTACAGAGGGTCAAATCCTGCTCACTCCACTGATGCAAGGAGTCCCAGTTACTCAACTGACTGAGTAAGGCAAGCAGGATTTGGGCTTCCAATTGTAAAAGTATAGCTTCTTAAAACTGAACAGAACAAAGCAACTGCTGACACTTTTAAAAAAACTTTTGCTCCTTGTTCTTACAAGCTCATGAAGGGGTCGTTTACCTCTCAACGTCCACATGTAACTTTTTGTGATGGGGCATGTGACATTGGTAAACTAAGTGCCAGCTCTGGCCAAGGCCGCAGGTGTTAGCTAAGAACTGACAAACTCATAGCTGGAAACCAAGCCAGCTCACCTGTATGTAAGTTTTGTTCAAAATAGGTATTAATCTTATAAGAATGTATTTAGTGTTTAGACGCTATGAAATGCTTGTAGGTTGCTGCATGCATTAATCTCATATGTAATGTCTGTACTCCATGCTACAAGGTAAAATATAAGTTTGCTTATAATTGTAAAAATGTCTGCTCTGAACTTGTGAACTCAGACAGGCAGAGTGGCTCCCCCTACCCATCCAGGAGGACTATCAAAAATTAAGTGAGCCGTTGTAGGACAAAAGCATTGTTGATTGCCACATTCACCCATGGAGAAGTATGTGCAGAAGGCCTGGTCCCATCCGTTTAAATCCTGAATAGGGGAAATAAAAATAGGTAGCATGAAGATTTTTCATCTCTCTGCTGTTTGCACTCTTACAAGGGCTGGAGCTAAGAAACAAATAAGCAGAGATCCCCAGGGTTGACCATCTCTGTCACCTTTTGAATAACAGACTGAAACTCATTTGTTACTATATGCTTGCTTGCTATAACCTGTAAATAACTCTCGGATTTCTTTTTCCTAGGTAATAAACCTTTAGTTAATTTATTACAGGATTGGCTACAGGCATCTTTGGTGGTGAGATCTAAGGTACAAATTGATCTGGGGTAAGTGACTGGTCTCTTGGGACCAGAAGCAACCTGAATATTTTGTGACTTTTGGTGTAAATGACCATTTAGCACTAAGTCCAGCTTGCCTGACTGGCAAGATAGTCTGGAGAGTCTAAAGGGACTGTCTGTGACTCATGGTAAAATAGTTACAATAACCTAGGAGTTCGCATTTGTTACTGTGTTGATTAAATCTAATTATAGAATATACAATCAGTTTGGGGTATCTGCCCTCCTTTTGACAGTCTGGCTTGAGGTTGGCACTCTCAGTCATGAGCTGCTCCAGACAGTATGACAGTGCATTCACCTCACACTAGCCCTGGAAAGGTTAATATAGGCAAAAGAGGCCAATTGGCCACAGGCTGTACCTGGAGGGGAGCTAGGACACAATGAGGCTTAATTGGGGATGAAGTTCACTAGGGCAGAAAAAGTGGGGCTTCTATAAAGCCAGGGAACTGGCAACAGAGATGAGGCGGGCCTGCAGTGAGGGCACCTACAGTCTACACACCCTGATATAAGTGAGTGGGAGAGTAGGAGTCTGCAATAGGCAGTGTAGGAAGCAGTCGAGGGAAGAAGCAGTAAGGCCTGGGAGAATAAAGACCTGAGCTGCTAGGTCAAGGGTGCCTGGATTGGGACCTGGTTTAGAAGGTGGGCCCGGGTTCTCACTGTGGGAGTGGTATGCTAGGGGCAGCCTATTTGGGGACTTCTGGGGACAGTATGGAAAGAGACTGTGATAATACCCCAGAAGTGGTGAACTTTATTGTGACTTGGCTAGAGGGCAAAACCATGAAGAGGAAAGTGTTTCAGATCCAGGAGCATGAGAGAGGCCAAGGAGCGAGTGAATTGCATGAAGAGGCACCAGACCAAGTGGCATGCTAATCCTCAGATGGGCCACTAGGGGGCGCCAGAGCAAAAAAAAAAAGTTCCTCCTGTAAGAGTATGTCTACACTACGAAATTAGGTCGATTTTACAGAAGTCAATTTTTAGAAATCAATTTTATACAGTTGATTACGTATGTTCCCACTAAGCCCATTAAGTTGGCGGAATGCATCCTCATGGCTAGCATAGACTTACAGAGTGGTGCACTGTGGGTAGCTATCCCACAGTTCCTGTAGTCTCTGCTGCCCATTGGAATTCTGGGTTAAGCGCCCAATGCCCGATGGGGCAAAAACATTGTCGCAGGTGCTTTCGGGTACATGCCGTCAGTCGCCCCTCCCTCCATGAAAGCAATGGCAGACAATCGTTTTGCGCCTTTTTTCCTGGGTTGCCTGTGCAGACGCCATACCACAGCAAGCATGGAACCTGCTCAGCTCACCGTGACCGCCGCTGTTGTGAGCATTGTAAACACCTCGCACATTATCCTGGACTATATGCAGAACCGGGCTAAGAGACGCCAGTATGAGGAGAATTTTTATGAGGACATGGACACAGACGTTCCTGAAAGCACGGGCTGTAGCAATTGGGACATCGTGGCGGCAATGGGGCTGGTTGATACAGAGGAACGCCGATTCTGGGCCAGGCAAACAAGCACAGACTGGTGGAACCGCATAGTATTGCAGGTATGGGATGATTCCCAGTGGCTGTGAAACTTTCACATGCGTAAGACCACTTTCCTGGAACTCTGAGTTGCTTTCCCCCACCCTGAAGCGCGGGAATACCAAGATGAGAGCTGCCGCAACAGTTGAGAAGCTAGTGGTGATAGCCCTGTGGAAGCTTGCAACGCCTGACGGCTACCGGTCAGTCGGGAATCAATTTGGAGTGGGCAAGTCTACTGTGGGGGTTGCTGTGATCCAAGCAGCCAATGCAATCACTGACGTTCTGTTGTCAAGGGTAATGACTCTGGGAAATGTGCAGGTCATATTGGATGGCTTTGCTGCAATGAGGTTCCCCAACTATGGTGGGGCGATAGACAGAATGCATATCCCCATCTTGGCACCGGACCACCTTGCCAACCAGTACATAAACCGCAAGGGGTACCTCTCAATGGTGCTGCGAGCACTGGTGGATCACTAGAGACATTTCACCAACATCAATGTGGGATGGCCGGGAAAGGTGCATGACACTTGCATATTTAGGAACTCCAGGCTGTTCGAGCAGCTGCAAGAAGGGACTTATTTCCCAGACCAGAAAATTACCGTTGGGGATGTTGAAATGCCAATAGTTATCCTTGGGGACCCAGACTACTCCTTGCTCCCATGGCTCATGAATCCTTACACAGGCACCCTGGACAGTACTAAGGAGCCGTTCAACTACAGGCTGAGCAAGTGCAGAATGGTGGTAGAATGTGCCTTTGGATGTTTAAAAGCTCACTGGCGCTGTCTGCTGACTAGGTCAGACCTCAGTGCAACCAACATTCCCATTGTTATTGCTGCTTGCTGTGTGCTCCATAATATCTGTGAGAGTAAGGGGGAGATGTTTATGGTGGGGTGGGAAGTTGAGGCAAATCACCTGGCATCCAATTTTGAGCAGCCAGACACCAGGGCGATTAGAAGAGCATAGCTAGGCGCGCTGCACATCACAGAGGGTTTGAAAACCAGTTTCATGACTGGCCAGGCTACAGTGTGACAGTTGGCACCTTAGAGACTAACCAATTTATTTGAGCATAAGCTTTCGTGAGCTACAGCTCACTTCATCGGATGCATATGCTCAAATAAATTGGTTAGTCTCTAAGGTGCCACAAGTACTCCTTTTCTTTTTGCGAATACAGACTAACACGGCTGTTACTCTGAAAAGTGTGACAGTTGTGTTTCTCCCTGATGCAAACCTGCCCCCTTTGTTGATTTTAATTCTCTGTAAGCCAACCACCCTCCCCCCTTTGAAACAAAGTAACTATTGGTTTGAAACCATGCATTCATTCTTTATTAATTAAAAAAAAATGAGATAATGGACAAGGTAGCCCAGGTGGGGTAGGGGAGGAGAAGAGGACAAAGCCACATTGTTAGTGTGACTACAACGAACAATCAAACTGTTTGAATGACAGCCTTCTGTTGCTTGGGCCATCCTCTGGAGTGGAGTGGCTGGGTGCCCGGAGCCTCCCCCACCACCCCGCATTCTTGGGCGTCTGGGTGAGGCGGATATGGAACTTGGGGAGGAGGGCATGCGGTTATACAGTGGATGCAGTGGGGGTCTGTGCTCTTGTTAGCTTTCCTGCAGCTCCAGCAGATGCTTCATCATGTCCGTTTGCTCCCCCAACAGATGCTTCATCATGTCCCTTTACTCCCCCATTAGCCTCAGCATCGCGTCCTGCCTCTGCTCTTCGCGCTCACTTAATTCTTTCCTGGCCTCTGCCACTGAATGCCTCCATGCATTAAGCTGTGCCCTATCAGTGTGGGAGGACTGCAGGAGCTCAGCAAACATGTCATCACAAGTGTGGTTTTTTTGCCTTCTAATCTGCGATAACCTCAGGGACGGAGATGATAGGGGGAGCGCAGAAACATTTGCACCTGGAGGGAGATAAAAAGGGAGAGTAAAAGTTAAGATGATACATTTCTGAGAAAAAAAGGGAGTCTCTTTCACAGTGAATCAAGCCATTCACAGCAGATAGCACATGTGCTTTAGGTACAAGGTCACATTTTGCCTTTTATATTGAACACCTGCCGGTATGGTGACACATCACACACACACGGCTGGGCAACAGAATTCGGTTTCCAGGCAGCCATGGTAAGCCTTTTGGTACACGGGGTTGGCTTCTTACACCTTCATAGCATTTGGGAATGTTTTCAAACTGCAGCGTCCTCCTTTCCCAGAGCAAGCAATGGGTTGGGTTTCACATTTAAAAGGAAGGGCTGCGGTTTTCAGGTGGATGTGCAGCACACAGCTCCCCGCACCCCTCCACGTGGCTATTTTCTGGGATGATCCCTTCTCCCCTCCCCACAGCTGCATGGCTATTCACTGGGATGATCCCTTTTAGCCAAGCGCAAACAGCCCAGCATTTCAACCAGCTGACTATGAATGATATCACTCTACTGAGGCTAACACAGAAAGATATAGACCGAATGTTGCTTGAATGCGACCAAAACCCAGGACCATTCGCTGCCATGCTTTGCGCTGCAATGATTCCAGAATACTTGCTACTGGTTTGGCGTGGTAAAGTGTCCTATTGTGGAGAACGAAATAAGGCAGCCCTTCCCAGAAACCCTTTGCAAAGGCTTTCAGAGTACCTCCAGGAGAGCTTCATGAAGATGTCCCTGGAGGATTCCTGCTCCATCCCCAGACATGTGAACAGACTTTTCCAGTAGCTGTACTGGCTGCGAATGCATCCCAATTCTTCAGGGCAAATCAAACATTAAACATACTTGCTTTTAAACCCTGTACTGTAGTTACAAATGTGCACTTACAAGAGGTAACTTCTCCGGCTTCAGGGTCGGGGATCCCGCCTTGGGAGGGTATTGGCTCCAAGGTGACGAAAAGGTCCTGGCTGCCAGGGAGAACGGATTGACCGCTTGCCTGCTGCGCATTCTCCTCCTCCTCTTCCTCATCCACAAAATCCTCCTCCCTGTTGCGTAAGACTCCCCCCTTTTAGATGTCCACGGACAGTGGTGGGATAGTGATAGGGTCCCCCCCTAGAATGCCATGCAGCTGATCATAGAAGCGGCATGTATGGGGCTCTGACCCGGAGTGACCGTTTGTCTCCTTTGTCTTTTGGTAGGCTTGCCTGAGCTCCTTAACTTTCATGCGGCACTGCTGTGTGTCCCTGTTGTAGCCTCTCTCCAACATGCCCTGTGAGATTTTGGCAAATATATTTGCATTTCTTCTTTTTGATCGGAGTTCAGCACAGATACTTCTCCCCATACAGCAATCAGATCCAGTGTCTCCCTTTCGGTCCATGCTGGAGCTCGTTTGCGATTCTGGGGGAACTGCATGGTCACCTCTGCTGCTGAGTGCTGCTGAGTTCACCATGCTGACCAAACAGGAAATTAAATTCAAAAGTTCCCAGGGCTTTTCCTGTGTACCTGGCTAGTGCATCGGAGTTCAAAGTCCCATCCAGAGCAGTCACAATGGAGCACTCTGGGATAGCTCCTGGGGGCCAATACCGTTGATTTGCATCCGCACTAACCCAAATTCGACCCAGCAAGGTCGATTTTAGCACTACTACCCTCATCGGGGATGAGTACAGAAGTCAATTTTAAGAGCCCTTTAGGTTGGCGGAACGGGGTTGGTTGTGTGGACACAGTCATTTTTAAATCGACCTAACATGGCTAAATTCGACCTAACCCCGTAGTGTAGACCAGGGATTATTGACATTAAAGAGAATTATGAACATGAAATAAAAAGGGTGAAATAATTCTATCAGCCATATATAGACCTAGTGAAAATAGCTGCAACTGCATTAACTTCAGCAGAGTTACACCTGCTAATGCTAGGGCTGTATACAACTAGTTGAAAATGCCTCTTTTGGGGGGGGGGGGGGAGCAGGAGAAGAGGGAACAGTAAATTTTGAAGTTTCCTGCAATTGTTTGTTTTTTCAAATCAAACACTGTAACTAGAAATAAAAAAAATCTGTTTCTGTAAATTATTTTCATTTAAAAAAATCACTTTTTGATAAACATTTTTCACTTTCAAAAAGTTTTTTTTTTGTTTTTTACTGAAAACCAAAAATGTTTACAGAAATATCTTTTGGCTTCCAGTTTTTCAATGAAAAACCAGAAAAATTCACCCAAAAGGAACATTTTCCACACAAAAAAATGTATTTTGGTGGAAAAGCCAAAAATTTAACCAGCCCTAGGAATGAATTTGGTGCCTTGATCCCTATTCATCACTCATTACTTCAATTTAAAAATCCCTTTAAAGTCAAGGAGTCAAGAACGTAGGATAAAGACTTTTATTTTCATTATTGGACTGACAGGTTATTCCCTGTCTGCTTTCTTGCTTGCTGAGAGAAACAAAGGACTAGACTGTGCTTTTACAATGGGCCCTGTGTAAGGGGCAGCAAAAAGCTCATCCACTTCAGGAGCAGCAGAGGAAGATACAATTCTGCTCCTGTGGGCAGGCTGAAATGTGCTGGCCAGTGCGTTCAGGGGTGGGAATGGAACCTTCACTCCATCTGCTCCCAACTCCCTCCACCCACTTGCTCAGAGTGGGGCGCAGACTGGTCATGCAGCACCTCTTTAGCTCTCCACACCCAGACCTCAAGTCTGAGGAGGCCACACAGGGGTGCTAAAGGTTTCTATGGAGGCCCCTGAGTGGTTGCACAAGCCAGGCCAGAATCTCACATGAACACACAGGCAAGGAGTGACTATAGCATGTGCCATCCAAAAAGCTGCTCCTGACAGTGGACCAACCAGTCTTTCACAGGGCAGCTATACTGCCAAGGATCATTCACTATCTATCCTATGGATAGAAAGGATTTCAATCTCCAAGACTGCCAGCTGAGACTGCTATTATCCTTACGTCAGCATCCCTTACTCAACCCTTGCCCTGGTTGTAAACTGACTTCAAATACTATAAAGAAAAATCTAGCATAGGTTTAATATAAGCACTGTAGGTTAAATAAACTTGGACTTAAACTGGTTTCTGCGGAAGACGGATCTGGTAAACATAGATCAGAACAGAGTAGTATCCTTCCATCAGATGGTATCAGGAACAATAAGGGCACGGTTCAACATCTAGGGGTTCCTCTTAACATTACAAAACAGAACCAGCGCAAGCCCCTACCCAGAAATCTGGGGAAATTGACCACCACTGGGTGCCTCTAAGAAGCAATACTTGCCCTTGTTGTTGCTCACACCACAACAGTTAGGGCTTAATGATTCCCTTCAATAAGAGGGGCCACTTTGATCCCCTTCTTACAAAATTGTTACTGTTCTCTATGGGCCTCCTCCTGCACCATCACAGTTAATGGGAGTTTTGCCATTGACTTCACTGGGAGCACTACGTCCCTTGGCCCGCGCTGCTTCCAGCAGCTCCCATTGGCCTGGAACAGCGAACCGCGGCCACTGGGAGCTGTGATCGGCCAAACCTGCGGACACGGCAGGTAAACAAACTGGCGCGGCCCTCCAGGGGCTTTCCCGGCACAAATGCCGGAATAAGTTTGGGAACCACTGCTATACTGTCTTCTAACTTACACATTCTGTAGTCATTTTACTAATGTTTTTATTTTGAAAACTTTAGAGCCAGAGTGATACCTTTTACTCTTGTTGAACAGTAGTTTGCAGCATGAGTTGTCCCACTGGAGTTAATGTGGAATAAGGTACTACTCCATGCGGCTCATAATAAATATCTATTGCTAAATATATAGGGACAGATTTTGTTTGCTTATGGAGCTGAGCAAAATTTCACTGAAATCAATGGGACACATAGAGTTAGGTTCTGCTCAGCATAAGCACACATATCAAAAAATCTACCTATAGTATAATAGTATAGTATAATAGTATAGTATAATAAATAAATACTTTAGGTTTGATTCGCCATTACATTACTCCAGTTTTACACCAAAGCAGACTTGGAATAACACAATGCTGAATCAGGGCCATCCTTAATAATAAATGTGTAAATACATCACACTTTATGGAGTTATTGTTTGAAATGCTTTTTGAACTGACATTCTAAACACAGCTAAGCCTCCATATTTAATAAAAAAAATTCAGCAAAAGAAAGCTTATCAGAGAAATTAATGGAAGTCAAACCCCTCAATGTTGTTAGTTTTGTATACAGAAAGCCTTATGGATAATATCTTGGCAAAAAGTATTTACTTGCTGAGATATTCCATAAGCTAATAACTATGGCAATTATCCACCAGCAGCATGACATTTTCCAATTCCATTTTCCAGGTGGTGTATCTGGAGTCTCACTCATTTTTAATAAATGACTTAATATAAATCATTTCAATAACAAGCTTATGAAAAATGCCACTTTCAGTCTCTTCCTGCTTGCGCCTACCCGGGCAAAGACTTTCCCAACGAATGTAAAACACCTTTGGATAAGGAATAGTAAGAGCAAAACCAACTCACATTTCTATAATGCTTTTCATATAACTGAATGTTTCAGTATGCTTCACCAAGCATCTAATTACATATTAGCAGTGGAGAAAATACTGCATGTTGCTATGTGCCAGCAACAACCCACATATAGCCATGAACGTTGAACTAGCTTACCAAGTACAAGTAGTGCATCAACAGAAGTATCAGTCACAGCTATTTTGCTCAGAAAACATTCAAATGTGCATAGTCTCTCATTCTTGAGAATGAATGTGGGAATACCTGATGTTTTCTAGGCACCCAGCTCTACAGGGAGACTGTCACATACACATGCCATTTAACCAAAAAGAGTAAATCAACAACAGGACTATAATTTAAATCTTCAGACTTCTGAAGTGAGTCCTCTGCCACTGATTTGTGCTCAAACTATAAGAAACTGGAAGACAACAATAAGCAGGACAACAAGGTAAACTTGCTGCACCTGGAATTGGAGGGAACCTACAACATTAGAGAGCCCAAGAGAACGGAGAGCTGCAATTTGAAATGAACAGACCAAATACAATCTGTAACCTTGAGTACTGCCAACTGTAAACATTCAAAAGTCATGATTTTGGATGGTATAACTCATGAGATGAATTTACAAATCACAAGATTTTAAAACAATAAGTTTTGTGCTCTTTTTACTTGCCTTCTGCTTTTTGAGGAATTAGGGTTCGTGTTTTAAACTTCACTCTACAGCCATGAAGGGCAGGAACTTCTTTCTGTCTTAAAATGAAACCTGAGTCTCACAATCACTTGACTCCAAGAGCTTTAGGAAAAACATCAAACAGGGTGAGACTGAATAAAATCACAAGCATTGGTGATACTGAACCCTGGTTTTACACTGTCTTTTCCCCCCGCTTTCAAATATTTTTATTGTTGAAGCACAAACAACAATTAATCAAATACCAGAATAAAGGGATGAAGCACCCTTAATCAAGTTCCAGACACAATTTCAAGTAATTTGATTTAGCCTGGTGCGAGAGCAGGATCAGGACTAATTGCACAGTTATCACAGGAACTATCCTGACTGTAGGTTTGTAACAGTGTTTTGTAAATTCTTCTGTTGGTTTGGATTCGGATCTCGCTTGCACCAGTGTAAGGCAGAGTCAAGGTAAAAGTGGTGGAAAAGAGATATAATTGTGGCTCCATATGTTTGCCCAGAATCTATTTGTTTACCTTCTATGTGGCCGTTTAAACAAACATTAAGAAAAATCCCTTTAATGGGAAGTTAATGACACTGAAATGTGGGAAAGCATGTGTTACTTTGAGATAGCTTAGTGCAGGCCTCTGAGGTGAATCTTACTTTGCAGTAGCAAATGCTATGGCTTGTTGTATTTTATTAAGAAAGCCAAATTCAATTATAAACAACATTTATAAAATAAAAGTCTGTTAGTGAAGTGAGGCTTTCGCTGCTGTACAGTATTTCTAATTTAAGTAGTATCATCATACAATTCCCTTTATTAATTTACTGAAGTTACTTCCTTTTCCAAGGACTAATATTTCATCCAAAATTTTCCCTAAACTTAGAAATATGTTTAGAAGGAACACAATAGATATGTTTATAGATCCTCGTGGGTGAGTACAATATCTTAAGCACTCATATATTGTATAGCAGCTGTTTTTAAGGCCCTGACATAGCAAAGAACTTAAGCATGACTTTCACTATGACTGGGTCCCATTAAACACATACTTAAAAGATCTGATCTAGTGCCCACTGAAGCCAATGATATGCTTTCCACTGACTTCAATGGGTGTTGGATCTAGTCCCAAATGCTTTGCAGGGTCAAACCAAAAGTAGCTGCACTTCAAAATATGAGAATATAAATGAATTGCACTGAACCACTCCCTTTGGGTTTTTAGAGATGTTGTATGACCCTCTCAAAAAAAAACAACAAGAATTTAAATTTTGTACTATAAAGTAACTATCTCTTTCTGAACATCTACAGATTTGGAAGTCCAGTGAAGGAATTCAGAACACACCTGTGGTTCGTTGACTGATTTCTTGAGAAACAACACACATAGAAAATTGATTAATGAGACTTCACAGAGCCTTGCTTTCTCTGAGTGTTCAGAAAATCTACCAGACATATGTTGGTTTTCAGAAAATGAATTGCAAAAAAAAAAAAAAAAAAAAAGGCAAGAGGTAAGAGGTTATACCTAAATCCTGCAATTAAAGGCCAAATCCTAAAGACCTTACTACTCAAAGGCCTGTTGACCCAATCAAAAAAGATTCCAGTTTCCTACTTTCTGTGCAGAAAGGCTGGGGAGGGTCTCAGACACCACCAAAGTACTGTTGCCCCCATTGGGTCCCTGTTCCATACAGGAAAAAGAGTGAGGGTGGAGGGAGGTGTGAGTGGTCCAGACGTCATGAAATGCCATGCTGTGACTTCAGTGATATTATTCTGGGTTTAAACTTGTGTAAGTGATATCACAATCTAGCCAATTTAGTGGAAGCCTCAGAGAAGGTGAGGTAGTCTTCCTGTGAAAATTTCTTCATCTTTGCAAACCAGAACTTCAGAAATCTATAGTAGTTTTGATCTAATAAAAGCATTTCATTTTTTAAGACTCCATTTTTACCTTAAAATCAGAGATTTACAAGCTGCCACTCACAGGCACACCGAACCAAATAGACAGTTGAGTTTCCCTACATTTTTCGTTTTTTATTAGATTTTTGTGGCAATTTATGTCAACATTTTATTGATTTTTAATGGAAATGATTACTGAAAGTTATTGAATTTTTTTTGAAGTTTTAAATAAGAATGTATACAAATTAATTTTTTGATAAAGATTCGATTTTGAACCCTGTGAAATGAAAACAACTTAAAAAAATCCAACTTTTTTTGTAATTTCCACCCTCTCCAGCCTGCTTCCATGCAGCAGCCTTAAAAACTAATTATCTCTAAATTCATCACAATCAAGTCTGTCTCATCCCTGCCACAAGGACAGTACAGTATCTAATGCAAATGACACTTCACCTCTCTTTAAGTTTAATAAAACCTCATGGGATACAAAGCAACTGACCACCGGAACGTTTTTGTATGTATGTGCCGTTATACAAAACAATTCCACCAAATTCTTGTATCCAGAAGTTGTAGTCAACAATGTAAATACTATTATTTAAATCTTTCATTTTCATAATCAGTAGTTAATTATTAGACAGTATGGCCTGAGCTCACTCAGGTTGAGTTTGCATTGATGGAATGCCATTGATTTCTGCAGAGTTACTTCTAATTTAAACCACTGCAAGTGAGAGCAAAATCAGGCTGACTAACTATACTAAGGACAGGTCTACACTATTGCTTCAGTTGATCTAACTTACATTGCTCAGGGGTGTGAAAGACATCCCCTCAAGTGATGCAAGTTACAGCAATCTAAGCGCTGTCCACACTGGCGCTATGTCTGCAGGAGATGCTCTCTCACTGACATAGCTTCCACCTCTCGTAGAGGTGGAATAATTATGCCAATGGGAGAGCGCGCTGCTCTCCCATCATCTTAGAGCGTCTTCACCAGACATGCTACCGCGGCACAGCTGCATCTATGCTGATGTAGCGCTTTTAATGTAGACTTGCCCTAAGATGTCATGTTAAAATGTACTTGGGCTTCGTTTGGACGGAGATTTAAAGATGCACTGTTAGAAGGTGTGCTAAATTGAGTCAAAGGCCAGAGATTTGGTTTAAGCCATAAATCTCAATTTCCCTCCCACTCAGATGCACCTCTGCCATGGAAAACCCTGAAAAGGAGGAGAGAGTTAATTGGCCAAACTTCAGGTGTTTCAACTCACATAATTCCCATGTCGTTATTCTCTTAGTGGGAAGGAGCTAGTGTCAGCCTGGAGGAGAACAAGGCCTCCTAACCACACACACACAAACTGAGGATCCCCAAGAAATCCTAGACCCAACACTTGGGGTGGCATGTCATCCAATCAGCTGACTGCTCAGGCTCGGTCTTCCTCCCAGGCAGAATGGCAGGCGCACTGGCTGTGCTGCTATTGGGTAGCCAGCCAATGCTGTGCATTAGCCTCACTCTGAGGAGAGTATGAACCACAGAGAATGGGACTTTCCCCTGGACAGACAGGTGATTTTGGAGGAGAAAATGACTGCTAGAGCAACTGTACCCTACCTCTAGTCTCTGTTAGGCAAAAACCTACATTGTATGTGCAGAGGGATTTTAACCCTCTCAGGGAGATGGGCCATTTCACTACTTGCTGGACCAATTTGTCTGGTATTTCCACTAAGTGAATCCTTAAGCACCGCAGAGAGAAATGGATGGTATGGCTCTATCTAAAATCGAGTGGCTTCTTATTTCTCCAGGTACTTTATAATTAGGGTGACCATACATCCCGTTTTGGACAGGACAGTCCCTTTTTTAAGCCCTGTCCCAGCTGTCCTGACTTTTTTTGGCAAAACTGGGCATTTGTCCCATTTGCTCTTGCTAACTGATTATCAATTGGCAAAGCAAACAAGACAAATGTTCAGTTTTGTGAAAAAAGTGGGGTGCTACCCCTAACGGAACATGGAGGAACGTACAGGAGGTGACGCCAGCCCTACGTAGGGCGGGGGGAGCAGCTTGGCTGGGTGTGTGTGTGTTGAGCAGCACAGACTGGCCCCGTGTGGGCGGGATGAGTGGATCAGGCCAGCTCTGTGGATGAGTGGCGGGGTCCCAGGCTAGCCCCACCTGGTGTCCCATTTTCCCTTTTGGGAAATATGGTCACCCTATTCATAAGGAACCTTCAGTGAACTCAATCTGGTAAAAACTCAATCTACAAATTGGACAGGTGTTGAGACTAGAATTCAATCCACCAATTACAATTCTATGTTGTATTAATAAATCTTTTAAGAAAAATTCAGCTGGAAACCTTTGATCAGCTCATATATGCTAGATGAAAAGGATGTGTCATGCCCACATTTAATTTTTCCATAGATATACTGGCCTGAACCTTCATGACAGCTTCACGTGAATGGATAATGTGCCAATTGATGTGTTTTATTTAAAATCAATACCTACTGTACATAGAAGTATCAATCAAGAAGCAATATTATTGTGATGAGGGCCCATATGGAATCAGAAGATATGAGTTCTACTTGTGGCTCCAACATAGACTCCTTGTATGATCTTAAGCAAGTCACATAATCTCTTTGTGACTCCATTTCTCCATCTTTAAAATGGGGCTGAAAATACTTTCCTATCCAATAGGGCTGTTTCAAGGATTCATTTATTAATGTCTGTGTAGCGTTTGGATGCTACAGTGAGAAGTGGCCTGGAAATACCTATTAAACTCCCATCACACTGTTCCATTAGAAAAATGTGGAATGTGCCAAGAACCAGTGAATTCTTCATGTGAAAATCCTAGACTATCACTTCATAACCAAGTGCTGTAAGACTCAATGCCTATATAAATGGCAGTTCAAATTCTAGACATAAGGAAATAAAGGAAAAAATCCACAGATTTGAATTTGAAAGTGAACTGTGATTAAATTCTCTGTAAACCTTACATTCAGGCACTCTTCATTGGCATGTATGTGTGAAGAGTTAATGCTCAAATATTCAACAAGTAAATTTTCAAGTGTATATTTTTATACATGCATCAGACTCTGCTGATGAGTTGTCCAATCAGGAAACAGAAAGAACACATCATCACCTATGTAACTAACCTTAGACCATCTGCTCCTTGGAGCAGGGAACCTTTTTCCTAAGTGTTTGGAAACTTATCAGAGTGAGCCATACCACAGATATATAATAAATGGTAATAATCTACATAGCATGGATTTTGAATAGTATATTTGATTACAAGTCCTATGAATGTTCCCTAAACTAGCCTGCTGTGATAGGGTGTTCATCCCACACTAGCAATGAAGGGGTTAAAGTGGCAAGAGACCCCAGTTAGTGATAGGTTGCAGCTGGTGGGGAGATAAGGGGCAATGATACTAATTGAGAATGAAGCTCACTTAGCCAGAAATAGGAGTAGAGGACAGAGGGCATGGGAGCAAGGTGAGCCTGTAGACGCGCACATGGATACAAGGGGGAGAATAGGAGCCTGCGAAAGGCAGCATAGGCAGTGCAGGGAAGGAGCAGTAAAGTCAGAGAGTACAGACCTGATCTGCAGGTTCGAGGGTTCCAGGACTCTGGAGCAGAGGGAGGGCCCGGATTCCCCTACCAGCCACTGTGGGAGTAGTACAGTCAGCGCAGTGAATATGGAGACTGCCTGAGTCTTTAGGGAAAGAGACTTTGACAGTATCCCAGAAGGGGAGGACAATTGTGACTTGGCTGGAGGACTAAGCCGCAAAGCAGAAGCAATGCAGCTCCTGACTAACGAGAGAGGGGCCACAAAGTGAATGACTGAGGCAACAAGCAGATGGAGCATGGACAGCGGAGAGCTAATTCCCCAGAGGAGCCAGCAAGAGGCACCGCCGAGCAGTGAGTAGCTGACCCCATTACACCTGCCTATTAGGAATGGATGTTGATGTCTTGGCTACCATGCACTATATGAATGTTTGACAGTCGTGGACATTTTATGCCAGCCAGGGAACAGAACGAAAGCAGACATGAAAGGTCAGTTCTAATGTTACATCACAAGCTCTATATAACATGAATACCTACAGTACAGTGAAAAAGAAACTTTGGCCTCTGTCTGTCTATATTTTTATATCTCACACATCACGGTGGTATCTGAGAGCCACTATCATATTTATTTTGAGTGTCAATGACTGAGGTCAACATAACTTAAAATTAACTGTTTATGACCAATAACTCATATTGTAAACTCTTCCTAGAATGAAAGGTCTTCCTCAGGTCAGAGACTGTGTGCATTTTCCCAGAATAAAACTAAACAAAAAATAATAATTAGCTGCTGATTCTGCTTTTAGGGGCCCAAGCTGATAACCAGTGTCTCAATCTAACCAATCATCAGTACTGGTGAGTTCTATAAAGCTTTTATCACAGCAGGATGATTTTTTCTTGTCAAAATTGGCATCAATTATGCTAATTAAATTTGAAGAGTTCATTAGCTAAATGGTAATTGTGCTAACATGCATTAAAGAAATGATGATATACAAAACTTGCTTTCAAGAAAATCACTTTCCCCTTTTCAGATAACCTTCAAAAAAGCTTGCAAAGAATAGTAAGAGAAAGCAAGATTTCAGAAATTATTTTTTTTTATGAACTGTTAATTTATTCAATACCAGTTTTCTTTCCTCATTTGTATTTTTAATTTTACACTGTCCAGGACTTCTAAGCTACACTTTTTCCCAAAAATTGTTTTGTGTAATGCATTTGTCATACTCATCAATTCTTGGACAGACTGATTTGGATACACAGTGATCACTACTAAACAATTAGTTATTACTGTTATTTCCTGTCTGTAGCATGGGAGAAACACACTGTGTGATAACCGCCAGCAAGTGATGACTTTTTAATGGTAACCACTGTACTGTGCTTTACAATGTAACTTTCCTCCAAGTAATGCTGCAACAGTATTAAACATAAGTGCTCATTTCTCCTTTTGTTTAAACTAGTGCAGATCAGGAGTAATGACACTGAAGTCACAGTGGTTATGGTGATGTAATAGTGGTGAAAGAGGAGAGGAGGCCCTAGATATTGTTATGGCAGGGTTCATCAGTTAAGCTGTTACACGCTGTCTTCAAGTTCTTTTTCTTGGCATGCAAGACAATTGTTATTTATGTGTGTCACAGTAGTGGCTAGGAACCTCAGTCACGGACCAGGATCCAATTGTGCTAGGCACTTGTTGATTTTCTGGGTTTCTTCTGCTATAAACTGTCTAACTAGATTAAACTCTGGGGCAAATTGCTCCGGTGTTCGGCTTAAATTCCTGAAAGAAGGGATTGCACCACTTTCTGTCTGTGACCACCTCTATTGCAGGACTGGCGAATATGTGTAAATAAAACAAGTTACACTAAGAATATCTCTAGACTCCACATCACATTACTACCATAACCCCCTTGACTTCAGGGGCATAACTCCTTATTTTGCCTCACATGGGAAACTGAACTGCAAGGCATTAGACATCTGCTACTGCTCAGCAGAGACCATATATACGCAGTAGCTTTAAAAAAATCCTGTTGCTTTCCTGGTTGCTCCACAGTGAGGGTAGGCAATTGCTTATATTGTGTATCTCTATACTGTCTGCACAAATCCAAAGAGTGGTACCTACTAGGCCAAAATGCCAAGAGAAGACAAATGACAATGGAATAGCTCTATGACATCGTTTGACTATCATTACTTATGTCCTTGGGGCAGGTGGGGTGTTGCTCATGAAAGTGTTGGACTGACAACCCTGGGCAGATGATGTACTATTCTTTTTTTTTATTTCTTTTGCAAACCTTTTTTTAAAGACTCTCACTTCCAGTGAAGGGATCTTGTGTGTGTTTTCTGTGAATATTCTGGCAAACAAGTTTACTGGCAGGAATATTAGCTTGCACAGTGTATGTTTCAGAACGTTAGCAGAAAGTGTTGAACATGAACACCGCAAAGCTGATGATTCTAAACAATTTTCTCATTCAATAAGGGAATAAAAACCTACCCCATTACATACATATCTGATCAAAACATTTCAAACTGTTTATATCCTATTCCCAGACCCACAGGACCCTCAGTAGGGTAGATTGTGACTGCTGACTCATTTATGGGTGGATCAGAGTAGAGGAGAGCAAAGACCCCTTTTCCTTACCCTCCTCCCCCTGCAACTTCCAGAGCCTGATTAAAGTCAGCTACCATTGCAGCTCCTACGTCTTCTGTCACTGGGCTGGATAGAAGATATTTCTGGCTTCAGAGGCTGAATCCTTTGTTATTTGACATACCAACATCCTGCTGCTGATTCATATTTAGACAGGCAGCATCATGCGTGTGGTGCTGGAATAGAATTCTCTCTCCTCTGTCATCCCATATTGATGTTGTTGAATGACAGAGGAGAGAGAATTCTATTCCAGCTCCAACTAGTCATTTTAGGTAAGTAATTCTGGTCCCTCTGAGCAGAGTTTTTTAAAATGTAATTTATAGTTCAGGTAGCCAACCAGCAGTGACTAATTCTGTGGTGCTTTGAAACCCAAGAGGTCAGAAAGGAACAACAAATATTTCACTTCCTGTATGTTTTTAACATCATGTTGGAACAGCACCTGTACCAAGCTGGGCTTCTGTAGTTCAGTGACCTTCTGCACTTCATTCGGGTTGACTTCACACTAACAAACACCCCTCAGTGAAATCTGCATCTGGAAGTTTTCTGTGCATGGAAAGTTTTAGCATCACAAGTTGATGGTCCCAGGTTAAAGTAAAATGTCACAAATCAGCAAACTAGAAGAGTATAAAGGTAAGTGGATAGTGTGATAGAAAACTAGCTCAAGCTCAAGCTATTACCAGCAGGAGAGTGAGTTTGTGTGTGTGGGGGGGGGGGGGGGTGAGAAAACCTGGATTTGTGCTGGAAATGGCCCAACTTGATTATCATACACATTGTAAGGAGAGTGATCACTTTAGATAAGCTATTACCAGCAGGAGAGTGGGGTGGGAGGAGGTATTTTTTCATGCTTTGTGTGTATATAATATCTTCTACACTTTCCATAGTATGCATCTGATGAAGTGAGCTGTAGCTCACGAAAGCTTATGCTCAAATAAATTGGTTAGTCTCTAAGGTGCCACAAGTACTCCTTTTCTTTTAGCTCAAGGGAAATACTTGACCTGTAAAATGCTCCTGCGGCATTAAGCAAGTAAATCTGAAGAAATTATTAGAAAATTGCTCCCGTTATTAGTCTCTCGTGTTCATAATTTACAGGCAACGGTGAATGAAAACATGCCTGGTGATATTTATAGATTGCAGTTTTGCAGAGTGGTTGATTCATTTGCCCATGCAGAGTGGTTGATTCATTTGCCCATGCAGAGTGGTTGATTCATTTGCCCACAGCACTCTAGTTGTGTAGCTACTAAATGGGCCAAATCCTGAAAATGAGCCCCTGCAAACCTCAGTGAAGTTAATGTGAAATCCAGGCCCTCAGCATGACTCAGAATTTGGATCAATAATGAATACTTAGAGTAAGACGGTCACAGCACTTACTCAGCTGCATGTGGGAATAAGGCCTCCCTCTTACTCGGCTCTACTGAGATTTTGACTCCAGCCATAGCATAGAAGGCAGGACAGAAGGGGATAAACTGTGACTCTGAGTCAATGCAGGAGGAATTGTGATTGAGTCACCATTAGTTCCCGGTTTGCTCCTGTGGCTTTGCAGAATGCGAGATACTGCCAAATCTCATTTGATATACTCACCTACCTTTGCTTCTTAGCTCCAAACATTAGGGCACACGTGCTAAGGTCAGTGAACTAACCATTACACACAAATGAAATAGCTTATTTTACAAGATACCTGAGACAACAAGGATGAAGGCCAAATTGTGCCCTTGGATGTCTGTGCAGAACTCTATTATTGTTAATGGGAGTCAAGCACATCCAAGGCCAGGATTTGTCCCTAAATCTGTCCTGATTTACACACACTGTGTAACCCCACCAAAGGAAAAGTTTGCCACTGGGGCTCAATCCCAAAGATCTTATTCCCTATTAATTTCTGCTGATCAAGAAAGAGTTTTGTGAAATCTTAACTTATAGAAAGAGGAGGACAGAGAATGAATGGCAGGATTTGGGCCATGGGTAACTTACTTGTTAAAAAACTTGTTAAAAAAATTCTGCTACAACTTCTAGAGAGTTTGTGTAACTATGACAGACAACACAAAAAGTCTGACGAGCATGGATATGTTTCCATTTTGTTACATCCGTTTTATGCAAAGGTAATGCCACTGAAATTGAGTTCCGCTGGAGTAAAACGAGATTAAAGGAGTGGAGAATCAGGCCCTATGGGTATGTCTACACAGAGATGGTAATGTGCACTATGGGGGCGTGATTTCTAACACACTGTGCATCAATTGGTCCATGTACAAACTGCTGGTGCACAAGCAAAGTTCCATAGTGCACTTTAACATGGTACTGTTTCAAACAGAAATCACACCCCCTTAGTGTGTACTGCCACTCTGTGTAGACAAGCCCTAGCCCTGTGTTTACGGCTAAATATTTAGCTGGTGTGAGGGAGAACTTTTCTTATAATACTCATCCAAAAGATGCAATTTCCCATAGGCGTCAATATTTTACAAAAAGTTAACATACTCCTTGTATGTTAAATTGTTAAGCATGGATTTAATTTTTATCTAACTAGACACTTCAAGAAAACATGGCACTAGACATTGGTCATATAAGGACTTAGTGTCAGCCATTAATACCACTATATTTTTGTTAAAATTTTTCATAGATCCTCTCTTGACTGTAGCCAGTAAATGTAACAAAGTGTCACTTTATCCTTAAAAAAACACAATAGAATCCATAGGATGTGAAGTACATGTTATAATTGCTTAGTGTACAAGCTATGTAGGACACAAGGATGCAAGTGTTACAAGTAATGGCCTCCATAAACAAAGAAGCAGAGGTAGAAAAATAGTCCTCAATGCAAATAATTTAATTAAACAAGATCTAAGACACTAAGAAAAACATTGAAGAACATGAAGAAAAAAGAAATTCAAGGGTAGAGATGCCTGTGATTGGAACTTCTGGATACTAAGATCACTGAAAGCATTAAGAAAAGGAGTACTTGTGGCACCTTAGAGACTAACAAATTTATTCGACCACAAGCTTTCGTGAGCTACAGCTCACTTCATCGAATGCATTCACTGAAAGCATTAAAGTGTCTCTACCTAGCTTTCTACATTTTATAAATTTGAAGCTTCCATACTGTGCTTAATGGGATAACTCTAAGCTCTGAAAACTTGTGCATAGTGTGTTGGCAGGACAGACATATTAATGGCATTCCTGCTCTTTGGTTCAATTCCCTAACACAAATATGAGTACCCACATAATGATATAAAATTTTATAGCTGCCACTTTATAACAGTTTCCAATTACTAAGTGTCATGCACTCAAGGTTAATTAATTTATGAGTTTCAGCAGGCAATAAATGGGGCTTTTCTTCTCATCAAGCACAGGTGTGGTCACAATTATAAAGCAGTTAATGGCCTATGCTTTGGCCCATAAAGATAACACCTTAACAGGCTTCATGGAAACAGAATTCTGGATACAAGCCTCTTTTCAAAACTATTTTGGATTTACTGTGTATCAGGTGCCATTTACAGTTGAATTTAATAAAAAAAAAAATCAATCAATAAGATAGAGGCATGTCTGTCTAACTGAGCTGAATTTTTATAGCATAAACACAGATTTTTCCAACTTAGTTATTAATGTTTATTATGGTAGTTAAAAACTTAGGATGAAATATGCACGTGTGGGGTTATGTTCTAATGGTGCTGCAAAGGGAATTATGTGCAAGGGGCCTGATCCTGCTCTCACTGAAGTCAAGGGCAAAACTCCCACTCTTTTCAGTGGGAGCAGGAGATGGCCAAAGGTGAGAATATACATGTACAAGGCAAAGTATATTTGATTAATTGTATTTTTTCTGAGGCTTTTATGGCATCCAGATAGCTGAGTATGTTTAAGCTGTGTAACAAAGGAATTAATTTTCTGGTGTATCCTGCAAGACTAATCATTTTGACTTGTGACACTAATAATAGTGTTATCTTGCTGATGTGGCTACAATTAATACAGCCTTTTCTTCTTATTCAAAAAGTAAATGTAGACATACTATATTCCGGGCGGATTGGCTGCGACCCACACCCAGATGCCATGTTTCTAAAGCACAGGGCACAGAAGACAAGACACCACCTCCTTCCCCTCCTCCTCTTTCAGCTGTGCAAATGAGTGGTGGTGGTTGGCAGTGCTGGTGTGCTTCCAAACAGCAGGGGTGGGGTTGTCTGGCTGTCTTAATGCTTGGTAAGCTTACAGTCCTCCAGCTCTGTCTCTTTGCTGCTTGCCACCTCCTCTTTGAAGAGCTGCTGCCCCATGTTATATTTTGCTATGGATTATGAAGCAGCCCAGATCATATCCCATAACTGATTGTGCAGTACTCCTATACTGCACCAGATTTTGGCACAGCAAACAGGATGCAGCATGGAACCATCAGAGGGAGTAAAGGAAGGCTGCCTAGTAAATGGTTTGTACAGGTATTGCTGTCTGGTTGGGCATAATTAAAGACTGGATGCAGCCAGCGAAAATACAGGCAATTTCCCCGTGAAGCCAAGCACCCCAGACCAACCAGCCCCTGACTAACTTGCTCCAAAAATGCTACACTAAGTCATTCATTTTAATTCAGAACTCAAGTTGCGCTGCAGCAGTTCCTCCTTAAAGGTCTGCAGCCATAACGCTTCAGGTACAACCACACATATATGAATATATAGTATGAATATACTATACTAAATAAAGCTGCTATGTTGGATCAGATCTCAGATGCTAAGCAAGTCAGGTTTGGTCAGTACTTGGATGGGAGACCTTCATGGAAAACACATGCGTTAGTGGTACTCATCCCTCTAGCATGTGCATGGTGGCAGTATATTGCTAGAGCCTTTGAATTCTGGTTACAATATAAAACCAAGATCCTGGCCAGAGCTGTGATGTTTTTCCCCAGAAAAAGGGGGTGGTGAATAGCTGGGGGAAGGGGCATAAATACCTAATGTTGCTTTTTTTTTCCCCCTTCAGACATGAGATTTATTATGAATCAATAGTTGCTGCTGTCACATAATATAATGTATCAACCAAAAATCTTTCCACCATTCAGAATATTTGGCAAGAAAGACAGACAACTAATGTATTAAAGATACTGACAGGCAGGGAGCAAAGCAAGGTTTATTTAATAACCACCAGGGCTTGGGAAAATGGCACTTTTCAACTTTCTTGGCTTGAAGCACCGCAAAGAACATTTTTCAATATTGTCAAATACAACAGTGAAAATTAATCTTAATACATTAAAGAGTAAGTTAGATCCTAGTGCAAGATAACTTGACCTTCCTAGTTTGGAAAGGACTGCTCCAGGCCAACACCTAAACTGGCACTCATCTCCCCAGGGAGGGTGGGGAAAGAACAGACTGGACAGGGCTCCTTCCTTCAAAGGGCATAGGAGAGGTCATGTTCCCCTGTACTTCCAGAGGCACTATGTCTGGATAGGGATAATGAACCCAAGAGCTCCTTTGGGGTGGTCTGACTCTGTACTGCCTCTACCTGGGTCTTAAAGCTTCTATGTAGCCTTATTACACAATGATTATTACTAAATTTTAAAACAAATGCCTAATTAGAAACTTGTATTTAAAGACCTGATCCGAAGCTCCTGGACTCCAAATGGAGTCTTTCCACTGACTTCAAGGGGCTTTGCACCAGGCCCTAATTCATCACTTATGTCCACAGCGATTCTGTACTGTGGAAAGGCTCATATGGAAAAGGAAACAGTGATCGCCATCTAAGTTCTCTCTAAACTGCATGGCAGATTAAAAGAGGCTGCACAGGAGCGCAGCGGGGAGAGGCGTCTCTCCCCCAACCCCAGAGCTGCTGCGGCGGGGAGAGGCACCTCTCCCCCGGCCCCAGGCTTCTGCAGCAAGAAAGGGCTGGGGGGAGTCCTCTCTCCCCGGGGCAGCCTGCAGCCAAAACCTCTCATCCCCGGCCCCACCTCAGAGCCCGTACCCCCAGCCACAGCCTACATGCCCCCCCCCACACACCAACCCTCTGCCCTAGCCCTGAGCCCCCTCCCACACCCCAAGCCCCTCATTCCCGGCCCCACCCCAGAGCTTGCACCCCCAACCAGAGCCCTCAGCCCCCTCCCCCACACTCCAACCCTCTGCCCCAGCCCTGAGCCGCTTCCCACACGCCAAACCCCTGGGCCCCACCCCCGCCACACATCACCTCCATACTGGTGCACATAACAAAATTCATTCTGCATATGGATGTAAAAAATTAGAGGGAACACTGATTGCCATTAAGCGTAACAGGAAACGATACTCTAGATCGCAAGTTCCCAGTCTGTACTTCCCATACCACTAGTTGTATATGCTCTTGATGTTCCAGCAATTCACTTCACAACCATTTTTGAAGGTGGTGGTACAGGATCCAATAAAGTTTGGCATAAAACTTTAAAGACAGAAGATAAAGTGGTATTTTCATTGCTAAAACCTGAAGAATTGAGTCTCATTAAGATTCAAGGAACACGTTTTTCAGTTTGTGCTCAAGGGAGACTTTTGTCTATTCTTAGAGAAGCGGAAGGAACATTACTGTCACAACAAGTAACGAAGGAGCTAAAAAAAGAGCTGAGGATGACTTCATTTGGATTTTACTTACACATGGTGTTTATCTCATAAAAGCATTCGGTCTCCTCTGACAACCTGTAGGCGTGACTTTCAAAAGGTGCACATTATATGCAGGTTAAAAAAAAACTTAAATAATCAAATAAGTATTTGGAATTCAGAAAACTGGTATTTAATGGAAGACATTGGATAAAATCCCACATCACATACCACAGCAACAGAATTTAAATTCTGCTGCAAATAGGATTTTAATTATTCTACAAATTTGCACATTCAGAAAAGTTCTCTCATGTCCTTTTGTAACAGAAAAAGAACACTGAATATAAACCAAGAATTCTAAAACACAAAACAGACATTCTTTATAAATTACCTTTGATTGATCTTTATCTGGGGGCATCCAGGCAAGAAAAGGAGGACTGGACAGCAATTTTAACCAATGTTATATTCTCTCCTCTCTGCAGCTGTACAGTCTAAATCTTCAAGAGTTGGGAAAACTAACATTTGATATCTTAAAACTGGGCTTTGCACAAAATTAGAGCAAATATTAAAGTAGAACCTCAGTTACGAACACCTTTGGAACGGAGGTTGTTCGTAACTCTGAACAAAACCTTATGGCTGTTCTTTCAAAAGTTTACAACTGAACATTGACTTAATGTAGCTTTGAAACTTTATGGAGAAAAAATTCTGCTTTCCTTTTTTTTTTTTAAGTAGTAGTTCATGTTGAACACAGTACTGTACTGATTTGGTTTTTTGTTTTGGTCTCTGCTGCTGCCTGATTGTGTACTTCTGGTTCCAAATGACATGTACGGTCAGTTCATAACTCTGATGTTTAACTTTGAGGTTCCACTGTACATGCATTGATTAGATGAATGCAATATGGAAGCTGTACAAACATTACTGTTCCCACTGATGAAAACCAATTATACTCAGCCTCTAATTCCTGAGTGGATTAAAATCTAAATGTGATGTACATCACCACCACTAAGCTGTCTTTAACGCATTTAACATGATGCAAGGATAAATACCATCAGCATTGCCTTCAGCATCCTATAAGGATTTGTAACAAGCTATAATTACTCACCTAATGCACTTTACAAGCAACTACTCTTTCAAATATCGTATCATAAGGTATACGAGTGCTTCCCAATGCCAAAGGAATATCTCAGGGCTTTGAAAACAAATATCAGAATACAAATACATTACTGAGAGCAAAGCAAACCCAAAACAGAGCATATCTGGAAGCATCCTGTGTCTCTTGCCTGCACTTCTATTTTGCAAAGTTCAAATTTAAATTGATCCTAATGTGTGCGTAGGAAATTCAGCGTCAGACCGCAACTGCTATTTTATTCCCAACCTGAAAGATACATAATTTAGTCTGTGCAGCAGATTTGTGACAGGCTCATATAATGCATTACAGTAAGCAGGACAGAAATGAAACCTCATTTGGATTTGCAGAAAAGCATGAGAAGTGATCCCATTATTTTTTAAAAACAGACAACAATGTCATATGCGTAACTCAAACTATGGGCCACAGAACAAGTCAATATAATTCACAGGACAATTTTTTTGAGAGGAAGTCTCTAGACACCATTTTGTCTTCTGCTACTGTACAGATATCGGACTACAATGGCAGTTCCACGTACAGAATGAAGGTAAGCTAGGACTGCAAATGTAACTGAGTGAAATTCTGGTCCCCATTGAAAACAATGGCAAATCTTCTATTGACTTCACCAAAGCCAGGATTTGACCCCATATAAGAGAATACGTATATTTCAAGAATCTAGTCACTAGCGGACAAACAGCAAATACATTTTGTTTCAGTGCCCTATATGACAGCCTGATATATTGATGTGATGTCACACAACCATATATAGGCAACAACTTAAACAATGCATTGAGTTCCAGGTTTCAGTAGTTTATTAGTGTTTTACTGCTCATTCAATAGTAGATATAGTTTGAACCATCTTCAACAGCAGATCATTAAACATGTTTATCAATTTTCTCAAGATTTTCAGCAATATTTAAAGCTCACACTATAACTGGGAGATGAACACCTTTTTAGCATGTAAACCTCTGTCAACTGGATTTCAGACACTTAGTGCACTTTGCATGCTTATTGTTATACTTCATGGTATTATATCTTAACTAGGGGAGGAGATAAACATAAGCAGCACTACAGAAGTGGCCTGTGATCGTCTCCCTCAGAGCAACAGTGATTAGGATCTGACAGATTGACTCTCACTATCAAAGCACTCTGTGATGATTTATATAAATGAAATTGTATAAGAACATATCGCACTGCACAGTTTGCTATGAAATAGGCAATCCATGGGCAAATCTGACAGGAGCGGATGTTTCTAACAGCTGCTGATTGATCTCAGATATGAGAACTAACCATACAGACTCCATAGTGTCATGATCCATGTTAGCCCTAAAACAGAGGAGAAGGGGATATAAACTTCCTGGTAATAGAGGTTCATTTAATCCCTTATACAAGAACAACAAGAGCATTTTACACTTTGTAGCCTCTTTCAGATTCCAAAGCTGTTTACAAGCTACATACACACCCACACCCTGAAAGTAAAGTAAAGTAAAGGGCAGGCACTGAACTGCAACAGCACACTGCTCAACAGAGGAGGGGAGGGACATTTTAGTTGAAAACAACTGCAAATTCCTGCTCTCCTGAAAATAGCCAGGAGTTTTTTTAGGGTGGTTTGTGTGATGGTTACAAGATTACTACTCCGGCAGCATCTGAGTCCTCAGGTCTCACTGATCCTAGTACATTTGGTTTAGGTATCAGCATGTTAAAGAGACTACACTAGTCGTGGTGGGTTGATGATCTTCTGGTGACACATGTAGACATCGCTACCATAACCACACCTTTGTCACCCTGCCTGGATTACTGAATTAGGTTACATGTGGGACTAAACTTGAAGCCTCAGGTAGCAGACAATGCAGTAACTGAATGCTTGGTTGTGTACCTCGCAGTCCCATGATCTGCACTGGCTTCCAGTTCATTTCCACAGGCAATTTCAGGTAACAGTGCTGAACTATAAATAATTTGGTTCCTGGCTACATGGGAGACTACTCTTCTTGTGTCATTTTATGGCAGCTGAGCTATTCAAAATTATAGTCTCCTGGATTAGATGGAAGGGGTGATGCGGTAAAAATAATTTAGATTTTCAGTGAAGGGGCCCTTGATTCTGGAACTTGTTTTCTCCCTTAGTAGATCAATATGAGACCTTCAGCTAAAGCTTCAGGGCCTGACTGGTCCATCAAGATTTAGAGGAAGGGTAAATTAATGAAAGGTGTACGGAATGGTCGGGGGGGCGGTAGTTAACAAAGTTCTGCTTGTCTGATTGGATGTATAAGGTTTGTGAATGTTAATGTGCCTGTGCCTAGCATAAGGAACTGACTATTTTAAACAGTATATAAATAACCAATTTTTTTTGTGCTCCATGATTTAGCTATCAGTACCACTTGTGGGATTGTAGAGCGATGAAAATGGAACTCAAACTGTTGTGGTCAACACGTAATTGCCTTTAGAACTATGGTAAAAATAAATAAAATGTATGCTCTACTGTTCTTCCTGTTATGGGCAGGCCCTGAGTTTCTGGAGCAACTGTGAATCATGTGCAGTGGCAAATTCCTGACCACTGGGAATGCAAGCAGTGTACAGTGCAGACTCTGATATATACTGTTCACACACCATATTTGATATAACCAGCAAAAGCCAAGCAAATCTAGGAAGGCACCAGGCCCAAACTATAAAAGAAGTTTTTAAAGTTTTGGTGTATCTAACACTTTCTTCTCTGACTTGCAGGTCCCATTAGCTCCCTCTTCATGACATATGGGAAGTGTTGCCAGCCTCACTCAGAGACAAGCTGCGTTGACTGCTGGCAGCACTGTTTTTAGATTTCCAGAATAAACCAACCCAAGAGAGGCTGGAAAACAACTCCCAAAATAGCAGTATTGACAGAACACTCCATCTAGTCAATAACCCTGGCAGTCAGTGACGGTATGCTGAGCAAACAAGTACTCACATTAATTACCAGCGAGGTAGATCCACCCTTGCAAACTCCCTGATGGATTCTCGCTGGCTCTGACTGACTCATACCCTGCTGCTTGGAGCTGGAAGAAACATTCTTGATTAGCCAGTTTTCATTCTTTTCATGGTGAACATGCAGCAGCTTAATTCAGTGTTACTCTCCGCCAATGCTACTATCCATAGGCCTGGCAACTCCAGCTACTAATTGAACAAGATCCCTTAACTGAGCAGCTTCTGAAATAAGGACAAGCTTTTTTTCTAAGCTAAACATTTCTAGAACCACTACAGATGGGTAGTTTACCCCATCTATGAATGAAAGCCAGATGGTGTGTGGGCAGGAAAATAATTGCCATACCTGCTGGTTGGTGCATATACTCTGTCTTTAATAAATATGTCATTAGGACTGGAATGGCCACACTACTGTATAAACAATCCCAGCTGGGTGTATGTGCAGTTATGTGGACAAACTGGCACCACTAAGTACAGATAGACACAGAGCTGCAAGGAACATGGCTAAAATAAATATCTGCAGCCCTGCAAAATGTGGACAATCTAGCATGAAGGTTGTACCACATACAGAAGAATTCACAGAAGCTTAACTAAAGAGAATATTGTGCATGCAGATTTCTAATACGCCCACATTAGAGATATGCCAGTAAGTTTAATCAAATACTTTTCTGACTGCCTGCACGACTGTGATACCTAAAGCTGCTAGAATCATTTATAGACATACGTAGGAGGAATTCTTTTTTGTAATGCTACATTTCTTATTCTCCCACCAGAAGTCTAGGTTTGCTGTGTAGAAGAGGCCACTGCTACCACTCCCAAACATTCAACGCCAACTGACCATAAACAAGAACTCTCCTAGGTATTTTCCAAATTAATGTTTCAGTAATGACCATAGCACGGATGTACCAGAAAATGAATTAGCTGCCAATAACTTCAAGTTACAGAACAATATAATTTTGCCCTAGTTTCCTCTGAGCTCCACATGGTGGATCTCAGCTGTATGTAGAGCTCCCACTGAATTTTGTTGCTATAGTAATACCACCCAACAGCTTAGGAAAAGAAATGAAGAACACCATATCCAATCATAACTACAATGTTTTCTGCATTTTCTTGGAGATTTCTGTAGCTCCTCTTTTTTTATTTCATGTCATTTAAACATTTCAGTCAAATTCAAGACAATCACGATGAATCAAAAAATGTGATTTAATCAGTGTTAAGAAATGTCAACTATTATGCATTATTTGTATTGCAGTAGTGCTTGGGGACTCCAGTCAAGGACCAGGACTGCATGGTGCTAGGCACTGTACAAACACCTAACAAAAAGATGGTCCCTGCTCTAAAAAAACTAAAGATATTCTGCTGAAAGCTTTATGTTTTGATTATCCTTTGCCTGCTTTTCACAATAGAAGTCAAAGACAATCCCAAATATTACACCCTTCCTCTCATAACTGGAGTTATGTAGAAAGTACAGTGAAATTACAACACTGGTTTGCACTCTTGGGCTTCTTTCACTTGGCGATTTCCTGTATAGCTTTGTTAGTCCTGTAGTTCGCAGTACAGAAAAAGTTCTAAGGCTGAGAAATCCTAAAAGAAAGGCATTCTCCCTGTTTTGCTACTAATGTCTTTGGATTTCTAAAAGTATGACAAGAAATAGTGACTGATGTTTTATCTCTGACCAGGATTATTTTAATTGGCAAATGCTGGCACAAACATAACAGTAAGTGAGACCCATCAAGATAGCTTTTCCAAATCTCTGACAAAACGACGTGTGAGAAAACACTAACAATCTCCCATTGCCTTGCTAGCAAAGTCCAATATTCCTATTGATGAACAAAATATAAACCTTGGATTAAATGATTCTTTCTGAGCGCCAAGCAGACTGTTATGTGTGTGTATATATGTATATGTGTGTGTGTATGTGTATATATATATATATATATATATATATAAATATAAATGCTAAACTGGCCAAAATGTTTATTTCAAGATTTAATGTTTGAACACTAGTAGCATTTACAATACTGACCACTATTTATAAACAGAGATTGAGAGCAGATCAGAATCATTAGGTACTTACAAAATGAAATCAGTTTTGAGAAAGTATTCAACTTCATGTAACACCTGTATAGTCCCCTCTGAGTTCTTTGCCTCTAACTTCCTCTCCAAGCAAGTAAAGGATGTTTTTGATCTGCCACAGATGGCCAGTGTCCCAACTGGGGGAAATGGCCTACTGCTAAGGAACAAACTCAGTCGTGACGTACACAGGTGCAAAGTCTAATGAAGTCAATGCTTCAGCCTAAGATTCTCAAATTCTCCTCCTCACTAACTTTCTCTGATCTAGTCAATGTCACATCAATTTGACTTTACTTTCACTAAATTGGGTTAGCACTGTCATGGCAACTATTTAAAACCCATGATTCAGGCTGCAAAAAGTCACGAGACAGTCTTACATCATAAGATTTTTAAACATGAGAATGGCCATACTGGGTTAGACCAATGGTCCATCTAGCCCAGTATCCTCTCTAACAGTGGCCGACGGCAGATGCTTCAAAAGGGAATGAATAGGACAGAACAATCAAGTGACCCATCCCCTGTAGTTCAGTCCCAGCATCTGACAGTCAGAGCCTTAGGGACAACCAGAGCATGGGGTAGCATCCGTGACCACCTTGGCTAATAGCCACTGATAGGTCTATCCTCCATGAAAATAATCTAATAATATGAACTCCAGGAGCTGGAGCTTTAAGAAAAACACGAAATATCATGAGACTTGTTATAAAATCTTATCACTGGAACCATAGCTAGTCCAATGTCTTCTTCCTCTTTGTCTTTTAATTCTTCAGAACACTAAGATCCCTCAAATCCTCAGGCCCAAATATATAGCATGTCAACCCTAGGGTGACAATCCATATGTAATCCATGCCTGCTTGGTGGCACTCTGTCCCCATCTAGTGGCAGTTATACCAGGTAGAGATTGATGAGACTGCTACAGCTATGGCTAAGAGACATGCATCTTTTGGCTCATTAATTAAGCTCCAGAGATCTCAGGTTTGATTCCAGCCACTGCTGCCAACCAACGTCTGTTGGCATTGCACATATAGATACCTACAGCGTTGTTCTTTCCCTAGCTCTTGACAAACTTGCTCTCCTACAGTTTTGTAACTGCTCCTGCATCACATATTCATCCGAAGAACCAGTTTATTAATTCATCGCCATAGTTACTAGCATCTCATAGTGCTGATTCTGGACTACTGACTCCTTGCTCCATCCCAATGCTTGCTCTTTTTCTTCTGTCCCTTTTGCCAGTAAGTGCTATGAAGAGTTTGTTTTCCAAAACAAAACCAGAAAGAGGCATGTTTCATCTTCCTTTTACACACCTACAAAATGGCACTTTCCCCTGACACCTTTGGCAAAGACATCTGTAGTCTTATTACATCTGTGAGTGAAAGCAAATCCTCTGCAAAGCTGCTGCAAACTTCTTTAGCAATCACCATTCTTTTCAACCTATGAACCCCCCCTGAATTTTTTCCTCCTGCTTTCACCAAATCCCTTTTGGGGAAAGAGTTGCGGGGGAGGTCACTCGAACCTTCTTATCATGTGGTATGTATTAGTCTGATCACCAACATGAGCTTTTTTTTGAGAGGGCACGAACAAAATTTGGGGTATAAGATGAAATTGCTACAACAACTTCCAGAAAGCCTATCAAGTGTGCTGCTGGTGATAAAACCATACTTAGTGCTTACATAGAATTTTACAAACTAATGGTAATTAATCCTCCCAAATCCCCTGTTAAGTAATTTCCATACCAATTTTATAGACAGGAAAACTGAGACAGCTCTTTAAAGACTTAACCCTGGTCAAAAAGCAGCAGCAGATGAGGGATTAGAACTCCAGAGGGTTGTGGGCTCCCTTCCTCATGATTTAGAGGACTGAATATAAGGCCTCTCAATCTCTATTAATATGCATAATATAAGAACATAAGAATGACCATGATAGGTCAGAACCAAAGGTCCATCTAGCCCAGTATCCTGTCTTCCGACAGTGGCCAATGCCACGTGCCCCAGAGGGAATGAACAGAACAAGTAATCATCAAGTGATGAATTCCCTGTCCCTCATTCTCAGCTTCTGGCAAACAGAAGCTAGGGACACCATCCTGGCCCACTCTGGCTAATATCCATTGATGGGCCTATCCTCCATGAATTTATCTAGTTCTTTTTTTGAACCTTGTTTAGTCTTCAGCTTAGCACATGCAACATTATAGCCACAAAACCCTAGGACAAGTCAATGACAGCTTTATCTTTTTCATTTGGCAAATTAGCTCAGTTTATTCGTGTAACTGAGCAGTCTCTGAAGGATGCCATTCTACATCCTTTGACAGCCATCTTAACCTCTATCTACTGAGAAAGTCAAGTTGAACTACTGAACTTTGTCATTATAGCCCACTCTCTAAATTGTTACTCTTAAGTTTCTGTAACATAAATTAATCCCTGAACAGCTTCTATATTGAATGAAACATCAGCAGTCCACCAGGTGCCATGGACTAACAGCGGAGAAAGAGTTAATTTTTCTTGCCTTCATCTATTCTGTTTCCTGCAAGACATTTCTCTCACTAATCAGTTATCAGTGAGGTTATTGCCCACTTTTTGCTTTGTTTTCTTTTTGCTGCAGAAGGTGATCTGCATGCACATGCAACCAAACCCTTTGTTGGGGGATCTTTATACCCCATGATTTCTGACCCAATAGACTCTTATTCAAACTTGCATTTGTTCTATTTCAGGGGTTCTCAAACTGGGGGTCAGGACCCCTCAGGGTGTCACGAGGTTATTATATGGGGGGTTGCAAGCTGTCAGCCTGTATCCCAAACCCCGCTTTGCATCCAGCATTTATAATGGTGTTAAATATATAAAAAAGTGTTCTTAATTTATAAGGGGGAAGGGTCGCACTCAGACGCTTGCTATGTGAAGGGGGTCACCAGTACAAAAGTTTGAGAACCACTGTTCTATTTCTTTTAACAAACTGTGGAGCAATCTGCTTTCAAGAGTAATCTCAATACATTTTGACAAGTGCAACTTTTGTCCACACACAGGTTTAATTTCCAATATCAACAAGGCGCCACAAATTACTCATGAATAATCTCACAGAACAACAATTTACAGAAATGTGGTGAATAATTCTGAGTAATGAAACCAAGCAATAAAATCACAATCTTTTGTGGATAATTTGTGAATCAACAGGAGGCAAAAATCATTGATTTAAAATGTTTGTTATGAATTATTCATCCACCTCATCTCCATTCACCTTTTTAATAGCGTCTTCAAAAAAAAAAAATGTGAAAGATAAAACTGGCAACTGCTTAAATCTTCAGATCTTTCCCCTATATTAGAAAAAAGATTAGGAATAAAAACACATTCCAAGATAGATCCTTTACTTCTCTCTCTTTTTGGGCAATCAAATATTCTCCACACACTAGCTTTTTCAGACTCCTTGTAGATTATTCTTCTCTTTCTTCAAGGGACTTCAGCAGTCACTTCAATCTTTTTTGAACTTTGCCTAATTTAAATATTTCTCCTGTGACAAAGTCCCAAGCCTGTATTGGTGTGTCCCGCGCTTCTGGGCGGTTTCAGTGGCTTCAGAAACTCGATAAGGCCCCAATGTGACCTCCCTTTCTCAGTGTAGCAGCAAGAGTCACAGCCTAGTGAGTTACTTTCATCACCAGCCAGCATGGAGGATGGGAAGCGGGAATACCCCCCGTCTCTGTTGCTCCATAGAGCTCAGTAGGCGCAGTTCAGCCTCCTGCCTGGACTGAGTCCTGCTTCCCTTCTCCAGGGGATCTCGGGGGGGCGGGGGAAACCAGGCCCACCCTCTACTCTGGGTTCCAGCCCAGGGACCCTAATGGTAGCAGCTGTTGGTGGGTTTTCCTTCACCACTGATGCCGCTTCGATTCCCTGGGCCACTTCCCCCATGGTCCCCTTTTCCTAGCTTCACCCTTACCTCAGGATTCAGCAATACTTCCTCTCCTCCAGCTCCTTTCACCTCAACCTCCAGGAGGGCACTGGAAGGAGAGCTTTTAAACAGTATAAGTGGGACCTTGATTGGTTCCAGCTGTCTCCATTAGCCTAACGGTCTTAACTGGTTAATTGGCGTCAGGTGTCTTAATTGGCCTAGAGTAGCCTTTGTTTGGCTACCCAGGGAACAAGAGCCTGCTCATTCTGAAGGCTGATATACCTGCCTTCCAGCACTCTCTTATATTCTTCTGGTCTGAATCTGTCACACTCCATATATAAAGATTTAATAATTATGAGCAGGTATTAAAAAAGATCTTTGATTGGAACTCAATTATTCAGTCAGAAAGCCATGATCATGCTCCCTTTGAAGTCAATGTGAGTTTTGCCCTTGATTTCCCTGGGAGCAGGATTGGGCCCCAAAACAGTACTTTTAAATCTGCTTCTTTTATTCAACAGTGTCCCTCAGTTTGATCAGGGGAAGAGAAATGTAAATTGAATTCCAAAACAGCACTCTCTGCAAAGCCAATTTAAGAGGACAATGCAGCATATTATGAATAAGCCTCCGAAGAGATCTTATATTCTTAATTAATACTCTGTAAGGTTAACAAATGAAGGAACAGCCTATCACATGTTTATCATTATTAGACTTGTTATGTGAATATTCCATTTACTGGGGGCAGAAGCTTGCCTTGCTCTAATTACATGTTTTATAAAATCAAATCACCATTAAAAGGATACTTGAAAAAGGAATAAACTTTCTAAAGAACTGACAGGTTTCAGAGTAGCAGCCATGTTCGTCTGTATTCGCAAAAAGAAAAGGAGTACTTGTGGTACTTCAGAGACTAACAAATTTATTTGAGCATAAGCTTTCGTGAGCTACAGCTCACTTCATCGGATGCCTGATGTTTATTATGCCTTAAACGATGCAAAAACAGACACTTAGTTTTGTCCCCCTTTGTTAATCCTGACTACAGAAAAATTATCTGTTATAATAATTTAGTTTAATGTTCCTTTCGTGAGTCAACTGACTCAGGCTCCTATAAGCTCCCACTAACTTTGTCAATGCAATACGAGAGCCACAACTGTAGTAGATATTACCTGTCAGACTCCTACTTTCTCTATTTATTGTCAACAAACAATTAGCTCTCAGTAAAAACAAGGCAGTTTCTTTTTAAATTAAATTAATTCTGAGACTTTGGGATTCTATGTTTCCTCTTCCAGGAGATCTCCTTCAGGGGGTACTTTAGCACTAGAGTGTTGCTACATTCTGATACATTTACAATTTGTCTACATAGATATTTGCTCCAGTTTACATCCATTTAAATGCACACGTTTTGTTAAAGCAGTTCAACCCTGTGTTTAGACAAAGGCTTATTCATCTTGGCCACGTGCCAACTAATATATGTTAAAATCCTAGTGTAGACACAGCAAGTTGTAGATTTCCATTAGCTGTCAAGGTAAACCGTGGGGTAAAACTTTAAAATCATGTTAAACGCATCTTTTTTTCTAGTGAAGATAAGGCCCTTGAATAGTACCCTATATGACGATCTGTATAGGTATAATTTATAAATTCTGATTGAGGGTTGGAGTTATATATAATGGTTCATAAAATCAATGTGAAGTAAACCAGCCATGGGCTAACAAGGACCCTGTCACGTATCTCACACTCTATCTGGGAGAAGCTATTGAACAAACAAAACTAGTCATTAATACTTTAATGACTGTGCTTTGGCAGGACAATGGGTATGCTAAGGAGGGTACCAGTTATTCCAGCTGGTCTGCAAGAGGAGGGGAGGGTTAGAGCAGTGGAATTTCCCCAGAAGGGGAAACAAAGAAACCAGGTGTTAGTGCAGGCCTTAAAAACACAGATGGACTCATAGTGACAGAAGAAGGGCCAAGAGAGAAACAAAGGGGAAAGTTACAGAAGTGAGGAGGAACCTTTCTGACTGCTGGACCAGACAGGAGCTGAAGGACACTGACTGCAGAGATCAGATAGACACCATGTTCTGGAAAAGCCAAGTGCATGAGGGAGATCCCAGACTCTTTCAAAGGTTCTAATGAAATCCCAAAAAACACTCAAGAGAGGTGAGGAAACCAAGGCAAGGAATGGCATACACCTGTGTATTGGCCCCGGGTTCTGTATAAGCTGCTCTTGGATAATTGCTGCCATCACCAAACTTCTCACTTGGAAATTTTACCTCAGGGCACCCTTCCCTCTCTGTTCCCTCCTTACAAGGAATACACACACTTTTCAAGAAAGATCTAGGCCAGGGATTGGCAACCTTTGGCAAGCGGCCCATCAGGGAAATCCACTAGCGGGCCGGGATGCTTTGTTTACCCAATGGGGGCTGCAGGAAGCGGCGTGGGCCAAGGGATGTGCTGGATGCCGCTTCCCGCAGCCCCATTGGCCTGGAACGGCGAACCACGGCTAGTGGGAGCTCCGATCGGTCAAACCTGCAGACGCTGCAGGTAAACAAATCGGCCCGGCCTGCCAGCGGATTTCCCTGTCAGGCTGCATGCCAAAGGTTGCCGATCTCTGATCTAGGCTTAGAGTTCAAGGACTTTGTCTTCATCCTAATTATCAAAGGATCTTAATGGGCTCTTTAATTTTTTACTTTCTAGACAGACTGCTTATCACTATTACGAGATTCAGCTGTCTGCTCTTTATTACCAATGTTCCCTCGTATTGTCAGTATTGATGCACAGGTCAGCCTTTCAGCTGGGTCACAGTAACCATGATATAAATGGGTCTGGAAACTTTTGATACAGTGAGTGATTTGTGGAACAGTTTTGTTTTATTGTCCAGACAGCTCAGCAAGGCTACCACAGCCAGTCCAGCAAGTCTGGAGCTCCCTGCAGTTGCAAACTCATTGAGTGGGGCCCTCATCATCAATGCCCTAGAGCAGAGGTGGCCAACCTGAGCCTGAGAAGGAGCCAGAATTTACCAATGTACATTGCCAAAGAGCCACAGTAAGACGTCAGCATCCCCACATCAGCTTCCCCACCCCCGCTCCCGGCAGCCTCAATGATCAGCGCCTCCTCCTCCCTCCCCGCACCTCCCAATCAGCTGTTTTGTGGCATGCAGGAGGCTGAGGGGGGAGGAGCAAGGGCACTTCAAGCTCAGGGAATGGGGCAGGAAGGGGTGGAGTTGGGGCAGGGCCTATAGCAGAGCCAGGAGTTGAGCAATGAGCACCCCCCAGCACATTGGAAAGTTGGCATCTGTAGCTCCACCCCTGGAGTTGGTACCTATTCAAGGAGCCGCATACTAACTTCTGAAGAGCTGCATGTGGCTCCGGAGCCACAGGTTGGCCACCCCTGCCCTAGAGTCAAAGTTCAACTTTCTCCTATCCACCTGCCCTTAACAGCTCTGCTGTGCTAGCTCAGAGCAGAGGTGGTATTTATACAGGTGGGAAATGGGAGAGAATGGAGGCTTCTTATTAGACAGAAGTACTTCACTTTCAATATGAACCAGCTAGAGTTGAGATGAAGTTGGAGGTAGGCTAACTGATTGCGTTCCTGGAGGCTGCAGGCTACTCTCTGAACTCTCCCTAATGATTATGCAGCTGCCATATGAATCTTACAGGGGATATTTCTCCCCACCCAGTGCAACTTTGCCGTACACTAAACTACAGTAAAGATCCCTACGTGGATGTTCAGCAAGGGTTCATTCAAACTTCTTCACACCATCTCATTGGAAGGATGACAGCTTTAATATAGCCCAACCACCCAACTCTAACTGAGCAGGAAAATAATAAAGACAAGGGCCAGGTTGAGGCCCACAGCTGGGACAGTCTGGGATGTAATCAGGGAGGTGCTGCCCTCGCCCCCACAAGGCTGAGCTATATAAACCAGAAGAGGAATCTGAGCAAGGGATCAAATAGAAGCCATGCAGGCTGCAGTGCATGGTGGTAGTTTTCTCTCTCAGGGTCTAGGAGAGCTCATGAGAGTAAGGAGTCTAGAAGGTGCACTCCGGGGGTGGGGTGTCACTAGAGAAACCAGCCTAGAAGGAGTTCCTAAAGAGAGGTGATTCGTAAGAAGGAGAGCTACAGTTGGCTGGCCTCCAGGAGGGCCTGGTCCCAGTGAAGGGATTCCCCCGAACAATGGCAGGAAGCCCAGGAACTACATACTACCTGGAGAAGAGTTGCTGGTGACAGATCTCTGCAGCCCTCTGGCTTTGGGGAAAGGATTCTCTCCAGATACTGGCAAGAAACCTGACTTCAGGGAAGGGACACAAGTTGAAAGAGCCCTGCTGGTAAAGGGCCTGAATGCAGGTGGACTTCAGCCTTAATTCAACCATTTCCACCTCTCTGCCAGCTAAGATGCCGGAGAAGGTCTGCTTGTAATTCCTGTTGAGCATTTGATTAATAAACTAGATGCCTCTGAAGGAGTGCTGTTCCCTACATAAAGCATTGTTGAACTTCCTGATGGCACATTGGGGGAAACTGAGGCAGGGAGTGTGTCCAGTGCCACACCTGGCCACAGGCAGCACTACAGGGCAGACATGCCTTATTACTGCCTCTAGGAAAAGGGGGAAATGCAATTTTCAGGTGCCCCGGCCATCTCCATTCTTCAGTTTTCTTTAGAGACATACTTTCACCAGCAATCCCATGTTTTTCAGCCTAATCACTACTCCTTTTCATTCTCTTTATGGATGCACAGATGCTTAGGATAAAATGCAAACTCATATGAACCCTCAGACAGGTCCTGCTTGAAAACATAGTAGTTAACAGCATTTTAAACCTGACTTTGCTTCCAGCCCAGCCACAATACTTTCAAAAACATGTTACCTAATCATGATTAGCACTCGAGGAGAGCAGCATATTTTCAAATGCAATCTATTTTTCTTGTCTAGACATATCCAAAGTGTCCTTCTTTAATTATTTGTTGAATTATGTTATATTACTCAGATAACATCATGATGTATTATACTGTCTGTGTCAGGCTTTTTGTACATTCTGGTTTGTTAAAATAAAAACATTATATTACCTTCTCTGTACATACGCCGCTCGGTACCTACCCAATGGTGTAACAAGCCCTGTGAAAAGACTGGTGCGTATGGGAGGGCGGGGGAAGTGGTTCAAACGTAGTCCATTTTGAAATGTAGCCGATTTCTCTTAAGTCAATCCATTCCATGCGTGATGAAGTATTAGTCCCAAATACGACTGGGACATTAAATTCAGTCCAGAAATTTACTGAGATGGCAGGGAAAGCAGGAGGGTGTTAGGGGAGCTCTGTGTGTTTGCATGCAGTCCTAAACAGTATATCAGAAGCTGAGGGGAGCCACTGAGCCATGCAGAAGCTAATGCAGCGTCCTGTTGATTCCCACATGGAATTCTGACTCAATCACAGGTGATAATAGCTGCAAACTCTTCCTGTAGCAGGAAATCCAGATAAGTAGTCACATTTTGGGGAAGGATATGTTTTTCAGGGTCACCTCAGTAGCTCATCAGCCCACTCCACTCATAGATGTGCTGCTCATTCACCATATGTTTGAATACTTCGGTGGCACATACACCTGGTTTCCCACAAGCCGCTTGGAATAACACCTATTTTTGCCAATCAGGCACCACAAGAACTGTTATATTCTCCAAAATGTGCAATGCCTGAAATGATACAGAATGGTTATATAGCACGGCCATGGACCTCCCCACAAACTCAATTTTTGGGGGGAGAGGGGAGAAGATTGTAATTTTTAAACTTACCATTCTCTCAGCACTTTTTTCACTGTGATTAACCCATCTGTGGTCCAAAGCAGCCTTCTGCAATATATTGAAGTTCAGTAACATTTTTTGTCCTTGAAATTCCAAAATGACTTTTTTCCGTGCTCCTGCACTGAGCTATTCAATACAATAACCCTCTGTGTCTTGTTCTATTCCAGGCCCCTTCAACTCTTCAAGTGGCAGGACCTCCACAGCCCGCCCACACTGCAGTAGCCTGGGCCAATCATATCTTCGTGGACCGCTCCAAGAGGAAGTGCTTCCATGATGAACTGATGGTTGAAGTTCTGGACAGGGCCAACAAGCAGGTTGAGTACTGAAGGCAAAGGGACTTGTGGCAAGAGGAGAAACATACTGAGGGGCAAGCAGAAAGGATCAGGATAGCTTCGTAACTTGAGCACACGGTAGAGGCGTGGGAGCAGGCACTCGCTTCGCAGTTCCTGGAACTGGAACAGCTGCTAGAGAGGAAGACAGAGCATAACAGCAAGAACTGTTTGAGTGGCTGTGGTCCCTAATGGCCACAAGAGCGCAGGCTCCTGCTGTGCCAGTACCACAAGCAGTGTCACCTCTGCAGTTCCCTGGCCTGCAACTCCATGGCTGGGTGGCCCAGGCAATTGGGCCCTGTGAGCAACTGGACAGGGCAAATGTGCCCCATGCAGTCTCAGTGCTGGACAGCCCCTCCCCACCCCGTGCTTCATCCCCCACCCCATCACCAAGTGTGCGGCAAATGTAGAAGGAAGGGAAAGGAGAATGGTAGGCCAGGGGACACACAATGGTGGGGGGTGCCTTGTGTACATAGTTTAACTGTTTGCACTTGTTTAGGCACTCTGTTCTTGGTGACTTTGAAAGCTTTTGGTGTTGCTGGTGTATCTGGGGTGCTAAAGGCAGCTGGCCTGCTAGGCAATGGTTTAATATTGTACTTTTCCTATACATGTGTAAAAATAAAGGTTTTTATTTTATAAAGAAATGGTATTGCCATCCCTGCAACACATCACATAATGTGCATTTTAAATAATGGTAAACACATGATCAGGGACAACTAGGAGGTTGCATGCAAAACCCATGTCTCAATACAGCTATATACATCAGCCCATACGTCAGTTATTTACATTAACCCATACTGTTGCCTTCTTCGCCCCCACAATTTCATAAGCTGTCATATCATTCCAAAATACAACGCATGACAATCAACCCGTCTCCCACACAAGCAATCAGTGCCTCCCCCACACAAGCACATTCATGTAAGTACTATTCCCCCTCTTCCATTGACTCATGCAAGTCCATACTGTGAGTGCACAAAGCCCCCCTGACTTCAGTTGCCTGCGTGCATCCAGCTCCAGCTATGGCAGGTGCGCTTTCTTGCTGAGCAAACCGGTACATCAGCCCCTTGCTGCCATCGGTCCATCCAGGGGGAAATGGCTCACCTTTGGCTTCACAAAGATTGTGAAGAGCACAGCAAGCCACAGTAACACGGACAGCATTGATGACACTGGAATCCAAACAGGTCTGTAAACCTCTTCAGTGGGGATTTCAATCGCACATTCAACCACAATTCTACATCTGCTGAGAGGGAAATTAAACCTTCTTTTGCCAGGGCCTCTTAAATCAGGGTATGATTTCATAAGCCAAGGCAAAAGGGGGTACACATGGTCCCCAAGAGTAACAGGGAGGACAGTAACTCGGTTTATGCAATGTCATGTGGTGGGAATAGTGTCCCAGCCTGTCCATGAATGTAGATTCCCACTTGTCAGAAAATCCTGGTATCATGAACACTTCCAGTGCAGTGAACACTGATGTTCAGAAATCAGCCTCTGTGGTCCACAGGGCACATGAATCTCACCAATGGCCCCGTCGCAGTTTGGAAATCCCATTCTCTCAAAGCCAGCAATTACTTCCGGAATATCTTTCAGACTCACCACCTTGGGGTAAACCATACACCTCACTGCCTCAGAGACCTCTGCCATTGCCTCTGCCACAGTTGATTTTCCAACATCAGACTGGTTGGCGATGGACCTGTGTGTGTATCTTTGTGCTGGAGGGTCGGGGTAAGCTGCTCACAAAGCTCCAGAAATGTAGTTTTCTTCATGCAAAAATTCTGTACTCACTGCTGGTCATCCCAGGTCTTCATGACGATGTGATCCCCTAATCTGTGCTTGTGGCTCTGCACCAGTCTACACAGGGGGCATCAGCAGCTATACCGAGTGTCATGAGCAGCATCAGCCAGTGCAAGTCTGCCACGTCTACGTCCTCTTCCTGCTCCATCATTATCTCTATCAGGTGCCTCCAATGAGTCAGAAAATGCTGTCTAACTGCCCACCAGTGTCTCACGGAAGCTCTGACCATTTCCTGAAACAGCAGTGGAAGCCCAAGCAATAGAAGTTCTTGAAATGGCAACATTTCCTTGTTGCTGGCTCGAGTTGCTAGAATCACACAAAGCAAAAGGACAGCTTGGCAGGATGTGTTGATGGGCTGTTCAAACTTCCTGTAACATGCAGTGTGGGCAGTCAAGTTTTCCCACACTGCCCCGTAATCAAAGGGCTAATGCGAACACATTTTGTGAGGGCGCTAGGAAATCTCAGTTACGGTTGACTGGACTTGGGTCTGCGTCCTACAGTGTGGACACTGGAGTCATGGGCTTTAACCTAGGGTTGACATTCAACATAGACACTCAAACCAGGGTCCGCTGACTCATGTTCTACCACCCCTGGGCTTACATTGCAGTGAAGACATACTGGGTCCAAGCCCTGGGTTAGCACAATTTGTGTGTAGATGCAAGGGGGATTAGGCTAGATCCTGAGTTCGAAACCTGGGCTTACACTGCAGAGAGGGCTTACACAGAGGGCATGTCTAGGAAAATAGCTTTTGTTTTGAAATGTCTTAATGAGCACATTTTAACCAAGGGGATTTTAAACAGCATTATGCACTTAGTGTAAACAGTACAGTACACCAGTAATGGTGTTTAAAAACATTAGCTCATTGTGGTCAACCCTAGTGACCCCCTAGCCTAGATATGTCCCAAGATGTAACATCTTAACTAAAGAAACTTTTGTAGTTCCCACAACCTGGCCAGTACATAGTAAAGATTACAATCATCTAGACCAATTTAAAAACTAGCAGCACTTTCAAAGGCTGCACATGCAAGCTGGATAAATGTGTGCATAAATGATGAGTTGTGCCTCTTAAGTCTTGTGTACTAGGAAGGAATGAAAGGGGGGACGCAGCCTTCATGTCAGAGCACAGTATATTCCTTAAAAAGAAAAGGAGTACTTGTGGCACCTTAGAGACTAACAAATTTATTTGAGCATAAGCTTTCGTGAGCTACAGCTTACTTCATCGGATGCATTCAGTGGAAAATACAGTGGGGAGATTTATATACACAGAGAAAATGAAACAATGGGTGTTACCATACACACTGTAAGGAGAGTGATCACTTAAGATGAGCTAATACCAGCAGCAGAGCGGGGTGGACACAGTTGGCAACGGGCTTTGTTGCAAGGATAGGTACTCTTCCTGGACACTATGGTGCTAATAAGTGATGGTCACATAAACACCACCCTATACCAGAAACCTACTGACCGCTATGCCTACCTACATGCCTCCACCTTTCACCCAGATCACACCATACGATCCATTGTCTACAGCCAAGCTCTACGATACAACCGCATTTGCTCCAACCCCTCAGACAGAGACAAACACCTACAAGATCTCTATCAAGCATTCTTACAACTACAATACCCACCTGCTGAAGTGAAGAAACAGATTGACAGAGCCAGAAGAGTACCCAGAAGTCACCTACTACAGGACAGGCCTAACAAAGAAAATTACAGAACGCCACGAGCCATCACCTTCAGCCCCCAACTAAAACCTCTCCAACGCATCATCAAGGATCTACAATCTATCCTGAAGGACGACCCATCACTCTCACAGATCTTGGGAAACAGGCCAGTCCTTGCTTACAGACAGCCTCCAACCTGAAGCAAATACTCACCAGTAACAGCCTTTCACTCACTATTCTTGAGCTTCTCTCTGTGATAATGTTTTATTGATTTAATCCGTAGGTGGATGACCCATTGGTTGGAAATGGCAGCCACCTTCCAATATGGGGAGAAAAAATAGTATGGGAAATTTCACAAAAACAAAAAAAACAAACCCCAAACCCTATTTTACTTATGATCAGGTGCTTGTAGGTTTTACTATGGAAACCATCCAGTAAAGAGTTAACTTCACTGTATTAATTAGTTATAAAAACGGATGCAATTTTAAGGGATGGTTATTTTTAAAAGCAGTTACACATCCATCGTTTAAATATATACCTAACATGCACAGGTGCCAACTTTCCAAAGTGCTGGGGGGTGCTCGACCCCCACTCCACCCCTTCCCCCAACACCCCACTCCTGCCCTGCCTCTTCCTGCCCCTGCTCCACCTCCTCCCACCCAGTTCTGCCCCTCCCCCAAGCGCCACGTGTTCAGTCTTCCCCCTTCCTGCCCCCCAGCCTCTTGCACGTCGCAAAACAGCTGATTGCTGTTTTGGGGCTATCAAGGTTCCTTCCCCACTCTGAACTCTAGGGTACAGATGTGGGGACCTGCATGAAAACCTCCCAAGCTTACTTTTACTAGCTTAGGTTAAAACTTCCCCAAGGTACAAACTATTTTACCTTTTGCCTTTGGACTTTCGCTGCCACCACCAAACGTCTAACCGGTATTATTATTATTAGGAAAGAGTCCGTTTGGAAACGTCTTTCCCCCCAAAATCCTCCCAAATCTTACTCCCCCTTTCCTGGGGAAGGTTTGATAAAAATCCTCACCAATTTTCATAGGTGACCACAGACCCAAACCCTTGGATCTTAAGAACAATGAAAAAGCATTCAGTTTCTTAAAAGAAGAATTTTAATAGAAGAAAAAATAAAAAGAATCACCTCTGTAAAATCAGGATGGTAAATAATTTACAGGGTAATTAGATTCAAAACATAGAGAATCCCTCTAGGCAAAACCTTAAGTTACAAAAAGACACAAAAACAGGAATATCCATTCCATTCAGCACAGCTTATTTTCTCAGCCATTTAAAGAAAACAGAATCTAACGCATATCTAGCTAGATTACTTACTAAGTTCTAAGACTCCATTCCTGTTCTGTCCCTGGCAAAAGCATCACACAGACAGAGAGAGAGGCTTTGTTTCTCCCTCCCCCCAGCTTTTGAAAGTATCTTGTCTCCTCATTGGTCATTTGGTCAGGAGCCAGCAATGTTATCCTAGCTTCTTAACCCTTTACAGGTGAAAGGGTTTTTCCTCTGGCCAGGAGGGATTTTAAAGGTGTTTACCCTTCCCTTTATATTTATAACAGGGGCCCACCGGTGGGAGGAGGGGAGCTGATAGAGGGGCTGTCGGTGGGTGCTCCAGCTACAGAGCACCCAAGGAGTCGGCGCCTATGCTAGCATTTACATGTCCAAGCACGCCACCTTCCCCTTGCCTTCCTTCTGAAGAACCCCAGTCCCCTGACTTGGCACCTCACAATGATATTTCAAGCAGTCCTAACACAACAGCATAAATATGGCTATCAATATAGTCTCCCACCTAAAACTCTAGTCCACCAAAGTACTTCAGCATATACTTAATTTTAATCTTGTGAGTAGCCTGGTTGTCTTAAACAATGAAACTACTCACATGCCTAACATTAAGCAAATGCCTGGTGGATTATGACCTAAATGATTTTCTAAGTGAAATTTACATTGGTCCTCCAATTAAGTTGTAGGTTTAGGTTAGAGATTTGCATGTTGTCCCATTTTTCTTTCAAACTTCATTGCAATGGAAATTTTCTGACCAGGTCTAATTGCTACTAAAGCACTCCAGTTTCCTACTAAATCAATCTCCTGAGGGGTAGATGCATTTGTGGGTGTGCAAAAAAGCAAAGTCTCCTTTGTTTCATTAAAAGCAAATCCATGAGAGATGAAGGAGAAGGCGTTAGTGCCCTGAAATCAAGGTACACAGAATTTTTCTGCCTCTCTAAGAGAAATAAGAATTCTAGGTTTGAGAAACAAATTATATGAAATCTCTGTGAGGATCTGAAAGGAAGTTAGGACTAAGTGTCAGATGCATCACAGTCATGTATTACCTGTGGTTGTCAAGGTGACCTCAGGCCTTGGGATTTCCATGGCCAAAGAGAACACAATACAGCCAGAGTAGGTTCCTTTGCAACCCACCACTGGAAACACCACCTGACACCCTATAGATATGTTTCTTATACTAGTCTCTGGAATTATAGTGGTCTTCCAAGAAACACACTGCATTACTAGCAAGTCATGAAAGATTTTGGATGCAGCTCACTTTCTATCTGTCCTAAGTGCCACCAACTGCACACATCTTCCTATCAGAATCACATTATATTCATCAACCTCCCAGCCAAGGAAGACTGCTCAGAACTTCTTTCGTATCTCACCAGTGCAGCTCCTGAAGCTGCCAGCGATAATCTAAGAAAGTCAAGAGGCTGAACAAACTTCTTATGCATATCTCAAAGTCCATGGGAGTATGAGACAGGGATGGGGAAATGAAGCCAAAATGGTGCTTTAGTTTGTATTGTATTGATTAGTGTCTACAATCACGAGGTGAGGAATAAGATGGTTACCTTTCGTAACTGTTGATCTTTGAGATGTATTGCTCATGTCCATTCCATTGTAGGTGTGTGTGTTTGCCAGATGAACTGGTGCTGGAAGTTTTTCCCTCAGTGGTATCCGTAGGAGTCCGGCTCTGGTGCCCTCTGGAGTGGCGTGCATATGCACGGGATAAAAGGTGCTGCCAGCTCCCCCATCCCTCAGTTCCTTCTTGCTGGAACTCCAACAAAGGGGAAGGGGGGTGTGTCATGGAATGGACATGAGCAATACATCTCAAAGAACAACAGCTATGAAAGGTAATCTTTTCTTCTTTGAGTGATTGCTCGTGTCCATTCCATTGTAGGTGACTCCCAAGCAATACCATCGGAGGCAGGTAGATGTTCATGGATGTGTCAACTGCAACACAGCTCTGCCAAATTCAGCATCATCTCTGGCTTGCTGAGTGATGGCGTAATGCATCGTGAACATGTGCCCAGAAGACCACATCATGGCCCTGCAGATGTCCTGGATAGGGACATGCACTAGGAAGGTAGCCAAAGATGCTTGAGCCCTAGTCAAGTGAGCCTTCACTATTGGTGAAGGCTCTGCCTGCGCCGACTTGTAACAAGTATGGCTGCAGGTGGTGATCCAATTTGAAATACTCTGAGAGGACACTGGAAGGCCCTTCATCCTGTCCGCTTTCGCGATAAAGAGCTGGGTTGATGTGCGGAAGGGCTTGGTGCGCTCCAATTAGAAAGCCAGGGAATGCCTGACATCTAGAGTATGCAGCTGCCTCTCCTCATTGGTCATGTGAGGTTTTGGACAGAACACCGGGGGGAAGATATCCTGGTTGACATGGAAGTGCGACACCACCTTTGGTAGGAAGGCCAGATGGAGCCACAGCTGGACCTTGTCCTTCTAGAATACCATGTACGGGAGCTCTGAAGTGAGGGCTTTAATCTCAGAGACACATCTCACAGAGGTAATAGCTACGTGGAAGGTTGCAGTCCTTGACAAGTGGGAAAAGGAACAAGAAGCCATAGGCTCAAAGGATGGACCTGTGAGCCTGGAGAGGATCAGGTTGAGGTCCCATTGGGGAACCGGTTCCTGGATCGGCAGAAAGAGCCTTCCAAGGCCTTTCAGGAACCTGATGGACATCTCATGCGAGAACACCGATCTACCCTGGATGCGAGGATGGAAGGCCGATATGGCTGCTACGTGCACCTTGATCGAAGAGAAGGCAAGACCTTCGTGCTTTAAGTGAAGGAGGTAATCCAGGATGGACTGCAGAGACGACTGGGTCAGGGAGATATTCCCGTCCACCAGGAGAAATGCTTCCACTTTGCCAAGTAAGTTGCTCTGGTGGAGGGTTTTCTGATCTCCAGGAGAACCTGCTGTACCTGACTAGAGCAGGCTTGTTCCTCTGGATTCAGCCACACAGCATCCAAGCTGTGAGATGGAGAGAGGAAAGGTTCGGTTGCAGGAATCGACCACGATCCTGGGAGAGTAGATCCAGGCAGCTGGGAAGTGGCCATGGGGCTGCTACGGCCAGGTCCATGAGCATGCCAAACCAATGCTGGTGAGGCCATGCTGGGGAGATCATAATGACCCGTCCCTTGTCCCTCTTGATTTTTGAGAGGGCTTTGCTGATGAGCGGAATTGGTGGGAAGGCGTACATCAGGTCTCCTGACCAAGACAGGAGGAAGGCATCGGAGACTGAGCCTCTGCCGAGGCCTTGGAGAGAACAAAACTGATGACACTTTCTGTTCTGTCTAGTGACAAACTGGTCCACTTGCAGAGCTCCCCACTTTTGGAAGAGCATTCTGCCAACCTCTGAATGAAGGGACCACTCGTGGTGAGAGAAGAAGGACCTGCTGAGGTGATCCACCAGTGTGTTCCACATGCTGGGGAAGTGCGAGGCTTCCAAGTGGATTGCATGCTATATGAAGAAGTCCCACAGACGGAGGGCCTCCTGCATGATAGATTGGGAGCGGGAACGGGAGCGAGAAGACAAACGTCTTAAAGTAAAAGGTAAAAGGTCAGGACACAATGTTTATATTAGTAAAGCTAGATAATTGTCTTGTTAAATTGGTGGGTAAATAGAGCAAATACTTCTTTGACACAATTATTATTGCCCTAGCAATACTTTGAATTATAGTATATAGTGCCTATCACTTGAGAATCTCAAATGGCTTTATAAAGATGCCTCCCAGCCAAGGAAACTGAGGCACAGGAACTGAGACTTGCCCAAGATTATGCCATAGAGATTTCCTGACTTGCCTGCTCCTGCTCCAATTTAAATCAAGGGCAAAACTTCCACTGGTGAAAAAAATCAGGCCTACAAGTGAGTAAATGGCAGAATAGTGACCAGAACTGGTATCTTTTGACACTCAGTCTCATGGTCAGCTAGACAATGATGACTTCTACTGAATATTTCTTTGGTGGCTTTTAGACCTGCAACATACATGTAGTTGGAAACAGAAATGAATATGTTATGCGTTATTCAGCCCCTTAGCTGAACATATCTCCTACTGATATTAATGGGATCTGCATGCATATGATGTGATTAATACCCAATGTGGTTTTTTTATAACATCTAAAATACATTTAGGAGAGGGTTGTTTGAAAATGGAATTCAAAACAACGATTCCTAGAACAGAACAAGGACAGCAATGAGCAGTCAAGCTATGAAAACTTGCACATGAACTATCCCCTCATAGTATTTAGAACTAGGCTCCCATTGTACACATTGTGACAAAGTTCCTGCTCTACCTTGGTGGGTCTTGCGCTTATTGGCGGATTTGCTCACCTTGGAGCTTCACGGCAGCCCTCAGCTTGGCCGTTTTTCTGAATTCACAGTCCAGGTCGACTCCTCCTGTGTCTGACCAGGAGTTGGGAGGATTTGGGGGGAACCCGGGCCTGCCCTCTACTCCGTGTTCCAGCCCAGGAACCTCTGGAATGCAGCTATCTAGAGTGCCTCCTGGAACAGCTGTGCGACAGCTACAACTCCCTGGGCTACTTCCCCATGGCCTCCTCCCAACACCTTCTTTATCCTCACCAGAGGACCTTCCTCCTGGTGTCTGATAATGCTTGTACTTCTCAGTCCTCCAACAGTCCGCGTTCTCACTCTCAGCTCCTAGTGCCTCTTGCTCCCAGCTCCTCACACACACACTGCAAACTGAAGTGAGCTCCTTTTTAAAACCCAGGTGCCCTGGCTAGCCTGCCTTAACTGATTTTAGCGGCTTCTTGATTAGCTGCAGGTGTTCTAATCAGCCTGTCTTAATTGTCTCCAGAAGGTTCCTGATTGTTCTGGAACCTGTTACCTGACCCAGGGAAAAGGGACCTACTTAGCCTGGGGCTAATATATCGGCCTTCTATTACTCTCCTATAGCCATCTGGCCTGACCCTGTCACAACATGCATTTGAACTAGAGAATCTGCCCAAGTCCTGTATCTCTCATACCGCTTTGCTTTCCTAGCCGCTTTTGTATCTCAGTTTTCAGCCATATCAACATATCAGCCATATCCTGACATAATTGTACCAAATAGGTTAGTCTTTTATCTCAGTGACTTTCCCACGGTAGAAAACAATCCTGGCCCTCAATTCAGGAGCAAGCATTTTCATAAAAAGGTTTTATAAGATGATACTAGGCCTGACAAGCTGGTAAGATTTTGCACGGCACAAACACATTTTCAATTACTCTGGGACGCCACAGAAAGCTGGCTGACAGTGCAACTTGGTAGCTAAAGGAAATGTGAAGTAGAGATAACGTTTTGTATATAAAGCTCTTAATCTCAGCCATAAGGGGACAATCATGCCCTCACTTCCACAGCCACAGAGTGTCCCCAGTGTGGACAAAATCCATGAGGAGAAGCAGTGTCTATGGCAACCATACAAAGAGTATGGTGGTTGTAGAATCTACCTCTTAGGGGCTACTCTGTACACATTAAGAAACACGACACAGAGTGCCTCCTGAGAAGTCCAGCAAACCCTCTGTCAGCGCCAGGGACTTTTATGGGAGCAGGATTGGGCCTCACATACATACAATGCTAAACCCACTGTGGTTGATCAGCAATCAGTAAACAATGGAACTCCTTCCCCCAGAGCTTTCTCTAGCTGCCTTTGTGAGCATCTTTTGGACACAAGTTCCATTTCTTTTGACAGGTTTATCTTTTATAGTCTCTTTTTTGTGCCCCCTCCTGCCCACACCACACCAGTTCTATTTGTTTTTAGGTTGATACTCTCTATTCCTTGGGTTAATTTTCTCTAACAGGGTGCCCTATAGTCCTTGAATGAGTGTTTGGACTGGGTAAGGAATGCAGGATTTTGTCCTTAGTCTGGGCAATTTGGATGGATATTTTTCTCATGTATGCTAGATCAATTTTTATATAATAAAAAAAAATGAATTGCCACTGGAAGGACTCCAGCATTCCCTGTGCCAGTACTTTACAGTCTATGGGGTTTCTGTCTTTGGCAAATAATTGACAGTAATGCATTCGGGGGAAAATTATTGCTCCACTTTCATTTACTTTAAAATGGTACTGTGGAAAATACTATAAACAGTGTTACAGGATTGTGTAGTTTGTTACAGTGACTCTTCTTTATAAGTTTTGCAGATGATTTTCTAAATATATTGATTCTATTTTGGACAAAAGGGAAAATAAAGTTAAAGTACAACCCAAGACATTCTTGCTCCATTATAAGTCATTATAGAGTCTCTTTTCACTGAATTGACCTCAGACTTCCATTTTCCCTGTACAGGGAAAGTTTGTATTCAATTATAATAAAATATTGACTAGGGCTGGTCAAAAATTTACTGTGAACAGTCTATTTTCTATGAGAATTTCAATATTTTGTCAAACTAAACTCGAGAAAAACAATACATTTTCAGTTTTCTAGTTGAAATATCTCACTTTTTGATATTTTGCCAAAAAGTCTACATTTTCCAGAAGAATATTTCAAAGGAAAACAAAACAAAAAAAGTGAAAAAAAACCTTATTTCCAACCAGCCCTATAATGGTGCACACTCACTTCACGTGATCAACCCCAGGTGAGCGTGTGCATGCCTGGAGATTTTTTAAAAATTTCTCCACTAATGGCACCCCGTCAGCCGCTGTACTCTTCGGGACGGCATTTGGTGGCTCAGCCCTCCAGCCAAGTCACACACAGTCCATATGTGAAAACAAAACAAATCCTTTCTGGGGTATACAGTCCACTCAGGCCTATTTCAAAGCGATAGGCATTGTTCTGCAGCCCTTCTTGGGCTCAGTCCTTTAACAGTCCAGTAGGGCCCATCACAGTATCCTCAGCTGGCAATACTGGTGTAGCCCTCCCAGGGCTCAGTCCTTAGCCAGTATGTCCAACAGGCCCCATCACAGTGCCCCTGGTTGGGGTCTGTCTAGCTTGCAAAAGTTCCTGCTCCGGAGTGGAGCAGCACCCCAGGGCTTCCTCCCTGGAGACTCTTTGCCTTTTCCTTGAATCCTCAGTGACCCCAACTCTCCAGGTGAGTCATTCCTCTCAAACTCAGTTCATGGACCCCAGCTCTCCAGCTGAGTCAGTCTCATTTCAGTCCCCTTCCAGGGGATAACAGTTCCCTTCCCTGGGCCTGTCTACACTCCCTACTCTCATGGCATAGTCGCTTCCCCAGTGGCTGCTGGGGGCTGGACCTGGGACCACCCACTACTCCAGGTCCCAACCCAGGAACCCTCTAAGTAGCAGCCATGTACTACATCCCTCTAATTAACTGCATTTCCCTGGGCCACTTTCCCGCAGACCTTATCGTTCTCAAGTCCCAGCAGCCAGCCAGGAGCATCTTCCTTGCTCCTCCGGTCCCCACCAGTAACTGCTGGCCTTGTCCCTTGTAGCTCCTGCAGTCAGCCAGGAGCACCTCTTGATCCCTTGTTTCCTGTCAGCAAACTAAACTCACTCTGGCCCTGCAGCTCCTTTTATCTGAGCCTTCTGGGCCCCGATTGGCGGCTCCCTGCAGCCCCTTTTTTGATTAGCTGTGTTCCATGCAGCCACTCTAGGCAGCTCCACTGCTCTTTTCTGAGGATGGGATGTGGTAAGATTGTGAGGCCTCCAGGCCTAATACACCCTGTCACAAGCTCTAATATTGATTACTCTACTTTCCAGTGTCTATAAACTGTAGGACCCATTTTCGAATGTCGCCACTTCACAAGGATATCCACTCTCTATATTTGTTTGCTCAAATTGGTGTCATTTTTCAATACACAAAAAGCAGGCAAATACTTTCTCCCTCTTTTAGGCTGGGAGAACAACAAAACTAGAAAGAATAATAAAGTCTGCCTTGGCGAGTACGCAGTATTTGCCTCTCCTCTGTGACAACAAACTGGACACACAACAGCTATTTGCAGGCAGAGTCTTTAGAGATTTAAAGTTGTAATACATAGGAAACAAGGCATAACCATTATACAGCTAAATACAATATATTTGGCAATTAATGCAAGTTCATATCAAACAGGCATTTACATGACTAACTGACAATTTGAGCATCCAAATTCAGGATATTGATATGATACAAAAGTGCCCATATTTGAAAACTGGGCTCATCATATGTAGAAATGAATGCTCTGATAATCAGAATGTATAATCTGTGTAATGTTCTCTAATACAGAAATGTACAGCGCTCCAATCAACATATATCTAGCACAAAAACTTCCTTTTCCCTCTTGTTGCCATACCATTCCATTTGCCTGCTCCTAGCAAGACAGGCCAGTAGCGAGTGACACAGTGTGACCCCTTCAGCAGCATGCACATGGTGAGATTTAGTTATTCACGTGGCCCAGAGTCCAGAATCCAAGTCAATTCCTGAACTTGGCTCTCCCACTTTGCAGTGTAGCAAACTGGGACCTCATTTTTCTCCTTCTGTAATTACACATAAATCCCTTTTTAACAGTTTGGTGAATCCTGTTTCTGCCCTTATTTTTAATCATCCTTTTAATCTCAGCAAGTTCCTTGAAATTTCTTCAATGCACAGTTCAAAACTGCAATGGACGGCACCATAAAAACTGCTACTGTGTTTGCGCAGTATGCAGAGTAGTTGCTTGCTGCTTATCACAATCTGAATATTTACATAAACCACAGATTCTTTCTCAGGAGATGTCTTCTATGACCCATCTGGATTATTAAATGCATAGCCAAACACCACAATTGCGGCTGACCCAACTTCTAGACTGAAGGAGCAGGAGGAGGGACAGATTACTTAGGACAGTCTCCTTTAGGAATTACAACTAAGGTCTGCATTCAATTAAAACTTCTCTGCAATTTACATGGTACAAAGAAAAGGAGTACTTGTGGCACCTTAGAGACTAACAAAGGTGCCACAAGTACTCCTTTTCTTTTTGCGAATACGGACTAACACGGCTGCTACTCTGAAACCTTACATGGTACAGAGGTTCATAAAAAACAAGGAAACTGGTTTCACATCTATGCAACTGTTTCAACAAGAAATCAGGTTTTTCCTAAGGAAACTTTGTTAGGATATTTTTTCCTTTGCTATGCATCAAATTCAAGAGAGGTAGGCTCAAGTGGATGGTGCTGGGAAGTAAACAGCTCCACCACACGACGAGAAGATATTCCCTACTTGTAGATCCCACTGAATTTTTCATTAGCTGTCCAAGATGAAGAATCAGGCTCAGCACTTTATGGCTAGTTATGAATTTTTCGAGAAATCATTTTTAGTCAAAAATGCCAATTTGACAACAATGAAACAGTTCACCAATCAGGGTTATTTTCAACTAATTTATTGGCTTGAAAAAATGTTGCGAAAAATGTTTCAGAATTGTGAAAAAAATTGTTTCAATATTTCCTAAATGAAAAAATCCAGTTTTCTGAAATTTAAACCAGACTGAAGAAGATAACAGAAGAAAGCTCATAATAGAAGGGAAATGCTTTGAAATTATCAAAACATTTTGATTGACCCAAAATGAACAAAAATATTGGTTTTTTTTAATTTGCAAATATTTTTGAGATTGACTTTTCATCCCAATTTGAGACTATATGAAGAGGCTGTCTGATGTCACTGCATTTTCATATTTTTCAGAGCTTCCAGAGGGAAGTCTATAGCAGATCCCAACCCAGTTGGACCTGCTGAGAAAACACACTGTGTAAACAGGGGAGCTCTGCCTGAGGACCAAATGTAAAAGTGGGGTGAAACATGGGATTCCACTCTGAGAGAAATGCAGGCATGGGCCTATTACTTGGAAGGGTGCCCACAGAGAGATTAAGTGGTCAAAGGTATGGCTTACTCTGGAACTGTGACATCTGTTTTGAATGTGAACCAGATATAAATCAATGCTGTGCTGTCTCTTGAATTTGCAGACGGCCTAAAACAATAGGTCTCAGCAAGATGTGAACTTCCGCATTCATTGTAGTAGGGGATTTATTTCAGCCTAAAGATCACAATATGTCAGCATTAACTGTTTAAAAGCTAATTAATTTAGCTGAAACATCCAGTTCATGTGTTTATTATTAATCATTTATATTATTTATATTATGGAATAGCCCAAAAGTGCAGTCAGGATCAGGGCCCCACTGCACTATGCAAACAAATAAAATCATTATTAGATCCAGAGGCAGATACTCAGAAGAGGCGGTGGTGGCAGCACGTTGCCACTTCTTATTATGGGTTACGGGGACTTTGAGGAACAAGGAATTCAGACGAACCAAATCTCTAAAGATGCCATGCCACCTCTCTCTCTTTCCATCAGAGATGCAGTCCGACTCCAGCACCAAAGACCTTTGCCGCCTGTTTCCTAAAAAAACGCAGTTGCATAGATGCCCAAACTTCCACCATCCCCCTAACAAATCCTACAATGCAGGATGCATTGCCAATACAAAACTCTTCTGTGGAGCAGCGTAAAATACATAGAATAGCATTCCATGACTGAGAATAATACTGAACTCAGTACCAAACTAAAGAACACAGACAATACTCCACAGATTGAAATTTCATATTTTATTCAATTATTTTGAATTTATGTCAAGCTGCCGCAGAAATTTCAACGGAATGTAGAATCCAAGGGACGGCTGCATCACTTTGGTCTGGGGCAGCCATGGATTAAAGTGATCTCTGTGAAATGCCAGGCCTTGTCATCACCCAGCAGTGGAAACTCAAAAGTTCCTAAAAAAATTGTGTGCCCTAAGCAGCTCTTTCAGATGCATTTATGAAGCTCCTGCTTCCTCGGGGGGGGGGGGGGGGGGGGGGGGGAGAGGGGGGGAGGGGAAAGGGAAGTACTTTTATGATACTAGATGTAGAATGGATGCCAAGAAAGTGCAGTGTGACTGCTCTGCCACGTGAGAGGCTAGCAGGGGCTGGCAAAGAACAATAGGTGTCAGAGTAGCAGCCGTGTTAGTCTGTATCCGCAAAAAGAAAAGGAAGACTTGTGGCACCTTAGAGACTAACAAATTTATTTGAGCATAAGCTTTCGTGAGCTACAGCTCACTTCATCGGATGCATAAGCTCACAAAAGCTTATGCTCAAATAAATTTGTTAGTCTCTACGGTGCCACAAGGACTCCTTTTCTTTTTTCTAAGAACAATAGTTCATCAGAGTACAATGGGGCGCTTCTTCCTGCCAAATCCAGCAGTTCCATACACAGGAGAAGAAATCAAACTAAATCCCCAAGAATTATTTCCAACTTGCAATTGTCATTGACTCCAATCCCAACACATACCTCTATCCCACTCATGAGAGTTACAGCACCATTAGTAGCATCTTGAGCTGAAATAAATGTATGGAGCACAAGAAAAAATACCCCTTGGTGGGAAACGGACAATGCCTCCTTTTTGACAGCCAGGAAGCACTACTACAGGCTTGGCTGCAGCATAACCCTCTCACCAGCAAATAACCCAGCCTCCCAGCAGAGGTGACTCTGGCTGACAGATCTATGTAATACGATTTTTATGAACATCAGCCAGCCAGAAGCAGTTGCAGTCTACTGCTCTTGCCAAGAACTCTCTCTTTCTAAACGGTGGGTGCTTAGACAATAGGCAAACACCATATACTATTATCATGGCACCAGATAAGCATGTAAACACCATGAAAAGTTAATTGCCAGTGTATTCACTAGTCTGTCCTAAACAAGACAAACATCTTGCAGTCTCTAGCTCATCTTAAATATTTAAAGCTACTGTGGTCAGAACCAGCAACTCCTGCAAAACCGAAAAAAAATATGTTCCGGACTAGATATGAAGACTTTATTCAAGATTTTTATCTGAAAAACAAGTTGCCTGAAAAAATAAATTCCCTTTTTCACCAAATGTGGGCCTCATTCTCCACTTGCTTTTCATATTACACCTGTGCAAGTGGGTGTTAAATGCCACCAAATCTGAAATCTCTTCTCACTCACCCTACCAGTAGCCTTTTACACCCACTTGCACAGGTGTAAATGACTGCACAAATGTCAGACAATGGAGAACGATGACCTAATTGCCTGAAGAAGTGTGCCACATGCAAACTTTTTAATGGGTTCACCACGTTATGTTTTCCCACATATAAGCAGCAATCATACACATTCTATTTGAATGATTTGTTTTAGATTGAGGAAAACAGAAAACAACAAATAATAATATCTACATGACAAAGCACAATATGCATATCTACTCTGTTCCGCAGCATCTCTGAGAACAAAATGGTGGCGGTATCTGCTTACAGGCAGAGTTCTTTGAAATGTTAAAGTTGCAATACACAGAAACTAAAGAGGTCACAGTTTCATAGTTAAGTATGCCACTCATGCCTTGAACTGTCTGTCAAAGTACTTCATCACCAAGGTATCTGAGCACTGAACAATCCTTAATGGGTTCTGTTCTCACAATAACCCTTTGAGTTAGGCAAATAGTCTCCCCATTTCACAGATAAACTGAGGCACAAAGTAGTAGCTGGCTCAGGGTCACATGGGAAAAAGACAGTTACCTTTTCCGTAACTGGTGTTCTTCGAGATGTGTTACTCATGTCTATTCCACAACAAGTGTGCGTGCTCGCCACGTGCACCGGTGCCGAAAGTTTTCCCCTAGCAGTACCAGTAGGGGGAGTGCCCCCCATGACCCCTGGAGTGGCACCTGCCTGGCGTGGTATAAGGGGAGCTGCGCGCTCCCCCCACCCTCAGTTCCTTCTTGCCAGACAACTCCGAGAGGAGGAAGGAGGGTGGGATATGGAATAGACATGAGCAACACATTTCAAAGAACACCAGTTACGGAAAAGGTAACTGTCTTTTCTTCTTCAAGTGATTGCTCATGTGTATTCCACAATAGGTGATTCCAAGCTATATCTGTTGGAGGTGGGTAGGAGTTCACAAGTTCCCAGGACGGAGGACAGCCCTGCCAAACCCGGTGTCATCCCTGGCTTGGGGGACAATCGCACAGTGTGAGGTGAACGTGTGAACCAAAGACCACGTGGCGGCCCTACAAATGTCGTGGATGGGGACGTGGGCCACGAAGGCAGCCGACGAGGCCTGCACCCGAGTCGAGTGTGCCCTCACAATGGGTGGCAGGGGGACACCTGCCAGCTCATAACAGTAACAGATGCTCAAAGTGATCCAATTGGAAAGCCGCTGAGTGGAAATCGGCTGGCCCCTCGCATGCTCAGCTGAGGCAATGAACAGTTGCGAGAAATTTCTGAACGGCTTGGTCCGCTCGAGGTAGAAAGCCAGAGCCCGCCACACATCGAGCGTGTGGAGACGGCGCTCCTTTCTGGATGCGTGAGTCCTGGGGCAGATGACCGGCAAAAAAATGTCTTGACCCATGGGTTAGGCGGAGACCACCTTCGGGAGGAACACGGGGTGTGGGAGGAGCTGGACCTTGTCCTTAAAGAAGACCGTTTACGGTGGCTTGGAAGTCAGGGCCCTGAGCTCCGAGACTCGCCTGGCTGACGTGATTGCAACCAGGAAGGCCAGCTTCCATGAGAGATGAGACCAGGAGCATGTGGCCAGTGGTTCAAATGGGGGCCCCGTCAGACGAGCCAACACCAGGTTTAGGTCCCACTGTGGGACCGGGGGTCTAGAATATGGAAACAGATGGTCCAAACCCTTAAAGAACCGGCCAGTCATAGCATGGGAAAATACCATGTGCCCTTGCACAGGCGGATGGAAGGCCGATATGGCTGCCAGGTGCACCTTGACTGACGAGGGAGCCAGGCCTTGGGCCCTCAGGTGGAGGAGGTAATCAAGGATCAGCTGAATCGGGGCAGCCACAGGGGAGACACCCTGGTCTGCCGCCCACCTGGAAAACCAGGACCACTTCGCCATCTACTTACCGAGGGCCATCTACTTACCGAGGACAACACGCTGAACCTGTTCTGAGCATGTCCTTTCCTCTCCACCTAATCACTGAGCAGCCACGCCGTGAGGTGAAGAGCCGCTAGGTTGGGATGGAGGAGGCGGCCCTGGTCCTGAGAGAGCAGGTCCGGGAGGAGTGGCAACGGCCACGGCGAAGCTACGGCCAGGCCCGTGAGGGTCCCGTACCAATGCTGCCTGGGCCATGTTGGGGCAACCAGGCCTTGTCCGTCTTTATGTTCTCCAGGACCCTGCTGATTAGAGGGAACGGGGCAAAGGCGTAGAGAAGCCGGCCTGACCAGTACAGGAGATAGCACCCCTCCCCAGGTCTCTCCACCCCCTGGAGCAGAACCGGGGGCATCACCGTTTCTGCCAAGTCATGAATAGGTCCACCTGGGGAGTTCCCCACCTTCAGAAGAGCCGGTGGGCCACTTCCAGGTGGAGGGACCACAGTGTTGTGAGGAAAAGTCCCTGCTCAAGCAATCTGCCCTCTCGTTCCGGTCGCCCGGTAGGTCAGAAGTCCCACAGCCTGAGGGCTTCATGACAGAGGGCAGAAGATCAGGCCCCGCCTTGCCTGTTAATATAGAACATCGAGGCTGTGTTGTCCGTGAGGACTCTGACTACCTTCCCCTCCAGGTTCAAGCAGAAGGCCATACACGCCAGCCGCACCACCCTGAGCTCCTTGACGTTTATATGTAGGGTCAGGTTTTGAGCCAACCACAGGCCTTGGGTCTGAAAGTTCCCCACATGGGCCCCCCCAACCCAGGTCCAATGCAGCGGACACCAGCTCCAACAACGGGGCCCTGTCCCTGAACGGGACCCCTTGGAGCATGTTGTTTGGGGCAGACCACCACTGTAAGGAGGTGATCACAAAGTCTGGCACAGTGAGGACCATCCTTGTCCATCCTGTCCATGGCCTGGGAGAACTTTGAGGACAACCAGAGCTGGAGACACCTCATCTTGAATCTGGCGTGATGGACCACGTACGTGCACACCGACATGTGACCCAAGAGCTGCAGGCAAACCCTGGCTGCTGTCACCAGGAACCTTGTGACCGAGTCGATGAGACCTTTCAGGGTCTCGAATCTGTTTGGCAGGAGAGAGGCCCTGGCCGGAGCGCCCCAATAAACTCTACGCGTTGGATTGGGACTAACATGGACATGGTGTTGTTTACCAACAGGCCCAAGGCGGTGCATGTGGACAGGAGGAGTGCCACGTGATCCCTCACTGCAACCGGGAGGTGCCCTTGACAAGCCAATTGTCCAGATAGGGAAATATCTGGACTCCCCGCCATCTGAGGTAGGCCACTACCACCGACATGCATTTTGTAAACACCCTGGGGGCAGTGGACAGACCAAATGGGAGGACCATGAATTGGTAGTGATTCTGTTCCACCACGATACGAAGGAAGTGCCTGTGCCCCTCGAATATGTGGATGTGAAAGTACACGTCCTATAGATCAAGGGCAGCATACCAGTCCCCGGGATCCAGGGAAGGGATGATGGAGGCCAAGGAAACCATGTGGAACTTGAGTTTCACCATGTACTGGTTCAGACCTTGCAGGTCCAGGATGGGCCCGAGCCCCCCTTTGGCCTTCGGGATAAGGAAATAATGGGAGTAATACCCCTTGCCCATGAACTCCTCGGGCACCACCTCTATCGCTCCTAGTCCTAGGAGCCGCCCCACCTCCTGCTCGAGCAGAGCTTCGTGTGAGGGGTCCCCCAAGAGGGATGGGGGCGGGGGGTGGTAAACTGGAGGATGTAACCCCGGGAGATGGTGTTGAGGACCCATTGGTCCGAGGTTAGCTGCGACCATTCTGGGAGGAAAGCACACAACCGGTTGGAGAAGGGGAGCTTTATTGGGGGTGGATCCCTGAAGAGGACTGGCGGAGTGCCCCTGAGCATCCCATTAAAAGCACCTTTTCCCTGCCTTCTTGCCCTTGGAGGACCCAGGCCGGGGGGTAGGCTGACACTGCCTCTGAGGGCATCTCTTATAGTCCCACTGCTTCTTATGGGTGGCCTCATACTTTGGGAGGGCGGCCTGGGTGGGAGTCTGCTGCGACTTGAACTTAGGTTTTGCCGGAGTCGGGACACGGAGGCCCAGAGTCTGTAGGGTCATGTGGGAGGCTTTTATGTCATGCAGCCTTGTATCTGTTTCCACCGCAAACAGAGCTCTCCCATCAAATGGGAGATCCTGCATGGAAGACTGCGCCTCGCTGGACAGCCCAGAGAGCAGGAGCCATGACGACCGTCTCATGGACACCGTGGAGGCCATGGATTGTGCAGTCGTGTCCGCAGCATCTGAGGCCGCTTGCAGGGACGCCCTAGCGGCCGCTGCCCCTTCCTCCACTAGCGCCCTGAACTACTTCTTATCGTGTTCCTGGAGGGAGTCCTCAAACTTGGGCAGGGAGCCCCACAGATTGAATTCGTACCGGCCCAGGAGAGCCTGATGGTTTACCACTCGTAACTGGAAGCTCGAAGACAAATAAATTTTCCTTCCGAAAGAGTCCAGTCTCCGAGAGTCTTTGTTCTTTGGGGTCGGGGCTGGCTGACCCTGCCGTTCCCTGTGGTTGACCAACTCGACCACCAGGGAGTTGGGCGCCAGGTGGGTATACAAGTACTTATGCCCCTTAGTGGGTACAGAGTACTTGCATTCCGCCTTCTTAGAGATGGGGGCCAACGAGGTTGGTGTTTGCCACAGGGCATTTGAAATCTTAGTCACCCCTTCATGGAGGGGCAAGGCTTTGAGCAGGGGGGTTGGACTAGATGACCTCGTGAGGTCCCTTCCAACCCTGATATTCTATGATTCTATGATACCCTGTGCCGATGGGGACAGAATGTTAAACAGGGAGTCTGAGGGCTCGTCCATCTCCTCTGCCTGGAGATGGAGGCTTGCTGCCATCCTCTTTAAGAGTTATTGATGGGCCCTGAAGTCCTCCTGCGGGGCAGAGGGGGGCGGGGCCGCAATCGCCTCCTCCGGGGGGGCGAGGAGGCCGGTGCGGTGCACTGGGTATCCACCTGGTCAGACTCTGGGCACTGTGCCGAGGACTTACATCCCCCCAACTCCTTTCTCAGGGGTCTGGAGAGGGAGGCTGACAGTGCTTCCGAAGCTTCGGCCACTGAGCGAGCTCCCACCGGGCTCTGCGCCGGAGGCCACAGTGCCCAGTGGTACCACTGGACCGGCCACGACGCTCAGTGCCACTGCACCTGCTGTGGCACCAGTGGGGCTAGCTGTTCGGGTTGGCTGGCCTGGCCCATCAAAGGATGGCTACAAATGGAGGCTGGGCTGGCATAAGATCTGCTGCTGTCTCTGGACCAGGAGGAACGGTGGTGCCAGGATCTACGTCAGCCACGGGACCGCAATCTCAATGTGGAGGGTTGGTACCGACAGTAACAGCTGCTCTGCGAACGGCCTCGACAGGCGAACCTGCGATGGCGAGACACCAGTGATCAACGCCCAGGGCTGTGATGTCTTGGCGGAGACTTGGAGCGGGAGTCCAAGTGGGAATGGCGTCGATGACCGTGGCGTGACTGACTATGGTACCCCCTCCGAGACGAGGACCGTTGGCGACACCTTCTGCGGTCCCATCAATATTCATTCCTTGAGGACGAGCGGTGCCAAGAGTCCTGGCCGGACGGAACCCAGCCAGACAGTCTGGTCGGCATCAAGGGCGATCCACCTGGACTCTGCCCCGAACAGTCGCTGGGCAGTGAATGGCATTGGGAATGTTCCCTCGACCGAGACCAGTACCAGGCCGGTATGCGACTGTGGAGATCCCAGCAGCGGCTTGCCTCTGGAGCGTAGGGCCAACAGCGGCAGTGTTCCAGGCATCATCATGGACGTAATGTCCCGGGCCACTAGGGGGCTTCAGGCATGGATGGCATCTGGACATCCGGAGAGGCCAGCTCCGAAGGGGCCGGGCTACTCCACTCAATGTGAGTCGAAAGCCTGGGGCCCGGTGGGGATCAAGGACTGCCCGACATGGGCCTAGCCTCTGTCCCAGACTTCCCTCAGTGCCACTGTGAAGAGGGAGTCTTTCTGGCCCTTTTGGCGTGCCCCGTGGACGGGGAGCGGTGCCGACTGGTAAATGGCACCGGAGGGTCGCCGTGTACCGACGCCACGGTGCCAGGTACCGGTTCAGAGCAGCATGCCAGAGTTGGGGTCAGTGCTGACTCCATCAGGGTGGCCTGGAGCCTAATATCCCTTTCTCTTTTGGTCCGAGGCTTAAACGACTTGCAAATCTTGCACCTTTCGCTGATATGGGCTTCTCCCAAACAGCGCAAACAGTCTGTGTGTGTGGGTCACTTCTTGGCATAAAACGCCTACAAGAGCTGCACGACTTAAACCCTGGGGCGCAGGGCATGCCCTGGCCCGGGCTCACTGACTAACTAAACAACTAAATAACTACAGGTACTAACACTGAATGAACGAACAGTTCTGGGGATGAGCTACAGCAAAGCTGGAGCAGAGTAGTTCCAACACACCTTCACTGGCGGCAAGAAGGAGCTGAGGGTGGGGGGAGTGCGCAGCTCCCCTTATACCGCGCCAGGCAGGCGCCACTGCAGGGGTCGCAGGGGGCGCTCCCCCTATGGGTACTGCTAGGGGAAAAACTTCCAGCACTGGTGCACGTGGCGAGCACGCACACCTATTGTGCAATACACATGAGCAATCACTCAAAGAAGAATCTATGGTGGAGCTGAGAAGCAAACCCAGGTCTCCTAGTCTCAAGCCAACATCATATTCACTAAACCATCTTTCCTCCTCTTAACTATTAGGACTTTGAATCTAGTAAAGCCTCCTCTCTAACTTTGAAAACTAGAAAGATGTGTGACTGATACTTGAGAGTCCAACTGTCAAGCACAAAGAGTAGAGAAATACTTACTTTATTTAATATATATTTCATACACTAAGCATTGTAATGGTAAGGATGTAAAAATACTGCATAGCTTGGTTTGGCCAAATGCCATTGCAGCCATTGCTAAATTTTGCATGATACAATCACTGACAACAGTTGAATTAGAACACCTGTCAGAATGGGGATGCGGGCCTCACCCTGCAGAACAGTGACAAAGGACTCTCTTCAATGTGCCAGAAACAGAGCAATTGATCTTTTGGAGAGCCAAGCTTTATTTTTTTCTTCACAATGTTCAGTTATTAAATAGAATACAAATATAAACCCACAGTCCCCTTCTTTACACTTTAGGAGCACCACGGACACCTACTTAGAAAAAAAGAACACTTGCAAGTATGGTTGAATATTTCTGATTTTTATCTAATCTATTTATATGCTCCTCATTACTGTAGGATCTGAGCCCCACACAATAGCTAATGTAGTTATCTTCATAACACCCCTGTGAGCATTGCTATTATCGCTATTTTACAGCTGGAGACTGAAGGACCATAGAGGCTAAGTGACTTGCCGGGGTCACGTAGGAAGTCTGTGGTGAAGCAGGGACTTAAACCAAGGTCACTCTAGTCCTAATCAAGTGCTCCATTTGAATTACCGCTCTTGTTCTATTTCTCAGCCAGGGAAACTGAAAATTTAGAAGTGTTTCCCCATTAGAGCACAATATTATTAGGTTTACTCAAATTTTGGCCCTAAAAGTCTTGAGAGAGTCCCATTTAAAGCACTGTCCCCAAATGTGCTGGAATGTTTAGATGCCTATATGGGGCAGGGAGGTAAAGTTGCTTTAAGGGTCCTGCCACATCCCTGAGCAATGTAGTTATACCAACCTAATCCCCAGTGTGGTCAGTGTTATGCCAACAGGAAGGCTTCTTCTGATGACATAACTATTGCCCAGCAGGGAGGTGGAGTACCTGTGGCGACAGGAGAAGCTCGTCTCTCAGCATTGATAGAGTCTTCACTAAGCACTTCAGCAGTGCAGCTACACTGATACAGCTGCACCATTGCTGTAAGTATAAGCAAGCCCTCACTATGTATTGCTTTCTTCATGGCAGTTCCTACTTAGACCATTGAGGTAACATTTCTATAGTGCTACAGAAGTTAAATAAACGTACCTACACTTCCTTGTTAAAAAAAATCAAAATATTTATGTCACAGGCATTTTACATGAAACTGCGTTAACCCTGAGATGGTCGTGGTGGGCAGGAAGAGTTTAGAGATAACATAACAATGACCATACTGGGTCAGACTAATGGTCCATCTAACCCAGTATCCTGTCTTCTAACAGTGACCAATGCCAGGTGCTTCAGATGGAATGAACAGAACAGGGCAAACATTGAGTGATCCATCCCCTGTAATCCAGTCCCAGCATCTGGCAGGCAGTGGCTTAGGGACACCCAGAGCATGGGGTTGCATCTCTGGCTTGGCTAATAGCCAAGCTTGCATCTCGGCTAACAGCTATTGATGGACTTATCCTCCTTGAACTTATCTAATTCTTTTTTGAACCCACTTATAATTTGGCCTTTATAACATATCCTGGCAAAGAGTGAGACGCTGGCAGGCCAGTTGCCAGCTCTTGCCAAGGTTGCAGGCATTAGCTAAGAACCGATAAACTCATAGTTGGAGTCCAGACCAGTTCACTTATGTGTTAGTGTTGCTCAAAACAGGTATTAATATTATAAGAATGTATGTAGTGTTTAGGCTCTATAGAATGTGTGTACATTGCTGAGCATGTATTAATCTTATTTGTAATGTCTTCATTCCATGCTAAAAGGATATATGTAAGTTTTGCTTTGTAACTTTGAAAATGTTTGCTCTAAACTTGTGAACTCAGATGCATCCGATGAAGTGAGCTGTAGCTCACGAAAGCTTATGTTCAAATAAATTGGTTAGTCTCTAAGGTGCCACAAGTACTCCTTTTCTTTTTTCAGATGAGAAGAGTATTTTTCCCCGCCCATCCAGAAGAACTATCAAAATCAGACGGGCCATCAAGGAACATCGCAACAAAGGATTGGTTAATGGTCCTATTGCACTTTAGAAATGTTACCTGGGACAAAGTTTATCCTTGGAGCCTGAATAAACAAACAAAATTAAACAAAGACACAGGAAATTTTTTCTTCTCTTTGCTGTTTTAACTCTCATAGGCCAGGGACACCAAACTGAAGCCAGAGACCCCTGGGGGTTACCTCCTGGTTCCACCCTGAAAAATACTTTGAATTGAAAGATCACTACAACTCTGTCACTCTTAGGATTTAGATTGCAACTCATTTATTGTATATGTTTGCCTGCTTTAACCTGTAAATAACTCTCATTCCTTTTTCCTAGGTGGTAAACCATAGTTTATGACAGGACTGGCTACAGGCGTTGTCTTTGGTATAAGATCTAGGGTACCAATTGACTGGTAAGTGACTGGTCTCTTGGGACTGGAAGCAACCAGAATATTGTGTGATTTTTGGTGTAAGTGTCTATTTATCACTAAGTCCAGCTTGCATGGGTGACAAGATAGATTGGAGAATCTGTGACTCTATGGTGAGACTGTTATAGTGATCCCGGGGTTCACATTTGTCACTGTCCTGGTGAAATCTAATAGAATTTACCACCAGGTTGGGGTGTCTGTCCTGTTTCTGACAGTCTGCCCTGCAGTAGGCACTCACAGCCGTGAGCCACTCCAGATAGTGAGACAAGTTCCACAGGTTGACTGTGTGCTGTGTAAATAAGCACTTCCTTTTGTTTTAAACCTGGTGCCTATTAAGGTATAACAGTCCAACTTTCTTATAAAGCTGCATCTTATCCTCATCTTCTTGATCATATACATAATTCTACCCAGGACTTCATCTCTTTACAATGCGCTGCCCTCTGCCAGACTTAATGTTCTATTCTCCCAGTTGTCTCACAGCCATCTTCTCACCAATCCTACACGTAAAATGTCAAGCACAAAGAGTAGAGAAATACTTACTCTATTTAATATCTATTTCATACACTAGCATTGTAATGGTAGGGATTTAAAAATACTGCATACCTTGGTTTGGCCAAATGCCAGTGCCCCAGTCCACCACTGCCATCCAAGTCCACCACTGCCATCCATTCAAATTCCTCCTAAAGGCTCATTTATTCCACTATACCCTCACAATAAATAAATACTCCTAGTAATTTCATTTTTCTGGACTTCCCAGTGCATTCTGCCTACCCTGCAATATGTTGTTATTTATTTGTATTACTGTAGTACCTCAGAGCCCCACTCATTTGTCTTGTTGCGGCTGTAAGTTTCTCAGGGCAGGGACTGTTTGTATTTTGTGTCATATACCAGAAAGCACCAAGTACCTTGCTGGTGCTAAAGAAAGAAATAAGCATAAACATAAGGCTTAATAAGATCGGTGGTAAACAAAACTGGATCTGAAAACCCCTCCCCATATGTGAGACTTTGGGGAAGTCTGCATGTGAACTTAACAGCTCAGGCCTGTTCACTTAGGTCATGTCTACACTACAGAGTTAAGTTGACTTAAGTTACATCGATGATCATAAGATGCTTTAATTACATCAGTTGTGCACGTCCACACAATGCTCCTTGTGTCGGCAGAATGTGTCCACAGTGGTTGCTCTTGCATTGACAGCCACCCACGATGCAGCGCTCTCTCTATCTCACTGTTCAACTCAGCACCCTCTGCTGCGGGGAGCTCTAGGATTGGATCGCAGTGCATCATGGAGGTGTGCTTGCTGTCCCATGATGCAGTTCTTTCATTCCCATCATTCCATGCACTTCTGTCTTCATTTCACGCTGATTTTCAACAGCCCTTGTAAACCGTGCACCCGCCATCTCTGCCTGACAGCATGGATCCTGAACTGTTCACCGGTCTGGTGATGAGCACTATGAACACAACACGGCTGGTCCTGCAGTATTTCATGAGCTGTGAAACAGAGAGGGAATTGGTGGTGCCTGCCATGGAAACAAATAATTCAAGATTACTGCTGGCATTCACAGAACAACTGCACACGGGATGGACTGTCAGTACCAGGCTCAAGAAACGAGCACTGAGTGGTGGGATCACATTGTGATGCACCTATGGGATGACGAGCAGTGGCTGCAGAACTTTCAGATGTGCAAATCCACCTTCCTGGAACTGTGTGGAGCTTGCCCCAGCCCTGCAGCACAAGGACACCAGAATCAGAGATGCACTCATTGTAGAAAAGCAAGTGGCGATTGCTGTGTGAAAGCTGGCAATTCCAGACTGGTACTGGTCAGTCACAAATCAGTTTGGAGTTGGAAAGTCCACCGTGGGGGTTGCGATGATTCAAGTGTGCAGGGCCATTAATCACCTTCTGCTACAAAGGCCAGTGACTCTTGGCAATGTGTAGGAAATAACTGATGGCTTTGTGGCAAGGGGATTCCCTAACTGCAATGGGGCGATAGATGGGATGCATATCCCAATTTTGGCCCCAGACCATCTTGCGATGGTGTACATAAACTGAAAGGGCTACTTCTCCAGGGTCTTGCTGGCATTGGTGGATCACCGGGCCATTTCATTGACATCAATGCGAGGTGGTCAGGGAAGGTGCATGATGCACTCATCTTTCAGAACACTGGAATGTATAGAAAGCGACACACTGGGACTTTCTTTCCAGACCGGAAGTTTCCAATGGGGGACATGAAAATGCCCATACTGATCCTGGGAGACCCCACCTAGCCCTTTGCTGCCATGGTTCCTGAAGACATACACCGGAAACCTTGAGAGCAGCAATGAGCACTTCAACAACAGGTTCAGCAGGCACCAAATGACCACTGAATGTCCTTTTGTCTGATTAAAAGGTTGCTGGCACTGCCTTTTTGGCTGCTTAGACCTCAATGAGGAAAATGTTTCAATGGTCATTGCGGCCTGCTGTGCTCTGCTTAATATTTGCGAAGAGAAGGGGGAAAAGTTTCCCTTGGGGGGAGTGCTGAAGTAGATCAGCTGGCTGTCAATTGTGAGCAGCCAGATACCAGGGCAATTAGAGGGGCACAGAGGTTGGCCTTTTGCCTCAGGGAGGCTTTGAAGGAGCATTTTGACAATGATTCCCAGTAATGTGTCTTTAGGTGATGCATTCAGCCAGGCAATGTTTATTTGCTGCCTTGAATGACCCCTGTAGCGCTTCATTCCTTAGTGTTAATTGTACTGAGCAAATATTCCTGCCGTTAGCCACTGTCTTTGAATGTTAGCACTGACAGATGTGCATATGACACAAATAAAGACTCATTTTTTCCCAAAGACTCAAGTTTAATAACAGGACAAAACAGAAATTTTCAGTCAAACAGGGGACACAGCAAACAGTCTCATAGTTAGGGCTCTCACAGCTGTGTGTAACTCCAGCTTTCATTGTGAAACCAGTCCTAGGTGCGGAGAGCACGGAACTGGGTACTTGGGTGGGGGAGGAACGCAGTGCGGGAGTTTGGGGAGGGCACGGAATGGAGTCCTGTACGGGCTGCAGGGGGAGTCATGCATGGATGTGCTCAGACTACAGTGCAATGAGGGACTTGATCATCTCTGTTTGGCCCTCCTGTAGCTTTATCATCTGCTCCTGTCCATCTATTATCCACTCCTGACCCTCTCTCCTCTGCATGCTATCCAGCCCCAGTCTTTCATTAATTGTCTCCTTCCAAGCTCTTGTTTCACTATGTGCTGTATCTGTTGACCGCAGCACTTCATGAAACATATCCTCCTTACTCCTTCTGGTTCGCCACCTTAACTGAGTGAGGTGCTCTGCCGGTGTGGAGGGATGGGTCCTCAAGGGTACATCTGCAGAAGCCAAAGAAACAATGGACGGAGACATTATTGCGAGTGCGCTCACAGTCGTGAATAACAAAAGTTACACACGAGCAGCGGCTGCAGAACTTTCAGATGCGCAAATCCACCTTCCTGGAACACCTCTTTCTCATTGTGCCTTGGCTAGCACACAGCTCGGTGTGAGTCCCAAATATGGTGAGTTCACAGGGAGGGAGGGGTTAGAAGGGGGAAGTGGGTGTTTTGCGAAGTGGGTTACTACAAGTGCCTGGGAAAACTATTCTGAATATTGACACCCCTTTCCACAGACAAGAGTAATCAAACCCGATATCTCACTCTTATGAGTAACCCAGGATGCAAGGGTGCATCTCCTGCCTGCGTATGGCTTCAGACCAGCTCTGCATGCTGCTCACCTGTGTGCTGCTCTGGTCCCTGCAGAAATAATTGCCGGGTGGCGCAGCAAAGTTTCCTACAGCAGGGGGAGAAACAAAGCAGCTCAGCCAAGGAACTTTCGGTAGAGGATTGCAGAGTACCTACACGAAAGTTTCCTAGAGATCCCTATGGAGGATTCCCAGGACAAATTGGTGTACATTAACAAATTTTTCCACTGGGCCCCCAATGCGTAGATGACAGGCTCTGTTGTTAATTTCTGTCCCTTATCCCTCCACTACCATATAATAGTAAATGAGAGTTCAATCTCCAGACACCATGCAGTATCGAAGCAAAATGACCTCTCCTCTCCTGCATCATGAGCACCAGAGCTGGAGTGCTGGGACTGGCTAGACCCTTCCAGAGTCAAAACGAGGTCCCAACTCGCCACACCACCGGACAACCCTGTCGTGTGCTCCACATCATCCTCTAGCTCCACTTCCTCATCCACCACTTCATCCTCGGGGTTGAATCTGCCGGCTGCTGCCTCCATTCCCCACAAAGTATTCACGGGGGGGCGGAGCTCGTGGCGGTGGAGTCGCTGCCAAGGATGGCATGCAGCTCCTTGTAGAAGTGGCGTGTCTTCGGTGCCGCACCAGAGCAACTGCTGGCCTCCCTTGCCTTCTGGTACGCCTGCCTCAGCTCCTTAATCTTAGCACGGCACTGCTGCGTGTCCCTTTCATGACCCTTCTCCTGCATGCCACTAGCAATCAGCCCATAAGTATCAAAGTTCCTATAGCTGGAGCGAAGCTGCAACTGCACAGCCTCCTCTCCCCATAGACCCAGCAGATCCAACAGCTCCGGTGTACTCCACGTGGGAGCGCGTCAGCTGTGGACAGCCAGCATGGTCAGCTGGGAAGATGCTGTGTGAACTATGCACACCAAGCAAATAGGAAGAGGAATTTCAAAAATTCCCAGGCCTTTAAACAGGGCCTTCAGGGCAGCGGAGTTCAAACTGCTGATCAGAACGGTCAGGATGGGCATTGTGGGAAACCTCCTGGAGGCTAATGAGGGCGACATAACCAAGTGAAGTATCTAGACTGACCCTGTGTCACTCTAGCTACGCCACAGAAAGTTCTATGCAGCTCGTCGAGGTGGTTTTATTATGTTGGCATAGCAGGGGAGTTCCATTGGTGGGAGGAGCATTTCAATATGTACATCTTCACTGTTTTGTCGATGAAAGCTGACTTTTGTTGACAAAACTGTGTAGTGTAGACAAGGCCTTAGTTTAGTTCATGATCAATATCTGTGCCCATATATTTATCTGTCAATAGCACTTTAATATGTATCATGTTCTGCTGCCTGCTCCTTATTTACAATGTCACCAGAAATTGAGAACAGGCGTTCGCATGGCACTTTTGTAGCCAGCGTTGCAAGGTATTTATGTGCCAGATATACTAAACATTCGTATGCCCCTTCATGTTTCGGCCACCATTCCAGAGGACATGCTTCCATGCTGATGACGCTCGATAAAAAAATAACTTGTTAATTAAATTTGTGACTGAACTCCTTGGGGGAGAATTGTATGTCCCCTGCTCTGTTTTATCTGCATTCTGCCATATATTTCATGTTATAGCAGTCTCGGATAATGACCCAGTACATATTGGTCATTTTAAGAACACTTTCACTGCAGATTTGACAAAACGCAAACAAGGTACCAATGTGAGATTTCTAAAAATATCTACAGCACTTGACCCAAGGTTTAAGAATCTGAAGTGCCATCCAAAACCTGAGAGGGATGAGTTATGGAGCACGCATTCAGAAGTTTTAAAAGAGCAACACTCAGATGTGGAAACTACAGAACCTGAACAACCGAAAAAAAATAAAAAAAATCAACCTTCTGCTGGTGCCATCTGACTCAGATGATGAAAGTGAGCATGTGTCGGTCTGTTCTGCCTTGGATCGTTATCGAGCAGAACCCATCATCAGCATGGACGCATGTTCTCAGGAATGGTGGTTGAAGCATAAAGGGACATATGAATCTTTAGCACATCTGGCACGTAAATATCTTGCGATGCTGGCTAAAACAGTGCCATGAGAACACCTGTTCTCACTTTCAGGTAACATTGTAAACAAGAAGCTGGCAGCATTATCTCCTTCAAATGTAAACAAACTTGTTTGTCTGAGCAATTGGCTGAAGTAGGACTGAGTGGACTTGTACACTGTAAAGTTTTACATGGTTTTATTTTTGAATGCAGTTATTTTTTGTACATAATTCTACATTTGTAAGTTCAACTTTCATGCTAAAGACATTGCACTACACTACTTGTATTAGGTGAACTGAAAAATACTATTTCTTTTGTTTTTTACAGTGCAAATATTTATAATCAAAGGTATAAAGTAAGCACCGTACCCTTTGTATTCTGTGTTATAATTGAAATCAATATATTTGAAAATGTAGAAAACATCCAATATATTTAAATAATTGGTATTTTATTACTGTTCAGCAGTGTGATTAATCGTGAGATTAACTGAGATTAATTTTTTAATCGTGTGATTAATTGCAATTAATTTTTTTTAATCGCTTGACAGCCCTAATTTGTAGATAAGTATAGTTTAGCAAACATTTCTGGATGTGAGCAAGAGAGGGCAAGCTTTCTGGTTACACGAGAAAAATAAATAGCATTACATGAACATAAACATTTATAAGCGATAAGAAAATCAATAAGACAAAGATCAAGTGTGGTACAGACTTAGCTAATTACCATGCCATGAGAAAGACACAAGTGACTGACATCTGGACACAGCATATTGCTAAGAATATTAAAGAAGCTTTTAGGAACCAATGCTGCAACGTGCTGAGTGCCCTCCCCTCCCACTGGAGTCAACACGGATTGAGGACTTGGCACCCTGGAGGATCAGGTGTAAAACATCTTGTTCAGCAAATGCTCCAAACAAGTGCACTTCTTTTGTCACTAACCCCTGAGAAGAGATTAGTGGCCCTTCCAACTGACTAAGACCCCAATCCTTCAGTGATTTCTGCACAAGAACAGGAGCTCACTCGCCTGCAGCTCATTACAGGATCAGGACCTAAAGTGCTAACATTTTATGCGGTGACCAATCATATAAAGACAGATAAAATGCTTGACATGTACAATACTCGGAGACAAGAGAAATTGGAACACAGTGCACATAAAGAGAAGCCAAATTGCAGCTGTTCCTAGTGTTGCGTACACCCTATAATCAGCATGTGAGTAAGCTGTTCTGATTCAGCACCATTGGGTGTAGTGTCTGCTGCCACTCATCATGAAAAAGCTGCGTTCTAATGAGTCTCAATATGAACATTGACAGGAGGGATCAGACGCAGCAAAACCCATTCGGCACGGTGCATTAACAGGGCCAGACATGAAGCCTGATGGCTGCAGGGGCCTAGAGCTTAGCAAATAATGGAAAGTGCTGCAAATATTAATTTGAATTCAAAAGTTAATTTCAATTCATCCATGTTAGCGACATTCTGGGGTTTACTGTTCACAAACATTTGAGCTTGGGCATGTTGCTAGCGTAAACAGTCATGCAACGATAACTCAGTTCTAGCAGTCATCAAAACAAACTATGGGAGAGGAAAGCTGGGCTGTTGGCAGGTGGGGAGGGAATAGGAGGGAAATGATTTGCTGTAAATGGATCAGCCCATTACACAATATAAATAAAATTATTTATAATTTACACAGTGAGAACTAAATCTGAAGACTGGGACCAAATGTGACCAACACCTTGAAGCTACAGCACAAAACACCAGATAACAGAAGCTCTGTAACATAATTCTTTGAAAAGTAAGAGAAATCATGGTGGATGGGAGAGAAAGAACAAAGAAAACAGCATCAAATTCATAGAGTTCAAGTGTAGAGATTAAACAAAAAATGTTTCCAGTGCCAAAAAGCTTTTTGTAGCTAAAAGGAAAGTATCATTTGATTGGCCTTTTCCTTACATAGTATAATCAAGTGCACAGCTGAACTCATGGAATAGAAAAGGGTGAAAACCCAACCAGACACAGATACATTTTCTTCGATCTATATATGATATACAGATCTCTTTTCAGATATTTTCAAAATATTCCAGGAGAACTGGGCTTTGGAAGTCAGTTTTAAGGAAGAGTTGAGAATAGCTATGAACCACCCCTCATGACTGCAGGGGACTGGTAATAGGTATGGAACTTCTGGATCAAGCTTTCAGATCCAGTCCAGCAATGACCAAGAGTTGTTATCATCTGATGCTGCTAGTGGCCTCTGTGAAATGAGTTTGTGATTCCAGTCTAATTCCTAGGGGGCAGGGGTCCACATCACAAAAAATACTGTCACAACTGAACAGAGGGACCAAGGATTGAGTGGGCCTGAGACTGAACTGCCTCCTCATCCCTGGTGGTGGTCCTTCCAGGAAGGAACATATCAAGGCAAGTTCCTGGGATGCTTGGGAATTGATACAAGGCCTAATGCGTTAGTGAGTCAATGAGAAACCAAGTATCTATGGACACTGGGGGCTAGGAGGGTAAGATATGTACAAGAGAGCATAGGTGGGCATGGAGGAAGAGTGAAGATGAACAAAGATCAGGGTTGGTGAAGTGGAGAGAAAGGGAAGTTTAATTTGGGTTGATCCAGGCTCAGAGACCATTTTAGAAATCAGTAAATTCTGATGTTTTTTGATATCTGACAGCATACTGTATATAGATGACATAGCACTGGTACCACAAGCTTTGTGGAAGAAATTAGGTTTACAGAGGGCTCTGAACAAAGCAAAGATAATTATCTTGCATATTCAGCTTGGAAAGGAATTCCGAGATCACGCTACAGTTTGCGGGGAAGACACAGAAGAAAATGGAAGGATGCAACCAACTTCATGACAAAGGACTTGTCTGAGGCAAAAAATCTGATCTAGAAGTTATTGAGAGAGAACGAGACCCTCACAGGGTTACTTTAAAATCCATCAGATTTTTGCGGGTCCAGAGTCAGAAAAAGCGAACAGGCTGCTATTCCATGATGTAGCAATAAAGGAACAGAATATTCTGAGGCAATTGTAATGGTACAAAGTCAGATTATGTTTGGCAAGCAAAGGGCAGCAGTAGAAGCTACAATCAATCATATTAAAAAAGAATATAGAGGGGAAAGAACATTAAGAACATAAACCAAAAGTCTACTCACAAGTAGCTATGTCTACTTACAAAAGTCTACTCACCCACTAACTCAGACCAATGAAATATAATTTGTTTTTTTCATTATCATCACAATGGAAGCCGGATGAGTAGACTCTGTACTAGGGTTGGTAAATGTTTATGAATTTTGCAAGGGTGATAAACACGAGCTTAAGAAGGTGTGCAGATTTCTGACATCCTTCTGACCCATGATGACACTATATAAGGTCCAAATTCTGCCCTTGGACCCTAGCCACCCTATTCATTTCATTACAAGGGTGTAACTGAGAGCAGGATTTGGCTCCAAGTGCATGACACTCAACCATGGTGCTGGTAATAATGTCAGACTGTTACTTTTGCTGTTTTCATCCCATCTGGGACAGTGCCATTTGAATGAGTGAGGAGCTGAAAATATCTCGGAGAGTTTTAGCAAAGATTGGAACAGATATTTGTGGAAAAAGATTGCCCATCAGATCAGTCACATGATGTGTCAGTTTAATAATCTGAGAGTTAGCAAACCACTAAAACTGACATCTGTAAATTAAAATTTAGGAGGTTCAGCTACGCAAGCAGAATGTTTATCAAACTTACTAGCAAACTCCCTAATAAAAGTAAAGTGTCAGTTAACATTGCAAGCTCAAGTATTGGTGCATTGAGGAGCTTGTCTTCCGTGTTCTGTATTAATATTTTAGAACTACACAGATTTGGAAAAATATTTTCAAGAGGTTGTGAGGTTCTTTTTACTTTTTTTAATGTGATGTTTCTTCCTTTTTCTGAAAATAAAATCATATTTGCTTATAAATTTGTGATGTGATGGAATTACAAAACAGGTCAGGTGGAAGGTTTGAAGATAACACACAGTATCTTCTCTCTTTGAAATTAAAGGGACTACACCATGCTAACTGAACACCTCTTACTCTGTAAGTGGCAACAAGAACACAATCATTAGAGATCAAAAAATACAATATGTTCTTCAAATTGAGCTGTGCAGAGGTAACAGTTCTGGGTAAGAATGTCCTGGACAGGACATCATGAGTAATCTTTATTCTTTTTACGTTTACAGGGCTGGGATTTGTTTTTTCTCAAGAGGCTCTCAGCACAGACTATACGTATTATTTATAAAATAGTCAGCCATTGAGTATTACCAATAATTTAAGATAAAGAGGAAACAAGAATTTATATTATTCTGAGGACCAATTTTTCTAAGGAATTTTGACCAGGTTTCTAAATTTGCACATGCAATCATATGTGCATTATTATATATAAATACAGATGATAGAATTTGCACATTTAAGTGGACTCCATGTACGACTTGTGTGTGCAAAAACACCTTTTGCTTGCGTAAATTCTATCTTCTGTCAACGGAAATGATTCTGGCCACTCAAGCCCCTTGCAGTATAGGGCCACGGAGCACAGAACTGGGCAGACAAAATTATGCTGGCAAGACTGAAAAACCCACGCTTTGAAACTTTACACCAAACTGCATAAGCTATCGGCGAAGATGAAGCCACTGTAGCTATGTCTACACAGCAATAAAACACTTGCGACTGGCCAGTATCAGCTCACTAGGGTTCATGGGGCTCGGGATGTGGGGCTATAAAACTGCAGGGTAGATTTACGGGTTGAAGCTGGAGCCTGAGCTCTGGGACCCTGAGCCCCAGCCCAGTCAACTGACACAGGCCAGCTGCCGGTGTTTTATTGCAGTATAGACATACTCTGTATGACTGTGACAGGAACAGATCTGAACAACAGGTGGTGATTCTGTTTGGTCAAGAACTACATACAGAATAATTTCCAATTAGGATTAAAAGGTTCTGACCTGCATTTTCAAAGAGTCAACTAATTTCCAGTGCCTCTGCATTGAGGGACTGAACCTCAGACACCTAAGACCTGATTTGCAGAAGTATTAAACATTCATACTCCCATTGACCACAGTTGGTTCAGAGCACAAATAACAATAACAAAAAGTGTGCCATGATGAGAATAGCTATGCAGCACAATGGTGCAGCTGCGGGTAAAAAATACCCAATATAAATTCAAAAGGACTAAATATCTTTTATGAAACATAATAATGTGAGGAAAGTGTTTCATGACAGGACTGCAGCTGCCATCCCTATGGTATTTTTTGTCAATTTGACATCCGGAATACAAGATTTCAAACTCCTGTATAATTTTCTCCAAACAAGTTTCCTCAAGGGACTAAATGTGAAATTTTATTAACTGTGAAGCTGACATTTCAAATAAGAATCCCCATATTTCAAATATTAAATCCATCTCATTGGCAGCTGCACAATGCTATTCACACCAAGGATCAATGATCGGTTGATGAAAGCACACAATAGGTCAAAAAGGAGTCACATTGTTTTTAGATTAGGAGTGAATAAAATGAGGTGGCTTCCCAGGTATTCACTTAGATTGTTTGCAAAGCAGCCAGCACAGAAAGACAGACTTTCACATGCATAGCATTGGTGGTGTTCAGAAGCACATATTTATAGAGGTTAAGGCCAAAAGATCATTTACTCTGACTTATATATCACAGTCCATTAAATTTCACCCAGAAATTTACTGAGCCCAAAAACTTGCGTCTAACTAAAGCATCACTTGTATTTAGCTAAAGCATATTTTCCAGAAAAGCATCCAGTCTTCATTTGAAGACATCAAGAGATGGAGAATCCATCATTTCCCTTGGTAGTTTGTGTCACACTGGCAAACCAGGTGCCAGCTCTTGCCAAGGCTTTAGGCCTCAATCAAGCACAAACAAATTCATTGCTGAAAACCAGTCTGTTTCCCAGGTGTGTTATGGATGGTCCTTTTGAGCACCGGAATGTGGGCGAGCACTAGTTCGCCCACTGCTAAAAGCTCCTCCCCCAGCCTAGGGAGGAGCTACTGAACCCAGAACCCAACCAAGCTTGAGGGACAACAAAGGCAATAATGGGAACAGGTGTGAGGGTCAAAGGGCCAAAACTAGGGAACCAGAAAGGGACACGAGCAGAGAACCCTGGACAGCGTCCATTGGTTACGGATGGTTACGGTGAGTATTGGGCTTTGTGATGGTGTGACTGCCCTACACTGGCAAAAAAGGGGTTAAAAGCAGCCCGAGGGAGGCTGCGCAGGAGGCAGCCAACCAGGGCAAAGCAGGCCCATATAAAAAGGGAGCTGCAGGGTAAAGGAGGATAGTTCTCTGTTGGGAGCCTAGGGAGGAAGGACTGTGTTCCTGAAGGGCTGAGAGAACTGCCAGCACACTGGACCCAGCAGTGCTGCCAACAGGGGCCAAGGGAGCATGAGACAGTTCCTGGTTGGCTGTTGGGGGTTGCAGACTGAGGCCCTGATGCAAGGGCAAGGGCAAGGGCAAGGAGGGTGCTGGAGCCACATAGGAAGTGGCTGGAGAGTAGACTGCAGGTCTTGCCCGGAAGAGGAGGAATGTAGTGTGGCACAGCCAGTGGGCACTGTCATGAAGAAAATGCCATGATCCTGGGAGTGACATGGGACCAGGAACAAAGGTGACAGTGGGTGAGACCCCACCAGAAGAGGGTGCAGCACTAATTCCCTGGACAGCTAGCAGGAGGTGCTGCAGTGGTGAGTTGTGCCCTGTCACATGCTTATAACAACATGTTTAGTGCTTAGACTTTATGAAATGACTATAAGTTGCTGCATGCATTAACCTCACTTATAATATCCTTATCACATGCTGTAAGGTAATATTTAAGTTTTAAAAAAAATGTTTTCTCTGAAACTGTGAACCCAGACAGGAGGGATAGTCTGCTGCCCATCAAGAGAGCCTATCAAAACTAAATGCCCCATTGTGGGACATTTCCCCAGTATGAACCAACTCCTCCACATATGCATGTGTTTGTAAAACAAACAAGAACCCATTCAAATGTTAAATAAACACTCCCTCTCGATTCATTTGATTCTGAATGAAATGTTTTCCCACCAGAAAATGGGGTTTCACTGAAAAGGAATTTTTTTCACATGAAAATATCATTTTCTGTGGAATTTTCCATTGGGCAAAAAAATAAACAAAATATTGCGGTGCCTCCTGGGAGCTGAGGTTTCCTGTCCCATGAGGCACCGTGGCAGATCAGCCACAGCGAGAAGCTGCCATGTACCATGGGAAACAGTCTGACTAAGCAGCAGGACCCAAACAGGAGATGGGGGTAGGGGGGTAAAGATACAGAACTAACAAACTCCTATGAGATAACGTAGCACATCAGGCAGACAGAGATTAATGTTGACCTGACACAAAAGGTTTCAATGTTTTCAAATCAAAACTTTCCCAACATTTCATTCCATGACAAGTTTTAATATGTCAATTTTTTTCTCTTGATTCGGGATGAAAACAAAAGTCAAAATACCAGAATTTCTTGCAGGAACAAAATATTCAGATTTTTGTTTTAGCCTCATCCCATTCTCTCATGTTTTTCCTTCTTTTTCCATTTTGCTACTGAAGAAATGGGAGATATGAGAAAATGATAAAAAAATTAAAGTATTTCATTTTCAGGTTTTGTGGAAAAAGTAAAAAAAAACATTTTTAACTAAATTTTGTTAAACTCAACCAGCTCTAAACATGATGCTTGCAAACAATCATTCTGATTGCATGTTATATTCCTTTTGTCTGTCTTGTCTATTCAGACTGTAAACTCATAAGAACATAAAAACAGCCATAGTGGGTCAGTCCAAAGGTCCATCTAGCCCAGTATCACCACTTCTGTCAGTGGCCAATGCCAAATGCCTCAGAGGGAATGAACAGAACAGGTAATCATCAAGTGGTCCTTTCCCTGTTGCCCATTTCCAGCTTCTGGCAAACAGAGGTGAAGGACACCATCCCTGCCCGTCCTAGCTAATAGCCACTGATGGACCTATCCTCCATCAACTTATCTAGTTTTTTTTTTTTGAACCCTGTTATAGTCTTCGCCTTCACAACATCCTCTGCCAAAGAGTTCCACAGGTTGATTGTGTTGTGGGAAGAAATACTTCCTTTTGTTTGTTTTTAAACCTGCTGCCTATTAATTTCATGTGGTGACCCCTTGCTCTTGTGGTGTTTACTCCTCACAACACTTCCTTATTTACTTCCTCCACACCAGTCATGATTTTATAGACTTCTATTATATCCCCCCTTAGTTGTCACTTTTCCGAGCTGAAAAGTCCCAGTCTTATTAATCTCTCCTCATATGGAAGCTGTTCTATACCCCTAACCATTTTTGTTGCCCTTTTCTGAACCTTTTCCAATTCCAATATATCTTTTTTTGAGATGGGGTGACCAGATCTGCACACAGTATTCAAGACTTGGGCGTACCATGGATTTATAAAGAGGCAATATGATATAAACTCTTTACAGTAGGGACTTTCTTACTCTGTTTGTACAGTGCTTGCACAATGGGCCCTGCATTTTGCTTGACACCTATAGATGTTACTATGATATCAATAAATAGAAATTGTGTGTCAATCTTATTTCCTTAAACTCTGTACTATCGCCTTGGAGAAGAGACACTAAGGCAGGGATCAGCAACCTTCGGCCCGCGGCCTGCCAGGGTAAGCCCCCTGGCGGGCCAGGCCAGTTTGTTTACCTGCCGTGTCCGGAGGTTTGGCCAATCGCAGCTCCCACTGGCCGCAGTTTGCCACTCCAGGCCAATTGGGGCTGTGAGAAGCCATGGCCAGCACATCCCTCTGCCCACGCTGCTTCCTGCAGCCCCCATTGGCCTGGAGCAGAGAACCGCGGCCAGTGGGAGCCGCGATCGGCCGAACCTCTGGACTCGGCAGGTAAAGAAACTGGCCCGGCCCGCCAGGGGGGCTTATGCTGGCAGGCCATGTGCTGAAGGTTGCCTATCCCTGCACTAAGGGAAAATCTGGAAATTATTTGAGCTAGGAAACCAAGTTGAGGATTAATAAAATTACAACCTCAGGGTTTGAGCTCCTGCAGAAGTTAATGAGTATTTTGCCACAAGCTTTGTGTGTGCAAGATCATGCTCTAACAAATCTGCATTATTTTGTAACAAAGGACATTCCTTACAAAATAAGGAGGGTATTTCTAAAGCCTAAGATGCTGCACGAGCAGAAAAGTTGCCCTGTCTTTGAAGCAAGATGATGATGATAATAATAATTACATAATAGTTATTGTAAACCTGGATCAGCCGCGGGATACAAAGTGGACAGAAATGAAAAATATAGTAAAGATACACACAAGAACAAGCAAAATCTATTAAACTGAAAAATAGAACACTTGTCCCTGAGGAGTTCAATTTTCTGGGACAAACTCAGCCTTGATCTAACATAATACAGAATAACTATGTGCTGAGTAACAACTTTTTTGTTGGCCGTGGTGACTTCAGTTCATCTTTGCTGTTAGGCCCTGTCTGCAAAGCTTTCTTTCGTTAGGTGAAAATGATGATGTAAGTGGGCACGTGTACCTTCAAAACTTTGAACCGCAACTCTACATACCCTGAAGAGGCAGCTCAGAAACCATATGGCTCCATGAAGCTAAGATTGCACTACTGTACTTGCCTGCAGCATTCCCACATTTATCAAAATCACAGGCATACTGGCCTCATTTCAAGATTCTGCTATTAGCCCTCTGTAATTTATTTGTAAAACTGTGAAATATGACCTAGATTCTTGTGAGCGTTTTTAAAAAGAAATCAGATAACCAATACAATTTCTCTGTTCTATGGATACCTGTCATAAGGAAGTGTATGTTTAAAATTATTGTTTAAAGATACTTCCTGCTCCAGAACACTATTTCCAGGGCTTAAGAGACTTTCTCAAAAGAGCATATTTAAAAAAAAAAAAGATTCCAAATCAGGTTGATAGCATCTGTGCAAAATGTTAGGGATATTTGTCAGTAAATAAAAATATAATTAATTCTGTGTTCATCCACTCCTCTCCCCACCATCAAACAGGATTTTAGGCTTCATTCAGCTTTTTATGGATTTCATCTGCCTTGTTTATGCTTACACATTCTGATCTCATTCCTAGTGGATGAGCAAACAGGATAAATGAATCAACTAACAGCGTTGGCTAGCAATTAAACACCAAATGGTGAACAGCAGAGATCCCCAAACTCTGGTCCATACAACAAGGATGACTGTTGGAAAGAGCTGATCAAAGGATACTGGCTCTTGTCTTATTTCCAGCTTCTGAGATCACATTAAAAACATTTAAATACTTTTATTAATATTGCTTTTCCACATATGCAATTGCTGCATTTGCCTTCATAAGGTTGTGGAATTCTTAATGGAAGGGGAGATGGCCCGTGAAACAGTCTCCATTAAAAATGTGCTTTGAGAATATCTGGCATACACTATTCTAACACTACAAGCTGTCTAATGCTATTGCTAACACATGACAAAAGGAAAGAAGATTCAACAACCAATAGCATTGTGTCATTTGGAAAATTCTCTGCTGCTGCCTATAGGACTCTCCCATTCATTTCTTTTCGGCAATATGGCTTAGGTGATTTATTGCTTGAGGATGGATTCAAACATGAATAACTGTTAAAGGGGGAGGTTGGTGTGGTAAAGAAGTGACCTGATTGGACACATACAGATAGGCTTGGCAGAATTTGATTTTTATTTTAATGGATATCAATGCTTTATTCTATTTTTATCTATTTAAATTTTCATAGCTGTGGGAATTTATGGGGGTGTAAAACAATAATTTAGTGACCGACAGTGAGATTCAAAATTCAAGCTTTATAACCATTAAAGCACAAATTATCACCATTACATGTCAAAATATACAAAGTAAATATCCTTAAATCAAACTCAAGTTCTGACAGCATTTTTCTTTCTTTACCTATATGTAATTCCATTGATGGAAATATTTTTTCATTGGTTGATGTGCATACAGTGAAATTAACGTTGACCAACATGTACCATAAAAATCTAACTCTTCCATATCTACAATCAGGACTTGATTCAACCAAACAAGTGCGAGGAGGAGGAGCAGTATGTACCATTCTACCTTCCTGTCCTCAGACATTAGCTCCCCTAGAAAGGGGATGCTTCTGCCTCAGAAGGGCAGCTAATGCAGGCTGACTGGGAAATGTACTGAATCAGTGCATCACCCAGCTGCCCTGAGCTGTCCCTTCTCCAGCCACTTTCTGAACAAGCTGGCTCCAGACTCCACCAAGTGGAGAAAGTGCTTACACCAGCACCTCCCACGCATCTACTGCAACACAAGCACATGCATATGTCCAGACAGATTTTCTGCCCGCAGAGACCCATAGCTTGGGCTCCACTGAAAAAGTGAATTTGGCTCATACTATCTAAGAGGATTTCACAAGTGGTTTGGATTTTTCCAGACTGTGACTGGCTAAAACCCTTTTTTTGTCATCTTCCACAATGTACTGCAGCTTGTCTTTGTCAGCATATTAACTATGACAGAGTTGCCTAATCACTTCAGATTAATGAAGTCACCAGATTAATTTAGAAAGTAATTGAGAATGTCTAATTTTAATTAGAAGGTTGATTGCTACTGTTAAGCTAAACAAGATGACTCCTTTCCAGAGATATTTTTATTTAATTGAAACTGCAGTTACAGTATCAATGTGTATCTCAGTTTTGCATAGTGTTATTACTGTGCATCGATGCAATCTATAATGATTCTAACAGCCACCAGTAGGTAAAAATACTACAGATTGCCTGTTATAAATGGTGCCTCAAGCTTCAGCCAAGTTAGAATTGTATTGCGTCATTCTCTAGAATGGTTACCTTTTATGATGCTAAGAACATTAGGTATTGCAACTACCAACTCAGGAGCTGAATAGGACTTTACTATTTATTGTGAATGGTTATATAAATGGCTGCTGGGCAGATCCAATATCTGTTTTTCTAAGGCAGGCAGCTGGGCTATATAAGCCTATGCCTTCAGAATTTCACAGGGGCATGTATGGCATGGTCAACTAAAAAAGTACAAAATATAACTTAAAATGTGTTTGCTTCATGCTGAGCATGTAACCTCTGAGTTCTGTAATTGAGCACATTTCATCAATCAATCAGATTCTAATCTACAGGAAAATATAAATTTACAATGGAAAAAGAAACTTCACTTATACTGTGTGGTACACCATGATAAGCAGCTTAATATTCTTATCACTATGCATAAAATAGCTTTTTAGGGAAAGATTTTGTTTAAAGGAGTCAATCGCCTTACTATGGTGTGGGGGAGGAGGGATCAAGACTTTCTCCAGTATCTTGAGAGAGCATAACTGATTCCCAGAAAAAGGGAGACAGCAAACAGAGGAACTCATGAAAAAGTTACTCCTGTGGGATAAAAGAAACAAAGCTAAATCCACACTATACTTACATCAGTATAATTACATCACTCCAGAGTGTGAAAAACCCACACCCCTGAGTGATGTATTTATACCAGCCTAACCCCCAATGTAGACCACACCCTGACAGGAGGGCTTCTCCCATCGACATAGCTACAGCCTCTTGCAGATGTGGACTAACTATACTGACGGGAGAAGCGTCTTCACTGAAGCAGTGCAGCTGCGCCACTGCAGATGTCAAGTGAAGACCTGCCCAAAGCAACTACAGATTCCCTACTTTGAGTGAGTGAGAAACTGCTGTTCGGAGAGTTGAATTTTTTAGAGGTGTTTAGCGGTTATTTGCTACTGTGATCATTTAACATCTGTATTAAAAGTGTTCCCTGAGGTTCTGACTGAGTTTGGGTTCCCATTGTGCTAAGCCAGGAGTGGGCAAACTACGGCCCAGGGGCCGCATCCAGCCCTTTAGATGTTTTAATCCGGCCCTTGAGCTCCTGCTGGGTCCAGGGCTTGCCCCCTCCGGCATTCCAGCCAAGGAGCAGGGTCGGGGGCTCTGCGCGGCTCTTCGAAGCAGCAGCATGTCCCCCCTCAGGCTCCTACACATAGGGACAACCAGGGGGCTCCACACACTGCCCCAGCCCCAAGCACCACCTCCACAGCTCCCACTGGCCGGGAACTGCAGCCAATGGGAGCTGCCTGGCCGCACCTCCACGTAGGAGCCAGAGGGGGGACATACCACTGCTTCCAGGAACTGCTTGAGGTAAGGGCCAACCAGAGCCTGACCCCCTACCCCAGCCCTGATCCCCCTCCAAACCCCTTGGTCCCATCCCAGAGCACTCTTCTGAACCCCCAACCCCTCATCCCCAGCCACACCCCCCTTTGCACGCCTGCCCCAGCCCGGAGCCCCCTCCCGCATCCTGAAGTCCTCATTTCTGGCCCCGCTCCAGAGCCTGAACCCCCAGCCAGAGCCCTCACCTCCTCCCACACCCCAACCCCCAATTTTGTGAGCATTCATGGCCTGCAGTACAATTTCCATACCCAGATGTGGCCCTCGGGCCAAAAAGTTTGCCCACCCATGTGCTAAGCCCTAAAAAATAAAAACACTGACATGCATAGGAAGAAATGATTCCCTGCCCCAAAAAGTTTACAATCTAAATAAGGAGTGGGCAAACTTTTTGGCTGAGAACCATATCGGGGTGCAAAACTGTATGGAGGGTCAAGTAGGGAAGGCTGTGCCTCCCTAAACCGCCTGGCCCCTGCCCCCGATTTGCCCCCTCCCACTTCCCACCCCTGACTGCCCCCCTCAGAATCCCCCACCCATCCAACCCCCCCCCGCTCCCTGTCCCCTGAGTGCCCCCCCAGAATCACTGCCCCCCCCAGGACTCTCCGCCCCTTATCCAACCCCCCAGCCCTCTTACCATGCCACTCAGAGTAGCATATCTGGCCACCGCGCCGCCCAGCCGGAGCCAGACGCGCTGCCCTGAATGAGCACGCAGCCCTGCCGCCCAGAGCGCTGCCCATGCGGCAGCTTGGCTGCGGGAGAGGGGGCAAAGCAGGGGAGGGGTCGGGGGCTAGCCTCCCCGGCCAGGAGCTCAGGGGCCAGGCAGAACGGTCCTGCAGGCCAGATGTGGGCCATGGTTTGCCCACCTCTGATCTAATTAGACAAGACAGACAGAGTGGGAGGGGCAACAGAAGCACAGCAGGATGAAGTGGCTTGCTCAAGGTCACACAGCAGATCAGTGGCAGGGCCAAGAATAGAACCTAGGTCTCATGACTCCCAGGCAAATGCACTAGTCACTAGACCACACTGCCTCTCTAAAGATGGATGGTTCTAGAGCTGATGGGGAATCTGTTTAAAGGTCACCTGTACAAGAAAAAAACCCCAAAACATGCTTTATAACCTCTTTTTGATTCATTGTGATGTATACAGAAGGCCTAAATGTTTTGGGGGGGAGAGTGTGAGAAGGGGGTTAAAGAGGTTTCTTATGTCTTATCACCATACAAATATCAGGAATATCAAGGGTCCTCTTTGCTGAAGGTTTCCGTGGATGATCTAAGAAATGGAATGGGAACTTTCTAAGCCCTTCACCCCAGGGACCTTGGTATCTGAGTTATTAACAAAGAGAGCTATTCTCTTGAGCATTTGTCAGGCTTTTGAGTTAAATAAGTGTTAAACAAAGACTTTGCAATTAGTCTTTAAAAAAAGTTTCCTTTCTCACTTGCTCAGATTTCAACCTCTGTTCTCTGTTGGTGTCAACCTACCACTTATTTTCCAGTTATCCATAAAGTCCCACAGGACAAGACCTGATATTTCCATTATAAAATGCAAACAAAAGCTTATTTGAAAAAGCTTTCAGACCTTATTGACTTGCATCAAAGAAGCAAAAAAGGAGCGCAAAATCCCATTGCTGCATTTACTGGTGACCTTTAAGGCTTGCTTTGGGAAAATCTGTCTGGGGCCCAGAGAGTAGTTGGGGATTTGCTCAGAAGGTGTTAGAGCTGGTACAAACAGTTGAGGCTTGCTCATAGCCCTCTCCAGTCTCTTTCCTGAAAGGTTTTTTTTGGCAGTAGCAAGGCAGAGACAGTAGTTCATCATGCAGACAAAGCAAATAAAAAAGTAGTAATTTGTTTTTATGCTATTCTAATTGGCAGATTCAGTTCACTTGAGAGAGCCCAGGAAAAGGATACTGGAAATTCTTGTTTATTGTTCAAACTATGAGTACAATTAAAGGACCGATCTGGCCTTCATTCAGGAAGACACTAAGTCCATACTTAGGTCCATTCCTGTTCAGCAAAACTAACGTCAATAGGATTTAAGCACATGCATAATGATTAGCTGGGCTTAAGTACTTGCCTAAACAGGGATGCTTTCCTGAATTGAGATCCGTAGGAGGTTGTGAAAATCAAGTAGGATGGGGAATTATGGAAGGGAAAAGTTTTGGTTTTTTTTCCAACACTCACATGTCCAGAAGGGGCTGAGCAGACATACATATGTACTGTTGTTTCAGGTCACTATACTGGTCTTCAACCCTTACCTTGTCCTTCTTACATTATATAGTACTGAGTCCAGAGGAAGTAGCTCCTAAGAAAGATGTTTTAAATTCCTACTTCTGTCAGGGCCAGAAATATGGATTGGAGATACTCTGAGGACTATAGAGATGATGCACACTGTGTTTTTGATTCCCTTCACTCTGTTTCTGTAATAAAACTCCAGCAGCTTTTGGGACATCAGCAGCTTCCCACCACTGAATTACAAAACACAAATATTAGGCAAGAATTTTGCTGAGTTTATAATTTTTAACTAGGGAAAAAACCCAATTGGTAGTACTCAAATACCATTAGACTATTCTGCATCAATCACAACATATGATAAAATACAGCTACATGAGAATAAGTGATACACATGTAACCCACATTTAGAGTGGGGTTTTTGTAACCCTCTCGTAACTGGCCCACAGAAGAGGTGTAGGAGTCTGCTTAGTGCTTCCAGCTGCAGGGCTAAATCTTTAAATGGGAATGATAAAGACTCACATTTTTAGTGCTAAAAGTCTCAGGTTCAAGCCAGGATGATTACAGAGATTAAGAGAAACTATTAATTTGCTGGCTCTCTCCCTGAATGGTTGGTGCTACTCCTTCAGATACTCAGCAAGGAAGTTTGTGCAATTGGCTTGCCTTTTAGATCAGTATCTTTGTTCACTTTAATGGCTTGTTTGTTCTTGTTCCACAATCAGTTGCAAATCTCAAATTAATTTCCAGGTTCATTTCCTTCTTGTTGTGTCATACAGGAGGAAGAATGTAGTTTTACATGATGGAGGGTAATTTAAGCATATCTGTAATATTAAAATTCCAAAAGTTCTGTATCAAAAGAACTTTTTCAATGGTTCCTGATAAACTATTAATGATTTATACTGCTATCCTCTAATGCAGCAAGGAAGCAAGGTGATAGCTTTTGATTAATTGAAATAATTGACATTGTCTCCTTGCTATTGAATGTTGAACTAAATGCATTTAATCTAAATTTGCTGAGACCTCTCTTTAAAACTCTTACTGCAGATGTAGCAGGAGATCCACTTGCTGAAGTCATCTTGCTACTGTCATGTGAAAACCTTCTTTTTCTAAGTTTAATATGAGGTTAGCAAAGCTTTTTGTTGAAACCTCTCTCAGGCAGGAGCCTGCTCCCAATAAGCCAGTGGCACAATGCCAAAAACCTGTCTACAGTAGGATTTATTTACTAATTTTTTGCCATAATTTCTCACCCTTGCTACCACAAGTTCAGCTCTCACTGGTAAAAATGATGGTAATGCTGAGGTAGATTTCTGGCAGTCTTTAATTCAGCCTATTGTAAAGATATGGACCATTTGGAAAATTTGGATCCAGGTTCAGATAAGACTCCAAAATTGAGATATTGGGGGTGTTGGTTTGCTTTGGATCCACCTTTAATATTTATTTTTTAGGCTTCAGATATTCTTCTTTCCTTCCCCACCACTCCCAGTGGTATACTGATGGGTAATTCCCACCCTTATCTCAGCAAAACAACCAGTGGAGTTTCACTGTGCAGGGATGGTCAGGATGCCCCTGAGTGCCAAGGGTCCTGGCCCTGTATTAGTTCCATTCCGGAAGTATTTGGGTACAAGTCAGAGAAATGGGGTGGGGCAGAGCATCCACTGCTGCACAGATTGTCTAGTCCTTCTTTCCAGTGGAAGGGGAACTAGAGCCATAGAGAGCTACTTCATCCATTAGCTGGATCAGTCCTTATGCACTGGTTCCACGTGCTGGTCTGAGACCTTGGTGGAGAAACTATCATCTCCATCCATACTGCAGATTTCTACAGCTCCCAACTGAACTATAGACTGGGGTTAGTGTTTGGTCTTTTAGGGATAATTTTATCACTTAGTATGAGAGATGCAAAAAAAAAAAAAAGTAGATTCCTGGTGTTTGTGCTCCCTGGGAACAGGTCACCAAAAAAAGCTGATCTTTTTGTTTTCAGAAGTTTTCCAAAAAATGTATTTAAGGTACGATTTGCATTGGGGAACAGACATTAGAGATGTAACATTCATTGAAAGAGCTTGCAATATACCTTGTCTATTGCTAGCCTAGTGCTCCTTGCTTTTGCCAGTTTCAGAGTTTGCGTGGTCTGCCACATACTGAATCAGAAATTGCAGCAATTAGAGCACTTAGCCAGAAAGTAGATCAGAGTCTTATAATACCCTGCAAGAATGAGCAGACAGATAAAATTTTCCTTAGCTTGAAAGTGGTCTGGTTTCAAATGTTTGTTTTTCTACTTACAATGCAACGAACTCTAAGTTACAAGATAAGTTAAAACACACCCAACATCTCACTAGCCATAGGAAACAAAATAAATTTACTCAAGTGAGTAAGCATTTCCTACACATTTAAAACCTGACCCCACTTCAAGAAACTGAAAACAATGGCATGCCTTTCAACCCAACCATGTGTTATTAAAGCCCCCCTCCCCCTTCCTGATTTATCCATCTTCCGCACCCCTGGCTAGTGCACTGCACATGCATCTCCACCCCCATGCAGGGGTGCCTAAAGTGCTGGGAAATGCTGGAATAAGGTGGTGTTAGTATGCCAACCAAAAAATGCCTTTTGTCAGCAGCTGTGTCTACACTAGGGGGCTCTGCTGGTATAGCTGTATCGGCAAAGCATTTGTAGTGTAGACAAGGCCTTATTTTCAGTGGGTTGGCAAGGCTAAATCTGTTAAAACAGGTCTCATTCCATACTAGGAATGGTACTTCTTTGTTTCACAAAGAAAAAGCTTATCAGACAAGATGGTCTTGTACCAATTGTGGGTTTCTCTAAGGTAGCTTGAAAAAACTATTTTGGAAGTTGTTGTTTCTTGAAGAATATCAGTGGCAGAGATAAGCCAGCTCTGTCCAGTTTTAGTGTATCTGCACTTTTCAGATTTGGCAGTATGTACCTAGAAGCTACAGGTTCAAAATATGTATTTGGAACCTGCAGCTTCTAGGTACAATCTGTTTGTGGTAGCAAGAATATAGAGAGCTTCCGAACTTGTGTAGTTTACACTAAATCCTGACAAACTGAGCAGATCTACAAAATGTGTACTAATATGGGGAGTGTAAGTAACTGAAGAATGGGGAGCTAAAATGCCTTTTACCTGCTTAGGGGCCTGATCCTGAAACACTCATGTGAGTGAGTCCCAGCAACACTGCACAGCCAAAGGGGATATTCACATGGGCAGAGTCATTAGATCAGGGCCTTCATATCACACAGCCAGGTGCAAATGCAGCAGTTGTGGAGATTTTCCACTGCCAGTTTATCTGATTGTGAAACCCTCATTCCAGCGTTTTCCAGCACTTTAGGGACCCCTGCATGGCAGTGGAGGTGTGTGTGTGGTGCACTGTCACCTTGCTATCACCTTGGTCCCAGCCCAGAGCACCCTTCTGCACCCCCACCCCCTCATCCCCAGAGCCCACACCCCCAGCTGGAGCTGCACCCCCCTCCGCACCCCAACCCCCTGCTCCAGCCCAGAGGGCCCTCCTGCACCCTGAACTCCTCATTTCTGGCTCCACCCCAGAGCCTGCACCCCCAGCCGGAGTCCTTACCCCCTCCCACACCTCAACCCCCAATTTCATGAGCATTCATGGCCCGCCATACAATTTCCATACTCAGAAGTGGCCCTCTGGCCAAAAGGTCTGCCCACCCCTGGCCTAGGTACAATGGGAAGCATCCAGGTTGAGTCTAGATACTACAGTAATGACACAATAAATTATAAATAAATTCTGCACTCCGGAGCTGGCGTGGTGGTGGTGGTGGTGGCAGCGGCGTGCATGCATGTAGTTTGCTTTGGGATGAAATGTGCAATAGAAACATAAATTACCCAACAGTGTCTGACAGCAAAGAATCTGCTTCATCTCCAGGACTCCAAGTGCCGTGAGGTTTGCAAGAACATTTAGACATCTAACAAATATTAAGAAAAAGCTTGAAAGTTCCCTGCAACAGCATTTCTAATGGTTCATCTTATGTGACGTATAACTAATTCTTAGAATCTTTTTAACCTATTTTATTTGGTCTCTCGTCTTTCAATACACTGGAACTGTTTCTGTTATAAGCATTGTCAGACAGCCAACTGCACACAACTAATTCACTAACACACTCTGCAAATGTAAAATCATCACAATTTTTTTTCTACAGAATTATCCAGCACGGTCACTTCAGATCTTGCAATCCAATGCATTAAAGATTTTCCTCATTTTCCACAATATTGATGCCGTTTCCAAATTATTTTGGGCTAGACTAAGATTACAATCTGTTATGAATAAGGGGCAGCACACAGCTGCACTGTCCAGGAGCAGATAAGTGAGGGAACCTGTGATTCAATCACAATTCATGACCGTTTCCCCCTCGCTCTGGGGGGCTGGAACAAGTAATCTGCCCTGGTCTATACCAGGAGTAAATTTACTCATCCCTGCACCAGCTCAGTTCTGCGGGCCAGTGCATGGGGCTGTGAGGAAGCCGAGGCTCCACCCCATTGCCCCTCACGGCCCAACCACTCCATGCCCACCTGTGCATGAGAGGGAATAGCAACCCCGCAGATGCTGTTCTCCTTCCTGTGCTGTGACTTGCCATGCAAGTGGTCTGTGCAGGAAAACAAACTAGGGGCCAGAGCTCTTGCAAGCTGAGGAAGATGGGTCCTTCAACCAAGGCATGGCTGAAGTCTCTGGGAACTGAATATAGCTGAGAAAACTGCTTAGGCAAAGATCTTTCACCTAGGAAGACAAGGGAAGCCAGCACTTTGTACTTCTGGGGAAGGTCCTGACTCGGGGAAAATCAGCCATGGCTGCAAAGATTGGTGAAAGAAAACATCTTGAACATGGCCTGTGCCTTCCTAGATTAAGTTTTAGACTTTTAGACGCATGCTTTCATTTTTGTTTGCTTGTAACTATCTTTAATTTTATTTCTTTTACTTGGCATCATTTAACCTATGTCCTATTGTTAATAAACTTTCTTTATTTTTACTATAAACCAACTCTTTCTGTTCAAACACAGTTTACCCCAGTTAAGTTAATAAGGTGTGATGTGTGTTTTGCATATTTAGAGGAACAAATGAACCATATTATTTCTCTGAACTGTGTAGGAGAGGGCTGGACCTTGCAGAGCACATGGTTTGGGGGAAATTCAGGACTGGGGAACACCCTGAAAGTAGTAAACAAGGTTGGTGGAAGGCTGTTAGCTGTAGGCAGGCTCCTGCTGATGCAGAGCTTCTAGACACTCAGGGTGTGATCTGTATGCATGTGACCTTTAGCACCAGGCAAATTGGTTGAAACTATAGTAAAGAACAGAATTATCAGACACATAGATGAACAGGAGTTCTTGGGAAAGAGTCAACATGGTTTTTGTAAAGGGAAATCATGCCTCACCAATCTACTAGAATTCTTTGAGGGGGTCAACAAGCATGTGGACATGGGTAGATATAGTGTATTTAGATTTTCAGAAAGCCTTTGACAAGGTCCCTCAGCAAAGGCTCTTAAGCAAAGTAAGCTGCCATGGGATAAGAGAAAAGGTCCTCTCATGGTTCCTCTCAGTAACTGGTTAAAAGATAGGAAACAAAGGGTAGGAATAAATGGTCAGCTCTCAGAATGAAGAGAGGTAAATAGTGGTGTCCCCCAGGTCTGTACTGGGACCAGTTCTGTTCAACACATTCATAAATGATCTGGAGAAAGAGGTAAACAGTGCGGTAGCAAAAGTTGCAGATGATACAAAACTACTCAAGATAGTTAAGCCAAAGCAGACTGCGAAGAGTTACAGACGGATCTCACAAAACTGGGTGACTGGGCAACACAATGGCAGATGAAACTCAATGTTGATAAATGCAAAGTAATGCACATTGGAAAACATAATCCTAACTATACATATAAAACAATGGGGTCTAAATTGGCTGTTACCATTCAAGAAAGAGATCTTGACGTCATTGTGGATAGTTCTCTGAAAACCATCCACTCAATGTGCAGCAGCAGTCAAAAAAGCTAACAGAATTTGGAATCATTAGGAAAAGGATAGATAATAAGACAGAAAATATATTGCCTCTATATAAATCCATGGCATGCCCACACCTTGAATACTGCGTACAGATGTGGTCACCCCATCTCAAAAAAGATATAGTGGAATTGGAAAAGGTACAGAAAAGGGTAACAAAAATGATTAGGGGTATGGAACAGCTTCCACATGAGGGGAGAGAACTAAAATTGGGAATTTTCAGCTCCAAAAGGGACAACTAAGTGGGAATATGATAGAGGTCTATAAAATCATGATTGGTGTGGAGGAAGTAAATAAGGAAGTGTTGTTTACTCCTCATAACACAAGAACAAGGGGTCATCAAATGAAATTAATAGGCAGCAGGTTTAAAACAAACAAAAGTATTTCTTCATACAACGCAGTCAACCTCTGAAACTCTTTGCCAGAAGATGTTGAGAAGGCCAAAACTAACAGGGTTCAAAAAAGAACTAGGTAAGTTCATGGAGGATAGGTCAATCAATGGTTATTAGCCAGGATGGGCGGGGACGCAAAACCATGCTCTGAAGTGTCCCTAATCTCTGCCTGACAGAAGCAGGGAATGGGCAACGGGATGGATCACTTGATGATTACCTGTTCTGTTCATTTCCTCTGAAGCACCTTGCATTGGCAACTGTCGAAAGACAGGATACTATGCTAGATGGGTTTCAGAGTAGCAGCCATGTTAGTCTGTATCCGCAACAAGAAAAGCAGGACTTGTGGCACCTTAGAGACTAACAAATTTATTTGAGCATAAGCTTTTGTGAGCTACAGCTCACTTCATCAGATGCATTCAGTGGAAAATACAGTGGGGAGATTTATATACACAGAGAACACGAAACAATGGGTGTTACCATACACACTGTAACGAGAGTGATCAGGTAAGGTGAGCTATTACCAGCAGGAGAGCGGGGGCGGGAGGGGGAAACCTTTTGTAGTGATAATCAAGGTGGGCCATTTCCAGCAGTTGACAAGAACGTCTGAGGAACAGCGGGGGGGGGAAAGGGGGAATAAACATGGGGAAATAGCTTTACTTTGTGTAATGACCCATCCACTCCCACTCTTTATTCAAGCCTAAGTTAATTGTATCCAGTTTGCAAATTAATTCCAATTAAGCACTCTCTCGGAGTCTGTTTTTGAAGTTTTTGTGTTGAAGAATTGCCACTTTTAGGTCTGTAATCGAGTGACCAGAGAGATTGAAGTGTTCTCCAACTGTTTTTGAATGTTATAATTCTTGACGTCTGATTTGTGTCCATTGATTCTTTTACGTAGAGACTCCCTAGTTTGGCCAATGTACATGGCAGAGGGGCATTGCTGGCACATATCACACTGGTAGATGTGCAGGTGAAGGAGCCTCTGATAGTGTGGCTGATGTGATTAGGCCCTATGATGGTGTCCCCGAATAGATATGTGGGCACAGTTGGCAACAGGCTTTGTTGCAAGGATAGGTTCCTGGGTTAGTGGTTCCCTTGTGTGGTGTGTGGTTGCCGGTGAGTATTTGCTTTAGGTTGGGGGGCTGTCTATAAGCAAGGACTGGCCTGTCTCCCAAGATCTGTGAGTGATGGGTCATCTTTCAGGATAGGTTGTAGATCCTTGATGATGGGTTGGAGAGGTTTTAGTTGGGGGCTGAAGGTGATGCTAGTGGCGTTCTGTTATTTTCTTTGTTGGGCCTGTCCTGTAGTAGGTGACTTCTGGGTACTCTTCTGGCTCTGTCCATCTGTTTCTTCACTTCAGCAGGTGGGTATTGTAGTTGTAAGAACGCTTGATAGAGATCTTGTAGGTGTTTGTCTCTGTCTGAGGGGTTGGAGCAAATGGGGTTGTATCATAGAGCTTGGCTGTAGACAATGGATCGTGTGGTGTGGTCTGGATGAAAGCTGGAGGCATGTAGGTAGGAATAGCGGTCAGTAGGTTTCCAGTATAGGGTGGTGTTTATGTGACCATCGCTTATTAGCACTGTAGTGTCCAGGAAGTGGATGTCTTGTGTGGACTGGTCCAGGCTGAGGTTGATGGTGGGATGGAAATTGTTGAAATCATGGTGGAATTCCTCAAGGGCTTCTTTTCCATGGGTCCAGATGATGAAGATGTCATCAATGTAGCGCAAATAGAGTAGGGGAGTTAGGGGACAAGAGCTGAGGAAGCGTTGTTCTAAGTCAGCCATAAAAATGTTGGCATACTGTGGGGCCATGCGGGTACCCACAGCAGTGCCGCTGATTTGAAGGTATACTTTATCCCCAAATGTGAAATCGTTATGGGTGAGGACAAAGTCACAAAGTTCAGCCACCAGGTTTGCCGTCACATTACCGAGGATACTGTTCCTGACGGCTTGTAGTCCATCTTTGTGTGGAATGTTGGTGTAGAGGGCTTCTACATCCATAGTGGCCAGGATGGTGTTTTCAGGAAGATCATCAATGGATTGTAGTTTCCTCAGGGAGTCAGTGGTATCTCGAAGATGGAGCATTGGTCTGACCCAGTATGGCCATTCTTATGTTCTTATACTAGGCTGCTGGTTTCCAGGCTGTGAGCCACAGCAGCAAGGCATTGAGGCATCCAGGGTTACAGGACAGGTGGTGACACAACCCCTCACTAGGGAACTGCACCCTACACTGTGACAGTGATGTAGTTGTACAGGATTTATACAAATCTTGCTAATTTAACTGAGGTTTACGCTTTAAGTATTGGTAAAATCATTTTAAGTGATTTTCAAGTGACGAGGCTGGGAACAGAAAGAGGTTACAGTTTTATTCTTTTCAGTTTATTTCAGGCAAGGGAAATAGAACAAAGGGAACTGCAAAGATGAGTAATCAGCAGAAGAGGCAGGAGGAGCAAAGAAACGGACGCTGAGCTCAGTAAGAAGTAGTTAGAAGAGCTGTGTGCACAGGGAGGTCTGTCAGCGGCTGATCAGAAGCAATCGGAACTAATGGCCATGCTGCACTTAACATGCCATGAGGCAGGATGGGGCACATGCTCCAAACTGAGGGCCCAAGGAGGGTTCCTTTTTCTCCTACAAGGCATTCCAGGCACCCAGGGTTACAGGGCAAGCAGTGACAACCTCTCACTGGTCTGAATTATACCCCAGAATGTAACAGAAGCAAAAAGTTTAGGGAACCTATGACCTGCAAATCATTAATTCCCATGGTTATATGGAGTTAAAGTTTATGTGTCACTGGAAAAGCATAAGCCAAATTCTTCACACTTAGGCCAAGATTTTCAAAACTACCTAATGATTCTGGGTGCCTCAATTTCTGAATCTCCCCTGCCCCCAAGAAGAGGCTTGATTGCAGAGGGTGGTTCTTAAAATCAGGCACTTTCTTAAAATCAGGTTTCTCAGTTTGGACATCCAAAACTGAGGCATTCAAAACCATCGACTATTTTTGCAATCTTGACCTGAATAGTCAGCAAATGGGAGCTGTGGATAAACAGTAGAGTTGCACGAACAATTAATTTTTGGTTTGGCTACCAAACCAAAAAAATCTGGAAAAAAATAGAACTTTTTTCAGTTTTTCTTGCTGAAACATAAAAAGAGAATATTTTGTTCTGGTCAATTAGAATCAAAACTTTCCAAAACAATGTGTTGAAACAGTTAAGTTTGAAAGCATCACAATAAAATGTTTCAACCTTTCCTTTTTTTTTAAATTATTATTATTATTATTTTGGCCAAAACTATTTGCTGAATTCAACCCAAATTTATGAATAGTTTCAGTGCCATGAAAAATGCATTTTTTGACAAATTTACTATTGACTGAAAAATTCACCTTGCTCTAGAACACACCACCATTAGAAATCAGGCCATAGGCAGATACATTTACCATTGCCAGAATGTTCAATGAAAGGTCTGGTCTACACTGAAAGTTATACTGGGGTATAGAGGGTAAAAAAGCCACCCACCTGGCCTATGTAGCTATGCTCACATAACTCCCTAGGTAGATTCAGCTGTGTCAGCAGAACAGTGCTTCCATCAAAATTGCTAACTTTGTTCAGGGAGATGGTGTTTCTACACCAACAAAGAAAACCCTTATATTGGTGGGTGTAGGATACATCTACCCCTACAGGGCTATGCCAACACAGTTTCCATAGTATAGATTTACTTAGTGCCTAAAATTAGGTGCCTTTCCTCGCAAACTGGGGCTTTGCCAATGGTAATCTGTCAGTCCCTTGTCTGACTGAAACTCTATTTTGATGCCACCTAGGATCCTCTTACAGCCTTTCAACACCGCTCTCTCAAACAGCTAATTTATAGCTTGGGTAACCAGAGAAGAAGGCAATGTAAATGAGCCCTCCCATCTCCTGAATAGCTGCTGAGTTTTCATCCCCAGAATTTTTATATCTGATTTTACTCAAGGCTTTCCTACAGACTGGCCAGGCTCTTGAGTGGACCTGCCACCTGCAGAGCCAGGATCCTGCACCTTTTAATGGTTGTGTGGCCCAGAAATCAGTGGATATTGGCTTATTTAACAGAGCTCATAGCCCTGTGTTTGTATCTGCCTTCACATTTGTGCTCTGTGGGGGATTCATTTTGCAACCATAAAGTCAGTGAACTGCAATGAGAACATAAAAGCTGTAAATTTACCGTTCACATCAGTTGTTCCCAATAAAGTTGATCTGAAGTCTTATCCATTCAAAAACATGATGTCAAATTCAGACTTGATGTAAGCAGGTAGAGTTGCACCCTCTTATACCAGGTCTGAATTTATCTCAGTGACTTTTCTGTACAACACTTCCTAGAAAATAACATTTATCAGAGAGGATATTTCTTTCACTCTTGAGAGACCTTAATAGTTTCCATGGATCATTGGTGCACGTGGGTTATGGATCTTTCACACTCATATCTGTGTAGTATATAATATGAAATGTATTCAAGGATAGCAAAATGAAAAATGGTTGACAGAAAAATGATATATGTCACTCACAAACTTCTTCCTTGGGAGATACTCTATAGCACACATTGCATTAAAAAAACCCAAACATTCTATCCACAAATAAATAAGGTTATAACTGATTGGCATCACGTAATTCAATTTCTTATGAGTTGGGAATTGGTCTATAATAATGTTCCAGACTCTATAAAAGGCACACAGTATATAGGTTTATACACACATGCACGTACATATACACAGATAGGTTATTCAACTAGGCATACCAAGAAAGTGAAGGCTTGGGCCATGCAAAGAGCTAAAAGAGAAACAGGACTCAAAAGTATTTGGAACAGATTCAAAAGACTTGACACAAGAATGGAAAGGACTTGGAGCCTTTAGAGCAAAGACAGACTCCTGAGAGCATGTATGTCTATGCTGCAAAGCAAAGGTGTGATTGTAGCATGTGTAGGCATACATGCTGCAACCACACCTTCACTTTGCAGTGTAGACACATCATATAATGGCTAATTGCTCTTGAAAATCTCTCACTCTCCCCTCCTGTAACTTGAACCCTTGTTCAGAGACTTTCTGGTATCATTTGCTGTCTGCTACATATCAGGAATATATTTTTCAAGCATTATTAGAGCAATCATCAATCATCACTTCACCCCCTCAAAATTTCAAAGGTACTTCCTAAACCTACAATGCTTTTCTCTGATCACTGCCAGCTTGATCTACTGCAGCACTGGTGCAGAATGTTGCATGTTTACACCAAAGATCAAAAGTAGACCTGGTTGAAAAAATATTAAATTTTGATTCTTTTATTTATTTAAGAAAAACGGGATCAATTTTCAGACAAAAATCATCCTTTTTTCCTACCAGCTATCAAGAACATGGAATGATTTAGAATTTTTTTAAAAATTGGCAAAAAAAAGATTTTTACAAAATTCTGATATTTGGATTAGCTCAAGTCAAAAGTAATGAGCAGGATAAAGTATGCAGGAGAATCACTTCCTGCAAGGTCACCAAGTTACTCCTGCCTAGTCACAGATGTAAATCCAAAGAGATTAGCGTGCAAGTAAATGCTTTAATTTGCATGCTGAGGATCACATTTAAACCCCTGTCTCTTAAGATACCCTGTTCTCTGCTTACACCCTTTTCTTACTCTGTGGTCTTGCAGCCAAAGGATAGATATAGGAAGGATTGCAGAGTTACAGGTGTTTGATAATACCACTTGGCACCTGTGGCCAGGCTGCTGCTTCCAAAGCACCCCCTGGTGATCAGGAGTGGCTCTGCAGTGCCGCTGCCTCATTTTTCCATCTCCCCAGGGCACCTTATACTCCACACCACTGTCCAAGACATTCATAACAAGGTTCCACTTCTGGGGTCCAATGTATTAAGTCCTACCAACAACGTCGCATATCACAAACAGAACTCAAAACAAGAGTATTTTCATAGTGTTGTAATAATGAGGCATACAAATTTACCCTAACTGTGAATGCAACTGTGAGAAGTGAGTAAAAGTTCATAAACTGTCACAATAACCTAGCCAAACAAATGTTGATGGGAAAAGGTGCAAAAGAGAGACAAAGACTGAATTAGTCCAAACAAAAAGGCCTATTGATATAACTCAAGGACAACGTTACGATCATGTCTGGTAAACAGGAGGTGTATGAGAGCAGAAATCAATGAACCAAAATTGGTGTGTCAGAAATTAGGCCTAATTGGTGAATATAATGATGAGAGCCCATCACTCCTTTCTGAGGTCCTTAGAAGAAAATACTTTTGGGGAGAAGCAGGCTGTTTGACAACAAATGCTGGGTAGGAGACAGGTGTACAGAATAAGCTTCACCATCAAGGCTGCCACCCCCACCATCTCCTGGGACCCCAGGATCCATCTTGAGACCGTTGGGCCTTAGTCACCCTGATCCTGAGATGTCCTGACCAGACTAGGCCAGAGAAAAGGAGTCAGATACAATCACCACCTTCATCAGCTCTGGCTAACTCCCAAATACTATGTGGGATAAGAGACTTTGTCATCCCTCCATGTGAGTGCTTTTCCTTCTCCCACTTTATTTCTTTCCTTTTCCCTTTCGTTTAAAAAAAAAAATCAGGCTTAGGTGGCCAAGTCTGCATAGTTGGCAACACAGTGACCAAAGAGGCAGCTCAAAGTAATGTCTTAAACAGCCTGATGCTGCTACAAGTTTGCCTGGTTCCTGAGTGAATGATAAGACCACATGCTATGCCTGCATTTATCTAGCAGTGAGGGTGCAGGTGAAAGTGAACACTTGATAGAGAAGCTGCATTTTCTCTCTCTTTGGTGTTCTGTTCTTTTCTCTTCCCCCTTGTTTGAGTTTGTCTTGCTTGTCTTTTAGGAAATGGAATCAATCTTTAACAGTGCCAGCCCATCTCAAATACCCTTTTTTCCATCCCCAAAAAGGACAGTTATTACCATCTTTAATACCATCTAAGAGACTGTCAAGCAAGGTTTTTTCCTTCTAAAGGCTCTCTACAGTTAAAGGAAAAGGCAACAAAAGATGTTGTTGAAATAAAAGCCTTACCTAATACTTAACATTTCAAATGCTTTAACTGTTTTTCTTCCCTTTTCTGTATCTTCAATAAATAGTTAAAAGGATTTTTAAAGGTGTGTTTGCCATGGGACTAAATAGACCGATATCTCTATTTAAAATCCCAAAGCTTGTTGAAATCTGCTAATGTTGTACAGTGACAGGGTCATGTTAACACCTTTGACTCTCTAGTACCATTTATTCCATCAAAACTAATACAACCCCAGTCTCAGGCTATCCCTATCTTAAATCAATTTTGAATCAAGCTGTAGCCATTGTTAATTTTATTAAAGCAAAGTCACTGAATTCCTGACTTTTCACAAGTCTCTGTGGAGAAACGGGATTGGCACATCAGCACATGTTACTGCACACAGAGGTTTGCTGGCTGTTGCGGGGAAGAGTTCTAACCTGTCTGTTTGAATTGAGAGATGAGATGCGTTTGTTTCTGATCGAAGTGGATTCTACCCTGAAGAAGCATTTAAGTGACATCAAATAGATGGTAGAACTTGCATATCTAGCAGATATTTTTGATTATTTAAATTCACTGAATGAGTTACTACAAGAAAATGAAACAAACGTTCTGAAACTCAACAACAAAATGAATGCCTTTACTGAAAAAGTAGACCTTTAGAAGTCCCAAGTCGACAACAAAAAATTTCAGATGTTTTCAATGTTGAATGATCTCCTGGAAACCTCATCCAATGATGTTACCCTGAACATCTCCCTACACTGTGAGCCCAGTTTTTAAAATATTTGTCTGATTGTGACCTAACCTCATTTAACAGGCTATGAAATCCATTTGACTGAACACTGTTGGAGACAGGACACAGGAGCAGAAGGACCACTGGTCCGATCCCATATGGCAATTCCCACGTGCCAAGCACCTCAAGTCCCTGTTGAAGTGTATGGGCACTGAGGGTGATGAACACCTCTGGAAACCCATTCAGATCCTCACTGTATAGGGCCCAGAGACATCAATCACAGGTCATTATCCTGGAGTCACCATGAAGAGACAAGCAGTGGACGTTTCCTTGTTCATGTGCTAGCAGTGTTCATTATGGAAAGGGCTGCGGACGATAAGCTGTTGACAGAAGTGTAGAATGCACGCAGCAATGCAGGGTCAAATTACTAGCACAATAAAGTGGGTTAAAAAGAAGACATCCAGTTCAATTTTACTAGTATATTACTGGTATATTAATCTGAAGAAATCTAAGATGACAGGGGAGTAAAAGTTTATGCTGGTTGCTAATAGCTGTAAAAGTGGAGGCTCCTCAGAGTAGACACATATATACATTACAATATGATCCTTACACCAAGCTTTTAAACAGCTCTGAGTGCACCTTTTGTTCACCCACTTTCAGATATCACCAGCCCCACTGTCTTCTAGTCATGCGTTGATTTCATAGAGGGAGTAGGGTTTAATACAGCTTTCTGTAAAGGGTATAATGTTAAAAATGTTTCAAGTGGGGCCTCCGTAGGGCCTGTCTGTACAGCTTCAGACATCTGCTAGAGCAGATCATCTCATCACATTCATTTACATTGTTTCCTCCTGTCAAGGTTCCTTCCCCACTCTGAACTCTAGGGTATAGATGTGGGGACCTGCATGAAAGACTCCCTAAGCTTATTCTTACCAGTTTAGGTAAAAGCTGCCACCACCAAAGTGTTACACAAAGAACAGGGGAAGTGCCCACTTGGAAACGTCTCCCCCGCAAAACATCCCCCCAAGCACTACACCCCCTTTCCTGGGGAAGGCTTGATAAAAATCCTCACCAATTTCCATAGGTTAACACAGACCCAAACTCTTGGATCTTAAGAACAATGAAAAATCAATCAGGTTCTTAAAAGAAGAATTTTAATTAAAGAAAAAGTAAAAGAATCACCTCTGTAAAATCAGGATGGTAAATACCTTACAGGGTAATCAGATTCAAAACATAGAGAATTCCTCTAGGCGAAACCTTAAGTTACTAAAAGACACAAAAACAGGAATATACATTCCATTCAGCACAGCTTATTTACCAGCCATTTAAACAAAACAGAATCTAACGCACATCTAACTAGATTGCTTACTAACTCTTTACAGGAGTTCTGACCTGCATTCCTGCTCTGGTCCCAGAAAAAGCATCACACAGACAGAGAGAACCCTTTGTCCCTCTCCCTCCCCCCCCCAACCTTTGAAAGTATCTTGTCTCCTCATTGGTCATTTTGATCAGGTGCAAGCGAGGTTATTTTAGCTTCTTAACCCTTTAAAGGTGAAAGGGTTTTTCCTCTGGCCAGGAGGGATTTAAAGGTGTTTACCCTTCCCTTTATATTTATGACACCTCCTTTGATAGCTTCATTTTTCTTGCTGCTACTATCATCTTAGGACAGAATAAGGACCCAGCCCTAGTAGGTGGTGAATGAGCTTGACTCCCATTGACATTAGTGGGAGTTTAGGGTACTCAGGCACGTCTCAGCACCTTGCAGAAGCACTAATCACAAGTATCAAAACGCTTTCCAGTAATCAGGTGAACAGTAACAAACAAACAGCAAATAATCAACAAATAAAAACTTCAAAGGTCAAGAAAGTGAAAAGTTTGAAAATGACACTTTGGAAAAAAGTTCGATACAGCTGCTTTTACAGCAATCTGAGTCCAAGCAGCTGCATCTTGAGAAACTCATGAAAATGGAAAGGTTTACAAACCTGTTCACTGGCTGGACCACTTCAGTCTGCAGGGCTATGAATCTGTGTATCCTTTCATAAAGTGAAATTAGTGTTTAAAAGTTAAAACTAAAAAGTCAGACTAAGTTAAAAGTTAAAAGTCAGACTAAGTTCTCTGGAGCAGGGACTCTCCTTTGACGCTATCTTTATCAGTGTACAGCACAATGGGCTGATTAGGCTCTCAGCACTCCTATAATACAAATTCATAATAATCAATATTAATATTGTCTGATCTCACAGAATAGACCGGGGTGGGCAAACTATGGCCCACATCCAGTCCATCAGAACTTTTAATCCGGCCCTTGAGCTCCTGACTGGGAGTGGGGTCAGGGGCTTGCCCTGCTCCCAAGTGCCATGGCTCTGCGTGGCTCCCGGAAGCAGCAGCATGTCGCCCTTCCAGCTCGGCAGCCAGGCCAATGGGAGCTACAGGGGCAGCACCTGTGGACACGGCAATGTGGAGAGCCACCTGGCTGTGCCTCCGTGTAGGAGCTGGACAGGGAACATGCCGCTGCTTCTTGGAGCTGCTTGAGGTAAGCGCTGCCCGGAGCCTACACCCTCTCCTGCACCCTAACCCCCTGCCCCAGCCCTGATCCCCCTCCTTCCCTCCAAACCCCTCAGTCCCAGCCTGGAGCACCTTCCTGCACCCCAAACCCCTCATCCACAACCCCATCCGAGAGCCCACAACCCCAGCTGGAGCCCTCACCTACCCACACCCCCAAAACCCCAGCACCCTTCCCCAGCCCGGAGTCCCCTCCTGCACTCTGAACCCCCGGCCCCAGCCTGGAGCTCCCTCCCATACTCTGAACCCCTCGTTTCTGACCCCACCCTGGAATCCACACCCCCAGCCCAGAGCCTTTACCCACTCCCGCACTGCAACGCCCTGCCTCAGGCCGGAGCCCCCTACCATACTCCAAACCCCTCGGCTTCACCCCCCAGCCTGAAGCCCCCTCCTGCCCCCCCCCAACCCATCGTCCCTGGCTCCACCCCAGAGCCCGCAACTCCAGCCGGAGCCCTCACCCGCTCCCTCATCCCAGCCCCAGCCCAGAGCCCCTCCCGCACCCTGAACTCCTCATTTCTGGCCCCACTCCAGAGCCTGCACCCCCAGTTGGAGCCCACACCCCATCCCGCTCCTCAACCCCTGATTCTGTGAGCATTCATGGCTTGCCACAATTTCCATACCCAGATGCGGCCCTCAGGCCAAAAAGTTTGCCCACCCCTGGAATAGATGATATATCTGGCAAGGGAATACCACACAGGTAATAAATACTAATTGTCCTCCTTGGGCAATACTGAGGGCAAGATCCTTAGCTACTGTAAACAGTCATTGCTCACTGAAGTTACTGCAGCTGAGGATGTGGCCCTCTGTGCTGGTTTGTGTCTCATCCTGTTTGAGTGTACAAAAAGTAGGGAAAAGGTTTACAATCTAAATCTGACGTTGACAATACAGGTGGCATATACACTTAGTGAACGTGCAGGCTCAAAGAGTAAGGGATGCCATCTGTGAAAGATGTGGAAAAACAGTTGTATGGGGGGTCTGAAGAAGAACAAGAGCAGTTTGATGTAGTGTCATTTAAAACAGTGATGCTGCATTCAGCCATGCTTGCAGAGAAAAACGTGGTGTCTGAGGTCAACATACTGCTTGCTGCTTCTCCCCAATAACTGCCCAGATGAGCATCTTCAGCTGTCCTTTGGTGTACCACCTGCACCTCAACAGGACAGGCAGCCGGACCAGAAATATCTAATGATTCTCTTTGAAAGCGCTCAAGTCCCTTCTTGTATACATCTCTGGTGGGCAGTGGTTATTACAATACATGCACATCCTTAGGAAGTGGTGTGTTCACTACTCTCTGCTCTCCTGCACTTTACATATAAATACTTCAGAAATATACTGCACTCATCCTCAAACATCCTTCTGCCCTCAGATCAGACAATTGTGCCAACATTGTCCTGTAATATGTCATGAACAGTGGCAGACAGCATGCTTTGCATGTTTCCTATACTTGTTCATTACAAGCCACCTGCCTTAGAATGTTAACACTGAAAACATATTTGAGGTAACATGCCAGAGCTGTAGATTTAACAAATCTTTCACAGCTCAAAACCTGAGGTAAAAACATCAGCAGAACCAGGAGGTTTAAACTTATTTCAACTCTTCTAATTGTACTTCACTTTCGAATGACTCCTGCAATAACAAAAAAGCTCCTAAATTATGGAGGAAGTACAAGATAGGCAAGAAAGGGAGCATGATACTGACTGAGCCTTCCCTTGCAGCAGTGCTAAGGACATTGGCTTTGCCCTTTTGAAAGAGTCTCCTGTCGAGCAGGTATATCCAGGAGGCTTCACAGGAATCCTGTGGCACTGAAAGGACTTGGCTTCTTTCTCCCCAGACAAACAGCAGGTTAAAGAATGGTGGGAACAGCAGCGTACACAACGCTGTGATAGATTAAACCATGCATTCCTAGCATAAAAATGTAGATGGGGGTATGTCTACACTGCAGCTGGGAGTGTGCCTCCCAGCCTGGGTAGACAGACTTGCACTAGTGCCACTCGAGCTAGTGCACTAACAATAGCAGTGTGGACACTGTGGCACTGGCCACAGCTCAAGCTAACCACCCAAGCTTGGACCCAGGGGATTGGGCAGGCTTGAAACTGGGTGGCTAGCAAGAGTCACCGCCCATAACACAACATCCACACTGCTATTTTTAGCACACTAGCTCTAGCAGAGGTGGCACAAGTCTGTCTATCCAGATTGGGAGACACTTCCAGCCGCAGCGTAGACATAGCCTTAGAAGCAAGATGCTCCAATAAGTGCAAAAACCCAGCCTGAACCAATAAATATGAAGAAATTTCAGCTGCAGCTCAAGTGTGGTTTCTTCCAGGAAACTAGATGCTCTCTCTCCAAGACACATCTCTTTTCACTTAATTCTAGAAGCAGATCCCTCAAGGCTTACCCTAATCCTTCTTCTCTGTGCAGTGCAACACGCTGCAGCTGCACTGCAGGCTGAATCAGCACCCGCATGGGCTACTGCTACAGCCCCAATAATATTGCTGAAGGCATGTGCAGGAAGCGTAGAGCAACCTTGTTCCTTAAAAGTGACCCTCAACTATACTCTGCCTCAGTGGGTCCCAAACGTTATTGGATCACATACCAGCTTCTTTAAAAAAATTGATGTTTGAAGTGCCATGTGCAAACTTCACCTCTTTGGGCTCATTTATTTTAGGCCTTAGTGTGTTTAACTTAAATATTTCCAGGCTGCATAGTAAAATAAATGCCTAAGAAAGCCTAAAATGTTTGATGATAGGTGATAGCACCTCTTTTAAATAGCTCAAGATTTTAGAAAATGCATCAAAAAGGAACACAATGAAGTAGCCAGTATTTATGCCTTTCACATTACTCAAATTACAAGAAACAAATATGTCATAAGTGACATCTTGATATATTTCAGTGTGTGCTGCTGAACTACCTTTAATGGACTAATGTCAATTAGATGTTCCTGATAATTCATATCTGGAGTATGGGTGAACACAAGCCTAAGTCTTGGCTGGAAGTGGGAGTCTTTACTGGGGCATCAAGCAACTTCAGCTCCAGCAGACCTCTTGCTCCTTGGCAGCTCTGGCCTCCTCCCAAGCAGGGCCCCTGAAATCCTGCAGTGCTGGGAAAATTGCCAAGTGACTCCTCACGCTGTGGGAAGGCTCAAATTGCAGCCAGCTGGCTGTTCTGTTGTTGAGGAGCCAGGCAACTCTTCTTAGTCTGTAGCCAGGCTTTTATCCAACTGGACCTGACTGATCCCAGTGTTGCTAATTCTCATGATTTTATCCCATGTCTCACAATTTCTGGCGAGCTACTTAAGGGCCCAGCTCCTGAAATCAAGATACTGCATGAGAATCTCAGCTTTTGGGTTTTTTAATAAATATGTTTCTAGATCTCATGACTGCAGAGAGAGGCTTGAAAATGTGAAGTCAGTGCACCCAAAAGGCTCAGAAACCAGAAGGTAAATAAAAAGAATCCAAGATTGTGTGGTTTGGGGTTTTTTTAATTTCACAATTTTTAACCCATCTCTTGACTTCTGGAACCTGATTAATAATTTTTAAATACTGCCACCCCCACTCCTACAACTTCCCTGCAGACACAGGAGGGAACTCCCAGTACATCCCTGACCCAAAGACCTGCAGGGGCTGGGCCGCAGCCCCAGCAGAGCAGGAAGTGTAGAGGGACCTCCTGCTTTGGGTGGCTTTCTGTTTAGGGTCCCTTTGGTCTCAGGGTTCTGTATAGCTGCAGATTTTGCAGTCCTTTTGGACCATCCCTGTACGTACGTATCTTTTCAGATGAGAAGAGACCTGTGTAGCTCAGCACAAGCTGAAGGCTAGGGCTAGCAGAAAGCCACCCAGGTGAGAGTACAGCACACATCTGCACAGCCACAGTGCACAATACACCACTAAATAAAACTACTGTGCTGGCATGGTTAGTGATGTTATTCATCATTATGGCTAAAAGCAGCCAGGAGAGTGCATTTGCTTCTCCGGCATGCTACAGTGCATGTTATGACTGAAACTGAAAAATGGTTTCTTTTTTAAAGCACTTGTGGCATACTACTTCCCACGAGCATCCATACCACCAGTGGTACACGTACCACACTTTGGAAATCCTGGAGCTACCTTAAACGTGTATTTTCACTATAACAATTTGTCTGAGGTATAGACACAGCATCAAAGTCTGCCCTCAGGTATACCTGCTACCCATGTCAATGAGCTTGATCAGGGTAACTAAAAGCAGAATTTGGCCCACAGTGAAAGCTAGAGACTATGCTACAGGAGGGGTGCTATTGCAACCTCTCTTTGGGTTGAGGAAACTACAAAAGAAAAACCCTCAAACTGCTTCCAATTGTGTTGGCTCGAGAGATTCCCTCAAAATCACTTCCACCTCACTAAAAGAGGGCAGGGCACCATAAAGCTTAGTTGAGACTCATACACTTATATCGCAGAGATATAAAACATAGGATTTGTGTTTTCGTGAACATTTGTTTATCTTTCTCCTAATAGCCTCCAAAATGACAACCTAGGATCCCAAAACTCTGCTGGTAATTGCATATCACATGAGCAAAAGAAAATTCTAAGTGACAGTACCATAATGGACACATACCAGGGGATCAAATTAAGGTTACACAGGTAGCCTTAATTCTAGCATTTCTAACGTCTGAATGCTTGACTTTTCAACCTTACTGTTCTTTTAAGAGATTTTTTTAAATGTAATTTCTATAGCTGTCGATTAATCGCAGTTAACTCACACGATTAATTCAAAAAAATTAATCGCGATTTAAAAAATTGTGATTAATTGTAGTTTTCATTGCACTGTTAAACATAGAATACCAATTGAAATTTATTAAATATTTTGGATGTTTTACTACATTTTCATATATATTGTATTTTGTGTTGTAATTGAAATCTGAGCTGTAGCTCACGAAAGCTTATGCTCAAATAAATTTGTTAGTTTCTAAGGTGCCACAAGTACTCCTTTTCTTTTTGAAATCTAAGTGTATATTTTTTATTACAAATATTTGCACTGTAAGAAAAAGAAATAGTATTTTTCAATTCACCTCATACAAGTACTGTAGTGCAATCTCTTTATCGTGACAGTGCAACTTACAAATGTAGATTTTTTTTCTGTTACATAACTGCACTCAAAAACAAAACAATGTAAAACTTCAGAGCCACAAGTCCACTCAGTCCTACTTCTTGTTCAGCCAATCGCTAAGACTCACAAGTCTTCTTATTTACAATGTCACCAGAAAATGAGAACAGGCATTTGCCTGGCACTTTTGTAGCCAGCACTGCAAGGTATTTACGTGCCAGATATGCTAAATATTTGTATGCCCCTTCGTGCTTTGGCCATCATTCCAGAGGACATATTTCCATGCTGATGATGCTCATTAAAAAAAATAACTTGTTAATTAAATTTGTGACTGAACTCCTTGGAGAAGATTTGTATGTCCGCTGCTCTGTTTTACCCTCATTCTGCCATATATTTCATGTTATAACAGTCTCGGATGATGACCCAGCACATGTTGTTCATTTTAAGAACACTTTCACTGCAGATTTCACAAAACATAAAGAAGGTACCAATGTGAGATTTCTAAAAATAGCTACAGCGCTCGACCCAACATTTAAGATTCTGAAGTGCCTTCCAAAATCTGAGAGGGACAAGGTGTAGAGCATGCTTTTAGAATCTTAAAAGAGCAACACTCCAATGCGGAAACTACAGAACCCGAACCACCAAAAAAGAAAATAAACCTTGTGCTGGTGGCATCTAACTCAGATAATGAAAATGAACATGTGTCGGTCCCCACTGCTTTGGATTCTTATAGAGCAGAACCCATCATCAGCATGGACGCATGTCCCCTGGAATGCTGGATGAAGCATGAAGGGACATATGAACCTTTAGTGCATCTGGCACGTAAATATCTTGAGATTCTGGCTACAACAGTGCCATGAGAATGCCTGTTCTCACTGTCAGGTGACATTGTAAACAAGAACCAGACAGTATTATCTCCTGCAAATGTAAACAAACTCGTTTGGCTGAGCAACTGGCTGAAGTAGGACTGAGTGGACTTGTACGCTGTAAAGTTTTACATGGTTTTATTTTTGAATGCAGTTATTTTTTGTACATAATTCTACATTTTTAAGTTCAACTTTCATGCTAAAGAGATTGCACTACAGTACTTGTGTGAGGTGAATTGTAAAATACTATTTCTGATTTTTTACAGTGCAAATACTTGTAATCAAAAAATAAATATAAAGTGAGCACTGTACACTTTGTATTCTGTGTTGTAATTGAAAACAATATATTTGAAAATGTAGAAAACATCCAAAAATATTTAAATAAATGGTATTCTATTATTGTTTAACAATGCAATTAATCACGATTAATTTTTTGAACGGCTTGACAGCCATAGTACTTTCCTATTTTTTTCCAAAAAGCAAACTGAAAAAATAAAGAGTTTCATCATGTAGAACCATAATGACCCCAATCTCGGGTTGTCAGCAGGGTTCAGATCTTCAATTCCATCTGAAAACAGGTTCTTATAATGGGAAGTATAAGGCAACCTTAAATTATAGGCAGTACTGCCATCTCTCCCTATACTCTAGATTATACTATAGCGAGAATGATAGGCAATGAGTTTACAGGTCATGATTTAGGAGCTGAGGAAACCACACTGAAAATTATATTAAGATGTTAAGTCATTTTGCTTCATGCATAAACAACCAGTTTCTCATTTAGCTATAAACACAGTATTTTTTAAAATCAAGGGGAAGTATTAAGTACTTTATGTGCATAAATTCTAGTCTGACCTTTATTGAAAGAAACATTAAATCTGGCAAAAAAAATTGAATATATACATAAATCATATTCAGTTACTCCTGTTTATTTTTTTATTTTATTTTGACCTTTAAGTTTCTACTTAACCTTGTTGGTTTTCTATGTGGGCAAAAAAACTACAAGACCGAGCTAAGCGTCCTTTGTCTTGTCAATCTGTTAGCATGAAACTGATTCTTTTAGAACTTCTCCTTGCCAGCTGAAAAATAAATACTTTTTTTCTTAGTACCCCACAGATTTAAGACAAAATTGACAACACTCAAAACTGTTTCAAAATAGGTGATAAACAATTAAAACAGTTTGCAATTTTCTTTAAAAGGTTCAAAAAATAGAACACAAAATTCTGACTTTTAAAAATAAAATTTTTCTTTTTCCCCAAAAAGAAAAGGAGTACTTGTGGCACCTTAGAGACTAACCAATTTATTTGAGCATAAGCTTTCGTGAGCTACAGCTCACTTCATCGGATGCATACGATGAAGTGAGCTGTAGCTCACGAAAGCTTATGCTCAAATAAATTGGTTAGTCTCTAAGGTGCCACAAGTACTCCTTTTCTTTTTGCGAATACAGACTAACACAGCTGTTACTCTGAAACCGTTCTTTTTCCCCCTAGCTCCCATGTTAGTCTCCATAGTAACCAAGGTACTTACTGGGCAGCTTCTGTAACCTAATTGATTTCAGAAAGAACTGATTAACAAAGAAAAATAGAGCTGTTTTCTTTTGTAGCCCAGTGGCATACTGTAACCTTTTCCTTTCTTCCTCAAAGTGCATTGTTCTTTACTGGATGCTTTGAAATGACAAATGGAATAGATACCTTTAAGCAGGGATGGCCACTGCACTTTATATCACAGAATTACATCACACGCAAAAAACTGGATCAATTTCATACTTTTCTTTCCATTAATTTGGCATGCTCTTTTTTCTTCAAGCTGAATTATATCCCTGAAAAGCAAATACCTGGGGTCAAAGCACCATGGAGAGAGCCAGAAAAGAGGAAATTATGGCTCTCTCAAGCAACTTGCTTCTATTCATAAAGGCTACTTAGGTATCAACGATTATTTATGCATTAATCTTATCAACACCTTTTCACTAAACAAAGGCTACGCTGCAATACCTTCTATTCTCAACACTGCAGTGTGTCATCACAAACTGCAGCTCTGTCACATGCTTTGGAATGAAAATCCCCTTGCTTTTTTACTGTGACTATTTTTTATATATCTGTAACACACACACACTCACACCCCTACTTCTCCCCCCCCCCCCATCATAAATATCAGAAATAATGTCTTAAACAAAGAGAGTTTTTTATTTTATTGCCAAAAGGACACTGGTTAAATTATCAGGGTTGGAAGGGACCTCAGGAGGTCATCTAGTCCAACCCCCTGCTCAAAGCAGGGCCAATCCCCAACTTTTGCCCAAGATCCCTAAATTGCCCCCTCAAGGATTGAACTCACAACCCTAGGTTTAGCAGGCCAAAGCTCAAACCACTGAGCTATCCTACACCTTGGAGGCTGGGAACAGTTATCAACGCTAGGAACAGGTATTAATACTTGGTGGCATGGGCCCCCTAACTGCACTTCCTCCTCTTTCCACTGTGGAATATCAGAGCTAATTTTGATTCCATTAGGAGTCTAGTTACAGGCTGCTGAGCTGAATTCACTTTGGGCTAATGCTGCACCAGCACTGAGGCTCCCCTACTACAAGCTGAAATCACAAAAGAGCTAAACTTACTAAGAGCTGAAATCACTGAGTGTTGTGTTAAGCAGTGGGGGAGCCTGAAGATATATGGTGGAGCAGTTTGTGGGATGGCGAGCAGAGCGGCTTGTGAAGCAGAGCAGTTTGCGGGACGGCGAGCAGAGCAGCTTGTGGAACAGAGCAGTTTGTCGGATGCCTAGAGCAGCTCATGGGGCGGCTGGCAGAGCGGAGCCCCATGGGGAGGTGGGGCCATCAGCTTTGGACCATGTAAGGTGCCCCTTAACACCCTCCCCGCCCATCTCCACCCAGGTTGGGAGGTAAAACTCTGCAGATAAACTTTCGAACTCTGGGGCTGCCCTGACCAGGGACAGAGACTTTTGGGTCGTTGGACTTTTGGGACTTTGGGTGATTTTGGGTTGCTGGACTCAAGAACCAAAGGGAAAGGACACGCCCCAATTTGCTTGGGGTGGGTTTTTTGCTCATGGGTTGTGTTATGAATCCTGTTGTTGGTGTTTCCCCAACATAATGCCACATTGTTTCTCTCTGTTATTAAAAGGCTTTTTGCTACACTCAGACTATGTGCTTGCGAGAGGGGAAGTATTGCCTCTTGGAAGCGCCCAGCGGGGGTGGTATATATTTGTCCCAGGTCACTGGGTGGGGGCTTGAGCTGATTTTGCATTGTGTTATTGGAATGGAACCCCTAGATACTGAACCTGGTCCTTGTTGCTGCCAACTCTGACAGGCAGAAGGGTTAGACAGCTCCTTCAGTCCTTCTTCAGGCTACTCAAAATCTGCCAATTGGCTATGATCCCTATAGGGCCATGTGCCAGCTGACCATAGCTGGAGCACAATGCACACCAGCAGCACTCATTTCCCACCTCAACATAACCACTGCATCAAGGTAGTTATTGATGGTGCTGTAAGAGACAGCTATGCTGGCTCTGCACCAGCTGAATGTTCCCCCACATCAGGAATTCCCAGCTGGGTGGATCCAGTTACTTTCTGGCCCCTTTGTACTGCTCCTGTAAATCCTTATTCATGTGAGTCACTCCTTTGAAGTCCACGATCACTGAGGTGCTCAGTACCTCGAAGTAGGCACTTAGGTCCAGATTTTTAAAGGTATTTAGTTAGGCAATCTGTAAGCTTTTGAAAATCCCAGGAGGTGCCTATCTGCACTGTTAGGCCTTTAAATACCTTTAAAATGTGCCCCTTAGTATCCTGCAGGATCACGCTCTAATTCTACGGTGTATTTATGATTAGTGACTTATGTACATTTCTCTTGTGTTGCACTATAAAGTTAATAAAAATAGAAACCTGGGTGATTGGAATGCTATTGGGATTAGTAATGGGCCACTGGGGTATTTTTACTTCTATATCGTCAGTTCAAATCCAGCCAAAGTGGCCAACAGCAATCATCACCTGATGGCTGTTCTGTAACATAGAAGTTGGTTTAAATTTTTGTTTATAGACAAATCATTTTTAAAAATGGAAAAACCTCAAATCTTTTAAAAATATTGGTGATATTTTAATTAAATGCCTTAAACACGCTTAACGATGCTCTACATTTAGATTTATATGTGGATTTTGTATGGAAATTAAATATTAACTGCTGCAAATAAACTCCGATTTTGACTGAAGACACTACAGGAAAGTGACACTGTTTAATGACAAGGAACTACTACAGTTCCATTTCATTGAATCCACTGTACATGCACAACCAAATATCTGCAGACATATTAGACTTCTGAGTCTAAGGACAGTAAAATAGTTACTTCCCACTTCCAGTTTTTTGTTTCTGTTTTTCACTCTACCCCTCTTTGTCATTGGGCTTGTTTTTTTAAATATATAGATATAATTTTTTTAGCATGTGCAGTGAGCATACAGAAGGGAAATTCTGCTTTCAGTTAGAACAGCATAAATCTGCTAGATTTCTACTGACTCCAGTGAAGTTATGCTGAATGTTCACTGGCTCAAAGAGAAACAGAATTTTGCCCAGTCCTTTACAAAAGATGAAGTGTCTTTTCCATTAGCTAAGGATGACCCAGAAGCACCTTACAGACTGAGCAGTACCTTTGCAGAAGATTGTCTTGGATACAGGAATGTTCTCTCTGCAACTGGCCATACCAATTCTTTTGCACCCTGGAAGGTCATGGATCTCGACTATGTACTTCAGAAAATAGACTTGATTATGTCTTTAAAGATAAGGGGGCAACGTCTGAGTTGCGGCTCTCACGAGGCACAGTATAGAAGGTGCAGCTGGGATGGGGGCAGGGAAAAGGTAGTTTTAATCTACCTTCACATCTTTAAGATTCTGTGCTGCTCTAGGTGCCAGCAAAGGGGCTACTCTAATCTGCTATAGTTTTGCACAGCTGCCTGTGGGCTGCTCCAGCCACTCCTTTTCCCATCCACAGTCCACCCCTTGGGAAAGCCTACATATACTGGGGCAGAACAGGAAGGCAGCATAGGGCTGCCTACATTGGCTGTACATTGCTCACAACTGGGGGAATTCCCCAAGCAGCCCTTCTGCCCCCTTTACAGAATAAAGGGGCCAGTATTTGGCCCATTATACTTCAGGTGTAGAGAGTAGCTGAGAAACAGGACCAAATTCTTTTTGAAGAACTTCAAAAAGATCTCACAAAACTAAGTGATTGGGCAACAAAATGGCAAATGAAATTTAATGTGGATAAATGTAAAGTAATGCACATTGGAAAAAAATAACCCCAACTATACATACAATATGATGGGAGCTAATTTAGCTACAACTAATCAAGAGAAAGATCTTGGAGTCATTGTGGATAGTTCTCTGAAGACGTCCATGCAGTGTGTAGGGGCAGACAAAAAAGCAAATGGGATGTTAGGAATTATTAAAAAAGGGATAGCGAATAAGAGAGAATATCTTATTGCCCTTATATAAATCCATGGTATGCCCACATTTTGAATACAGCATACAGATGTTGTCCCCTCATCTCTAAAAAGATATACTGGCATTAGAAAAGGTTCAGAAAAGGGCAACTAAAATGATTCAGGGTTTGGAACGGGTTCCATGTGAGGAGAGATTAAAGAGGCTAGGACTTTTCAGTTTGGAAAAGAGGAGACTTAGGGGGGATATGATAGAGGTATATAAAATCATGAGTGGTGTGGAGAAAATGAGTAAGGAAAAGTTATTTACTTGTTCCCATAATATAGGAACTAGGGGCCACCAAATGAAATTAATGGGTAGCAGGTTTAAAACAAATAAAAGGATGTTCTTCTTCACTCAGCGCACAGTCAACCTGTGGAACTCCTTGCCTGAGGAGGTTGTGAAGGCTAGGACTATAACAGGGTTTAACAGAGAACTGGATAAATTAATGGAGGTTAAGTCCATTATGGAGGTTAAGTTATTAGCCAGGATGGGTAAGGAATGGTGTCCCTAGCCTCTGTTTGTCAGAGGTGGAGATGGATGGCAGGAGAGAGATCACTTGATCATTACCTGTTAAGTTCACTCCCTCTGGGGCACCTGGCATTGGCCACTGTCAGTAGACAGTATACTGGGCTGGATGGACCTTTGGTCTGACCCAGTATGGCCATTCTTTTGTTCTTAGTACAGATACAAATAGTTCCAACTCCACTGACAGCAATGCACTCACTTGCACCAGGGTTACACTTGGCCCATGGATTTGCTGAGTAAATTGCACCCTGGAGCTGGTATTTCCAAGAATACCCCATGTAAATATATACACTCAACTGTTACATAATTATGAGGTTTAGAATCACAGTTTCAAAACACTGTTACTAAATAAATCCCTGGGTAAGGGCTAAAGAGCTGGGAAATTTCAGCTGCATTCCAGCTTTTTCCTTACATGCCATGTGAAAAACTTTTCTGGCATTTCTCCAATCCACTGATTATAGCTCTTGAAAGACAGTGGGATTTAGGAAACTAAGTCATTCGGGTACTTTTGTAAGTTTACTTCTCATCTCCAACCCCATCATTTTTCTCTTTCAGCCATTGTTTGATCATAACTGTTCAACCGTATTGTTTAAATGCATAAGGTACCTGGGGAATTCAGTGTAAGTTAAAGTCACTGGGCCTGATTCAGCTCTCACTTACTGCAGCTTTACAACACTGCAACACCACTATCTTCAGTAGTGTCATACCTGACTTACACTTATGTAGATGGACTCAGAATCAGGCCCTGTGAGCCCAGCTGTAAACTTCCCTAGTTATCTCCTGAGCATTCTCCATGCAGTTTTCAGATTCTCATGCAACATAGTTGTATTATATTAAGTGCATGAACAGACAGTCTAGGTTATGCATGAATGCACTTAGGTAAATATACACTGAAGTGTTCGAGAATTTTGATTTTTTTTCCCAGTCACCGTTACAAAACACTGAATATTGCTAAATAAATGCCGAAAATCTGCACCTGCTGCCCAACTGTTTCCTCAATTCTCTCTTCAGTCTTAAGTGAAGCCATTAGTCAGAACTAAGCAATCCTGCGTCGAACCTAGTGAGGCTATGCTGAACTTGGACCAAAACTGCTTTCTGCTCACTTCTGGAAATTATTATTCTGGAAGAACTTCTCAGAATGAGCTTGTAGCCTTAGAAAATGCTGACTAGCAGTTTAATATACATAATTGCAGAAATCACGTTTGTTCCTATCAGTCAATGGTGTCCTTTCATAAACCAGATAGGAAAGCAACAACTGTAGGTACCAGATTTTTACATATTACCCGAATTCTAGATTATGAGAATGGTTCCTTTTTTCACCTCTTGCCCTTAACAAAAATATAGGTGCCAACAGAACCCATTGTACTCCTGGTGATACATTCCCTGCTTCAGTTATTTAGCTTACTCCACAAAGCAAGCCTTTCTTTTCAGTGCCAATGTAAAAATGTTTCCTGTGCAGCAAGAGACAGTGGAGAGAATGCAATTTGAATCCTGTGAACAGCATCTATCCCAGCAGATCTAGTTTCCTTTCTCACTGATAACAACAAAGCAGGATCAGAGGAATATAGGTTTGACAAATTATTCGTGCTCTATAAGGAAGTACAAAATAAATCAGAGTCAAACTAATGGACAAACCTTGCTGGTGGGAGTCAAAATAATTATAGTTACATGATTCTTGGCAATAAGGGAATTCTCAGCAACCGCTGGTAACACCATTTTTATTAGACCATCTGCCACAATCGAGTGCATTGATCGATCTGTCCGATGAAAGAGAATACCACTAAGTACTGACTTAAAAAATTCTGTGTGGGCTGGGTGATTGAGTACCAAAGCTCTCTCCTCCCCACACACCGTCTCCAGAGATTAAAAACATGCTGTCGTGCCCAGGCATGCAATAGTGTTCTATATCTGAGCGGAATCTTGATGTATAGTTTCAGAATGGAACCAAACCACTTTGAGCTGTGATCTCGTTAGAGGTCATTAAATAAGTAGGTGGATGCCTGGGCAGCACAGATGTTAGGTCCAGGTGACCTTTCCCTTTGGATTACTGCTGCATGATTTTAAGGACTATTGTGTTCTTGGAAGATCTCTGTAAAATCAGGGTCCCAGAGGCTTGATCTCAAGCCCATTTATGTCAATGGAAAGACACCCATTGACCTTAATGGGCTTCGGATCAGGCCCTACCATGATCATTAAATATCCCAGGGGATTTTAGCAATGAGACTGCTCATCCATTATTACATTTATCAAATAATTATTTTTTAAATCTGAACTTCTTTTGCGATAACTTTATAACTCCCCTCTTTTTTCCTACATTCAAATAATGACTGCCAAGATGGAAGCTTCCTCTTTGATTGTTATTTCACGTTAGTGCACCTGAGGCTTTCAATTTTTTATGCAAGCAGGTACATGATTTACCCTTCGTTGTAATCAGACACAGTGGTTAGAATATATTTCATATCACACTGAAGTTTTCCTTTAAATTTCAGAATGCATATTCCTATTTAAAAACTCAATGTACGTTTAAAATATTTACAAAGAAAAGGAGGACTTGTGGCACCTTAGAGACTAACAAATTTATTTGAGCATAAGCTTTCATGAGCTACACTTGAGCTGTAGCTTGAGCTGTAGCTCATGCTCAAATAAATTTGTTAGTCTCTATGATGCCACAAGTCCCCCTTTTCTTTTTGAGGATACAGACTAACACGGCTGTTACTCTGAAACCTTAAATATTTAACACTACAAAAATTAATTCACTATACAAATTTCATCGCACACCTTGTTATTCTTTGTGTTATCTTAGTGTAGCCCCTCCCCGAGGTCCCCAGCTCCCTCCATAGCATCTTCCTGAGGCAGATGAAGATTGTGTGTTCTGAGAGAGTGCTTCAGCACTGTGACACTGGCCAGATTAAAACAAAAGTCCCCTTACTTTATCTTTACCCAGAGAGCAAAAAATCTTCTGTCTCTCTCCTCTCTAGGTTGTAAGTGTAAGGGGACTGTTGCCCCCTTACTAACATTCAGTGGGGGTGTTTTAGATGCTAGCTCCCAGTACTAAAAAGGGGGAAGGGTCGATGGGGAATCAGGACCCTAAGACTGACAGCCCCCAGGAACAATGGGGAGAGGCCAATGCTCCAGGTCAGCCTGAATGACAGGGCGGGCAGGCTAATCAGGGAGTCAGGAGGCCAGGGAGGTCCTGTCCTCCGTGAGAGCTGGAATTGCCTGGGTCAGACAGAGTGGGCTGAGCTAAGGAGAAAGAATGGCCCAAGCTGAGCAGAGCTGTGCCAGATCCAGAGAGAGCTGATCCTGTCCTGGGAGCAGAGCTGCAGCCCAAAGCCAGAGGCACAGCCCAGAGAGAGCAGACTTGCCCTGGGAGGAGAGCTGCAGCAACCAGAGGCAGAGGGGCCAAAGAAGCAGCCCAGGGAGCTGGAGGCAGAGCAGCAGCAGCAGTGCAGAGACAGAGTGGTGGAGCTGAGGCTGGAGCAGTCTGGAGCTGGATGCAATGAGCGGCTGGGGAAAGCGAGGGGGACCCTGGGCAGCGGATCCAGCACAGGGAGACGCCTCAGCCAAGAGGCTCTGCAGGCCAGGCTTGGATCATAACCCCAACAGAGCGGGGACGACGCTGGGAAGAAGGGCCCTGCCACTTAGAGCCTGAGAATGTGGGGTCATCACCAGAGCAAGTGTCCAACCCACAGCATCCTTGCAGCACAGCCAGGGCCTGAGAAGAAGGCCTGGGACTTACAAGGAACAGACTGTGAACTGCCCTGACATTCCAGAGACACTGTTTGTGATGTTCCATGCCACAGAGCGGGTTGACGAGTTTCCTTTAATCTTTCCCATTTTTCCTTATTCTTTTTAAAATTAATTGTTGATTAAATAACTTGCATTTGCTTTAAATTGTATGTAATGGTCAGTGGGTCAGAGATGTGCCCAGTGCAGAGAGAGTACCCCGGAGTAGGGACACGCTAGCCCCTGTCCTAGGTGACCACAGCAGGGTTGAGGGTTGAGCCCCTCAGGAATCCTGGGTCCAGCCTTGTTGGGGTTACGAGGACTCTGCCAGACAGGAGAGTGGAAGGGGAGTCCTCAAGGGCAGGGAGGCCACTGGGTAAAGGAAGTGGGAGCAAGGACTCAGATCCTTTCGCTAGCCCACTTCACCGGGATAGTGCAGAAGCCAGGAAAGTTCCCCACAATAGCGGGACTATTCCCCCGCTTACATAAGCTTTTTAGAGAACAGCTAATGGTGGGAGAAAGGAAGTATTACCCCCATTTTGCAGATTGGGAGCTGAGGCACAAGGAGCTTACCCAAGCTCACATAGGAAGTCTGTGGCTGAACCAGGAACTGAACCCAAATCTACTGAGTCCCAAGCCACGGATTTAACACAGGCTATTGTATTTTTCAGGCCCTGGATATCTCTGAATCTGTAAGAGCCCGCAAACAGGGAAATGTGGTATCAGTCTACTTATCCCACTTGCCTCGGTGGTAAGCCAGAAAGAACCCCTAATATCTTGATGACAATTTAGCATGTCATATCTATAGGCAAGTGGGATAGGGGGCTACCCTCATCATCATGGCAAATCCCAAAGATATGTGGCCTTATTGCAGATCAGATGCCATCCAGATCAAACCCTAGCTAGATCCTAAAGGTCGTCTGGCTGAATATTCAGTTTATGGCCCTCACTGGCAGTCGTATCCTGCCACTGATGCTTTTGGTGACCATGTGATTGCTGACCACGTGGCGGCATTCCTTGGTAAACATGCTTCAGAGTTCATTGCCCTTCCATTCTAATTATATGTCCATACCAAGAAAGCTACCAAAACCATACCTGTGCTGATAGACGTGATTGCAGAGTTCGGCTTTGAATATCCTCATTTTTTATCTTGTCCTGCTACTTCATATGAAGCAGCTGATTAAAACAGCAAGAATCAAAAATGTCAATCGAGTGTTCTTGAGCCTTCCTCAGTGCCCACGTTCCACTTCTGTACAACAGAATTGTATAACCCAGGTTCTATAGACTTGCAACTTGATGTCACTACATCCCCGAAGTGCTGAAGAGCCCGAAACATGGCAGCATCTGCCGCTATGAGTGTCCACAATTTTCAAATGTCTTCCAGCTCTATAACAGAACAGGAAGCTGTGTTTGAGTGAATGGCAGATATGTGGCATGGCATGGCATGGCTTCCTGTCTCCATGGGAGTTCTACAAGGCTGCGTTCTCACCGTAGTTGTTCAATATCAGCACTGATTGGTTGAGGCATAAGACTGAGGCGGCAACTACTGGTGGGACTCAGCTGAACTCTATTCTGCTTTGAAATCTTGAATACGCCGATGACATTGCCTTGTTGGCTCAGTTGGTGAATTGTTGCAGCTGATGGCTTATCTGGCCAGACAAGAAGCAGCATGCATTGGTCTGGTTATAAATCTGGATAAAACTAAATCCCTGCCCATTACTATCAAGCCCATTACCATTTCCCAGCTCCAGATTACAACTATTTTAGTATTAACCTGTCCAGCCAGAACATCAAGTGGGGTGGGGAGGGTCAAATGTCAAATATTTGGGCAGCATTCTAGACAGTGCTGGGGGAAGATAAGGGGTGATACTCACAGACAATCAGTATTAAAGATCTTTACACTTCTATGGAGGAAACAAATGTAGTACAGAAGCAGGATTCTGCCCTGAATTTCAGAAGAGAGATGGCAGAAACAAAAAACTGCTTAAGTCAAAGGTATCCCAAGCAGAAGACAAGCAGAGATCGCTCACATATTTCACACTTCAGTTTTCTTTTTCTTCTGTCTATCCTACCTAATACGTCCAACCCATATATCAGATTGAACTCCACTTAGACTTTCCAGACTTTTTTTCCTAAACAGCTCTCCTTATTTCTGTTCACTTCTGTTGAACAAATAAAGCAGAAAAACACTATCTAAATGACTCCTTCTCCCATTGTAATCACCTCAAAATCTACTTTACCATCTGCAGTACAAAAAAAAAAAGTTAGCACTTGCAATTCACATTTGTGAAACTGCCATAATGTAACATGCACAATTGGAATTGGATTTTCTTTTAATAATGTTTCCTTCTTAAAGGTTTTCAGATCTTACATTTGAGTTAATTTTATAGGGAGTGTGTGTACAGCATGACAGTTGTTTCAATAAAAATATCCAATATTAAATGTACACATATAAAACATGGAGCCAGATTATCAGCTGGAATAAATTGAAATAATTTCCACTGACTTCAAGAGGAGGAGAAAATGCCTTTGGCAAGACACTAGGATCCAGCACATTAAGCAGTTGACTTAGACAGACTCAGGAGACATAGATCCTATTCTGGCTCTCACTGACCTGCTATGTGACCTTGAGCAAGTCATTTAACCTCTCTGTGCCTGTTTCTGCTCCTACCCTTTGTCTGTTTAGACTGTAACCTCCACAGGGCACGAACTATCTCTCACTGTGTGTCTGTACAGCACCTAGCACAATGAGGCTCCAGTTCTGTCCCCTAGGCCCTACTATAATCCAAATGAATAAGTACACTGATTTACACTAGGTCTGACCCTATAAAGAGATATTGTTGGATCCCTGAAACAGACGGGGTAGGCAATTAAACATGACAACGCAGAAGGGAACTCCTGGCGGGGTAAGGGACAAACAATGTAGCTTGCTCATCACCACGTTGGTGGGTGGACTCCCTGATCCTGTCTGAGTTCATGCCGGATATTCCAGTTTTTCCTTAGAAGCTAACTATTGCAAATCCTCTCCTCCTATTCCTGTCATTTCAGCATCACTGCTTCAGCAGTGGCCTGATTGTCTACAGCCTAGCATCTTGTATCAACATTTACATCCACCTAGATGGAATGTGAACTGGTTGTAAATCACTACCTTGCTGATTTGATCATGTTTCATGCCCACTTTGCACAGGTGCAAATTATGACAGAAGCAGCAGAGGATCAGGCCATAGATCTTTCTGTAAGTCCCCTGGATTTCCTTATATAAGGGACTGGTTCTCTAAAGCACTACCAAAAGCAGCAAACCCTCATGAGAGACTGAAAACGAATTGTCCTTGACCCTACCTGAGGAAGGAAAATGCTCTCTAACTTTTCCCTGCTTTTTCCTCTCTCACTGCTCCTGTCATAGAAGTTAGACAAGAACCTTGTGAACCTGGCCTATCCAGGTTTTTATACTGCACTCGTCATGTGCAACTTGAGCAGTTTAGAACCTTGAGATTCTGTTCTAAAGTTACTACACTGTAGTAGTCTATAGTTGAGTGGGGGAGACAGCAGGCAAGAGTAACAATGACTTGGTTCCATGTCAGACCTCTGACAGATTGGTTTTGGCAGGCTTAACAGATTTACACACTCACAGCAGTACTGTAGTTCATCTTGTCCCTCCAACTCAAAATATGGTCAGACAGCCAGGTGACCCAAAAAAAAAAAAAAAGGTCACCCAGGTAGGAACCTGGATCTCCATGGACAGCAGGGTGAGAATCACAGCAGAGATCATGCATGTAATGTCCCTTGTATAGAAAAGTTTATATACAGATCATGCCATCTTTCTTATCCTTCCTCTAGACAGCTGGTTATTACCTTGATAATATTCCTCTAGACAGCTGGTTATTACCTATTGACCTTGATAATCCACTCTGTTTCTCTCCATGTCTTACTTTCCAGGATGTGGAACTAATGATTATGGCATTAAAGGTCTCAGGAGAAGGAATAGCTGTTCTCACTGGACCTCATGTTTTGGGAGTGGCTGCGGCTACAGCAGTAATCACTTTTTAACTAAATAGCTCCTTCTATTGTCTGTATTGAAGTACTCCATTTTCCTCTGGATCCTTCTGGACAATCCACTTCCTTACTCTTATTCACTTCCTTTTTCCTATTAATTGTTTCCAAGAGGTGCAAGAAGGATCTTTTCATGTTTCTGTTGCTTCAAAGATGTTTCATTATCTACCATTAAGATAGCTGCCCTTCCCCTATATTTCTGAAAGAGCTTTTGGCAGAGAGTGTAGAAAAGTTGTTAATAAATCATACCTGCCAGGTGATGAGTATACTGGCTCTGATCCAGCAAAACATTTAGACATGTCTCATTTAAGTGAATGTACTACTCACATGGTTAGAGAAGAAGGCTGGTCCAATTATTAGGGCACTAGCCCAGAACTTGGGAGATCCAGCTTTGCTCTGTCACAGACTTCCTGTGTGACCTTGGGTAAGTTATTTAGTCTCTCTGTGCTTCAGATCCTCATCTGTAAAATGGAGATAACAGTACTTATACTTCCCTCCCTCACAGGGTATTGTGAGGATAAATACATTGAAGACTGAGAAGTGATTTGAAATACACTGATGACCTGTAAGAGCTATGTATTATTATTATTATTGCTATTGTTATTAAAATTAGGCGCTGCTTAAGTGCTTCCGTGGATGGAGGCCAGAGTTCTCAATGCCACAACCACGTAAGATTGAATCCAGTGTCTGCTAAATTCTGTGCTGTTGGCAGAGAGTGCACGTATATATGGAGAGATCAGTACAGTATGTGGCAGATTTTATTTTCTGAAGGTAAATCTGAAGTACTTTCAATAGCAGATAATTATCATCATTATTATACTTACAGGGATATATTTTCAAAATATTATGTGGAAGATTTGTGCACAAACCCCCTGAGCAAATTACAGAGCTCAAGTAACAATATGTCTCTCGAGTTTAAGATGTACAAAGAGTGATTTCAAGCAGATAAAATCTGAACAGATAGAACCTGCTCCTTCTGGCTCAGCAAAGGGTAGGCTACTTTTTGACTCATCCAGGAAAACTGCTAGCTTTGAACACAAGGATTCCAGTTTGCCTCCCAACTGAAGTCACGTGGATGCAAACATAATCAGACAAATTAATCCCTGGTGTAAATGGGTCCAATTCCAGGTCTCATAACTCCACCCACAGACAACATCTTAAATCTGGATTAGTTTCCTTCCACTCACAATTGGGTCATTTTTAGAAAAATACTATATTTCTTCAATGGATTTATTGAACCAGTTTATAGCGAGTAGTAGTCTGAGCACACAACTGGGATCTGGAAAACTCCTGCTTTCTGTTCCTGACACTGATTCAGTCTGTGGACTTGAGCAAATGATTCAACCTCTCTGCCTATATTTTGCCTATATTTTGACTAACCTGTGCTAAGCACTTTGAATATAAAACATGCTATATAAATGCACAATTTATCAAGCAAACACACTTACTAAACAAAATATCTCCTCCCACCTTTATATAAAAACATATAGTATGCATTTTGGTACCTTTGCTTCATTTAATTATTTATTCTGGCAGTTTCACTTTTTCAAATTTATAGCATTAAGACCTGAGCCTAAAATTCTCTCTCAGGAGAGTAGTTTCACTGACTTCAATTAAACTATTTTATGTGAGAGAGGAGGACTCAGGTGCGTAAGCATTCACAAGAGCAAACCCTTACAGTCTGGATGTGTGTTTTTTTCAGGATTCCAAATGACTACTATTAAAGCATTCTTTGCTAAAGCAAAAGAAAATATACGCTGACTTTTGTTTCCTTTTCAGATCGTTTTTGTATTATTGGGTAATATGAATTGAGATGAATCAGAATAAAAGATGAAAGCTGTGCCTTACTGCACTGTATTTCAGCATGAGAGAGAGCAACTAGCTTGAGGAAACAGGTGAAGATGTAACACTATTTATTATACACCCTCAGTGCTATTTTAAAAAGAAAAGGAGTACTAGTGGCACCTTAGAGACTAACCAATTTATTTGAGTATAAGCTTTCATGAGCTACAGCTCACTTCATCGGATGCATCATGAAAGCTTACGCTCAAATAAATTGGTTAGTCTCTAAGGTGCCACTAGTACTCCTTTTCTTTTTGCGAATACAGACTAACACGGCTGCTACTCTGAAACCAGTGCTATTTCAGTGATTAAATCACTAGGGAGAAATATTAAAAATTATTCTAGATAAGCTGAATTTTTAATCACACCCTCCCCCCTTCCCTAACTCTGCTGTGAGAATTTCAAAATAAAATTATGCATTTTAAAAACAGTTGGGGAAAGAAATACCACAGTAAAATAAATAAAATAGCAATGACATAAGAAACCAAAAATATTCACGTGTGATCTAAAGTTGCTGTATTTGCTACTTGAATAAGGTGGTGTCCTAACAAGATTGCCAGCCTTATTTTTCAGAAATAAAAATGGGGAGATTGTGCTTAAAAATCAATGGCTCAGTATGAGCCTTATATAGGGCCCTAATTCTACAGATTTAAATTCTATTTGAGTCCCATTCCATTGCAGCTGAGTAAGAGGTGCTGAATTGGTCTCCAAACTTGCAGCAAGCAAAATTCATCCCTAACCACACAATGACGGAGTGAAATTACAATAATTCAGTGTCGTCTTTCATTTGCAAGTTACACGGGGGTATGCTAATGTGGTGGACTTCTTCGAGCAGAATACAATAATTAACTTCAAAAAGAAAAGGCATACTTGTGGCACCTTAGAGACTAACAAATTTATTTGAGCATAAGCTTTCGTGAGCAGTCTGTGGCATTTGCTTCAGTCAGTATCTTTTCATGCGTTACTGGGGCAGAAGACAGAAATATTGAAATGTAAGACAGGGTTCTCTAAAGTCCATTGGTACTGCGTTACCTATTTTGCAACAGTACCCAGAAGCTCTAAACAGGGGCATGCTTTGCTAAGTGCTGTGCAAAGTAATAAAACATTCCCTGTCCCAGAGAGCTCACAATTTAGGATTATGACAAGATGCAGCCAGCAGATGAACAGGGAAACTAGGGTGGGATAGAGAACAAACTAACTGTAAAAGAGGGCATACCTGAATAAGTACATAGCCACAGATGGCCACGGGCCTCACCCATGCCAGATAATTTTATTTTGTAGGCATCCTGGCAGAGAAAAGTTCTAAGGAGGAGTTTACAAGTTTTAATACGGAGTTCTTCCTATACTTAAGGGATATCAGGTTCTTTATGCACAAGAACCACATTTGCCAGTGCTTGCCATCCCAGCAGTGAACTGCATTAAGGACACAGTCCTACTTTTCCTTGCACAGTCAAAACACACATTGGCTTACATTAGAGCAGGGAAGAGCAGCATCAGGATCTAAACTCTACATCAGTCTGGCAGTTCACGTTGCCCAGTCCATATATATCACCTAAACGACATGCTGCAGCACTGCAGTTTGCTCCAGAACTTGTTGATCCTAAGAAAAAAATAAAATAAAATAAAATAATTAAATAAATAAAAAAGGATTGTGCTAATGAGCACAGGCACATGCATCAAGTCAGAGTCCATGCTGCAATTCCTATGAAAGGAGATTTAAGTGAGCAGAATTTGTGGGAAGTGCAGACGTCGTGACAAACAGGAGAGGCTTTGTGAAAAGACTCAAGCTACTAAATTTAAGGAGCAATTCAGACAAATATATGTGTTCATGGCTACTGAACCATTGCACTTCTCTGTGACTCCACAATTCCACACCAGCAGAGCCCTGATTAAGATTCAGCTACCAGAAAACATGTAGGTCCTTGAAGGCAGTCTCCTGCTTAGAAGCCAAAACATTGTCTTCTTTCAGCCTCTGATCATACACGGAGAATTCTACTGCAATGGAGCAACTGGACACGGAAGACGAGACTACAAGGTGGAGAGCTATTAAAAGGTTAGCAGAGAAATCCCTTTACCAAGAACAATATCCCTTGCTTCAAACCTTACATGCAGTCCCCAGAGGAAAGTCAAAGAAAGAGAAATCAACCTCAACATTGGCTCCCACCTCCTTCCTCCAACACAATATATAACACTAGAGGAGGCATGGGCACCCTTATTGCCAGGGTATATTTTTCATGTTATTATGGGTTTGCTCTGTGTCCAGGAGAAGCCGGATGTACTTGCTGACAGACATACTCTTCATGTAAGAGGTGCTGATTTATCACATGCTAGCAGGAACACAGAACTGAGACTTCTCGTTGAGATGAATGGCAAAACCACCACTTCCTCCTGGCCTGAGGTGACTTAGCTGGCAAATTGTTTTTAATGGTTAACATACTCTAACAAAAAAAAAAGAGAAGGGAAGGGTGGGAAACTGTGGGGTTGGAGAAGGGGAACCGACATGGAAGGGGAAGAGTGACTGAAGCTAAAAGGAGGTGGAGCTAAGGTCTATAAAGCCATTTGCCAGAAATCAGGGTAAGGCAGAACAGAGCTAATCCACTTATATATTTGGTACATCAGACTCCTGTCTTATTTCTGTTCTTTCCCTCACTGATTTGAAAAGAGACTCTGACCCACAATTCCTATGTGATAGAGACAGTGTGACATCCATTGAACAAAGGCATCAGGAGTCTTTGATATCACTTACTAAAGGAAGGCCTTTTTGTGTACCATGGCTGATTGGCAGGCATGACACTACCATTACGATGGAGTGAAGACGGAAGGCCAACTGTGAGCATTTTGCCCTAGGTCACACAGAAAAAGGCACTTATCAAACTCAGTTATCTTTTTTCTTTTTAAAGAACAAATTGTGTGGCCAGCCAGAACCACCTGGTTACAAAAATGGGTAGAGGATCTACCCCAGCCTTTTTGTCTATTATTTCCTTCTGCAAAGGGTGAATCTTTAGTGAAATGTTGAGGAAGGAGAGCATTTGCCAAATCTCTCCATTCAGTCCACTTAAAACATATCAACCACCGCCATGCCAAGCCACTTGATGAATAGGTCAGACAGCCATGAACCTAATACATACCACCCTTCTTCTGGGACTTTAACAAGGCCTGCTATTTGTATGATTCAGCAGGCAGGTTAGCACAACTGTAATATGAATGGTACCACCAACTTCACAATGGTACAGTCAGGGTTAATTCATATATGTAGAGCACTTTGAGATCCTGGGAGGAAAAGCACTGAAGAAGTACAAAGTTTTATTACTATAAAATCTTCCCTGAATGAAGGTTAAGAGACTGGTGACATTACTTTCTGACTGGCTCCCTTCTGTAAATATCACTGGCTTTGCAAAAGGTGCAAAGATGCTTATTCAGGGCAATGTGCAGAGTGGGAGTGAGAGTCCTCTCTGAGTCACAGTGCTGGGACTGATATAAAAAAAACCCTATTAAAATAGCAGCATGTGAAAGTAATATTCTGAGAACAAAAGAAACCCTGAAGGTCACCTATTTCTTTGTTGATAAGGATACAAAAGCTTAAAATGTCACCACTTGAACTAGCTTTCTCTACCACAAAGAGAAATATTCCCATAGATACTATATGCAGTACGATCTCAGTTATCCAAATTCTTTTTATCCAAAAATCCTAGTTATCCAAATCCACAGCGTGTCCCAAAGTAGCTCTACAAATCACAAGCATTACATTCACAAGGACAGACTACACCAGTGATATCCTTCCCTTTAAAGAAAATCCCCTCTGAAAACAGCATCCACCTGCCAGGGAATCCCAGGGCTGGAGGAAGCTAATTTACAACAGCCTAATTCATGCTATACCAGTGCACCAATGAATCCATTCTTAGTATGATTCCATGGCTGCAATACTGTGTCCAGTTCAAAATGCAACCCATGTAACTAGTTGCTATCCACAGCAACATCTCTACCCAGTGCTCCTCTCCCATCATGGAGCCCTGCAGCCTGGGACACAGCTCCTCCCAGTGACCAGACAGTTGGGGGTCTCACCGACACCACAATCATCCCTGAGGGGTTGCATCCAGCCACAGCCCAAGGCAGGCAGCCTGGGCACCGTGACAGGCAGGATATGCGGGGCAAAGGCTGACCTGCAGAGCGCTGCCATTCATTGGCTCATAGCCCGCAGCTAGAGCCCAGCTCAAAATTGCACTTCAGTTCATCCAAATGCCCAGTTATCTGAAAGTTTCAGATATCTGCCAGGCCATTCAGATAAATTGGATTGCACTGTATACCATGTATATCATTTATAACCTTCAGATTTCTGTATAATTAAAATCTCCCATACTGCATTCTGTAGTAGTTCACTCCCAAACTATTACAAATAATAACATCCTGAAGATAGCTAGAATGGAGTAAGGAAGAGAACTGTGTGGAGGACAGAAGTTCTGTTTCAAGAAGGATTTAGAGATTTCAAAAGCTGGCTTTGTTTCGAACTGGAACAAAACCCAAAACTTTCAAAGTACTCCACAGAAGAAAGTTCAAAAATTAACTTTGGATCAATCCAACACTTCATTTTGACAAAACAGAAATATTCCATTTTGATTTTGACTTATTTTATATTATAATACACAATCCAAAACTACAAAATGAAAAATCAAAATGTTCCATTCTGAAAATGTCAAAATTGGGATATTTCAATGTTGTTGGGACCACCCCCCAGTTTTTCTCCAAAATGAAATTTCTGGAAATTAACTCTATTTCACTGTTTTGATTTTGAATGATTTGCATTTTCTGACAGAAAATTATTGGCTCAACGTTTTTCCAACCAGCTCTAGTAAGGGTAAATATTGTGAGGTACTTACACCTTATCACAGCACCTTATCACTTGCTAAAGATCTGGGTAGCCAAGCTGGCGTCTCAGAACGCCCCCTTCATGGCTGGATGGGGCTTGTGGCAGCTTTGCCTTTGTTTCCCTCATGTCCTCCAGCTTATTCCAGCTGTAGGAATGGCCTGACCCTCCAGCCAAGATAATTAGAGTCTGACTCCTTCCAGGGCTACACAGTCCTTTAACACATACAACAAAAATATAAAGATAACAAGATCTTCAGCCCCATCAGTCTCATGGCTGTCCCTCTCCCTCACAGGCAGGCCTCAGCTATAATGCAAAGTCCTCACATCTGTCCTCGGGCTCGTGTCTCACTCCACCCACAGTCTAGGGCTGACACAGTTCTCTGTCTCGCCAGGATTTTCAAGCAGGTCGTTATCCCTCTGAGGCTCCTGAACATCCTTCAGGCTCACCTCAGGAACAGACAGTGTGCTTCTCTTCCCTTCCAGCCTTTTATCAGGCCCTTCCCCAGACAGAGGGAACACACTATATTCTCTTCTCTCCTTTTTAAGTCCATCCACCACCTCACCTTACCACACTCTCCCCAGGTGCAATCAGCAAGGTTATTAGCAATCTCAGCCTCCCTTAACCTTTTGGTGCCTGTGTGGTGTTCACACCTGTCACAGGCTGAAATACAACACCCACAACATTTGCTAGGCAAATTCTAAACAGCAGCAAAGGTAAAAATAATAGATTCCCCCTGTGGGGGGAGTGGGGAAGGTCAGTGTAGAAACTTAAGTATGAGTGTTGCAAGAGCTCTTGGTAAGCTCGAAAGCTTGTCTCTCTCACCAACAGAAGTTGGGCCAATAAAAGTTATTACCTCACGCACCTTGTCTCACAGGGAAAAGGCAGAGACGGTATGGATGCTAACTGCATTGTGGACCTTATATTATGGTACAGCTCAAACTCCTCAATCAGGATTGGGGCCCTATGGTGCTAAGTGCTGGCTAAATATATAGGTAGATATGGTTCCTGCTTCATGTCTTGTCTACACTAGAGACCGGATCAAATTCTTCGTAACTGGTTTAAGCACAAATGGTTCAGTGCATTCACACAAGCCATTGGTTTAAGTTTTGCCCTACATCCACAACAGCAATCACCTAAACAACTTCAGTTGCTTGAAATGCCTTCTGGGTACCTATCCCACAGTTTCCAAATCAGCTTCTAGAAGCAGTGCATGCATAAAAGGGTTTTATTTTATGTTAATTTCCAATTTATTTGCTGGATCAAGAGCTGGATGAAAAATGGGGAAAAAAGGTTGCAAAAAGTTTGTCTTTTTCGTCAAAATTTTTTTGAAATTAGATGTTTTTTAAACTATCTCTAGTTGGATCATTTGCTTTTTCCTCCCTATCCATGTCTACACAAACTATCCCCACAGCACGTCTCCAGAATGTCCTCAGAAGCTGCTTGCTGTACGGAAGACCCCCTCTCCCTGGGCTGCTGAGTGCCTGCCCCATGCAGGGGCTGTGAGGATACTGGGGCCCTGAGGTTTCTCCCACTCTTTCTGCTGATGTTCGGATGGGAAGCATTGGAGCCTGAGGGCACAAGGGCAATGTCTACTGATGGATTATGAAGTGTGTGCTCTGATGTCACTGTTGCCTAAGGCTGAGAATGAGTTCTCAGGGCTCATCTATTACCCCCTTTTCCCACTAAAACAACAGTCAATCTCCCAGCCCCACAAAACAGTTTACAGAGTCTGGACTTGCTGACATCTAATTGCTCTCAACGCTGTGAATCTGCTGCACCTCAGTGCTGCTTGGGCCATAAGACACAAAATATTAGTCCTAAATAGGAAGAAGGATGGTTTGGGATCTTGGCTAACTACCTCCCCCTGCTCTGGGGTGTTGTTGAAGCTTTTGTAAAGATCCCCTCCACTTGGGATAAGCTTTGGATGGTGGCCAAGGAGGGGACGGAGGAAGAGGCTACTATGGGGACCATATTCTGTATGCAATTTACATTATTGTATGTAGTATTGTTGTAACCATGTGGGTCCCAGAATATTAGAGAGACAATATGAGTGAGGTAATATCTTTCATTGGACCAAATTCTGTTGGTGAGAGAGACAAGCTTTCAAGCTTACATAGAGCTCTCCTTCAGGTCACCAACAGAAGTTGGGCCAATGAAAGATATTACCTCCTCCATCTTCTCTGTGTGCTATGATTGGCCTTACAAATACTAGCCCAGTGGAAAGGCTGGTCTTGTGACTAAGGCACTGGATATCCTAGTTGTGGTTCCTGACTCATTCACAGACTCAGTGGGAGTTTGGGCAAGTCACTTTATATTTATTATTATTTATATTGCAGTTGTGCCTAGTGACCCTAATCATGCATCAGGCCCCAAGGCTTGAATCTGTACAAACACATAACAAAAAGACAGCCCCAAACAGCTTACAATCTCTGTGCCTCAACTCCTTGTCAGTAAAATGGGGACAATAATACCTCCTTACCTATTGAGGATGTTGTGAAGGTAGATTTATTGACGTATGTGAGGTGATCAGATACTATGGTGAATCATGCCGTAAAAAAGCAAATAAAATAAAATGAGCGTCATGTGTCTTAATTCTCTGATGGCACTTTACCTGTCAGCGACATAGTGCTGGATTCTGTTTGGTGCTGAGTGCGCCTGCTACAAGTTTCTGAGTACGTTCCACACACACACTGACCATTTTGTATTATCCACCTACACACAATAGATTTTTTAGTTTAATTCCTGTTGATTGGTAATGTCTTTTATTGATGTAAAGTCCCCGTTGCTTTGGCAATAAGGCCAAAAATACTTTTCTAAATAGAAGGATTTTTTTTTAATTGTTGTACTTCTCTTCTCTCTCTAAGCACTGCCATACCATAAGGATTCTGCAAGGTTCAAAAGCTTGTAGTCCACACTAGGCCTTTTTAAAAGATTCTAACCTTAGAATGTATTTCTATTCATTTCAAATGAAAGAAAATGAAAACTGGGGATCACTAACAAACAAAATAAAAAGAAACACGCTACTGCTATAGAGTTGTGGCTACTCCAGACACCACAGAGTAGGTACTTGCCAAGCAATAGGAAAATCTCCTGAAGATTTCAGAGCTGCAATATGAATGTTCATGGTGAAAGACTCCATGGGCCAACTTCTCTGCTGACATAAATTGGCATACTCAGTTGAAGTTAATAGAGCTGATCCAGTTCCAACTAGCAAAAGATTTGGCCTCCTATCTTTTAAAGGGTCTGGGAAGCAGAGACCAATTATTCTGATCCTCAGAGCTATGTGGCATGAAGATGTGTTTTCCTCACTCAATATAAGCATGCCCTTGTTATTACTATTTATATTGTAGTAGTCCCCAAAAACACAATCAGGATCAGGCCCTTATTGTGCTAGATAGCATACGAACAAAGTAAGAATTTACATTCCAATTTGAATCACAATGCAACAAAGTTGTGTAACAAATATTGGCAGGGAAGGGATGGAGGGTGGCTGAGGGTACCAGTAAGAAGATTATACATTTACATGGGTTAGCGATATGTACAGCTTGATGGGTCCAAACCCTAATAAACTGGATTTTATTTATAAAATTAAATTGTTCCCTAACTCTGCTCAGCCTAGCATTAATTTTTGGGTGATTTTTGTAGGAATCATTTCAGAAGCGGGTATTTTGATAGGATTTGAGCTATAATTGTACATATAAATTACAACTGTTTAGGATTAAAGTAGCATCCACAGTCTGCAAATTATTGTGCTAGGAGCTGTGCCAATCCATAGTAAGACAGTTCTTGCCCCAAAGAGCTTGCAATCTAAATAGACAAAAGGTGGGAGGGAAACAGAGACCCCGAGAGGTGAAGTGACTTGCCCGAGGTCACACAGCAGACCAGAGCCAAGAACAGAAGTCAGGTCTCCCCAGTTCCAGTCCAGCATCCTATCCACTTAACCATGCTATATTTCAATACTGTGTCTACAGTAATATAAACATTTTCAATAGCTTATACTAAGACCTTTTAGACCCTATTCAAATATTAATTTTGCATTTGGGCTAAGTTCTTCCACAATATTTTTATGCATGACTCCATCTGTGTCTTGCAAAAGCAATTCTAAAAGAAGAATGACATATTTATATGGGGGCATAATAACAGCTTGTTAACATAAGAACAGTCCAATCAAAGACATGCCTAAATGAGAACATGTAGATTCCTCTATTCTTCTTGTTTTCAAAATTACAGAAGAGAGTTTAGGCATGATTTTCAGAGTTGCTAGGCACCCTCTGTTCGCATTCATGGGAACAGGAGTTGTGTATGCTCTGCACTTCTGACAATCAGATCCTTAATGAACCCTAAAGCATTCCCAAGTCTTCCAGATTTCTCCCTAAGCTCAGACAATTAAGGTGAGTGAAAAACAAAACCTATCTGAATATTGTAATTTTTTTTAATTAATTCAGTTAGACCAGGGGTCTCAAACTCAAATGACCATGAGGGCCACATGAGGATTAGTACATTGGCCCGAGGGCCGCATCACTGGCACCCCACCCCCTGCTGCCCCGGCCCTGCCCCCACTCCACCCCTTCCATGATGCCCTGCTCCTGCCCCGCCTCTTCCCACCCCTTCCCTGCCCCCATTTCCAGGAGGGGTTTGGGGTGCAGCAGGTGGCTCAGGGCAGGGGGGTGGGATGCAGGAGGGGTGCGGCAGGGGGCTAAGGCGGCAGGGGTTCGGCAGCAGGAGGGGTTCGGGGCGTGGGCTCCGGCACCTCTTTGGTTTCTGATGGGTGTTTCAGGTCCCAAACACTCCTCCACATGAGCAAACAGACAGTACCATGAACAATATTACCATTGTGGGAACTCATATTTAATATGTGATAGCGTTTGCTCTGCTGTAGCTTTAAATTAAAAGGTTGGCATGGCAACAGATGTTCCCACTTGCTGTGTCTGCCTTGTGCTGCCATATTGTTCAGGATCCCTGGTGGTTTCAGGATTAACCGCCTACAGTATTTCATTTTGAATAAATAAGTCATTTTTGGCTGGAGCATCAAACAAGCAGCTGAAGCCTGGTACGAGCTGTGTATTTTTTGTTGCTTAGCTGCTCTGTAATTTTAAAGCATCCCTTTATGCATGAAAACTACTTTTGGTATTCCAAGCTTCTGCCTGATGTGATGTCAAACAGCAGTGAAAGAATACTATGCTCAGAACTGGAGCTGGGTGAATAATTTATTCAACAGGTATTACTTTTTTTTTCCTCTTTGCACGTTGTCCAAACATACAGAACAACTCTCAAATATACACATTATTCAGACATATTTGTCTAATACTTTAAGTGTGAAACTCAACCCTGTGTTGAAGCCCTAGAGCAGAAGGCCTATACACCACTGAATTCCCACCTACAATCTGGGCTGGCCCTCTACACCAGGATGAATTTCACTCTGTATTAATGAATTTTGTGCTGCAGATTGTTTACAAGCAGTTTGTTGTGCTTGATATTTGAAATTCAAAATTACAGCAGTTTCAGTTGGGCACATGACAAAGTGGGAATTTTCTAGAATATTTTTTGAATGATATGCATGACAATGATTTATTTGATTTGGAATTGTTACCCAGTGGGTGCAGAAGAGTTAAAATGCTGCTTCTGGGGCAAAGCGGGACACATGAGGTGTTTGCATCACAAAACTCTCTGGGGTGGTATGACTGGGTCATTAAGGACTGGTTGAAACCAACCCATATCGAAGTAGGATCCAGAAAGACAATGGGAACCCCAAGGATTAAACAACTTACACCTAACAATGGGAAACTCCAGCAGGTGGAACATGTGAACTCAGCAGGGGTCCTGCAGGAGGACAACTATAGACCGAGAGGTGACAGGAAGCTAGGATAACAGCTGGCCTTTTAAGAGAAACAGAAGTGCTTGCCTGGGACTGACAGAAAGGGACAGAGACAGAGAGAAAGGAAACCAAGATGGTTCCTATCACAGCATAGCTTGAGGGAGTCCTGGCTTTGGCCTGTATGGACCATGTCTTAACCTCTGCTTTTCTATGCTAACCTGAGAACTTTCACTGCTGTATTCCAGTGAACTAATAAACCCTAGTCTGTTTTGAAAAGGCTGCCTGATGTCACTGAAAATACTTGCTGACTTGCATTGGTCACTGCAGAGGGTGAAAATCTCTTAACAGGAATCTATCTCAGTTGGACTTGTTGGGCAGAGCTCATGGTGTGAAACAGGAGCACTGCAGACCAGAGGCACAGGCTCAGAGGCATTGAGGCAGGATAGTCTACCGTTAAGGAAAAGTGGGACACCTTGGCAGTCTGGCACACTGAATGGCTTCCTCTAAGGAGCTGTTTAAAAGCCAGGGCATAGCACAGATCCTGTGGCTCTGTGACACACAAACCTAAATTATACTTCTGTTCCATGATTAAATGAGTGTAAGAATCAGATTTCTGGTGCAAATACTCCAGTATCTGCTTAAAAATTGATTTTCTATTAATATTCCTATCAGTAAACATGTCTTCCAAAATATCTACGAATGGTGAAGTTTAAAGGTGCAAGAACACAGTCAAACCACATTCATTTTCAATTAAATTAAATAAAATTACTTTGCACTCATCATCCAGCTCCAGTCAGCATCAGACCCACCTGTAAATTTCTATTGGCAACTGCACTGTGCTAGTGAGCATGGCCCAGTAATGGTATGCTGCTGTAACTAAACCCAGCAATGATAATATACATTCCTCCAAGTGAAGCATATTCATGTATTTTTTCTGCTTTATGGCTGAGTATTCTCTATGACAAAATTTTCCTAAGTATTCACTGAACTAGCATGCCTCTGATTTTGGTGCCCAGATAGAGACAATTACGCAGCTCCCAAAAATTGAAGTACTCAAAATTAGCAGCCATTTTGAAAAATTTTGGATTAAAAGTATTACTAGTTAGCAGGCATTTCAGTCAGGCAGAGGGAGGAAGAGAAAATGCCATGGTGTCATCCCAATTCCATTAGTACAACTAACTCAAATAAACCTGATTCCACAAATAGCATCAGAGCATTGGCTAACTAGCATTAGCTGGTGCTCTGATGTCCTTTGTGAAAGTACCAAATCTGAAGGGTAGTATGACATCCTAAATATCAGTATCCGACAGTTCACAAACAGGTTTCAAGTACCCAAAATATCAACTGGCTCATTTGCCTGTGAACATTTATGAGGTACCTTCTTTGTGTTACTTTCTCTGACTTCTGTTTAGTAACACCCATGTGTACACTGGACCCAATCCTGCTTGTCTTATACAAGAATTTCCAGTGATGTCCATGCCAACAGTCACATGAGTAAAGTGGCCAGGATTTATCCCCACATCTATTTACTAATGTTCCTTTTTGGCCCCCTCCACATCCATGCCCATTATACTAATATTCATATAATTTATTTCTCCTAACTTTAGCTGAGATGCCAAGAGGATAAGAAAACAAAAATCTCTCCAGGTTGTTCTGCACCGAGACCTTGTCTACACTGCTGGGGTAAGTTGACCTAAGTTATGCTACTCCAGCTACGTGAATAATGTAGCTGGAGTCGATGTAGCTTAGGTTGACTTACTGCGGTGTCTACACCGTGCTGCGTCGACGGGAGCCGCTCTCCCGTCAATGTACCTTACTCCTCTTGTTCCAGTGGAGTACCGGAGTCGACCGGAGAGCACTAGATCCGCTAAATCGACCCTTGCTGCATCGATTGCAGCAGCGTTGATCCGCTGTAAGTGTAGACATGGCCTCAGTCTAAGCCCTGGATTACTGTCCATATCTAAAATGGAAACAGCTACTTTATGGAAACTTTTCAAAAATCTTTCTTTTGAAGAAACACAAGTTACATTTTCTACATTCCCAGGGATCTTGGGTGTGATGTGTGTTGGTTTTAGTGCCTCCTGGCTTCAGGCTCCATTTTATCAAATGCTGCTTTTCCTGCGATGGTATGAGATGCTTGCATTCATTTAAAAAGGCAGAAAAACAGACGGGACATATTTAATTTGTGAAGACAACTGGTAATCTTGTAAGTACAGATGGAGTAGGCATCTCTTAACAATTACTATCTAACTGGTCTCTGAATAAGCCAGATGGTTTTTTAAAGTCAGGGCTCATTGCCAGTTTGATGGAGGAGAGGGGAGAGCAGAGAGCAGTATTCCCCCAGGTCCAGGACACCAAAAGAAATGCCGATTGAAAGACATCTAGCCAATGGAATGAGTGCCCAACCCAGTGTGTCAAAAGCAGTGCATCCTGATAGTCATTAGGTGCTATCCATTCTCCCAGAAGGTCAGATTCACTGCGGAAGAAACAAGTTTACCAGCAAGCAGTGGTCTTACTAAAGATGAATTAGGGATTTGGAGACTGTCAGCAGTAACATGGTAGCAGGAGAATACAATTTTTCAATGTCAACTAAAAACGAAGGCACAATGATATAATAAGGAGAACATTTGTATTGTCTAACAGATGCTTTCCCCTCTGAGGTGCACCTCTTCGCTCGCAGTCTTCCCCGTGCTATCTGAGTTGCTGGCTATCTCAGTGTTCATTCTCTGCCTTGCATATCCATGTATTAGCAGCATCTTTGGGATAAATTCACTGGGAATACTGACTTAATTAAACTGGCAAATAGCAGAATTATGAATGGAAAACTCAGTCATTCACACACTGTCGGGGGCAATGATGATGACTAAGAAGAGAAGAGCTACACATAGCATTGTTGCTGATTTTACTTTTTTGGGGAGGCGGGGGGAGTATATTGTTGGAGATTTATGTGCATCACTAGTGGTAGCTACACGCCTAAATACCAGCACAACTTCTCTTGAGTTGTTAATGCAGAACATAAATGGTAAGTAGTTCATGAGGAGGATCTTGAGGGTGAGCGAATATTTGGCTACCTGTGGCTGGGACAAAAGTTTTGGTTGAATTATCATGTCGCTGGCATACAAAATAAAGAGTAACAGAGGAAACAAGAGCTGCTTCACATCTATAACAAATCCACTGCTAACATGGAAAACTACCTTGGCAGTAGTTAGTTTAAGAGTTGAAAAAGAATTTAAAGGGAGACTCTTTAATCCCTGGAAAATACATCCAGTGGTTAACATGGTTACGAGTTAATCCAAAGATAAAGCAACGGATAGTTCTGAGACACGGTGAATATCTTCTGTGTAACTAGGAGCATATACAATATTATTGCTGAATGTAAATGACTTCATTTCAAAGATAAGTATGATATTATTGGAATAATTTGAACCAATGGGTGTGTTGACCAGAATTCTATGAATTGTAGGAAACCTATCGCAGAAAAGAAGAAAACTTTTACCTGACACATGGAAAGGTGTCAACTGAAATTCTCCTGAAATAACTCTAAACTCAGAAATGGGAAAAAGGATGATGTGGTTAAGTAGGGATGTAAAAAAGGAAGTGTAGGGAGGAAGATGCAGACTGCTTTTTAAAATATAATCAATCAATCTGGTAAGGTGTAGAAATTATACAAGTAAACAAATGCAAATAAAAATGATACTAAATAGGAAAAAATACTGAATATTGGAATTGCCAAGAATATTTTTACTCACAAAAACAGAATGTTCAAAACTGTTTGCCAGAGACATTAATACTTAGCACTTTATATTTTCTAACCACTATTCAAATATTAATTAATGTAACCTAATACCTCATTATGGCCCAGAAAACTTAATTTAGTACTTTTTAAAATTCACTTTGTGTGACACATCTGTTGTCCCTAAACCTACCCTAACTAACAAGCAGTCACTAATTTGGTTTTATTTATTTCATTATTCAGCATTATTTGTATTACAGAAGTGAGCTGTAGCTCACGAAAGCTTATGGTCAAATAAATTGGTTAGTCTCTAAGGTGCCACTAGTACTCCTTTTCTTTTTAGTAACACCCTGAGTCCCCAAACAAGATTGAGGGCCCTTTGTACTTGTTGCCCCAGACCATGCCCCAAAGAGGCTGAATTCACCACACAGACAAAGAGTGGGAGAAAGGAAGTACTATTATCCCTATTTTGTAGATGGTGAATGGAGGCGTGACTTGCCTTTCATACAGGGAGTCTGCAGCAGAATTGGAAATTGAACCCAAATGTCCCAAGTTGCAGTTCCTTCCTAAACAGGAAAACAGATCCATACAAAGCTATTTTGCATGGTATCTTGATTTTTTGCATAGCACAGCCTTCTTTTGGTGGAAAATATATGGTTTCTAATTGGATCTCCTGGAGAACATGGGTTGTGTCTATTGTGATAAACTCAGGCAGACAGCTGGGGGGGAGAGGGGTGTAGAAAACATTCCCAGAAGGTTAAAAGGACCTCCTCCCTATCAACTGGGGAGGGGTAACTACAGGTCAATCAGGTTCAGTTGAGAAGAGGTTACCAGAGAATCAATTAAGATCAGCTGAGAGGGAGTTACCTGAGGTCAATTAGGATCAGAGCTGATGCCAACTAAGGGCTGCCTGAGACCTTTTTAAACCCTCCCTTGTTGAGAGAAGAGGGGGGAAGAGAGAGAGAAGGAGTCAAGCTGCCAGTAGGCTAGGAGCAGCAAGACAGCGACTCTCACCAGGAGGGAAGGCTGTGTTCCCTCCCAAAAGGGAAGAAAAACAAGCACAAAAGACTGGCTAAGAGAAGGAACGGACTGCCCCTGTGCATCCTAGAAGTACTGTTTTACCCAAGCCCGTCTCACCAAGGCTAAGAACAGCTGAGGCTGGTGAGATCGAGACGGTACCTTGCCACACTATGTGGAAGGAAAGGATACACAAATCTCAGAAAGAAAAAGAGTACTTGTGGCACCTTAGAGACTAACAAATTTATTTGAGCATAAGCTTTCGTGAGCTACAGCTCATTTCGTCGGACGCATTCAGTGGAAAATACAGTGGGGAGATTTATATACATAGAGAACATGAAACAATGGGTGTTACCATACACACTGTAACGAGAGTGATCACTTAAGGTGAGCTATTACCAGCAGGAGAGCTGGGGGGAAAAAACCTTTTGTAGTGATAATCAAGGTGAGCCATTTCCAGCAGTTGACAAGAACAACTGAGGAACAGTGGGGCGGGGGGGAATAAACATGGGGAAATAGTTTTACTGTGTGTAATGACCCATCCACTCCCACTCTTTATTCAAGCCTAAGTTAATTGTATCCAGTTTGCAAATTAATTCCAATTCAGCAGTCTCTCGCTGGAGTCTGTTTTCGAAGTTTTTTTGTTGAAGAATTGCCACTTTTAAGTCTGTAATCGAGTGACCAGAGAGATTGAAGTGTTCTCCAACTGTTTTTTGAATGTTATAATTCTTGACGTCTGATTTGTGTCCATTGATTCTTTTACGTAGAGACTGTCCAGTTTGACCAATGTACATGGCAGAGGGGCATTGCTGGTACATGATGGCATATATCACATTGGTAGATATGCAGGTGAACGAGCCTCTGATAGTGTGGCTGATGTGATTAGGCCCTATGATGGTGTCCTTTGAACAGATATGTGGGCACAGTTGGCAACGGGCTTTGTTGCAAGGATAGGTTCCTGGATTAGTGGTTCTGTTGTGTGGTGTGTGGTTGCTGGTGAGTATTTGCTTCAGGTTGGGGAGCTGTCTGTAAGCAAGGACTGGCCTGTCTCCCAAGATCTGTGAGAGTGATGGGTCGTCCTTCAGGATAGGTTGTAGATCCTTGATGATGCGCTAGAGGGCTTTATTTCCAACACGCCTCTGAACAACATACTAACCCACAGACTACCAAGACTACAAAAAGAAGGATTCTGGGTGGACTCCTCATGAAGGTCGAAACAACAGACTGGACTTCTACATAGAGTGCTTCCACCAACGTGCACGGGCTGAAATTATGGAAGAGCAGCTCACTTGCCCCATAACCTCAGCCGTACAGAACATAATGCCATCCACAGCCTCAGAAACAACTCTGACATCATCATCAAAAAGGCTGACAAAGGAGGTGCTGTTGTCATCATGAATAGGTCGGAATACGATCAAGAGGCTGCTCAGCAGCTCTCCAACACCACTTTCTACAAGCCATTACCCTCTGATCCCACTGAGGGTTACCAAAAGAAACCACACCATTTGCTCAAGAAACTCTCTGAAAAAGCACAAAAACAAATCTGCACAGACACACCCCTGGAACCCCGATCTGGGGTATTCTATCTGCTACCCAAGATGCATAAACCTGGAAATCCTGGATGCCCATCATCTCAGGCATTGGCACCCTGACAGCAGGATTGTCTGGCTATGTAGACTCCCTCCTCAGGCCCTATGCTACCAGCACTCCCAGCTATCTTCGAGACACCACTGACTTCCTGAGGAAACTACAATCCATCGGTGATCTTCCTGAAAACACCATCCTGGCCACTATGGATGTAGAAGCCCTCTACACCAACATTCCACACAAAGATGGACTACAAGCCATCAGGAACGGTATCCCCGATAATGTCACGGCAAACCTGGTGGCTGAACTTTGTGACTTTGTCCTCACCCATAACGATTTCACATTTGGGGACAATGTATACCTTCAAATCAGCAGCACTGCTATGGGTACCCTCATGGCCTCACAGTATGCTAATATTTTTATGGCTGACTTAGAACAATGCTTCCTCAGCTCTCGTCCCCTAATGCCCCTACTCTACTTGCGCTACATTGATAATATCTTCATCATCTGGACCCATGGAAAAGAAGCCCTTGAGGAATTCCACCATGATTTCAACAATTTCCATCCCACCATCAACCTCAGCCTGGACCAGTCCACACAAGACATCCACTTTCTGGACACTATGGTGCTAATAAGCGATGGTCACATAAACACCACCCTATACCGGAAACCTACTGACCGCTATTCCTACCTACATGCCTCCAGCTTTCATCCAGACCACACCACACGATCCATTGTCTACAGCCAAGCGCTACGATACAACCGCATTTGATCCAACCCCTCAGACAGAGACAAACACCTACAAGATCTCTATCAAGCATTCTTACAACTACAATACCCACCTGCTGAAGTGAAGAAACAGATGGACAGAGCCAGAAGAGTACCCAGAAGTCACCTACTACAGGACAGGCCCAACAAAGAAAATAACAGAATGCCACGAGCCATCACCTTCAGCCCCCAACTAAAACCACACCCCACTGTTCCTCAGATGTTCTTGTCAACTGCTGGAAATGGCCCACCTTGATTATCACTGCAAAAGGCTTTTTCCCCCCAGCTCTCCTGCTGGTAATAGCTCACCTTAAGTGATCACTCTCGTTACAGTGTGTATGGTAACTCCCATTGTTTCATGTTCTCTATGTATATAAATCTCCTCACTGTATTTTCCGAATGCATCCGATGAAGTGAGCTGTAGCTCACGAAAGCTTATGCTCATATAAATTTGTTAGTCTCTAAGGTGCCACAAGTACTCCTTTTCTTTTTGCGAATACAGACTAACATGGCTGCTACTCTGAAACAAATCTCAGACAGGTTTTGCAAGTTCAGAGTCCTCCACTGGTTATAGCCCATCCCTAGGCACAAGGTGCAATTCAAGCTGTAAATGGCAAAAATGACTACAAACATTGCTTGCAACAGCCAGCACATTTTTCTGTAAAATGCAGCAGGTTTACCAAAATCAGCACTGTCAATGCCATGTAGCTTATTTCACCTCTTAGCAACTGTCAATCCATAAGAAAAATGCAAGGTAGTGAGCAGCCCACCATTTTGAGCCAACATGTTACCTATAGGACAGGAATTTTCAAAACCTCATCTGCAAAGTGTCACCTCATGCCAACAGACAGGCAAGCAAGAGAGATTGGCTGCCCTTTTGCTAAGGAGTAAAAAGCCCTAAACACCCAGCGAGCTACTCCACATATGTAAACACACTGCGGTTATGGCACTCAATGGGCTGCCTCTCCTTGACCTTCTCCCAGTATTGTTCTTTTCTCTCTCTCTCTTCCTCCCACCTCAGTCACACCCCACTAGTGGTGGGCTACTGGATGTCACACACAAGTGTCTCCCGCACTGCTGCATACTTGCTTTTAAGTGGCTTTTTAGGTGCAGATTTTCCCTTGGGTGTTCCTTCCTAATCCATCTGTAGAGCCATAGGAGGATTGCATTGCTGCTGCTCTTGGCTTCACAATGCACGGAGTAGCTCTTCCTTCTCTCAGCACTGCATGCCGTGTTCTGTCTTTTCACTCTCATCATAGGGCTGTAGGTGATGTTACAAGGGATATACCTGTTACAAGGGATATACCTGGGGCTCTTTGGCACCTGGGACCCTGACTAGCCATTTTGCTTGATGGGGTGCTGTGGAAAGGTTGTCTTCATCGCCACCCTCATTCTTTTCAGCTGCTGAACAGGGAGCTGCAGGAAATTTCATTCCTAGAGACGGCTCAGCTGTACCGTGGCTAAGTAGTGCAACTGCTCACCCTCCCATGAGCTGGTCCATTTCACCCCCAAGACTTCCTCAGTCTTTCCCCTGGGCTGGACACTCCCAAATCTCCCTTTGAAGGTAAAGAACAAAGACAGTCCGCTTAGGTACTCCAAGTCTGTGGTGCTGCTGGGGAAAACTGGCTGCAGCTCCATGTGCCCTCTGTTCCCAATCCTGGAGTCTCTGATCCAGTGTGTTCTTTTCAGCCTCAATACCCTCTGCACTCCCTTCAGTGGGATGTGGGATAGTCCTAGAAGATCAGCAAGTCTGTACAAGTGTTTCATCTGAGACAGAACCAGAAACACTGGGCTGAAGGGAGGAAAGAGCAGCCAAAAGCAATACTGCCATGGAATCCGATCCAATCCCCTTTGAAGTCAATGAGAGCCTTTTCACCCACTACAATGGGCTTTGGATCAGGCTCATTATGAAAAAGAATCCACGCTTAGCATAGGTTTAGCATTTTACTTGTCCACCTTCTTTAATAGGATTTGCTCAGCAAGGGAAGACTTGGAGCCTGTCCATTTTGTCAAGCTGCCTTCCATAGTCTGGCATCCCTATGGCTTCTATTGCTGGAAGCAAACCTCATGCTCTGTGTGAGACGCAGCACATCACACAGGCCCCACCAGTCATGAACTTGGACAGGCACTGGGACGGCAGACCTCACGTGCAGACAGGGCTCACTTCTCTTTACACAAGTCTGTCTAGGACAAGGAAAACTCTGATTTCATTAGCCTTGGAAGCAAGCAGACTAGGATGACTAGACCACTGGTACCTGTTCCTAGCAGGCCAGCAGGCTATGACATAGCATTCCCATGAGCTGGATAGCATGGACTGGCCTAACAAGCCATTATAACCCAAACTTACTTGCTATAGAAACAGTGCAGCAAGCCAGACTGATTTATATGCATTTCGACCCACGCCTAACAAGTCTAGCAAATGGAAATGGTCATGAATTTCGGATAATGGCTAATACATATATTGCGAGCTGGAATGTTAGAACACTATTCACTCCAGGTCACACTGAGCGTTTGGCAGAGGAGTTACAGAAGTTTCAATTTTCCTTTGCTGCCATACAGGAGATACATTGGCTGGGTATAGGAGTATTCACAGTTGGAAATTATACTTTCTTTTGTTTCGGACATTCAAGTGGACAAGCAAAGCATAGGGATGGGGTTGCTATGGCAGTGGACAGGAGAACAATTACGTCAATGAACAGCTGCAAACTGGTGTCTTAGTGGACTGCCTACAATAAACTATGCATAACTGATCTGCTGTTACGCACCAACAGAAGCAGCAAAAGAGGAAGAGAAGAATGGATTTTATCAAGAGTTGGATAGTGCTGTAGATGAGAATCCTGATCACGATATGAGTTGGAATATGGGAGATGTGTGTCTCAGAATGATGACATGAGCGGTCATGCCTAATGGTTACAGCAGCAGCAGTCAAAGCCAGAGTCAGGAACAAAGCTAGGGATTAAAGCTGGAGTAAGGAACCGGGAGCCAACCCAGGGGTCAGAGCCATAGTCAGGAACCAGGCAGGGCAGGAACAAGGCTGGAAACAAGGCGGACTCAAGAGAGATCACAGTTGCAGGCGATTGAATTGAGCACCCACTGGCCAAATGCTTCTGCTGGACTCAACAGTAGTCATGGCCACACCACTCAGTCAATCGGGTGATCTTGTCAATTTGGGGTTTCAGGTACAGTTAGCTAGCTGATCCCAGACGCAGCTGCAAGCCCTCATTCCTGACCATATGAATGCAAAGGTTGGTAGGGGATATGATAAGCAACTGAAGAGCATTGTACCACATGGCACTGGCATGGCACATGATAATTGGGAAAGGTTAAGAACTTGCTGTGAGATGCAGTACTTGGTTCCCTCACAAAGATTTGCACGTGCTCAAGGTTCAGCTGATCGCCATATTTGGGGTCGGGAAGGAATTTTCCTCCAGGGCAGATTGGAAGAGGCCCTGGGGGGGTTTCGCCTTCCTCTGTAGCATGGGGCACAGGTCACTTGCTGGAGGATTCTCTGCAGCTTGAAGTCTTTAAACCATGATTTGAGGACTTCAATAGCTCAGACATAGGTGAGAGGTTTATTGCAGGAGTGGGTGGGTGAGATTCTGTGACCTGAATTGTGCAGGAGTTCAGACTAGATGATCATAATGGCCCCTTCTGATCTTAATATCTATGAGTCTATGAATTCAGCAGATGGTCAAACTAAAAATCAGACTGACCACATTATCATCAGTGAAAGGTCACTGTTATACATTAGACTCTATAGAAGTGCTGAGTGCAGCGGTGATCATGAACTATTGGTGGAAAAGATTAACTTAAACTCCTAGAAAAAGATGGGTTCTACTGGAGCCATATTTGATCCTGATAAGTTAAAGGACAGTTCTCTGAAGGAGATATACAAGTGCATTTCAGACCATATATTTGCGATGATTAAGAAATCTCACAACAGATTGGATGGGAAATATTCAAGGAAAGAAATATTCAAAATATACTGGAAGAAGTTACTGGAAGGTGTAAGCAAAGAAGGAAAAAGCTGGACAAGCAACTGAGCAAGAACATTATAGAAAAACTGTAAACAAGCCAAGACTGCTGGGAAAGCGGAAAAATAAAAGCATTGTGCAAAGCACTAAAGAAATCAAAGATCGGACAAGCAAAAGTTTTGGAAAGAAGAGGTTCAACAGCTAGAGGAGGCATCAAGAAAACAAGATATGAAAACAATATACAAAAAGGTTAGGCTATATGGAAACACAATCAGGGCAACAATTCAAGCAGTAAGAATGGCTACCAGTGAACTGACAAATGCTGAAGGGGTGCTGGAAGTATGGAAGGAGCATTTTGACAAAGTGCTCAACACTGTAGTTCATCCCAATGCAAGAATTCCTGATATTTTAGATGAAGAGGGCAGCATTCAAGGCGGAATGGTTATCAGCACTGAACTGCCATCAGAAAGAGAAATAGAAAGAGCAGGGAAGCAGTTAAAAAATGGGTAGTATAGCAGCGTGGTCACCTGCTCCTGCCCTGAAGGGCTTGAAATCAGCCCCAGGAGGGGGCTGAGGCTGCAAGAGGGCTGCTGCTAGGGAAAGCAGCAAGCCTCAGCTGATTGGGGAAACAGCCACAGCTGCGGCCATGCCCCAATCAGGGCCCAGCTGGCCTTTATAAGAGGGCAGTGGGCTGAGGATAGAGTCTCTCTCTAGATGTTGAGAGGGAGGGACCTGACTGCTGGGAGCTCAGCAGGGTACCTAAAGTGGAGCAGGGCTGGGGAAAGGCTAGAGAAGCTGGGAAGCTCTGGCCTGGGAAACCCCTAGGCTGCAGGCCTTGATGAAGGCCTAGGAAAAGGGTACTGGGGTTGCAGAGGGCAGCCCAAGGGTAGGCAGAAGCAGCAGGTCCAGACCCTCCTTGCCGATGATGAGCGGCAATTATACTGCAGTCCGCCCCAGGGAGCGGGGGCTAGATGGTGACTGGCAGCAGCAAAAGACTGAGGTGAGGTGGGGATAGAGGGTGGGGATTCCCTGAGGGGGGGAGAGGAAGATCCAGATCTGTGCGGGTACTGCTAGGGGGCAGCACTCCGGCATGAAAGGGGCACCGGGGTCCCAGCCTGCAGAGGGTGCTCCGGAAGCTGGAAATGCTAATTCCCTGGTCTACCAGTAGGAGGCATCGCAGGGGTGAGTCCCACTCTGCTACAGGCAGGCTTCAGGAATACACAGTATAACAGCTGAGCTGCTAAAAAAAACAGTCAGACAAGTGCTATCAAAGCATTAGGAAAAAATACATAAGAAGGTATGGAAGGCCATGGACAGGAATGCATGGTGATCCATTCTGCTCCCTGTGTTTGTAAAGATGCTTTGGGATAAGAAGAGTAGTATGCAAAGGCTCAAAGCAAGATCACGACTACACTGTGCTAGTCCCTGTACAAACACAGAGTAAGGCACAGCCCCTGCATTGAAGAATTAAAATCTAAATACAGAAGACATTCAAAATGTGATAACTCCCCCAAACTTACATAGCAGGTGCAAAGCGAGCCAGGAATAACACTCACGTCTGTCCCAATCCAGTGCCCTGTCCAGTGAGCCACTGCCCCCTCAATTTGCTTCTGGGGTGTAATTTAGGGGGTTGCCGCTGATCTATGCAGCTCATATCCTGGCTATCTGGGAGACAGCCTCTCTCCGTGTGTGCCAGCATAGCAGTCGAGATCAGCTGGCACTCTCACGCTAACAGCCTCTAGCTTTAAATGTCAGGGATCCGGTGACAGAGCGTCTCAGTTGAGGGCCTCATTCCCTGAAACAAAATTTCCCCTACCAGTGCACCAGAGCTTAAACTTCTTGTCCTTCAGGGCACAATACACAGCCCGTTTCTCTTCCATCCCCCATGAGCAGAATCTTCTGATCAGCCTGTTCTGTGTGTTCTTTTCTGTTATTGTTCAGTCCCTAAAGACTATGTAATGATCACTTTTGTAAAACTTCATAAATAAGCAAGCACAAGCTGTTGCTAGATAACACAACCACAACATCACTGGCTCTTCAGAACCATAAATGTTACTCAGTGTGAAAAAGAAGCTAGGATTTCATACCTATAATTCCAAAGAGTGTGGAATCATCATATCTCTGTGTTTAGTACTCGCTTTCGACATTTCCTCTGACGTGAATCTCACCTCATTCCCTCACCAAGCACATCTCACTGTGACAGTTAGCTGTACCAATCATCTGAGAAATACTAGTCGTTAAGACAATGTGGCACAGAAACCTGAATTTCAGCTATGACTTGTTGGCTCACCCCCATCATGACGCACCTTGTGCACCACAGAATTATTAAGTGAGAAGGGAGTGAAGGGGGAAGTCAGAACAGCTTCCCTCTTATGGCCAAAAGACCAATTTTCTGATCCATACACACAAAAAGGGGAATTGTATCTATTCCATTGATTATGAAATAGTTGCATAAAGTTCCAATTTCTACCACGCAACAGGGATAATTTGTTATTAGTAGCAACAGCACTCTTAGCATATTTAATCATTTGTAGTTAATTTTGCTTCCCAGTTTTTGCAAAATATACTGTTTTATAACATGTAAACAGAAGACATGTGGCACACTGTTTAATACCAGATTAAATTAATCATAATCAATATTACCTTATTTGTGGGTTTCTTTTTAAAAATTGCTTTTGAAGAGAGTAAATAACTTCCCTCACATTTAATTTAACACAGAAAGTACCACACTATGGAATACATTCATAGTTACTTCATCAACATTAATATCTTATGCTGTACCACTAAAGTAACTCAAACTTGTAACCCTTGTTTCCCTATTACGACTGTCTCTTCCCTCTGATTTTGTCTTCTTCTGTTAAGTCTCTACATAAACCTGATCCTGCAAAGGCTGACATATATAGTGGTTAAAAACGACTGAAACAGGAGCAGGAGCCAAGGAGGAGGTGACTGTGCTCAACTACACCTCAGCTATCCCACTTCTAGACGCCTTTGCACACACTATGCTCTGTAAATGTCTCCTGCCTCAGTCTCACTGAGAATTGCTAAATTGGCTTCCAAAACTGGACCCCTAAACTCAGAGATGGGCCTGAACTGCAAGGTTTGGGGATCCACGGTCCATCTCTATTTAAAACTTAAACCAAAGAACACTTACATGGCATAACAGCTTCAACAAAATCAATCATATCTGCCTACAAGCTTTTCCATACCTCCAAATACACCCTAAGCTTTATGCAAGAATGCTTAAATATGTAATTAACCCCAAATCACAAAGCCTCTCAGTCACTGACTTATTATAGCAATCTCCTCCAACTACATGCTGGCTCACTGTCACCTTACCCAAACCTGATATTTCATCCTCACAAAACTTACATTCATGCAAACCTTCCGGAAGAATGATGGAGAAGCCTGTTTTTTATTTTTTGGCCTTGCTCCAAGGAAAAAATGGTTTTGGCAATAGGTTACAAATGCCATTTGCAACATACTAGGTGAGGACACAGAAAATGAACTCCTACTTAGATTACTGGTCAGCAAATAGTGATGAATAAAAGATATTTAGACATAGCTTAGGTCCTCCTTTCATATGCAAGAATGATCTGTATATGGGGGTTGCAGAGTTCAAAAAATTCCAGTAACAGAAGACTGGAGCAAGGAAACCAACATCAAGGTAATGTATATTTAAAGCAACAGAACAGGGGACAATATTTTAGTATTTGGCAGCATACTTATTTGGAATATCTGGAAGACTCTCTCCTAGCTAATACCTACCTGGACACAGACTTCTCATTGAAAATAGCCTAGTAATATCAGACAAATGTAAGATGAAGAATTGAGTCTAGATCATAATCTGAATTTTCACCCACTCAAAGTCCAGGGGAGTTCAGATCGAAATTTCTGATTCTGCCTTTTATAAATATCGGTATAAACTGAAAATCCAAATCTGAACTAGTTTCAAATTCCAAATCTCCCAAAGTTCAGACGTATTCAGATTTAGGGTTTTGGTTCAGACATAATATTAATAATAAATAAAAAGCTTTGAAAAAATGTAATACCTGCATATTTTGCAAGTTTGTTGTACTTACATTTCCAAAGTTGACCTGTTAATTTTTCATCGTTACAGTATCTTATTCCCTAATAGATTCATAGATATTAAGGTCAGAAGGGGCCATTATGATCATCTAGTCTGAACTCCTGCACAATGCAGGTCACAGAATCTCACCCACCCACTCCTGCAATAAACCTCTCACCTATGTCTGAGCTACTGAAGTCCTCAAATCATGGTTTAAAGACTTCAAGCTGCAGAGAATCCTCCAGCAAGTGACCCGTCCCCCATGCCACAGAGGAAGGCGAAACCCCCCCAGGGCCTCTTCCAATCTGCCCTGGAAGAAAATTCCTTCTCAACCCCAAATATGGCGATCAGCTGAACCCTGAGCATGTGGGCAAGATTCACCAGCCAGATACCCAGGAAAGAATTCTCTGTAGTAACTCAGATCCCATCCCATCTAATATCCCATCATAGGCCATTGGGCCTATTTACTGTGAATATTTAAAGATCAATTAATTGCCAAAATCATGTTATCCCATCATACCATCTCCTCCATAAATTTATCAAGTTTAATCTTGAAGCCAGATAGGTCTTTTGCCCCCACTGATACAACAATAATTAAATTACAAAAATAAGCTATGAAGACAAGTGCTCCATCTATTTTGCTCACATGTGGGATCACTGTGCCCCCTTAACTTTCTCCAGTCTGGGCTGTCTCTCACAATGCCTTGCTAGTGACCAGCAGCAAACCCCTCCAGGTGTTGTTACCGCATGTGGAGCCCCACACCCAACTATATTGCATGAATGCTGCCAGAGCCACTCAGCAGTGACACAGAGAAAGGCATTAGAGCCAAATCCCTGCAGCTCCTAGCCTTGCACCTCAGGAATATACCATCTTGCACTGCTCAAGACGAGCAATGCAGATTTATTAATTGGTTCACCACTTCATCAATGGAAAGTGGATATACACCAGCCTTTGCAAAACCTGAGCAGATTTGCCACACACTTCATACAAACTCACTGGTAAAGATAAACAATAAAACAAATTTATTGACTATAAAAGATAGATTTTAAGTGATATTAAGTGATAGGCAAAAAGTCAGAGTTGGTTACCAAAAGAATAAAATATAAGCATGCAGTCTAAACTCTCAACCCTATTAGACTGAGGGCAGGAAAAAGGCCAAGCATCTGGCCACTGTGTCTGTTTTATAACCTCAGTCCCATGTGCTTGAGGAGCCCAACTCCAGGCATGTCTGGGGGCATTGCTGAGTCTCTAGGCAAGGTTGAGCAATTCCCCTGGTGTGGCCTCATGCAGGTGAGTCATTGAATTGTAGCTCCCTTGCTGGACAATGGTTGTTGATGGGTTGTTTAATACCCCACCCTGGTGTTGGTTGCTTTCCTTGCTGTTGCCTCTGGGGAGCTAATATCTGGCTGATTCTCCAACTTACAGTATGTTTTAGTGACAACCATATAACACAATTCTCATATCTTCATATGCATTCATGATATACATATATGATAGAGAAATGACTTTCAGCAGATCATAATCTTTCCCCTGATACCTTACAAGGCATGCTTTATAAGTAAGATCACGATTATATAAAAATGAGGAATATGGGGGTTACAAGATGCTCCCCCAAGGTATAGTATGTCACACAGATGTGTTCAGATTTAGGGTTTTGGTTCAGACATAATATTACTAATAATAAATAAAGAGCTTTTTAAAAATGTAATACCTGCACATTTTGCGAGTGTTGTGCTTATATTTACACAGTTGACCTATTAATTGTTACAGTATCTTATTCCCTAATGGGAATTACACTCATACAACAATAATTAAATTACAACAATAAGCTATAAAGACAAGTGCTCCATCTAGTCTGCTCACATTTATAGTTGTTTTGTTTTAATTTAGTTTATAATCCAGTTCTCTCACAACAGGAGGACTATAAACTTTGGTTTTATTGTAATTTCCCAGCCAGCAGTAATCTCACAAATGGTGAAATAACAGCAGAACTTGTAAACCCCTAATAATGTGAGTGAAGCCAAACAAGCTTCTCTCCACCGACATGTTTAAGGGGTGGTGCCACTAATACCTTCAAAGGCATGTTGAGAAAACACAGTTGTACCCTTGAGCTGCTCGTTGCCTGCATCTCCTCTGGCAGCGAACACTTCTAGTTACTGTCGACTGCTGCAATAAAGCATGAAAAAACACCGGGGTTATTCTATAAATTCTGTTATGTTGCTACATGTTAGAATGCATTCTGCTCTCACTCACACCAGTACTTCATTGAGGTCAACTGTATTCTAATCCTGGCTCAGCTACTGGCTCTCTGTGGATATGTCTACACTGCAATAAAATAGCTGCACCATCTCAGCCACAGTTGCCCCACCTCAGCTGATTTGGGCTCGCAGGGCTTGGGCTGTGGAGATATAAAATTCCCGTGTAGACATTTGGGCTTGTGCTGGAGCCAAGGTTCTAAGACACTGCGAGGGGAAAGGGTCTCAGAGCCTGGACTCCAGCCTGAGCCTGAAAGTCTACACTGCAATTTTATAGTCTGGCAGCCCAAGCCAGCTAACATGGACCAGCTGTGGGTGTTTTATTGCAGTGTAACATATGCATAACAATTACATTTCTCTGTCTCTAATATCCCCACTAATAAGACAGAGATGACACTCATTGACCTACCTTGCAAGTAAAGTCTGCAAAAATTTTCTACGTGTGTCCAGAAAGCAACATGACAACATTCAGCTGGCTGAAAACTTCAGAGAATGGTGTTGGAAATGAGAATAAGAAATGGAACCAGATGAAAAAACCACTATGGAGTCATCCAAGCCCTAAATACTACACAGCCTTAAATGAACCTTTGAATATTCTGGGTTCACGTTGTGCTCATTATTCCAAAGTAATGCTTTTTTATGACTGGGACTATAACATACTGGTAGTTCAGAAGTGATATCAAATTAGCTAGAGTCTTCTTCATACACAATAAGTCTAAAAATATAAAATATATGATTGAAACAATTATGATCTTTCATTTTGGATAAAGAACAGCACTTCTGGGTGTTTTAAATCTCGTGATCCAATCCATCACTTGCTTTTTCTCAGTCTCTTTCTCGGCTTTTGGTGTATGTGTATCCCAATCAATAGTCAGCCATACTAGGGTCACATTAAAACTTCAACTTGTCAATCTTGTAAATGCACCAAGAGGAAAAAATTTCAAAAGGGGTGTAATATTTACTCATGACCCGAAACAAGCATAGAGCGATTGCATAAACAAAATGAATAGGATGAATATAGATGAACATAATAGATTTTTAGCAGTGAACCTAGATTAACGTAAGGTAGAGAGATAAGTAACCAAAACTTAATCATGGAGATGACATCTGAAAAGGATGCAGTATGCAGATGACAAAGTAAAAAAAAAAAAAGGTGGGGGGGTTGATCCCGGATAAAAATAGTAAAACCACTGGCACTAAATGGTGTGTAGTCCAAATCCTGACGTCTCTGACTTTAATGGGAGTTTGCCAGAGAAAAGACTGAGCAAAAAGTGAATAAACACCTCAAGATTTAGCCAAAAAACTGACAGCAGGAAAAGAGTGAAAGTAAAGTCATCATGTGAATGCAGATGTATGAAGATAGAATGTGCTAGGGTTGTATAGGAGCCCCCAGAGAGATTGTGCTTTCAGGGACAGCAGGACAGATTGATCGTATTCCCTTCAAAAAGCTGAATCATGTGGATACCTACCCCACGTAGGCCCAGTTCCCCTGGCTGATACAGACTGGGAGAGAGGTTATTGTCCTGCACTTGCCTCTCTGAAGAGCCATAATCCATTTAATGTGGATGTAAGATCTTAACTGCAGTTTCTGCTAAGAACTTTTCATACAGGCCTGGAGTCCACAGCTTGGCCTGGGTCACGGAGGCTGGCTAACAGAGAACAATACATAGCTAAGAGAAAGCTGGGGTAAACAGATAACCTTGTGTGTTTCAAGTCAGTTAGTGGAGTCAGCATAACTCCAAATGTAACTGGGTGTCCTTATCACGAGTTATAGACACATGAAGCGCTGAGAAAGGCCTCATGGTTACTCCCTAATGCAGGGAAGAGTTAGTGGTACAATACCCCTCAGATCCCAGACAGAGTTCAGGGAGAGGCCCAATATAATTGACATGAGTTATGACACCCTCCCCTCACAGATGTATGCCAATCCTAGCCCACAGAAATGCAAGGGTAAATTTATAGACAACTGTTATTGTTAAGTACTAATTACTGCCTTTTTGCTTTAAATCTCCAGGAATGTACCTGTTACTCAACCGGGAGAGCTGCTACCTCATTCCCCTGGAACCCCAAAATTAGGATTTAACCAGTACATTTTAATAGACATAGTTTGGGGGTAATTACCTGTGTGTCAGCAATATGTTAATTTAAGCCTTGGGTTGAGCCATTATGTAATCTTTTAGACCATTGGCTTATTGTGCTTATCTTGTCTTGCTGTTAGAACCTATCTAGAGGCTTGGGAAAATCCATCCCCGTTGCTTCTCTGCACCCAGTGAGCACCCTATATAATCTATTGTAATTAATTGTTCTGCAGTGTCTCTGAGCCTAATAAGCAAGGCGACACTGCACCAGCGCTGTACGTAATAAACTCCTGTGCTTGATTCTACATGGTGTGGATTTATGTTCCTTCACTCTCCCCTTCGGAGAAGGTGGTGTGTCTGTTGGCGACATCTCAAGCCAGTTCTCTTGAGAGGGAGTGCAACTGATGCTGTGATTAGCCCCTGTGCATGGGACTAAGGGGCCAGACTTCTTGCATCCTCCTCTGTACTCCTGCTAAGGCAAGTGATGGTGTGGCCTTTGCAGTACAAATCTATGGAAGTTATGTAAAATTGCTCGTTATAAAAATGGCTTGTTTAAAAGAAGCAATCTGATTGTGTTTAATAAGAGTTCCAATCCATGGAGTAATTCAGCAGCCTGCACAAGGGGGAACTTACTCAAGACTCCTTCTCTCGGAATCATAGACCTGGGATATGGATTCAAACACTAGACAGATGGATATATGGAAAAATATCTAAATCCGTTTCTTTCTTATGTTGTTTGTTGCATTGAATAGCTTGCAGAATTGACTGAGTAACTAAAGAAATATGCAAACGCTGGTTTAAAAATGTATGTTGCTCTGATAGCCAGATCCAGTAAGAGTAAAGGATGTACCACTGGATTTACCACTAGTGTCGTAGCATAAAGGGTGCAACATTTAATTACACTTAAATTTAATTGGGATTAAATTTCCAAATATTTTACCATGTCACACAAAACACAGACATGGGACACTCAAATAAATTGAAAAGCATTTAATTTGGAACCAATTAAAAAAAAAGCTCTTTCTTATGCAGCTGATGGCCAACCTGCAGGGTTCTCCGTCAGAGAGGTGGAACATGGCAGACCTGAATCAGCAGAAGCTGGATGTTGGAGCATTTGCACCCATGCAGCCAGAAATGATAGATAAATAGTGGATTCTATTAGAAACCCCACCTCTGCCAATTACACACATTAAAAAAAAACACTGAAAAAGGTATTCAGCAGTTTTGCTGTGAATCTTGTACACACACAACAAAGTATTTTTTCCTTTAATTAGATTTTCTACAGTTCAGAGGACACTAGGGGACCATTAGACCTTCCTCCACAATATGAACAAACAAAGCTTGCAGTACCATAGTAACAGCATCTGAATAATTTAAATGGAGTAGCTTACAAAATAGCAATTTACCCAGGCAAATTTTAAATAGCCTCTATTGTAACAGTCTTGATAAAAAAGCTGTTAGTCAAGACAGATGTTATTATCCTTGAAGTAAATTTCCCCAATCTCAGCCGCTCTAAAGCTCTGCAAAAGCAGCGCTATAGAAAACCCAAAGCAAAAGCAGCACATCCAGAAGGTGACATTACTTATGCTCAAAATATCTGTAGACTGCATTCCATTCAGAATTATATTCAAATAAAATATCTTCTAATATATGCAGAGGAAAAAAGAAACTAACTTCAAGGATGGAACAGCAGAAGGGCCAAGGATGGAAAGGACATGAGCCAAGATTTTCAAGAGTCTAGTGATTTTGGGTGCCCAGCTTGAGACAATTTGAAGGGGCTTGGTTTTCAAAAAAGGGTTGAGCACCCATTTTAATTCTGAATGAAGGTGTTCACACAGGGGTTAATTAACACCTTTCATTAATTAAGAACATAAGAACGGCCATACTGGATCAGACCAAAGGTCCATCTAGCCCAGTATCCTGTCTTCTGACAGTGACCAATGCCAGGTGCCCCAGAGGGAATGAACAGAACAGGTAATCATCAAGTGATCCATGCCCTGTCGCCCATTCCCAGCTTCTGGCAAACAGAGGCTAGGGACACCATCCCTGCCCATTCTGGCTCATAGCTATTGATGGACATATCCTCCATGAATTTATCTAGTTCTTTTTTGAACCCTGTTATAGTCTTGGCCTTCACAACATCCTCTGGCAAGGAGTTCCACAGGTTGATTGTGCATTGTGTGAAAAAAACTTCCTTTTGCTTTTTTTAAACTTGCTGCCTATTAATTTTAATTTGGTGACCCCTAGTTCTTGTGTTATGAGAAAGAGTAAATAACACTTCCTTATTTATTTTCTCCACACCAGTCATGATTTTATAGACCTCTATCATATCCCCCCTTAGTTGTCTCTTTTCCAAGCTGAAAAGTCCCAGTCTTATTAAGCTCTCCTCATACGGCAGCCGTTCCATACCCCTAATTATTTTTTTTGCCCTTTTCTGAACCTTTTCCAAGTCCAATGTACCTTTTTTGAGATGAGGCGACCACATCTGCACACAGTATTCAAGATGGGGATGAACCATGGATTTATATAGCGGCAATCTGATATTTTTTGTTTTATTATCTATCCCTTTCTTAATGATTCCCAACATTCTGTTCGCTTTTTTGACTGCCGCTGCACACTGAGTGGATGTTTTCAAAGAACTATCCACAATGACTCCAAGATCTCTTTCTTGAGTGGTAACAGCTAATTTAGACCTCATCATTTTATATGTACAATTGGGATTAACTTTCCTGGCTGTCCCCCTTTTAGACAAGCCCTGAGTTTGCATGGCTAGCAGTTAAAAAAAATATCTTTTCATTTGTAAACATGAGCACATTTGTCTAGAAATCACTGGGATACAACAAACACAGAACCCCAGTCTGCAGTTTTTATAAAGTCATTTTTCAGAACAGAACTGCACTTTATGAGTAATAACTGATAAGGCTAACATTATTACTCATCTTTATCCAGCAGTGCAGTTAAATGTTATTTTTCTTTCTTCTTAAGCTCTTGTTTTTCCTTTTTTTTAAATAAGTTTAATAATGTTCTTATAGACTCTCTTATTTTTACTGACTTGCATAACTCTATCTAATGAAAACTGTTTGTCCTGGCATTCAAGTATCTCCCTCAATTTCCTTTTTTAATATCTTTAACAGTCATAATGTTTCTATAAATAGGATTTCATTTTAGACCTTTTATGGGCGGTTTTTAATAGACTTCAATTATATCTTCATTCACAAAACTCACATGGCTTTCTCCATCCTTAATATCTAAGAACTGAAATATGCTGGTCATCTTATTCTAATGGTCTTTCCTGAAAGATCCTGAGATCCATTATCATTAGAGTATTTCTCTGTGATTTTATTGCTCTAGTGTATCTTGAGGCAAGCCACATGTACCTTTTCTGCACTACCGGTGATCTGGTCCTTTAGTTTGACCATCAAAGTAAGAAGGGGCAGAGAAACAGAATTTGTTCTGCTGTAGTCACTTCTAAAGAAAGCATTAATAAAGAGTACATGCAGATTAAAAAAAAAATTCATAGATGTTTCTCTTGTACTGTGCTGCATGTTTTGCATTTTGCCCCCAAGTTCTATATCATATTCTTTCCTCTGCTGATTCTTTCCCTAAATGTAGGAATGCAGAATGTTAAATGACAGGTTTCAGAGTGGCAGCCGTGTTAGTCTGTATCCGTAAAAAGAAAAGGAGTATTTGTGGCACCTTAGAGAGACTAACAAATTTATTAGAGCATAAGCTTTTGTATCCGATGAAGTGAGCTGTAGCTCACGAAAGCTTATGCTGTAATAAATTTGTTAGTCTCTAAGGTGCCACAAGTACTCCTTTTCTTTTTACAGAATGTTAAAAGCAGTCTTTTCACTACTGAAAACTAATGTAGGTGAAAAACAGGTCTAAATTTTCAGTCTTGAGTGGCAAAGTTTGATGCCTATCTATGGATTTAGGTACCTAAATAGGGCCCTGATTTTCAGAAATGCTGAGCACCTGCACTTTTTTGGGGAAAATCAGGATACCAATTTATATGCCTACATATGGATTTAGGTGCCTACCTTTAGGAACCCAATCTGAACATCTGGATCAAAGAAAGCTAACCTCACACACTTCTCAAAGTTGAAGCCCAACTATTAGAAAAATTCTGTGGAAGCATTTCATTTCTCCCTCTTACTTATGTATCAGGATTGATACAGAAAAATAAAGGCTGCAATCATTAACTATTAATTATTACTTGCAATTTGCATAGCACCAGCTGCATGCTAGGCATTTCATACAAATGAGAAAATAAGCCCTCTGAGCTGCTATAAGCAGGTGGATATTTTTAATAACTGGAGATAGTGCCTGTTTCCCCCAAGGAGTTCTCAAACAAGAGAGACATACAAATCCTGCATAAACCCATGATGGCTATTAATGAAGTTAATATAAATAAACAGTGAGCTGCTAATGCTGTTACTCCATAAAATGAGACTGGATTGCAGGTCCTCTAGTGGGTAACAAGAAAGGAGCAAGACCTTGGCCATGCTTACTTTCTGCTCCCTATAGGGAGGGTTATACATCTGAAGGGAGACTGGAGTTGCCTGCGTGCTCAGCGGCCATGTGTAGGATAGTTGCGGCCATTCCCTGAATGGGATACAGAGACTGGAAAAACTCTTTGCACACCCACCCAGGGGCTGGCCACAGTCTGGCCCTTAGTTTGAAGCTTAGAGTTACAAAATGTTTATTTCAGCATATGTTTCTAGGAGGAGAAAGGGGGCAAAGGAAAACTGTGAAAGAAGAGGGGATGGGTGAAATGGAGGAGATATGGCATGGAGATCAGGAGCAGGAGATGGCAATGATGCCACTCATCTCCTAGATATGGGACTATAATTTAGCACTGGCAGGCTCGGCATCCCCACGTTCAACATGCTGCCACAGTTAACCACTGTGAGTTGGAGACTACAACTTGAACTCAAATCAAGGTTGATTTCAAGCATTTTTCTCATTTCAGGTCAAATTGAGGGTACAGCATTAACTAGCTCTCTATAGAATTTCCTGTTGCTTTGTTTTCTTTTTCAACTAAAGCTACTGGGTCAATTCTTTACCTATGGACCCTATCAGAAATGTCAATAATTAACTGAGAAATTGCAATACGGAAAAAGTAAAGAGCTCTGTTTAACTATATAGGTCTATTTCACTGCAGCAGTATATTCACTATATAGTCAGTATAATTCTCCATTCAAGATGTTTATCAGACGTTGTGTATCTCATGTTTATCAGATATCTTTTCAAACTGAAAGAGGAGCTACTGTTGCTTCCTCAGGTCAGTCCCTTTCTCATTTGGCAGCACCCCACAAACCAAGAAAAGATTTTCATTTGGTAATACATTGTGTTTCTAAAAAATTCTAGTAGTAATACATTTTCTTTAATTATGGGAGTATTTTGTTTAATCTTTCTGCCACTTAAATGTGCTAAGTGAAGAATTCAGCTTGGAATTTCTACACTTCCCACAGAAGGCCTAGGTATGCCCATTGAAGTAACAAGTTAATTTTGCAATGCAAAGGATATTCTTTCCTAAAACGTACTTTGGGACAGGCCAGATAAGGATTTGATGTAAAACGCGTAACTTTACATAGATATTAGTATTGTGTTTTAAGTATTTTTTTAAATATGTACTGTAAATAAAGTTCATTTTGAATAAAAACCATTGCAGATATTCAAAATAAATCTCCTTTATATTTTCTTTATCATATAGATTCACATTCAGCATCAAAATCTTTTCAAACACAAAATAATGTGGATTTTTTTTCCCTATTAGAAATGGCACATACAATACATAAAAACTTGAATGTAAATCAATACAGCATAACCTTGTTACAGAAGACTCCTTTTCTTGCACATTTTAAATAGGCTGTCATGAATGCAGACCTGCAGCTTCTTCCTGAATACCAATGCAAAGTTGTACGTGCACTATCTTGTGTGTTTAAAAAAAGAAAGATGCTGGAATCAAAATCAGCAATAAAACAATGACAGTATGATGAATCCAGTAACAGTAATAATTGCTTTTTTAATAGAAATGATACAGTTTAGTCAAATTTATCAGTGCCACCAAAGATTTTTGTCTGTCTCTTTTCTTTTTTTCTTTAATTATTTCAAAATTCAAACAAAATTCTGTTGCAGGCCTATAATTTCCAGATACAGTCAGCTACACTGCAGAGTGACAACATTTTAACAGCAGTATTTTACTTGCTGCATTATCTTTAGCTATAATTGTTGAGAACTGAGAAGTACATCTAATTTGCACTCAAGTTTGATTGATGGGGACAAGCCTGTAGTGCTTTACATTAGCTAGTTAAAATTCAGTTATTCTGAATTTTTTTAGCTGATTTCCATGCATTTCTTCATAATTTTCTTTTGAAAATATAAGTATTAAAACTCCATTACAGAGCTGTGCCCAAAGTAGACGGCCAGATACCGCCTCTTATAGAGCTTCCCTAGACCTCATGTCTGCATGGTTTTGGAGGATTTTGCAGTGGGGACAAATCCAGTACATTCCTCCTCAGCCATAGAGCATCTCCATTGTAGCAAAACAGGGACAGCTCTACTGTGGAAGTGGAAACCAGATGTGTGGGAGCAATGCAGCGAGCATGGAAGAGGAGAGCATGGTGGGCCAGCAGAGGAGTGGGGCAAGTTGGGATATTCATCGCTGTGCAGGGTTTCCCATACTCCTGACCCTGCACATCTGCCCATCACCCATCCTGGCCACTTGGATGAGTACAGGATGCCTGAACTCAGCTTTAGCCTAATTGCATAAATCCACTGCTCTGCCTCATGGGTATGCTTATTTATTTGAGTTGGTGCATACCAAACGGCAAAGGCTTGCATGAATTAAAATATATGTATTTACAACTGTTCCCACTCCCACCTCTTCATCAAAGAAAATACCTAGCTTTCATTCTTAAAAAAATACTACAACAATATAGATCTCCTTTCATTGCATCTCAGAGAAAATAACCTCTGGAAAAAATATATTGCTAGAATTAGTGATGTCTCACAGGAAGTTTAAAGGAACCTATTTCTGCTCTGCCTGAAAACTTCCAGCTATGAAGATGTACTAACTAGAAAACTGATATACTGCATAGTGCTGAACAAATCAGAAAATAATATGGCTGGTCAGCTAACAGCAGTACTATACCTGCTAATTCTCAAACAGAAGACCATAAATTCACTAGATTTATTCTTTATGAGATATAACCAAAATGGGTAGTAAATACATAATCCAAACAAATAGCCCTTTTCTTCACATTTGGCCCATTATATTATCTACAAGCTAGCTCTCCATGTTATGTCAGGTCATGTTATTTCAGGAGTGTACTGCACAGTGTCTATCTAGGAAAAGTATGTTTTTTTTAATGGATACTTAATATACTAAAATGGTCTATTGTCAATTAACCACACATAGTTTGACATCTTAGGTAATTCGCTACCCACACATATCTGAGTAATATACCATCACTGAACAGACTTTAAAGAGAGAAAGTCATAAAAGTAATGCAAATGGCTTTTTGAAATACTACATCCATGCACAATATGCAGTCTGGATTTAAGGATAAGCATACTTTTTTTTTTGCCCCGAGTGGCTTTTCTCATCAGCAAGATTGTCTTTTGTGATCATATATTGCAGAATAATAAAAGAAAGATCAACAGAACTACAAAACAGATAGGTTATATGCAGGGAAGACTTTCATAGAAGAAAATGTTTAACTCAGCACCTTAATAGTATGTAAATATTCTGGCTAAAATACAAACCTGGTCCCCTGCCTGTGGAGCTATGGGGATTTTTTATAAATATCACATTTTCCAATTAATTTTCACCCCACTATAGTCTTGGTGCTTATCAATCAAACATTTTAACAGAGTTCATGCAATACTCTGGTGTGATAAAGCAGAGGTGGCTAAAACCCAGAACTCAAAACCCATCCCCTCTGACACACACATTGATCTTTGGGAAAGTTCTGATACATGTATTATCTTCACAGCTCTGGCTTACCTCTATAAAGGGCCCAAACTGGAACCCCATCTCCAAACAACTCCACATTTGGAGAAAGCTAAGAGTTATCATGCTTCGTGCTCACCTTTATCTCTAAGTGTCCCGTATTATAGCATGTATGTACCATATGAAGCATATATTGCCATAGTAGAAGTATATTTTCATTGAACACAGACTAAATTACATGAAACCAACTCAAGTTACTGCAACATAATTTGCTGCTGCAATGGAGCCACAATAACCTCTGCCTCTATTTTGAAAATAACAGATTGATGGAGCCAAATTCTGGGCTTGTGCATGCCAGAAAATACCTGGCAAGCAGCAGGACACTAGTGGGCTGCCTGGATTTTAACTCTTATAAAAAGTCCTATGATTGCACAAGCCTTTCTTCAATGACTGAGCCAATATGGTCCACGTCTTTCTGCACCTATGCATACTCAGAGCCCACTACACAACATATTCCAGAAATTTCATAGAGGAGATGAAATTCTCCCCTGTGAAGGTCCAGGATTTCAGCTGGCATGTGTGAAGGGGCTGTGCCAAGCTAGTTGTAGGCAGGTTACGGGCACACTTGAGCACTGATTTGGAGGGGCTGGGGGTTCATCAAAGAACTTTGTAAGAATTATTTCCATAACTCTTAATTTTAATTAGAAGGAAGAAATTTCAAAATACAAAAGATAAATTGCTACTACTAACCTAATTTAAGGAATTATGTGCTAATTAACACCAAAAACAAGATTTAAAAAATCCCTAAAGTCCTGGCCAGAAGAACAGGACATCATTTCAACCCCTTTGTCCATATTACCCCAACAGTAACCTAACTTTACCAGAGACCTCATCTGATGATCTGTTCAACTCAGCTCTTTTAGGGAAGAAATTACCTATAACCCCCTATATCCACTCAAAAGAATCAATCTTCCTCTCTCCATTTATATAAATTCCAATTAACTCATAGACCAAGGCCCGTTAATACAAAAATATTCTTTCAGTAACACCACATTCTTTAATTTAATCCATCATAAACAGAACTGACTTCAACAAAACAGACTCCTAATTATTAACTACATTTTCCCTTAGCTTACGGTTAAATTGTATACCACCGTCCCAGGTTCAAGAGCCCCAGTCTGACTAAATCCTATTACTGGGAGCTCCAACCTTCTCAGGGTTGCACAACATACCATTACTTCAAATCATAAAGTCAACACACAGGTTGCAGTCTGCTTAACGCACGCCCAAGAGTGGAACATCAAGGCAGTTGCAGGCCAAGATTGAGGTTAATTGGCAGAGAGCTATGTGGGACAGCTTGTATAACATGTGCCTGAAGTATTCCGGGCTCACACTAGCACTATTAGCTCCATAATTTCATGAGCATTAAATTCTCTCACAATTTTAAAATAGAGAAAAAAAGAGCTGAGGTAAGAAACCACAAAAAAAAAGCTTGAAATGTTCCTTTTTATCTTGATTTGAATTTCTTTTGAAGTTGCACAGCCTATGGCGAATATGGAGGAAAAGGATTGGCTTACATTCATGCAAAAATGAGTAATAAATCCTCTTTATTCACATTGTGCTGTCTTATAAAGTATTCTTAACTGTCCAAATAAACCACAAATGGCCTATACATTTAGAATTAATACAGCCTATTAAGAGCCAAAGACAGATATTATGTTTATGAAGGAGCAGGAGCACCAATGAAACAGTGAAGACAAAATGCATATAAAAATACAAGAAGAAAGAGATATTTAGTCTGACTGCTGAATTGACATCAGCTGCTCAACACAATACAAAAAGCCACCAAATAAATCCAAACACAGAAAGGCATCCCTAGGCATGGTTTTCAAGCTGTGACCATTTAAATGGGTGTCCTTTCTGAGAGTGAGATTTTAAATGGTCCTGTCATAAATATAAAGGGAAGGGTAAACACCTTTAAAATCCTTCCTGGCCAGAGGAAAAACCCTTTCACCTGTAAAGGGTTAAGAAGCTAGGATAACTTCGCTGGCACCTGACCAAAATGACCAATGAGGAGATAAGATACTTTCAAAGCTGCGGGGGGGAGAAACAAAGGTTCTCTCTGTCTGTGTGATGCTTTTGCCAGGAACAGAAAAGGAATGGAGTCTTAGAACTTAGTAAGCAATCTAGCTAGATATGCGTTAGATTCTGTTTTCTTTAAATAACTGAGAAAATAAGCTGTACTGAATGGAATGTATATTCCTGTTTTTGTGTCTTTTTGTAACTTAAGGTTTTGCCTAGAGGGATTCTCTATGTTTTGAATCTGATTACCATGTAAGGTATTTACCATCCTGATTTTACAGAGGTGATTCTTTTACTTTGTCTTCAATTAAAATTCTTCTTTTAAGAACCTGATTGCTTTTTCATTGTTCTTAAGATCCAAGGGTTTGGGTCTGTGTTCACCAATGCAAATTGGTGAGGATTTTTATCAAGCCTTCCCCAGGAAAGGGGCTGTAGGGTTTGGGAGGATTTTGGGGGGAAAGACCTTTCCAAGCGGACTCTTTCCCTGTTATATATTTGTTAGACGCTTGGTGGTGGCAGCAATAAAGTCCAAGGGCAAAAGGTAAAATAGTTTGTACCTTGGGGAAGTTTTAACCTAAGCTGGTAAAAATAAGCTTCGGGGGTTTTTCATGCAGGTACCCACATCTGTACCCTAGTGTTCAGAGTGGGGAAGGAACCTTGACAGGTCGTCTGAGATATGTTGCAAATTCCTTCATTGCAAGAGTGAAATGCTCTACTTAAAATTAACCCCAAAGGAGTGAATTGCTCATCAAATGAGTGGGACTTGGCAGGTCTGTTGTGAACACACAGACACCCCAACCCACCTTTACCCACAACATGGCAGGAAACAAGAGAAGCAAGGAAAAGATTTCCTTGCCACTCAAAAAAAAAAAAAAAAGACAAACATGCAGAATAAATAATGCAGGTCAAAGTGAAAACTCTCCACCATTCAGCCATAGTCCCATGGCAGGTCAGCTAAACAACAGGAGCAAGCTCCTGCCATGTTAAGAAGTGTTTATTATTCTACAGAAACAGCCATACTCCATGTCAGCCCCTACTGTATAGAGATTTCCCCATACTGCAACTCTGGTCTGCAGGAATAGTCAGTATGATATATCAAGCTTACGAGTTAAAGAAAAGAAACCACAGGCAAATCGATGTTAAAGACATCTGGAGAGGTCATTATAAAAACTAAAATCATAAAATAATAAGAATAAATATGAATGGATACCTTGATCCACTCTCACCTCTTTCACTATACGAAGGCAAAGTCACTGACAACAATCTCCATTGAGTAAGCTCTTACAATGAGCAATACACACTCTAGATAAGAAATATGTAATTTTAAATATCAAGGGGTCCTTCTTCCATCCCCTTAACTAAAATGTTGCCAGGGCACTCAGTCACCATGGTGGTAAGGACTATGTATATACCTAGAAGAATGGATGGACAGGGAGATGGAGAAATAGAGGTACAGGAGCAGAAGATATCCAGACAGACTGAAAGATAGATGGGGGAGGGCAATAGAGTAGCAGATGTATCTACAGGATTGCTCCTTTCAGCACAAACCAGGTTTCCCTACACCTTTAAGGAGAATTTGACCTCCAAATTCTACTCCACTCCAATTCTCTCTCACAAGAATAACATTTCAAGAAAAACTCCATGAGGTGAAGCTCAGATTTTTTTCTCTCCACCTGACCACTGCTGAAAGTTCTTTATATTCAGTAACAGAAAAGAACTCCCAAAGATCCATCTGCTCCTGGACAGCAGCTGGCAATTGCAAAATGAAACACGATTGTGTCAGATACCTGCACGTATTTGTGTCACTGACAGCTGTGGGAGATCCAAGAAGCCTCTTGTTACAGCCAAAATCAATATTACTGTATCTGTACCTACCAAATTTCAGCCAAAAGAACATGTCACCAAGTTGTAGAAAACCTGAATAAAACTCATGACTGAAAGGGAAAGAAACCTATGAAGGGGCTGGTGTGCACATACCATAATCTCTCCTTGTGTTCGCCCATAATCAAAGACAAAGATCCCTTGAAATTAATCACAAGTACATTTAGAATAAATAAAAGGAAGCCTTATTTCTCATGCTACGCATTTGGTACTTTGGATTCACTGGCACAGAAGGTTGGAGTTATGTGTTGTGGTTGAAATTTTAGAAGGGCTAAGTAACTTTGAGACATAATAACAATATTATTTTGGCTAGGTTTATTACTGGGAGGAGGACTACTTATGGAACCCAAGGAGAGGAGCTGTTAAACAGTTAATTCAGAAGCATATATTAGTAGCATTAAGTAGTTCCCTTACTGAGCTGAATGTAAAATCTTATGGGGAAGATAAGGAAGGAGAGCCCAAATGCAGTCTCAGGAGTGGGCAGTGAGGGGGAAGCTAACTTCTTCCTTTCTTCTTCTTATTGCCCTCATCTGAAAACATAGAAACGTGGGGAGTTTTACCTTGGGGATCAGTTTTCTCTGGAACTAGGAGAGGGCATGTGTCTCCCAGCTGGTAGGCTCCATTTTAGGTCATGCGAGGAAGCACTTGGGAAGCTGACGTGTGCTGCTATTTAGTCCAGCAGCATCCCCTGTTATAAGGAATGCAGTATTGCACAAAGGTAGAACTGCAGCTCCCCATTCAGGAGTAGGAAATGACCCACAATTATCTGGTTTCTTCTTATTCTGTTTTGGGGTTTGGGTTTTTTGGGGGTTTTTTTGGTGGATGCTGTTGATGGCCCCTTACTTCCTTCTGGCCAGACAAATAAGATGGAAAAGTGGGGAGGAACACAAAAAATGGGGACAAAAAGGGAGGAAAGAAATTGCAGGGAGAGATGGAAGGGGGTTTAAACCAAAGGGAGACAGTTGTGTGGAGCCAATGGATTCTATAAAGGTCTCCAGACCCAGGAGTTCAGTCTAGTTTAGTACTTAGGGCAAGTTAAATCTCAGCTGAAAGGTTTTAGCTAGGTGTGGTTTTTCCCTTAAATGTGGATTATCTGAAAGGGTGATAGTTCTATACAATTATTTTTACTGGAACTCTGTAAGTCAAATTTGTGCACTTTTTATCGGGTTTAAATTAAAGTCCCTTACTTATGATATTTACTAATGGACCCAACTTCTTTCTGCCCTATCTTCCCAGCTTCTATGAGTCTAAAACCTGTATCTTCCACTCTACAGCTGTTGTGAGACAGGGGCCTCAGCATCCCCACCCCATCCTCCCAACAGGAAAAGGAGGGATGAGTGGATCAGCTTCATGGTAGATCCTCTAATTCTGCCATAGGCCCAGTGAGTATGGCCAGGGAGGCAGCCCCCCACCGCTAGGCTCCATGCTCTGCATAGTAGAACTGCACAAGTTTCACTACAAGAAATAGGAGGAGCAGGCAAGGTTTGCTCTCAAGAGAAAGAGGTATCAAAACTAGCTTATATCAGGCTAGTCAAAAAAGGCTCCACAGGCAAAGGATTTGAAGACCAGAAAGAAAGAGGACTGAGATCAACAGAGCTGCTCTGCTGAAACTCAAGGTAGCCAGGAAATTACATAGGCTTTCAGTCAACAAAAGAAAAACAAAACATGAAAAATCTCAGAACAAATTTGTTCCAAGCCACAACAATCAAATGCCTCACTTTTGCCACATATTGAAAATATCAATCACTAGCAGCCCATATAACCAAAATCACGAGAAACCAAGTTAAGCATATATAATATGAAATATAATATGAAAATATATAATTGTACAAATAATTTAATCTATTAACTCATAAAATCATACAGTGTAATTTAATAAAGAATGAGCTGATAGACTGACAAAAATCCCATCATCAAAATATCCCTCTCATTCTCATGCTATCTACACAACAGGCTAGCTATAATGCAGATATGCAATAGAATAAACAGATCCTACATCCACATGTCACTTTTCAGGCTCTAATGTAATTCTCCTAAACTTAAAGAATCAATGCCAAGCTGGAATACTGTACACAATGGGATATCTAATTGTCAGGTAACTCCCTGAGTCTGGAGTTTAAAGTAGTATTAATATTCTGTATCATTTCTTGAAGATTTCAGTATTCTATATCCACAATATTTATGAGGTCTGAGAAGCAATTCAGTACCGCAAAAAAATCTCTTCTATCTCCCTCTATCAGCATAAGTCTGATCTACCCTAGATCATACAAATGAGCAATCCCCACAAGAAGAATGGGTTCAGGGTTTGACACCATCCTTCCCTGTGTGAGTTCAGATGTACAGCAACAGCATACACTAAAGGAATAATAGTAAGGGAAGATGATTGCAGAAGATGGAGATCTGGAAAAGTATTACTGATCTTCATACAGTACAGAACAAAATAAATCTAATGTCATATTAAACAGTCATAATAAACTGCCATGTTAACATATTGTGACTGAAGGCTTAAAATGCATTAAGGGTTAAATATCTCATTAGCAATACAAGAGAAAAAATGGTACAATTCACATCTCTGGTGAAAAACCAACTGATTTTTGTTTTATATAAATAAGCTTAGGGTTATGATTCAGCAACCCAGTATGTATTTCAATGAATGCTGCACTTGGAGCAAGGCCTGTTTTTGTTTGACTGTTTTTAAGATATATAATGGAGAATGCAGATGTCACAGGTGAATCAGGTTTTATTAGGATGAAAAATAGAACTGTTCTCACTAAGTCAGGGAAACTGGGTACTGTAGTAGGGACACAATTCCTAGGTTACTACTGCTGGTAATGATTAATATTTCATAATTGTATGTAGCACCACTGGAGTGCCTGGCTAATGATAGGTAGTGCCCATCAATCTAATGAGTTCATTCAGGTGGATATCTATAGGGAAAAACATTCTTTGATTTTGTGCCAAAATATGTTTATCTGTTATATGCAGCAACTTTTGCCATAGCATGAAGTGTCGGCTGTTGGGTCATTATTGCCACCAAAGATAACTTAACAAGCAGCATGGTTACTGATTGACCTTGTACTAAGTATGAACTGCAACAATAACTTCAAATCAGTACCATTTCAAATTTCAGACAATTCAGATTCTGAATCCACTATGATGTTGGCTCCAATCTGCTTGTCTATCTGCTGAGCTACCGACCCATACCATGTGAATCTCCATTATAGCTTGGGCTGGGTCTAAAATCAGATGGAGACTTCCTTCTGACCCTGAACAGATGGCGCTGTAGTTTCCTCAAACAGCCATTCTGGTGAGATTTTGGATGAACAAACAAGAAATCTTATGAGATGAACAAAACTTATGAGAACAGCTGACTTCCCAACATTTCCACAATTCGAGATGGCAAAAATCTGTTGAAATCAGATATTAGCATGAGAGTTCCACCATCTGAGGCAAAAAGCTCACAAAAGCAGCATGCAATATTTAGATGTTGTTAAATGCAAACCCCAAACTCAAGATTACACCTTGTCCAGATCTGATCATTGTCTTGTGCCTTCAGATCTCCACACTCTCTGCCTTGTTGCCATTGTATATTCCATTCTGTTCTAGCCACCCCATTACCAGAAGGATGTAGATAAACTGCAGGAGGCTGGAGGAAAACAACAAAAATGAGTAAAAGGATAGAGGGGCTTGATGTATTAGGAAAGACTGAACAAACTAAATTTTGCTGTCACTACTGTATATACTGAGTGACTTGGCTAAGTGTCAGCTAAGAGTGGAATGGGACATGACAACAGTCTACAAATATCTGAAGGATCTAAGAACCAATGATCAAATATGCAGGAAAATGTGGAGGAAGTAATGGGATGATATTAATGATGACCTAAAAAGTATGTTTAGAAAAGTATGCTTGTACCTGTTTTTACTTCATGATTGTCTATAATGAAGGATTGAAATATTTTATTTAAAAGGATTTGTTTGTTCCTGTTTTATCTTTAAAATATCAGGAATATTAACATTGATCTTTCCTTGTTTTTCTGGAAAATTTGTTGGAAATCTCAGAGGATGTGCACTGTTAGCTCGCAAACTTTAACTGAATGAGTGGGGTGTTGGATTTTAACAAAGGCTTCATTGCTCTGAAATGTTAATTGGACATTGGAGTAAAATAAATGTTAACAAAGATAAACAAAACACTGTCAAATAATCGGACTACAAATCCTTCCCCTCTCAATTACTCAAATTTCACACTTTTAGCCCTTATGACACTATCCTCTCACTAGTTCTATAGTCATCAGAGTTTTCCAGACTACATATGAGATGAATTTCTAATGCTAAGAAACAACAAAAAACTCCACCTTCAGACTTTCTTTATATATCATAAAGAAGCAAAAAAAGGGCACAGGCCTGTTTCCCCCTCCCCCTTTATGCTTCATTGGCAGGGGAATAAACTAGATGACCTAATTTGGCATTATGACTCTACTTCCTATTATTCTATGACTAACATCATTTAAAATGTATGCTCACAGCACTCCAGTCACGTAAGGAAATATAATAACTGGTTGCTGAAAGCTGACCTTTGGTTGAGAATCGTTTTAAAGATAGAGTTATGAGTGTAATCTTTTTATTACGCATGTTTTTAATTGTGAACAAGTGACAGTGTATTAAATTAATGATTAAATATATAATCATATCCTCAGAAACTGATTGCATGGTATTTTCCCAACAGGCTTCCAACTTTTCTTCTTTTCCTTTCTAGCAATGGCTGAACAGAAAGCATCACATTATAAAGGAGCCGATGAAAGGAATACTGAGGAGCTGTGATGGTCCTTTCATCTACACATCTCTGAAGAGTAGACATGGGGCAAACATATTTTATCTTTGTTCCTTCCAGAGTTCTCTGCATCCTACATGAAGCAATATATTCTACAAAGTACCAATGTTAGGTATTTATAGCATAGGACACAGTAAGCCTGTTCCCAGGCTTTTTGCATCAGTACTGAAATATTGCATAGTGCTGCCTTTAAACCTACAATAGCCATGGAAACAGCAATCTTTAGTCTGGTATAGCAGCACAACTCCATTTAGGACCCAATCCTGCAATCATTACTATCAGGACTATCAGATGAGTAAGGATTATTCACAAGAGTAAGGGTTGTGGGATTGGGCCCAATTATTTAGTCCATGCCTGGTCCAGAGTATTAGTCTGTTTTAGGGTTCTGCATGAGCTAGTGGGTGAAATTCAGCATTGTGCAGAGGGCAAGTTCCAGGTCTATGTACCACATAAGCCCCATTTGGAGGACTTAAATGGGAGTTAAATGCTTCATAGGACTTATACTGGCTTTTTGCACAAGGGTGAACTTCACTCTTGTATGAATAAACATTTAAAATCAAATAAGCATGACTAGACCATACACATATACTGTTCAGAAAAAGAACACTGGGACAATGTCGCATACACACACGAACTAAAGAGCAAAAACCTATCCAGGCAAGTAGAAATGGAATTATTTAAGATTCTGATATCCTCACTCATACCGAGAGTATTATCGTACTTCTCAAATAGCTCCAATGAAACCAGTGGGACTACTCATGGAGTAAGGTGCTGCTAAAGCAGTACAAATGTATCAAAATCCAAGTCACAGAATTACATCAGCACTGATCACTGAAGTGTCCACTTCCCCAGGCTGTGATGGAGGAAGGATAAAAAGATGGTGGCTGCAGAACGCGGAAACAAAGATCTCAGCGAGGGCAGGGAAAGGGCTAATGAAAACTAAGTAAAAGCCATATCCTAATAATAGGCGAGTCTATTATCTTGGCAGATGCTTATCGTATGTCTTTACTGGCAGAAGAACAGTTTCTCCAAAATGTGAGCACTGTGGACACATTACATTAATAACCTATGATAAGCTGCTACTACTGCAGTGAAGGGACCACTTTTCATTTGTTATAGTGAAACCAATAGTATGCACTGTTATCCCAGTGCCCTGCAGTAGATAAATTATGCTAGGGCAGAGAAAGAATTTCAAGCTCCCTCTCCCTTTAGATTTTTTACTTCTTACAATAGGGCACCTCTTTTGAAAACTGTTAAACTGCTTTCTCTTGCTTTGACACTCACCTTTACTATAGCTGCGATTTCTGAACTGACTAAAGGCTCACGGGGAAATCAAACTCCTTTCTTGATCACGTAGTAGAATCTCCTCAGTGGCCTCTAAGCAGGTTGAACCACACCTCTATTGTATGCGACATAATCAGTGTGTCACTCAACCTTTATCCTTTGCTGTCATTTATGATGTCTACATTGTTAATATGAAAGCTTTTCTATCAGGTCTACATTTCTAATCCCAAAATAAAAACATTGTTTGAAAATAATGTTTTTTTTAAAACGAATCACTGCAGAGCATTGTAGTATTTGGCAATATTCTATTTAACGGAACAATTTGTTAGGACTGAATTACTATAGTCTGTAATAAATGTTGAGATAATCGAACGCATGCTTGTACTGAATTAATATTTTATAGCTTCTAGGTCCTGTGTGGGCTGGTTGTTCTACTGGAATGCTTTAGCACCATGGAAACGCTGGTAGATATTTTCTCTTAATTGCATGAATGGTTGACAGATAACCGTACAGTACCATGGAATTAAACTCTGATTGCTGATGAATTCTGATGAGACTCAAGACTGTTTTTGTTGTTCTAGTTTTATTTTTAAATGTTGCAACATCTATCTGTGTCCATTATAATTTCTAAAAGCTTTAAAGTTAGTAGGTATTGTATTTGTACGACATACAGCATGTAATTATCAACTGTAACTTGGATGGGGGTATACCCTTTTTAAAACTGAACAATTCTCCCCAAGTTAAAACAAACAGAAAAAACAATAAAATCTCTTGAGTTATTATTAAAAGCCTTTATGAGTAAATGTTTCTTTTTTTTTTTTTAAATTGCTGTGTTTTACAGTAAGGCTCTATTTCACTAAACAATTATGCTAACTCCTTAGTTCTAGAGTTGTTAATTAGGAAAATGATGTTTAGATTTTGGATTATTCAAAACCATTAAAAAGAAATACAGGTTGCAATCTACTCTTAACTAGACATCTTGTCTATTTCACATTGAGAGTGAGTCAATATCTTACTGCACTGAGCCCTAAAAATCATTATATGCTATTAATTAATGAGGTATTTGGCTATTTTAAGACACCTTCTTCACCCTGTAAGCACCCTTTGTGTTGCATGACTCATCACACTGCAACTATTTGTACTGCATGTGATTATATCTAGATAAATACAATAAATGTACAAAAGAGTCTTAGAAATAGGGATGATGTAACAAGAGACTGATGATAGGATATGGACTCTGACTTGAATCACTGGCTTGAATCTGACCCAGATGATGGTTGCTAAAGGTTGCCCTGTCACTGTGTGTCAGCTAAAAGGAGTTGGTGATCTCACTCAAGTTCCTGGTAGACAAGTGTCCATGTCCATGTTAAAAAAACTACTATCACAACTGGTGCCCTCTGTTATGGTTATCAGGCTGGCTGCACCTGAGCACATCCTCCTCAGATCTCGGATCTTGTGCCTGCACCACCCTCCAGGTAGAATTCTACTATTCTTCCACCCTTCGACTGGGAACTGGGCTACAGTTCCTTGTATATCAACTGTGTTTACCAAGCAGGTCTGACTGGGTTCAGGCACTTGCAGTTCTTCCCTTTGGGAGCCAGTGACCTGTGGATTCAGTGACCCAAAACAGCCTTCTTAAAACAGAGTATTGTTTAATCTTAACAGCAGGAACCAAGCATAACATAATGAAAAGGATTTTTAAAACAATAAAAGTTCTACATGCATGTCTATCTTACCTACAGTCCTAGGCAGGCCTATCTTACCCCAGATCCCTAATCTGCAGGGGTCTAGGTCTCAGTCTGTCCCCCATCCTTGAGGACCTACCATTCAATCTAGCCAAAGGTCTTTGTTCTCACTTTCCCATGCCTTTTGCCTTGCTGCCCAAAACCACTCTGGTAAGATCAGCAAGGTGTCAGAAATGAAACTTCAAAGTGGGCTCTTGCATTGTCCCCCAAGTGTTGGTAGATAGACGCCTAGGTGAAGCCATGGTGCTCTTCTCTGCTTACATGCAGTCAGCCTCCGTCACACCCTTGTTGGCACATTTCATTACAGATGAACTGAACAGGTCAGGAATAGAATAGACTGGTAGAGCGATGTAAGTAAGTAATTGCTCAGATGGTATTGTCCTCATTTTTACAGATGGAGAATTGAGGCACAAAAAGACAAAGTGACTTATCTAAACACAGGAAATATGATACAGTAGGGACTTCTGAGTCCCATGCCAGTACCCTAACCATTGGATCATCCTTCTTCTCCTTCATTTCTGAATAGATGATTCATTTATCATTCCTGTCTATCTTGAACATTCCATGAGTACTTAATTCTCTTTTTAAAATTATGAAATGGCCTAATACTACATAACTGCACAAGACTCTGAAGGTGGACTAAATGAAACTGTCTTCACAGGAGGAATGGATAAATTAAAGTTAGTGATTGCCTCATTTATAACTGAATATTTGAGAGCTTTACATACTTTTGTTTAAAACAACATTATAACTTCATGTTTCTATTTCCCACCTCCTGAATTAATAGTTGGTGGTGTATAATTTTTTTAAGTGAAACAGCATTTAAGTGAAACAGCACTTAGAGAAATCATTATACCTTCTGGATGTTTTGAATTTTTTTGTCATTTTAATTGTAAGACAACATTTAAAGTTACACAAAATATCCATAAGGAAACTATTTGTGCTGTCAGATACACTATTCCATTCTGAGGTGATAAATGAAGTTGGTATATACCACTGAGAAAATATTTAATCTGCCCATAGGAGCTTGTGGCATATATAAATATTTTGTGCACCACTTGTTATATGCTTGTTATACTGTATTATGTAGTACAAAACTAGTGGGTGTATATAAATTTTCAGAGGATCATGGGATTGTTTGATAGATTATGTAAATTGTGGTAATTAGTCCCAATGATACGAACACGAGGCAAATGCATTCTTTAAGCAAGCTAGTCTTACATAACCAAAAGGAGACATAATGACAATCCCTTATGACTACAACAATAAGTGTATTATTAGTGTTACCAGCTGAACGTGCAGACTGCACAATATGCCGTAAAGTTTATGACAAGGGCAGGGCCAGATTAACCTATCAGTGTGGCCAACGCACAATACACTTATAGCCCCCGACCTTCTCATGAATAACAACAAACAGCTGTATAGTAAGTACACTCACTGCAGTCAGGCTGGCCATGCTGCTCATCCTGCAGCTGCTTTGTGGGGCTGCTTGCTGTGATGGGGGTTGCAAGACCACTCACTCAGATTTGGCCTGGCTACTCCTCCAACACAATGAAGAATCAGCCAGGCCAAAATTGAGGGATTGGCATTGCAACCCCAATCAGGGAGAGCAGCCCCACCAAGCAGCAGCATGATGATCACCTGGTCCTGGCAGATCCACAGCATGGCCAAGCCAGCTGCAGTGAGTATACTATACAGCTATTTGTTGGGCCTAACCCACCCCCACCCCCCGCCCCATTTGGACCCCAGGCACGTGCCTAGTTTGTCTATACATTAATCCAGCCCTGGACAAGGGCACTGAGTTAAGGGCACTTTGTGAACTCACCAATTTCATTTACATCTCAGTCCTAGCATTGTTTTATTGTAGTTTGTGCGGTTACTTATTGTAATCTACAGTATTGTATTTAGGCATGCCACAAGTTCAGATCCAGGGATCTCAGCTCACTCCTGTGGTTTTGGGTCTGGGTTGGATCCAAAACAGGAAAGGGTGTGGGTTCAGTGGAAATATCACAACAATATATGGTTTTGTATGGTTTCTTTTACCATTGAAGAGAGCTGAAATCTCATGAGTTTAGCTGGTTGCATAAGATTTCTGCCAGTTTGGACTGAAATTTTGCAAGAGCAGTTCATGAAAGTTTGATGTCATTAAATTCAAATGTGAGCCTTAAACCTAGTTTGGTCTCAAACTTGAATCCTAAACCTTATCCAGACTTAATCTGGACCCAAACACCATTTCATTAGCCCAAGGCTAATTTTTTATTGTACATTTTTTTGAGGCATTGTAAACTTATTGTAGACCTGGAACACGTAGTAACACTTAGTAACCTCTAGTGCCATTTACACATATAGTTCCCGGGGCAGCATGTTTGTATAATTTTTGGTGGTGACCAGAATGGGTTCAAGTCCCCCCCCTCCACCCCGCCTTGTAAGCCGAAATATATATTTTTAAATAATGTAAAAATGGACTGGAAACAGTAAGTGTTTAACAGTTTCCCTGTATTGCACAATGTGGGGGATGGTGGGGAATGAGGGCTCTGGCTGGGGGTGAGGGCTCTGGGGTGTGGGAGGGGCTCAAGGCACCTGTTCCATATACACACTAAACTGAAAATATAGGTAACTGACACTGAAAACCATTACTCATCCAGACTGCTCTTTGACTATATAAATGTGGGTAGGCTGGCATATTTCCATCAGCATCATCAACGCTGATTTGATTTGATTTTCAACATGTTACTATGCCACATTTGGCATTTCTGATTCTCTATATAGAATGCTCTTATATTCTAAAATTAGAGTTGTTGAAGGAGATTTTTAGGAAAAATTAAATAACTCTTGCTAAAAAAAATTGATACTAGGTTAATTATAGATGAGATGGTACCGCCACTTGCTATTAAATTTGCCTGACCCTTCCCATTATAAGACCCTTCCCATACAGCTGCTTATAATTTTGCCAAATTTTAACCATTTAGGCTGAAATTTTCCATGCTGGATGTCTGTCTCAGACTGCATTTTTTCTGGAAAATTTCAGCCAAAATGGTTCAGACATTTCTGAGAATGAGGTTAGGGAAAAATACATTGTTTTGTTATGCCATTGCTAAAAATTCTGGTGACCTTTTCTTTGAGAGACTCTACCATTCACATGCTCTGGAGCAAGGACTTGAAATCTGGCAGAGAGAGGCATTTGTGCCACGGGTGTGCCCTTTGCTGTTCTTGGGAAAATCTGCTCAAATTTGGCAAATGATAAGCCTTTGAAAAATCGTTGTTCACACATACTCAGTAAAGACTTGCCAGGGCTTTGCAGTTAAAAACTCCAAAGATTCCATCCACACTGAGTATTTTCCATCCCACAATGGAGCAGGACTTTTCTTGCAACTACAGCTCTGAGCTACTGCAGGAAGCACTGGGGCTGGGCACCAGAACTGAGAGCAGGGAGCCTGTCTCCCCTGCTAATGCCTAGACAGTGCAGAGGAGGAAGCTGCCTGGACTTGAAGACAAAAGCCAGAGCTGAGGTGGAGTGCTGGGGGAGTATATCAGGACAAGGAGCTTGTGGGATTACAACACATGACTAAGACTGGATGCTGTATGGGAGAGAGGAAGACTAGGACTGGGAGCTATAGGAGGAGACTGGGACCAGCTGGGAAAGGTCACTAGGACTGGGAGCTGGTGGAGAAGAAAGGCTATGAGACCACTCAGTTACCTAGTCTGAGCTCAGAAGAGACAGACTGGCTGGGCAAAGAGACTGGGACAGAGCTGTGGGGAAGGAGGAGTAGATTAGATGAGAAGCCCAGGGAGGGAGACTGGGAGCCTTTGGCAATGGAGAACGCAGGTGAATGGGGGACAACTGGAGACTGGGGAGAAAAGAGGGAGATTGTGCAAGGAGTGGGGGAGGGATCTGAAACTGACTGGTCAAGAGACTCGACTGGGCATGGGGAGGACAGGGTTCACGAGGATGGGGCGAAAAAGATCAAGCTTGAGAGGAACAAGTGGAAGAGTTGTGCTCACTAGTGAACACTCTCTTCCAAAATATGGAATGGAACCCAAGAGTCCTGAGTCTCACCATTCCTCTGCTGTCAGCAAACATCTGTGAAACCCACCAGCAAGGTGTCCGATCCCTCTCTAGTGCTGGTCCACATAGAAGATGACAACCTGCTACTTCTATCAGTTACTCTGTTAGCTCAAGTCAAAGGAGGATAATGATACTTCCCAACCTCACCAGGAGGACTGAGAAGCTTAATTAATCAATGTTTGCTAAGTGATTTGGTGGAATATCCTAGATGGATGTGAAATATGAATATTATTATGTATCTTCTTTCCAAGGTACACTGATAGGATGCTGCACATTAATATAATTAATTCAATTAAATTAATTGAACTATACATTAGTAATTTTATTATAGAATGAATTATGTTTATTTCACATGATCTTAGCAAAAACTAATATCAATTTTATCAAGATCAGAGCTATGCTGTTATGTAATAAGATTGCACATAAGTAAAATAGCTGGTTTGGTTGAGAAAAAGCAATGACCTGAACTTTTGCTGGGATTTAAGGTGAATTATTTAAAACTTTATCATGCTTTCTACTTGTTACACAGTATAAATCCTGCCCTCATTTCATGTGGCCAAATTGTCCTCTTCATCTGTTCTCTAGGAGTTTACCTAATCAGTGTCTCTGCCATCACTAATCAAATCATGGAGAATTTTAAATGGTTTATCTTTTATTCTTCACCAGCACTAATCAAAATGTTCTGTATTAGCACAGCAGGAAAACAGTTACAAACTGCTGCTATCTGGCAAGTGAGGGCCCAATTCTGAAGACTCTGGGGAAGTCAGAGACTCCCTTTGACTTCAGCAGGAGTTATACGCATGGACCGATTGTAGGATCAACCAAAAATGTCAAAGAGAGGAGGAAAGAAGTTATTAGTGTGGTCTGGCAAAGGGCTCTTCACCGTCTCTGCACACTGTCCCTGTTCCCAGCCTGATCAGTCTGTCTGTCACCTGTTTGAACAATCGCCTCTGTGCTTTATTCCACATAGCCCTCCTTCAGCTCACCTGCAAGGCCCTTGCCCTGTCTACGTTTTAAGTCTCCCTTAAGAAACTGCTTCTGCCATGGTTCCTACAGGGAATCTAGGTCCCTATTTGCTGTTCTTCTTCCCCTAACCTCTGTCCATCTGACTATCTACCCTGGCATCGTGAGTTTCTCTGGGCAGGCACTATCCCTTCCTGAAAGTTTAGAAAGTGCCTAGCACATGGTGGGAGATTCCATAAACAGATGATGAAAATGACAATGATGACAAGGCAAGACTGTTTTATACTTCTGTCTTCTTGCCCATAAAGTGGCAAAAGTGTTCAGTTTTCTTTCCCATGCCTGTTTGTTTTCAGACTGCTAATGGTAATCCAAGACTGCATGGGACAGTAGCAATCTTATTATATGAACGTGTATGTCAGTTAGTTTACAGTGTCCAAGAGAAATCTGAATGAAGTTGTATCTTGTTGAGCGAGTTATACCTGCCTATCCAGACCAGCTGTACTCTGGGCAGAACTGGAGGGGGATGGAAAAGTTTGACTTTATGCCAATTCGGCAGTTTCCTTAGAATGGCTGCTGGGCAGGTTAGACCTTGTAGCAACTTATAGCTGATACCTCGGGCCTGCTCTATATCCCATCCTGCTGCCTATGGCCCAAAAGGACCATTCCAGTGGCTGGGGATTGCGGAACACAAAGATCTTTTTGCTATGTCCTTATTCACCAGCGATATGGTGGCATAGACCTTGTATGTCGGCTCCACATCATCTCTGGCATTCCCTCTACTCAAGGGCAATCCTCAGGGGGCCTACTGGGCTGATTTCACATGCCCTTTGTGCAAATGATGTAGCCAAATATTTCTGGGCCACACTATCATGTCTTGATCTTTGTCTCAGCAAGTTTAGAGCTCCGGGACACTCTGGCAGACTTTACTACAGTAGCTAAATAACAGATCACTATTTCATTCTAGGAATCGCTTTCCCTGAACAAGATGGTTACCCAGCTGACAAGCATGATCCCTTTGAGCTAGCACAAGCTGAAACCTATACAGAGATGAAATAGTATCACATTACATATAACATAATGCCTGCCAAGTTGCCTTTATAAGAACAAGGAGTTTAATTATGTAGAATGATGTTAAATGACTCAAAGAGAAAAGTCTGAATTGCATATTTTGCTTTTCAGGCAAAGTGTCATCTTTGTCTTACTGAAAAAAAAAAACACTATCAGGCAATCAGAACTCAGTAAGATTCTCAGAGACACAAGGATCTGGGATGACTGGAAAAATGGTGGATGATGGGGAGACTATCCTTCCTAAAGTGCAGCAGATCTGTTTTCTAATGAAGAGATAGCCTTATTATATCTAGTTACAAAAATAACATGAAAATTGCACTAACATTTGTTAAACAAATGTGTTATCATTGGGCTGCATTGAATAATTTTACCGCTCCAAGTGGAATCTGAAGCCAATTTGCAAGCGTAAAATGAGAAGCAACACCACCATCATGTGGTAGAAAACAATCAAATCATATAAAGCTCCGTAGAAAGTTGAGATTTAAACCTACAAAAGCACGAATATTCAGTTTAGCTTCCCTCATTCTTCCTCCTCTGCTCCTCCCAATTTTTTATTACACTCACTGGGCTCCATCTTGTCTTGAATTAGGCCCAGATCCTGTCATCAGATCTGCTAATTCAAAATCCTGAGTCCATGTGGAGTCCTATTAGCTTGAAGTCACTCAGGCTCCATATGGACACAGAGCCCCATGCTAGTGGATCCCATTGCAGTGTTGGGCCACTAGACTGTAAACTCTTTGGGCCAGGGACTATCTTGTTGCTCCCATTTTTGTAAAAGGCCTACTAGTCCAGACTGGGGCCTCCAGATACTACCGAAATGCAAGCTAATTAATTAAAACTCCCATGGATGCATGGGGGAGGGAATGGGACTCTACCAGCTCTGCTCTTCCTACACAGCAATCCCTAGCACAAGGTTCACTTTGGGGCAGGCTCAAAGCAGAGCACAGGCACAGTGGGGGTATAATGTATCAGAGGAGGGATGGGGTTGATCAGGGACCTGCACTCCAGTGATTCTGCACCTCCCGCATGGCCCATATGGACCACTGAAGCAAGGACTCAACTTATCCTTTACCAGCAACCCCACTAGACCCTGGTAGCCCCTGAATTGAGGAGACACAAGCCATCTCCTCTCTATAACTGTGTCAGCACCTGTGCCAGTGCAGAGCTAAATCTCACCCTATCACTGTAGTTTGTCTTTCTTTAAATGTTCTTTTTTTCCTACTATTATTTAACATATGGACCAAATTCTCCTTTAGTTACATCCATGCACTCTAACTGATCTCAAAGGAACTTTGTGGATGCAACTGAGCAGAATCTGTCCCTAATGCTAACTATTTTGTTTTATTTTTGACCATATAGTCTCCCAATATCCAGGCAGGAATGGGCCATTTTCAGACTGCTATTTCAGATCAAGTGTAGCGATAGTGGAAAATCAGCTATGCCCTCTGTGCAGGAATATATCCTGATGTGGTAGAGGATATACCTGATGATCTCATCTTGATGGCCTTTCCATCTTTTCTATGAATACTAAGACAATAGCTGCAACATCTGTTCCAGAGCTCCCAGAAGGTGGAAAGGAGGGATAGTGGTTTATTCCAGAAAACAATTTGTGCCCAGTGGTTTCTTAGAATTTTCTTCTATCATTCTTTCAAACTGTACTGGTCTTTCGGGTCACTTTACTGGGTCACAAGATCATTTTGAATTAAAGCAATACAGACCTAGGTAACAGAAAGACAAAGTTAACAAAGAATTCTGCTTGCCATACTCCGCTAACAGCATCAGCAATAATGACCTTAAGTTTGTGTGAATGCAATAGTTTATTCCTCTGCCAATATAAACAAATGGGGGGGGGGGAGTAAATATTTGCACAAATTAAGGAAGCTAAATAGCCTTAGAAAAATCCTGAGTGACTATTTAAGGCATATAGAAATTATCAGTAGTTGTCAAGAGATCCAATTATAAGTCAACCTAGTATTGAAACTACTGCTTCCTACAGTGTTTGAAGATATAGAACAATTTATTTTTCTTATAGGCAGTCTAGGAAAGAGTGAAAGAAGAAAAGACCTCTGACTCGGTGAGTGAAAATTACCCATTTTGGCAAGCACTGAACACTCACTGACTATGTAGTCCTTATTGTTCAAAAATGGGACAGTGTATTCAGTCAACTGCTATAATACTTTTGATTTAACTGTCTATGGCAACCTAACCATCTGCTTAAATGGAAATTAAAATATCTTGCTTGTATCTCCTAATCAGGAAATTTTACTGCCCTCAGTGGGAAAGGCAAGTACTTACGTGATTCAAATGAAAGAGAAATGAAGATCCTCCATTATAGGTTGGCTCTTAATCAAGAAAACAGCTGAAACGTCCCCTAAGGAGAACAATAAGGATGAGTGAATGTCAGTGCTAAGTTTCTGATAGCTAGCTGCAGTGTTTTGTTAAAGTGAAACATAATGGACACAAAGCAAAATTAATTAATTGACATAAAATGTTTCCTCAACAGTATGTCACATTAACCAGTGTTGTAAAAGTATTATACAATTAATAAGTAACTGGCACTTAGATTCTGATTCAGCAAAGCACTGAAACATGTGCTTAACTTACACACAGGCTTATGTGTTTTGCTGACTTGGGGCCTTATGCACCACTTCTTATCTTCAAATCACTTTGCAGATATTAAGGTTCCAGCCCCACAGACTTTACTCAGGCAAAACTCTCAGTTAAATCAGTTAAATCGTAATTTTACTTGTGTAAGGACTAATCCTCACAACACCACTCTGAAGTAGATATGTAGTGGGAAGACCCTATCAAAATGCATAAATACAAAGGCACAGAGTAAAGGTTTACATGGAAGCCTCGATTTGCATTTTCTAACTTTTGTGAGTTCATACTTCACTCATTATTAATGAGTAATTTAGCTGTTTGCACCAGAGTCATATTGGTGGTGTGCAGCTTTACTGGTAAATTAAGGTTCTATGTTTAAGGAACTGACAATAGTTTCATTATAGCCCCCAACTTGGGTACGGAGTTGATTTAATAATGGGACCCCAGTAACGAGCGAGTGTTGAGAGAACGTGGACTCGGTCAGCGCTACGCTCGGTTGATGTGGCAACTCATGGTGTCGGATGACATCAGATGGTCGAGGGACATCTACGTAGAACACATCACCAGACATCGGCAATACCAGAAGGGATGATCTAGCGTGACGATTAGAAGTGCAGTAGGGAAAGTAACTGAAATACTTCCCTCATGGGTTGTATTTCCTAAATGGACAACCTACCCTAAATTCTTAATTACTAAGGGACAATCTTCACTCATTGCTATATTTGCTTTCCACAATCAACTTTCTGTATAAACTTCTCATGAGTGATGTACCCGAATACTTGGATACTAACATCTAAACTGTATTCTTAAATGTATTCACCTAAATGTGGGTTATTGCTGATTATGCACTATATGTATCTTATGACTTTAAAAACAAACGTTGTATTTGTGGATAATCTAAGCACTATACCCAGATATACAGACACTCTTTTTCTTAACCTGTGTACTATATAATTTTTTAACATTAGCTTTAACAAAAATTTTAAATTTCTAGGTATCAAAAAGAGGTTGCTAGGGAGACTAGATGGCTCAGGAGACTGATAATTGCCCATAGAATCTTTCCTCTCCAAGTTGCCAATTCAACTCAAGTCCAAATCAGAAGTGACTGGAAGTTGTTAGCACGGCTGTCAGGTGTTGAGTTAATGAATTGATAATCTAGTCCATTTTTTAATGAATAGGTGACCAAATTCCGTGCTCCCTCCCCCATTTCTGTTAATTGAAAAAAAGCAGAGAAGCCAAGCACTGAATAGTATGACAACCACACTACTCTTTCAGCTGAGGCAGAGAGAGAAGTTAATATATCTGCTGTACTTGTTCAGCGCATAAATCAAGCACACTGATCTCCAGAGCTGTTAATAACCACAGAAAGGCAATGTTGGGTAGTTTAGTCTTACCGTGTGTGCGTGTTTCTCCCATTAGCATCAGTGGGAGTGATATTTGTATACTGAATAAGGAATAATAGCCACATTCATGTCAACTCAGTGATAGGGATAAGTCATCTGTCCATGAGATTTGGCATATTCAGACTTCCTGTAACAACAAATTTGAATCCTGGATTTGAATCCTGAATTAACTAAGCTCTTCTGATGTAGATAAACTCAGTATCATGCACTTTACTGTGGGGTTTTTGGAAAAGACCTTTAAAAACCCAGATCCTGATCAGTCTTTGTGAATGTTAAAAACCCTACACATCACTTTTCCTAAAATAGTTTCCATTCAGAATTCCTGGTCAACATTTGTGTTCCCCTAGTATGGTACTGTGTACTGGCTGGCAACCATCTTCCACCCTAGAGGTAGCTGCATTTCAGTAAGTAGTGCTGAATGTATATTATATATTTTGTGAAACATTCGGAATCTTTGGGATGAAGTGCCTATATAAATGTACAATATTAATAATGAAATATTCTCTACAGATTTCAAATTTCATAATGCTTAAACCGTAAATTTATCATTTCTGTAGATGGGGCAGATTCTTCTTTTGATGTGTGCATGAGATTTCCACTAGCACCAATGGGAGTCATGTATATGCATGAAAAAGATTATACCCTATTTAGTAGTCCGCTCTTGTTAAAACATATATGTGTTTTTACCCTTTGATGTTCTGAACAATTGGTTTTCTAATTGCTGCAGCATGAAGCATATTTACATACACTTTGTATGGATGGTTAAAATCAAATGTATGATTTAGCAACAAAATGTTTGGAGTAAACCAACTGAGTAAAACAGTAGAGGGTATGTATAATCAAGCTGGATTTGAGTAACAGCTGCTTCACATTTATGGAATAATAGACCTGATGAATTAATTTGTGACAAAACTGGGCCCAGCTGTACTGCAGATCACAAATGACAAATTGTGAGCTACTGCATAAGGGGACTAAATTTTTCAGAACAACTTGGCTAAAACTGTGTAAAGTTTTTAAAATGAAGAAGTAGCTTTGTGGATCACAGTAACAGGAAAAAGCTCCTGTTTGTACTCAAAGCAACCATTATTTAAGAGTTCATAACCGAATCAGAAAAATAACTGCCTTTTGTACAAATGGTTAATTCAACTGAGTTCAATAGAAACTGCATGAGCAAGATGGACAGGTGGAAGCAAAGTGCTGTTGGGTTCCGGAGAAACTCCACCATAGCTCTTCAGTGTGTCAGGTTACAAGCATTAAATTATCAGAACTGTCATTGGCTATTCATAGTCAGAAGCAGGCCATAGTTGATGTCGTCTTGAGGTAGCAGTTACCTTTTACAGATTAACCTTTTAATGGATGTAACATATATTACAGAACTCATGACCCCTTGCACAAAGCCTGTGGGGGAGTCCTTGCCAAAGGGTATGTCAATATGTACTGAATCTGTAATTTAAGTTATTAAAATAAAATGCAGTTAAAACAATCATATGTTGAAAAGTTGAAGTACCACTAACAAGTCACTTTACAGCCAGATTTAAACTGAGCAAAATCAATGTATTATAAAACCTCAGATCAATAGAAATGATTCCATGAGTTTAAAAAGAAATTCAAAGGAAAACAGTTTTTTGTTTGGAGTCACAGGTTCTAGTGTAGTGTGAGCAATCCAAGCTCACCAGAGTAGGGCTAGTATGTGGAACCTAGTGAATGATTTTAAATATAAATAAAAGCGGAAGTGAATAGTATGTTCATTGTCCAGTCTAAGAGAAATGTGTTGCCTTTCTCCTCTCTGCACGGCAGCCTGGTTCAATGCCCACTAAAATCAATGAAGTGTACTCATAAATGCCAATGGGCATTGAATCTGGCCCTTCTTAAACTTGTGGTCCCTCCTGCGCTGTATTGTGGACAACAATGCATACTCTGAGGTCCAATATTCACCATCCAGATATGTTCTCTCCCTGAACAATCCAGGGAGATTTAACTATTTTAAAGTACATAATTTTTTTTGTTTCAGAGTAGCAGCCGTGTTAGTCTGTATTCGCAAAAAGAAAAGGAGTGCATCCGATGAAGTGAGCTGTAGCTCACGAAAGCTTATGCTCAAATAAATTGGTTAGTCTCTAAGGTGCCACAAGTACTCCTTTAATTTTTTTGTGTGAACATTCCAGCAGTTATTCACAAATACAAGATTCTGCATAGACTGTCAGGAAAAGTTTTGTCTGAAGCTTTACTGAACAGATTCACTTTGAATCAAAATTCCCCTGCAGTTTGTCAGGCATTTGTTTTTTCAGTTTGTTAGGTATTTTCAAGGAACTGGTCTTACGCATACAGAGATCAGCATGAGAAATAGCACTGAAAGCAATTACTTTTTCTTAAAACACACAATTAACACTCTGCTTTTTGAAGATAGCTGAGACTGATCTGATATGATTTTCAGTGAGAAAATAAATACCCCAAAGAGCTTCCTTATGTCTGGAGGGAAAAGGCTACCAATATAGTCTCTGGGAACGTTATCAAGCTTACTTTGTTTTTCTGCTAGCAATCTGGGGTCATTACACAATAATTCTCTACAAAACACAGATAGTTTTAAACTACTCCTACCATACTCTGAAAAGGGATTATTTAACTAATATGTTGTAATGCACAAATAAAAAGGTACAGCAACCCACAGTGTAAAGTTGATGCTATCAAAGGGACCAATTTAGGCAATTTAATGGCCTAAAAGTGGCCAATTTTAAACATTACAATAATTGCAGCAAAGGAGGTCTGCTTCTAGGATTGATATATTTTCTGCTCTCTTCCTGCTTCCTAGGCCTGTTTATCTGTTCCTTTTTTCATTCCTCTAGTTCAGGGATTGTAAAACACATAGAGCCGGCTCTCCCTGTAACACAATGTGCACTAATAATGGGCTTTGTAAAAGCCCCTAGCACCTAACTCCCAAATCCTACTATGAAAACTTGTCCTCTACTATTAAATCACCTCCTTTAGGTTGAAGGATACATGTCAGTCAGTGGGAAAGAAATACAGTGCTTGCTTAGCTGTGTCTATACTAGCATTCTCTGGAATATCTTCACTGTTTGGTGAAGCTCCAAAGAAGGTACAAATAATTAGAAAGCTAGTGAAGACAGGGCTCAGCATTTTTAACCACCATATATCATCTAGGGCAGGGAAGGGCAAACTTTTTGGCCTGAGGTCCGCACCAGGTTTCGGAAATTGTATGGAGACTTGGTTAGGGGAGGGGGGGCGTGGCCCAGCCCCCACCCCCATCCGCCCCCCCTGAGACCCCTGCCCCATCCACACCCCCGCTTCCTGTCCCCTAACCGCCCCCAGAACCCCTGCCCCTGACTGCCCCCCGCCACCCCATCCAATCCCCCCCATTCCTGACTGCCCCCCTCGTACCCGTGTCCCATCCAACCCCCCCTTCTCCCTGTCTGCCCCCTCAGTACCTGTGCCCCATCCAACCCCCCTTCTCCCTGTCCCCTGACTGCCCCCGGAACCCCTGCCCCCGACTGCCCTCTGCCACCCCATCCAACCCCCCCTCCTTCCTGACTGCTGCCCTGGGACCCCTGCCCCATCCAATCACCCCTTCTCCCTGTCCCCTGACTGCCCCTGGAACCCCTGCCTGCCCCCCACCACCCCATCCAACTCCCCCCCCCCACTTCCTGACTGTTCCCCCCCAGGACTCCTGCCCCCATTCAACCCCCACCCCGTTCCCTGCCCTCTGACCGCCCTGACCCCTATCCACAGCCACACCCCCTGACCCGCCCCCACTGAAATCAATAAAAGTTATTGGGACTTATGCACCTAAGTCATTTTTGAGAATGGGACTTAGCCATCTGAGTCACTTAGGCCTTAAAATGCAGAGCAGTGCAATGCGTAAATACCTTTTAAAAATCTGACCTTAGGCATCTAACCTGTTTAGGTGCTTTTAAATTCTCACTAGTAGCCTATCTAAATCTCTAGATGTCTAAATACCTTTGAAAATCTGTCCCTCAACTAGATAAATCCAAGGACACTTTACAGATTTATCCAGCATTGAAATGAGGGCAACTCTGGGCTAATTGTTTAAGACCACACACTACACAACAGTTTAAGGCAGGACGTGAAGAAAACCATATCCACTTATATCTACAGAGGGATTGGGAAGCAGAATGTACTTACCAGGATTAGAATTTGGCCAGGAAACCAGGGATAACAACCTTTCTGTCATAAAGAGTGACTCGGGTGCTTAAATGATCACAGACAGCCAGAACTTCATTTTTTGTGTTACTTGAAAGATTCAAGTCATCAGAAGTTACAAATTCTCAGAACACAGTATTATGAACAAGTGGTTACACTACAATCTCCAAATGTTTTAAAAATGATCACAACAAAGTACCAGCCTATTGTGCGGTAAAGTCTATTTAACATTGACTGCTTAATTAAGGCTTAACTTAATTGATGGGGAAAAAAGCACATCAGTTAATTGCTGTCTCATGATGCACTATATCAAAAACCTTTGACAGGTTAATAAATAATATATGCACAGCAAAATGGCTCTTTCTTATGACTGGTTCAAATTACTTCAAGCTTTACAGTAGCTGTATCCATTAAATGCTTGGACCCACAACATCTTATGTGTATACTCCATTAAGATGTTGTTTACAGCTGTAAACTTCAGCAACTGTGTAAACATTAGTGTCTTGCAATTGCAGATGTTGCAGTGGAAACAGACATCATACATGGTTTATCATTTTTTGTATTGAATGAATCTGAGTCCTATGAAAAATAAAATTTGGTATTAAAACTCTGGTCATTTTCCAAGAAGGGTGTAATGCACTAGTTATTAATTATAGATTAAATATTTCTGCAAGGCTTGAAAGTACATTTGAAGCTAATGTTAATAGGCTAAGCTCCAAACCATCCCTCTCTGAACATATCTGACAATTCAAAGATCACATACATCTTAATTGTTCACATACATTTGATGTTCAATTAACATGTCCTTGCAAGGAGAGCAAACTGCAGACATCAATCAACCTATATGAGTAAAATATTTATTGTATTAATTTACAGCTCACTGCTACAGTTATGCTCACTTTGTACAATTTCTTCTTCTCCAAAGTTATTTTTTGTATCTCATCTTAAATATCTTCTCATAATTAGTTGTTAATTAGTCATTGATCTGTCAGTAATTGTTGAAACATTTTGTTGAATTTTCTGTTTGATATTCAGCTAAAAATTGAAATGTTGACACTCCTCCAATGGCGAAGAGGCTACCGCTCTCAGTACTCCTTCAGTTTGCCATCATCTTAGATTTACAACAAAGATGGTGATACTGTAAATAAGATACAGTCAGTGCTTAATTTGTAATGAAAGAGGTGCCGGGGCTCAAGCAATTTTTTTACATTCATAACTGATGCAGCAAACCTAGAGGTGGCGGAGCTTAGCCCTGGCAAGCATTAAGCACTGGGTATATTGATTTTCTCTTTCTTTCCACAACTAATTCCACTGGGGGGAAATATATAAGGTGTTTTTATAAAGTAGGGGTCCTGCTTTAAAACATTTGGTTGGTGGGCAAAATATATTCTAGGTATTTGAATTCTGAATAGCAGAAATGAAAGGCTTGTAGGGGAACCTAGGGGCAGGGATTGTGCCTATCAAATCCAAGGGCTTTTCCTGATGACCCCGTCAGTTATACAAAATATCAGTGTATTGTCTCAGTTTTTGTTAATTGCTGCCGAATGGCCATTTGAAAGAGCCGCTGGTGAGCTGAACTGGCGAAAGTGGCAACGGGCTCACTGAGAGCATGTGCACCCCATAGGCGGTGAGTTATAAGGGCCCATGGTGCCCACGCTCCATCAATATTTAGGAATGTGGGCCCGACTCCACCAGTATTTGGGCTTACCGCACTTTGGGGGGCCCCGTGCTTCAGGAGGACGCAGGGTCCAGGGCGGTCTATGGGGTTAACAGGGGGCCTGACACTGGCAGCAACAAGCGACCCGGCCCCAGCCCGCCCCGCTGGCTCCCAGCGTCGCTCGGGGGAGGGGGCGGAAGCCAGAAAGAGGCAGGGCGGGGGCTTGAGGGAAGTGGTGGAATGGGGGTGGGGAGGGGGCGGAGCAGGGGTGGGCTGGGGCTGGGTCACTTGCTGCTGATGGCACCAGACACCCCCCGCTAAACCCCCAGGCTGTTTTGGACCCTGCATCCCCCGAAGCACAGGGCCTCCCAAAGCGTGGGGCCGGGGTGGTTGCCCCCGTCCATCTTATAGACAGGGCAGCTCTGGGTCCAGGGCAGCCTGGGGGTCTAGCGGGGGGCCTGGCGCTGCCAGCAGCGAGCAACCTGGCCCCAGCCCGCCCCAGCTCCGCCCCCATTCATCCCCTTTCCCCAAGCCCCCGCCCCGCCTCTTTCCGGCTTCCACAGCTTCCCCCAAGTGATGCTGGGAACCGGCGGGGTAGGCTGGGGCCAGGTCGCTCGCTGCTGCTGGCTTCAGGCCCCCCGCTAACCTTCCAAGCTGCCCTGGACCCCACGTCCCCCTGAAATGTGGGGCCCAAAAAGCACAGGGCCCTATGGACGGGATTGCTCTGCTTGGAACCCCCATCCCCCTGAAAGCGTGGGGCCCTGGTCCGTCCTATGGATGGGATGGCTCTGCTTGGACCCGTTCTGGGCACCACCATAAATTATACAAACCTGACACCCATGCCTGCATGTCATCCCCACACCAGGCCTCCCACATGCTGAGACCTTGCCCACTCTGTAGCAACCTCCATGAAACCTGGAAGGAGGAGCATGGGTTGCAGGAGGGAGGAGCTTAGAAGTGGCACCAGCAAATAGGTCTGCCTGCAAAAGGCTGGGATGTTAAGCTAAAATTTAGAGCAACTCTGTAAATAGTTGTTTGAATAAAGAGCTTGATTTAATAAGAATGGCATCCTCCCATGTTATTCAGCTCATAGAATGAAACACTTCCCACTTCAGACTCTCCAGTAAGCCTCGCACTACATGACTTCTTAAACCAGCCTTTCCTTGCATTAGAGTCAAATTCACAGAGTAGTGGGAAAAGAGTGGGGGTGCTTGGCTGAGGAGTTGGAAAAGTGAAAACCTTGTCATATACACCTCCCTGATGCCCACCAGAACCATCCCTGCATTCTTTTATCTTCCCTTCCCCACAAAACTCTCTCCATCATAGGTGTCCCACTTTTCAGTAGGAAATGCTGGTTAATCTATCCCCAAGGATCTGGTGATGTTGTTAAAATATGCCATTTTGTACAAACTGGTGAATTCCAAAGGCAAATAATTGCTTCTCAGAAGAATTTGTATTGCCCATGAAATAGTGATAATTCCTATGGGCTTTTTCAAAAGGGATTTTTCCTATAGGCACAAACTCAAGGGGTTAGACCTCATCTCCGAATAGCAACCTTCGTATAAAGTCTATGTCCTAACCAAAAACAAAACAGCACACACTACTAAAAATATTTAAGGAATGGCACAAAACATGGTCTGAAAGAAAAATGAATTTGCTTCAACATTTTATCTGCAAGCATACAGGGATGACTCCTTCTTATCTTGTAAATCCCACTGACACAATGAAACTTTCCATAAAAAAAACAACACTAAATACCTTTTAGTGCTGTGTTTTTATACTAATTGCTTTGTTTTCTTTGATTAAACATCAGACTGATTTGTTTAGTCTATAATAGGTGTAAAACTCATGTTCTAAATCTAAACTGTCTGGAAAAGAACTTACTAGATGCTGCCATTCTTCTCAAGCTCTGACGAGTCCAGGTGCCACACAATAGATACTATGAGCACATTATAAAGGCTGAGAAATTATCTCTGTAAAAGATCAGAGGGGAATGTTTATATGCATGTGCTAAAGTACAGATGTGTAAATATTATGTTGGAAGCTTATATTTAAATATATTTAAGTGAAACAAAAGTGGCAAAGTCTGTGTAAGGAATAACTGTAGCTATATTACCCAACAGGTTTTTTTTTAATAGTTATTCATAGTATTCCAAATATTATTTACATTGTTTTCTGTGTACATTAATTTTTATTTACTAAGAAACAGTATGATACTCTAAAGCTGACTAGGAACTATTAACATTTATTTATCAGGATCCTATATACAACAGCTCTTAAGTTTAAGTCCATGAGATGCCTTCTGAAAAGATAGAATCCTGGCCTGTGCTTTAGCAAATAATTAAACTGAGGTGCAGGAAGAAAGCGGAGAGTCTTAGTTATACATAATATTGCCTCGACATCTCTCTACCCCACAACAGAGGCAGCATTCAAACATTCTTCTCACAGTATTATCTATATTTGTCCTGAGTGTCATGGTAGACTACTAAATGAAGACGTCTGCTCAATGTGCAGCTATGGTCAAAAAAGCTAACAAAACATTAGATGCACGGGAATGATATGACGAACAATACAAAGAATATTATAATACCTTTACATAAATCAATGATGTGGCCTTAGCTGGAATACTGAGTGTAGTGCTGGTCTCCTCATCTCTAAAAGACCATTGCAGACTTGGAATAGGTTCAAAGAAAAGTGACCAGAATGATCAAGGGCATGAAAAAGCTCTCTTAGGAAAAGAGATTAGAAAGACTGTGATTGTTTAACATAGAAAAGACATGAATAAAAGGGAATGTGATAAAACACATACAATTATTAATGGTCTAGAGAAGGTAGTTTGGGAGCTTCTGTTCTCCCTGTTTCATAAGATAAGAATAAGGGGCCATTGAATTAAATTAAAAATTGGGAAAATTAAAACCAATAAAAGGAAATATTTTTCACATTATGTATAATTCTCAAACTCATTGCCACAGGAAGTTGTTGAGGCCAAGAACTTATTAAGATTCAATAAGAGACTGGAGAATTATATGGATAATACGAATATCCAGAGTTATTGTAAATAATAGTATAAATATTGTAAGGGACATTAAAACGTATGCTTTGGGGCTTAAACCTATCTCTAATTCAGTGGTGCACAAACTTTTCCAGTCATGCCCCCCTTTACCATTAACAGAATGTGTCCATGTCCCCCCCGCCCCATTACTGAACAGCCAAGCCTTCCTCAGCAGCAGCAGAGGTTGGGCTGAAGGTGGAGGTGGGGTAGGAACTGGGGATGGAGAAGATATTGAGATTATATGAGAGTAAACTCAGATCTGACATTTCAGTGTGGACTAAAATGTGCTGCTTCTAGTAGGGTGCAAGTTATTTGACCCCTTTTGGGTTCACAGCTAATTTATGACTGAAATGTCTGCCTGTACCTCACTCATTACCACTTAAAATTCTTCCCCCCTGCACGTTGATGAGCCACAATGCAAATTCGTTTTTGCTGCCTTGTTTGTTTTTTAGAGATGATTTGCACAAGATTGTGCTGTGTTCCACAAGAAGAAAAAAATCCTCTTGAGGTTCTTCTTATGTCTTCTGTGTCATAATCAATACGATATATGTTTTCAAGCTTTTCCTCTGCAACCTGGAGGGCTAACACCTTGAAAATAAAAAAGCTGAGATACTCCCGTAATACCCTAAATCCAGGAGTTAGGGCTTTAAATACCTAACCTTCTGAGACGGGCAATAAAATCACAAGAGTAAGCAACACTGCAAATGTGGTTTCTAGAGCTGCCCTGTGAGTCGTGACGCACTGCTAGTTAGTGAGACACAAGGCCACGGTGTTACTGAGGGTGAGGGTGAGGGTGAGGGTGACCTCTTCCCCCCCCGCCCCACTACTCAGTACACCACTGCGGCCGCTGCCTGACCGGAGCTCAGGAGCCCGTGGGAGAAGCTTTGGGCACAGGGGGCGCTGACGCTGCGATAGGGCTAGAGCTCAGGGCCCAGGAATGCCCAGCCCCACCCACCTGTTGGCTCACCCCAACGTGCGCAGCGCGCGCGCACCCACCTCTCCCGAGTGCCCGGGACTGCTTCCTGCTAAGTCACCTGATCGCGCTCTCTGTCATGTGGCCGCCGGGCTCCTCCAATCAGCGGCCTCGGAGCGCTCGGGCCGTCAATTCAAACAGTTAGACCACGACGGTTAGCAAGTGTCATCCTGCTGGGTGGTCGCTCCCCTCCCCCAGCCCCCGCCATCCCCGGCCTGCGTTCGGGGCCGCGGCGAGCAGCATGGAGAGCCGGCTGGTGACAGCGGGGCCCTACCGCGCCACCAAGCTGGTTAGAGGGGATGGGGGCGGCGGGTCAGCACCCGGGGCGGGGGGAGAGTCTGTGGGGTGCCGGAGTGTGAGGTTCAAAGCGCTTCCTGGTGGGGAGGGGGACTGGAGCCCCTGAGGGGACGGGTGACGGGGCAAAGGCAGCAAGGGGCAAAGGCAGCAAGGGGCGATGGGGGTCGGGGGGCTGCTGGGGGGACTGGAGCCCCTGAGGGGACGGGTGATGGGGCAAAGGCAGCAAGGGGCGATGGGGGTCGGGGGGCTGCTGGGGGGACTGGAGCCACTGAGGGGACGGGGCAAAGGCAGCAAGGGGCGATGGGGGACGGGTGACGGGGCAAAGGCAGCAAGGGGCGATGGGGGACGGGTGACGGGGCAAAGGCAGCAAGGGGCGATGGGGGTCGGGGGGCTGCTGGGGGGACTGGAGCCCCTGAGGGGACGGGGCAAAGGCAGCAAGGGGCGATGGGGGTCGGGGGGCTGCTGGGGGGACTGGAGCCCCTGAGGGGACGGGTGACGGGGGAAAGGCAGCAAGGAGCAATGAGGGCTGGGGGCCTGGCTGGGAGGAGTGGGGTCCCGTGGTCTAAATGCGCTCAACTTTTTGCTTTCATCTTGTCTTCTCCCCCCCGCGCCCCGTTCCCTCTCCCTTGCAGTGGAATGAAGTTACTAAATACTTTCGAGCAGGGATGCCACTGCGGAAGCACAGGCAACGTTTCAGAAAATACGGGAATTGTTTTAGTGCCATAGAAGCCGTGGACTGGCTCCACGAACTGCTTAGGAGCAACAGGAATTTTGGTCCAGAAGTTACTAGGCAACAAACAGTTCAATTACTAAGAAAGTTTCTCAAGAATCATGTAATTGAGGATATAAAAGGAAGATGGGGATCAGAAAATCTAGATGACAACAACAACCTATTCAGGTGCTGTACGGGTGTACACAAATTGCTAAGCTGTGAAAACTAACCAAGAGTACTCTGTAACGGGATCAGCAGTTACTTTACTGTGGGGAAAGTAATTTTCAATCAAAAGCAATACTGATTCACCAAGAAGCAATACTGATTCACTGATTCCTCTACCCCTTCATTAATAATGCTGTTATGGGCTGCAGCCCAGCATTTCTGTAGCACTAAGTGCAAGGGGCCTTTCCCGAATCCCACCCTGGCCCCAGAGCTTGCAAGGTGGATAGCATGCATAAGCATTCCTACGTTGTGCTGTCTCCCTCCCACGCCAGTGCCTTCTACAGCGTACAGAAGGTATAATTGGAGCAGAATCTTCTCCAAGGACTTAACTTGAAAGTTAAACTTCCCCCTACTGACCTCCAATGAATTTGAGAGAAGGGAATGATAGTCCAAAGCTAATTTGGAATTTTGCCTAATTTAAATTAGGTATATGTTGTAGAGGTGTTGTGTGTTTTCTTCTTTTTATCTTAAGCCTCTAAAGAGTCTTATTGGAATCATCACTGGGCACTAAATTTTTTGATGAAACTAAGTTCTTATTTTTTAATGTGTTCCGAATGCATTTATATTTCTCTTGTTAATTATAGATTCCCTTCAACCTCTCCAGTTAAAACTTTGCCAAGAAGGTCCCTGTTGAAAGAGGACACAGAAAATATTCCAAAAGAGGAAGAAAGGCTCTTTAAACTACCACATTTCTCCAGAAGGACTCCTAAAAAATATGAATTACTTGATACTCTGGTAATAACTTGTGCTTCTTATCGTTCATGTGTTCTTTTCAGCATTAGGAAAACAAATATAATCATCTCCTTTAGCGGCTATATCATCTACTTCTGTAGAATCTTCATCTCCAGCTGAAAAAATAAACTAGCAGCTTCCTCTGGACTACTCTCAGTGAAGTACAACAGTATGAGAATGCGACAGAAAGACACAGCAGCCCTGGTAACAAAAAGCCTTTATGGTGTATGTGGCTGCTTAAAGCTTGGAATACAACATAAGATCTTAAGAAACTTGAACGATAGATGTTCAAAATACTGTTTGTATGAAAACCATTTTAATTGTAAACTTTTATGTGGACTTGCTGAAATCTGACAAATTGGAAATAGTGAAATTAAATATTTCTGGCTTTGAATTGTATGTAGTAGATTGAACTGCACTGTACAGTAGAAACTGAAATCGATATATCCAACCTCTTCTCTTACCCACAACTTTAGATTAACAATAGACTGGTATTGGCTTATTCTTTTTTCTTTTTTTTTTTTTCCCCCCCCTCATTTAGTCACATAATAGCAGAACTAAAAAAGATCACTTAATGCTCTTCCTCATTCCCCCCCCAAATATGTTTTTATATATTTATATATTTTATTCTTTTTTGTCAGATGATTAAGATTCCTCATAAATTCTTAGAAACTATACATTTTAGGAACACTAAATCAGGGTACATTACTTAGCTGTTAACTTGCCTAACTCTACAACCTTGAATGTAGCTGACCGGTCATTATTTGTTTTATTTTTTTGCTAATTTTTTTTGTGTTTCTGACTTTCTGAATTTAGGCCCCAGTCCCAGTCCTGCAAGCACTTATGCATGCATTCAGTATTTAGGGCCTTGGTCTCACATTTCATTCTGCATTTTGTTACTTTTGCCTTTAAATTTCAAAATTATGGAAGTATGGTTGGGGGATTTTTTCTGTGGTGGATGGCAAACATTTCTGTGGATGGAAAAGAGCATTAGCCTTCTGTTTTAAAATGGGAGAAGATCCATTTAGTGTTAAGAGATCTTAAATTATAAAAAAGAAAATGAATGTGTTCTTTAATTTGGAATAGAGCCTTTTTACAAGTGTATGTGAGTAGGTTTTTGTTTTTAAATAACATTTTACTGGAATTTTGAGTTTGGCTTTTGAGCTACTTCAGAGAGTCAACAAAATATAACATGCATGATTGCTTATTTGTAGGAGAACATAGAAAACACAAAAAGTGAAATAATGGAAGAGGACAAGGAAAACTTACACAGGAAGAAAATAAGTCAAGAGGATATAGAAGAAATTTGGCGAAACATAATTTTGATACAGTAAGTCAATAACAAACTGGAAATGGTTGGGGAGGGCGTGTGTATATATCTTTTCCTGCCAGTACATATGGATTAGGCCATTTTAGCTTCAACATACCATCAGAGCAGAAGGTACATCCATGAGTACATGCTGTGTCAATAATCAATGATCTAAACAAGTGTTTAAATTTTTCAGAAAACTTTTTAATCCTGCAGAAGGAGTAGTTCTGCTAAGTTACACAAGTAACGCATGTACTTTCTAATATATTATCAAGGACCACAGTATTATATTTAGGAAAGTTGCTAAAATAAATATTATAAGGAGTGAGAATTGCACGTTGAGTAGCTGATTTTCTCTTCCTCCTTTCCTTTGTGGTGCGTATCTGGCACACTTCCTCAAACACTGAATTTATGGCCTGCTTCTTGTTGTTGGCTCTTCCTATTGGTTCAGACAGACCTTTAGTCTGTGACATAAAAACTTATCTCTGACACTTCGAAGCTGTGGTCTTGGACTAAGAACTTAGAGTTTAATAAGTTAAATTTTGAGTTTTTTTGCTTGTTGAAGAGGTCCTAAAGTAATTAGCTTGTGTTCACGTGCTATCAAGACTTCTGAAACAACATTTGTTCTCTTCCACCCTACAGCTTGCAAACCATTTTAGGTCTACCATCTTTGGAAGAAGTCTTGCACTCAGCCCAAGTAATTCCTCAGTATGTCATGTACAACATGACTAACACAAGTAAACATGGTGTTGTTGTTCTGCAAAACAAATCAGGTTTGGTTTTGGTTTTGACATTTGGTTCAAGTGCCAGTATTTAGTTATTGTCAAGTGGTGGATGACAGTAATTAACTATAGTAGTACTTAAAACAGATTTGCTTAGGGTGATAACTTCTGTAGTCTACTTTTCTTTCAAAATTAAAAAGTAGGGCAGGTGAGCATGTAATAAGTATAGTGATTCTATGTATTCTTTTAAAACTAATTAAATTCTATATATGATCTTCCTGTATTTAAAGTTTAACATCAGGTGGCTAGAGTATACAGTATATAGTGGCAGTTGCTGAATAATTTTCTTAAATTTTTTTTTGTAGAAGACCTCCCTCATTGGGTATTGTCAGCTATGAAGTGCCTTGCATACTGTAAGTTATACAAAAGTAGTCTTTAAAATTTCAGATATGAAGAAGCTTATTTTGGGGAGTGGGAATTCCAAAATGTTTGCTTATACGTGAGAGGTACTAAGCTCTTCTACACTGGATGCAAGTTCAACTATATCTAACAACCTGATGTATTCAGAAGATATAACAGTAGGCTGCATAAAACAATTGTGTACAAAGGTGACCTATAAGGAAGAAGAGGTAAAGATAATGAAGTTACGTGTGCATTAAAGAGAAAAGAGATCCTATAGACCAATGTACTACTCCTAATCATTGAGTAGACTACCTAAATATCCTAGTACCAGGTTGCACTCTATGGATCCATGCATGAATCTCTCCCTGCCCTTTCAGAAGGGGATGGTCAGCTGGGGATTTTAACTGAAATGAGAGAAAGACGGAAACATTCCCCAACCAATTAGGGAATCTGCAGGAACATACAACTTAGAACTCAATTAATGTTATATGGAGCCATGCTATGCTGGAGGACCTCACTATCTCTTCTCACTATAAGGAGGGGTCCAAGTGGTAGCTACAGACTGCTGAGTCACTGGAAGAAGCTATGCTGGCAGGAGCTGGGCAGAGATGAAACTTGAGTCTTCAGGCACAGTGCCTCTGTGTGGTTCCTTCTCAGATGTGGTATTCCAGGGACTAAACTACCTGCTTCTTGCACAGAATTGCTTGCTTCTCCCAGGCTGTGAAATAATTCAGAAAAAACTCTGAGCCAAACCTTGAAGAGTTTGCTAGTTTGGCCTGGCCCAGCCCATAATGTGATTATTTTTATTTTTTCTGAATAGGCATCAACAGAGCTCAAGATTTTTGGCATTCTTGATGTAAAATATTCCATAGTTTCCACTCTAAAGAACTATCTTTATTAGCCACTATCCATAACTGAAGGTGTGACAAACTTGCAGCACAGTCCTCTCCACTCTAGTTTTTATATAGAAAAGAGGGAATGAAATGAAGAAGTGGAATATTTTCAAGACATAGGTATATGTTCCTACATTGTAGAATCAGTATAGCAAAATTAAGCAAATTCTCTTGAGAAATGAATGGGTGTCACTTCTATCTATGTAATGATCTACACTGCATTTTTCAGGTTGTTGGCTTTGCACTGGACTAAAATAGCCTTTTTAAAAATAATATAAAAATTAGCAAAAAGTTTATAAACTTTAAAAAAAAAAAATAATTTACACATGTGAAGTGGGCTAATAGAAATGACTTCACTTGGGATTTTGGGATGTCAGTCTTTCACTTACAGTAACTCCTCACTTAACGGTGTAGTTATGTTCCTGAAAAATGCAACTTTAAGTGAAACGATGTTAAACGAATCCAGTTTTCCCATAAGATTTAATGTAAATGCAAGTGGTTAGGTTCCAAGGAAACTTTTTGGGGCAGACAAAAGGCATTATATACTGTACTGTGGTTGAGAGGTGCTCCTGGCTTACCCCACACAGGCACAGCCCGCTACAGACAATGAGGCAGGAAAGGACGCTAGGAAGCGCCTTGCGCAGCATCAGCAGCAGCTTTCCCCCAGAAGAACAGGTGCCGACTTTAGAATCATAGAATCATAGAATATCAGGGTTGGAAGGGACCCCAGAAGGTCATCTAGTCCAACCCCCTGCTCAAAGCAGGACCAAGTCCCAGTTAAATCATCCCAGCCAGGGCTTTGTCAAGCCTGACCTTAAAAACCTGTAAGGAAGGAGATTCTACCACCTCCCTAGGTAACGCATTCCAGTGTTTCACCACCCTCTTAGTGAAAAAGTTTTTCCTAATATCCAATCTAAACCTCCCCCATTGCAACTTGAGACCATTACTCCTCGTTCTGTCATCTGCTACCATTGAGAACAGTCTAGAGCCATCCTCTTTGGAACCCCTTTCAGGTAGTTGAAAGCAGCTATCAAATCCCCCCTCGTTCTTCTCTTCTGCAGACTAAACAATCCCAGCTCCCTCAGCCTCTCCTCATAAGTCATGTGCTCTAGACCCCTAATCATTTTTGTTGCCCTTCGCTGGACTCTTTCCAATTTATCCACATCCTTCTTGTAGTGTGGGGCCCAAAACTGGACACAGTACTCCAGATGAGGCCTCACCAGTGTCGAATAGAGGGGAACGATCACGTCCCTCGATCTGCTCGCTATGCCCCTACTTATACATCCCAAAATGCCATTGGCCTTCTTGGCAACAAGGGCACACTGCTGACTCATATCCAGCTTCTCGTCCACTGTCACCCCTAGGTCCTTTTCCGCAGAACTGCTGCCTAGCCATTCGGTCCCTAGTCTGTAGCGGTGCATTGGGTTCTTCCGTCCTAAGTGCAGGACCCTGCACTTATCCTTATTGAACCTCATCAGATTTCTTTTGGCCCAATCCTCCAATTTGTCTAGGTCCTTCTGTATCCTATCCCTCCCCTCCAGCGTATCTACCACTCCTCCCAGTTTAGTATCATCCGCAAATTTGCTGAGAGTGCAATCCACACCATCCTCCAGATCATTTATGAAGATATTGAACAAAACCGGCCCCAGGACCGACCCCTGGGGCACTCCACTTGACACCGGCTGCCAACTAGACATGGAGCCATTGATCACTACCCGTTGAGCCCGACAATCTAGCCAGCTTTCTACCCACCTTATAGTGCATTCATCCAGCCCATACTTCCTTAACTTGCTGACAAGAATGCTGTGGGAGACCGTGTCAAAAGCTTTGCTAAAGTCAAGAAACAATACATCCACTGCTTTCCCTTCATCCACAGAACCAGTAATCTCATCATAAAAGGCGATTAGATTAGTCAGGCATGACCTTCCCTTGGTGAATCCATGCTGACTGTTCCTGATCACTTTCCTCTCCTCTAAGTGCTTCAGGATTGATTCTTTGAGGACCTGCTCCATGATTTTTCCAGGGACTGAGGTGAGGCTGACTGGCCTGTAGTTCCCAGGATCCTCCTTCTTCCCTTTTTTAAAGATGGGCACTACATTAGCCTTTTTCCAGTCATCCGGGACTTCCCCCGTTCGCCACGAGTTTTCAAAGATAATGGCCAAGGGCTCTGCAATCACAGCCGCCAATTCCTTCAGCACTCTCGGATGCAATTCGTCCGGCCCCATGGACTTGTGCACGTCCAGCTTTTCTAAATAGTCCCTAACCACCTCTATCTCTACAGAGGGCTGGCCATCTCTTCCCCATTTTGTGATGCCCAGCGCAGCAGTCTGGGAGCTGACCTTGTTAGTGAAAACAGAGGCAAAAAAAGCATTGAGTACATTAGCTTTTTCCACATCCTCTGTCACTAGGTTGCCTCCCTCATTCAGTAAGGGGCCCACACTTTCCTTGGCTTTCTTCTTGTTGCCAACATACCTGAAGAAACCCTTCTTGTTACTCTTGACATCTCTTGCTAGCTGCAGCTCCAGGTGCGATTTGGCCCTCCTGATATCTTTCCTACATGCCCGAGCAATATTTTTATACTCTTCCCTGGTCATATGTCCAACCTTCCACTTCTTGTAAGCTTCTTTTTTATGTTTAAGATCCGCTAGGATTTCACCATTAAGCCAAGCTGGTCGCCTGCCATATTTACTATTCTTTCGACTCATCGGGATGGTTTGTCCCTGTAACCTCAACAGGGATTCCTTGAAATACAGCCAGCTCTCCTGGACTCCCTTCCCCTTCATGTTAGTCCCCCAGGGGATCCTGGCCATCTGTTCCCTGAGGGAGTCGAAGTCTGCTTTCCTGAAGTCCAGGGTCCGTATCCTGCTGCTTACCTTCCTTCCCTGCGTCAGGATCCTGAACTCAACCAACTCATGGTCACTGCCTCCCAGATTCCCATCCACTTTTGCTTCCCCCACTAATTCTACCTGGTTTGTGAGCAGCAGGTCAAGAAAAGCGCCCCCCCAGTTGGCTCCCCTAGCACTTGCACCAGGAAATTGTCCCCTACGCTTTCCAAAAACTTCCTGGATTGTCTATGCACCGCTGTATTGCTCTCCCAGCAGATATCAGGAAAATTAAAGTCACCCATGAGAATCAGGGCATGCGATCTAGTAGCTTCCGTGAGTTGCCAGAAGAAAGCCTCATCCACCTCATCCCCCTGGTCCGGTGGTCTATAGCAGACTCCCACCACTACATCACTCTTGTTGCACACACTTCTAAACTTAATCCAGAGACACTCAGGTTTTTCCACAGTTTCGTACCGGAGCTCTGAGCAGTCATACTGCTCCCTTACATACAGTGCTACTCCCCCACCTTTTCTGCCCTGCCTGTCCTTCCTAAACAGTTTATAACCATCCATGACTGTACTCCAGTCATGTGAGTTATCCCACCAAGTCTCTGTTACTCCAATCACGTCATAGTTCCTTGACATCACCAGGACCTCCAGTTCTCCCTGCTTGTTTCCAAGGCTTTGTGCATTTGTATATAAGCACTTGAGATAACCTGTTGATCGCCCCTCATTCCCAGTATGAGGCAGGAGCCCTCCCCTCACAGACATTCCTGCCTGTGCTTCCTCCCGGAATCCCGCTTTCCCACTTACCTCAGGGCTTTGGTCTCCGTCCCCCGGTGAACCTAGTTTAAAGCCCTCCTCACTAGGTTAGCCAGCCTGCTGGCAAAGATGCTCTTCCCTCTCTTCGTAAGATGGAGCCCGTCTCTGCCCAGCACTCCTCCTTCATGGAACACCATCCCATGGTCAAAGAATCCAAAGCCTTCTCTCCGACACCACCTGCGTAGCCATTCGTTGACTTCCACGATTCGACGGTCCCTACCCAGGCCTTTTCCTTCCACGGGGAGGATGGACGAGAACACCACTTGCGCCTCCAACTCCTTTATCCTTCTTCCCAGAGCCACGTAGTCCGCAGTGATCCGCTCAAGGTCATTCTTGGCAGTATCATTGGTGCCCACGTGGAGAAGCAGGAAGGGGTAGCGATCCGAGGGCTTGATGAGTCTCGGCAGTCTCTCCGTCACATCGCGAATCTTAGCCCCCGGCAAGCAGCAGACTTCTCGGTTTTCCCGGTCAGGGCGGCAGATAGATGACTCAGTCCCCCGGAGGAGAGAGTCCCCGACCACCACCACCCGCCTTCTCCTCTTGGGAGTGGTGGTCGTGGAACCCCCAACCTCAGGACATCGCATCTCATGCCTTCCAACCAGCGGAGTCTCCTTCTGCTTTCTCCCCCCAGACATATCATCTGGTCCACTCTCCGCAATGGTACCTGTGGAGAGAACATGAAAGCGGTTAGTTACCTGTGTTTGTGTTACTGGAACCCGGACATTCCGCTTACCTCTTCTGGAGGTCACATGTTGCCAAGCTTCTTCACTGGCCTCTTGGCTCCTCTGTGCAACCTGCTCTATATCTTTAGAGCTTTGTGCCCCTAGAAGCCTACCCTGAGTTTTGTCCAGAAAATCCTCAGTCTCTCGTATACAACGCAGGGTCGTTACCTGTTGCTCCAGACCTTCAATCTTCTCTTCCAATATGGAGACCAGCTTGCACTTTGTACAGACAAAGTCGCTTCTGTCCTGTGGAAGAAAGACAAACATGGCACATCCAGTGCAGGTCACAACAGCTGAACCCCCCCCTTCCATATCACCTACCTACTATGAGCTTCCTCAGAGACGTTGGCAAGATGTAAGCCTCACTGGGCTCACTCCAGGCGAACTCCCAGGCAAACTCCTGCTGTGAGCTGCTCTGCTGTCCCCGCTGCTCAGCTGGTTCGCTGCCGCTCAGCTGGTTCGCGAGGCTCTGGCTATTTTTAAACAGCCAGGCTTCCCTGACGCAAGGGGAATGCTTTGCCAGGGGATGCTCCAGACACGCGTATTCCCAGCCCCTTTCCACCTCCTCCCCGGAGCACGCTGCATCCCCGCTCTTCCCTCTTCCTCCCAGCTCTTGCCTGCCGCCAAACAGCTGTTTGGCAGCTAGGGAAACGCTGGAGGGAGGGGGAGGAGGCGGAGAAGAGGAACTTGTGCAATGCTCCCTTGTAAAGTTGCTGCTCATCCACAGAATCCTACAAGCAGTGGACAGAGCAGGCAGCGAAATGACATTATAAGGGAGCATTGCACAACTTTAAACGAGCATGTTCACTAATGGAGCAGCGACATAACTTCGAAACAACGTTAAGCGGGAGGACGTTAAGTGAGGAGTTACTGTAAAAAACAAACAAAAAAAACACACAGTTTATAAATGCTGTTGAACAAATATGTATGACTATGTTGAAAGTCTTGTATCCAATTGAATTCTTCATCAGTTGTACGGAATCCGATGTGTAACTTTTTTTTTTTTTTGGAGAGAGTTTGGAGAGGTAGGGAAAACATGAGTTTGACCTCATCGAGTTTCCTGCAGAGCAGTTCTCCTCAAAGAAGCAGTTTGGGGCATGCAAAATTTAGAAATGTCATGTCTTCCCAACTCAGTTTTCACCATTTCACATGTACTGTACAGTAACTCCTCACTTAAAGTTGTCCCGGTTAATGTTGTTTCATTGTTATGTTGCTGATCAATTAGGGAACATGCTCATTTAAAGTTGTGCGATGCTCAACTATTATGTTGTTTGGCTGCCTGCTTTCTCCACAGCTGGCAGCCTCCCTAAGCGGACCCTCCCCACCACAGCACCGTCCGCCCACCGGCAGACCTCATGGATCAGCCCCTTCCCCCTCCTCCCCCCACCTCCTGCCTGCGGCAGTCAGCTGGCTTGCGGGGTTTAGGAGGAGGGGGGGAGTAGCAAGGACTCGGCGCGCAGGCTTCCCCTCCCTCCCCTGCCTCCTGAACACAGCTGATTGCCCTGGGCAGGAGGTAGGGTGGGGAGGGAGGGGGAGCCTGCGCGCCGAGTCCTCCCTCCTCCCTCCTTCCTCCTAAACACCGCAAGCCAGCTGATTGCCCCAGGCAGGGGGGATGGGGGAAGACTCGGCGCGCCTCCCCCGTCCCTCTCCTGCCTGCGGCAATCAGATGGCTTGCCATGTTCAGAAGGGGGGGGGAGGAGTGAGGACACGGCGTGCAAAGTAAAGGGGGAGAGGGCTTGGGGGAAGGGGTGGAGTGGGCGGGCTGAGGGTTGAGTGATGACGATCCTGACAGGGAATGCTGCTCCAAAGTGATTAGGGAAGTTGGTCATCTAATGACTTGCTATAAAGAAATTTACCAAGGGGGGGGAAGGAAAGCAAATCAACAATCTTTCGATGTGTTTTTTTGAGTTCAGAAAGTTCAGCAAGAGGAGCAGCCGGACAATCCACCCTCTTCCAATCTCTGACTCCACCACCTCAACCAAGCTTCATACTCAGCAATGATGACTGTAGTATTAAATTGCTTGTTTAAAATGTATATAATGCCTTTTGTCTGACAAAATAAAATTTCTCTGGAACCAAACCCCCCCCATTTACATTAATTCTTATGGAGAAATTGGATTCGCTTAACACTGTTTCACTTAAAGTCACATTTTTCAGGAACATAACTACAACGTTAAGTGAGGAGTTACTGTATCTGCATTGGTGCCTGTGCCACTGTGTGGCTTTTTTGCAGCCTCTCTCCCCACAACCTCCAGCAAAGCTCAATAAGAAGCTATGGTGGCTGTGTCATTGCATGCATATATGTGTCTCTCTAACTGTTCGGTAGCAGCTGCAGAAGGGGCTCATATGCAGCTAATAGAGCCTGGAGTTAAGTTTGCAGTGGGTGATTCACAGAAAGTGACATTCCCCCATTTCATGCACAGCCCCTAAAAAGCCAGAGTCCATTTGTGAAGAAAACTGTAAAGGAAAATGGGGACAGGGCAGAGGCTGCTGCTTTGCTTCATCCTAGCCCATCTTTCTGTGGGAGTATGGTGGAGACCCATCTGCAGGGAAACTCTGGTTCAGTTTATTTTCTCCTTGTTCTCACCCATGCCCATAAATTGGTTAATTATATGGTTCATTGCCCACTTTTGAAGATGCTGTAGTGGATGAAGAGCAAACCTGAAGTGAGCAGTTGTGATCATCTAGGGGGGATACAGGTGAACAAAGTTTGCTGTTATTGCACCAGTTATGTAAGCTTTCAGTAGTGTGTGCTCACTAAAATAAATAAATAAAAAAGCACACCTATCTCCCAGATGGAAAAAAGAAACGAAACTTCAGCAGCTTTATTAGTGAATTGAGCCCTAAGCCTCTTGAATATGAAAAAATCTTAAATCTATTCGGAGTATCTGAAAATAAACTCCTAGGTGCCTGTAACTTTTGTTTTATTGCTTATCTGTATGTAATCTGTTTGATTTGAGGGTGGGGTTGTTGTAGTAATTTTAACAGAAAAACTAAGATTAATTGCTTCTTTTGACACTTTTTTTAGGGGTGGGTGAGAAGCAGAAAGGGTTGAAGTAGTCAAATAAGGGACTTCCTCTAATTTATTAATATTGAAGTATCTATCTTCTAAAGTTGAGCGACAGCTTCTTGCTCATCTGTTGCTATATAAACAGTTTTATTCTGTTTCTGCGTACTAGTTACACAAGGCTGAACTATTGGTCCAATGTTTGTATAAGTAGATGGCTGACATGACACTCCTTGAGAAATACTAGGCCGTCCCTACCATTCTTTCTGCTAATGTTGCAGAAGTTTTTTGTTGTGTGGTGTGTTTGTTTATTTATTTATTTATTTATTTTAAATATGTGATTATGAGAATAGTACTGTCATGAGCCTTCTTTCCTCGCCTTCTTTTTAGGGCCTAGAAGTAATGACATGAGCCAACCAACTTACGTTGGTTTTGAACGGGATGTATTCAGAACAGTCGCTGATTACTTTCTCAATCTACCTGAACCATTGCTTACTTTTGAATACTATGAACTGTTTGTGAACATTCTTGGTATGTATGACTTGAGAAATAATGTATTTTGTTAAGTGTTAAGTACAAATTTGAGTCTAGTGGGTTACATATATGTAACTGTGTGCAGAATTTGGCCCCCAATCTGTATGGCAGTATGAATTTGTGGGAGGCCACCAGTGCAGTAGTAGCTCTACATTACAATCTGAGTGAAAATACAATTACATTCTTGTGACAATAAATCCATATAAATTATCTGGTCTGATACTGTCAAAGTATAATAACCACAGTCTCAAATAGTGTAAACTAATCCTTGTCTTGTTTCTAAAAGCTAAATGTAAAGTTTTATTGTCCTTAATCTTGCATGTATGGGCTGTTCGTTGCATGTCTTGTAGTTAAAAAAAAAAAGCATTAAACAACTAACCATGTGGACTATATTAATGTCTTATATTTGTTAACTGTTCTGTTTTACTTAGCTACTTCAGTTCGTTCTTATCTTGTTCACTTTCACACCACTTGCATCTTAACTTGTATTTCATTTTCTGATAGTTGTGTGTGGCTACATCACAATTCCATATAGACCCAGTGGAAAATACTGTATCCAAGATGAGGCGTGTGACCCACAGCCTTCAAAAACTCTGCACTTGAACTCTTTCAAGTCAACTGAATGTCTTCTACTAAGTTTACTTCGAAAAGAGAATGAAAAACAAGAGGAAGAATCTGAGCCTTCTGGAAATATTTCCCAAATTGAACATACTCTTCAAAAAGGATGTGCTAAAAAATTACAGCACTATAACTTTGCGTGTAAACAAGCCAGTGCTCATGACCTAAGAGGAGAAAGCTGTCAAAATCTGTCAGGTTTAAAGAATGAACGGGCCCAGCCTCTCAAACTTAGGGCAAGGTGCTATTCTTTGGAACGAATTGCAGCTACTACCTCAAGTTTTTGTAGTGAAGTGGGATCAAACTCCCTCTATCAATCTGACATTAACATAAAGTCAGGCAAAAATAAGGAAAACCCACTACTACACTCTGGGTACAAAGCAGAATCGCTGTTGAATATTGGATCAAATAGCACTGGGCAGAAACAACCGTGTGGTTCCAGGAGAGTGTCTGCATCAACAGTTCACGACCAAGAGCTATGTAATGGGAATCACAAATCTAAGCAACTCTGCAGGTCTCAGAGTTTACTTGGAAGCAGTAAGTCCAGAAATTGCAGTGGCATCAATACACCAGTTGCTGAAATCACAGTAAAACCATATCCAATAGTTCATCTTGGACAAAGGAAATCAAGTACTACCAGTGTGGTTACTATAGTAGAAAATGAGCCTATGGATTCTGATATCACAGTCAATAAACGACTCTGCAAAAGTGCAGTAGAACTTTCAGAAAACTCTTTCATTCCAGCTTCCTTTATGTTGACTGGCACGCAAAGTAAGATTGCTCTTCAAAGCATGTGGTATTGGCTTACTGTGTTGACTAACTGTCTCTGCTTTCCTACTTTCTTTAGCTCCGTTGTTGGATTTTTAAATAGCAAAATCTGTTTTTCATGGTTTGTTTAAAGAATATTTTAATGGCTATGAAGTTAAGTAACTTAACTAATTATATTAAATACAAGCTTTTGTTATCTTCCATAATACATGCTCTTGGGTAGTATCCTCTCTTCCCCAAATAGTGATGTCTAAGCAGTTCACCATATTTTGCTCTTTGTTCAAGTAAGTACTATTCCTTGTGATACAAACATCTGAGAGGAATCAGCATAGACTTCCCTGCTTCTAAGTGATGTCTCTTCACAGTTGTTGAAACTGGATGCTGAATGAAGTTTATAGGAGTCTTTAGAAGCCTGGAAATTGGCTAACCAATATATAAAATAATAACAGAAAATACTCAACACTGATGTGCAGAAATAGCTTCAGTTATATTCCTTATCTGGTCTTGACCTGAGCCAATAATGTGTCAGAACAAAATGAGATAAATTGGGGGTGAAGACCATGCAAAAAATGTTGAAATAACTTTGATCCATTTATAGCACAGTCTTCTCTAACATAAAAAGTGGCTGCTGTCTTAACTGAATAAAATGAAATTGCTGATATTGATGTACCACTATCCTTCATATTGTTTCAAAACTTAATTACACCTGTTTTTATAACTATTAACTTCTAGATCTTCTCCGGCCTCATTTAGAAAGGGTTGCCATTGAAGCACTACAGATATGCTGTTTGTTGCTTCCTCCACCAAATCGTAGAAAGCTTCAACTCCTAATGCGTATGATCTCTCGAATCAGCCAAAATGTTGATATGCCTCGACTTCATGATGCAATGGGCACAAGGTCTCTGGTAAGACACCTTCTTCTCAGAGTATGGGTAGCTTTATTCAATAGCATAAAAATAATGCTTAAATCTGAGAAAAGCAAGAATATTCAATGTTAAAGGAGGAACTTAGCCTTTGTCTCACTACATCTAGTATGTAACACAGATATGTCACCCCGGTATACTTGTGAAAATCTGTATCAAAGTGAACTCTCTTGATTAACTCCATCTGAACATATTCAAAATAGGTTTTTGGGAAAACGTTTTATTTGAACAGCCTTTATTAACTTTTTAAAAGAACAGAAAAGATTCAGTATCCTTTTTGCTTCAGTGTTGTCCCGTTCCTTCTACACCTCACTGTCAATAACTAAATTGATATTGTGAATTAAATTCCTACAAAACCTTGTAAGTATTTTTTAACTGACTCTCTGTTTTAACTGATATGAACACAAAACTTATTTTGCTTTCCTGTAACTTAAAAGGTCTAATGGATACATTTTGAAAAATAGTTTTTGGCTAAAACTCTTGCTGAGTGTCTACTTGAGGTAGTTTATTTTTGTTTTGTCCAGTATGGAGTGAATTTCCATAGCCGAGCGTTAGCATAGCCTTTTTGTTATATAAATATTGTGTCAGGACTCTAGCTATTCTACACCGATGCCACTAGATGTTAAAATTAAAGAATGGACCTAACTGTAGGGTTTACATTTTGAACTCTAGTAGGTCTGATGTCAGAAAGGAAACAGAAGTGAGTCTGTGGAAAGGCTTAAAGAATAGCTGTAAGGACTGAATTTAAGCTTGCAGTGGAAAGAATAGAGGTATTTACAGTTGTTAGAATGACATCAAACCTGTAGGTTCTCTTACCTTAGTACCTACAGTTATTTTAAAACACATTAAACAAATACTGATTCAAGAATGTTAATTAAAAATGGGAAACAAGAAATGAGTAACTACTTGTCAATTATTGCAAGTGATGTAACAGAGGTTCTGACCATTTATGCCATCTTGAAATCTCATAATGCTTCTTTTTTGCGCAAGAGACAAGGGTGTTAGCCAGTGAGCCCTAGACTACTAAAGTTTTCCTACATAAACTGGAAGGATGGTGAAGAAATTAGTATAGTTTGATTGAGGTATGGAGCTAGAAGCTAGGCAGATCTGAGTTGTATTCCCAAATCAGTGTATACAGTCCTTACTACAGTGGGGCCTTTATCAGTGATTGGGGCCTCTAGATCCTGCCACAACACAGTCTGTAATTATTCTGGGGAGTTCATAAATATTATTAATAAAGTGATTTGAGATCTGCAAATGGAAGACCGTGTATAAGTGCAAATTATGTGTTGAGTTTTTGATTGGCTTTTTTTTTTTTTTTAAGGAGAGCACTTCCCCTAACTTCAACTGAATATTGTTCACTTCTTACCTAAACTATTGCTGTATTGCTGCAAAATGTTCAGAAACTGCCACGTTTCATCCCAAAAATGACTATTTCATAGACAAACCTATTCCTATTGCATTTTGTAAAGCACTTGGGATCCACTAATACGTTTGAGTGAAATGTGCCAAATAAATACTAGTTCATTATTTATTTAGAGATGTTGGCTTCCCTCTGCTACCTTAAGCAGAGGGGAGCTAAATTTGGAAGAACCTAGTGAGCAGGTGAGGAATAGAAATATCAACTCTGTGGCATGTTAGCCTCTAGATCAGTGGTTCTCAACCTGATAAGCATTGTGGGCCACATATGCAGCTCTCTATATATTATGTGGGCCGCATCCACACACTATATATACTATGTGTGTGGCCCTGAGGATGTTACATGGGCCACAGCTGTGTTGATTGGGCCAGGGTTTTGAGAACCACTGCTCTAGATTCTACAAGCATTAACTCCCTCTGAGTCTCCTCTTCTGCTGTTACTGTGCAAAACCGGGAGAAGTTTCCATGGGGAAAAGTAACCCGGATAGCTATTTCAAGATGTGTGGCTTTTCCTACATAGTGGAGAATGTGACTGTGATGCAGTTTTCTTGGACTCTTCTTCCTGGTTAAATTTTTTTAGAATTGAAACTGAAAACTAAGCTCTGGTTAATCATAAGAACAGAGTATAATTCTAATTTTATACAAAAATCACTATGTTTTAAATGGGGGAAAATGGCAGATTTCCTCCTTGCTCTATCAATGTATGTCAATAGTGCAGGAAGGTGAGGTACTTTGATGCAAATCTGTAGCAGGGAATGCAGTACGGAGCTGCAGGGAGAGAGAAAAGAATCCAAATGCTATAGTCGTACATACTAACAACCTGTTAAATACTTCTAGATGATACAGACTTTTTCTCGATGTGTGTTATGCTGTGCAGAAGAAGTGGACCTTGATGAGCTACTTGCCACAAGATTAGTTTCATTTCTAATGGATCACCAGCAGGACATTTTTCAAGTTCCAGCTTACCTACAGGTTGCAGTGCAAGATCATATAGAATCTCTAAAGAACGCTCAGGTGGGTCCTGTGACAAAAAGTTGAAACCCCTTTGTTAATCGCTGTTTATGAATTGTAGGGTATTAAACTACTACTGTCAGTTTAAAAAACAAAACTATATTCCATTCCCCCTTTTTTTTTTTTTTTTTTTTTTTTTTTAAGTACAAACTTTCATGCAACTAGCTTTACAATTATAGATAGGTTTTTCACTTTTTTTTAGCAATTTAACTTTTTAAAACTTGTATTTAATTTACAATGTAACTGAATGCCAGTGAGGCAATAACTTTGCAACCAAGCAAGATCCTTCAAGCATGTGTAGACTCTTTTGTTGCCCTTCTTGTTTCAGTTCCAACATCCAGGGGAAGACATCGGTGCTATTTTGCCAACTTATTCATATTGTAAGCGGATAACTCCTCAGGAGTTTGATGAACAAAAAGTTTCTACCTCTCAAGCTGCAGTTGCAGAACTCTTGGAGAACATTATCCGGGACAAAAGCTTGTCTCTGAGAGACAAAAAGAAAAGACTAAAACGGGTAAGAAAAATGGGCTATTTTTTTTTTTTTTTTTTTTTGGGTGGGACTTTGGTTTTGGGGTTTTTTTTAGAACACTCAGTTGCAGCATGCAAGATGGTTTTAAAACATGCATAGAGGTGGAGGAGAGAATTAGTTACCTAATTACTAGATCCTAGCACATCAGCAAACTCTTTAAAAATGAATTCTAGTCTGATAGCAAAAAGAATTGGGTACAGCCATCTGGATGAGTGCTTGTTGTGATGGCAAGTTCTGATCCTGTTTTGAAGGGAGCTTGGTCTCCACTACAAGAATTCATGTTGGTTAGCAACAATATTTTTCAAACTAAGCACAATTTAAGAGTAAAACACAAATCATTTTTTTTCAAAGCCCTCTGCTTTAAATACCAACTCTGCGGTAGAAATTAGTTATTTCTTGTGATATACTAAATGCACCAGATTTCTTGTTTTCATTTTTGTGCCAGGATCTTCACTAGGTAAAACTCTGATGTGAAGGGCGCAAAAATAAAAATAGTTGTTTTGGTTAAAATTTTAAGACCAGACTATTCGGAATGAGAAGCCCTCTTATGACCAAATAACTGGTACTTTCTAACATACTGATAGAATTCTGAATAACTTACATATTGCTTCAGGTTATCTGATATTTCTAAATTCTACTAATCTGCTGCCCAGCAGTCAAACTAAAAGCTCAACAACTTTGGCAGGACTTAATGCTGGAGGATTTTTTTTCTCTTGCAGAAACCCTTTGGCAAATATCTCTGATCAGTGAATAGTGTACTTGTCCCAGAATTTACTAAGCACATCTTGTGACTCAAACACAGCTCCACAAAAGCTGCTTTTAAATCTTCAAGTTGCCCCCTCCTCCCTCTTCCATTCCCCCTCCTCCAGCCTCCACAAAAATAATGATTTTGTAGGACTTGAAATGTTTCTTAAACTTGGTCACAAACCAAAAGGCTCGCCCTCCATTTTTTTTAATTAATTGAAACTGGTTGTATGAAATAAATAGTAGCAGCATTGGTAGATTAAATCTTTTGACTACCCCCAAATTTCTGTGTGGAGACGGGAGGGAATTCCCCATGTACCCCTTGCCTTTCATCCCTGCAAGGGTCAGGCTACAGCCTCTGTAGAGTAGGGAGTGTAGAGAGAGCTCTAGCTGTAGCCCTTTGATCTTGGGGCTCACTGGATTTGCTCTAAACTGGCCCTGTATGCATATGTATTTTTGGACAAAAATGCTCAGGTGTTGTGATATTGAAATGCACAAGTTTGCCTCAGTAGCTCAAGCTGAGGCCTAGGTCTAGCAGAAAGCCAGACAGATAAAAGTACAATGCTCATCTGCACAAGCACAACACACTGTAATTTCTAAATAAAATTACTGTGCTGGAATAGTTGGTGAATTGTTGTTCCTTCATTATACTTGAACGCAACCAGAAAAGTGCATATTGCTTCTCTGGCATTTTTTGGCACTCTGCAGTGCGTCCAGTGACTTTTTGTTTGAAACTGATGGGGGGGGCAAATATTGTTTGGAAGTGGTACACCAAAAACTCAATGAGCACATGCACCACAGTCTGGGAACTTCTCATATAAAGTCAATTAATTTGTAAGACTGCGTGAGGCCATGAGAATATGTAAGAATTAGTAGTCTTACTCTCAGCGATTGAGGCAGACACTACATACTTTCCTGAAATGATAACCCTGTGGAGCATGTTGCTTTTTTTGTTTTTGTGGGGTTTTTTTTTTAATTCCATATGCTCTTTCCTTTAGGAGTAGGTCCAATTATTTCTCCCACCCACCCCAAGCCTATAAACTGTGCTGTCATTTTGAAAAAGCTGACTTCATCAGCAGAAAGTTTTTGGTCTGTTGAATAAAGTTCATATACCACTTACCCTCTTCCCGACCACTGCACCAAAAAATTGAAGAGATAATAGGAAAGCAGCTTGGTTTCAGAAACCCATTTTTGATGTGATATTCCATATCTACAGATATGGAAAACAGGATGAGTAGGAAGCTTTCCTAGTACCATCAATATTTGCATAATCTAAACTTTAATGCAAAAAACTATATTTCTATTGTTATGGTCATAAAAGATTCCAAATGAGAACAGAGTGTCTGCCAGTGCAAGACTGTCTTCCTTTGTCTGCAGATAGATGGCTCCAGTTTTGCTATGCTGCAGAAGGGTGAAAGCTGATTGGAATGTTCAGAACTTTGTGGATGGTGCAAACTTATAAGCCTCATGTCTATGTCACTGCTGTTTTGACAAAGTCAGGACCAACAGCAGAGACTAATATTTAAAATGGAGAGATGAGTGTAGTTCTGCATGAGGGTAACTGGCATTGGCTGAGTACAGGATACAGGAGTGCTTGCACATACCTCCATCTCAAACACAGTAGCTAGGAGACCATGGAGTGGGAGAGAGAGAGAATGTACTTCTTTTTCGTGAGAGAGAGAGAGACTTCAAAGTTATCAGAGTCAGATCTGAAAGATAAAACCCATGAACAGGGTTCAAACATGCCATCCTGGTAGGTATTCTAGCACCTCTTTCCCAGCAGCTGTTGGAGGCAGAAAGAGAAGGAAAAGAGGATAATTAGCCCTAGAGAGGAACTAAAGAGTTAAGCCATGCTATATTATAAAAAAGAAAATGTAGAGTAAAGCATTGAAGGGAAGTAAGGCCTGACAAAAATACAAAATAGGGAGTCTATACACTTTTTTTTAAACAATGCATTAAATAGAAATGGGATAATGTTACAGTTGAATGCAGTACAAAATGGTTATTTTCCTGTAGGGCAGGGGCCAGGGTTTTGGTAGGATATCACAGCAAAGGTATTTTTCATCCTGCCTAGCGGGCTTACTCCCCGGACTGATAGCTGTCTAATCAGGTTCAGTTATATTCTTTTAAGTAGTCTTTTTTTATAATTACTCTTTTGTTTTTTAGTTTCAGAAGGAATATCCACTGATCTACCAGAACAGATTTCCAACTACAGAAAGTGAAGCAATATTATTTGAAAACAAACCAACAATTAAGCAACCAATGCTTAGCCTGAAAAAACCAAAGTTTCGTAGCCTAAGATACTAATTCAACTATACCTCTTGAATCTGTTTATCTGGTTGGTATATGCATAGTCTAGTGAAGGATACTTACTATGAAAATCTGATATTTACTTTGTGGAGGGGGAGAGAGATGTGCACATGCACACTTTTTATGTTAAAAGGTGCCAAAGTATCTTTGTTCTGGAGATCATTTTTCACTTATCAAATCTTGAAATGAGATAAATATTTAATGTTTACAAGTTACCCAACACATGCAAACAAATACTGAGTTGTAAGTGTTGAATCTCAGAAGTAAAAAGAAATGTGAAAAGAAACATGAAGTTATTAGTAACCAAAAAATGTCTGTGTGTTATTACTAGAGTCTGGGAAACTAATAGTATGCATATTGTTGTAACTTTTGTGTCAAATCTGTTTTGAAAATGATGCTATTTAAATTGTAGTTTTGGTTTTTAATCATTTCTTGTGTACTGTATAAATGCTCTGGTTGGCTACTCCGTATAGTGTGTACTTGCAACAAAACATTACCTTTTTGGATTGAAAAAGGTGACATCCGGGCCCCACTGGCTTCAGTAGGGCTAGAAATTCACCCTAGGTTATGGATTAATCTGTTTATCCAACTTGAAACTCATATACACTTTTCATTTTGCACTCATTTGTAGATCATTAAAATCATTATAACTTTTTAATATATTTATACATGTTAAAACTATTATACTTGGTTTTATATATATATTTCTAATTTTTGATGGAAAGCTGGTCTCAAATACATGGATAACTGACCTGATACACTGCTCGAACAAAATGAGGAAGAGGGGAGGATGATATATACCTACACTGAACCAAATTGGCATATAGGTATTGTATATTAGGCCTCAGTGTTTTATTTATAACACTGCTGAGCTGGCTTTTACAAGATTTTTGGAAAATGTCTGTATTGTTCCCTCTCTTAAACATCATGGGTGATATTATGGCCCTAATGAAGGCAATGGGAGTTTTCCTGTTGACTTGATGGCTAGGATTTCATCCCTTGTCTTCAGCAGGATTTTAAATCTCTGTGCAATAAATTTCACATCTTGAAAGTAGGTTTTTTTCCCAGGTATTTCCATATACTATGCTAACATTTGTGTACTATTTTTGTTGTTGTTGCCAGGGTTTTTTGTGGGTGGGTTTGATTTTTGTCTTTTAAATTCAGGACAACATGTGCATATGCAGGGAGCTTTTGTTGGGGGGTGGGTTTGTTTTATCCATTCAGTTTTATGGGTCACTTATTTGTCCATTCCTTAAGCACTTTTGTGTATTGTTAAAGGTATAAATTAGATGTAAATGGTCACTGCTAGTTATGCTGGTGATTTAATGTAGTTAAATCACAGTTTATTTATCTATCTAATGCAAAAGCCTTGTCATAATGTTAAACTCTTTTGCACATTGTACATGCATGTTAAGCCATACTGAAACTAAACTTTGATTGTAGGGAGCACGTGTTTTTGTGTGTGTGGTTTTTAAACTCTGGATTTGTAGATAATCTTTTTGGATGAGTCCTGGCCCTATTGTAGTCAATGGAAGTTGTACCACTAATTTCACCCTTTAACAATCCAGATCCAGCCCCTAAATTCAAACATGTGGAACTGTATACATTTGAGTAGCCCTACAAGGGGATTACTCTTTGTAAGTGTTTGTAGAATTGGGCTTCAGCTTGTACATAAAGTAGCTGCATTACAGCTGTAAAACAACAACCAGCTAAATGATTTAGAATCTTAGTGAACTGCAAAAGGTGGGATGAAGGAGGGAGGGGGTTTGTGCCATTCTTTATGCATTTATAAAAGCATAGCCTGAAAGTCATCTTGCCCACCCCTCAAAAAACAAAAAAATCCTGATTGTTTTCTTACAGTAGAAATGCAGGTCTTGTCTGACTTATGGGAGATGGTAGAACTAGTGAAACTGATAGAAGAAGGGAAGGGATTTTCTTTTATGCTGGTTTTAAACTTAGTTTTTGTTAATGCCTTTATACAGTGTATAGTAGGTGGTAAAGCACAAACCTTCTTCCCTTTCCCTATGCAAGTCACCTTTAAAGATTCCGAATCAGTAGGTATATACTGTGAAATAGTGTCTTACATCAGAATTATTATAGTATCACATATGAAAGATAAGAATTTGTATCCAACACCAATTAGCATACATGGTGAAGGAGGAATCATGAGATTTGTGGACAATGTTGCTTGAAAGCTGGAAGAGTGACTTATGGAATATTCATTTTGAGACCTGTCTGTTTTAGTCTTTTGTGGGAAATCTGTGGGATGGGAGAGTTTTTATTACCGTGTCATCTGAACTTGCTGAGAGCAGGATGGGATGATGTGGAAGTAAAAGTGCATGGAGGTTAAAAACATTGCTCCATTGCTGTCAACTGTGTGGCTGCATCAGTGGTCAAGGTTGGGTATGTGGGGAGTTTAGTGATGAGCCAGGCTGAGTGCATTTAGGCTTAGTTCTTGTTTAATGCATTTTGAGATCCTTGGAGGGAATGTAACTAAAGTGTAAAGTATAATTAGTCTTCAAGTAGTAGTCCATAAGGACACAAGAATGACCATACTGGGTCAGACCAATGGTCTATCTTTCCTAGTACCTTATCTGTTGACAGTGGCCCATGCCATATGCTTCAGCGGGAGTGAACAGAACAGGGTAATTACAGAGTGAGCCATTTCCCATTATCTGGTCCCAGCTTCTGGCAGTCAGAGGCTTAGGGACATCCAGAGTATGGGGTAGCATCCTTGAATTTATCTGATTCTTTCTGAACCCAGTTTAGTCTTCACAACATCCCCAGCAGCAAGTTCCACAGGTTGAGTGTGCATTGTGTGAAGAAGTACTTCCTTATGTTTGTTTTCAACCTGTCGTCTATTAATTTTATCTGGTGACCCCTGCTTCTTGTTTTTATGTAAAAGAGTAAATAATCATTTTCTTCACATCATTCATGATTCTACAGACTTCTGTCCCTCGCAACTTAGCCGTTTTTCTTCCAACCTGAATGGTCCCAGTCTCTCTCCTCATATGGAAGCTGTTCCATATCCCTAATCGTTTTTGTTGCCCTTCTCCATACCTTTTCCAATTTTAATACCTTTTTTCTAAGAAGGGGTGACCAGATCTGCACACATTATTCAAGGTGTGGGTGTACTATTGATTTTATATAGTGCTATTCTGATGATAAGACAGGAAACTATCCCTTTCCTAATGGTTCTTAACATTTGTTAGCTTTTTTGACTGCTGCTGCACATTGAGCAGATGTTTTCACAGTAACTATCCACAATGACTCCAAGGTTTCTTTCTTGAGTGGTAACAGCTAATTTAGTATTTTGTATATATAGTTGCGATTGTTTTCCAATGTGCATTACTTTGCATTTATTAACATTGAATTTAATCTGTAATTTTGTTGCCCAGTCACTCAGTTTTGTGAGATCCCTTTGTAACTCTTCGCAGTCTGCTTTGGATCTAACTATCTTGAGTAGTTTTGTATCATCTGCAAACTTTGCCACCTAACTGTTTCTGTGTTTTTTCCAGATCATTTATGAATATGTTGAACAGCACTGGTCCCAGTTCTGATCCTGGAAGACCCCACTATTTACCTCTCTCCACTGTGAAAACTGACCATTTCTAGCTTTTTGTTTCCTGTTTTTTAACCAGTTACTGATGCATGAGAGGACCTTCTCTCTTGTCCTATGACTGCTGCACCCCATGTGCCTTCAGCCAGAGATTTCTTGTCAGCAGTGCCCATGTGGTCCACCCGTATTCCCTAGGTAACCTTATGCCCTGTTCCAAGGGTATGTAGGGCAGAGCTGGACCAGCTGCCACTTCAATTCTTTCTCAATTGCCTGTGGCCTGAGGTGTTGTGTTGTGGTGTCTGCAGAGCTAGTTTGTATGTTTGTATAGTGTTGTATAGTTAGTATAATAAGCATATTCTGTGTTTAAAAAAAAAACAAAAAACAGAGGGAGGGGGAAGTCTTTACTCCTCACTTCCTCATCCCTTTCCCCAACCCCCATCCTTGTTTTTGGGCTAGGCTGGCTTAGGGAAACAAATAAACGTCTATTTTCTGTTTGAGGGAGGAAGCAAATCCTTTTAAGTTTAGGGAGGGAATTCCTAACTTTCCCAGCAAATCTCTAAACTGCATGATGTGTGCAGGAAAACCATCCCCTTAAGTAATAGTTGCATAATCTGTCTATTGTTTAGGGGAAATCACATATCCCTTCTAAGTAGAGGATTTGTAGGTCCTTTCAGCAGAGCATTTGGAAAATGAGGGAAACAAAGCTGCATACGTTTTTTTCTCATCTAGGAATGCATGAGAGCAGCTTAGAATCCCAGTCCATAGGCACCAACTCCATGGGTGCTCTGGGGCTGGAGAACCCATGGGGGAAAAATGGTGGGTGCTGAGCACTCCTCGGCAGCCTCCCTATCAGCTCCCCCCTCTCCCAACCCTGCCCCGAGCGCCTCCCGCCCACCAGCAAGCCCCGTGGGTCAGCGCCTCTCCCCACCCTCCTCAGTCAGCTGTTTCATGGCATGCAGGAGGCTGTGGGGGAAGGAGCAAGGACACGGCATGCTCGGGGGGCAGAGTGGGAAGATGTTGGGTGGGGCCTTGGGGGAAGGGGTGGAGTGGGAGCAGGGCCTGGGGCAGACCCTGGGGCAAGCATCCTCTGGCACTTTGGAAAGTTGGCACCTGTGTCCTAGTCTGTCTAATCTCTTCCCCATCCCCACCCCCCAAAGGACAGGAGGATTCAGGGGAATCTTTTTTGCATCTCACAGAGTGGTGCTTAAGCCACCCGTTATGGGTAGGACACCTCAGAATGATAGATTTGTGGGTGGAAGAGCTCCTCTTCACTGAGGGTGGCAAGGGAATTGGATTACCTAACAAGGTTGAAATCACCCTGGGAGACCTCACATCCTGCTCACAAAATTGGGGTGTGGCAGGGTGTGAGGACTCTGGCTGGGGGTGCAGGCTCTGTGATGGAGCCAGAAATGAGGAATTCAGGGTGTGGGAGGAGGCTCCGGGCTGGAGCAGGGGGCTGGGGTGCGGAGGGATGTGTAGCTCCAGCTGGGGGTGTGGGCTCTGGGGTGGATCTGGGCATGAGGGGGTGGGGTGCAGGAGGATGCTCAGACCAAGGGGTTCAGAGGGCAGGAGGGAGATCAGGACTGGGGTAGGGGTTTGGGACGCGGGAGGGGGTCAGGATCTGGTTGGTGCTTACCTCAAGCAGCTCCTGGAAGAAGCGGCATGTCCCCACGCCAGCTCCTACGTGGAGGCGCAGCCAGGCAGCTTCTATTAGATGCAGTTCCCAGCCCATGGGAGCTATGGAGGTGGTGCTTGGAACAGGTGCAGCATGTGGAGCCCCCTGGCTGCCCCTGTGTGTAGGAGCTGGAAGGGGGACATGCTGCTGCTTCCAGGAGCTGCGCGGAGCCACAGCATGCATGGAGTGGGGTAAGCCCCCGACCCCACTCCCCAGCTGGAGTGCCAGAGTGGGGCAAGCCCTGGATCCTGCTCCCTGGTGGGAACTTGAGGGCCAGATTAAAATGTCTAAAGGGCCAGATGCAGCCCCCGGGCTGTAGTTTGCCCACCCCTGCAATAGAGCACATAGAGCTCACCTTCATAATCGCTGGGAGCCCCTCCTTCAGAATATTATTCTAAGGCTAAATACTCAGAAGGAGAAAACTTTTGGTATGGTGCCCCATGGCGGCCACCTTTTCTATATGGGACTCCCAATGGAATTTTTGGAAACCCTGAGATCCTTATTGGACTAGGGCTGAGACAAGTCACAGACATCCTAGTGGAGAGACTTGGGGTAAGCAACCGCTTTCACCATATCAGCCACAACTACTATCTCAGGAAGAAGTGATTCAGGAAGAGACTCAGTATCTAATAGAAAAGCTACTTCCTGTAGAGAATATTTCATCTTCCTCTCTGGATGAGGCAGTTGTGCCTTCACGCTTCACTTATGATGAGGACTTCAAGCATATCTAGGAGCTGATTAAAAGAATTGCAGAAAACCTAAAAATTCCATTGGAAGTCATTCAAGATTCTCAGCATAAGCTTTTAGATAATCTTCTGTTGTCGACATGAGGTACTTAAAATAAATGTAGCATTATTGAGTCAAGCAAAAACTATATGGAGTATCCCAGCTACAATTCTTCTACCTGTAAAAAGGATGATAAAAGATATGTACTACCTAAAGTCTCAGGATTTTTATTTTCTCATCCACCTCCAAATTCCCTGGTGGTAGAGGTGACCAATGAATGAACAACACAGGCTAAGGAATACAAGCAATTTGACCTGTCAAAAATTTTACTCCATCAGCTACTCTTCAGTTTAGAATAGTTAATTCCAGGCTTTGATCTGAGGTCTGGCTATGTAAACTACAACAAATTGTTGGATTTTTTTTTTTAATTACTACATGACAAAAGGGATCAGTTTCAGGGAATATGAGGGCCACTCCATAGCCAGGTCACCATTACAAGATGCTTTAGACATGGCAGATGCAGCCTTGGGTTCAGTTGCTACAGATGATATGCAGATCATCATGGCTTCAGATGTCAAAAATTCCAAAGGGGGGACCAAACACAATAGAAGACTTTCCCTTCAGGGGGTTCAATGACAGGACTCTTCAATGACAGGACCAATGACTCTCTGTGACATTGCAATCCCTTGGAATATACACACCGTCAGCCAAAAGAAAACACAGACTTCAGTTCTCCAATGGCAAAGGTCCTTCGAAGCCTCACTAGAGATCATCGGAACTCCCAGGGAAATGACCGAGGTTCCAGAAGAAGAGACCAATGTCTTTGGGTGCAGGTAACACACAATCATCCTCCTGAGCAAAGCAACAATTTTGATGGAAAGGTTGAGACCTGCATACTACCGAGCCATCTGGATCTAACAATTTCCTGTGCTTTTCTTGCTCCTCCCTGTGGAAATCGTCTTGCAGTCTTCTGAAGTGTATAGAAAGCCATAATATCAGACATATGCATCTGAGAAGTAATTACCACCAGTTACTTGATCCATTTTATGGCTATCTTGTCTTCCCACCCCTCTACCCTGTCCCTCTTCAGAGACCCTTTCAATGAGAGTCTGCTAAAGCAAGAAATAGACTATCTATTGAAACTAGGGGTGATAGAACCAGTTCCTCTCCCATATAGCGAAAAGTGGTTCTATTCAAGGTATTATCTGATACCAAAGAAGAAAGGAGGATGGAGACCCATTCTAGACCCTTCATTCAAAGGGTAAGATTCAGGAAGTGTGATGGGGTGTACAAACCCCACTCTGAGCAAAAAGGAATTAAGGGATTATTTTGGGCCCAGCCAGCCCCACCCTGCAACACCTGCCGCAAACGGTGGCGGAATTAAGAGAGGGAAACAGCTCGTTTGGGGGGCAGACCTAGAAGAGAGCCGACCTGCAGCCCATAGCTCCAGCAGCGCTGAGCAGAGGGAAAGCTGAAGTCTTGGACATAACTGCCCCAAAGATCCCTCTCTGAGGGAAGGGAAGACCTATCCCAGAAACAATCAAACAATTCCCCTTTCCCCCACATGTGGACCCTGGACATTGGTAATCCCTTTTTATTTTCTTGGTTTGGACTACCCCAGCAGGGGAAAGCTTGGACTGAGCTGGGGAGTCGGGTGGGGGGAGATAGGGAAGGCAGCCTTGGTTGCCAGATCCCTGGTAGCCCCAAAGAGCCCTGGGTCGGAGCCCAGTGGAGTGGAAGGGCCTGGACTCCCCTACCAACAGTCCCCCTGCTGGTCACAGCTTGTGACCCAGACACTGGGAAGGTGGCATAAATCCCCTGACATAAGGGGATTAGAATAATTCAAAGCCTGGAGGGAGGTGATGACCACTGTGCTCAGAGCCAGGGTCAGAGACCTGAAAAAAGATCCAGGAATTATTTGTTGGACTTTTGTTTGTTGAACTTTGTTTTCCTGCAAGGGGCTGCCTTTAATACCGTGACCTGGCCAGAAGACTCTTATGGAAGAGAGACCACCACAGCAAAGGAGCAATTGTCAACAGGGGGTGCCAGAGTAAAAGATAGCTGCTATGCCATGCCTGGCCACAGGGAGGTGCTTCTATGGTGAGTGAATCCCATTACAGGGCCACATAGTATTATCTCATTCCACTATGGGAAAATTTCTTAAAGGACTGAACCATACTTTTCCACCTGTTAGAGAACACTCTCCTTCCTGGGTTCTCAGTGTAGTGCTGGGTTGTTTGATGACTCCCCCTCTGACCGCATGTCTACCTGCTCCTTCCAGTACTTCTCAATGAAGACAGCATTCCTAGTGGCCATAACGTAATCCAGGAGAATAGAAGAGATTCAGGCCCTCCTATGCTATTTTTCAGAAGGACAAAGTCACTCTTAGGCCTCATCCAAAGTTCTTGCCTAACAGTCTGATTTTCTCATTAACCAGTGTATTCACCTGCTGGTCTCTTTTCCCCAAACTTCATTCTTCACCAGCTGAAGCAAAACTTCACACACGGGTTGTGGATAGAGTGTACTGTTATTTAGTCAGGATGAAATTGATTAGCTCCTAACCAAGACTGTTGCATTTGTGAAATAAGTGAGGACCACCAATATCCTCACAGAGATTATCTAAATGGATCTCCAACTGTGTATGTACCTGCTATGTGTTAGCAAAAAACAGAATCTCTGTGGGCACATCAGGTCTCATTCAACTTGAGCCCAGGCTGCCTCCACTGACATTTTGAACAACTTCCCTCTGACTGAAATATGTAAGGCAGTGCCATTGAGTTCAGTCCATACTTTTTTCTCACTGTGCCTTGGTACAGGCCTCTAGATCAGATGCAAGCTTTAGTAGAGTGATCCTTCAAAAGATATTTACGCAGGACTCCTTGAACTGCTTCCGAGCACGGAATACTGCCTGCTAGTCACCGAGAGTAAAATCTATGTGGACAATGTCTTAAAGAAAAGAGAATGGGTAACTAATTTTATAGTAACTGTGGTTGGAGTCCTTTGAGATGCGCTGTCCCTACAGATTCCACGACCCACCCTCAGTCCCCATTCTGCCATTCAGAGTCATTATTGCTGAGGAAACTAAGAGGTGGTTTAGGCCACCCTGACCCTTATAGCCTCTGCTATGGTGATTGTGAGGGCCCCCAGAGTGCAGCCCCAAAGGACACTGCTATTAAAAAAAAATCCGATTTTATGTACAAAGGGCACATGTGCATTAAGAGAAGAATCTAAGAATCAACACATCTTGAAGAAAAAACAGTTCCTAACCTTTCTTTAACTGTTGTTCTGTGAAATGTGTTGCACATATTCATTCCAATGTAGTCGCCACTCTGCAAATGTCCTGAATGGGGACCTGAGCCAGGAATGCAGTTGATGATGTTTGCGCTCTCATGGAGTGGGCAGTCAGGATAGCTGGTGGCAGAACACCCATCTGCTCATAACATGTACGAGTGCACGAAGTGATCCATGACAACAGTCTCTGAGCAGAGATAGGGAGACCTTTCATCCTTTCTGCAATAGCTACAAAAAGTTGGGTGGATCTACGGAATGGTTTGATCTGCTTTATGTAGAATGCTAGGACATGTCTAACATCCAGAGTGTGAAAATGTTGCTCCTCAGTACTTGCATGTGGTTTTGGGTAGAAAACAGGTAGGAAGATTGCCTGATTACTATGAAACTGGGAAACCACCTTTGGGAGGAAGCTAAGGGGAGGGTGCAACAGCATCTTATCCTTAAAGAAAACCATGTATGGCAGCTCTGATGTGAAGGCACAGCTCCCCGAGAGTCTTCTGAAGTAATGGCCACTAAGAAAGCCAGCTTCCAGGAAAGGTACAAACTGCTTAAATGGGGGACATGTAAGTTTTGATAAGATCAGGGTAAAGTCCAATGGAGGAACAGGTTTCTGTACTTGGGGGGATAGTCTTTCCAGGTCCTTGATGGAATGGATGGACATCTCATGTGAAAAAACAGACCGGCTTTCCATTCGGGGGTGGAGTGCTGAAATCGCGGCAAGGTGGACCTTAACTTAAGGAACTTGCTAAATCTTGCTGTTTCAGGCATAGCAAATAGTTGCATGTCCTGCGGAGATGACAATGTGGGTGAGACTCCGTGCTGGGAGGCCCATATGGAGAACTGCTTCCATTTTGAGAGGTACATAGCCCTGGTGGAGGGCTTCCTGCTCCTAATAGAACCTGGCAATCCTGCTCCAAGCAAGCCAGCTCTCTGGGATTTAGCCATGGAGCTTCCAGACTATGAGATGGAGGGAGCTGAGGTTCAGGTGGAGCAGATGACCATGGTCTTGGGAGATCAGATTTCGAAGATTGCGAAAATTGGAGCAGCCATGTAAAGGCCTAGTAGTGTGGTGAACCAGTGCTGATGGGGCCAAGCTGGGGCTGAGAATGACCGTCACCTGTCCCACTTGATTTTTAGCAGAACCTTGTGCACAAGCAGGATGGGGGGGAAGCAACGAACAGGTGACCTGTCCGCGGGAGCAAGAAAGCATCCGTGGGTGAACCTGGGCTGTGGTTTTGGAGGAAGCAAAACTGGTGACACTTCCTGTTAGACCTGTTTGCAACCAGGCACATCTGGGGAGTCCCCCACCACCGGAAAATGTCCCTCACGATGTCTAGGCAAAGGGACCACTTGTGGTGATGGGAGAAAGACCTGCTGAGGTGATCTTCCAGTTTGTTCTGCGCTCCCAGAAGGTGAGAAGCCTTGAGGTGAATTGAGTGGGCTATGAACAACTCCCATAAAAGGATGCTTCCTGTCACAGGTGGGGGGAATGGGGAGAGTAAGACCCCTCCCTGCCTTTTGAGGTGGAACATGACTGCTGTGTTATCCATAAGCACCAGCATGTTCCTGCCCGAAATGTGAGGCAGGAATGCTTGACAGGCCAGGCGAATTGCCCTGAGCTCTCTGATGTTGATGTGTAGCGAGAGCTCTTCTGGAGACCACAGGCCTTGGAGTCTGAGGGGTCCTAGGTGAGCTCCCCAACCTAGTGCTGACATGTCTGAGACCAGGGATATCAATGGATGGGGCCATGACAAGGGAACGCCTGTGCAAACCGTCAGTGGGTCCAGCCACCAATTGAGGGAGGTGAGAACCGGGAAAGATATTGTGAAGACTGAGTCTGGCAAAATACAGAGGCCAGCCATGTCAAGTGGCCTGAGGTGTAACCTGGTGTGCTGAACCACATAGACATGCAAGAGGCCATGTGACCCAAGAGCCTCAGACAAGAATGGGCTGTTGTGGATGGTCCCTTAGGTACTAACAGGGTCATGATTGTCTGAAACTGACCTGAGAGGAAGATTCTGACCTGGGTGGAGGTGAGCACCACTCCAATAATCTCTATTCTCTGTACCAGAATGAGGGTACACTTCTGTGCATTTATGAACAGGCCTAAGACCTGGAACATTGACTGAAAGGGGTGGAGCCTGGACTCTTCTTGAGCCATGGACTGGCCTCTGACTAGCCAGTTGTCCAGATACGGGTAGACTTGCACGCTATGGCTCCTCAGGAAGGCCGCCTCTACCACCATGCATTTTGTGAATACCCACAGGGCTGCTGACAGGCCAAATGGGAGTATGGCAAATTGGCAATGCACCTGGTTCACAACGAACCTGAGGAACCTTCTGTGGCCTTCGAAGATGGAAATGTGAAAGTTAGCGTCCTTTAAATTGAGGGCAGCATACCATTCCCCAGGATCCAGGGAGGGAATAATGGAAGGCACGGAGACTGTACAAAAGTTTAGTTTTTTGAGGTAGCCATTGAGCAGACGTAGGTCTAGAATGGGTCTGAGACCAGCTTTGGCCTCTGAAGTTAGAAAATAGTGAGAGTAGAACCCCTTCCCTCTTAAATTCTGTGGAACCTCTTCCATGACTCCCACCCAGAGGAGAGTTTTCACCTTCTGGACTAGAAGCTGCTTCTGAGAGGGAGCTCTGAAGAGAGATGGGGAGGGAGGGAGGTTGCGATGGTAGCAGTAAATTGGAGGGTAAACCCCACTTGCACTATGTTCAGCACCTACCGCGCTGTGAAGAAGAGTGACAGGCAGTCTGAAAATAAAGGGGAAACAGAATCTGGAAACATGGGAACTGGTACAATGTCCTTGAACGTCCCATCAAAAGGCCACTTAGAGCTCTCTGGGTATCTGGGCGGGACAGGCATTGATGCCAAGTTAGAGGAGAGTGGTGGTCTATATTTAAAACATCTGCTCCAATGCCTCTGCAGGTCTTGATGGGATGGCAGGGCAGAGACCCGGGAGAACTGCTGAGGCTGAAGTGCTTCCTCGAAGTTGATGGGATATACACCCCCGGCACTTGAGGGTTGCTCTGGGGGAAGTGAGTCCTTAAACTTCAACGTGTCCCACATGTTGAAATCCTATCTTCCCAGAAGCACCTGCTGGTTAGTGATGCTAAACTTCAGCCTCCCGGTAGAGTAAACCTTTCTACCAAAAAGATCCAGTTTCTTGGAGTCTGTTGCCTTAGGAGTCACCCCCTCCAAATCCTGCCTCTCCCTTTTGTTGGCTGCAGCACCTTCAGGAATCCTGGGAGGGAATGAGTGTAAAGGAACTCATAACTCTGGGCAGGCACAAAGTACTTCCTCTCAGCTCTTTTTGATGTGGGGGAAGGAAAGCGAGGGTTTGACACAGAGCTTTCACTAGGTCCATAGTGACCTCACTGAAAGGCAGGGCTACCTTTGACGGCCATGCCACAACCAAAATGTTAATCAGGCTGTGGGAGGATTCCTTCAGTACTGCTGCCTGCAAGTCCAAGTTTAAGTCCTCAGTAGCTCCTGGTGGGCCTTACAGATGTCTTGGGGAGGCAACACGCGTGGCCTTGACACAGCCTCGTCCGGGGAGGAGGAAGCCTGCACTGGCCAAGGGCCCCTCCTTCCCTTCTGTGCTGACAGGATCCTGCAGAGCCAGTTCCTGAAACTCAGTACCAGAGTCCGGATGAGGTGATGCCCAATGAGACAGATGTGCCCTTCTTTTGGAGGCCACCAGGTATGAGCATTCTGAATGGGGCCCTGGGATTGGGGGTTTCAAAGGGGTCATTGCACTGGCATAGGCCAGTGACCCCTAGGTCAAGCACTCAATGGCACTCCTATGCCAGGGTTCACAGCAGGGAAGGGGTGACTGAAGGAGAAGCAAAAACAACTGGTCAGCCGAGAGGAGTACGATCCAACCTCCAATTCTGATGACCATGGACGTGCAGTTCCCACTGGTGTTGAAGATCGGTGCCGAGGCACAGAAGCTTGCATCGGGGCCAGCATTGTTGGTTTCCCTCAAGATGGTACTGCAGGGCCCGGAACTGAGCGGCAACTGGGGGCTATGTGCTTCCTCCTAGCCACCCGCACCGATGCTGCTGACTCCTGTACTGCCAGCAATGGCGATATTGAGAGTGCCAGCTGGTCTCTGGCAGCAGCAAACGCCTCCATTGTAGACAGCGCTGCGATGGTGTTGGTGCCGTGCTGTCCCTCCAGTGCCAGTTCATCTGGTACCAGAGTCAATGGTACCCACATAAGGGCCAATGTCAACAGTGCTGACTGCGATGCTGAAGCAGAGGAGTGGCCTGACCTATGTTGCACTGTACTCTGCTCCCCATGCCTGGCCTTCTTAGGAGTTGGGGAACATCCACTGTTGGCCAGCTGCCCCTTGTGCCTCTTCCTCAGCACTGGGGATGGCAAATAGTGCCAGGACTCCTGCACCATAGAAGGAGCACTCCTCACCAACACTGAGGGCATAGTGCTGAATCCAACTGGCTCTGCTCAGAGGAAGGTCTCAGTCCTTTGTACGGGGTTTGGAATCCCTGCAAATTTGACAGCGATCCCTGATGTGAGCCTCGCCCAAGCACTTCAAGCAACTAGAGTGCGGGTCACTCAGGGACATCACCTTATTGCAGGAGGCACAGGGCTTGAAGCCCGGTGACCGCGGTGTGCCTCGGCACCAAGTATGGAGAAAACTTCGCTAACTAACTAAAAACAAACTATACTAAGTAACACTTAATAAACTATTTACAGCTATATACAATAATCATAAAGAAGGTCCACTGAGAAGCTTGTCGTAGCAAGGGAACAGTTCCAGCGACCATCCTGGGCAGTAAGAAGGAACTGAGGGAGTGTGGGGTCTGCTGGGTCCCTGATATATGAGCGTGGGGCAGCAGAGCCACCCTGACGGGTACCTCTGAGAAAAAATTTTCCAGCGACTGTGCTCAGGGATTGGGGGCATGCACACACCTATATTGGAATGGACATGTGCAATCACTTGAAGAACCGCAGTTACCATAAGGTAAATAACCACTTTGTTCTGTAAACATCCTTAGTTATACCCAACATCCTACCACTTACTGAAATATTCAGTAAAAACTGCTATTTACATAATGTAATAGTATAAGTTTTTTCACTACTGTAATATTTATAATTTGATCCTGAAAGATTTAACCATGTTCTTAGTTTCTTTTCAGCTACTTTTCTTTTCAGCTACTTATTTGAAATTTAGTAGGTATCCTGCTCTGAATCTTAGCTGTTTACATGCAGTTTTGCCTGAGGTGATCAGGCTTGTCAGAGCACCTGATATTCAAGCACATGGTTTTTAAAAAAAAAACCCTGTAATCTCAATTGGTATTCAGGTGTACTCTCCACTGCAGAATTCCTCCTCTTGCTCACTGTCACATTTCTTCTAGTGTGTTTCAAGGTTTCATTAAACATAGTGTCACAAGTTCACTAATAACATCATTTCAGTGTAAAATAAAGGCTAGAGCTGGTATTTGATTTAAAGGCAAGTTGAGCCATGAAATTGAAAGTCTGTTTTACATTTTTGTCTTTTTAATTACAGTGCTGCTCCTTGATAAATCCTTAAACTGCCCACCTGCTTGCTCTCTGTCATTCTGGGGTGAGGGTGGAAAGAAGGCAGTACTATCATTTGATTGCATTGGGCAATATGGGGGCAGGTGCTGTGCAAGCTCACATGCACTTCCTTCATTTTATGCTTTAGTTCACGCAACCTGAGGCTTCCCCTTTATTGGTCCTGGTGGCACTCTACAGATCCAAGTTGGGGGTGTCAAGTTGTACTGTTTTAGGCAGTATGGCTATCTTATGTTCCTTCCTCACATAATGCCCCTGTGCTATTCCTCCTTTCCCCTCCCCCCACCAAAAAGAAGAATCTAATGCTGACATTTATTCCCGGGTACATCGCGGCACTTAAATGGCCAGGCACACTAAATTAATAAGTGTGTCTCTACACTGCATTGTAAACCTGAATCTGGGGGACTTGTGCTTGTGAACTCGGTGTTTCTAAGCCCACCCAGCCACACTAATGTGGCCACATTGCACTATGCAGACCTTCTGACTCAGGTCTGCAGCTTTAGCTACAAAAATGACAGGTTTTGGATGTGAGTCGCAGCAGGATTAGAGCTCTGACTTACCTGCCTGAGCAGGGTCTTGGAACCTGGGTCTTTGCTGTTCTGAGTCAGACTGATTTGCTGGTAGACAGAAAGGGGGCTTGAGCTCAAACCAGAATCAGAGCCCACGCTTAGTTTGCAGTGCATACGCACCCTCAGACTAAATATATTAAGTGCATTACTGAGTAGGGATGCTTGGCTAAATCATAGCCCTTGAGGGTACATCTACACAGCAATTAAACACTCACAGCTGGCCCAGGTCAGCTGCCTCGGGCTCATGGGGCTCAGGCTATGGGACTAAAAATTGCAGTACAGATGCGTGGGCTGGAGTCTGAGTTCTGGGACCCTGTGATGGGGGAGGGTTCAAGATCCGAGGCTCCAGCCCAAGCCCTAACATCTACACTGCAATTTTTTAGTCCTTCAACCCGAGCCTCACAAGTCCAAGTCAGTTTACCTGGGCCAGTTGCATCTGTGCCACGGGTCTTTTATTCCAGTGGGGACGTACCCGGAGAGATACGATTAAAGGTTCAAAACGGAGACTGGGGAAAAGCCAAAGGGAGCAGTAAGGTGAGCAGATTGGGAGAAACACAGGGACAGGGTGGAGGAGTAAGAGAAAATGAGACCAGAGAGATAAGCAGATCTTGAAGAGAGGACAAGAAGTTTGAATTTGCTGTGGTAAGAGTCCGATGGCCTATGAAGTTACACTAGCACCGCCACAAAGCCAAACACATCCAAACTAAAATGAAAGCAAATTAGTACTGATTTCCAGGCAACCAAGAATCCTCTAGACTTCTAGTTAGTCTTTTTTCCTAGAGCTTTTTTATTCAATATTTCATGGGGAGATTTCCCAGTAACTTTGTACCTGAATTCTCATTCTGGGATAAATATGCTTTTGCCAGCATAACTCATGCAGAATTTGCCTGAGGATGGTCATTTCTATTTCTATCATCTTAGTCTATTTTTAAGCATCAAGTAGCTCTTTTCTAGAGCAATGAATGTTCTTTCCTCAAAATACCCTATTTCTTGGGGAAATGGGGGGCTACAAATGCCTCTTACGTTCTGCAAGTGAAATAAATTCCTGTTCCTTGTCCAGGTGACTGACTGGCATTTCCTAAGCAATGGTCAATCTCTAAGAAAGACTGATACAAATCTTTGTCAACTAAGAAAAACTTAACAGCAAAATAAAGAACTTCTCTTTTCCCTTTAAAAAAGCTAAATAATGCATCTTTCACAATCATGTGGCTGATAATCCTCATTCCTTTGAATTGTGCCATCTGGAATTGCAGTGTTTTTCCTAAAAAGATTAAGGTCTTGATTCTGTGTCCTCCTGTGCTCCTTCTGATTTCTGTAGGATTTCTGTGCATGTAACAGCAATAGAATCTTGCCTCAAGTGTTTTTTAAAAAATAAATAAATAACCCCGCATGAAGGCTCTCAGAGTGAGGAAATCTCTACATGGACATTCTCACAGAGACGTCCCTCCCCATTATTCTGTCAAGGAGATGGAGTTTGCTCCTATGAGGGCCTGTCAGCAGTACTGCAGGACCTCAGAAAGTCATGGTCATCTGTATACAGGCTGTGGACCCAGTGGCTACTCACCCTTGTCTTCCTGTCACCTTGGCTGCAAGGTCTTTCTCAACCACATCTGCCTCCATGGAAAAAACAGATTTAAAAATGTTATTAAAGTTAATGTTTAAAATCAAATTTACACAAGTTAAGAGGGAAGGTACTGAACATATGGGGTCGGGCTTGGGTTATGGGGGATTGCAAATATCGGTTACAAGGTTCACGAGGTACATACATATCACATAACCACCATAGATCCAGATTGGGGTGTGGGAGTTTTTAAAGCATCAGTGGATAAATGGGCTCGGGTACGCCACCCATGGAATGTATTAAGAGTCCAAGTCAGTATTGGTGTAGAGAATAAGTACATGGGTGGGGTGCGTCCCTCGGTTCATCAGGGAAGGAAGTGGGTTATTTCCCTGGTTGGCATTCTCAGTTACTCAACCTGATACTGGCTGTGTCCTGTGATGTGTTCCGTGTAGATGTCTCTGGGCCACCTGATGGTGTCGGACACCATGAGCTGTCTCATGAGCCGGGCATAGCGTCAACCGACTCCACACGCTGTCAGTACCAGCTCGTTGTGGGGGTCCCATGCGCCCAGCGCTCCCACGACCAGGGCGTGGATCTGGACCTCGTAGCCCTGGGCTCTGAGTGTCAGCCAGCAGAGTGTACTTCAATGCCTTCCATGCTCAGGCCTCATGGAAGGCCTGTGACCTGTTTTCAAATGGCACTGTGACGTCTACCATGAGGACCTTCTTCTTTTCTGCGTCAGTCACGACAATGTCGGGTCGCAGTCAGCTGTCTGTCCCGGGGATAGCAGAGTCGACTGATCTTCCTCAGGGATGGCAGGATGACTTTCACCAGCCAGTTCTGGATGGCAATGTAGCAGTGCTGCCAGGCTCCGGAGTGCTGTTTGCATCCACACAGGACGTGGGGCTGGGTCTCGTTGGCGTAGCCACACTTCCTGCAGCGCTTGTCCCGGTTGCCGTGGCAGATGGCTCCATTGAGGGAAACGCAGTTGAGTCAGGCCTGGCAGACAAACCGCCAGTCGGTGAAGCTACCCCCAGGGAGGAAGTGGTTGCTGGCGTCCCACTTGCTGGACACCTCAAACACCTTGCCCTGGTCCGGCTTCCGCTTGAGGTTCTTGGCACAGTGGCAGCAGATGGCATCTTTCACGGTTCTTTCCAGCATGATTCTGGCGGTCGGGGTGATGATGGTGTGGTCCGGGGTCTTTATGCATGGCACCAGTATTCCCAGCTCCCGGCGCTCCTTGCACCACTTCCAGCGGCAGCCGATTCTCTTTTCTAGGCATCTCGAGGCATTGCGGGCTCGGGACCAGAGAGAGGACAGGTCTCCCCCGTCTCTCCCTAATTCAGCTTCCAGGGAGCTGCTGCGGTAAGTGGCGACGTCCTGCTCGGAGGGGGACCTGACGATGCATTTCCTGACTACGTCCCATACGGTTTCCTCCACGATGCTCCTCACCGTCGGGTCCGGGCACATCAGGAGGCCGAAGGCATGGGTGATCACCGCCACGTCGCACAGGTCGCCCATCCGAGGTATGTCTGGTGCCGCCCTGCCTGTGGGAGATATAGATGATGTCGGTGCTGGCCCTCTGGGGAAGGTAGAGCTATTTCTTCACCAGCTGCCTGATTGTCCTATCGGCCTTGTTCAGGGGCACCTTGTCTACAGGCAATCCCCTGAGGACAAAGAAGATGCAGGGGATCAGGAAGGTATTGAGGGCATTGATCTTTTGCCAGGGGGCAAGCAGAGAGGAGTTGATTTGGGCCGCGTCCCACAGGATCTCTTCAATGATGTATTCGGGGAGGATCTGTCGGAGGCAGACTCCTGTGGGTGTGCCCACGTGTTGGTATACCTCTCCCTCTTCAAGGGAGGCCATGGGCTCACCCTGGATGAGGAACCGTGTCACCAGGACTAGAGCCCTGGCGCCGCCTTCGACTTTAAGGGAGACGCACTTTTTGGAGTTGAAGCGGAGGCCCATCCACTCAGCGGCTCAGCTGGCAGCCGTTGAGCATCCACTGGAGGCTTTCCGAACTGTCAGCGACCAAGGGCAGATCGTCCACGTAGGCCAGGATGCTGATTTTCTTGCCATGCA